>NC_044007.1:40298407-41516741 GCF_900496995.4 Aquila chrysaetos chrysaetos
AATAAAACTTGAGAGCCTTACCTGCTTTCACAAAGACCGAGATCCTACACCCTCCCTGACGGGATCCCTCAGCCCATTTCTGTCACTGCATTACTTTCACGCTGCTCTATCTTCCTCTTCCGTTCTTCATTAATCCAAGTGGAGATGACAGCCTACTATGAGAAACAGCCTTAGCTGGTCTATACTTGGATACTACAAGTGGAGGACCTATATAAATAGGGGTTCAAAACACGGACTCAGGTCTGCTTTTGGGGCTAACCCACCACCACTAGGCTGCACTAATTTGTGACATGAAATTACGATGAGAAACACCATGGACTTCTGGAGCAGGCAGACAAAAACCTGTCTTATTTTTTTGTCATTGCACTACCCTGCAGCCAGGCCACAGATGGGCTTGATGGGTCTATTTGTCTAATGGAATATTAAATGCTCATTAACACTTGTTCGGATTAACTAAGCACAGTGCCATCAACCTAAGTTTCTCCTGAGCTTCACTGCATGTGAATTTGTCAGATGCCACTTCTTTGGCTCCCACACTCCCTTTAACATCTCAGTATCTTCTCCTTTCAAACAACAACCAACTCTCCCCCAAGATCCTGTTGGACACACTGTGTTTGCTAGCATCACATTAATCTCGGGTGTGGGTATGTTCTACTTCTTTTCTTAGTTCTTAGCACCTGTCCTCCTCATGCAGAGCAAGTTGTTGGAGTTAGGAACTCTCTGCTACCTTGTATTCTTCTGGTAACTTCCACATGATGCCCAAATTCCAACCTACCCTTAGATTTTGTAAAAATGTAATTAAGAACAATTAAATCCATTTAGTAATGTATATTTGCGTTTAAGCAAATAGAATTTTGTTTGGGTCAGGTTCACCCACCTAAGCACATAAAATTCCCTCTGTTCTTATCACCTTTCCTTGCCTATTCGTTCCCTGCATCCCCATCCTTCTCTGCTCCATTCCAAAGTCCAAATACCTTTCCATTAATAAAATATTTTGTTCCAAATGTACCAGCATGCAAAAGGTTCACAGGCTGTTTTTCTAAATTAACATTCATGCCATTTTAGTACCCAGTCATGAGTAAAGCAAACAGGTTCTTGAAATAAGGTATCTTCTTTTCAACATTAGGCTTAACACTTGACTAGTTCAGTTAATGTGTTGTGATAGGTGTTGTAGGCTCACATTACCATCTTCCTGTACATCTGCATTTAATTCTCACAGCGCAGTGTAACTGGACCTTCACAAATCACCTTCCACCTATTGGCAACAGATAATGGCACAATTTGTAAAACAGTTTATTACAAGGAAAGTAATGGCCTGATAAACTCAGAAATATAAAGACTGAGTTTGCAAATGGAAATCAGTGGAAATTTTACCACTAACAAATGAGTTTGAGTTTGCATTAGAGAAACACATAGTAAGAACTTTGAGGAAAAAGCATCCTTAACCTAAAGGAAGATTTAATGGTAGTTTTCTCTTAGACACCACAGGAGAGTACATTTCAAAACAGCTAACATAATTTGAAGGCTACAAACCTATGGACAGAGACTTTACAGAGGTAAATCAATAAGGTTTTACTGAAACCAGGAAAATTACAGTTGGTATGATCCAGCTCTATGTGCCACTGGATACTATCTTGGAGCCATTACAGGAACTATGCTTATGAATTTCATGTAGGAAGCACAGGAGCAACAACACAGGCCAGACTCTGTCGCTGGCATTACTCCATTCACTTATTTCTCACTCATATTGCTGTAGCAGCCAAGAACAACAGGAACTATACAATCACAATAAAAGACAGGCTCTTCCCAAAAGGAACTCATACTGTAAGGCAGCTTAGAGGACCACATATGGATGGTCAGGGAGTACTAGGAAACATTACCATCCTATTAATTACAGTGCACCAGTACTCACCATGGGTTAATTTTTTTTGTGGGCAAAAGTGTTTTAACGTAGAATGTGAAGAAGGCGGCAGAGCATGGAAGAAAGTACACCAGCGCTTATTATAAAATTTAACATATGGGCAAATGAAGTCAGCATCTTAAGTGATGAGAAACAATAACTTTAATCCTGATATGGAAAGTCAGATGTCAGACAAATGACAGGCATCTGTCAGCTTGTGGAGCTGGGTCCCACTCAGGCTCTGAATGCCAGTCTTCTATTCTTGACTGTATAATATACAGAACTTGGCACCCTGCCTCCACTCCACACAAAGCAAGGGATGGGAAGCTGAAGGCCCTCGAAAATGAAGTAACTTTAGCATGTGTAATGTTGACAGATTCTGCTTGAAGTCCTTTTTATTTTTTTTTTTTAACTTGCTATTTTAAATGTCAGTCTTCCTGGATTTAGTCTTAAACTTGGCCAGCTTGACTAATCAGATGAAAAAAGGAACAGTCTTGAAGTTCACAGTCATATGAATTTTTAAGAGTGAATGATAACTCTCCAATACAACTGATTTTCCATATCCACAAAACAGAAAACTTTTCATTAGGATGACGGTGCACTTCCACTGCAAAGTCTCTCCCCATAATCTACACACTATACAGTATACACACACTATCATGACCACCACACCTACAGGATACTCAAATTGTAAGGTGAATTACTACTACCTGCTCCCCAAAGGAAGGCACTTGCTTATACCTGCCAGGTAGAACTGACAGCTGGCAACTCAACGCTCCACAGGAACCTTCTGCAAATAGGCTCTTAACACACACGTGTATTCTGGCTTCCTGTTCCCATTCCATTCAAATCAAACACCTCTAGTTCGCACTCCCCACCTTGGTTGGTTTTTGGACTTAGCCTTTGTTCCTCCCCAGTTCAGACTGCTTAATACACACACCCATAATATTTTTAATATTTACATATTTAATCACAGCAAAAATTAATTACATGCATTTAGTCAAAGACATTGCTTCCAGTTTGTTTGCAAATTTCAACAGGGGCAATAAATGTCCTCTCTGGAAATATTACAGAGAATAACAGATAAATAAAGCACCTTTTTTCCTGGAAGTTGCCTGCGCTGCCTCCTTTGGCTGTGTCGCATCAAGCAAAAGAAATCACACATTTCTATGTCACAGACTTTATTCTTTTGATTACCAAATACGTATCCCCCTCTCCCCACTGAGGAGGTACAAGACTAATAATACAGTAAGTATATATATTGCTGCACTGAATGTTCAGTACAGCCAAGTGTTTTCTTAAGTTAGGCTGCACTTAAACAAGACTTGGCGTGCCTAGCTACTCCAAATAAATGAAGCAATTGCTCTTTCAGTTTGAAGTTTGGCAAGAAATTGGGTTTTACTTGTCAGTAAGTGCAACAGGTATAAAACTTACCAGTCCAGTATGATTTTTAAAATAAAAATTACAGTGAAATACACAGAAGAATTAAAAAAACCCAACCAAACCAACAAAAACAAACTAAGGGTTATTTAAACAAATGGTAAAATGAACCACTCTTGAAAGTGTTCTGATCCAGTAAGAGGGAAAGACATATCTGTGGGAAATAAAAGCAGAGCTAATGGAAGCATAGAGCTGGCAGAAAATGCCTACTGCAGAAGACTTTAAAAATCCACAACTTAAAAAAGAAGCATTCAAATACACTATTTACAGTCATATACAAGAAGGCTAACCAGACAGAAAACACACAGGAGATTGTTCATTATCTATCTCAAAGGAGTCATGAAATACAGCGAGTTTTAGGCCAACTCCACTCAGATTTGTCCACGTCCTACTCATATCATCAGGCTCCAAAGGAATAAAACACAGAATATTTTAACTCTGAAATTCGCTTGCCTAATGAATATAGAGTAGTGAGTGTGCCAAGATCCTATGATTAAGTTACATTTCTTCAACTGCTGCATGTCTCACTGAAAAGTGAAATAGGCTTAGAAATAGAAATAAAGTTTACTCCATGAAAACAGCAACCTTTAGTTATATCCTTTCGCCTTGTAAATGAAGGAGCAGATGAGGGTCCCAGAAATGCTAGCACTAGCTGATACATCTAAGAATTTGTCTCTATACTAAGAAGTCACATCTCCCTTTTTCTTGTGTGTATGTGTTTACCCTTGGCAAAAGTAGTCTTTGGAGGCTGGGAACAAGTCTCAGGAGTTGTGCGAGCTCATGTTGCAGGATATGTCCCCAGAATGACTTGCAAAGACATGAGCATGAGCAGGTTCTGGCATCTGATCAGTTCTGGTTTACTGAAATTTGTAATTTTGAAGAGAATACTACTTATCTTATTGGCTGCCTTGTCCCTGTACTACAGCCAGACTGAAACTAGCTGCAAGGGATCCCTAAGCAAGTGCTCTGTACTGAAAAGGCCTCCTACAGGGTAAGCTCTAGCATTTATAGGGCTTTTTTATAACAATACTAGGTATTGTTTACCTATTTCCTGCAGGTGCTTTCAGTTTTTACGTTATTTTAAGTACAGCTAAGTGAAGGTTCTCCATTTTATTTCCGGCATGACTGAGTATGCAAAAGAGTCTGAAGGCTGCAGTACGTTTCATATGTTAAATAAACTTGAGTGGTATTTATTTATAACAGAAGATACAAAGTTCATTAGAGAGGACTCAGTTCTTTAATTTGCCAACAGGATGCCTAATCAGCAAGTATGTGCTGGCCAGCCATGCCAGAACATGCCAGCCTTACAGCTCTGCACTAACCAGACCGTACACATCATCTGAACACCCCATGGGGAAGATCACAACACTCAGTGGAAGATGGGAGGCTATTGAAGCAGAGGTGGGAGAGAGTTTTGGGAAACAAAGGAAACAAATCTCCAGGAATTGAGGCATCGTGTATTTTGCTGCTCCTTGGACAATGTTTTCTTTTCTAATGTGGAAAATTCACAAAATTATTATAATAGAAAGCTTGAAGGTAAAGCAAGGCTAGTTCAGATATGGCATCTGGGGTAAGCAGCTATGGGTGGTGGCTGATTTGATACGAATATTCCAGGTTGATTCTGGAAAGCTGCTAAGTTACTCACAGTAAAGTACAATCCATCAGGACAACCTATTAAGTACATTACTATTTCTGTTCATATCTGCATATTCTCCGAGGTTAAGAACACCCTAATTTATGACTAATACAGGTTTTTCTTTTTTAAACAAACAAACAAAACTCTAGAACTTCTGAGCAGCAATTTTTGCAATTCAGATAGCTCATTTAATATCACTACTTTTGCTGCAGCCTATACAGCAGTTTTACCAAATGCAATTCTAGGCTAGAGATGATTTTGATGCTTTCCCCGTTTTTGCTAAAAAATTTAAGTCTCTGGAAAAGAGCAGGCAGTACACTGGCAGTAAAGTACTTTCTCATTATTTTTCTTACTAATTTCAGTAGCAGGTATGATGGCAAGTGCTGGGAATGGCTGACTAAGCCTCATTCTCTTGCTGCCACTCTAATGAGGATTTTATTTTTACACAAGATAATTGAAATAATACTGATCCTGGTTTGTTGTAGTCTTTATCTGTAGCCAGCCTGTGTTTTGCACAATTTGAGCTCCACCAGTTGCTCTCAACCCATCTAGAAGGTATGACTTCCAGTTTAAAGATCTTTCGATGCTAGTTTCTGATTGTCCTTCTAAGAACACACATTACAAGTAACAGTTACAGGTGCACAAAGAAATGTTTGCTCTTTTCTTCTGAGACTCTTGTGCTGTAGGAGATAAATCCACACATTCCTGCACTGCTGCATAGTGACACAATGAAAGGCCTCACTTAAATTCCAAATAATCTTCACAGTTTATACCAAATCTAATCACCAGATGCAAAATCTTGCTCTGAGAAGTTCACTTCATTCTCAGCTGTAATTACAGTCAGAGGGATCAATTTAGCTGAACCAGACCTGGCAAAATCTGCAGTAAGACCCACAGAATCCAAGGAATGCTGTAACAAATCCCAGACTACCAGGCCATACTACTGATCCAAAGGCCAAATGCTATTTGAGTTACTCACTGGGGAGGTCGATACAAATCAGCTGAGAGCAAGGAGAACAAGCTTTTGACCTAGACTTTATAATAGATAGCCTACATTTTACCTTAGCAATTTTAAGCCAAACTTCACTTCAACTTTAGCTTTGCCTGAACTAGACATGCTTCACCCGGCTTAAGTTCTTTGTGTCCCTTATATTCCGGATAATTACATCCTTCTGAATGCCTCTCCAACTAATGGCTGCTTTCCATTTGTCACTATCACCAACTATTTAGAAAATGTTCTAAGTTTATGTAAGAATGCACAAATCTAGTAACAGGTGTCTACTGCCATGAAAACATTGTTAAAATAAATAGACAAATAAACAAAAGAGAGAGAATTCCTCCTTAAGAATAACCAACTTAAATACAACTTTCTTTGCTGCAGATTCAACTAGTTGTAAGTGGAACACCACCACAGACAATGCAGATGTTTAGGTTTGGATAACTGAGACACTCTTTACCTTCTCTTTTCTCCCCCTCTTCCCAAAACACCTGATCTGGTTTTCCATAAGTGGTTAGTGAATTTTGGCCGACAAATGCAAATGGCTGGATGTTGAGTCTCTGTACTGCCTGTAACCCCATTAGAAACTAGAGAGGGGATCAGCAGTTCAAGTGTCAACTTGATAATCCAGAAAACAAACAGCAAAACCTGTTCATGACCCTCTTTGCCCTAAGTTCACTCAAGGCACATTTTTGAACACAAAGTCTGCTGATGGAAACACATTTTCCAACTGGCTAGCAAGGTGCTTAGTTCACTCACCATGCATGAAAAAAAACACCATCTGGACAATCAAAACCCTTAAAATTCTAAATGACAAAGTTTTCTGTTGAAAATCTTAGACGATCATAGAGTTTTTAACATATTATTTTTGTCACATCCCGAGAATTCTCTAGCTCTTTTCATTGCAATGTATTAAGTCATAAAAATACTTTTTCCCTCTAGTTGGAGAATAGGCTTTCCCTTAATGATCAACTGAAACTCACTTATTTATGAGAAATGTATATAATCTAATGGACAGCTGTAATTCAGTTAGAATTATTAACATAAATAACATAACTCAGGAACACCTACAGAATAAGGCTGAGCCCTCTAAGCATTCAATTATTCTTTATATTTTTTTCATACAAGAAATGTCATGGCCTATTAGCAGTGTAACAGATGACTTTATGACAAATTCAGATAAAAACTGTGAATGGAAATAAATTGTCAATAGAATACACAGCTTAAACTCAGAAAACCATAGCACTGAATTTGGCACAGGTGAAGGGAATTTAAAATGGCTTATTCAGCTATGATATAGGAAGTGAAAAATATAGGGCTAAATTAATGGTTGCTTTAGGTAGATGTCACTCATTCTTTCATAATAATAATGCCTTTTACTCAGCATCTCTTCTCCCTGCTACAGTCAGGTCATATAGTTGCAGTTCTTTTAGAAATTAGGATACTAGAGACTGAAATCTCTTCTTGTGTAATTGTTTCATTGCTGCTTCTGCTTATCACCTTGGACGTGTTTCTTTCTGTCAAATAGCAGAGTCACTGTGCTATTGAATAAATCAGGCCAGCAAAACAGCTGTGACTGCATTAATGCAAAGGTATTTATGGAAACAAAATGCACAGTAAAAACATGCATTTATTTTCCGAGCAGGGCTCATTAATCGGTGGCATTCTTCTAATACAATGATTTATGATATGCAGTATAATTTAAATTTAGTTTAGCTATAGTCTCAACAAGCAGTCAATCAGGACAGTCTGGAGTGGGGGTAAACGCGAGTCTTGCCAAGAGGAAGCATTTTTTATTTTCCCTTTTAAATAAGCCTGATCCAAGGGGAAGGACGCCCAACTGACTGCTGAGGGCTCTGTCTCATACCTCTTGCCTTTTTAACGTAACTTCTTTTTTATTCCATCTGCTTTTTCTGGCTTTTCTTCTTTACCTTCACCTTACAAACTTGCTCCTTTCTCATTTTTACATTCTTTGACCACCCTGTTTCTTTTCCTCCTACAAACAAAAACAATGATACTTATCTTCTTGTGGATTACTGCATACCCTTACAGTGTACCAAACATGTAACTCTAAACACAACTGAGCAGATTAAAAAATGACAAGCCATTCCCATGCGCATTCACCTACCTACATTGTTTGCTTTTCTCTCCATCATCTTTCCCCAAATGACAATTTAAAAATTTGCTTCAATTTTCATTACATTTCAGATCAGAAGGGATCATTGTATCATTTGCTGCAACAGTCACCCTGGCAAATTTAAATCAAATTAAGCATTACTGTCTCTTGAATAAGTCACACCAAGCTGTCCCAAGCTTCTTCAATGGCACAACACAGATCACATAGCCTGTACCTGAATTGTCTTCAGGCGATCCCAGTAGGAAAACCAGGCCTACTGCTTTCTGCTACATTTATCTGAAAGGTTCCTTAGTCCATGATGATCATATTTTAAGTATGCGAACAGAGATACCAGGCAGGAATATTAGAATAAGATTCTCTGATCACTGGAGGACAACAGCCCCTCTTATCTAACATTCAGTTTAGTGTTATCTGTGGTCTGGAAGGAAAAAGTCTTCGTGATGCTATAGAAGATCAACAGAAACCTCTGAGTAACAAAATCATGCAGAAGGCTAGTGATCAGCATAAAGATACAACACTGCTCTATGAGCATTTGCACCTCTGTGTGTGTATATTAATCTTGCACGAGAGTCTTTTTGGACAGAAGAGCGGACAAGCAGGTACTAAATACACCAAATACAAAATGCTGGCAGCTGTGTGCCAATGAAAACAGCAGTAAGGAATTTTACAGTCCATTTATGGTAAAAAATTTTGTTCACAGTAAATCATTAGCAATATCCTTCTAAGTTGCTTCAATGTTCTTAGTATCTCTTTTCTTATCAAACTGCCACTTCCTATAGTATAGCTTCAGGAAACTATCCCACACTAACCACAAAAAGCTGTTGTCTTACTTGACAGTAATTACTAGTTGCAAGAATATAGTCACACAGGCAGTTATTTTCTACTAATTATTATATTTTTCAGTAATCCCTGTTACAGATTATCAATTTTTTCTTTGTTTCCTCAGGACAACTTGTTCCTTACATTATACTTTCCAATTTGCTAAAATATTATAACCCATCATTAGCTTTTCTGTGATAAATTGTACGTGGTCATGAGTACATCTGCTCCTCCCTAGCAGCTTTTGAACTTGTTTGGCAGTTTCAGCCTCACTAGACAAAAGGAGAGCGTCTCGATACACATCATGTGAAAATAAGACTTTGGTAGAGTGCCATAACCAAGTGAAAAGTTTGGATACTCAACTGGACTAGATACCAATTAGTTCACATGAGAGACACCAAGAAGCAGGCTTCATTAGTTCTGATGTTCACAAAACTAGTTGCGTTTACTTCTGCTGGCTCAAGTACCCACACTGCCATCGTGTTACTTGACTAAGCACTTTAAGTTCAAATCTCATTCAAAATTACTGATTAATGCTCTTCAGTAAATTATTATTTCTGGTTAGCTTCATTGCGTCATTACTCGGTTCAAACCACAGTGCCAACCTTTGTTTTGGGAAAAGCCTTCTCTCTCCACACATCCTCTTACAAAGGCTCTGACTTCCAAAATTGTTTATTTGGACCTGAAACACTGTATTTATGGTCAGGACTCAAAGGTGAGTTTTGCTTTTTTGTTTCAGAGCTTTACTGTTATGCCAAACTGCTATTTAAGTGAGTCTCAATCCAAATCACTGAGTAACAAGAAGCACCCTGAATTCCCGTGAAAAAGAGGCTTACTTCGTCACAGGCTATTTTAGGTACTTTCAAAGCCTCAAAAATCTTGTTTGAGAATTCATCCGTTGATGTAACGTACTTGAAACCCCTTTACCATCTCGGTTGAAAAGGCGCTCTCTGTAAGCCTTCACGAGCCACTTCCCATGATTTGGGCATTTAACTGGATGCGTCATTAAGGCTTGAACACAGCGGAGCACGGCTTAAGAAGCAGGACAGGATGCTTTAAGCAGAGTCTCCCTAGAAATAAGCAACCCCCCCGCTCACCCAGCTATACCTTCCCAAGCTTTCCACCCCCGGCACGGCGCGGGCGGCGGGGAGGCCCCTCCCCCCCGGGGCGCCCCGAGGGCCCGGCCTCGCCCACCCCCATCGCCGGCCGCTCCTCCCCGGCCGCCGGCTGGGACGCTGCCGGGCACGGAGCCTCCCGGGCGGGCAGGGGGGCATCCGAGCACCCTCCCCGCTTCCCGCTCTCGTTTTCCTCAACGAGCTAGACAACCCCGGGGCCGCACAAGCCCCCGCTCCCGCCCCGCCCCACACCGACAGGCGGCAGCCGCCCGCTCCCCTCTCTCCTGCCCCGGGCCCGAGCCGCTTTCCCTGCGAGCAGGGAACGGAACGCCACGGCTCCCTCCTGACGAAGCGCCCAAACCGGCCGCCACGACGCGGCCCCTCAGCGGCGCGGGCCACCCTGCCCCCTCCCGGCGCGCGCCCGCCCGCCCGCCGGCCGGCCCGCGAGGCCTAAGCCTCGCGAGAGGCCGCCGCTCGCTCCCGCGCTGCCACGTTCAAAGGCGCCGGCGGCGGGGAGCCTGTCGGGCACGCGCAGCCGGCACGCCGCCGCCGCCCCGCCTCCTCGCGCCGCCGCCGCCAATCGGAGCCGGGAGGCGCCCCGCCTCGTTCCCGTGCGCGGCCCGCGATTGGCTGGCAGCGGGCGGGCCGGGCGGGGCCGGGTCGCGGCGCGGCGCGGCGCGGTGGGGGCTGCGCCGCTGTGGCCGCAGGGCGCTCCCGCACGCGGGGCTCAGGTGGTGGCGGCGGTTCCTGACTCGCTCTCGCTGCGGCCCGGCCCCGCCCCGCCACCGCCGCGCGCGCAGCCGCCGCCGCCGCCCCTCGCTGCCTGACAGGAGGTGCCATGGCCTCACGCAAGAGCTCCCGAGGCGCCGGCGGCAGCCCCGGGCCCGGCTCCAAGAGAGGTGAGCGGCGCCGCTGCGGGAGCGAGGCCGTAGCTCTGGGGGGAAGAGGCGGGGTGCTCCCCGAGGGGCAGCCTGCCGGGGCGGAGCGGGGCGTACCGCCGCGGGGCGGCGGCCGCAGCCCCGGCGCTGGGGGAGGGGCAGGGGCCGATACCGCCCCTCGCCGCGGCGGCGGCGGGGAGCCCCCGGGCGAAGCGAGGGGGTGGTGCGCCTTCCTCTCCGCCTGCGCCTCCCGGCGGGCTGAGCTGCAGCCTCCCCCGCCATCCCCCGCCCCTGCTGCCGGCTCTCGGCGGCGCGGCGCGGGCCTGCGGGGGCCGCGCTCCCCTGGCGCCGCGGGAGCTGGGCGGGGGGGAGGGGGCGACGACGACGGACACGGGGACAGATGGCCGAGGTCTGTCCCTCGCGTTTCCGTCGTTGTCCTTCTCGGGAGTTCACGCGGAGGAGAAATTTGCGTGGCCGGGCCTAGGCGGTGGGGACGCCCCTCGAAAGCTCCCCAGAAGGGTTGGGGGGAGCGACGGACAGGTCGTCTGGCCGGGGCGGGTCTCGGCATCTCTAGGTATCCCGGGAAAGTGCTCCCAGACCTCTTCCTCCCGAAGCCGGGGGTAGGACCGGGATGCCGAGTATCTGATGCTAGTGAGGCCGCTGTTGTTCTTGTGTTCAAATTCAGATGTTGGAGTATCTCCTCAAGCTGACCTGTTTAACAACACTGGTCTAAAGCTAGTAGATCTATTGTGGATGCAGCATCTAAGCTGATGGTTTCTGTAAGTGTAGAAGCAAGAAGTACTCTTGGAAAAATGCAAGCAGAAGGTTTTTCGAGACAGCTATCTCCCCTCCCCCCAAAAAAGAACACCTTACCAAATCTTACTATTCATAAACCACTGTGTGTGGACAGTTTATTTAGGGAAAGCTTTATGTGCAGTAGCATTTTTAACTATAGCAGAACATGCTTAAAAGAGGAAAAAAACTATATACTTCTGGAGTCACTATGCAACCATGCACGCTGCACTAAAGAAGGGAAGTGCTGTTATCAGAGATTGACTGTTTGCTCCTTGTAACTTCTTTGGTTTTGAGCTTGACATGCACAGCGCTCCAGTGATGAAATATGGTAACGACACTGAAATAATATCTGATATAACGACACTGATATAGTATCAATGTATTGAATATAGCAATAATATGGAGAACAGTGTTAATTAAAGGATGAACCATATAGGATTGGTTTACTTATCACATGATGAATTAAGAGAGAAAGATTTCAAACATACTTAAGCATAAAAGAGTTTAGAGATGATACTACAATGTTTATGGAAGTGGTTTGGGTTTTTTTAATTTTCTTTTTTTTTAAAATCTTTCTTTTTCAATTGCTGGCCTATGCTGTAGAGTCTATATTACACTTTTTGCTTGGACTGGAGGTGCTCTGATCATCATGCAGCATTAAGCATGTTAAATACATATTTTTCAATTACAATGCATTAAGAACATGCATCCCTGGTTTAATTTTGAATATTAAACATTGTTCTGTTAGTATTTTAAATATCATTTTAAAGGTTCGTCAACATTTGAAAAATAAATTTATCAGGAAGCTGAATCTCTGACTTAGTAAAAAAGTATTCCATTGGTTTTTATTTTCAGTCTGAGTAAAATTTTATCTCTTTGTATTAAAACATATCTGGTTTGTGTAATTGCACTGGGGACTCTTTATTTACTGTTATCTATGAGGAGATGAAGCAGCATGAGTAATGTGTTAGGCACTCTCCAAAGATGTAACCTCTTAAATTTAGACAAATGTTTTGTTAGTTTCAGCAACTTCTAGTTAGAATCCATTGGACAGCCATAGAAATTACAGCATGAAGCTGATGCTGTTTTCATAGTTGCAGCTGCAGGAAGAGGTAATGGATGATTACTCCTGTGCGAATAAAAGAACAGCTAGAGGAGCAGAGTCTTCACAGCAGCCAGTAAGCTTTCCACAGTGGAGGGATGTGAAAATGAGATGAGGAAATAATTTTGAGATGGCTAGTAATTGAGACTGTGAAGTATGCAAACCTCAAGTTTGAGGCAGATCTTGAAAATGTTGTAGTATTCACTTTCACAGCAGTTCGTGGGAGAGGATGTGGCTTCTTGCCAGGGCATTGCTCATAGCTCTGAAACAACTGAAGTTGACAGCACATCTAAAAATCTGTGCACTGAAGACAATGCCAGCATCTGTCTGAATGTAGTAATCTGCTTTTAGGTTTCCGCACTAGAAAATATTGACAGTAATCTTACAAACAGATTAAGTCTGAAATAGTTATAAGTGTAGTTTATGTAGGTGCTTTCAGATTCACTGAGATGTCAGAAGTGGAACTAAATATTTTTTAGAAATAGAACTCTACCTTTTGCTTTTAAAAGTTGTATACTAGAAGCTGTCAAATCAGTCCTAAAAAAAAAAAAAAAAAAAAAAGCTTTGTACTGCTGCTGATGGATGCTGCTTTGAAAGTGACATTTACAGAATTGTGTGAATATGCCAGTTACTATATTTGGAGTACAGAAGCAAAAACCAGGTCAAAATTTGACAGTTTCGGGATACTTAGAGAGGGAAACGTGCTTGTTATTATCTTTACTGGAAAGTTTGGCTTCTTGTCGCTAGCCTGCAGAACCCATTGTAAAAACTGTGGCCTGTCTAAAGGAAGAAAATAAATTTTAAACAGCTAGATGAAGTAATGGATACTTGCTGGAATATTACTTAAAGCTTCATTAGATGGTTTTGGTACAGGAACAAATGCATGTCACTTTGTCAAGATTTAACTCCCTCAAATTTCATGAGATGGGAAATTTGGAATTGTCTTCGGCGTTAGCAGGTAGTTGTGGAGAAGCTCTCCAGTAAGAGTGAGGATCAGCAGCAGCCCAGCTACTTTTGAAATACAGATGGCTGAAAAAATATGAATTAACTTGTAAGCCATGCTTACTTGTAGGAGTACTGATGATAAGGCATCTATCATTATGTTGCTGTGTGGTTGTCTTTTGTCTTACAGTACATAAGCAAGGACTTACTTAAACATAATTCTCACTGATCATATAGTTGTGCAATAATTGCTGTGTGTTTTCTTTGTATTTCTAATGACAAGTGGTAGAGTAGTTCTCCAGTAAGCTAGGCACTGTACAAAAAACACATTTCTAACAAGAGGCATCATCTCTATCTACAGAAAACTATTTTATAGTAAAAAAATAATAAATCCTACCTCTGCTGGTTCTGAGGCCATGTTGTCATCACACAGATTGAAGTCAAAGAACTCTACTGTTGCTTTGACAAATTTTCTTTAATCTCCGTAATAATGATTGAGATTGTCTTCTGACGTTCCCTGCTTTCTTCTGCGAGATCCCAGAAGATGTTTGATTTCACTTTTTCCTGTTTTAACCATGTAGTTTCCTTATATATCAAAATGCAAATGTAGTGCCAAGCTTTTAACTCCTTTTACTCATCTTTTGGACCTTCTAAGTTCCCTTAATCTAATCCGTTCATTAATTTCTGGCTTTTCAGATTTCTTCAGATTTGGGTTTTTTTTTGATATGTGTTCAAGTTGACCTGATGTCCTTATCCAAATGCAGTTTTGTGCTAATATTACTTCTTTTTTAGTTAACAGTATCACTTGCTGGAGCATGTCTAGAGAAGGGCAACAAAGCTGGTGAGGGGCCTAGAGCACAAGTCTTATGAGGAGCAGCTGAGGGAACTGGGGTTGTTTAGTCTGGAGAAAAGGAGCCTCAGAGGAGACCTTATCACTCTCTACAACTACCTGAAAGGAGGTTGTAGTGAGGTGGGTGTTGGTCTCTTCTGTCAGGTGGCTGGAGATAGGACGAGAGGAAATAGCTTCAAGCTGCGGCAGGGGAGGTTTAGATTGGATATTAGGAAAAATTTCTTTACTGAAACGCTTGTCAGGCATTGGAACAGGCTGCCCAGGGAAGTGGTTGAGTCAGCATCCCTGGAGGTATTAAAAAAGCGTGTAGACAAGGCACTTCAGGACATGGTTTAGTTGGGCATGGTGGTGTTGGGTTGACGGTTGGACTTGATGGTCTTAGAGGTCTTTTCCAAATTTAATTATTCTATTCTATTTTAGAATGATAGTTGTGCCTGTTAATTTGCATGAACTTTGACATTTTATCTCATCTCTATTGTAAAGACTACTTTATAGTGTACTTTTGTATTGGTTTTGCTGGCAAGGTTTTGGTAGCGGGGGGGGTTACAGGGGTGGCTTCTGTAAGAAGTTGCTGGAAGTTTCCCCTGTGTTCGAGAGAGAGCCAATACCAGCCGGCTCTAAGATGGACCTGCCGCCGGCCAAGGCCGACCCAATCAGCGATAGTGGTAACGCCTCTGTGATAACATTTTTAAGAAGGAAAAAAGTTGGGACAGGCAGATTCGGCAGCCGGAGAGAGGAGTGAGAACATGTAAGAGAAAACAACTCTGCGGACACCAAGGTCAGTGAAGAAGGAGGGGGAGGAGATGCTCCAGGCGCCGGAGCAGAGATTCCCCTGCGGCCCGTGGTGAAGACCATGGTGAGGCAGGCTGTCCCCCTGCAGTCCATGGAGGTCCACGGTGGAGCAGATATCCACCTGTAGCCCGTGGAGGACCCCACGCTGGAGCAGGTGGGTTTCCCGAAGGAGGCTGTGACCCCGTGGGAACCCTGCGCTGGAGCAGGTTCCTGGCAGGACCTGCGGATCTGTGGAGAGAGGAGCCCACGGAGCAGGTTTTCTGGCAGGACTTGTGACCCCGTGGGACCCACGCTGGAGCAGTGTGCTCCTGAAGGACTGCACGCTGTGGAAAGGACCCATGCTGGAGCAGTTCGTGAAGAACTGCAGCCCGTGGGAAGGGCCCACGTTGGAGAAGTTCGTGGAGGACTGTCTCCCGTGGGTGGGACCCCACGTTGGAGCAGGGAAGAGTGTGATGAGTCCTCCCCCTGAGGAGGATGAAGCGGCAGAAAACAACGTGTGATGAACTGACCGTAAACCCCATTCCCCGTCCCCCTGTGCCGCTGGGGGGGGTTGGTAGAGAAGCCGGGAGTGAAGTTGAGCCCGGGAAGAAGGGAGGGGTGGAGGGAAGGTGTTCTGAGATTCGGTTTTATTTCTCATTACCCTACTCTGGTTGATTTGTAATAAAGCAAGTTAATTTTCCCCAAGTTGAGTCTGTTTTGCCCGTGACGGTAAGTGATGAGTGATATCTCTCCTGTCCTTATCTCGACCCACAAGCTCTTTGTTATATTTTCTCTCCCCTGTCCAGTTGAGGAGGGGGAGTGATAGAACGGCTTTGGTGGGCACCTGGCACCCAGCCAGGGTCAACCCACCACAACTTTCTTTGGGTGAGGCTCTCCATTAGCTTTTTAATTTACATAAAGAGCAGAGGAAGTTCATCAGCTAAACAGGTCACTTTTTTCCTGCTGAAGCTCTTTTGTTGGCTCTTGGGAACATTGCACTTCACATCATGCTTTAAGTGGGATTGCCCATGCTCTCTCTGGTCTCTCACAGCTACCCAGCTGTGCTGTGGTATAACATCTTCTTTTCTTACACCATAGATTTTATGTAAATATGATGCTTCCATCTATCTAAAAATTCTGTCTCTAATTTCTGATCTGAACTACTGGCCGGTGTGCTTGCTTTATGCTCTTGACTTTACAATTGTGTAGTGTATCATCTGATTTCTTGTGTTACAATCTATCCGTTATTTCCTTCTTCATTTTAATTGTAATCCTTAGGAAGAAGGGTATTAAGGTGTTGGAGGTCATAAGTGAGATGTGAATTTGGGATACTCTGTGGGGCTTAACAAATGTTTTGACTGGTTTGTCCCAAGTCTAACTTGTAGTGTTTGCTAATACAAATTCTCATGCATTCAGTTATTGTGCTGCTCAGTGCTTTGATTTGGCTACTTAAACTCAATGTTACAATGTTTTCTTGTAACATCTTTGGTATTCAGGAGTATACAATGGAATGTTATTACTTTGTTAGAGTTGCTCTACAGCTATTGCAGACAAATGAGAAATTCTTTGTGTCTCACTGGTGGAATCTTTATATACTGTTTTAGAAATGTTGCAGTGATTTCTTCACCAAGCTTATCCTATTGCCTAATTTAGTTGCTTACAACTAGTCAAAGATCTTGAATTTTTACCATTAGTGCCAGATATTACTATTTTTTAAACAGTTTGGCACAGACTGGTAAAAAACATGCCTCTGTGTTTGGAAAGAGATGGATTTAACCAGGAAAGTTGTTTATGACTTGTGAGACTAATTCTAGATCTCTGAGTCTTAATGGCATTTGTGTATCTAATAGCTAACTATAGCTTTCAAAGTATGAATTGCTCATGTCAGTGATAAAGTATCTAAATAACAACTCTGTGTGTGTGTGCATGTTTCTTCCCTAAATCTTCAGAAAACCCTAAAAGATGTGCTAATACAAATAGCAAAACCATGAAAACGCAGACAGCCACCTCTTTGTGATTCATCTGTCTGCCTTGTGTCTTGTTCAGGGTGGCCTTTCTGGAAAACATTTTAACATATTGTAAAATAATCTGCCAAATTAAATAGTGGTAGCAACAGAAATGATCCAAACATCTATAATTTACATGGTATGTTGCAGCGGTGCCATCAGTGAAATTACTGGTTTTGCTGGGTCCCCCCCCCCTTTTTTTTTTCTTTTCTTTTTTTAAATGTCCTGTATAAAACGTGAAGCAGTAACTCTTCAAACAAGTCAGTTTTCTTATCTCTGATTAAAGTGATGTAAAAAACATTCTTAAAATTGTTAACACAGGTATTCCTCTGCACACATGAGCAGATTTGCATTGGAATAGTGAGTCCTTGATATACCTCTTCATTCATTTGTCTAGAGCTAGAGTTAAATGAGCCTCCTATAAAGGCAACCCTGTTGTCTCTTAGGTTTATCTGTAAGAAACTTTCTATACACCGTTAGCTATTGAAAGGTACAGTAACTGACTGCCAAGGTCACCCTGCAATGAAAAACGATCAATTTGAACACAGTATATGCTTTTATGACTTGTTTTTCCATGTTGCCTGGTATTTGGATTTCTTCCTGTTGCTTTTTCTCAAGAAAGTATTATTTCGGGTTTTAAGATTGATACCTAAGTGTAGCAGGATTGACATAAAAACAAAGAGAGCCTGATACTTTCCCTCTATTAGGACTTTTTCTCCTTAAGAATTCTGGAGCACTGGGAGATTCCTCTCCATTCTTCTGGACATGCTGCCACTTCATAAAGACATCAAGGAAAGTTTTCCTGCCCCTTTTGATGCAGGGGTGGCTGAAATCTTGGGCCTGCTCTGTGTCATCTAATGTGTCTTACCTGCATGCAGGAAGTCATTGTGGGCTAAAAGATACTATTTGTGGTGCTTCAAATGTGGAGGATCCTTGCATTTGACATCTGCAAGGATGTCTGCGTTCATAGAGTTTTGGAGTATTTAATTTGTTAAGAGTTTAAATGGTATGTAAGAGAGGTAACTTTTTCAACAGCCTTTTGAGGATAGAGGTGTTTAAAATGCTGGGTGGAGAACCTAAAGTATCACTAATAATCTTAGGGAGACAAAGCTGGAGTATATTTTCTCAGATTTGGCAATTACTCTGAGAATGCACATGAAAATTCCCCGTCAGAGGTGGTAGCTAGTCTGGGTTGAGACTCCAGGGATGTATATCATATGGGGGGATTAAGGAGTTAAATTTTTCTACAGTTCAATACTATAGGTCTATCTAGTCTGAGGTTGCTCTGCAGTCTTCCTCTTTTCAGTTTCCCTTCCCTGTACCTGAATTGGTAGCTGTGCTGGTGCTAGGTGAACCACACAGGGAACTGATAAGCCAAAAGCTGACTCTTTTCTTTTTTCCCCAGACTGGCTCAGTGCACAGCTTTATGGAAAGTCATTTGGGTAGAAGGGAAGAGATGACAATGAGTGGCTGGGCATTAGGGGAGGGTGAGGTTGAATCTAGAGTTTTATGTTTGATCATGTCACCACGGAGCCATGGTGTGAACATAGAAGGTGAATGGTTTGGTTGGATGTGCTAATGTAATGGCTGGATATATAAGGGCTTCAGTAAAGACAACAAAATTTACTAGCAGTAGAAGGCACGTATGTTAAGATTATTTCTAGTTACAGAGTACCTAAAGAGGTGAGATTTCAATATTGCTGTTTCTTTAAATTGAAAACCACTTTACCGATCACCTGTATGAAAAGTTCATTTTCAGCTGGACCTTTCTGAATCACTTTGAAACAAGTAATAAGTGTTCCTGTGCTAATTCTTATGTTGAATTCTTCATTGTAGAGAACTTGAGCAGTGAAGTTCTGAGTTACTCCAAGTGGTTCTTTCCTGATGAAGATCACAAACTGGTAATCTGTGTGATAGCCTGCAGCAATCTTTTTCCTAACTGCATCCTACGGGCTAGCTCTTTGCATGGAAGAGTTGTGAGCTATGCTTTGAAGTGGAAATCATAACTCTAGTATGTGTCTTTAAACAGACTGGAAATTAAGTATGCATATAAGCATATACTGAGTTTGAACAGACTGTAGTATGTGTGGTTCAGCTTTGTCAGAACTTTTTAAATGAAGAAAATTTTACTCTTCTTATAGGAAATTGCACTATTACTATGCATGTACTTACCTGGTGTAACAAATGCTACCCAGCTGTTTGTTTGAAGACTTTCTTTATAAATATTTAATAGCTAGGGGTTTTGTAACTATTGTGTAGTGGTTTTCTTGTTTTACAATTTTTTTTTTTCCCTGTGGTTGTGTTTGAATGATGATCAACAATTAATTACTAATGTAACATATCTCACTCTCTCACTTTTTACACTAGTGTTTTTTAAGTTTGTTTGGTTTGGGTTTTTTTAGCATTATTAAAAAGAAGTTCATATAGCAGTTTGTAACTGTGGTACTGTTTCTTTCCATAGTAACTGGAGGACACAGTGATATCTTTGGAAGCAAGAAAGTTGTAAAAAGAGCAATACTTTTTGCAACTGAGATCCCGTAACAACATATTTTAACAACTATTTATAAGACTTTAGGTATGAGACACCTAAAAACTCTTTTGAACTCTGTAGGACTTGCAGATGCATAGCACCTCTATGAACTAACACCTAATTAAATTGACTTAGTATCAGACTTGAAACTTTGCTAAGTTTTAGGCATTGAATACAGGATTTAAAAATGTTCGTTCTTCGATGAGCAGAAACCCATGAATAGCAGAGTTTAAGGTACTTGCATGGCAACTAGAGTTCTATTTGCTTCTATTTGAAATTCCCTCATACCATGAAAAAAATTGAAAGAACTGAAATGACATCATCCATTTTCTTTCTTTTGTGGCTTAATTAGGACTTGTTGCTAAAACAAATTGATGTGACCCACATTACAGAATAAGAAAGTGGAACAAGGAAAAAATACCCTAAAATTAATGCCAGCATGCTATACACAGAGATGAGGATTTTCAACCTTATGTAATAGAAACTTTTTTAAAGGTCACCACCAGCAGGATTTGCATGTTCTGGGCTTAAGTATTTCTTGTATTTCCTCTCCACATTTACCTTTCCTGAACTTTGCTCTGGCCTAAATACAACTAAATATTTCATTAACCTAATAATTATGTAGGTCTATTGGCTACATTAAATCATTCAGGTACAAGATAGAGGTAGATTGTATAATTTTAGATCTTATTTCCAAATGTTCTGTGGGAGAGAGCTGGTTAATCAAAATAGCAGCTATTAAAAATCTTTTAAGTCATCTGCAGTTAAAATCGGTATTAATTTTGTTTCCTCCTCAGTTTTATAGCCAATACAGGTATGTTGATCCTGTAGCGAGAGACAAACTAAAATGTCTTTATAAGTTTGTAGTCTTAACCATGAACTTTTTGGCTTGATGTTGAAGTCAAGTAAGTTTACAAGAGGCAAGTTCTACATTAAGTTTTGGACATTAATTCTATTTTGTGTTTGCATATACATAAAAGCAAAACTTGAGAATATCGACTAAAGCGTTTAGGAAAAATATCAGAATCTAGGAGGGTGTAGATTTCTGTAGAAATCTATTTAGATTATTAGGTAAATAGATAACACAAAAGATTTTTGTTCTGTCTTTACAGGACTTTTATTTTTTCCTGAAGTGCTAACTCTCTAAGCCTGTTAGTATACTGTCTTTAAGTTTGTGGAAGAAAGGTTTTAAAAAAAAAAAAAAGTAATCCAAACTATTTGGGTAGTATGTGATGGATGCATTAAATACTGTTTTAAATATATTCCTGTTGATATCAGCAGTATTCATTATAAAACGCTTTCAAGTTGTAAGGACTGTCGTTGTTAGCCATTTAAGCTATGTGCACATCTGTGTTTATTTTTTCCTTGTAATAAATACTAACTGAAGAACTATTCAGAAAAAATGTTCATCTGAATAACCAGAAAGAAAAACCCAAAACATGGCTTGGACAAAATTTGACTAGCTTTTGAAAGTGATCATCTTTGTAGCACGTTTAGAAAGGAAGCAGGTGCAGATTCAGGATTTTCTCTTATTGACGTATTATCTCTGTATTCATTTTTACCTCCTCTGACTTCAGCAGTTATGCTTAGATAAACAGAGCTCCAGAGGAAAGTTGTTAACAGCAGCAGCTCTTATGGTGCAAACAGCTGGTCTCTCCAAACCTCACTGAAAAGTGCAGACCTAGCGCTGCAAGTAGAATTCACTGTTGTGCTGTATTTAGATGAAGTGCCTTTGACAAGTCTTACGAACCTGTGCAACCTCCTAGGACAGAATTTCCCATTAAGTTTCTTTTTGTCTTTAATTTGTGACTGTTTTTCCTCTTAAAAAGAAAAACTTATGTTTCCTTAAAGAAAAAACCAAAGCCAGTCATTCTTGTGATGTTTCTTTTATTAGTAGATTTCTTCTGAATAAATTTTCTGATTTTTGTTGGTTATGTATGTCTTAGAAGAATCATTTAAATGGAAAGGAATCAGGATTTGTTCACTGTTTATAGTCAGAATAAATGTAACTACATAAGAATAGTAATAAAAAACAAAACAACCACCCTGGGAATGATGCTTGATATCAGTCAGCCAGCTGATAATCTTATTCTTGTTTTGTGTTGGATTTTTTTCTGAAGAATAATTAATTCTGACTTAGCTGCAAGCTAATGTGATTTGTTACTAAAAAACTCTTCTAAATATTGTGGTGCTTCCTGTGAACCAGAAAGGTATCTATAGGCTTAAAAGTACTTTGAACTGTAACAGCTTATATTCAGAAATGGGCAGACTTTTAAAAAGTATTGACCATCTCTCTCTATAAACTGAATGTAAAAAAGGAAAAAACCCCCATGTATCATTTTACTTGAAGCATATTTTCTGATAATAGGATTGCAGATCTGATTCTGTGTAGAACATGACTGGAAAGAGTGGTTTCTTACTTCTGTGCAATACTTTGGTAATTGAAGCTCTCACCCAGGATAGAGGAGAAAAAGATTTAATTGCATTTTCTTCTTGAAAAAGGAGTTTGGTTGACTTTCGGTGTTGCAGCTGCTGTTTATGGGGTATACTTGAACACAAGTGAGAGTGTGTGTTTTAAATTCCTGTTGTTGAAACTGTCTGTTTCAATCCAACGTGAAACAGAGATTCAGCCTGCTGAGAGTGAGCCTGACAATAGGCTGGTTATGTCTGGAGTCACCTTTCTTACCTAGAAAGGAGGGGAAAAACTGGGTTTAGTCTCTGTTCTGCAGAGCTCCTCTTTTACAAATTACTGTTGTGGCCAGTTAAAATTTGACTGTGAAGGACTAAAATGGATTTGTTCTCATACCCTTGGGTATACTTAACAATGTGTTTTAGACCTCCGAAGAAATTCAGACAGTGTTCCCCAGAGGAGAGAACTGAATCTCTGATCTTTCACATCCTGATTAAGTGCTGAATTCAAGGAGATAGTTCAATGGAATTGCTTCATCCATTGAAGGGAGGAGCTTCCTTTCACTAGGGAAGTTCAACAAGGTGCTTATGATCCTAGAGGGTTTTTTACATATTTTGTGTTGCACCTCTGCCTCCCCTCCCTCCCCCCGCCCCCAGTTGGCCACCCTCAGCATCTCTGTGATCAGCCTGCTTAGTTGTTGAATCCTGAATTTATGACTTTGCTCTCGTTTTCAGTATTTATGTTCTTCTTTGATTGTTTGTATAGTAGGATACTTTACTGTGAGAAATTTTGTAGGGATTGAAAATTAAGGACCTTAAAGGTTTATGTGAGGATTGATTATACATGTAATAAGGAAAAGTTCCTCAAATACTAATGTAAAAATCTAAAGTGGCAGCAGGAGAGACAAAACTGCCTTTCATTTGGCTAATTTATTATTTCAACTTTAAGTTCTGGTCGTTATGTTTTCTTTGAACTTAGAGCTCTTTCTGTTCCATCCATTCCCCAGTTCCTAACTATTAAGTTTCTGATTTAGTTTATTAAAGTCCTTTGATAATGTGCACAGGTATCTTTATAACCATGTAGACTAGATTATATAAAGTGCAGAGCAGAGATCTAGTTTTTATTGAGAATAATAATAATAAAAAGCCACTTTTTTTTCCCTAATTTCCATTAAGGCTGCTGTGCTGAAGAAGATTTCTTACATACCAAAAGGAAGAATCAATTTTGTATCACAAAGAGTTTATACTGAATTTATTAAAAGTAAACCTTTACCTTAAACTTTAGATCTTATCTCTAAAGACCCGGCTGTCATGACTGATTGTAAAACAAAAATTTCCAAGTTTGGATACATGAAACTTTAAAGTTGGAATATTTTATAAGTGATACCATAAGTATTTTAGTAAAAATCTCTGTCTCCCTTACAAAATGAAATAGAGTTTGTAAAAGCAATTAAAAGCACAGATTTGTCCATTAAAAGTATATTATTCCTCCCTTGGTACACTGAATGAAAATTAAAGATGAAAATCTGGTTTACCTCAGGATAGCACTTGCAATCATTATGGTGTGTGGACTTCTCAGAATGGAACAGTTCGACATGTGCTTATTGAGTCTAGATTTTAAAATACATATCACAAAAAGTGTGTATGTATATATAAATACACATATTTGACCTGTCTCACAGTAGTGAGGGGGAAAAAAAGCTCATATTTTAATATGCAGGGGAAAATAGTATCAAGAGAGAATGCTGTAAACTTCCCTCTAACAGATTTTACTCAAAATACTTGTTACTGACCCCACCCCAAAAACCTTTGTGGAAAACCTGTTTAAAATAATCAACTGCAATTTTATTACTGAGAATGGCTTGCAACAGTTGTTTTATTGTTAATCATGCTGGAACAGATAATTTGGCAAAAATGTCAAGCGGTCGTAGGCAATGCTCATACAAGAGAGGTTGTTTTTTGTCTTTGCACTGCTACTAGTTCAGCTCTATTGGTGGTAGGACAGTTGTAACTTTAGTTTTTTTATTTCTCTCCTGTATCTGTTATTTATCTCTCTGCATTTTGCTTTTAAAATGAGCTTGTTCTAAACTCTTCCTATGATCTAGCTGATTGATAATTTTTACGTCTGAAATGTGATTTTTAGATATTTCTCTGAGGTTAGTGTTTTGTTGTTTTTCCTTTTACTGTGTTTTTCTAATTTCTAGTAACTGCCTGCTGGTGAGCAATTCAATTTAACCTCTGTCTTTCACAAACTAACCAAAATTACATTGTTTTGTATTTTTGACTATAGCATTTAGAGAGATACATGTGTAAGCCGGATTTTTCAAGGTGTGTGTGTTAATGTATGTTGTTCATGGAGTGTATAATCAGTTTTGTGGCCCTTTGGTCCATCTTCCTTTTGATGAGTTTGAAGAGTTTCCCCATTTTAGCTGTAGCCTCCCCTTTCAGGAAGGAAGGTGTTTGTCATTTCTTGGGAAGACATGTTCTTGCAATCAATTGATTTTTAAAGGGCACAGGATAAGGCTGTGGGTACTTGGTTAAAGGTCAACATACATGTGTTAGTTTAGATTGGGAATGTACATTTGAAATTAATTTCTTGACTGTCTCTACGCACTTTGCTTTTAGGCGTTGTGCTGTTGTCCCTGAATATACTTGCTTAGGTTTGAGTGAAATGAAACAGAAAGGTATGCTGCAACCGCTTATGGGCATTCAGCCTGGTAAGATCTAGTCTGGAGCAATCCCTCCAAAATACATATAATGTGGGATTCAGGTTCTCAGCATTGGTTGAATGCTCAATGAATCCACTTGTAAGATCTGGCATCTGCAAATGCAGGTGCAGCTAAAGCGAAGTTGCAACAAATTGCCTAACGTAATGCCTATATAGGTTTTATATGCACTATAGGAAATACTATAGGTTTTATATGCAATAGACTACATATCATTGTGTGTAAAATTATTTCCCTTAATAAGCTGTTGATTTCTCCATATATTTGGTGACTTTTACCCTTTGTTTAAATTTTCCTCTGATCTTGCTTTAAGTCACTTGTGCATCACATAAGTCACTGAAATGTAGTAGTGAGGAGATCTTTCTTAAAGCATGTTTGATGTATTCAAGTGGTTTTAAGGATAGTTAAAAGATACACTAGTTATAGAATCAACTGCCTATAGTTCTTTACATCCATTTGAAAAGTCTTAAACTCGGTTGTTATTTCTCACTTCTTTTCTCCCCTGAACTTATTGGGAATTGCATTTGGTAATTAGTTTCTGGATGTTAAAACCGCAGGAGGTGTATGTTGTTTTTCAATGTAGCTGTAACATTCTACTGTTCACTCCATCCACCCGATGGCTATGTTATTTAAAGAAGTGTGAGGAAAGAAGGGCAGAGTGCTAGATCCTGAAGTTTTTATTAGGGTTGCTGTTAATGAGAAATCGGTTTGTTTCTGTCTTCCACCCACCCAAAAGGAGCGTGCTTTTGTTTGAAATGCAGTGGGAAAAGAATAGTTTGCTAAAATTGAACATGTAAGTTGAATAGTGTATTAGTGGTTTTTTTCCTCATTTTCTGGTCCTTAAGAAGAAGAGAGTACGTTCATCAATAATCATTTGTATTAGCTTTAAATTGTACAGGTAGCATGGATATTGTCAGAATTTGAAGGAGGGGTCAGATGAGTTAGTGTTAGTCCTTTCTGGAAAGGGAGGGCAGCAAAGCAAAATCAATACGTCTGCTACTTTTAACAAATACGCAATAGAAATTTTGCCTGATTTAGCTTTATGGCATGTGATGTATTGCACTCTAGGGAAGCAGGCTTTGCTTTGGCAAAACTATCCGTAACCCTCCTTTGGGTCTGCTAGAAGTAGATATGAGGTGTACTGGGGAACAGCTCTGATCTGAAAATTCTTTGGCAAGAATTTGTGTGGTTGGTTTCAAGTAACTCTTTTAGAAGACTCAAAAGTATGTTTTACAAATCGGCTGTCTTTTATTGTTGAAGCAGCTAGCAAGTTTCAAATGAGCAGTCTCTACAGGATACTCGGGAAGCCTGGTAGAGGAGTGCCAACATGGAGAAAGTTTCTTGGGTGAGGGCCAACTTA
Organism: Aquila chrysaetos chrysaetos; assembly: GCF_900496995.4. Taxonomy (NCBI): domain Eukaryota; kingdom Metazoa; phylum Chordata; class Aves; order Accipitriformes; family Accipitridae; genus Aquila; species Aquila chrysaetos. Next base: position 40,324,821 of record NC_044007.1, read on the forward strand.
ACAAATGCAAGCAGGCAAGCTTTGTGTCCAGACTTGTGTTTCAGCTTACGCCGATGGATTTAATGTCCTTAGAGCTCAGGCACTGAGGCATACATTGCAGCAAAAATACTACAGTACAGTGTGCTCAGTTTCATTCGCTGCTGTGTTTGATGTTGGAGGATTAAGGGGAGGGGAAAGGATCAACTACCCAGGATGCTTTGTTAGGAGGAGTAAGTGAATTTGATTGTCGTCAGAACTAGATTGCCATATGAGTTCTGAAAAGCGTTTGGCTCCTGAGGATAACTGTTCTAAAAATAGATTCGGAGGACAGGTTTCTCTTGGGTCCAGTTTCGGGTTCCAGCTGAGCTGGCTTTAGGAAACTTGTTTGCTCCTGTTGCAAGACTACAGTGAGGATAAATTGTTTCTTATTCTGCCTTCAACATTAATTTTTGGAGATATCGACACACTCGCTCTGTCTGGAAATCGAGCACTAATGTTATGGCTGACGACACAGGTATAATCCTAACTTTTTTGTGAGCAAATGGAAAATGCGTAGTTGCAAATACCAGCTGTGTCTGATTTTATAATCAGCAAAATAACTGGCTTAGTGTGGTATGTTGGTGTTTTCTAGCCAGTTTGCTGTTCTAGTCTGCATTATGGGCTGCCTCTGTTCTCTGATTAAATGTTCTCTGGAGTAGAGGTATTTCATGAGTTTATGGCAGGTGGTTAATTGTAACTTAGTTTTTGCTTGAGTAGAGCAGATATTAACATGAGACATTCTTTTGTCTTCAAATATCTGACATTAAAGTTATTTTTGGAGTACGTGATGTTACTAGGTGTCTTTAACGTAAGCTGAGGTAAAAGGAAAAAGGTTTTCATACATTTTTATCTAGGCGTGACTCTTAATGTGGGGTGGGTAAGGTATAGGACTTCTAAAGATTTGCCGTTGAGGGATAGAGCACACTTGAAAACTTTCCGATGTCTGCATAAAGACATCTGGTGGTGTAAGCACAGGCTTACCAGATATGGCAAGTGACCTACTTCTGACATGGCTGGCAGCATGTGCAGGGAAGGGGCTTGAATTGAGAATTAACTGTCTGGAATGAGCTGTGAGCCAGCGCCAGTCCTTGCAATGTTTTGTTCTGACCCTATGTGTAGTGTTTTCTGTGCAGACCATAGGTAAATTTTAGGTTACATAACTTCCTTTTTTATTAAAATGTTGCATGATCAAGCTGCCATGATTGAATACTTTGCAGAATTTTTCAAGAGTTTTGAAAGTAATTTTCTGATAAGATAGGAAGCCACAGCATAAAAACGTATCTTTAACTGTTGTGAATGATACTTTTATAGCAGAATCTGTTTTTGAGGGATTTGCATGAAACAGTCTTTTAAACTGGAAAAAATATGAACATCTATGCTTGATTACTTAAATAAGTTGTCTTTTCTTTCATTTTCCTGTTCTTTTCTTCTAATAAGTAAAGCCCCTTTCTTCAGAGGCAACTAGCAATAGACAGTAGAATGCAGTGTGGTAAATGAGTAAGCATGAAATACAGTAAGATTCTCTTTCCTGTTTGCCTCTTCCACTACCTGGTTTGCTATAGAATAAAATTGTAACCTGGAATCATTTCAAATGTTTTTAGCCTTAAAGTTTCATTTTAAATATATAAAAAGTTTCCATCGACTGCATTGGAACACAGCAGTAGCAAGGTTCTGCTGTTACATAGTATAATTGTTTATTTCTGAATATTAAGATTTTCAGCTCGAGTACTTTAAGTAATTTTCATATACAGTTGATCCTATTTCTGAATGTACTGGTACACGCTGCTTGTCTTTGCCTCTATTTTCAGGCTACCCATACATCTTTCCTACAAGAGAGATGTTATGATGAGTTATGTATATGGACCTTGCACATGTATAATTAGGGTGCTGTGGAGTAGCAAGCAATACATGCCTGATATGAGGCTAAGTTGTCTAGGCTTCTCTCTGAATGTTATTGAACAGCTTATACCACGGCAACTTTGTGTTTAATGAAGAAAAGAAACTAAGTAGTCGATATTTGATCTTTGTGAGTAGTCTTAATAATTTTTTTTTTTCCAATAAAATACTGAGCTGAGTAAAACGTGATGTGAGTCAGTTGGGGTTTTTTATTGGTCTGAACTCGATATATAGCACAATGAATGTAATAAAAGGTTAGTTTATTACAGCTGTGAACCTGACGGCAAGCAGGGTCTGAAAGTACTTCTATATAATATCTATTACAGAAATAAGTCAGTCACCAATCTCTCATTACTCATCTTTCAGAGCTACTCCATTGTATTCTAAAACCCAATCATGTTGATATTTAGCTATTGAGGGTATTTTTTGTCTTTTTCTATGATCAGTGTTGATAAATACATAAAACATTACTTGCAATTAGTGTGATAAAGTTAACTCTCTACCTTATTATTTTACCACAATATTCATGACAAAGTTCCTCGAGTATTTAAAAATATGTAAGAAATAGTTTTACTTCAATAACTAGGACTGAATGTGACTGAGCAGGGAAAGGCTGGTGCTTAGAAGGGAATGAAGTGGAATAGGCTGATAGACATGAAACTGTGGGTGAGTGCCACCCTTGCAGCAGTAGTATCAGGAGGCAGAAAAGCAGACCTTGAGAAAGGCCACAGGCATCTTTCTGGATGCACATTTATTTACTACATGTATCCCTCTTTCCCTAAAATGATCCTAAAGCAACAGAGCAAGCAATTCATGTCTTCTGTAGTGGTGATACCCATTTGGAACCCCCTACCCATATGCTAGGTTGAGGTCTCTCTTTTCCCAGTGGTTTGTTTATAACTACTGTATTTTTTGTATACACTTACCTTCCATATGTGCAGTTATAAATGAAGCTGTGATTTGCATTACGTCTCTGTGTCATCCTTCTACTTCTATGTTCCATGGGACTGGAAGTCTATAAGGTATTCAGCATGTAGTGAATCTCTGCTAGATTCTAAGCAACAGGAAAGATATTTTTAGTTGGTAGAGTGCCTGAACTTGGAGTCTTACCCTTAATATGGTTTAGATTTTAGAGCCTTCTTAGGGTATTTGAATTTTCATGTTGATTCTGTGAGCTAGTTCAACTAGCTTTGAAACTTGCTTCAGAAGAAACGCTTTTTTTCCAAGCTGTTTCTGCTGGTCATATTGCCCTCTGGTGGCGGTTTGAGAACTGTTGGCACAAATGCAAACCATCTCAAAAATGTTAAGCTGTGTATAAACGTGCACTAAAGGGGAGGAAGGGGGGATTTCCAACTAAGTTGTTAAGACAAATTACATGAGGGGTTTTGGTGTTTGGTTGGTTATAGGGCTTTTACTTAGATAATCATTAAGCTTCCCACCGTAATTCACAGTGATATGAAAAGCAAGTAGCAGTGGTAAAGTTAAAAAAAAAAAAAAAAAAAAAAAAAAAAGTGTTACTCAAATGTCTTGTATTCTGTGTAGTCATAAGAAACAAGATTTATAATTATATCCTCAAACATAATTTTCTCTTTTACAAATCCATTTTTCCTACTTGTTTGCCTTATTTTAACAGAGACTAAGCATGGAGGAAGCAAGAATGGAAAGAAAGAAGGCCTCTCTGGAAGCTCATTTTTCACCTGGTTTATGGTAATTGCTTTGCTGGGAGTTTGGACGTCAGTAGCGGTTGTCTGGTTTGAACTTGTAGATTATGAAGAAGTTCTAGGTAAGAATTTTAAATCTTAAGACACTTCTAATAATTGTTATGATATGCACTAAATGGAGGCCATTTTAAATTTCTAGATACCGGATTTGACTACTGTGGTGTTTGCAAATGACCTACATGACAAGAATAGGCAATGTAGCTTAAAAAGTATGTTTTAATGCTGAACTCCATTATGATAAAATGGGATTCTCATAAGACTATAAAAGGTTATTAACATACTGCATTTATTAAAGAATTGAAAAAATCTCCAAGGATAGAACTGGATCTCTTTGTCACACGCATACTGTAGTTCATCTGAAATGTCAGCTAAATATGTATTGTTTCAAATTAAGGTCTCAAACTTGCAGCAGTGGTTGAAAGTGGGCAGCTAATGTTACCACTCCTCTGATGGACTGTGTTGTCCATAGAGTCAGGACAACTGATGAGTCATCCTCTCATGAATGAGCTGTTGAATGACCTCAGTTTTAAGCTTATAACAGTAATAATTGTATCTCAATATGACAATGTTAAGATAGTATTGTTAATGTAATATCTAAGGGTAAAAATTAATGTCTTGAAGATCAAGATGTATGTCCATAGGTAGAGCTATTGTCCCTGATGTTGTAGGATTCAACATGCACTTTTGCAACTGCTGGTTTTACAAGCTTTACAGCTTTACAAATCTGTTGGTACATGCTTTTTTGATCTGGACTGATTTTAAAAGAAGCTTCTGGTTTGAAATTGGGTCTAGTAATGCAAATAATGGTTTCTATATTTTTACCACGCATGCAGCCAAAGCAAAGGATTTCCGTTATAACTTGTCAGAGGTCCTACAAGGTAGGATATTAGAGAAATAAGCTTGCTTTACAGTCCCTTGGCTAAAAATTTCAGTTTACTTTTTTATGTTTTTAATTTTTTAGAGAATTACTATTCTTCTACAATGACATGAAACTCAGTCATTTTTCATCTGTCTCATTCTTCATGGTTTTGAAGATGATGCAATTCTTCTTATTTCTAGAGAATTACATTTATTCCACCAGTCTGCTGTGTTTAACCATAAACCGATAAAGATCCTTTCTAATTGATTGCTTCTGTGCAATGGTGATGGCCTTATTTTTGTCTGTTCTAGACCCAAGTTTGAACTTTTTCTTCCACAAAACTTTTCTAATTTTCTAAGCACCATATTAAGAACTATATTTAATATATTTTATTGGCAATCAAGTTCTGCCTCCATTTAGAGAATGACAAGTGTAATAGTAAACTGGCAAACTATAAGGAATCAGTTATTCTGCAAACAGTGGGAAAAATTTCAATCCTATTAAAAGTTGTGTCTGAATTTTATCAAAACTAATTAGATAGCTCTCTACACACTTGGTGATCCCAGGACACTTCTAATCCTAGATACCACAATTCTATGCTAAAAATTCTTTTTGAATAGAAACTGCGTTCTCCTTTTGCATATACTTAGGGCTGGTAGAGCTGCAGTTTCAAAAATAAAAGTGAGAAGTCTGACATGTTAGTCGCCTATAAAAGGATGGACAACTTTTTTGTCTGCAGTGAATGTTACACAGTTGTTGATAAAAATTATGAATGTTTTTCCTTTGTTCAGGAAGTAGGTTGCTTACCTTCTATTAACTTGGCACTAAAAATTATATACCTATCTCTTTTTTCTGAGAATTTAGAATGGCAAGAAGCATATAATCAGAAAACAAATGGTTATTATTTGATTAATTCTTGTTTTATTGTTTGTTTTCCCTCAAACATATTGAATGTTCCTTGTGAACTTAGATTTTATTCTGAGCAAAACATGTTTTTATAAAGCACACGAGTTAAGTATAGATTCATTTTAAATCTGTGAGCACCAAAATAAATGTGTGGAAAAAAGACTAACTTGTGTTCATTCTAAAGTCTAGGAAATGCAGAAAGGAACTTGAAATAATTGTAATATTTTCCAGGAAATTTAAAATGTGGTTAAGTGGAGTGCAGCTAAATCATTACAAAAAAAAAAAAAAAAATGGTAACAACCTAGCTTTGACAGTCAACCATTGCACTTTCAAACACTGTGCTGGAAACAAACTGCTGAATCGCTAATTCTCTCTTCTTCCTCTCCTTGCATTTCTAGGCAAGCTTGGGATATATGATGCTGATGGAGATGGAGATTTTGATGTGGAAGATGCTAAAGTATTGCTAGGCGAGTACCAACACTGGTGGAATAATCTATATAATTCAATTGTCATATTCATGTTTGTTTTTTTTTAATGTCAGAACAATATTTCTGTTTTTTTTCCAAATTGGAGAACTTAAATTGATTTAATTGTGGTGGGTTTTTTCTTAATGCAAGTTGTACGATTGTGTGTGCAACTTGTAGCAAGTTGTGTTCTTTTTCTCCTAATATAGCAATGTAAGTGGAAAGCATTTAATTACTTACAGGATGATTTTGAAGTTAGGTGGCTGATGCTGCTGTATCAATTGTTGAAAGATGGTTGTGATTATTAATAAATTTATCAGATGCAGGGCTTAAGATGCTTCAAGAGTTAAAACATTGTTTATGTTAACATGTTAAGCCAGGTTCATTTTAAAATGTCTTCCAACAGGCCTTTGTGCTTCTTAGATGACTACTTGTTTAGCATATTTTTGTACTGTCTTTCCTCCATTCGGAGTTATCCACAAGTCTGTTCATTTTCTTTGCCCTTCAGAAATCCTACATGACATGGATTTTTCTTCTTTGATGTTGAAACACTGGGTTTTAGGCTTCTGTTCATTGTAGTTTGGGAGAATGTCTTTCTGCTCACTATGTATCTTCAAAGAGAAATTTCAGTCACTAAACATGCTTTGTGATACTGCCCTTCTACCTACATCTTCTAGCAGTTAAAGCACTACTATCTTCAGCTTCACAATCAAGCATTGGAAAGATGCTTCTTGCATACCTGAAGTTAGAAAGTTTACTTTTCTGTAATTGATTTGTTCAAATGTAAACCTATTCTGAGCACGCAAACCTAGCAAGTTAAACAAACAAAACAACAAAAAAACCCAGCATAGTAAATAATAGCTTGAGCATAGGGCAAAGTGGAATGTCTCAATCTAGTCAAAGTTATCAATAGTATATTAGGATGTTATGGCTTGCTGTTTGAAACTCATACTCCATAAAAATCAGTTTATCATCTGTTTATTTTTCCACACTTAGGTTTGGAGGAATAAGCAAGTCTTTTGGGGGAGTTTTTTTAATCCCTTCATGGTTAAAGAAAACCCATGCAACCAATATTACTGAACCAGTTTGCAGTGGTGTGAATGTAAGAGGCACTCCAAAGAATCTCAAGTGCTCTGAATGACTTCAGAGCTACAAACTTGGCGTTAATTATAAATGGTGAATAAGATAACACTATGTATAGTTATAATCCTAATCTTTCTCTGTCTAGTGTATAGAAAATGGATATCAATCTTCTGTGGGTCATATTAGTTAGAGTTAGATTGCCAAGGTGGTAGCCAGAAACATGCTGCTGCTTTGTTACATGTCTGTTTTATGCAACTTGATAAAGCTGGGAATTCTGCCAGTACATGACAGTGTTTCTATTATAAGCTTGTCTTATCACGCATTTAAATCTTATACTTCAAATGTGACATTAAAAGGTCACAGATCAAAAGTTATTTTTATTATTTTTTAATACTTGCTTGGAAATACCATTTTATTGCATTTAAGTTTATTTTCTGCAGTGCAAAGGAAATGGTAAATTTTGAAAAGTTAGACAACATTGATAAAATTTATGAATATAAAAATATAGTTTTTCTAATAACTAGCGTATAAAATTATTAACTGAAGTTCCCAGTAAATTATTGTGCTTGTTTTGTATTTTACATTTATTATGAACTAAAAAATGAACACCACTATGCAGACTAAAATTATTTCATTGATGCAGAAACTGGAAGACTAGATTCCCTGTTGAGAAATTTATCTTCCAGAATTAAGCCTTTGTAGTAAAGAAAACCATATAGTAAGCCTATATTCAACTGCATTAAGGTAACTTTCTAAATATTGAATGCATAGCTCCTTTTATATTTTATTTGTGAGAAGCTTGTTAGTACATATGCTGTGTTTGAAGACTTGTTACTTTCTGGGATTTTTCTCTGGGTCAGACTACCATAACAGCAAGTAGTTTCTCTGCTAATTTAATACTGACTTAAAAAGAAGATACTACTTTTTGATGTTTAATGATAGGAAGTAATATTTTTTTTTTCTTTCCTGCTCTTCAGCTATTACTAAACTACTGTATATTGAAGTTGTGACATGTACAGTGGTTTAGTGTTGTCTGCTTCCATAATCTTTAGGTTTTGCTACAAATGTAAAGATTTAATTTGCATATTAATGATAAATATATTTTTTAGTTAATTTTGAGAAATGCTTCTACCAGCATGAGTTTATTTTATATTTCAAAGAATGGTTTAGTAGCTGATATCTTAGTAGTTTTCTGTACTACTCAGGCATGCCTAAATAGAAGAATTAAAATTTATTAATTTATTTCTTGTATGTATAAGGTATGATAGAGGTTTGATGATTAAGTTCTCTTGAGGTATTTGTGTAATTTTAAAAACAGTGTGCAAGAAGTGTGTTCTTCCCCTCTTCCCTGTCTCCCCCCTCCCTGAGCAAGAGTGGGGAGGGGGAAACACCAAAAACCCTGCCAGCCAACCAACCCCAAATATTTTTTTGAGTTAGTTTTGTATCCATTTATAAAAAAATTATCCAGGGTGGAAATGCAAAGTTGTCAAAGCTAGTCTGCAGTTATCTTGCAGATTCTTTCTTTTTCACAGGTGTTTGTGAGGTTCTGTTTACTGAATTCCTTTTGGTAATGGGAAGAGAGGCTTAATCCCCTCCTTTGAAGGCTGCTGTTACCAATAGTTCTCATCCCACTTTCTGTCCATTTTGCTCTGATTGTTCTTTGAAGGAAGTTATTCTTCTCAGGAGGAGTGTTACACCTCTGTACTTGCTTTAGCTCAGTATAGAGAAACAGTGGCTTTAGTCGTATTACAAAAAAATACATGTATAGGTAGTACTAATGTCTGTTGTAATAGAAACTTTGGAGCTGAGCTATTTTTATACTTCAGTCCTTTTTAACAAGCAACAATATCTTGAGAAATTCTACTTAAATGGCTGCAGTAGTTAGTATAATTTTGGAACTGCAGCTACAGAAAGTCATCAATGTATTGTTCTTGTGGATTTGGTTCAGAGTTGTCGGGCTATGCAGAAAATGAAAAAAAAAAACCCACCCCAACAACCAGCTGTAGTGTATGAGCAAACAAAGGGTATTTAACAGTAGAATCCAAGCTTCTGTAAACCAGGTTTTTTCCCCTGGTTCACCTATAGTAGAAAAAGATGTTTGCAAGCAGTTGTACAAAGATTGTACATTCAGAAAATCTGTGTGAGATAATGGGAGTTAAAAGAATGCTTTTGTATGGTTAAGCTGTTTAGGATAAGTTTCATACTCTTCTCTATTTTTCTCATGTTCTACTCTAGCACCTTCAAATATTAAAGGCTTGTATATGCTCATTCTCATAAAAGAGATGTATGCAGGAGAAGAAAGGCTTTGTCCTATTAAATAAATGTAGGCAAGCCCCTCTGCCCCATTAGTTGTGGTAATGCTGTTGAGTAGATAAAGATTTTGACTCCTTTGATCACTGTTTGATTTAAATTGTGATGTTTAGACTTCTCTTGAAATAAAGTAGTTATTTCCTGTGAGTCACTGATTTAGCATGGTATGGCTGGCTGATTGGGCAGTTCCATTTTTCAGGCCCTTCTTGCTATGCTTATCAGCACATGAGTTTTACTTTGAAAAGCAGTTCTTCTCGATCATGGGGATGAATGAAGATCAAAAATAGTAGTAATTAGTTTTAGTTTCTTTTTTTTTTTAACTCTTTCTAAGAAAGGAAAAAGACAAATACGTGAAATAATGTGTTACTTCTGTAACTCAGGCTGAAGTGTCTTTTTTTTTTTTTTTTTTTTTTTTTTTTTCCAACCTTAGATTCAAAGGCCATTATATTAATCCCGGATAGTTTTTGTAAAGAACTGTAGAGAAAGGTTTTGGGGTTTTGTTGTTTGGTGGTTTTTATGGTAAAAACTATAAGACATATTCTTCCAGTTTCTGTGGTTCCCTTTGGTGTCCTAATCTTTGCAAAGAAAATATGCTGCTGTACTCCATCCTATATTTTGTAAAGATAATTGCCCAAGAGTCTTATTCTTGACTTAGTGCAAGAACAGGGGCATCTATATGGTTCTTCACATGCTTACAGAAGTGCTATCTAAAGCCTGGGGTCTTTTGTGAGTGGTGGGGGTGGGTTTGGGGTTTTGGGAGCAGGGGGGAGTGTTTGTTTCTTTTTTAATGCCAGATTCTGACAGAATAGAATGATAGAAATATATATAATTCTGTGTTTATAACTTAGATTTATTTTTTTAAATTTTTTTCTTTTAGATTCAGGTTTCCATTCTTAAACTGAGACTCCATTTCATTTTTCAGTAAATATACTTACTTTGGTTTATGTCTTTACATCTTGCTTGGTCCAAATTTTGAAAACAAATTAGAATGATGAATAACTACCATGCATAAAGTTAAGTCTATAAAATTTAATTTTTATAGAACTAAGCCATGGAAGAAGTTGGAGAGGGATATTTATAATACCTTGATTGCCTCCTGGATTCAATCTGTCATTTTTAAACCTTTGGGCTATCCAGTGAAAAATTAAAGAGAATGGCTGGTCACTCAAGTAGAGGTTCTGGACATCCAGGTACAAGGATGTGGAACATCATGGACTTGGAAGTTTCCTCAGAATTATCATTGATACTTTCACTATGTGCTGTAAGAAAAACATGTTGAAATGTGTTTAATGTCTCTGCCATGAACTCCTCTATCTTGAATGTTTCATTAATCTGCACCTAATATTGCTTTGTAGTCTGCATGTGCAACATACTCACTTAATTTTATGTCTCAACAATCTGTCTTCACCCTTAGCCCACTTTTCTGCTTCTCCTTCCAACACAAATGAAGGTTTGTTCTGGTTAGAAGTGGGGGGAAATTCCTCCCTCTCTCACTTTAAAGCTTACCAGTAATTGACGTTTGTCATTGCTTGGTCATTCTGTTGTACTTTTCCCAGAGTGGAAAAGTTTAAATGTTTAGTAATAACTGTAAAACAGTGGATTTTAATACAAAAAAACCAGGAGGGAAAAAAAAGCATTAATCATGGCTTATTTGTATTTTACAAACACCAGCTAGATCACTGGGTCTCGTAGCTCAAGCTAGCAACTCCTGGCATCAGAGTTTAGAAGCGACAAGCTCTTTCTTCGCTGATCTGGCCATCTCTACTTTAGCTGTCTTTAGCCTGCTTTAGATTTTTTATGTAACAATACATATGCCCTTTATATTGGCTACCTATTCATTTTCATCTAGTGTTCTGTATATCCTCAGGTTTGGAATTAACTCCTGAGGATCAAGTATATCATGTAGAATACATATCATAGAAAAAAATGATTGAGAAACATGTTATAAAACTGAAACAAGCAAACAAACTGCAAAACAACCCCCCTCCAGCGATTACAGTCCTCACTTCTAAGCAAAATCAAAATTCTGCATGGTAGAATAAATGTTATCTTTAACAGTATGTCTGTGACAAGTTTGTTTAAATACTGTTTGCTTTTAAATGTTCTTAGCTATCAGTTGCAAGCGCTCAAATTTGAACATCATGGCTTAAAAAAAAAAGAGAAATTGGATGCTTTTAAGTAGTGGAGGATTACTGTTTAAAAACTGTCTAAAGGTAAATGCTGTGTCAAGAAAACTGAATATAAATGGATTTGGTTTTAGGACTAGGAAGAAGGGAAAGCAAAGTTGCTGCCTTTTTTTAAGATTTTGGCATAATATTGTGCATGTTTATTGTCCAAATTATAGTCTGTACTTTGAAAATTCAACTTTCTTAACATCTTTCTATTTATTTCCTAATTAGCATTCCTGTAAAGACTGCTGTCTGTGACATGCGATGTCTTTCACAGATCCTCCTTTTACAGTTTCCTCTTTCCACCTAACTGCTGTCTCTTTTTTTCCCCTTCCCTCTCTCTCTCTCTCTCTCTTTCCTCTATTCTTGTGTAGGCCTGACCAAAGATGGCAGTAATGAAAATATTGATTCCCTTGAGGAAGTCCTTAATATTTTAGCAGAGGAAAGCTCTGATTGGTTTTATGGCTTTCTCTCATTTCTCTATGATGTATTGACTCCTTTTGAAATACTAGAAGAAGAAGAGAGCGAAGCTGCAGATGATGTTGATGGTACGTCACAGAATGAAGGGGTTCAGGGAAAAAAGACTTGTGTTATTTTGGATTTACAGAACCAGTGACTGAGACTAATTTGATTGGCTTTCGAAAATGTCCATGAAACCATCAGTCTTAATATAAGAGGAGTGTATGGCATTGAGGGGAAACTCCCAAATGGACCCTATAAAGATTGAACTAAAGTCAGCCATGCAATGTAGTTTCACTAGTTGAAAGCCTTTCAATGACTCTTCCATTTTTGTGACAGGATGACAAATACTACACAGTTATGTAAATATGTAGAATAAAACGTGTATCTGCGATTGTGTAGTTGGTTTCTGTATGTGCTTCAATTTGTGCATTTTGTGCACAAAACTTAGAAAGCTAAGTGTAATAATCTGTACTGTTAACACTATAACGTTTGTCTTTCTAGCAAACATTAACTGAAGTGTTTTGTAACAGCTTTGATTGTAAAGTACTCTAGCATGACTGCATTATATAAATACATATTTATATGTTAATCCTTAATATAGACATGACAATGATAATTCTCTTGTGAAATATAATTTTAATAAATAATTTATTTTGTGATTCACTGATTTCTCAGATAGATTCTTTTTCCCTGTTCAAGTAAAAGCACTTCATATAAAAGTGCTTGAAAATTTTACAGAAACATTTATTTCTAAGTTAGCTAACATCTGTTGTATTCAGAAGATACGATGTCTTTATATGGTTTATTCCCACTGATTTGTTCATTTTCCAACTAAGTTTTTAGTCATTTTTTTAATATAGCAATCACACCACAAGGGCTGTTCTAAATTTGTTTTGAGTTTTTTTAACGTGGGCCTTTCATGGAAGTGGGAAGCTGTGATTATGTATTTCTAATGTAATACTGAAAATATTAAAGACTAATTGGAAATTAGCATTCCATGTCTTCTATTCCTTGCTAAATTCAAGAACGTAATGCAGTTCTGCAAATTTTAATCCTTTTCCTGTGAAACTGTTTTATGACAGTTGTTCCAAAAATATTTTTCATATACATGAATTCTCTCTGCTATCATAAAGTTATTGGTATAGAAAGGGGAGTTTATAACTGTGTTCTGCAGTTTGTATCAGGTACTAAAAGCTGAAACTGACCTGTCATTTTAATACCTGAATAGTGTACTCAGATTATTATTAAAATTGTGTGAAATTGTTTATTGTGGTACCTGCTATGCTTAAGTTTGTATTGGTTTCCCATATGAAGTTCATACTCAAGTTTTAACACTAGTGGATGCAGGCTGAAATTTTAACCTGTTTTAAATTAAGTGAATTTTCACTTGCTTCGGCATGGCAATTTTAAAGCAATTTAACATGACTGTTTCAAAAAAACTTTCATTAAATCATCCAACTCGGGGTTCTATTAAATCTTTAAAAAGTAATAGAAAAGAAAAAGTGTTAGTGTTAAGCAAGTGAAGTGTTGTAAAAAAAAAAAAAAAGTTGTTACTTCTCTAATACTGCAGCTTAAGATTTACAAATGAAATAGAGCCACAGGAACATTAGTCACATTTTCTTCCAAATATTTGAGGATTAGGGTATAAGAAAGTTAGTAACATGTAAATCTAATGTTTTTTAGGATGAGCTATATGAAGCATAATGCAAAAAAAAAAAAAGAACCAACCCTGTACATTATGAAAATAAATGGTAGTAGACATGTGGAAGATTACTGAGAAGTTTCATAGCAAGTAGAAGAAACTTGCAAAGTATCTGAGATGTAGGAAATAAGCAAGCTTGGTTTGTTTTGTTTGCGTTTTCTTTCTCTTTTAATTTTAGAAGCAGATTTGAATTAGAAATAAGAGTTTCATCACTATTGTGGGATAATAATATCTCTCAGTCGGAATTAGAAAAATTGTCATGGAACATTGAATTCTGTTGTAGATGCATCAGTAATGGAACTAGGTAGCCAAAAAGAGGAGGAAAACATCTACAATGAGAATTCTGTATCATGAAGTTTATACCAAACAGTTAAAATATACAGTGATAATCTGATGAAGTTTCAAGTGAAATAGAGATAAATAGATTTCTTGAACCACTAGAAACCTGCAGGCACTGAAATAGGCAATGGTTACATCAGTAAACAGTAAACCAGTTTAAGTTGGGCTAGGGAGATGAAATGCAGGCCAAGAAAGTTCTGATTTGATATCATGGATGTTCCTTGTTGATTTTATGAAGTGTGTGGAAGTCTGCTCAAAAACAATTACAGTGGGAATAAAAAATATGTAAGAGGAGGAAAAAGGGCAGGGGGAAGACCTAAGGGAAATATTAACAGTAAATAACTTTCCCAGAGTGCTTAGTTTCTGGAATATAGTTATTTTCAGAAGTGTTCACTCTTGCCTGGTGGTGTTCCTGTTTGAGTTAACAATTAAACACTCACCAGTGGTGAGCAGAGCTGTCAAAGCTCTCCTAAAGTTTGGGATAGAAGTGTTTGATTTTAATGTATTACATTAATTGTTGAGATTGCAAGCAGGACTTGGCTAGTAAGGGTGGTAATAAGATATAGATGAGTCTTCAGTTATATCAGGGTGGCAAGGTTTTTTTTCTTTTTTTTTCTTTTTTTTCTTTTTTTCTTTTTTGAAAAAGGTATTTTAACAGCATAAAGGTTAAACTGAGTATGGTAAACAAATAAGCAAGGAAAACTGAACTGTATCTCAACTCTTGCTTTTAAGTCCATACAAAGTGTTTGAAATTAGTTGAGGAAATTGAAACCTAAATTTTTAGTTTGATTTGTGGTGACTATCAGTTAGTTATATAAAATACAGTCAGTATATTAATGTTTTAAAAGAAGTCCAGAAAACTTTTAAAGTGGTTTTAAACTGTAGGAAGAAAGCTGTAGCAGCTTTGCCTTCTGATATTATTTTAGAAGGCAAAGCTGCTGCTTTCTACCTACAGTTTTTGGTTTGAGAATTTAAAATAGGAGCAAATTAGTAGCAAACAATGTTTTTAATGACAAAAAAATGTTAAGTGATAGAAACTTGCTAGGTTTTGTAGCTAGTAAAGAATGAAAATTTAGTGATTTTATGTTAAATGGGACATAGAGCTTTCATAAGCTACCTTCATACTCCTTACAGGTCATTTATATTAAATTTTATAGAGTTCCAGAAGTAAATGTCTGTGACTAAAGTCGTCGTCCAGTTTGGCCACATTTTTAGAAATACGTGGGATGTTTTGCTTTGCCATTTCCTCGTGTTGCTAAATGTTTGGTATTTTAACTGCCAGTTTTCAGCAGAAGTTTACAACCTCCAAACAAAATACTGCATTAACCTTTCTTTGTAGCATAAGCTCTTGCTTGCTTTGTTGTGATATTAATGTAAAGAAATTGTAGGGGGAAAAAAGCTTAATACCCATATATCTGAAATGGCTGAGAACTTATGGAAGGTTTGAACCCCAGATTTCTGTGACCACCTTCAACAATATTTAATTTGAAAGAAAGACAGTGTTTTATATGGGGGGGGGGGAATCACAATGCTCATAATACATGGAATAACTTAGAACTGAAGAGAATAAACAGAAAATTGTATATCTGTTGAAATTCTTATTGCAACAACTTTTTGCCAGTACTTTTTTTTTCTGCCCTCAAAAAATGAGCTTTTTTGAGAGCATGTTCAATCTTTCACTCTTGAAATCTGTTTCAAAGTCAGTGAGTAAGGTTTACCACCAGTAGGTTTCATTTTATGGTAACTTTGTATTATTAGTCAGTCTCAATTGACTGGCCTTAGAAGAAATTGAATTTTTATGACAATTATTCATATAGGTTAGAGTCGGATGGGAAGGGGTAGAAGAAGATTGCATTGAAGAATTAGAAGGATTTTCATTTCATTTCATGGCTGTGGGTGGGGGGAAACACCTATATTGTGAACACGATTGATAGTATTTGAGAGCTGGGGAAAGCTGTTGTGTACAGTTCAGTCATTTTGGACAGATGCATACTATTTTCCCTATTCAGTTGCCATCAGTTAAACACCTATCATAATGAAGCCACAGCAGCATGAGATACATTAAATACTGTCTGTCTTACGGTCAGTTAGGATAGATTCCTCAAGAGTCAAGGTAAGACTTGCTTGTTGGTTTCTTATATCTTCTTATGCAAGATGCAACAAATGCTTTCTGCCCTCTGTCTCTGATTTGGATTTTTCTTCTAAAATTAGGCAGTTAAATAAGCAAGAGATATTAAAGCAACTTACTGAGAATGTATTGAGAGTATTTTATATTTTTTTTAATGTTAGTTGTATGAATTAAAAAAGCTTTCTTGCATTTGGGAGGGTTACAGGCTTTGGTATGCCCAGTGCTCTGCATACAGGTAATGAGTTCAGTTTAAGGTAAGTGTGTGCTAGCTTTCTCTCAGTAGGCTATTTTGTTTAGCAGAAGACCTTTTATATCCAATGTAGCATATTATAAATGCAGAATAATAGTAATAATTATGTGGAGGTGCATACACAAACAATCATAGCTTTTTCTGACTTGCAGTCCTTCTGGAGAAGGAAAAAAAAAGAGAGAAAAAAGGTTAGTAACAGTTTGGACTTAAGGATTTGTATCTCCTTTTTTAGTTCTGCAATTTTGACATATTTTGCTAATTTTCTGTGTGGTGAAGGAGGTTTTTGATGGGACCTCATGAATTAAGGCAAGAGTCTGAACACAAGCCCTAATGTTTAAAGCTTGACACTTCTAGTTCTGTTATCCAGGCTTTGCACAAATCACAGGAGGGTAGCAAGTTCTGTCAGTCAGCTGCTTAGTGCTAACCTTGACCATATGCTTTCTATGGTAAATGTGAAGTAGCCTCTTCCTTTTTTACGTGGAAGTGGATAAGCCACCTAAATTAGCTTACATTTGTTGTATTATGCTGCAGGTTAAAAGGGTTTATGCAGGTAGGTGTTGTGGTGAAATTGATTTATAGGAATTTTTTCATGTGGCAAAGCTTTTTTTTTTTTAGCAAGAGTATTAAAGTTTTCAGTATTATTAAATGAATAATATAAAATTTGCATCTGCAAGAATAAACATCAGGTTTCTCAGTATATTGTTAAATATGAGAATGTTATCTGTCAACATCTGTGAAACTACTCAAAAAGACTGAGTGCTTTGTGTTATCTATTATTTTTGTTTTGCAATGCTTATCGTTCTGAATAAAAATAGTATTCATATATTTTTCTTTTGATACTGAAATTCTAAAGCTGTGCTCTCTCTTGGGGGTTCTTTTTGTGGAGGTTGTTCTTGAAGATTTTTACGAGGAAAAATAGAGGAAATGACTGGATTTTGTTGCAGAATTAGAATGCTTTGTAATATTTTAAGTTTCAAAGAATCAGTTAAGATACTACGTTATCTACCATTAAGCATGATGTAAAAATAACCACTTTAATGGGAATGTTTAATTTTCAGTATGACTGTTTAAAGCAGTTCTTTGGAAGATGTAGGAAACCTATCCAGCTATGTTAACTTTGAAGTCTACTTTTTAATTCACTGACTCCAATAGCAGCCATTTCTGACATTCCATTATAACCACCTATGTGGTTATAAATTCTGTATTTCTTTTTGTATTGCCAGAACTGGACATTTATAATGTAGGACTGAGTGGAAAAAAGAAGGAACTTAAAAACTAGCTCAAAATAGTGTGAAAGCACTTGAATTGGAACTTAGAATAAAGGTCCACAGTTTCGGTTACATGATTCATAAAATTCTGGACATTGGTTTGTGTGCCCCAAGGCTGTAAGAGCCTAAGTCTTTGCCAATGAGTTTACTTAGATGCCAGATTTTATCACATGCCCCAGGACATTGCTATGTTGGAAAAGGGAAATGTTTTGCACCCATCCGTGTCTTGCTTCAGGCTATTTGGGATTCACAAATGAGACTTCCCTGTGCTGTAGCCATTGTAGGGACCCAGTCCAGGTGGAAATCAAGATGCAGCAGGATTTGTGTCTTGTAACATAATATTAAGATTTTGAAACTTATTATTCTACATACTTTTCCTGTAAATGGGTCTATTCATAATATGTTAAACTATACATGATTTATGGAATTAAGTCATGCATTGATAATTTGCTGAGAATCTTAACACTATTCATTATATAAAGGCAGATTGAAACAAATTACTACTTGCCTGAATCTTTAACAAGTAAAATATCAATAATCAGTGAACAAGGTATTTTGTAATCTTTCAATGTAGTGCATATACTTTTATTTAAAAATAATTTCAGGTGTCTGTATGATAATTTTTGTGTATACAGGACTTCGTAAAATTTTCTGTTTTCCCTGTCAAGACATGCTTTTAAAAGTGTATCTTAAAATATCCAGTAACATTTAATTTTAACTATGAAAAGAAGGGAGGAGCTAGAAATTTAAATATGGCTTTGTGCAACTTGCTGAGTAGCTTTTATTATTTATATTTTCATTGATGCTGTGGTATAACAAAGTTGGAGTGTTCTTCCATTTATACGAGAAAGTTATTTACTTATTCTTCCAAACACTGCTTAGAAGTCTGAATAATGAATTTATTCAAGTTAGAACTCTGGACTTCAGCAATGATGGTAATCTGTGAGGGAAGAGCTTAAAAAGGCTGTCATATCCCAGGTATGAGTTTGTAAGGAAATTGATCTACAAATTGTATTTTTACCTGGCTGACCGATTTTTAAGAAATTCTGGCCATGTCAATGCTTGATACTTTGAAAACATGTAAGATAGAAATTAGATGCAAGTTGATTACAATGACTTTAGTGGCTACATTCTTTAAATTTATGAACTTTTTTTAGTGTAGAATATGGTGGTGTGTGTTTGTTTTTTAAGAATAAATGTTGAGGTATATTGATGCTGTTCGGGTAGTTACTGTTTTCTGGAAACCTAAGCTCGAGGTTCAGATATCCAATGTAGGTGCTTTATATGTCTGAATGAGAAGCCTAGTGTTGACAAGTGGGAATATCTCTTCTAGTTTAATAAGATTATGTATGAGTTTTAAAAATATATTTACCATCATTTACCTTAACTTTCTAGTTGTTTTTTGAGTAGCAATGCACATGATTTTTGTCGTTAAGGTAGTTGTGTTTATGGGATTTAGGTCCTAATCCACAGCAGCATGATGGTGATAATCCAATCTCTTTTTATGGTATTAGAAAGATGAGGCTAATTATTATGAGACTAATTATTATTTGTATTTTGGGGAAGGCTTTTGCCTTTATGCCTTTTGTGGAA
Organism: Aquila chrysaetos chrysaetos; assembly: GCF_900496995.4. NCBI lineage: Eukaryota > Metazoa > Chordata > Aves > Accipitriformes > Accipitridae > Aquila > Aquila chrysaetos. Next base: position 40,343,988 of record NC_044007.1, read on the forward strand.
CTAGGTATAAAGCACAGTCAAGATGCTGAATGACTTTAGTTTCTGTTAGCTACAATGGGGAAAGAGGGCAGCACCTGACTTTGGAGAGTAAGGTTTATTTTTTCAATAAAAGTCTTAACAGTCTTAAGTAAAGCAGTACGTATTTTAACTGAAATGAAATGGTAACCACTTTTTGAAATATGAGCGATACCTTTGCCAAAACATGTATTTTCCATTGCATAAAGAAACATAGATTGTAATTCATTGTAAGAAAATACTCAATTTATATAGTCCACAGTACTTATGTGCTTGAAGATCTTTTGAGTTAATATGTTTATTAAATATTTATAAAATTGTATAGAAACATAAGTCAGTGGGTTTGAGAGAGAACTAGTACCATACCTAGCAGAGAAATCAGCTGGGGTATTGGTCATAATTATGTGGCATCATGCTGTCTGGAGAGAACTGAGCTAGCTCTAAGAAGTTAAGAAGCATCTCAAGTAGTGTGCATCTGGTAATGTGGTACTTTTGTTGGATTAATTAATCTTCCATCTCAGTACTTGTGGTCTTTGCTACTGAAGATGCTTTATTCTTAATGAGTTAGCATTTGGTACCTCTCCATAGCATTGTAGTGTGCTATGTAAAGATAATTTTTTACGTGGCATGACAGATTGGAAAACTTTGTCATGTTTATTGAACATCATAGATATGTTCATAACCTATTTCCATTTTGCAACAAATCAGGTGAGGAACCAGGAGGGGTAGCCAAGAAAAAAACTAAAGTCAAAGGTATTTTTAATGTTCTTTTTCTTGTGGAACTTTATGCAGATAATGATGTCTGAAATGCATGCGCGTTGTAAATACAGATTGCGGGTTATAATAATGTTTACTAATACTAGCTATGTTGGCTAAGTGTTGTCTAATGGTACAGCAAAATATTATCCTCCCCTTTTTTCAGTTTTTTTAACTACTGATTGTAATTTAATGGCAATGTGAGTGCTTTCCTAACTAGAGATTATATTTTGTTTGTGCAAATTTTTTTACAACAGGTGTCTTGTTTGGATTATAAGTAGTTTATGATAACTTCATATTTTGCATGTTTAAAAATAAGTTCTGATGGATATGTGGATTTTGTTCTGTGTGAAATCCTCCTTTAGTTATCTTTCATGAATTCATGATACTATTACTATATTGTAATAGGACTTGAGCACCTTAATTTCTGCTTAAGTCTGTATTTAAATAGTTTCATCTATTTCTTTCTTATGGGAGGAGAAATTTAGGTAAAGTTCAATAACTTCCCCTTTAATAGTATTTGCAGGATTGATTGCAGTGATAATACTTATAAATTTTCCAAAAACTTGAAGTAGGATAGCTTACAACTGATTTATGCCATATATTTCTTTATAATTACATTGCTGGATGAACAGGACATAATGGTCTAAATGTGTTCAGTGCAACAGAGAGACTAAAAAAGCTAATAAGCCTCAGCAAAACACCAAAGTACCAGATGTACTTCAGGTGCTTAACTTTTTAGATGTGCCCAGTTACCTCCACACAGCATGGTGCTATGTAAAGAATACAGTCTCTGTTGCATTAAAAACACTTAGGCTTTAATGTGTTTTCTTCTAGCAGTATGTGAAAAATGCACACTGTTTGTAATACACAGTCTCATTAGGAAAAAAAGTAGATTTGCTGAGGGAAGCTGTCATACTCATATGAATGTGACTTTTTTTACCATCTTGCATGCAAGTTGAAATTTTTAGCATTTGTTCCACATTGTGCTTGGTATGACTTGGTTGCAAATTGTGTGTTTCCAAGAATGTAATAAATGTCATTTAACAATTCATTCCTGACTTTTGGATTATTTTTCATTGTTTGATATGAGAACGAAGCAATGGTGTGATATATTTCAAATGCCTTATGCCAAAAAAACACTTGGAAGGAAAGGTGATGTTATTCCTTCTAGACTGAGCTGTGTGATTGAATTGTTCACTCCACAGAAATGTTACACAGTGGTTAGAGGCAGATGTTACAGGAGAAATGTTGTCACTTGCTGGCTTTTTACCTCAATGGACTGCAGTTACTTTCAAAAGTCTGAATAAAAATAGAGCTGCTGTACTTTATTTATAAAATCTTTATTGCTTTTTTAATAATGTGGGAGTATTAATGCTAAAATTAAATACAAATATTGCATACAGAGATTTAATGGAAAAAATTCTAAATTTTATTGAGTTAAAAAATCTTTATTCTGGAGAATGCTGCTGGTACTGACAAATTTTTTTTAACCTGTTGGCAAAGTAGAAGTAAATATTGAACATCTAAATTTCAAGGATACTGTTCTTCTGATATATTATCTAGATACTGCATCACAGTGAAACGTGAATTGAAATAAAGAAAATAAGAACAAGAGATACAACTCCAAAAGTAAAACAAACCAAAAAGTATTATTAATAATGCTAGATATGGAAAAGCAAAGATGTAAGAATTAATTTGCAGTTGTTACTTTGATTTCACTGAATATGGTCAAACCAAGTTAACTTTTTTGAGCTGATTTAATTCACCAGGACATTGCTGTTTCTTCTTAATTATTGTGTACTTATTTCTTATTTTCATAAAATATATGATTCAGATACATTTTTAAGTCTTGGCTTAATCTGAGGTAACAGCGTCAGTAAAATGTAGTGCACATTTCTGTTGTTATAGCACTTTAATTTGTAGTTTTAGAAAGTTGAGAAAATTGGGAAGAAAATTCTTTTGGTGAAGCTCTTGACGTTTCTAGATCCTACAGTTGTCATACTGTTGTCAAAGATTCAAAATTTACTGTGACTTTCATGCTCACAGACATAACTGGTTTTAGCGTTCTGCAGAAGTTAGTTAACAGTAAGATAACAGAAGCATGGTTTTCACTAGATTAATGCTTTACTTGGATGCAGTTGCAGTAAGCTAAGGTTACTGGCTGCCTGCATGGTGTGAGATATTGCTAAAAGTCAAAACTAATTTGTATAAATTGCTTAAAACTTAAATAATTGTACAAGTTTAAATTGGCATCTAACAAACATTAAGTAAGAATTCAATCAAAGCTTTTAGATAGTTGTTCATAAGATGTTTTCTGATCTAAGAATGGTTCTCTTATTGAACATTTCCTCTTTTTTAAATGAAAAACTAAAAAGTAAAAGAAGCTATTAAAGAACCACTCAAGAAACTAAGGGAGAAGCAGGAATCCAAGAAGGAGGAAGCCAAAGATGAGGAAGAAAAAAAGAAAGCCAAGAAAGGAAAAGATGCTACTGATCGAAAGGACAAGAAAGCTGTTGATATGAATAAATTAAAGAAAGATTCTGACAAGGCTAAAAGAGACAAAGGAAAGGAAAAAGGCCTAGACAAAAATGTAAAATACAAGGAGACTACAAAAAAAACAGCCAGTGAAAAGGATGGTACTATTCAGGTGGGAAGAGACAAAGAGACAAAAAAGATAGTTAAAACCCCATCCAAGGAAGACAAGAAAGAAAAGAAATAAACAGAGTTCTGGTTCTGCTATTGAAGAACAGACCTCAAGAATGAGAAATTCAGCATATTTATATGAATGTGGTAAATATGGCAATAAGACGATAATGTTTTCTGGAAATAAGTGTGAACAAAGGCTATATATAATAAGTTTTTGAAAACTGTTAAGTGTGTACTGGCATTGTAAACACAAAGCAAAAATGTCTGTTGTGAAACTCAGATATGTACATATGTTAATATGCCTGGCTACCAATGTGTATTGAAAACAGAAATGTCAAACTGATACCAATTACTTCAAGCATACTCTAAATCTGTTGGGTTTTTGCTTTTTGGTTTGTTTCTTTCTTTCTTTCTTATGCAAGTCTAAAAGCAATATTAAGAGGATTATCTGGACACATACAGTCGAAAATCACAAGAAAATATTTCTGTTTCACAAAAACAACCAAGAGGAGCATTAATAGAATGTATTGTCACAGGAACTTAGCAAATAAATGTAAATTATTCCCTGCTAAACTTTCTTCGCCTAAGTAGACTGAGAAAACTATTTTATACACAAACACTCAAACCAACTTCAGTGTTGTGGTTTTTTAGGATACTTCAGTGTATACTCAACCAAAATGTTGCAACACTTGTTTATTGATTTTGTGACAATATGTTCTGCTTTTCTTCCTTCCTTCCTTTGTTTATTTTTTAGCTATCTTTAGGACTGAAAACTTGATTCATTGTCACTTTTCAGTTAACTGTGTCCAGATTCTTCCCAGTTTTCCAAGTTTCTGATAATGAATACTTCTGAAAATTAGGCCACCTATTTCACTGTTGATGGGTATTGTTGGATTCTAGTCACCTTTTAAGAAGTGATATGCTACTAGTACTGTATCCTGGTTGAACTTGATTAGAGAGCAGCTTATGTATTTTTGCAACTATTATTTTCTTAAAACAACACTTTTCAAGTACATGATACTTCTGTAAGCAAGCTCCTGTGTTATTTCGCTCTTAACTTCTGTATTTTTAGCACTGAGGAATGATTTATCCAGCAGTCTCATTAGAATAAAAAAAGTTACAAAACATTTCTGCGGGAATATTTCAGTATGTTATTGAATCTATACTTGCTTTCAAGTTTATATGAGAAAGGAATATTTTCTAATTTTACTAGACAAATAATATTGCTTAGTACATTGAAATATTAATTGCACAATAAAATTACACAAGGTTCAGAACAAAATTTGTAATGAAAGTTGAAGATTTGTTATACTGCAGTATTATTTTAAAGAAAACAAAACTAACGAGTGAAATTGAGCATGAGTATATGCATGTGGGTGGTGGTGTAAGATTAAAGTCCTGAAGGTTGATTCTGTTTGTAGTCTTGCTTAAATTTTGTGTATAACAGTTGGCAATACACTTATCTTGGACTTTTGATACAGCACATACATGTCTCTGTGAGATGCTTTGATCCCTAGAGGTATAAGATGCTGTAATAGGGTAAGATATAATCTGTTGGGGGTTTTTTTTGTTTGGTTTTTTTTTGTAGAGGAAACTTAGGAAAAATAGTTCAAATGAAAGCTGTAGAAAATAGCACAGTAGCTTAAGATTCTAGCTGTGATAATTAACAGAGATGATAGAGCTATTGTCTAAATATTTATATATGTGCGAAGAAGGAGGGGAAAGATGTGTGTGTTATGAACATTATAGTGCTTAGCAAAAAACTTGACAGAATGAAAATCTAATAAATGGACTTGCATAATGAGCATTCCCTTTTAGGTTTCAGTGATGATAGACGTGTTTATTCATCTTTGCTCTCATAAGTGTTAAGACACATATTTGACAGAGGAGTACTTAAATCACACTTCTCAAGAATGGTGGATTTTCCCCCATAATGTGACAGAAGTTGTAACTGTCTGGGAGTGAAATTTGGAATGAGTTGCCTTCCTGATTAACATATTATTGTATCTATGACCCAAAGTTTATCTGGTTCTAAAAAAGTTTGGTGGTTGTTTTTTTTTTTTTTCCTAAAGAATGTTTTATTTGAGTAGCACTCCAGGCTATACAGATACCCACACAATAAAATGAGATTTTTGGCCCAGAGATCTGTTGTGCTGTTGTATATCTCTATGGAATATTACTGTCATTCAACTTAACACGGCAAGTTACCACATAAGCTCAAAAAATGTACCACACAAGTGAAAACTGAGTGCAAATTTATTTTAATAAAAAGATAAGAGAAAATAGCATCTTGCAAAAAGTAAATAACATATTACATACTCGACAGGATTGGAGTCAGTGATAAACATGACAGATGTGTATGAAAAGCTTGAAAGCGAAGTTGAGAAATGCTCAAGCAAAACAAAGAAATACTCTTGCTAGTCCCTTCTTGCCTTTTACACACCCTAAGTGCTTGTTGGCTGTGGAATATCAACTATCTTTTGAAATACTTTGAATCCATTTATTGTTCATGAAGCAGAGCAGGTAGTTGTCTGGAACTGGAGATGTGGGTTATCGGAGGATAAGAGGACTTACTTAAAGATGTGTAAGGGAAGTGAACTGTATTTGTGAAAAGCAGGGTGGCTGTTTCTACGTGTCCAGATTCTGAAGTGTGAGACAGTGGCTAATATAACTGGTTTTGTCTCCATATGTAGTTAAAGATGATTGTAGAAGGAAGTAACTTACTCTTGTAGCCATTAATATTACTGCAGCAAAAGATGAATGTAGGTCTTAATATTTTTTAATATTTCAGGGGTTTTTTAATGACACAGAAGAAAATTGGCAAAAAATGAAGTGTAAATTTGGCTTTTTTCTTCTAGCTTCTGATCTTGACTCCATAGCAGTGGACTCTTAGTTACAGTAAATTTAGATACAGCCTAACTACTTAGCTTCGTGTAATTTAAATAACATAAAAATGTGTAAGTAGAATTAATTCTGTTATTCCTGGTCTCATTACTTACATAGGGTAATGGAATATATATATATATACGTGTTTTTCTCACGATGCATAAAATAATAAAATTTCTGTAGTTTACACAAAGTTGTTTTGAGGCATACTAGTCCTATTTGTATTGAGATATGTTTGACTCCAGTAGAAATGTGGTAATTATTATTTTTTTTTTTTTTTAAACTTTACTGACTTGAAATATAATACTTGTTTCACTTAAAGTTACTTTTACAAGATTGTTAGCAGTACAGGAGTGTTCATTACAGTGTAGCCTCTGCTTTCTTAAATATTATTTTTCTATTGATTTCTGTGCATACAGCTCTTGAGAAATTAGTTTGTTTTGGGCAGTATATGTGTGTGTGTTCATTTAAGAAGGTAGTTTTATCTTAATTTATCTTGGAACTTAAATATGCAACTAGGAAAAATTATGTAGGATTATAGCAGAATTCTGTTTGGAAGGGACTTCAGGAGATACTTATTCCAACATCCTGCTCAGAACAGGGTCGTCTCAGAGGTATGACCAGGTTACCCTGACTGTTATCCAGTGTGGTCTTTAAAACCTTCAACGATGAAAATGCACAATGTCTCTGTGTAGCCCTTTCCACTGATTTGACTGTCCTCATGGTGGAGGTGGAGGGCGTGTGGGTGTGGGTGTGTAAGTTTTGGTTATTTTTTTATACCCAGTCTGAACCTCTCTTGTTTAAGTCTTGCTTGAATCCTTCCTAAAGGATAGTTGAGAGTAGGATTAGGCTAATACTATATACGTTGTTTCTTGAAGATGTGGCATAATCTTCCGAGGCTATGAATTATCTTTCTCTCTTACCGTGGTGTTGATCATTGCTGTTACTGGTTGCTTTCTTTTCATTGTGTTTTGATCTAGAAAGACTTTGTGGTATAGATAGTAAGCATCTTAGTAGTGAAATTCCATCAGTCATACTTATTCTGTAGTAATTTAGTTGTCAAAAGAAACTGGAGATTGAGATTACCTTATTTTGAAGAAACTACAGTTCTCCTCATCAGATCTTCTACGATTTAACATATGAATTTAAAATACCTTTTCTCATTCTGCACAGCATTTTATAAAGTTCAAATTAGTTCTTCATAAAACCTATAAAATTGATCATATGAAGCACTTTTTGCCCAAAGAGAAAACAGTGAGAAAAACCTGCTGCCTGTTTTTCTTCTGGATACTGAATAGATGTTGAGAATAGCATAGTCATTTGTTCAGTTACTTTGAAATAAAGGCAAGTGCTTAAATTTCTGTCCCTTTTTTCCCCTCATTGTATGTTTGTCTTCAAAACATATTCGATTACTATCTGAATACACTTTAGGTTTTGTATATATCACTGTATATTAGGACAGCCCTGTAATTGTGATTAATTGTTTGAATACATTTTGGAGAGTTTAATGTCAGTTAATTTAATTGAAACCAACTTTTTTAGTTTATAATTGAATCAAATCAAAAAGAGCATAAAGTTAACTTTATAACTGAAAAATGCAGGCCTTAAAGAAAGATCTGTCCCAGCACAGCCAACATCACCAGAATCTGAGGAGACCATCCAGCCTGCTGAGAAGTCATATGTCGAATCAGGTAAGGCCTTTCATAAACCATAGGTGAAACAAAAGACATGATGCTTCATTTGAATTTATTTCTGTTTCCATAGCATGCAAGCTCATTGTGGGGTTTTTGGGGGTAGAAAAAATAAGTCTTTCATCAATTTTATTTGTTGCTTATCCACTACAGTTTATTTAATGGGAATCACTGTTGATAACTTTTTATATAAATCACTGACTATGAAAAGTTTATAATTCAAATGTATAGAAGGCACTCTTGTCAGCTCTCATGTTTACCATTGGAACCATATCACATCAGAATAACTTTCTGCTGATGTACAGTTCTGGTTTTGATACGTATGCAACAGTATACCCAATCAGAATAACAGCAGAGTCTCCACCTTAAAAAACCAAGCAAACAAAAAAAACCCCAACAATCAGCTTCATAAGGTTAATAAAATATTCACGTTTCCACTAAAACCAATAGTATATCATAAATACAGGTTCTACTGTTGAAAAAAAATCGTTTAAACATTTTAAAAGCCCCATAGTATTAGTAAAATTTATTAGGTTTAAGGGATATTCAAGAAAAAAATATTTTTACACGTCAGGTTTCAGATATGTGATTTGCATTTTAGTGTTATTCAGAGAGTACATATTTCTTCCTGTTCCTTGAAGAGCCTTATCCTACTTGATGTTTGTGTGAACTTAACAGAATAACCCACAAATGTGGAGCATACAGTCAATAAAATGGATTACAGAGTATTTTAAAAGACTTGCATTACTTTTCTTAATTTATCATTTATAAAATACATCAAGTTAAGATGTTGTTTCCTTTTTTTTTCCTTTCTTTTTTTTTTTTCTTTTCTTTTTTCTTTTAACTGGTACCATTTTGGAGCTTTATTTGAAAAATGCAACTGTGATTTGGTTTTGTGCTGTTGGGTTTCTCAACACTAATTTCAGGACATTTATATGGAAGCAATGCTTCATACAAATTCCTGTTATGTCCTGGGCTGGTGTGTTAGATGACAATCACTTGTCCCTGAAGTCAGTTTGTGATTTTATTCTGCTATGAATTTTCAGGAGAAGACCTTGATATTGTAATGTTAGTATCTATTTTCCCTGTTTGTAAAGCCAACAAAACCCTACTTCTGCAAGTGACATTTTGTTGTCAAGTATGACATGCTAGTGCTGCTGCCTAAATTGTAGGAAAGTAATGGATGAAAGTGTTAGTAAAATAATTACTTAGAAGAGAATTCTTGGTTTGAATAGTTATCTGAAGTATTAATGTTACATGTGCAGAAAATGCAGTGTAGATGAATTCTTCCAATTCATCTTCAGAATGCATCTGATATGATTGATGCAATACTTCCCATACTGGAGAGTAAGCAAAACCAAATTGTTTTTGTGATTGTGAGTTGCAGAGGTTCACCAAGTCAATCTCTACAGAACTTTACGAATTGAATAAGAACTTTATGGAGGCTACTAAAAGCTACAAGCTTTGAGCTAATGTTTAGACTTTGCCTTTTGCACTTAACCTTCACTGCAATTTATAATCCTTTTAGAGCACAAGAATGCTGATGTAGAATTGGAAGAGGAAATTCAGTCTGTTCTTCAGGAAGCTCTCCATTCCCAGCCTGGTAATGCATTAATACTTAGAAATCACTGAAGAATTTATAAATACTGCCATAGGCTAGACAAATCTCAGAGTCTGGTTTTGGTATGCACTTAAAGTACTTTTGCCTGCACAAAACTTTCTAATAGGCTAATTTTTCATTTTCAAGAAAATTCAGAAAGTTTAGTCACCAAATCCTAAAACTGTGGCCTCTTACCTGGAGGTGTGTGGCAGCAGTAGCTCAAATCAGTCAGCTGACAAAACTTCTTCAAAATACTGCATAGAATGCAAGAATGGGTAAACAGTGATGGCTTTTACTGTGGGCAAAGGCAGCACTGGCAAGTCAGTGCAGATACTTTGGGTTTATACTGCTGGAAGGTTCAGACAAGTCATCTGTCCCTGTCCCCTTTGGGGACTAGTTGAAAAACACAAAGGGTGTGCTGAGGGCTGAATATTTGTGGCTAATAGAATTTACCAAGGAGTATGTATTCTCTAACAATCTGTATTATTGATTAGGAGGGAGACATGAAGATGTAGATGAAAGTGTAAATGACCAGTGGCAAGTGAAGGAAGAAGTACATGGAGAAACTTTTGAAGCTCCTACAACAGATGACTTGCTCAGAGAATTAGAGAATGAAATGCCGGAAGCATATGAGACACCAGACTCCGTTCAAAAAGGTATCTGAATGACTAAATATATTTAAAATTAAATTTTGCCAAAAATAAGAACAAACAAACGGAAATATGTCTCATTAAAAACTTGACTCGTAATTTCTACTTGCAATACAGTCGTAACAAATGTCAACCACAGCAAGTATTATTTAGCAAATAAATATTTTTTGAATCAAAATGGGGTATTTTAATGCCATGTGTTTTGGAATCCAAGTTACTATATATTATTGTTTAATTACTGCTTTATTAGCTTTCAACAAAACAAATTAATCTGTCCTCCACGTATGCATATCTCCTTCCAATAGAAGGACTTCTATAATATCTGTATGGACTCTGCTTCTGGACTTTCTGGTTTATTAAACTAAATTTTAAGAGTTTATTAGCACAGCCTTTTGTAGACAGACTTACTCTCACTCTACTTTCCTTCTAATGTGACTGTCTTAAGAGAATGTTACACATGAACCATATTGCAAGTCTTGCTGAGAACGTAATAACGTATAAAGAAGATGCTCATATCCTGCTGCCTTGGGGCATTGACAGGATGATAAAAATTGTTTGTAATCAAAATATTAAAGCAGAATTATATGATCTAAATCCAACTTGGGGAAAAATATTTCTGAATGCTTTTTATCTGCACTACTGAAAAGTTTACATATATCTTACCTCTTTTTGAAAAATGCATGTAATGGATGTTGTCTAAAAGTTTTGATTGCTGGAAGTACACGGAGATTCTTTCGCCACAACTGAAGTAATTCTTTTCAGTCTGGGTCTTATACCTCCTTGTTTCTCTATCTCTTTTATTTATCTACAGTGCAAGTTAAAGTAGGGGAACAGAGGAGAAATTCAAATTCCAGTTACTTTAAATCTTTAAAGTTACTATTAAGAAGGCAAAATGAATATGTTCTACTTTGTTTACATTTACACAGAAATGTCTGTGGAGAGTCATCTTTTTTTGAGCAAGTGTGTATGGAGTTTATGTGTGTATACACATTCTCAGTATTATGTATAAGAATAAAATAAACTATGCTTTCAATCCATATACATATCTTTCTGTCATTAGAAGAAATTTGCTTAGAATTTCTGCTTAGAAATTTGACTCTATTCTTATATAATATTCTGTTATAGGGTTTGCTGTATCATGTATTGATTTAAAAATTTTAAAATTTGTAAACACGTGTTTGTTTCTCAGATGCTGATCTTTTGGCAGATGATCTTCGAGCAATGGAGCCTGAACCATATGAAGCTCCAGGTAAAATTTTGTTTTTCCAAACAGTAATATTGGTTTTCTGCCTAAATGTAGCAAATTATATGAGAAAGCAAAAATAGAAAAGGTTAGACTGGTTGAGGAATATATAATTTTGAAAATGTTTTTTTCTCCAAACAACTATTTTTGATTGTCTTGGATATTTTTACTTTGACTGAGATGACTCTATCATATTTGCTATTGCAAATGGTTCTTAAAAAGAACAGATGATAGGTATGGAAACTTTGCTTTCATTGGTGCAAAAACTTAGTTTTTACTTTTCTATGTGTTTTTGTCTGTTGTGTATGATTGGGATCTGGATAGGCAAGAGATCTGTGGTTGTACAGTCTAAGAAAGTGAGAATGAGATTTATTGTTTATATTTACTGTCTTCTTCCAGTCTACATTGCTAAGGTTCTTCTAGTCTGTTATTCTTGGCATTAGTCAGAAACTTGTGTTCTCACATGTAACCTGTCACCTTTCAGAAGCATCCACTTTGTAACCTTTCCTTTAGGACTGTTTGTTTCTTTATGGTCAACAATACTATCAGAGAGCGAGTCAGCACCAAAGACTTCATTCTGAAGTATCCTTGCACTGTCTTTCTGCACACTCTAATTCATCTTTAAAGCTTTTTGAAATTTTGCCTGGACTAATCCAATTAGCTTATAGTCATCTTCATATTGCGCATGATGTCACGTACAACGGCATTAGCTCATCTTTCCCATTATGAAGAAACATTAGGTGGATATTACAGTTTCCCTGCTATCTGATAAGTATTTTCTTCTGGATGCTAATACTGTTTGTTTATAATACAGGCAGCCTCTTCCATTTACACTAGACATCAATTTCTGTTTGGACTAGGCTTCTTATCTTTGGCTCAATGTTAGTTCTGGACTTTACAGTCCTGTTCGATGCCAAATATGACAGAAAAATTATTTTATTTGTTTGATACAACTAAAACTGCTTCCTCCTATCTTTGTGGGAGATAACTGCTATCCAGTTACCAATTTCGAATCCAAGCTGCGATGCTTCCAGAGTAAAAGGATAGTTACTTTACCTACAGTACTATGTGTTGTCAGTTGTAACATACTGAGTAAATTAATAACATCACAAAGAATTGTAGTCACAGAGGAAAATAATCCACTTATTTAGCTAGGCAATGAAAAAAAAAGTAAATTGCTCTAAATCTGTGATCCCAGAAACAAATGTACATACTTCTCAACGTCTGATTTCTGGCTCTTAATTTGTCATCTGTAAATCATCACCCGTGGTCCTCCTGCACATTAGTAAAGAAGCTACTTTAGAACGTTGAGGATAGGGGAAGATTGCATTTTTTATTCTTATTAGAAGAACTATTAAAAAATATTGATGGAGACTAATGGCTCTCGTGGATCTAGTTTTCATACAGAGAGTATAACAGAGGAGTAGATGAGAGAGTGGCCCAACACCTTCCATTAGATTCCTGTGTGTCAAGTTGCAAGTGTCTGTAAGGTTTTAATTTGTCAGTTTTCAACTAAGGAGCTACACTTAGCTATTAACAGACACGGTATGGATGCAAGTTAAAATAATCGAGTATTAAAAATATTTCATATTTTTAATTTAAAAATATTTTTTCATATTTAATTTACAGTTTCATATGAACACGATATGGATATGGAAAAGACAGTAAGTGATCCAGAAGCTCCAGGTTTGTAAATTTTCATGACTTCAGATTATAATATAATCACTTATACCTTTTTAAACATGTTTCAAAGCATAATCACTTATACTTTTTTAAACATGTTTCAAAGTAATGTGTCATATTGACCGTTTCATCACAGTTTTATTTTCAAACAGCTTTTCAGGTAGTTTCAAATAAGCCTGTTTTTTGTAGCTTTGTTACCATTACATTTGTGAACACAAGACTCCACAAATCCAATCCACAAATACATAAGTATCTTGTTCTGTCAGGAGTCTTCCAGTCTAAGCAGTGGATTGTCAAAGACTTACTTGTATTCCTTATCTTAAGCCTAAATACAAATACATGTGAACTTATTATATAGTGTGACTTGCAGTGTAGCTCCGGATGTGTTTTACAATGCAGCTGTCACTTTCAAATAAAACATTGTAGTATTAACTCAGTATGTTTAGTTCTGTTATTCTTGAGCGAAATATGTGACCTTTTTAACTTCTCTTGTGCTATCTAGCTGTTGCATGAAAATTTGATTAGAATATAAAATATTAAATATTTATATTTAAGGTGACTCTGACCTAATGCTAGAAGATGCTATGGAATATTACACAGGTACAGTCCAAAGTCTTATTTCTTTTGACTGAAGTTTCATTTAATTTTGGCCCCAAACCAAGACCAAAAAAATAAAAAAAACACAAGAAAACCAACAGTGGAGTTTATAGATAGTATCAGTTCCTTAGTAAGTTATTACATCTATATTTTTATTTACATTTTGAAAAAAATACAAAGACCTACATGAATGTTACTTTTCTGTAATGTCAGCCAAATGCACAGAATAATATTTTGAGGGTTAAATTTCCAGGAGAATGGATGTTTGTATTTTAAATTGCATAGCAGTGTTTCTCTGGATAAAAAAATAATCTGAATTTGCCAAAGATGTTGAAGTTAGTGGGATAAATGTCAGAGAAAAAATAGTATCTTTAAATTTTTTTATTTTTTAAAAAGGAAGCAAGCCATAACAAGCAGGTTACAAAATTTCACTGTAGAAGTTTGCTGTGTGTAGAAATGATTTATGAGTATTTCCATTCTGAATTGTAGGTAATTTGTAGATGAGTTCATGAACCATATAAGGAAAGCCTACTGATACGAAGTGCATAAGAAAAGCCTACTGATACTGCTTTATCTTTTTTAAGTCTATCTTGTGATGCCAGAAAATGATTTAGTTCTTCTTACAGGATCTTTTAGAAATCTTCACCTTTGTTGAACTCTTATTAACTTAACAGTATAAAATACTATAGTTTTGAATATCTTTTTTGTTCTAGATAAACTTGACACTGTATTATTTGCGTGTGTGTATTGTCTTAAAATTCCATGAATTTTCGTATTGATTTTTTTTTTTTTCTTTAAACAGAGGATAGAGTGCATGGTGATTATAATGAAGACCATGGTATGACAACTGCTACAGATAGTGAAATGACAGTATCAAAGTCTATCATTAATAGGAGATTGAAGTTACTTTGTGTTAAAATTTTCTATGCAAGTTCTCAATTAAGGTTTTGGGGTTTTTTATGTTCAAACCCCCTGTGTATGTAAGCAATCAATCGATCTTTAACACTGGAACAAGTGTAGAGCGTGCATATAGGTTATATTCCCATATTGGTCCTTTTTGTTGTACTTTGTGCATATGTGGAATAAGAATGTTGAAGACTTTGCATGCCCTTTTTCTTATGAAACCCTGGCCAAGTCAGCTGTGGTTCATTGCATCTGGATAGCTCAGTGTTACCTTTTCATCTTGTCCATAACAACCAGTTCTTTGGAGATTACTCTGGTTTAGTTTGATTTGGTTAATGATTTGCTAATGATTGCTGAGACCGAATCAAAAAGTTAATGAGAAGACGACTAGTGGTCAGTCTTGAAACAAAGGTATGTGGTTGTAATTCCTTCTGTGAGATCCTTCTAGGGACTACCATACTTCAGAAAAGTTAAGTGTATCTTCAAAGCACTCTTGTTTATTTTCCTTGTTTATGTAACCCAAGCAAAGGACAACAAATCTTAACGTCAAAATATTTGAGACAAAAACCTTGAGGTTCATTCTTTGTCATTAGGAGGGAAATTCTGACATCCACCTTTGGGATAGAAGTCAAAATCCCATTGAAGGATTTTCAGTGGCCCTTAGTCCATGTCTTTCTCAGTCTGCAGAAAAGAATTATTTGCCTCAGCAGTGATGACCTTGATGAAATGTGTTGGCATCAATAGGATGGAAAAGCAAGAGACACCTAGCTTTTTCCCTGGGCTTATTGTTTACTCTCCTTACTTACTTTACAATCAGTTCCTAATCAAGAACCACTTCTCTTGCTTCTCACACCCAGATATGAAGGAGAAGTGCAAATTTAATCTTTATTTTTCATGCTCCTTCATATGTAGTGGTGACAGGAACAGAGAACACTTCCACAGTCCCCGCCCTGGGGAAGAGTCATCTATACCTGCTTTTGGAGTAGAGATGATCATGGAGGTTCCCAAAGTAATTTGCATCAGTTTTTCATAGAATCAGTTCCAAAACCATTTTATATTCTGCAGTCTCTTCTGGTGCCCTGGCACAATAACAGTTAATAACTCTATTTTGTGATTAATCTCTGCTTTGACAAGCAGTGGTTTCATGTGTGATTGCTACTGTGTGCTGCAATGAGAGTTTTAAATAGTATCAAATAAATCAGATTTAGGTTTTTTCCTACTCTTTCTTTACTATTCCAAATCCTCTGATTAGGCTGATGAAGAGAATAGAAAGTTCCATTCTTTTTCTCAAAAGAAAATTCCAAGGTAGCATGTGTTTGTCAAAAAATTATTATTCTTGGCTACTAAATTGCTGGGCTTTTTTACGCAGTGAATTGTGCCTGCAGTTCAACATAATCTGTGACAAACTGCTTTTCTCTTGATAAAAGTTTGCCTTTTGACAACAGAATTTTGTCTTGCTTCCAAGTTCTCCCTTTGAGACGTTCTGGTAGTGAGAGAAAGCACAATGCTTCCTTTGTACTTTTTAGAGGAATTTAATTTGAAAGCTCCAGCCTGGATCAGTGTAGAAGAAAAAGACCAATCGGGTGAGGCATTGAGTGTTTCTGACATTTGCAAGATTTGATTGATTCCGCCCCCCCCCCCCCACCCCAATGTCCATCTGCCCCCTCCATCTTGAAAGTTACGTGAAGTTACAAAGTTATTTAGAATGTCACTTTTTGTTCCAAGGGCAGACCTGTGTACAGGCATCCTTATTTCCAGGCACTCATCAGTGTCTCAGAAATAACCAGAGAAAATAATCAGAAATTGTTATCAGGATCCCTAGAAAAGATGAAACACCCCACTGGGGAAGACAGTCTAATCACACTCAGTCCTATAAGCTCATCTTATGTTGTCAGTCCTTTAAGGTTTTAAGCTTAAAGCTAATTAAGGTTTGAGCTAACCAGCCAACCATGGATGTCTCTGAAGATGTGCTGAAAGATGTGAGGCCATCATTCTGTGATACACCATTTTTTCCTTCTGAGTTCAGTCTGTCCAGCTTCAGGGCATGGGAGTTGTAGTTGTTCATGAATGTGTGCTAGACACCATTTTAGCAGTTGTAGTACCTAGTTTTCATCCCTGTTGTCTCCTGGCCCATCTTTCTGGTACCTTTTGACATGTTTTTGGTTGGATTGAAAATGAAACAGATTTGCTCTTTTTCTGGAGAAGACAGCTTTTAGCACCTGTTTTCTAAAGTCAAGGAAGGGGTGGAGGCCATCATGGGGACCTGAAATTCTTTCTCTCAAATGTAAAGCTTGTAGTTTTGACATTAGCTCCAAAACTACAGTTCACATCCACAAGAAGATTCACTTTAAAGCTTCAGGTGCAAATGTCTGAGAAATCAGCAGAAGTATAAGCTTCTCTATTCTAGAGACAATGTGTCTTCTCCATCTCTATCAGATGTGTTTCTCCTCTTCTGGCAGACTCTCTGATGTAATATTTTCTCCAGTCCTGGTGCTTTCTAGATTTCTCAGAAAGCTGAGAGGGCAGTGCCAAGATGGTTGGTCGGCCAGAGCAGTTCAGTTTCTTTTCTGACTCTTACTTTGTATGACTTGGTTCTTAATCAGATCAGTGACCAGCTCTAATAGGATTGCAGTTCCTGTAATCACTACTACCTTGCACGGTGTTGGGAGAAACTGAAGGCCTATGGTAGGCTGCACCTACTTTGTGTGTCTAGCATATTGAAAGGAATCGTTTCTTCCTATATTCTGCAGTTATTGCTAATGCAACAAATTCTTTAGCTGAAATGAGCGTATGTGCCCACAGTGAAGTGTGTAAATGGATTGATCATGTAACTTGGAACACAGGAACTCAGTTATTGTACACAATATTCAGTAGTTGTATGAAGAGTTTTATACAGTTTGTAGCAGTGAAACTAGAGAAAGAAGGCAAGTTTGAGATTTTCATTAGAAATGAAGAGTTCTGGATTTTTTTTTAAGAATATGCTGTAAGAACTTTTTTTTTTTTTAAAGGGATGGAGGGGGAGCCAAGTGACTATTAGTGCCTTTTAAGATAAAACAATGGTAGAAAGATTTTATTTTTTACAAAAAATCTTATGTAGATAACCTTTTTCTGATGAAGGTTAGTACCTGTTAAGATAATGAAATTATCCAAAACACTAGATGAACATTGAACTTCTTTAGTTCTAAAATTCACAGTAAATGTATATTGAAAATTCAGACAATTGGTGGATAGCATTTTGTCTGTTTTTAGACATTATCTAAAGTAAAATAATGAATATTCTTAACCTATTTCATCTTCAGAATGACAAAAACTAGACTGGCTTTTTACTCAAAGATTAGGAGTAGGTGAATTATAACAATTGTACAGAATGATAGCTTTATTGTTGTCATTGTTTTCAGTATTTCATATGTGTAGCTAGAAATGCTTGAAATTTCAGTGTTATGTTTATATTTGGTATTTGGGTTTTGTGTACAATTTCTACTACAAGCTCCAGAAAGGGTTCACATATCTATTCAGGACCCAGAACTAGAGAAAATCTTTGAGAGCTTTGCATTTATCAGTAAAGAAATGAACTGGATGCTTAACAACCAAATGTTTAGGATACTTTGTGCATATCAACCACCCAGGAAGTTTATTTTTCTTTCCTTTCAGAACCAAAACATGAAAAGAAGACTGAGACTCAAGATACAGGTATATACATATATATTAAAAAAAAATGTGTATAGATGTGTGTGTGTGTGTATGTATATGTGCGTGGGTTGAGTGTGTGTATACTCCCACACACATCCCACCATGTATATATATTTTTATATATGGAGCATATTAGAAAAATCTTTGTTTCATGTGTAATTAAAGTAGAAATACCTCTAAAATAAATGTATTGGAATATAAATGATTTTCAGAATCGGAGAAATATTTTAGTCAAGTTAGCATAAAAATCATTAACTTAATCTTGTATTTTTATATATTGAAATACGTAATCTTCATGCATGTGTGTGATCTTCAATCATGATATGTGGCCAATTATGGCAAAGGTTCATTACTGTCTGTGTAGTTATAAAATTAGGTTTTTGACTACGAACTGAGACATCTTCTTTTAATATTCCATCCTTGAGTATTCATCTTTAAGGTCTCAAGTGATACAAAGTGGGGTGTGTGTGGCTTTTTATGGACATTTGGAACACAGTAGTTCAGCATAGACACTCAGCCTGCTGCCTGCCATGAGCCTTGCTCATAACCTTTTAACCAGTGCTTAAGATAATTCAAAACTTACAGGCTGCCTATACTAGCTCTTCTTTGATGCATACTTTTTGCTAGTATCTTTGTCTAATTAGCAGAAGCAATTAAACTATTATTTGTCTGCAGTGCTCTCTCTGGGTCCTATATAGTTTGTTGTCTTGAAGTACCAGCTTTTTTGAGAGTCATCTCAGACAGCTGATTGAAAAAGGCACAATTGTTTAGTTTAGAATTAAGTCAAGAAATTCTCTAGTGTAAATTGTAAGTATCTGGTTTGTCACCTTTGTGATCATAAGCTTAAGAGGACAGTCAAATGAGTTAAAAGGTGCCATATTCAAAGAAAATAAAAATAATTTATTTTTCTGTGGAGTCCATAATTTAAGTTGAAGAACTTGCTCGTTGTCCTTCAGGAAGGAAAGTAAGACTCACCAAGGAGTTGCATGTTTATCCAAATAAAAAGACTTCTAAAGTAAAAGTGTATAGGTTTTTTAGTTTGGTTGGTTGGGTTTTAATATGTCTAGCAGTTGGAGTTGATGCTGCAAAAGATGAACGTGGGAGTACTGATTATGCTTAGAATAATGAATACAACAGTTCTTTAGTGAAACAGGGAAGAATTAATTTCTTTTCCCCCTCAAATTGATCAAAGTTCCTGTTTGTCTATAGCAGTTTACTGCTCAGAGTTAAACACGTCTGTTTGCTGTGTTCTTTTATGTCATATGTAAGTTTCATCAGTTGAGGGCTTGACTTCATTATTGCTGTGAATTGAATGTTTTCTTAGCTGTTGAGGACCTTCTGGAGGAAGTGAATGAAGCCACAGAGCCAGGTACATATTTCATAATTGTGATCTTAAAGTCTTTTGATGAAATACATGCATTTTGAAATCTGATGGAGGTATGAGTTTTTATAGCTTGTGAAAGAAAACGTTTTTTCCATTCTTCCATTTATGTCTGTTAATATAATTAAAAAACAAACAGATGAAATACAAAGCAGATAAATGTGCTGTATAGAATCATAGAGTAGTTTGGGTTGGAAGGAACACTTAAAAGATCATCTGGTCCAACTCCCCTGCCATGGGCAGGGACATCAGCTTGCTCAAAGCCCCATCCAACCTGACTTTGAACACTTCCAATGATGGGGCATCCACTGCTGCTCTGGGCAACCTGTTTCAGTGTCTCACCACCCTCACTGTGAAGAATTTCTTCTTATGTCCAATCTAAATCTACCCACTTTCACTTTAAAACCATTGCCCCTTGTCCTGTTGCTACAGGCCTCGGTAAAAAGTTTCTCTCCATCTTTCTTATAAGCCGTCTTTATATACTGAAAGGCTGCAATAAGGTCTCCCTGGAGTCTTCTCTTCTCCAAGCTGAACAACCCCAACTCTCTCAGCCTTTCTTCATAGGAGAGGTGTTCCATCCCTCTGATCATTATTGTGGCCCTCCTCTGGCCCCGTTCCAACAGGTCCATATCTGTCTTGTACTGAAACTCCATGCTGGATGCAGTACTCCAGCAGTACTCCAGGTGGGGTCTCACCAGAGCAGAGTAGAGGGGCAGAATCAACTCCCTCGACCTGCTGGCCACGCTTCTTTTGATGCAGTCCAGGATACAGTTGGCTTGCTGGGCTGCGAGTGCACCTTGTTGACTCATGTCCAGTTTTCCATCCACCAGGATACCCAAGTCCTCTACAGGGCTGCTCTCAAGCTATTCATCCCCTAGCCTGTATTGTTATCGGGGATTGCCCACATTACTACTCAGAAAGGTTAAGTTGTAAATTTTTGTTGGTTGTGCTGGCATCAGGGAATTTTAAATGAGTAGCGAGTCAAATGTGATTTGAATATTTGCTCTAAGAAGTTAAAAATATCGTTAAGCAAGATTTTTTTCAAACATGACATTAATTCAGTCAGCTAGAGCAAAATTATCTAAGCAGTTTAGTCTGAGCACAGTGTGTAGTATTTGATGCTATATTTATTTAGGTTTTCCATTTGAAAAATGTGTTCTAGTATAATTAAATAGGGAAACAAACAACAATGTTTCACACAAACAACA
The DNA here is from genome assembly GCF_900496995.4 of Aquila chrysaetos chrysaetos. NCBI lineage: Eukaryota > Metazoa > Chordata > Aves > Accipitriformes > Accipitridae > Aquila > Aquila chrysaetos. The sequence continues at coordinate 40,364,940 of NC_044007.1, forward strand.
ATTGTAACCAAAATCGCTTTTGGGGGGTGTAATAGGAATGGAAGTCAATAACAAAGAGGAGCTAAACTTTTGGACATTGAATGCATTCAGTACCTTTATTTTTACTCTTAAGTTAACCTAATTGGTTGTTCTGCAGTTTAAGTCTTCCTTTTTGTTTGATACTAATTTGATTTGGTGGCTGATGGGGGATAAAACCAAAATTGTTAACACACTGTGTGTAACTTTCAACACTTATTTTGTTTGTAATGGTAGAAAGTAAGCATACAGAAGATGTTGTGGCCACTGAACCAGAGGAATCAGGTTTGTATATTATCTTTCACATGAGTTTGCTACTTAAAAAAAAAAAAAAAAAAAAAAAAATTGAGAATGATAAATACCATGGAATAGAATACTATGCTGCAATAAAAATACATTTATAAGTTTTTCTGCAGCTTTTTTCTTTTAAGGACAAACATAACTGTTGTTGGAATCTAGCATCTTGGGGTTTTTAATGACAATATTTTAATGGCTTACAGAGCACTCTTCAGTTTTAGAAGTTGAGAGTGCCAGTTCAGAAAAACTTACATTGATAAAAATGGCCATATTAGGTCATATGAAGCTGAAGATTTCTTTGCTATGCTCTGTTTCCCATCAGCCAGTCAGTACTGCGTACTCAGGAAAGAGAGTATATGTAAGAAATAAAATAAAGTGGAGTGTCTCCCCATCTTTGAGCACTTCATTTATGGGCTTCCCAAGTCAGAGAATATATCTCCCTCACTTTGATGATTCTTATTGTCTACAGCCAGCATCCTGGCTATTATGAATTCTTTTCTGGTGAACCTGACTCCTTCCATGCATGAACAGGGAGCTATGTGCAACATTCAGTCTATTAGCAGTAACAGCGCTTGGTGACATGTGACGTCTATTTAAACATACATACAGAATTAAAAAGACCTGAATTTTGAAGTCAAATATTTCACAATTGCAGCTGGGAACATACTAAGTATAAGAATGTTTTCTAAGTCCATAGTGTAGTAGCATGTGAAACTGCGGCAAGTTTGTGCTTCGGATAGTGTAGTTTCAGAATTCTGATATATAATTTTTGAAACTGTGCAATCCTGCAATTTACTCATTGGCCTACTTAAGTATTAATCTTTCCTCTGGAAAAATTCAGCTAAGGAAAATTTGCATCCCACTTCTGCAAAAATAGTATTAGAGGGTAGTTTTGATAGGTCACTGGTTGAGCATAAGGGAAAAAATGCAGCCTTTTGTAGATACTTAGAGAACCGTCCAGTTTGAATTGTTTGTATACTTTTGACTTGCAGAAATGCCTGTTCAAGCTGAGGATTATTCAAATGATGATCTAGTGGGTAAGTTAATTTTAAGTGCTTGGTTTTTTCCCCCCAAAAATGAAGCTATAGCTACACGGAAAGTTTGTAAACAAATTACTTTGTGGAGAGGAGTGAAGGGTTATCAGTATTGTCATTTAAAGTTGCTTCCTGTTTTTGAAGCAGTAATTTTTATCTTGTACTGGATAAATGCTAGTAATAGTTACTGGGTTATACGGAAGCATTCCAAGTAAAACTGTGAGTAGTTTTAATTTACAATTTAACTTCTAATGATTCAGACAGAGCTAGATACTTTTGCTCTAAGGGGAAGTATAAAAATTTCAGGGCTCAAAATATGTGTGTACTTCCTTTCCAGAGTAACTGTTCATGGGTCGTGATACTGTCACTTCTTTGTGTATCAGTCAGATCTGTTGGAGTCCAACTGCGCCACATTATTTGGGCGCTGATCTGAAAACAGGACTGTTTTGTCATGCCATCATGTTTTTCTTGACATAACTGATTTTAAGAACAAGAGCACTTCCAGCTCTTCCATCTGTTGCCTGACAGTAGTAAACATAGATTTTACCAAAACCATTTTTAGAGTAGCTAAATAGCTTCTAAATTTGAAGACTATATATTGTTACATTTCATCTGCTTTTTGGAGTTAATTGTTACAAATTGCTAGTTTGTTCTTCGTAATGAAGTAGTTGTGTTGAGTGAAACACCAAGTTGTATCTCTGGGCCTTAAATCACAGAAGGTGCAATCCAACAGCCCTGACAGCATTATTTCTGTTTTGTTCTGATTAGCCTGAGCACCTTTCTGGGTTAGTTAATCTTTGCAATATGCAGAAGCTCTTGTGTGGTGTGGTGCCCAGGGGTTTTGCTTTTCTTTGTGGGAAGGGAAACTTGTATTTTGTTCCTGGGTATGCCAAAAGTAGACAGAGAAGTGAAAAAACACAGGAGGCCTTTGTGGTTGACCAGTGCAGATTGGAGGCATGGTTTAGTTCATGTTTTAATTTACATGCTGAACCTTAACTGAGGTGATTTGAAGTGCTCATATCAATATGTAACTGTGTTGTCTGCGAAGTCTTTATAACCTATTTATCATAACAGCCACATGGTGTGTTGAAATGTTTGAAGGCATAGGTATTCAGTAATAGATGCCTTATCTAAAAATGGTTTGTTTCATAATGAATATGAAATATTTTTAACCAAAGCTTATAATCAGTGCAGGAACAAGAAGTAGTTACCTTTGACAGCATAGGCAAGATGTTCAGCAAAGGTAGTGTTTAGTTGGTTTGTTGTGCTTCAAGTTGGAATTGTAGAAGAAGAAAAGATGTTTTCTCTCAGAAAATGTTGCTGCTTAAAGTTAAAATAACAAAAAGGCCCTTACAGGACTATTGCAAAATTTCAACAGTAGGTAATTCCACTGCACAGTGTCAGTTGTATTGATATGAGGATATTGAGGTGATCTCTTGCCATATATACTATTTTAAAACTAAATTCAGAATCCAAGTATCAACTTGAAATCTTTAATTTTTGTTTTTGTGAACCATTTCTATCACTTTTTGTGCTGTAATTTATGGTTCAGTCTTGCAGCAGTAAATGAATTTCCTACCTTCACCAAAAAACCCAATCTATCATGTATTGTACAGCAGTGGATGGTTTTCCAAATATTCCATTTAGAATCATAGAATCATTTAGGTTGGAAAAGACCTTTAAGATCAAGAAGTCCAACTGTAAACCTAACAGTGCCAAGTCCACCACTAAACCATGTCCCTAAGCACCACATCTACAGGCCTTTTAAATACCTCCAGGGATGGTGACTCAACTGCTTCCCTGGGTAGCCTGTTCCAGTGCTTGACAGCCCTTTGGGTGAAGAAATTCTTCCTAATATCCAATCTAAACCTCTCCTGGTGCAACTTGAGGCCATTTCCTCTCGTCCTATTGCTTGTTACTTGGGAGAAGAGACCAACACCCACCTGGCTACAACCTCCTTTCAGGCAGTTGTAGAGAGCAATAAGGTCTCCCCTCAGCCTCCTTTTCTCCAGGCTAAACAACCCCAGTTCCCTCGGCCGCTCCTCATAAGACTTGTTCTCTAGACCCTTCACCAGCTTTGTTGCCCTTCTTTGGATGTTCTCCAGCACCTCAGTGACTTCCTTGTAGTGAGGGGCCCAAAACTGAACACAGTATTCAAGGTGCGGTCTCACTAGTGCTGAATCACTCCTTTAATTGCAGATGCACTTTCAAGTAAGAGGGTGGAATTGAATGTAGTTGTCCACTCTCCTTTTATTGTATTGTGATACAAAGAGAGTCTTTACTGTTTTGAAACACTGTTAGAATAAAAAAAAAAAATTGTTTTACTCTGAAATAGTATGTATTTCTGAATCTTTCAAAAGGTTTTTTGGATTTATTTTTTTTACCTTCAGTTGTTTTCAAAACTAGTGGAACACACTTTTTAAACCATGAGATTAGGCTTAGCTCTATCCTGGTATATCTTGTGGAAATAGATAAAAATAGCAGCACTGGAAGGAGTGAATATTTTCTTTTTCCCTTCACAGGAAAAAGTGAGACAAACAATCAAACTCCATTTATTCAGTTATTGAACACACAAGTAACTATTGGATGTAGTACCATGTACATGATTCTTCGTTTAGGAAGTAGATCAGCACAAAATCTACAACAATGTACCAACATACTCAAGAATCTTTAGTAATTTGTGTAGTTATGTGGGAACCACTTTGATGGCAGAAGAATTGTTGTTTATTAGTTTTTGTGAAAAGCTTATGGTTTCAGCACATAAAGTAGAATTCAAATAGCATCTCTGAAAATTGAGAAAAGAAACAGGGGACATAAGTAAACTACTGACCAGGAATAAAAATTTTATTACTATTAAATTAGTATTTTTTCCTACTATTAAGTATGTTTACCTGCCTTTTAAGATGTGAAAATTTCAGTTTGAAGGCAACATTATTCTCACATTTTCCTCTTAGAATATGAAATTCATATTTACCAGGGATTTTTATTATTTTTATTATTATTATTTGTGATGGAGCATTCAGTATGGGGTTTTTTGTTGTTGTAGCCAGATGTCTTTTCTTCTTTTGTCATGTGACTTCATTTCATCAGGTATTCAAAGCTAGTATTTCCTGTTATTTCAGCAATAATATTAAAGTTCACTGTACTAGAGACAGTCAAGAACTCTCTTCTGAATGAAGAACACCTTTATGCACATATGCGGTCTTTACATATATGAAAGTTGTATCTATTTATGTAATAAACATAACTTCAGGCAGTGTAAAAGATACTATGAAATATCACTATAGAGTCCTTATTTGTCGGCAGTATAAATTCAGGCAACTTCATTTGAAGCATGGTGGCACCAGTTTGTATCAGATTAGGAGCAGTTGTTTGATTTTTATCTGAAACATAGGAACTTATTTGTTTTGGAAAGAAAACAGGAGATAGTTCAGAGGATGAATTTAGCTGTGAGGAACATTCTCACATCACCAGTGAAGAGATCAGGTGTGGGATTTGAATACGCTGGAGTGCCAGTCAGAAGTTTTTGCTGACTTCAGGGCATATCACAAAAAAAATACTAGGCAACTGCATCTTGAGGTATCTGTAGGTACTATTTCCCAGTTCTCTAAGTTTACTTCTAAAATTATTACCAAGATTGCTTTCCAGCAGTAGGCTATCTTAACTGCAGTTACAGTTTGTATTTTTGAAAACTAATGCACTTCAGTGGTATGGTAGGCCAGCTTGAAATATTACTGATTTTGGATTTTTGGCTAATCCTGTTTTACACTGGCACATAAATTGCAGTGGTTGTGATAGAATGGTACTTGTTGGAGACATATTTTAAGGAAGAATATTACAGTTTTGGGGATACCTTTACTCTCTGTATTTGGATTTTGATCCCCCTTGTATATGTTCAGATTTAAAATATCTAAGGGTTCTTCCCCGCCCCCCCCTTTCATCTTGTATCCTTGACATTTTTATAACCCTGCATTTATTTATCAACTGCTGAAATCCCTTATGTGTAGAGAAGTTTCCACTTTACAACTTTGACCCTTCCTCATTCCCTGGCTCCTCTTTTCCAATTGTAAGTGTCCTTGATTTAAAAAAAAAAAATTAAAAAATTGTTTTAATGTATTTGTGACATGGCCTAGATTTCCTTTACAAGGTAAATGAAGTGCCATATGCTGAGAAAAAATTTACTGCTTAGGTAAATATTTAAAAGTTTATATTTCCCACTTTATACAGCAACTTTGTGTATATTAATTATGGTAGCTCCTAGAAATGATAGCTCTCTCAAATTAACTAGTCTGATACAAAGTTGCATTTTTTAGCATTGAAGATTTTTTGTTGTTGTTGTTTTAGAGTAAGTTGTGTTTTGGTTGGTCCTTTAATATAGATTTCCCCTTATTTTTTCAGATACTTAAAGCTTCAAAAGAAAAGTCCCTACATCAGGAGGACCAGCCCTAACCATACGCTACAAAAGGGGAGCAGATGGTTGTAATAGTTCTTGTGATGTAATTACCAAGCAGTTCAGGGTTTGGGGAACGAACACTAAGATATTGTGAATGGGTTGTAGCCAACTGTCATTTTAGTAAGATTTTTTTAACACTAGGATGTTTAATTTACATTCCTGTCTGATTTTTTTTTTTTTTTTTTTTCTTGGTCAAGTTTAGTGAATTCATTACTTTTCTTCTGTGTTTGTGACAGAGTTGCAACTTTGAGCTGCATTTCATATGTGCTGTTCAAACAATTGTTAATATTCTATTTATAACGTAGCAGCAAGTACATTTTTTCAGATTTTAATATATATCTTTTGTTGTGGATTCATACAGTATGTACAGAGCAGTTTGGTCAAATGAAACGTATAATATTATGAATTTTTAAATGTTTTATAACTGCTGATATAGCATACAGCCTAACTGCATTTTATTGAAAACACTAATCAGGCACACACTATGCTGTGAAGTTTGACTTATATCTCTTTGCACTGATGTTATGTCAACAGTTACACTACATGAATTTCAGGTGATTTTTAAAATAGTCTAACAAGGTACAAAATGTGTATGTTTAATTCATACTAGTTAAAGGGCAGATTACTTTTTTCAGAAACCCTTTATGTGTGAATTAGAACTTTTTATTTAAGTACATTTGATTTGTAAAGCAAAAATGTCTAGAAACTACATAATAGCCTGGCAGGAGTCAGTGTAGATTGCAACAAAACTGAGTTGCTGGAATCGGGTTGAGTTCAGTAAAATTCTTCTGTTTTGCCCACCAACCTAATGATCTCAAAGCTGGATTTAGTAAGCTTTATATTCAGTGAAGTATTTAAAAAGTCAAATTAGCATAAATACTTGACTTGTAAATTTTATTTAAAGAAAAAAAAAAGAAAGAAGCTTTGGAAATTCAACCTCAAGAAAAATAGGATATCAAAATTTAAGACCTACAATCGTTAATGCTCTTGTAAATGGTACGTCTGAAATTTAGACTTCAAGTGATTTAGAATTTTAATATAACAGGTGTACTTTTTACCTGTTCTGTGCTGCTGTTCCACAATTACGAAGACATATTTTATTCTTTGGCATTTTGCATGTGTTACTTTTTGGCTCAGGAATAATTGCTGTGATTTTAGGAAATTGCCAAGACTGATACAGGAGCTTAGAAAAAATAAGATAAATTTTTAAGAGGAGAAATCAATTTGGTAACCCGAACAGTGGTTGCCTTTTGGTTGACTGGGAAATTTTAAATTTCTATAACACTGTGTTCAAGTCAGGTTTTTATTTGCTTACATTTACAGTGAAAGGGGCTTCATATATGCTTGCCTTTTTTTGTTCGGGATTTCAGTAAGACTCCACATCAGTGAGTGTTACATCTGATCAACAAACACAGATGTCCCAAAGTCATTTCTTTAGACTTTTCAGGAAAGCAATAATATTATTAGACTGTGATGTGGTTTGGGATGGGATATTCTAGTAAAATTACCTGTGATTGTGAATTGCAGAGCAATAATTTTTACAAAGCCATATTTTGTGAAGAAGCTTGGGAATAATTTAGAATGGTGAATGGATTACTTTTTATATAACAGTGGCAGCCTATTTGTAGAATTATGGGACTGTGAGAGTATATTATGCTGTGATCAAATTTTAAGTATTTTGTAACTGGGTATGTGATTTTATGTGCTTCATGTTTACAAAAATATGCCAAGCTGAGCAAGGACAAGCAGACTATTAAAAAATGTATATTTAATCTGTTTTAATGTTTGGCTGCAATAAAACACAGAAGAATATCTTTGTCTTTCTAGTGTCATTATTTTTTCCAAAACGTGGTAGATATTAACTGTGGAGAAAGATATTTGCCTCAGCTACTAATTGATATTATTTTTTAAAGTAATAATTTTGAAAGTTTATATTTGGAAGAATTATTTACAAGGAGGAAGAAATATAGCAAGTAGAAGTAATTTTTATTTCTGGATGGTATTATGTGAAGGAAATGGGTATTACTCAGGTCTGCCTCTTCTATAATTCTGTTGTGTTTCTTCTTTTGGAGTATTAGCTATTCTGTAGTCAGTTTGGCCTGAATTTTGCCCATGATACATTATTTCTATTTGTAAGTTAAAATGGATGAGATAGCATTCTTCAACAAACACGAATGTGTGTGGGAGGTATGATACCTACCTTTCATAGAGAAATATTCTAGGTTATGGTCCATAGTTTAAATCGGAAATCTAGCAAGGGTGTTGTGTCTGTGCAGTTCTGTTTGAAAAGAAAAATCTTTCTTGACCTTTTCAGTTTTCAAACACCTCTATTTTTTTATGATGAAATATTGCTGAATAAAGAAGTGTAGTTTAAGAAAAAGTCAAAAGATTACATCTTTCTTTATATTTTCACATTGCTACATTGCTGCTTGCTATATCTCAGTGAATCTAAGAAAGCTTGGATTCAGTGGCTTTTTTGAAAATCACAGGAATAAATACCAATAAGGAAAGCAAAGTTTAAATAAGAGAAGGATACTAAAGTTTTATTTTAATATTGAAAATTTACTACAATTTTAATTGACTTTTTCACATTCTCAGTAATTGAAAAGGTAAATCGTGACACTATTCTTTCTAAGAAGTAAAGAAAACAGATAAGAGCGAACATAGGAAAGATACTGAAAAATGTCATGGTTTTTACTGAATATCATTGTGTGATTTTTTTTTAAGTGCATCAAAAATTATGTATATGTAGATAACAAATTGTATTGTACATTTGTAGTGTTGACTGGGATTCATGTAAAATCTACAGGGTCTGAAATACATTTCAGTTGTGACTTGGGTCATTGTCACATACACTCACAAATATTTAGACATAATGTAATATGAAAAAAAATTTATTCTTTATATTAGAAACTTTCTTGTGGGGATACTTGGTGCATACATTACACAGTGATAGCAGTCTTAGCCTGTGGAGATTGGTTTAAACAGTTTTGTCTGTGATTTTTATCTAGATTTGTTTTGCTGGAAACGGAGAAATTGAGTAAAGGATGAGAGTGGTTTGAAGAGCTAAGAAAATTTTTTGTTTGAGCTATATTTGGTTTAAGTTGATGACAAAATAGTCTCAGGATTTACTATCGTATCCCTGTCTTTGAGACAGCACACTTTTAAACCTTTTTCAGAAATAGCATAATTGAAACCATTTGCACCATCAAAGTAAGCTAGGGATCAGTGTGCAGGGAACAAAGCAGTATGTGCTGAATAGGATGCTGAAGTGAATTCTTAGTTAAGTATGGTGAGAGCTGAGAGAAACAAGATCTTCAGAGCTAACAAGATCAAGTTTTGATGAATTTCAAAAGCAGCTACCTAGGAGAAGCTGGAGCATTTAAAGATCATTGGAGAGGTTTTGGTGAATTCAGTGGCAGCTAATTTAGCAGAACGCAGGTTGAAAAAAGTCTGGGAGAGAATTTGGAGAACTGATCCTAGTACATAAATGGGTATAGACAACTGTATGTTATATGTTGCATGAGCCTCAGTAATGAAGAAATGTTAAGCTGGGCAAGAAATGGGAGATAGGAGCAGGCTTTAGAGTGATGAGCTCATACCTTGTTCTTCCTGTGATGGAAAAGAAGTTGCAGAAATAACACGAATGTCCAAGATGGGTGGAAGAGGGTTACTGAATGACCTAGAGGGAATTAGAGAGAAGGAGTCAGGTGAGAATATCAGTATTGCTGATAAGGCAAAAGATACAGGGAAAATGGGTGGCTAAGTAGCATGCTGTATCATGGTTTACTGTCCTGTAATGAGTTGTTCATGTGCTTTGAGTTGGTAAAAATAGTAGAAATACGAGTATATAAACTATTCTGTGTCACATCTGGAGCTGCTTTTATTGCTCTTTTTAAAATACAGTATTTCTGATGACATACAAATAGATGTGATCATTTTATTTATTGTGTGGTATGTGAAAAAAACCAAACCAAACCAAAAAAGCCAGCATTTTAGCAAGTACTGAACAACGCTTTCATTAATACACTGTTATAGTAATAATATTCCAAGTTATCCCGTTGTATGTAACTGACTCTATAGATCTTGTTGTCATTCCTTTCAATTTACTTGACAATCTGGATTTTATGATGTAATTGAAGCAGTGAATGACTTTCAATGTGACCATATTTATTTAATTTACCATATCATAATCAAGTTAATAGTCATTCTGCTTTGTGCTGAATATAAAAATCAGAGTCGTACTGTCTGAACGTTCAGTAGTAGCAGTTGACAGCTTGTAGTAAAGGGTGAAATTAGAAGGTGAAATAGTTTGATTTCATGTGTGTCCATAACCCAGTTTCTCCATGAAAAAAGAAATGTTTTTCAGCATGGTGTATTTTATTCACAATGTAATGCTTCTGAGCAGTCAGTTTAAAAAAATGTGAAGATTGAGTATTCTGACAAGATGTCTCTAATTGACTTAGAAATTATTTTTTCTATATATAAGAATACCTGAAAATTAAAGAGTTTATGTTGGAGGGGAAAATACCTGTAACTGAAAAGCTAACTGACCTCTCTTCTTAGTATTCTCTATTAAGTTTACTGGGAAGACATACTGGAAGCTTATTGGGACAAAACGGGAAACAGAATAATAATGTTAGAATTGTGAGGCAAGGTGCTTTAAATGTTATAGAGTAGAGCAGGATCAAAAAGTGTTTAGAAAGGAGAAAAAGAGGAGAGGATAAGCCTGTCTCTGTATGTACCACCTTCAAGATATACACATACATGATTTTGGTACAGTACGTAGTCTGCCTTTTGCTACAGACTGTCTTGTGCTTAGTTAACATTTACCTGTGCATTCAGATGTTTACTAAACACCTGGGTTAAATTATTTTAAAAGTTGAATTAAGACAAAAGCTTCCAAGTGCTCAAGCCACTTCTGAGACCTTGGTTCCCAATTGATTTTCATGGTTTTTAGATTTTAATCAAATATATATATTAAGCTAGTATTCCCAAGAGTTTTTAATTAGTGAACAGGTTTTTTTCTAGCAAAATAACTTGCACCATGTGTATCACCAAAATCTACCAAATATCAAAAGGGGGAAGTTTATGAAATATTTTGTGACAGAAGCAATAATGTAATATTTGAGGCATCTGCAGAGAAGGACCTTTTATGTAACTATATAGTTCAGACAGTAATCTATGGTTACTTTAAAAATGAAACAAAAAAGTCCTGTTAGCCCAATTATATTGAGTATAAGCTGTAATTTTCTTGTATCTCTTTCTTTTCATAAACTGTTACCATAAATGTATTTCAGTGAAATTATATTTTTACTATTCTAGGGAAAAGTGAAAAAGAAACTGAACAAGACAAAACAGAAAAAGGTAAGTCTGAAAGTAACATTCTGTTCTTCTGAAATTCAAAAGCATGCTTTCTGGGAGGACCGATTTGAATCAGATTAAATAGTAGTGAAGCTTGGCTCCTGTACATCTTATGTAGGTACACTCTGGATGTTTATTCAATTCCAGTTTATCTGCTTTTGTAAGTAAACGCACAGTTGTTTCCAAAGCTGACATCAATGTATTCCTCTCTTACATGGTCACAGGCTGCTGTTAAAAACTTCTGCCGTTTCAGGAGTAAAATGTTTAGTGTTGTACTCCTAGTTTAGGACTCTGGAGCTCACAACTTCACCAGGCTCCTCTGGCCTTTGTGGGTGAGAGGCAACCTGGGCTGCATGGCCCCAAAAGCCGGGTTCAGTACTGCCTGCTGTCCGAAGCCTGGAGAGACGGGTGGCACTAGAATCAGTCCTTGTGCACTGAGGGTGTATGTCTGGCTTAGTTTAGGTAAGAACACGCAGAGGCAGGTTTGGTGGAAAAGTGAGGTTTTGCGAAGGGCACTGTGAATCTGTTCTCCCTACGATGACATTGGTGCTGGCCCCGTGCGTTCCCTATCACTGCACGAAGCTTGCACAACCTCCTTCACTGGGATCACGGTTTGTACCTGACCCTAGCTACATTAGTACAGCTGGCCATACACAAGAACCTCAGGGCCTGTGCCCTGCATCCTTTTCACTCGGGTACGGCCTACTGAGTAGTGCCTGCTCTAAGTAGCTCCAGCACTGCTTCTAGATGGAGGAACAGGGATTCAGTGACTCTGTTGGTGTCTACTGCTCCTTTTTCATTCTCTGTTTCCATTTTTGTATGTGGCTGTTATTTTATATTTGAGTACATAGCAATGCCACTCTTGATATTTTGGTAAGGTTTATTGGTTTTGGGTTTGTGTATTTGTATTTTAAATATATGTCGCTACGACTGGCAAACTTTAAACGTTTTACTGAAGTTTTCAATATGTCAAATGTAAGCATTACATTTTAAAAGTAAACATACCATTAGCCAGTTTACTTGAAAAGCAAGGCAATTATATCCACATTTCCATTTATAAAGGGATAGATTTGGCAGGAAATACCTTACTGCACTGGGCTTACATACTTGATAGTAGTAAAAACCACCATTATGCACTATTAGTTTTATTGACCTGTTAGAACAGTAGAATAAAATGATATACAATAGCCTTCCAGTATGGGTAAAAAGCATTCACAGGTAAAAATACTAGCTTGTGTAAGAAAATGAAAATGTACGGATTTACTATTATGTAGCTTTATTAATCAGAACTTGTAAGAGAATGTTATGGCTTGAAAGTATAAAAAGGTGGAGCCACTTTCCTTTTGCACCCAAAGTGCTGTGTGGTTTTGTTCCATTTTAAACACCGAGCAACTAAATAAATGCTTCTGCTGAGTGCTGCCATTGCAGACTATAGGATTTCTGTAAGTTGGAAAAAGGGCTGGGTTTGTTTTCCAGGTTAAATTGATAAAATTTTGCATCCTACAGGGAAAAACAACCCTGCAGTTTTTATGAAATTTGTTTTTAGCTAAACTGCTTGTGTGGTTTTCAAACAAGTTGGATTTTGTTGAACTGTTTTAAGTTTTCACAGTTTGAACTGTGTAAGTTCTCACTTTCAATAAAAGTGTCTAGCTATAGATATTCTACTCATAGAAAGTGGCTTGAAGTACTATTGGATTGGTTTATTTTAAATTACCCTAATAAGATGCAGGAATAAATTGATGAGAGCTGTATTTAAAAAAACACTGTACTGTGGCTGTCTGGTATATGTAGAAAACTCAGAAATCTAAGGAATTGGGAATTTGAAAATTCATGTTTGGCTTGGGTTTAGGGATTGCATATGGTTCTGACAGTGCACAGAGATGTATGTGCAAGTCTGCATTTTTTTAAATTTTTTTTTTTAGATATTTCAACATACAAGCCCCAAAACACAGTTTTCTGTGCAGAAACTAGTTACAGCTTTGAGTGGATCTTACAACATTAACATTTTTCACAGCTGCAGTCTTCATAGTACTTTGTTAACAAAATGTCTTAAAAATTCTGTAAATGTCAGTTTTTTAATAATATTTCATTGTTTATTAAAAGTCTCACTGAAATGTCTTCTGTATTAAAAGAAACTCCTCCAGAAACTCCTCTAAAGAAACAAAAACTAAACGAAACTCGTTTGTAGTGTACTACTACTTCAAGTTTTCTCTGTTATTTTTAATTGAGAAGGATTTTTTAATCTTCTCCTTAAGAATGTGATCAGACTTTATACTTGCAGAAGTAATTTAAATGGGATGGATGTTTCAGCTGAATCTGAGAAATAATTCTTTAAAATGTTTCACAGGTATTACAATCCAGGGCATAAATACCACATCCATAAGACTTCTTTCCATATAAGGTGGTTTTAGTTGGTTTTGATCACAGGCTAACATAATCTAAATTTAAGTAAGGAGTTTCATTTTTCTACTTTGGCTTATATTGGCATATATTGATTATTCATTTATATTGGTGAAGAATGGATATAAAAACTGGAACAATCGTTTTCTGCAATGACCGTGTTTTTTTCATACACTGAACATCAGCAGCATTGCAATAATAATTTTTCACTTTTCAAAACTGATAAAACATGAAAGTGAAAATGCTATTTGGTTGGAGCACTCAGTTGTGTTGCATCAGGGACAGACGTTTACATAAGCCAGGCTTAGGGCAATGTCATTCCACAAGTGGCCCTGCAAGTGTCATTCTGATACTAGGGTCAACATTCACCTCGGTTTACTCGAGGTATTTACCTTTGAATAGGATATGTAGGATTCCATTGCGGTACCAGCAGAGATATAACCTGTGGTGGCTAAAGTGCTGTTCTTCTAGCTAAACGTAGGTTTTTGCTGCAGGGTGAGATGAGTTGTCCCCTAAACTCCATTGAGAACCTTAACCAGAGCCCCACTGGCTGTAGGAAGGGCTTACACGCTTAGCTCACCTCCAGCATTGTCACCTCAAGTTAAGTGGGCTGAGTTCCACCCTTGCAAGCTCTACTTTTAAGGGTATACATACTACCTATTGATTTACTTACGTACTAAATTGTAGCCTGCATCACATATGAGCTGTGGGCAGAATGACCAGTGTTGTACGTCATAGAATTGTAGTTCTCAAAGTCCAAAACTGCTGCATAACACCATGCTGAACTAAAAGTATAGGACATTAGAATATTAGTGTGTATATTTGTACAGAAAGCCGATGAAGAAATTTATTTCTGGTCTTGTCAAAGGGTTGCTTGATTCTAGCCTTTGAATGAAGCCAAAAGACTTCATGATGGAGAGGTGAATGATGGAAATACATGCCAAAAATAAAATTATCATTCTGCAGTTGTTTCTTATGATCAACATCTAACCAACCAACAGTAATTTCAGACAGAAAACCCAGTAAAATACTTTTTACTGCAAGGGAAATTGTTCTGGAATAACTGCAGCTAAAGTTTTATTATAGTCATTAGATTCCACAGCTTTATTAGTGCATAAAATGCCTCAGTTTTTATTGTCTGATTGCTTCCCCAGATAAGTTGATTATAGAGGTTTTGCCTGTTCTACCAGTACAGTTTAGAAAGATCTTTTAATTATTGTAGTGCTACTGGCTTTAAATTGTCTAGATGCAGTTACTTGTTTTTATACCTTCTAAGTTATCATTTGTAGAAGCCCATAAAACAAGTGGATCACCTACGCTATCTGTATCTCACCTAATGAGCTTCCCAAACAACAGGACAATGACAGGAGTTTTTCATCATCATCAAATTCTCATTCGAGCACCCAGTGAGAGGCAGCACAATTTCAAAAACTAATTTGGGTAATGATACGGGCCTCGTATGAGGAGGGAGGACAATTACTTGAGCAAATTTTGAATTCCAGGTAAAAGTAGTTGGTTTAGTAATACATATGTATGTTTTTCAGCCCGTAACTGAAACTTTGAAACTTGGACTGGGAAGGTCGGAGTATTTGAGGGAGGGGGTGGGGGGAATTAGTAAAACAGAAGGTCACAAAATTAATTAGAAAACTTTTACAGACCATGATTGTCAGTATCTACTTATCATTGTCTTTTAAGGTGCCCGTCCGCAAGTTGCCAAGAGCAATACTACTGAATTTGTATCGCAGCAGGGATAGGAGGGTATTTAGAAAACAAAGCCTATGGCTTTCCTGGAAATTGCTTCCTTAGATTTTGACAGTTTAAGGTGGAGAGCTGGCAGGATGAGACTTTGCTGCTAGTGACTATGAGACTGTGTCACATGAGGAGGTTTTTATTTCAGATTAGGTTTAGAGATGGCACCCCCCACTTGTCTATTTTTGTCAACGTGGGAGAGAAATAAGGAGACATCATTACATAGTTATAACCTCTACAGCTATATAGTTATGGCTTTTATTTAAACTTTGTTCAAAACTTAAATAAAACTTATCTGCTAGTGGTAAGCACAACGTAGAGTCAGTGCAGCAGGATTGTTCCAGTGTAGTTTTCAATTAAAAAGCTGGGGACCATGTGTCCTCAAGGTGGCTGTGAAGACCATGGTTTGTCTTGAATCCTTATGCCTTATGAAGTAATTAACTAAAAGGCAGAGCCCTAGCTGCTTTCTGTTTTATGTGCCAGTAGTAGCAGATGCAAGATAGAGGAAGCCACTGGGAATGCTCCCTTAACATTATGACAATAGGAATAAATAAATAAATAATCTAATGACAAGAACTAAACCCCACTTATGAGGTGGTTTGTTAGATAGGAAGCAATGTCTTTGTATCCTCATGTTCTCTCCCCACACCCTCGGAGAGATGGAGACATTATCGGCTCACCATTTCTGAGGAAATAAATATTTCATTAGAAGACACGTTTAACAAGAAATACTCATGCTAATAGTGTAATATGGACTCTCATAATTACAGAGGAGGCAACTGCCCCTCTCCATTGACTATGAATCCTACAGCATTAGTTTCCAAACATTTTAAAGCAAGACAGTTTAGCCTATGTGGAAGGCACCCTTCCTCCCAGACCTCCAAGTTAGAGCAACCAGGATGTCAGTCGTCACTATCAGTGCACAGGAGAGGTCCAAGGTGCCAGCTCCAGTGCAGCAGGTAAGCCTGCCCTCCCGCTCCACCACTTCTCCTAGGCTCCAAACATAAGAAAGAGAGCAGAGGACTTAGGAAAGGGAATAGGAATAAGAGGAGAAAAGGGCAGCAAGAATGGGTGGAACACTGCCTGACCTAATCCCAGTTGAGATTTCTTCCTGGCCACAGTTGCACGTCAGCTAACAAGCTCTCTGTTTGTGGTGTCCTTCCTCCTGACATGTCTATTGTGTCAGAATAAAATCACAAAATTGTAGAATATCTGCTCCCAACTTTTTACAAGGCACAGGAGTAAGAGATTATTTGTGTTAAGTGTATGAAAGTGCATTCGGGTTTTTAGAGATAAACACTAATTGTTTGGGGATTTTTAATAGCAGCGTGATATTATCTCCCTCTTACTTTGCTCAGGAACAAAAATGTACATGTATCCTTTGATCAGAGGCTCAGAGTATGTCAGCAAGGACAGAACAATTCATGCTATGTGTTGTGCTAAATGTACACCCTCCTTTAAGTGATCTTTTCAGAAAACAACTAGTTGAAGTCTTTACAGTGTAGACAATATCGGAGACCCACTTAAAAGTAACTTGCTATTTGTTAAAACGCCAAGTGCATGGTGTATCTTTAGGATAAAAAAAGCATATTAATCATGAAAGATAATTACGATAGTGTTCCATATTTTTGTCCAGTTCTGGCTAATGAAGTATTAACTGTTTTGAGATATCAGGCTGATGTCTAATCAGGCAGGTCAGCAGTGTCTGTTCTTTTAGGAGAATGAGGTTTTCCTTAGCCTGGCTGATGTTTTGTAGTTCAGATGAAAATGTGAAATGGAGAGCTTACTTACCTGCCCCCTCTTCTGTGGAGGCTACAGAGGATTCATTTGCTCCATTACAGAGGTATTATTACTACTTATTTCTGATATAATATTTCTACCAGTTTGTTCTGGATTGCTTTGGCCTTATAGTCAGATGTAATCAATTCTTTGCCATGTACTAGTCATCACTTTTTTTTTTTTTTTTTCCATATGTTTTTTTCCTTGTTACTTCATGTAATTGGTTTGGATGCACTTACTTCATTAACATAATTGGCTTACTTGGCATGTTACACCAATTTCAAGCCTTGTGTTCTGCTCAGTTATACAGGACCATACAGACATTTGATCATTTGAGGATATTTGTGAGAAATTCTAGAAAAGTTTCATTCCTTGATTGTTATTTCTTTGGGCAGCTTTTGCGTTAAAAGTTGTAAAGTATCAATAAATTATATTTGCATTATAATTCTGTGAATAAAATCCACAAAGAAGTTGCAAAATTTTTTGCCTGATGCTGTTTGTCTGGACAGTTACTTAAGAGAAGAAGACAGATCTGCTTCAGATGAAGATTTACAGAACTTTATTTTTTTAATATTACCAGCCTTTTGTTTTTACAGAAAAAGCTAATAATAGCACTGGTAATTATCACAAAGCACTGGTTTTAATCACTTATACTTTTTCTGAAATTACACCACTTAGATGAAATTTTGCTGTAGGAAAACTCATTTTGGAAATGCCTTTCTAAAAATTGATTTTGGAAGGTTTCAAGAAAGATTCAGTAGCTCACAAGATGTACTTTGCACTGATTTCTTCGATTATTTTTTTCCAGTGTTTAAATGAAAAAAAGAAAAAGCTTTTATTGCAAACTTAATGTATATTTTTTCCTCTGCAAGAGCGTGTAGTATTAACAGCTACAAAATATTAGTTCGCACATGCACATGCTGGCTAATAATCAGCGGAGAGATGTTTGAGTTTGGCCACTAATTTCATTATCCGTCCCCTGCCCAGTCCCTGTTTGTTACTGTATCTCCACTTGTCTCAAAGCGGATGGCATATTCTGGTCTCGATCTTTAGACCTGAGCAGGATTTCCTCTGATGCTATTCCTTCACTGCTCTGAAGCTTTCTGTGAGATCAGATCCTGAAAGGAAGGCGCGAGCCATTTCCTGAGTCCTTCAGTGTTCACGCTACTGGCTTCCAAACAGCCTGCGGGAGTAAGAGTTACCAACTTACAGTAATGTCAATGAGTGAGGAGAACAACCTGAATGGGACTCGGTTCCGGATCAAGACATGTGCATGTGGCTGCGTGTGCTGGTGCGGTGTCCAAACTGCGTTATATACAGCAGCCGTCTATACAGTCAGTGGAGCCTTCAGCTAACCACCGAGTAGGTGTTTAGTTTGTGCTGAACTCACTTTTTAGGCTCCATTGACTGTAATAACTAGATTTCTAAAGATTACAGCAGGGTTTAGGTGTCTACATAGAGAAACCTAAATTTAGTTGTCTTAATTTTAAGTTGTCGCTGCACTGGTGACATTTTCAAGTGATGACTAAATGAATGAACTTCTAGCTAGAGAGCAAAGAGCTATGCCATGAGGTACTGCTGCTGAGGCAAGTAGTTGTATTGCTTCTTGCTCAGGCTGTGATAATGTGCAGGTAATTAACACAGTGCTGCATCATGTGTAGAAGTAGGTGAAGTGTTTCTCGCAAAGGGATACTTATGCTCTGTTAGCACCATTTGGTATGGGGCACATGTAATTATGTGACAGCAGAGAGGCTTTGTCACTTGCATTCATCTTTCCTTGAGTCACTTTCATGACTGCTTATGGTCCTAATAATTTTCTGAAGTATGCAGCAGAGATGGAGAGTAGCAGTAGAGTAGATGGTTAGTAACAGGGATTTGGGGCAAGGGAGTTTAGGGGAAAAGACCCTTGAAGAAGGGCATGAGCAGCAAGTGTGTGGAAGATGACAGATATCTAAGAACCAGTTGGGGATAAATAGGGAGAGCTGGACCAAGGAACAGATTGTGAGCAAGTGTAGAAATGAAAGGGAAGAAATGTGGTAGGGCATCAAGGTTGAGAAGGGGAGAGGTTGGAGAAGAGGATGACAGAAGGAAAGAGAAGGGAGATGACCAGAAGCTTAGTGGTTTAGTAAAAACTACAGAACATAAAAGCGTGATTGTTAGATCAGATGATATGCAACTGATCCATTTATTTTTGAACTTCAATATTCTGTTGCTGGCATAGGGCTAGGAGGAGTCTCCATCACAGTGATGACTGGCACAGCGAGCTTCTGGGGGAATTTCTTTAAGTAACAAATGAGAAAATGGAAGTTCCCTGTGTAACTATAATCTTGGCACTAAATTGCATTGACTTCTAGCAGTTTATTACAGGAATTGTAGAAAATAAGACTACATAGGACACTGAAGCTTTGTCTAGTCTGTTGGCCAAAGGCTTTACCAGCTGTGTGCATTGTTCCTGGCAGGTGCTTGTACAACTTGTTCTTACAAATTCCCAGTAGTTAGAATTCCACCAACTATCCTCAGCAATGTTCTGTGCTTGCTCAGAGATACTAGTTCCAGATGTTCAAGTCAAATTTTCTGCTGTAGCAATTTTAAGCCTTTTATTCCTTGTCCTGACTATGGCGATATAGAAAATAATTTATTCTTTTCATCTCTGTAGCCACTTCTTACAGAGTGGTATGTGCCCCTCTTCCAGTAGCAAACTCTTTACCGCTACCTTTTTGCCCTTTGTTCTTGCTTGTTCAGATGTAAATGTTGCCCCCCCGCCCCCGCACAATTAAAGACAAAATATTTTTAAACCATTCTTCAAAAGTAAGTGATTCAATCACCTTTAATAATTTGGTTACTTTTACTTATTTTTCACGTGATGCTCTTGTGGTCTAAAGAGTATCTAGCAGTGCATTCATTATTTTTCAAAAGGTATTTCTCTGTCCTTTGTAGAAAAAGGCTATTACTGGTTTTGGTGATGACAAGGTGCCTTTCAACATAAAAACATAAAATATGCCTGGTATTTTAGTTTTCATATGCCAAAATAGGTATATAAAATAGCTATTTCATCATCTTTCATTGGATGACATTGCAGGCTATTAAGTTTACTGCACATTTAATACATTACCACTTCCAAAATATTTTCCTTCTTTTTTTTTTTTTTTTTTCTTCTGTATCTTAATACAGAAGGGAAATATGAGATTGCTTGTCATCACTGGCCATTGTTTATTCTACAACAGAAAGAACCAGCATGGAGTTTCATGTAAGACTTCTTCCTAGCTTGCTGCTTTGACAGCGAAAACTGTTTTCTCTGAGGGACTCTTCAGCAGTCCTATGACAGCAATCCTAATAGAAAGCCTATCCTTACATCTAAGGCCATTATTGAAAATTCTAAGTATTATTCTTGCAAGACCATAGTATGATATATAAAAGAATTACCACCATTTTAATGCTCAACCAGATTTGGACCACAAATCATCCTAGCAGTTGTGTGATCGTGCATTACTTCAGCTACATGGTGAAATCTGTAAGTCATTGGAAAAAAATTACATGTTTTTTTCCCTCTGAAAACAGATAAGTTAACTTCTTTGTAACATTGAATTTAATATATTGGGTCACATCTGCTAAAAGATTATTACACTAGAAGAAGGCAATGGATAATTTATTAAAATACCCCTGCAGGGAGATAGCAGGCTATCTGGTTAATATAGAGGAATGCTTGATGGTTACACTGAAAGCTCCCTGGTGAATCCTTTAACATAGGACTAGAATGGGAGATGAAAATGATTGCTTGTTATATACTGTTTACTGTGTTATATTGGTGCCTAGCAGCTGAATAATATTTCTGTTAACAGCTCCTTTCCAGCTTTTCATATTGATCTCCTGCTGGTCTAGAGCTGATATATATTTGTGCTGAAAATGAGAAGATAATACTCTTTTGTAATGGAGGGTGGCAAAAAGGTTCTTCCAACACATCACCAAAGTCAGATATGAGGGGAAAGCTGTCATATCTTTGTGCCACAGACTTGTAAGATTTTCATTCACTTTTTCTTCTGAGCTGTTTCTGTCTCATCTCCTTGTAAACTTAAAGGAATTGTGGAAACAGTGTCCCACAGGCAATAAGAGTTTCTTGGTGGGTGGGAAAGTTTCTTTCCTTTGCCTCGAAGGAGCCTCGCTGTTGCCATGCTTACTGAGTTTGAGAAGGACCAAATGACTCTGTGTTCCCATGAATACTGTAAGTTAGAAAGCTGACAAATAGCTGTTCTCCCTTACTGAATACACAGTTTCTGTGTAACTGGCCAGTCTTGGATACAGATTTTCATTCACGCTGTAAGAACTGAGAATTGACATTTTAGTTGTGGTTTACATCGTTTCTTGTATGTACGGCCTCCTACTTGGAGAACAGTAACAAGCCAAGTGTTTGGTGGTGACATCCAGCTGGAAGCTCCCCAGATCATGTACCCAGAGGAACTGACATGCCTCAGTTTTCTTGCTAACAACAAATGATGGTTTCACGTAGCAGCTGTGAGCTCAACCAACCTAAAAAGTCCTCAGGGACACTTGCGTTTATTGGCTCCTTGGGCTGATGCTTCTGGGTTCATCCACACCTGCTGTTGAGCAAGCCAGGACTTAGAAATAGCAATGGTTTCTTGAAAAACTGAGCTGGTGTATTTTTAGAAAAGAAAAAAACCACAAAACCCAACAAACCTTTTGCATGTTATGGAGTGGTCTTTTTCAGGCCCAGTGACGTTATGTCAGAAACTTCTGACCATACCTGTTAGTGACCGTGGACTCAAGGTGTGGGGTGGAGGGATCCTTGCTTTCATGATGAGAGCTGGTTCTGTGACTTTTGCTGGATTCAAGGGGTATGAACACTTGGAACAGAGCCAGTGCTGTGCTACTTAATCATTATCATCATTAACTGCATGAAAATGCAGTAAAGAC
This sequence comes from Aquila chrysaetos chrysaetos, assembly GCF_900496995.4. Lineage (NCBI taxonomy): Eukaryota > Metazoa > Chordata > Aves > Accipitriformes > Accipitridae > Aquila > Aquila chrysaetos. Next base: position 40,386,960 of record NC_044007.1, read on the forward strand.
ATCACTTTCCTGTGAAATGGATAATATTAAATTAGGACATAGCAGGACTGGAATAGGCCACAGATTGAAATGCATTTCTACTGTATTATCTATGGGGAATGAACAAAAGACATGAAAACCATCTATATTATTATATTAGGAAAAAAAAAAAAAAACAAACCCAAAACAAAGCATCTCTTTGGTGAGTTCAGTTCCATAACTGCATTCCTTAAGTGCATTATTGTGTGCTTGAGTATAAATGCTTGATTTCGAGTCATAGGGTACAATGAAAACCTGAAGTGTTTAGGGGAGCAAAACCAATATGTTAAAGTATGCTATTTGGTGGTTTATCCTGAAAAAGGAGTAAACTCCTGTATGTCAGACAGTTTTTTTCCTTCTTAACTTCTTGGTCCTAATGCCTTAGAAAATTACAGTCACTTCTATTATAAGAAGGATCAACAGGGATATAATAATCCTAATGCACTGCTTCTTTAGTACCTTTCCTTTATAGATCTTAATACACTTTTATATTTAAAGCTTCATAAGACCTTTGTGAATAAGTAAATGGAATTTTTTTGTAGGATAGCTTCAATCCTGCTTAAATTCTATTTCCCCCCTGCCTCTGAAAAGCAATAACATCTATTTAACTGTGCATACCAATGCTGCAGAATAGTTTACAAAGGTAATGTAAGAAAAACTCTCTCCATGCAGAGCTGTCTCAGTTCAGTGTTGAATATGACAGTAAAAATCTTACACAGAAAGAATCAAAAGTAGTCAAGGGTTTTGGTTTTTTTTCTCATACAGAAGCAGCTCAGACTCATGAGATCCTCTAATGCTTGGATGGAGTTAGTATTGGTTTAGTATTAACTTAGGCAGTGGTAATTTTCTGAGGTTTAATGTAGATGAAGTGATTTGTCTGCCTAAAGCTCTGTGTAGGATTAGAGTCTCAGAAAATATTGTTTCATGAACCATGAGCCCAGCTTCCAGTAGCATGTGGTGGCTCTTGTCATTCCTGACAGTGCACCCGAGGACTTGGGAAGCAGAATAAAACATGGCTAGTTACAATACCTTGTTATCCAAAATACTTGCTACAGCATTGCAGCAGTCTTGTGATGTTAAGCTGTATGGTGTTTGGGTTTAGCTTTACACATACCAGTTACAGCATTCCCTGTTTAAACTTCTACAAAGGAAATAATAATTTTACTACTTTTCATGCTATTAATGACTTACTGCCCATAGAGGGGAAAAAACAGTAATGCGTAATTTAAGCAAAAATATGTGCTACTGATTACTGATATACATAACTGGTAGTTACTTGTATCAGCTAATATAGATTTCCCTTACTTGTGTCAGAAAAGGTGGGTTTTTTTCTAATGAAAAAAAAAAAGCAAAGTTCAGCTATAGCAAATAGGGATAAAAGCAGTTATCTGCTGTCATATCTTTCAGTAGTGTATTTGCATTTTTTTAATGTCTAGTATACTTAATGCAACCAAATAGACATTAAAAGTGAATTGCTATGAAGTAAATAGCCATTTAAATTGACACAATTTACTTCAATTTGCTTCAAATGCAATTTACTTTACACTATTTACTTCAAGGCTGGTTTACTACATACTCCTACTGCTCTGCTACTGTGTGACAGTTTGCTAAGCTGTGGAAACTTGATCACTTAAAGCAGTCTTGATCAGACATTTCAGCGTTGAACCTGTTTTCAGCAGGAAGTTGGACTACATGAGTTTTTGAGTCCCTCCTACCCTGAGTAACTATAATTGCTATCAACTCTTTTAATTACTTTAGACAAAGGAGTAGACATAGATAGGCAAAACTTCAGAAATTACTTACATGTCCCGTAATGATATTTTTCACAATACCATATAAATGTGGAAAAATAACCATTCTCTTTGTTCTTCCATGTCAATTGAACCATTTGGAAAAAAATCCTTGACTATGAGATGAAAAATGCTTTATCAAAAACTTGACTGCAAAGTATTCAGTTTGAAGACTGCTTTTGCATACAGGAGTTTGTGATTGTAATAAGTAAGAAATTAATTTCTTTTCAGTTGAAACTGCCTTATTTGAAAATCATGCACTTTACCAGCACAGTACTAGTCGCTAGTTAAAGGTTACTCCAAACAATTGCTGTGAAATATGAAAGAGGTAATGACCTGTGTGTTTTTTAAATCTCTTCTAGCTAAAAAGAAGAAGAAACCAAAGCTCTTAAACAAGTTTGATAAGACCATTAAAGCTGAACTAGATGCTGCAGAAAAACTACGTAAAAAAGTAAGTTTTGAATGTTTCACTCAGGACTGTAGACGGTGGACAAAAATGAATAAAACAAAAATTAACTTAGAAAAGGGAGAATTACTTTTAGAAGGCTTTCTGTGAAATTAACTTTTTAAAATTAAATATTTAGTGCATGTTTGTCCTTCAAGTTTCATTTCTGCTGGATAGTTTATTTTAAATTTTTTGAAGTCATAAGTGTATGTCTGTTCATGTGTGTTTGCTTACCTTTACCCTTGAAAATATTTAGCTTAACTGTTGAATTCCTATCATCAAGAAAATTGCTTAAATTAATCCCACAGAACCAGGTTAGTTCTGTCCTATCACTGTTGTCCATTTGAGTACTGAAGTCAACTATTATCAGAGAACTTAAATAATGTAAGCATGTGAATATGGATCTCTCAGTAAGTGTTCACATGCTTTGTGAGCATTAGATGCAAATCTTTGAGGTAGGCTTTGTTTCTGTTGGGATTCTGTGTGTGTCCTGTGAGTGTCTCTGCTCCCATACAGCTGCTCAGAGCACAAAGCAGATGTTCCTGCTTCTTACCAGTGGCAGCAAGACCTTAATATCAGTCAGTCAGTCAATCTTGGTAGTTCTGAATTTAATAACTTGACTATGAAAATCAAACAAACAAAAAAAACCCCAACAATAAACAAAAACTCTTCAGTCATCTCCTCTGATAATTTCCAATTTTATTCTTTTATTTGAGTGTTTCAGAAAACAAGACCTTTCCAGAGATGTCTCTTTTCCAGATGTGAGATTGAATAGTGAAGCAAGACTATGTGACTGTTAGAAATGAGACACCTTAAGTGTTGGATGTAAATCTTGTAAAAATTCTGATATGCCTCACAGACAGTCCTAGCACATGGAGAGCAACTGCAGGTCTTTGTTGTACCTGGGATTTGAGATGGCTGAGCAATGAGATACACTACTTTCAGTACAGTACAATAAAAACCATTATAGTCACTGCAGGTGTAGGATTGTTCTTGATTTTCAGAAGACTGACTGTGCAGTTTTAGCTTTACATTGCCATCTATGCAGCCCCAGAGCTCCTGCAGGTCTATGATGGGGCTGAAGGGCTACTACATAGAGAGCACTAACCTCAGGTTGCCACTGCTGCTGCTCTTCACTAGGAGCCTTGTTTACATGTTAGAATACAAAAATAAAAAGTAATTCTGTGCTTTGTGTTACTTACACAATTAGTTGATCAGAGAAAGGCATAACAGAAACATTCGATGAGCCTATAGGGTCGGTTGGCTGACTCTTTTCCTGCCTGTGTCTCTTGGTGAGTTGCAGACAATCATGCTTGTCTTGCAGGAAGCAGGACAAATTTAGTAACAAATCAGACTTATGTAATACTTGAAGATATCAAGACAGTTGTGTATAATAGTCCACTCATATTTATAAAGCTGTAAGAAGAATTTGAAGGGGCAGCAAGATCTGATGCCAAATTTTGCCAGGCAGTGCTCAGTTCCTATTTAACAGTGCAGCTGGTTCTTCTCAGCTTCCATCCTTACTTGCTAGTCAGCATCAATCATGAGAATACCATAGTTACGTTCAGACTTTGTATGCGACAGGGAAGAGACACAGAGTACATGTGAGGTGTCCTGAGGGACATTGTTATGCAAAACATTTGGAGGAAACAGCCACACACTATGGATAAGTCTACCATATTTCCCCTAGAAAAAACGTAGCTATGGTACTGTTCATCAGGTGAGGTATGCAGAGAGGAAAATTCCACATATGTCCAGAACTTCCTTTCTATTCTGTGTTACATTCGGTTTGGATTTTGTTATTAGCAATAGAATCTTTACATTTTTATATAGACAGGTTACTGTCATCTCAGCATTTTTTCCACTCAAGAAAGGAAAAGTGAGTAAAAGAAAAACAAAGTTATTCATTTTAACCAAAGAAAGTAGATAATATTGTTTCATAAATAATGACAATGAATTTCTCTTAAATAAGCAGGCAATCCCAACAAAAATATGAGTGAAAACTGTTGATTCAGTCTGCATTTTTTGTTTTGTTTTTGTTTTTTAATTGGGGAAACTAATGTGTTATTAGGTCATGCATCCTTCAGCATTTTTATTAGATAGAATTGCTGATAAATACCTCTACTTTCCAGGGAAAAGTTGAAGAAGCTCTAAGGGCCTTTGAAGCATTAGTGAATCAATATCCACAGAGTCCTCGAGCAAGATACGGGAAAGCACAGGTACTGAAAGACAAGCCATAAATGTTAAAAAAGATAAAATTAAACCTCTTTTAACAATAGAGTTCTAAACCCCAGTCAGACTTCATTTATAATTTTATGGATGTTTCCTAGGGAAAAAAAGAATTATGTGATCTGTTGTATTGCATCAGTTTCAGTCTGCGATCCTTCCCCAATTACTTTGGGAGCTTTTGTCTAACTTTAGTCTAGTGGGAAGTATTGTAAATAACACAAAAATAAGATACATCCTGTAGATCTCATGAAAACTGTCAGAACGGTAAGAGGTAAATCTCAACTAATGTCCCAGTGCAGGAACAACAGGCAGAACTTAGCTATTACACATGGTTTGCTGCAGCTGGTAAATCAACATATCAGTCAGCTCTAGGCTAAATGCTGCTTTTTGCTTAGTGGGAATAGGGAAGGGGATTTGGAGTTTTTATAGAGGGAGTGTTAAAGGATAAAGAATACAAATTCTTAGGCAAGGAGGCTTAATTAGCTTTTTCTTGTGGAGCAAGTTCTGTTTCAGGTGTTCCCCTCAAAAAAAAAAAAAGGCATCAGAAAATAAGCTCTGCGTTCATAATACTTTTGTATTTTTATAAATAGTAGGATAATCCCACTGCACTAGTTGTAATAAAAGACTGCTTGAACTCATGGTAATCAAGATGAGCAAAGTGAAGCCCTCACTGTAGAAGGGAATTGTGCTGTTACACAATTAATGAGGCACTTGAATTGGAGTCACAACCAGTTTTCACTCGGTTAATAATAGTCATGCTAAAACCAAAGCCATGATTATCCAAAAAACTGTCACACAAGCACTTGATACATAGTAGACCAAATACTTCAGTGCTTTATGTGAGGAATAGTCTGCTGAACTATTTGCCTTCTTACAGTAGGAGACCACTTTGGTTCATATAGGTGATGGACTTAACTCTGTTAAATTACACCTTTAATATTTACCTTTTTTTTAATGAATCTATTCATTATACCTAAGACAAGGTGCTTCCTGCCTCCTCATTAGCTCACTGCTTTTAGGGAGGAGGGCAGATCATTGAAGCCAGCTGTGAAGCTTATTCTCATTCAGAATTCCCCCCTCAATGACACAACTTCATTTGCCCTTTACAACAATTTGTAGTCACCACCTACTACTTTAGTAGTGCTTAAAAGGTGACACAGACCATGATCTGAAGTCATAATTTCCATGCACTTTCTGGGAATGTATAAAAACAACTGTAAACTCATTTCCATTTTCAGTAGCCTTTATAGGCTCATACTAGTCTTTTTACTGAACACTCATATTAATATGACCAATGACAATTTTATCGAATCCAGTATGTATAAGTTGAAGCTGTTTGAAGGAATGGGAAAATCATGGGCTTCACTGACAGATGGATTATTCTTAGGATTTACATTGTAACACAGTATTACTTTTAAATGGGTATTTATGCTGACACAACGCATTCAAATTTGCTATTGCTCATCACAAACTAAAGGTAAAACTGCAGAAAAGAGTAAGGGTTAAAGGCCAGGAATTCACCACAAGAGTGTACTTTTCCATTTCTATGAACCATGAACCAACATTACATGCTAATTTCGTAGCTTCAGTTTCTAATAAAACATGAGGATTAATTTTCCTGGATCTTTTAATAGCTTTAAAAGGCAACTGTTTTCCCCAAAATTCTGCAGAAGATTTCATAATTGAAGTGTTTTTCAGAAATGTGAGCAATTGTGGATTTGATATCTGGGGCTACACTTAGGCCAGATATAAAATATTCTACAGAAATCATTAATGCCTTTAAGGCTGAAAAGAACAGTAGAGAGGTCTTAAACCTCCTTATATGATTTATAGCATCTGTACTGGTGAATTTATGCAGATTTTATGCTGACAATTTTTGTCTCTTCCTTATGTATCTTTTAATTCTTTGCCCTGCAATTCCCTCAAAAAAAGGAAAAACAAATTTCCTAGTGAATGTACAAAAGAAAAATAAATTATCGCTTAAAACCGATTCCTGAAGTTATCTCTAATAACTGGCTGATCAACAGTTTGGCTGAGTAACCATATTGTTTGTTATTTCCCATACTCAGTTTCAAAGTAGCTCAAGGAAAAAAGTAATGGACAGAAGTGAAAAGATTCTAGATATTTACTACAGCATATACAGCTAACACAGTTGAAGCTGTTTCATTTAATGTGTATGATGATACAACAGTGAATATAGATAGACCGATAAGAGCTTCTGCACCTGCAGTGCTTGTGATGCACCTGCACCTTGCTCCACTAATTGACTTAAGAAGGGACATAAGCCAATAAAAATAGAAGTATTTGGGAATAATGCATTAAATACATGACAATGCATGCATTTGTATAAACGATTCAAAGTAATGCTTTAAAAATTCAGCATTTGAGATATGGTCTTATTTTTTTTAGCTGTGGAAACAAATTATGAAAATGCCACACCACAGGTGAAATCAGTTGTAGCTTCCATTAGCTTCACTGAAGCTGTAATTTCACAGTAGAGATCTCATATATCCTTTGGTCTGCTCCTGAACTTGATGAACAAATTTAAGTTCTGAAAGAGTTGTACGGTAGATATTCTATCAACATTTGCAAAAGTAAAGCCTATTCCTAATCAGTTTTCTAAGAGTGTAATATGTGTCAGAATATATGACAGAAATGTTTGTCGGTGTGTTTTGACCTGTGTATTGCTGCCAGTGTGAGGCTTAGTATACAAATAATCCATAGGCAACAATTTACATTTCTTCCATATTATTAAAATGGACTGCTTCATTTATTTTCGAAAGCAGAAATTATGACTTCTACAGATACTTACCAAAAATCTGTGTGAATGTATGTTTTAGGTGCAAATTTTCTCATACTTATGCTTTCAAACAGTTTGCAGGAAACAAGAATCAACAATAATTTTAATCTGCCTTACCATAACGCTCAACCAAATAAGTTTTCCATTGTTATGCCAACATTATATAGATTAAAGATAATTCTAAAATTATTCCCATAGTCTAACAGTTGCGTAGTTTGCCTTTTAAGAAAACAAAGTTATTTTTAAGACTAATGGATTATTACGTGTTCTAATAATGATTTTGTGATTCTTTCTAGTCTGAAGATGACTTAGCTGAGAAAATGAGAAGTAATGAGATGCTGCAAAAAGCTATCAACACCTATGATGAGGTGGTTAGTCTGCCAAATGTCCCTTCAGATCTGATAAAACTGAGCTTGAAACGAGAAGCAGACAGGCAACAGTTTCTTGGTAAGGTTTGAGGGTGGTGTAAAAATTGTGAAAGTTGTGTAAGCAAGACTTTCAAAAGATCACTAAGGACTTGAAAGTGCCAATTCCATTGAATTTTTGGTAGGACTTGTGTTCCTAATCTCTTAAACATTTATGAAAACTATTTTTAAATTCTTTAAAATTTTTCTATGGAACTAGTGTATATAATTGCTTGTGCCTGTAGGCACATGATAATAGTGCCTGTAGGCAACAGTGCACTAGCTGCTATGAGAAGCTATGATGGGTGGTGGTCAAAAATTTTTATTGACAGAGAAAGAAGAAAATGTTCTTCTTTTTCTACTGAAACTGAGGGAAATCATGAGGAAATTAATGGCATACACAAAGTAAACACACCCAGAATAAACCTTCAGTAAACATAGAGAAGAATGGAATTGAACTTAGGGGTAACATCTGAAAGTTTAGATCTCAATTCTGTGATGTACGAGAAGTGCTAATTAGAATATAAGGCACAGTCAACTTTGGTGGAGAAAAGAGTTCTTTTCCCATGGGTTGGATTTTAATATCAACTTGTTTTGATCTTGCTGTTCCTCAGCAAGACCTCATCTAGGAAGTTGAGGAACGTACTTAATTTTAAGCACGTAAAGCATGATTAATTTCATAATGGAAATATAGTAGAACTATTGCTTAACAATAGAAATGTGTTTAATTACTTAATCAACTAAGACTAAGTTCATTTTATATGTTTACCTAGTTTTGTCGAGCACTTTGACTTCTGTGTATGAAAGAGCAGCCAAAGCTTAAATAATGTTGTTACTGCTACACTGTGAACGGTTCTCCACTAGAGGCTACCATAACACTGCATGATACACATTCGCAGTATCAGGTTCTCCTGAAATATTCTTTGTACGGCTACACCCCCAGTGACAACCAAGCAGCTGAATATGCTCCTATCTGCACAAGGTTTTTTTTCAAATTCTGCTTCTTGATTGTTAGTGAAAGTGGAACACCTGGCTCTGATTTGTGTTTTCTTACATGTTGTGTAAACATCTTACTACTGTTACTCATACCTGGAGTTGTTATTAAGTCTTGTTCAATCAAATTAGGTCGCATGAGGGGTTCCCTGGTTACTCTACAGAAGTTAGTTCATCTGTTTCCCAGTGATACTTCATTCAAGAATGACCTTGGTGTTGGTTACCTCTTGATAGGAGATAACAGCAATGCCAAGAAAGTATATGAAGAGGTAAGTTTCCATTCCAGCCAAGGAAAAATATTATTTGCGTTCCTATGTTCATTCTAAAGGTCGCTTGCTTTTAACTTTTTTAGTTGTTAAACATTTTGCATGTCAGGTTTTGAAGGGTTAATATAGATATGATTTTTTTAAATGGAGTTCTTAATTATCTTCTAATTTTAATTCAGATTTCCTGATACTGTCATGCTAAATGTTTTTCCTCAGAGACAGAGAAATGCAGATGTTTTTCATATGCTTAATAATATTTGATTTCTTATACTTTCTGGTAGCCAGGTTTGGAATATATTGACAACGCATATAGATGTAGTGCATAGTATAAAAAAAGATGTCTTATCTGCAAGACATGGAAAACAGAAGTAAGCCTGTTTCTTTACAGGAACACTGTCTCTAACCATGTGATGAAGTAGTTCAGTACTCACACAGCTATTTAACCTTTATTTTTTTCGTTATTTTTGTAGGCAGCCTAAATTCTGTTTTTCTTTCATGACGCTTGTAGTGTGGACAGTTCATTGCATTTATATTCCTACCTTATACTATGGTTATCAGCTGGGGAAACTTCACTGCCAGGAAGGGCCACTCTGCTCCTGTGATCTAGAAACCCTGTTAACATCTGGAAACTCTTGACAGATGCAGAGCTTGACATCACTGGTAGAGTACAAGCTGTCAGCACCTGGTCAGAGATGATCTTGTTGATGTTGGCACACTTGTTGCAGTGCTTGCTCGGTACAGGCGTGGTATGGTAGTTGGCTGGTTATGTAGACTGAAGACTACTCAGCATGATTAGCACCAGCTCCTGAGAATAAAGGTTCAGTTTTCCATCCCCCACATCTAGGAGTCTGAGGGGATTCTCATCTCAGGTGGTTTCTCAAAGAGAAGGAGGACATTCAACTGCATGTTTGGAAGCAGGAGCTGAACCCTGATAACACCTTTTTTTTTTCTCATGCTCTGGTAGTCTCAGATGTTGCCAGAATAATGTTTGCTTTGCTGCTTTGGCTACGTTGTAGGTCCCTCCATAAAACATTTCTGTTCAATAATTTTTGACCTGCTGTCAAAATTTCTCAGAGGATTGGAAACATCAGCTTTTAAAGATAGAATTTGTTAACCGAACCTGCTTCTCAAGCTGCAAGGAACGTGAAAAAAACAAAAACATACTCCTTTTGGGCAAGATTTTCCTTTGCAATTTTTCAGTATTTTGCTACAAACAATATAGTTAGAATTTCTCGATATCAATAATCACTTTTTATAAATGGAAGAAGGTAATGAGTTTGCTATATAATCACTTTGATATTGAGTTTGATATACTTCAGAAGAAGTGTATACTGCTCTGATTAAGAACAGATATGCAAAATAAGAACTGGTCTGCTTTTAATATATTGTTTTTCATGCTCCCATAGACTTCAACCAGTGTAATTACTCTGTTTTGCAGTTCACTAACCACTGAAATAGAATAGATCATAGTGATATTCTGTCCTTGTAAAAGAGCAAGAAATAAATACCTTTTAAAAGGAACTGGATTTATTCTTTTAAAAAATCATGTGGGTTTTGTCCATATTCTGGCTATTCTTCAGGCTGAATTCCAGCACAGTAATGTAATTTTTTTTTCTTTGTTGTAATTCAGGATAAATTTACATGAAGAATTTTAAGAAAGGAAACATAGCCAAAGAAACAGGGAGAAGCTCATGTGTACCTGCTTTTATTCTTGGTTATACTGAATGCTTCTTACATGATTTTGGGCAGATTGCTTAGGGGCCATATGGTCTGCTCTTGAGCGCTTTGCTCTTCTGTTGCAATGCATACTTAGGAAGTGATTGGCATACGGTTTGGGCCTCCTACCATAGGTGCTCAGGTTCTGTGCATAGTCAATAAAGAGAGGGGCAAACTGTGAAGAGTGGTTCTGTGGACCTCCAGGAGACATCATCTTCTTCCCGTGATTTTTGAAAAACCTGGGAAACTTCTGTAGTGTGGTTAAATCCTTCTTCTCACTAGTGTAGGACAAATTAGTCATTTGGTAGAAAAATGTAAGAGAGCACAGACGAGAGCATGAACTCAGTGCTGCACAGTAGATGCCTCTGATATTTATGAATCCTGGGTTCTGGTTCCTATTGTGAGTATGTTCATACATTTTATTCAAGTGTTCTTTAGTGCAGAAGGCATGGACATCTGGGAAGAGAGAGCAGAGCTCAGGACGCATCCTCAAGAGAACATACCCCTTGTTCGACTAAAGGCTCAGCTTTTTGCTGATTCCCCTCTGGTCCCATTCTTTTCTTCGTGGTTGTCTAAATTCTTGTGTATGTGCTACTTGTTTCTGCTCCTCAGGCAAGTTCGCAGCAGGAGTATCTAGACTCCAAATTTCCCATTTCCTGCTAGCTTCTGCTAGCTTCATGAGCAAAAGGTACCCATGTCCTCCTTCGCTTCCTGCTGTAAGATTTCGGTCTTCATTCAGTGTTATCAGCCTGCATTAAGTGTGAGCTGATCACGTGCAGCCAGCTGGACCCTTCATAGGCACTGTGCCCTACATTGGGATTACAGTATATACCACTTCAGACCACACTAACTCTAGCTTGCATCGTTTCCAGGGAATTGAATAGATGCCCAAGGAATCCTAGTGAATGAAAACTTTCTGCTTTACATTTAATAGCCGGTTTACTTATTTTCCATTCAATTCTTATTTTCCATTCCAAATGTGTTATGTTTCAGCAGCTGTTGAAGTGTTATAGTTACGTTTTTATTTCAAAAGTCTTAAATATGATATGTTCCTTCTTTTAGCTACGGAAGTGATGTGTATGAACACTGAACTTCAGATCAGGAGAGTTTTGTACTTACAGCTGTAGTGTGGTATAGTCTAACTGACACAAAATAGACTTTTCTAGTATGCATTTCCCAGAATTTATGCTGAACCACAGATGGAAAATGGTGTCCAACCGGAGAGGATTTCAGTTTTGCCTCTAATATTAAAGCATTTTCTTTTGAACATTACACTTAAGAACACGGAAACGTAACGTTAAAAGTAGTCCTAGTAGAATTTAGAGCTATTTTTGTTTTCAAAGATCTACAGATTATGATAAAATATAGTGGAAGAGAACTTTATAAGACCAGTTACTCTGCTAATAGCACTTTTTCTGCCTGCCTTGCTGAGGCATGTCTGCATGGCTCAGTGCAGCATTATACAGACACGCATAAGCCAGCTCTGATTGAGCTATCTCAGGTACCAAAAGCAGAATATCCACATTAACACAGTACTCTGCCCTGGCTAATTAGCCATTGATAGCCCCAGAGGTTAATTTCTATATTCATGATTAATATTTAATGGGCTATGAGCAGTTTAGTAAAACTTATTTCTAAACATAATTAATATTGCATGCAGCAACAGCAACAGAGTAATACAATTTACATTAAATACTTCCAGTGTAATTTCTGCTGATTGTATCTCTTCGCTTCTCTTTAGGGGCTCTGAATGTAGATCATGCCTTAATGCAACTCGGCATAGTTTAAATGAACCGTAATACAGAAAATTCTATTCTGTCTTAATTAATCAGATAGCTTTATACTATAGTTAAAGGAACTGTAACGAAATTATATGGCTAATAAATATTTCTGTCAGTCATTTATTTTGCCCTGCAGGTACAGATTCTTGGATCAAAATAATTATACACAGAATGCTGTAGTCAAAAGGCATAAGATGCATAAGGTGGTAGCATATCCTTATACTTTAGATTAAGCTCATCCTTACTATGACTTGCTGGTTTCACCTTTTGCTAATAATGTGTCATACTATGGACTTCAAATAGCTTCTCAAATTGATTGTTCCTTCACAGTAGCTCTTTTCTGCAAAAAGAAGTGAAATGCTGCTATTTTTAACTCAAAACATTTTATACCCATATTGCGCTGATTTGGGTTTTGCTTGGATGTTGTTTGTAGGTAATAAGGTTTGAGAAAGCAGAGAAATTGGCCCAGAGAACTTGTTATGGTTTTGCTTATGATTATTTTGATTGAAAAATTAGGTTAGACAGTGACTGGAAAAGGCAGAGGGAAATGGCTGTAATGTGTGCAGACATTTTATCCATGGCATAAGTTTAGTAGCTTCAAAAATGGATTTAGGCAAGAGAAATTGCATCTGTCCGTTGTTTTATATTTAGCAGCTGTGCTAGACATTCAGCAGGTATCAGCCTCTGTAATTCCACTGACTGCCAGGCTCTTGTGATGGTCCTCACAGACTGAGGATCTGTCCTGATAAGACTGTCCGCCCTTACTTCAAGGAGAGAAGAGGTGTAACAACAGATTAACTTGACCATGAAATTGACATCCCATAGAGCTACAAATGATATTGAATATATACATCATAGAAACATGGAGCTGGAAAGTAGATCACGACATTCTCTAATTTTCCCCTTGGCTGAGGCAGACCAAATGCACTTAAATTATCTCGCTAATGTTGGGGGTATATGTTTCAGAACTCAGGCCAGCCAGCGTCACGCTTCCTTTCCCTGAAACACTCCCCCATACACTGATCCTTTCCTACAGTTGTCCCTGTACTCACAAATCTTTCTCTTGCACAGTCCCCATGAAATATGCATCTCTGGATATTTGCCTATGGGTTTTCCTTTCCTGCAGAATTAAGTCAGGTTACAGACATTATCTGAAACTTGCTCAGGATACAAAATCTTTTAGCTTAATTCAGCACACTAGGTCTTGGTCTTGGTCAAAGAGTATAGCACACACCTATACAAGAATAATGTATCCATCACCTTCTAGTGTGAAAGCACATTGAATTACTACTTCATTAGACCTCGCGTTGCCATCTTATAGCTTTCTTTTGGCCCGGCAGGTGTAAGCTCTTCCAGAGAGTGCTCCAGTTCACCGTAGTGCTGAGAATGCCCTTTGCGTTCCCAGGGTCTGCGCAGTCCCATTATGTGATGCAGGCATTATTTTACAGCATCTTCCTCAACAGTACTCACTCTGCTTCACAGCATAGTATATTTTCTCTTGCCAAGACTAGTTTGCCACCAGTATAAACCTATCTAGCTTTAAACTATTTCAGGTATAATTCTACACTACGCTTCCCATGACTGTGCTGTAGACTTGTTCAAAAGCAGCTCCTTTCCTTCAGATTAGTCAAACTTGAGATATGTAACTTAAGTGTTAAGGAATGGTGTTAATTCTATAATGTAGGATGCTGTAACTCAAGAGAGAGGGTGGAGAAAGACAGACAATAAAAAAATAATGCAATTCAGAGATTCCAGTTGGAATAATTTTACTTCTGAGACTTTAAAGTTTGGCTTGTAATAGATTTTTCTGGAGAAGCACAAAAGTGAATGGGGAAAAGAAAGTACAGCCAAGCCAAGAATTTATCTGAGAGTCAACGATGGAAGAAAATGTCATTGCATGACTAAATAGTAATATGTGCACAGGTTTGTTAATTTGCATAGATCCATACATGAGTATTTAATTCATTTGCTCTCAAACAGGTTCTAAGCCTGGCTCCAAATGATGGCTTTGCCAAAGTACATTATGGCTTCATCCTGAAGGCAGAAAACAAGATAGCAGAGAGCATACCCTATCTAAAGGTATTTTTCTTTTCTCACCTACAGTAAATATTTTACCTGTAAAAAATAAAATTTGAATGTATAAAACATGTCAAGGTAGAAGCATACTAATCAAAAATCACAGTTTAAGCTATGTGTTGGTGTTATATTGCTATATCACTGCCTATGAACTGGAGCAAGCTTGTACATTGAGAGTCATCAGTTCTTAAACATCAAGTATTTGTTTTATTAGTGGTTAACCCTAAGTACACAGCTATGAGTCTCAAATTGTTCTGAGTTTGGCAGTATGCTGCAAACTTAAGGCTCTTGAAAAATCCAGAGGGGCCTTGTGTTTACTGCTGAGTGTTTGGGAAGAAATAACACAAAATGAAACCTTAATCCAGCTTTCTAAAATGCTTGTGTATAGATATATAGGGCCAGGGGCAAGCGTCCATCTCTGAATATGCCTCTGTCCTGGAGGGACTGAGGAAAGAGGCCATGGCATTTGGAAAACTGGTAATGTTTCTCAATGGCTTTTTACTGAAATGTTATATTCATGCAGCCTAAGTTCTGGGTTACCATGGTGGTTATGTTTTATAGCCAATTTCATAGCCTGTCTCTTGCATAGAGTTGGCAGCCTATTTAGAGCAATCAAATGAACTTTTAGAAGTCCTATTGAAGTTTCCCTTATACTTTTTTTGTTTGTTTGTTTGTTTGTTTTTTAGGAAGGACTAGAGTCTGGTGACCCTGGCACAAATGATGGACGCTTTTATTTTCATCTGGGTGATGCCTTGCAGAGAATGGGAGACAAAGAGGTACACGTTTAACATGTTCTTGCTTTAAAGTCTAAACCTCTGATGGACTGCAAAATCCCGAAAAACTTTTAAGCACAGGCTCAATGTTGAAAGCATGAGTGGTCCTATTACAGTAACAAGCCAGCATATGTGTGTAGAGGTCAAGGTGAGCAACAGCAAAAAATCTGCCATTAGTATGACAATACAGTCTCTTAGCATCCCTTGCTTTAGAACTAACCTAAACTTTTGAAGCTCGCATGGGGCAGTTTGAACCGAGGGACCAAACATTTTTCAAAAATTCAGTGAAGGTGTTTGTAGAGTCTGTTTTATGCTCCTACCACTTACAACAAAGATTTTAACCAGAGTTAAAAAAAACAATTACATGTATATCACTGTACTGAAGTTATCTCATAGCTCTGATATAAGAGTGTTTTGTAAACCTCCCTTCTTTCTCAAAGTGACCTTGAGCACCAATGAGTATGTGATAAAAGGAGACCATGAGAGGACTGAATGCCTGGGCTGAGTTACTGTATTTGTTCAATAGTTAAAGTACCAAACAGATCAGAAAAGCAGAAATTTGTGCAACAAATCTGTTGCATGCCCAACAAAAGCAAACATATGCAACTGAAAACCATGAGAATCCAATTTGTTAATTTAAAACCAAATTTAATGTAAAAGCCAAATTTAAATGTGTGAATTGGCATTATTGCGATGGTAGGGGAGCAAAGGGCTTTTGCTGAAGACTGTTATTAGTAATGAACTTTACTATGGGCATGAATTTAAAAACAAACAAAAAAACCCTATTCCTGGATGGGAAATGGGAAAAGAATAAGAATAAAAAAGCATAGTGGACCTGCTTTCCAATCAGTTATCTAGTAATAGGTCTGAAATATTGATACCTAAAATATTGTAAAGAATGTTGACCTCTTGAGTATCTTGGCCCAGTCGGTAGGCAGTTCTCCAATATCAACTATAAACAGGTGGACTGTAATGAAGCCTATGTTAGTGATCTTTCTTAAGCCTAGTTGAGGTTAATTTTCTTTTTTTATAAATCATGGAACTTTTTTTACAATACCTTATACATACACTGAAATGTAGTATCTGTGGTTCTTTAAGGTAAATTGTCTTTTCTGAAAGTACAATAAATTATTCTTCCAATGAAGTTTTTTGAATTTAGAAGTTCATTTACAAGTGAGATTTTCCAAATAGGAAATCCTTGTATGCTTCTGTGGGATATTCTGGGTTGAATGATTGAACCTAGAGCATCCCATTACAACATTTGACTAAAGATACCACACAGATGTAATTAATGTATATCATCCCATTCCCCAGGATAATTATGTGTTAATGTTTATGGAGTTAATGGTCAAATCTGTTGTAGAGAAAGTTTTAATCAATAACAAATGAACTTCTTGGCATAGAGGAGACTTTTAAATTTATCAGTGGGAAGTCCACTGTTAAGCTAAATTTTTCTTACTGACCTTGCTAGACTTGCTGAACTTCAAGATTTAATCGAGGAAACCGATCAATATTTAAGGAACATGTGAAATTGCTACCACTGAAGGTTTGTTGAAGGTAGATATTCATCTATTAGAGATAAATTAGGAATTATGAATGTGGTCTTGGTAAGTGTTAGGGAAACATTGTTGAGTATGCCCTTTGCAGCTATAATTTGATAAAGTGCCAAATTGACTTAAAAAAAGATAAATTAGAACTGTGGAAGGTATTATAGAACAAAGTGCTGTTCACACAGAATGTATAAACTGAGTGCATCTCAAACAATTACTTTCCTGGAAAAGAAGCTATACTACTGTTGTAGCTGTCCTGAATAGTACAGTGGTCATTAGTTAGTCTTTCCACTGCCAAGATCCGCATGTCAAAAGAAAGGTTTCTGATGGAAACTCAGGACTGGAAAGGATGAGCAAGGCAACCTAACCCTACTCCATGCTGTCAAAGGCAACCTCATAGCACAATCCTTCTAATAGATAAGGATTAACAGTATTATACATCGTGATTACAGCTGATGGATCTTAAAGAGCAGCAACATTCATACTCATCAGTCAGTGGCTGAAACAAGTAATTCATCCCCCTTATCATTTGGGCTAACTCCAGACATTGCAAATGAATGCAGGCAGTCAGCATGAATGATCTATTGATATTCCATTGCTATTACAACTTACATCTTGGGGAACATACGTTATAGATCATAATGCTTCCATTTCAGAGACTTAACCAAGATACCATCAAAATTTAAAGATATACTGTGTATTACCCAAAGGTAATACACAATTTTTTTTTTTTTTTTTTGACCCATACACAATTTTACAAAGCTTTTCTAGGGAAAAAAGATGAAAGCTTACATATGGTCTGCTGTTATTCTGTTCATCCGCACTGTTTTTCTGTACTTCAGATAAATACTGTAAGGCAACATTCTATTGTGGTCTTTCCTCCATAATTCAAAAGAGTTATAAAGATCAAAGCACCACATTTTTTAAAAGCTTGAAGAAAACTTACAGACTCTCAAAAAATAATCTGTGGTTATAATATAGAGACTTATGTAAAAATTTGAAGACAAAACCGCCCAAAGTAATTTTCTTACCTTGTATCTCAAAAGAAAGATCCCTAAGATGACACCTGGAATTTTTTAGAAATAATCCATTACATGAAGAATCTCCAATATCTTTCTGTTTTCCTGACTGACTGCTAAGACTAAGTAAGTCTTAGTAAGTCACACGCTGTTCTCATGGCTGATTTGTATCCAAAAAAGTTTTGTTTTCCCTTCTAGTTTACTGGCTTCAAGGTAAACATAAATAACAAGCTGACATGAATTGTTCTCCTACAGATATGTTTATTTGATTGTATGTTTTGCTTTCCATTAGACCGCATATATAAAATGTTTCTTCTTTAGCTTAAGAGTTAGTACTGTGGGTTTCATTTTAATAAGTCTTTTTGTTTTAGCCTTCATGTCAAATGTGGGCAGATTAATGGACAACTGTCATATGGTTGTGAGTTAGAACAGGAGAAATTACTCTCTTTGAAAAACAAATAACAATTAAAATAGTCGTGCAGGGAGACTACCATACCAGAATGCTACTGGGGACAGTGTTCATTTTGTCCAGTTGTCATGGTTTAACCCCAGCCAGCAACTAAGCCCCACGCAGCCGCTTGCTCACTCCCCCTCAGTGGGATGGGGGAGAGAATCAGAAGTGAGGAAAAAAGTGAGAAAACTCATGGGTTGAGATAAAGACAGCTTAATAGGGAAAGCAAAAGCCGCACACGCAAGCAAAGCAAAACAAGGAATTCATTCACCACTTCCCATGGGCAGGCAGGTGTTCACCCATCTCCAGGAAAGCAGGGCTCCATCACGCCTAACGGTCACTTGGGAAGACAAACACCATCACTCTGAACGTCCCCCCCTTCCTCCTTCTTCCCCCAGCTTTATATGCTGAGCGTGACGTCATATGGTCTGGAATATGCCTTGGGTCAGTTGGGGTCAGCTGTCCCAGCTGTGTCCCCTCCCAACCCCTTGTGCCCCCCCAGCGTCCTCGCTGGTGGAGTGGGGTGAGAAGCAGAAAAGGCCTTGACGCTGTGTAAGCACTGCTCAGCAGTACCAAAAACATCCCTGTGTTATCAACACTGTTTCCAGCACAAATCCAAAACAGAGCCCCATACCAGCTACTGTGAAGAAAATTAACTCTATCCCAGCCAAAACCAGCACAGCAGATTTTCTGTATTCTTGCTGGAAAGAAAAGTGGAGGGTTTGTTTTTTTTGAGGAGAACTTGGCAAGGAGGTGGGTACAGCCTGGGAAGGCAGCTAATGGTGAGGTGTAGGGGGAGCATTATTAACTGGAAGCGTAAGGGTGAAATTATAGGCTGTTTTATGTAGCATGAGATAAGAATAAATATCAGGTTGGGTGAATGAGTGTGAGAACATGGTCCAAGTTTGGATGAGTGATGCTTAGGCAGAGGTGAATTGGATGGTTTCTGTTCAAGGCAGGGATTGCTGCTTGCTTCAGTCCCTCTGCTCTGGACTTCTTACCTCATATGTCCCTACTTAGCTGTCC
The DNA here is from genome assembly GCF_900496995.4 of Aquila chrysaetos chrysaetos. Taxonomy (NCBI): domain Eukaryota; kingdom Metazoa; phylum Chordata; class Aves; order Accipitriformes; family Accipitridae; genus Aquila; species Aquila chrysaetos. Next base: position 40,406,297 of record NC_044007.1, read on the forward strand.
TGTCATATTCTTTTTTTTTTGTGTTGTCTAAAATATTGCAGCTGTAGCAGCAATGCTGGACAGGAAGGAGGCAGCTATATGTAGCCTTCTGTGTATATGGTTCATCACAGTGCTGGATATTTTCTTTCCAAGTATCCCATTTTCTTCCTTTGCAGGACCTCGTTTTGATGCTATACAGTGGTAAAGCAAATTGTGGAAAGGGAGAGTAAGACAGACAAAGTCTGGTATTAGCCTCAATAGGTTTCTACCATGTGAAGTAAAGGAAAGAGACAAGAAAAATTAGTAGCATCAGCTCAATTCTGGTGTGGCAACAAATATTTGAAGAAACTCAAGTGTATATACGTATTAGATAATTATGTAACAATTTAGATCCACAAAGTCAGCACTGTTTTCATTATCACAGCATCTCCATTGGCAGCATCATTAAAGAAGATAATCTTTAATTCATAGCTAGGGCATTGAAACATAGAGAAAACAAGATTGACCGAGATGACAAACAATCTGATCTTCGAAGTCCAAGGACAGCACCTAGATTACTGACCCATATTTACTGTCGATGCTTGTGAGAAAATAATCCTATTTTGCTAATGTTGGATTGGACAGCCTGGGCCATCTGATCTATTTTGGGATTGTTACTTGGGGTTTGGGGGGTTTGTTTGTTTGTGGTTTTCTTTTCCTCGAAATGTTTGTTACTACATTACATTAGAAGAATAACCCTGGCATCCAAACAGTCTGTTACCTTACCAAAAAAAGCGTAAGTTACCTTTTTTCTGTGGGAGTTGGCTGGTATGAATTAGGTTGTTAACAACTGCAATCTTTTAGGCATACAAGTGGTATGAACTTGGATACCAAAGAGGTCACTTTGCATCAGTTTGGCAGCGCTCCCTCTACAATGTCAAGGGGCTGAAAGCTCAACCTTGGTGGACAGCAAGGGAAACTGGTTATACGGAACTGGTGAAGGTAAGGCAGTTTGTTTCTGTATACTTTGATTTTATTTTTTTTAGTAGCAACTATAATCTAAGGTATTAAGCAGAGAAAATTCTCATCTATTAAGTCTGAATCGCTGCCTGTGAGTACCAGATACCAATCTCAGACTGAGCACAAGATTTAACTAAGATATAAAACGAGCTCAGGCATTTTCAAAATTGAGAATGGGGTCAGGATGGCTTAAATTATTAATAAATACAAAATTTGCATGGTAGACAACTGTAATTTCTCAAGTGCAAAATGACAGCAAACTTTGGTAATGTCTGGGACACCCATTGTGAAATTTTAATTAGTTAGGAAAGGCTGTTTCCTTCATCCCTTGTGTAATAGTTGGTGACTTCTTTGGAAGCTTTTAATTGCATAAGAGAAACAAGTGTAGACTCCCAGTGACGGATTTAGCAAAAGATAACAACATATAATTTAAGTTCTTTAAAGTTCTCTTTTCATGTAATGCAAGACAAGTAGTCTGGTTAGTATTCATAATAATAGTTGTGTTTCCAAAATAGCATAATTTGTATTATTTTAATAATTTTAAACATAATTCCTAAAAAAATTTAAAAGGGGTGAAGAACCTTTTTTTTTTTCCCCTGTATGTTTTAGTTATTGGTATGTGGTTTAGCAAAATTATTCTGCACAAACAATTTAAAACCATAAATGTTTATTTGCAAGAGACGGGTTCCTTCAGAGTGGTTGTTTCATTATACTTAGTTACATAACATGTCAAATAACCTACTATGAAAGGATGATTTTATTTAAATAAAAAAAAAAAACAGAAAGAAAGAAATTAAAAAAGCAAGATTACTCCTTGTTATGCTTTTGATGGCAGCATAAATAAGGCTAGGAAATTTAGATTAAAGTGTGATTCTACAGTGTAATCTCAGTCACACAAAAAAAGCAATTAACTTTATGGACTAGTGTTTGGGAAGATTTGAAATGTACATGTATTGAACTCATTCTTGAGGAATGTGTAGGAATAGATCCTCTCTGCTATAAAGAAGATGGAGAAACTGGGAACTTCTTATCATACTTTTGCCAAACAAAAAGGAAAGATTATATATTATTTTATTGATGTTTTAGTGCTATCTGCAGTGATGTTTTACAGTCCCGTACATGTAAACCGCTCAAATTCCTGAGTCACAGAAGGTAATGGCCCCTTCACATTTGGCATGAGGAGACAAGTCAGCTCTGAATGATGAAAGAATTCGGTTTCCTGTTATAAAATGGCCAGGGCTCCACCTTGAGGGGATTTTTTCAGATGGATTGGACTGTATATGGCGGTCTTGGCTTGGATCAGCATCCTGGGTGACTGCTAGAAGAGCCATTCAGATGACCAACAAGAATAGAAATTCCGCCCTGACGTCCACAGCACAACTGCCTCTCTGAAATCCACTCATACCTCTTCAATCCAATCATTTTGTGGGTTGGTTTTTTTTAAGCTGTTTTATTAGCAATATGTCATTGCATTTGGACTAAATTGTGGCTGTTAATTTACTTACATAGGTATCGTAATTTGGGGGTGGTAAGATTTATATTCTTCAAGATAATGTTCATATTTGAAAGTAGAAACCCAAAATATAAGTTACATGCATCAGGAAAAATATTTGTATTGTTGTGTTTCCCCCATAACTCAAGAAAGTACTTGAAGTTTTGAAAGAAAGCAGGCTTAATTCTAATAACATACAATGCTGCAAGCAAAATTTGTAATAGTATTCTGCAGAAAGTGGCAAAAAAATCAGTGAAGACATTGGTTTTATTAATTTCTGAAATATTCCAACTTCTGTACATGTTTTAGCTAAAAAAAACATTATTTCCCCATTCCACAGAGCAAAAAACAATCAGCAGTTATTTCTGACTGCTTCATCTTGTTACGTTCTTACATCTGTGTGGGATGTGTGGGAAATGCTACCAAATCCCAATGATAGAATTTGATATGGAAAACTGCTGTATGAAGGGCAACGCACTGGAGGCCCTGGCCTTCTCTCCCTGTGTTTCACCATTTGTTGTTAAATGTGAGCAAGCTATTTTCAATATCTTGATAGTTTAACAATGCTAACTGAGGATTTATTTGTGGCTAACCGAGGCAGTGCTAAAGCCACACTGGCAGCTCTTTTTGGTTCATTTGACTAACCAGCACAGCTATAAGTAGCATCTTATAGCACAGACCTGGCTTGATTTTTTTATGAAGGGTCATTTGGTTTCTTGGGACTGGAGATGGAGATGTGAATTTTGACAGTGCCTTGCTTTTTCCACAGAAAACCTGAAGAAAAAATTGTCTTTTTTTTTTTGTATTCCCAGTTCAATAAATTCCTTCTGAGGGGCGTTCAGCTCGCCTAACTGTAGCCATATGGACATGAGGCATATTGTCCATGCTAATGGTCTAGTTTACAGGTCAAAAAAGAGTATTTCCAGAGGATGATTAATTTTTACTGTGTTAAATAGCTATCTAAGGATGGCATGTCTTCCTTTCTGGTGTTAACTTTCCTACTGCTTTACTAAAAAACAAAGCCTAGACAGCTAATTTAGGTCTGATGTTTAACTGCCTGATGGGTTAGATTAAAGAAAATCTCATACTTATTTACTTCACCATTACCGACTTGCCTGGATGTCTTAAGAAAGAGGGGTTTTTTAGTTACTTCAAAAAAAAAAAAAAAAACCAGAATATCTCAACAACACTTAACAGGATGTGTATTATGGTGGTAAATCCTGGTTAGTGCTGCTGTGCCAAAGGGAAGTGGATCTTTGCATGTCTTTAGCTGCTGCGTGTTAATGCTTAATTTTTTGTAGTTTCTTTGAAAGAATAGGAAGGGGCACCTGATTTCTCAGGGACCAGAAAACATAAGCCTTTAAATTATGAAGAGTGTGTCAAGTGATTTATGTAGAAATGCTCTGTTAATGTTTCTGGTCTACAGCATTTCAGGCCTTTGGATTTGGAGATTCAAGAAACTCTTTCTTGTTTGAGCTCAGCTAAAAGGAAACCTTACTTTTATCTTTGAAAACCTGTCCTCCTCCCTTGGGGCAATTAGCTTGCCATGGACAATCTTACTGAGTTATTACGTTATTCTCTGGTACCTCTTTTAGAACCTCACAATAGCATTATTCTTCTGTTCTGGTGCTCGTTTAAAAAAATAATAAAAGAGGTACAATGCTATTGGATCCTAGAGACTTTTTACCAGTCTGAAATTAATACATAGGTAATGACCTACGTAACTTAGTCCTTTCCTTATGTTGTATCCTTTGACTTTTAGAAAGGACGCAGAGGATGCTTTGCCAATAATGTACTACAGTGAATAACTGATTGATTAAAGTAGAGCTTGTATTGTCAGTTTGATGGCTTAGATTTTATTGATTAAAAGTTTCAAGTGCAGCAAGAAAAGCGCAGAAAGAGAAAGAAAGCACAGCACATATCCATGACATTTTCTGTAGAATGACAGCTGGGGCTTAATGGTTTAGCTAATAATAGCTAAACATTCATATTGAATGGAGAAATTAAATTGAAATGTGCATTTTAACTGTGGCTAGATGCTTTAAGGGGAGCTTTCTGTTGAAAAGAGCAGAGATGATGCATACAAGTGCTGATGTTTAAGCACTGAGAGTGACTGAATGGGTGCAAAGAATCTATTTTGAAAGGTTTAAAATACTGCCCCTTACTTGGAGGTCATCAGCGTTCCCCCGCGGAGACAGAGTAACGGATCGTGAATACTCTTCTACTCTGTTTCAATAACAAAATGAAATAAAGTCCTCACTGTGATATTATTTTATAGTCCAATGGATTAAAATGGACGTGTGGTCAGAAGTTATGCCTCACAGAGGAGTAGTAACCTCTTAATCTCTGCCTGTTTCATTTATGACTGTGCACTGAAAGGGTTTGACAGCACAGAGTAAGGATTCTTTTAATATAATAGTTACATGTAAAAATATACCGATATTAAGAAATCCCTATTTAAATATAGTAATGTCTTTGCCAGTAAAATCTACACTATTGCCAGATGTAAAGCAACTGTAAACTTCCATTATTGTTAGGAATTGTATTTAAAAAGCCATATGGAGGTTTATGGGAATTAACTGCTAGGAAACAAGTACATATGCTCCCAGTGCTGGTCACCACCTGATTCTTCACTTGGAATCAGGATACTGCATCAAATATAATATGAATTTGTTGCTCTAACCTGAGGCTTGAATCCCTACATATCATGGAGCATAAGCATATTTAACTTTTTTCTGTAGATACCAACTCATATCAAGAGCCATAAGTTCAAGTCCTGGACTTAGTCATTATATTTTAATAGTGTTTTGCATTCTTACTGTTCAAGGTATACCTAAGAGTCTGTAAAATCAGGGAGATCAAGGCTGAGCTGTGTTTGAACTTCCCACTTCATTTCTACCTAGGAGTTACCTATTACTCATAGTGAAGCACTATCAGCATGTTTTATAGATGGGGTCCGGGTTTTCAGGAGTACAGAGACATTATTGATTTCAGGGCAAGTTATGTCTAAAACCATTAAGGAGTTAGTTCAAAATCAATTATATGTATTCAAATCACTTTGTATCCAACATGTTGTGGAAGCAGCCTTAAAAGGGAAGGACAAACACCCACCTTTGCATGTTAACTTTCAGCCTGTGGCACTTGTGAAGGATTAGAGGTGACAAAGCAGCTGTTGCCTGCAATGCCTTGGACCACCAGTGCTCTTCCATGCGTCATCTTGTCTGCATGGGTGAATGCTCCCTCTTACCTATTTTCACATGAGAGAGTAGGAGGAGTTTGAGGAAACAGTAACACTTGTAATATCTTTTAAAGTTTTCCAGTTTTGTTGATCTATATCACTTTAAATTGAAGCCAGTGTAAATGTAAGTTATTCTTTTCTTTCTCTTCTCCAGCCAGTGCAAAATCAGGTACTCAAGCTGGTATTTCCTTTTGTAGATATGGTAGCACTGAGTCAGTACCAGCACTGTTCCCATATTCATCTCTGATTAGGTGGAAATTTTCAGTCTGTGTTCTACCCTGCATTTTGGAAAACTGAGTTTTCCAAAGATGTTCTCAAAAAACATTTCTACTTAATGTTAACTGTTAAATGAGTGTTATGGAAACCCATCAGTGGGAGAGAATAAGGTGAACGCACCAGGAAAAATAAGTGCTCTTCTCCTTTACTGATGGATGAGAGAGAAAACAATTTGCTAGGAGAAGAAGAGATTACTGTAACAGCAGAAGTGCAATCCTAATTTTCATAGCCTACCTAAAAATGTTCTAGTGGGAGAAGGTGGCTGTAGTATAGACAGCATGTTCTAGCCATGGCTTGCTTTGCTGAGCCTTTTATGATATATCAACATACTACCTATTTTGTGGGATCAGCTTGTCTTTTAATTGAAAAAACTCAAGTAGAAAATGCAACTGTTTAATTTAAATGGGGAAGGCTAATAACCACATGGAGTTTTAAGACTAAAAAGGGGCAGTTGTATCACCTAGTCTGATCTGTGTTATACAGACTTTTGAGTTTTACTTAGCTTTACACATCATATAAAGAGGTAGTGCGAACACACCTTAGCCTATTTGCAGTGTGAAATTGAAAATATCTTACAGAAACACTTTATTCAAGAGCACGAGGGGAAATGAAAACTATTCACCCAAAATAAGGTTTAGTGAGCAAAGTAAGCGGCTAGGAAATGGAAGTTACTTTTATCCAGATCCATTGTTACGCTGTTGGGTTTTCATTTATATTGCTATAACATTAAAATGATTTATTATTGGTAGAATAAAAAGTTTTCTAATCTATCTGATTTTTACAAATATAATGTCCTAAGGCAGCAGAGAACAGAAATTTTAATTCTACTATTTTGTGGTTTTGGTACGTATGAAGTACAAGGCAGCTTACACATTTTTAATGGTTGTGTCCATAGATCATCACCTGACATTTCAAGTCGTATTTGATCTTTTTCAATAGCATCAGCATGTGCAAGTGAATCTTTGCAAACCTTTTTGAAGGTTTAAATCATTACTGTCAATTTAAGTGGCCTGTTTACATTTGTACTCTTTGAACTGTGATGTTCTGTCAACACCTGGAGTTCCAGGTTATGTGAGTGGTTGTCTGGTCACAGGAGTGCTTCCAGGTAACATGTGTTGTCTTTAAGAAGATCAATACTCTTCCTAGCTTGCAACACAAAATGATCTGTTAAAGAGCCCTTAAGCTAATCAAAAAGCGAGTCAAAGTGAGGCCTAGCCTGCAAAGAGGCTGGGGATTATTGAAATTTTATGATCCCAATGTAATTGAATCTGAGGAATGCTGTGAAAGTTGTCTTTCTTGCCTTAACGTGTCAGAAGGGAATTGAATATAAAGAAACTTGATAATGATGATGAACACTTTTTTAGTGCTTTTAAATTAAAAAAAAGTTAATAGTGGCAGCAAAAAATAAAAACAGTACTAAAAGCAAATGCAGTAAGTTCTCAATGCAGTAACATGGCTCTCTAAACAGTCCTTAGAAAAAAATTGGAAGCTCATTCGGGATGAGGGGCTTGCTGTGATGGATAAAAAAAGAAGCCTCTTCCTGCCTGAAGATGAGAATCTACGAGAAAAAGGAGACTGGAGCCAGTTTACCTTATGGCAACAAGGTAATACATTTTGTATTTCTTCTCTTTCCCCAATTTCACTATCTCAGATTAATATAGTGTAATAAGGAGTAGCAATACATTTTTTTTTCCAGAACCATTTTTGTAATCACTGACTCTGCAGAAGAAGGGAACTAATAAAATAGTGTCTGGGACACCTGCGACAGTGAACAAGAGTTCTTTATTCAAAAACTTGTTGTCCCCAAGCACTTCTAAGAATCCCTTGAGGGTAATACTCCTCTTCTGGCAAGGCTGCCAACATTTTGCATGGTAATGCATAGTACTGATCAGTCTGAGGGAAGACGGGAACGTGGGAAAAGGCGCATCCTCAATATTGTGTTGTCAGCTGGGTGAGATCTGTCATTCAGAAATGGTATGAGCAAAAGAATGTGACTTTAATAAGTGTGCTGTCCTGTCCCTGAGCTGTGCAGTGGGAGGTGCAACTACTGGAATGACCTTAAATTCTTATAAGACTCTGCATATGAAAGAGTACTGTAAAATAAAGTATTAAAAGCAACTTATATCAGAATATAATCTAGTGTTGAAATGGTATGATGTCGGTGGCATTTTTCATCTTTTTTCTATGCAGCCTTATTAATGAATATACTTTTAGAATCATGTTTAAAAAATGGTAGAAAGCCTGGTCTTCACAAATTATTTAAAAGCAAAGATGTGCAGGCTGCTCTGATATTACAATGTGTAAGTACTTCTGTTTCACAGTCTGTAAAATGGGAATAATAATAGTATTTACTTGTTTTTCAGTGTCAGCTCTTTCACAGCTTTGTTGCTCTTTTGCAAAGCAGAAAACAAGGAAATGTTTGTTCATTGCTCTTACCAATGCTCTATCCATTATTTTCACTAGGAAGAAAAAATGAGAATGCTTGTAAAAGTGTTCCAAAAACATGTGCTTTATTGGAAAGATTCCCGGAAGCTACTGGCTGCAGAAGAGGGCAGGTACCTGGCAAACTTCATTTTTGCAAATTCCTAATGCTGGGAGCAGGTGGTTTTGAGGAACATATATAGAGGGATGCGTGACCTTGGTATATTTAACGATGCCTCAAGCACACAATGAAGTTAACAGTTAAATATATGCCAAATTTTACCCCTCGGCAAATACAAGGTAAAATGTTAGCTGAAGCCTTTCTATGTAATCTTTAGTTTGAGCCATTTTACTTTGTGTTCACTGGGAGCTTGTGGTAGGTAAGTACTTATTTGCCATGGCTCAACCAATAAGTAACAATTTACTAAACCTCAGCCCTAAGTGACCTGGTCTGACTCACAGCTAACCCTGCTTTGAGCAGGAGGTTGAATTAGGGTCTTTCTAACCTGAATTTTCCTATAATTACTCTTGGCTGAACTTAACTTTACAAGACTACTTCAGTGAGCCAGTGAGCGCACTGTGATAAACTTCACCACCTACCCCAGCCTGACTGCATTACACTGAAGGAGAATCACCTACCTCATGGAAGCCAAACAGCAGTACTGCTGTCACATGCTTCTTTCCTAAAGGTTAAGGAAGGAAATTTTACATCTCTGGGCTGTAGCCTTGCATGCCAACAAAGTTTGTTTCTTGTGCCTGGTGTACTGACTACTCGGCTACATATTAACCTCATTAAATCAGGCAGTAGACTTGTGTGGTATGGATCAATACATACACAGATGAATGAATGGCCCAATACAGATATCATGTGATTCTGTAGGACAGAATTTTTCGTTATTCTTTTTTTTTTCTTTTTTAAGTTATTATATTTTATCTGTAATGACTACATGAGAATAACCCTCACATTCCAAAATTAAGGATGCAAAAATTGGAAAACACAGTGCTAGCATAATCCTAATTCAGAGCCTTGAGAGTAGGTGTTCAGCTTTTTCACCAGACTTTTGCTTTTGATGTGCAGAAGTGCACTAGATGGCTACTGTTGTGGGAATGAACAAGGCTATTGTTTCATTGATTTGTTGCAAAAGCTAGTTGTAGTAAAGATAACTGATTAGAGAGGTCATCCTGCTCAGTGTGGCTAACAGCAAGAAAACTGCTTTCTGTGGCATCCACAGCCAAAATGGATCTATCCCAGAGAGCAAATTTTCTTTGACAGCTACTGTTTTGTTCGTTATTTTTTGGCACACACATGTTGTCACCAGGACATGGTTTGTGGAAGCATTGTGTATTCACCACTATAGCTGTAGTTACGTGTTTTGAACATATAAAATGTAAAACAGTGTGAAAAATGGTGCTCTAGAAGTCTTACATTTTACATCCAGTTATTAGGGGATGCCTAGGACAATTTTGGTCTTTTGCTAGCCATGCCTCAGATTCTTACTGGTAAATTAAATTAAAAATATCACCTAGTCTTTATTCATGTACTGAAGCACTTGGAAGCAATGGGAACAAACATAATCAGGAAATCAGGAATTCTGTGGTAGATAGACCCTTTGGATGCTTTGGGCACCTTGTGTATTGACAAAGATAAAAAGAAACGTAAAATATTCACAACCTGCTCAATGCTGCTGAGAGACTGTGTAGAACAATAGCAAGTGATCATATTATTAAAAATTATATCGTTCTTAAAAATAACAGTAAACTAAAAGTAGCACAGGCAGTTGTAATTCTGGGGATTTCTTAACTCTTTGGAATTTTACTTTACAACCATAGTATAACTCGTCGATAGTTAACGCATCTTGGTGTAGCAGAAGTGGTGGGTTGGAGCATCTGTGTTCACCACGGCCACTGGAGCTTATCACTTGCTGTGATAAGAAACTGCTGGTAAGCTGAAACCTAAGATGGTGAGAACAGCTAAGGCATTAGACACACACTGTCCTCTGCTGATTTTGTTACAGTTGGAGAGCAAGCAACACCTTAAACCCTAAGATTATCAAAGTTACCCTATCCCAGTCAGATGTGCAGATTTCTCAGTTGAAAAGACGCTTCTCGCCACTGTCATGCATTATTCACACTTCCTGTTCGTTGGGTTGCTGTAGAATCACAGAAAGGTTGAGATGAGAAGGGAGGGATGTCTGGAGATTACCTAGTGTCCTGGTTTCAGCTGGGATAGAGTTAGTTTTCTTCCTAGTAGCTGGTACAGTGCTGTGTTTGGGATTTAGTATGAGAAGAATGTTGGTAACACACTGATGTTTTCAGTTGTTGCTAAGTAGTGTTTAGACTAAGTCAAGGATTTTTCAGCTTCTCATGCCCAGCAAAAAGGCTGGAGGGGCACAAGAAGTTGGGAGGGGACCCAAACTGGCCAAAGGGGTATTCCATACCACATGACATCGTGCCTAGTATATAAACTGGGGGCAGTTGGCCTGGGGGTATCGCTGCTCAGGAACTAACTGGGCATTGATCTGCAACTGGAGAGCAATTGCATTGTGCATCACTTGTTTTGTATATTCCAAACCTTTTATTATTTTTGTTGTTTTATTATTATTATTAGTTTCTTCCCTACTGTTCTTATATCAACCCACAGGTTTTACCTTTTTCCTTCCGATTCTCTCCCCCATCCCACTGTGTGGGGGGGAAGCGAGTGAGCGGCTGCGTGGTGCTTAGTTGCTGGCTGGGGTTAAACCATAACACCTAGTCCAACCCCTTGCTCAAAGCATGCTGAACTAGAGCAGGTTGCTCAGGACTGTGTCCAGTCAGGTTTTGAATACCTCTAAGGATAGAGACTCTTCAGCCTCTCTGGGCAACCTGTTCCAGTATACAATAAAAAAGTGTTTTCTTATGTTTAAATGGAGTTTCCTGTATTTCAATCTGTGTCCATTGCCTCTTTGCCTTTCACTGGATACCATTGAGAAGAGATTGCCTCCGTCTTCTTCACTCCTCCCATCAGGTATTTATATACATTGATAAGATCCCCCCTTGAGCCTTCTGTTCTCCAGCCTGAGCAGTCCTAGCTCTCTCAGCTTCCCCTTGTATGTCAGATGGTCCAATCCCTTAATCACCTTTATAGCCCTCCACTAGACTTGCTCCAGTGTGTCCATGTCTCTCTCATAGTAGGTGGCACAGAACTGCACCCAGCACTCAAGATGTCTCACTAACTCTGAGTAGAGGGGAAAGATAACCTCCCTCAACCTGCTGCCAAAGCTCTCCCTAATGTAGCCCTGGAGGCTGTTGGTTGTCTTTGCTGCATGGGCACATTGCTGGCTCATGTTCAAATTGTTGTCAATGAGGACATCAGTCTTTTTCTGGGAAGTTGCTTTCCAGGCAGTTGTCCACCAGCTTGTATTGGTACATGGGGTTATTCCTCCCCAGTGCAGAACTTTACACTTCCCTTTGTTGAACATCATAAGATTCCTGTTTGCTCCTTTCTCCAGCCTGCCAAGGTCCCTATGAATGGCAGCAAAAAAAAAATGTAGGGTATCGGCCATTCCTCTCCTGTTTTCTATCATCTACAAACTTGCTGAGGGGGATGCACTCTGTCCCATCCTCTGAGTCATTTGTGAAGCTATTAAACAGTGTTGAGCCCTGGGACACACCTCTGATGAGTAGCCTCCAGCTGGACTTTGTGCCTCTGATCACAACTCTTTGAGTCTGGCTGAACTGCCAGTTTTCAATTCACCTCTCTGTCAACTTACCTAGTTTCTGTTTCATCAGTTTGTTAATGAGGATGTTTATGGCAGACGGTGTTGAAAGTCTTACTAAAGCTGAGATGAACAATATCCACTAATCTCCCCTCATCCACCAAGCTAGACAGCTCACCATAGAAAGCTGGTAAAGTACAATTTCCCCTTCATCAATCCATGCTGACTGCTCTGTCACTTTTTTTCATTCATGTGTTTGTAAATGATTTCCAGGATTATTTGCTCCATCACCTTCCCAGGGATCGAGGTGAGGCTGACTAGCCTATAGTTCCTCAGATCCTCCTCCTTGCCCTTCTTGAAGGTAGGAAAAAGATTTGCTTTCTACCAGTCCTCAGGGACTTCTGCTGGTTGCTATGACCTTTCAAAGATTATTGAGTGTGGATTCACAACGTCATCCAGCTCCCTCAGCGCTCATGGGTGGATCCCATCAGGACCTATGAACCAGTTTGTTGAGTTTGTTTAAATGTTCCCTAACCTGATCCTTCTCTACTGAAGGTAAGTCATCTTTACTCCAGTCTTTTCCACTGGCCTCAGGTGCCTGGGACTCCTGGACGTCAGTCATACCAGTAGAGATTGAGGCAAAGGCGGCAAGCAGTGCCTCAGCCTTTTCCATGGCCTTTGTCATCACATCTCCTGCCACATTTAGCAGCAGGCCCATATTTCCCCTAGGCTTCCTTTCACTGCTGCTGTATTTGTAGAAATCTTTCTTGTTGCCCTTGACTTCCATCTCTGGATTCAACACCAGGAGAGCTTTGAGTTTCCTAACCTCATCCTTGCATGCTCGAAGAGTGTCTCTACAGTCTTCCTGGGTGACCTGACCCTGCTTCCACCTCTTGTATGCTTCCTTTTTGTTTTTCAATCTTGTCTGGATTGCCATGCTTCCTGCATATGGGGATGAACCATTCTTGAGCTTGGATGAGGTGATACTTAAAAATCAACCAGCTGTCCTAGAGCCCTCTTCTCTCCAGCACTGTATCTCATGGGATTTTTCCCAGCAGATCCCTGAATAAGCCCAAGTCTTCTCTCCTGAAGCTGTAGGTAGTAATCCTGCTTTTTGCCTTTCTCCCTCCTCTCATGATCCTGAACTCCACCATCTCATGGTTGCTCCAGCCAAGTCTGACAGTGACCTTCACAGCCATATTGTCATCTGAGAGGGGCCAGTCAGCCTGGCTAACACAGGCCTTCTGTCTCCTGTGGTCCATCCTTTTAAATAATAAGAGTGTCTGTAAGTCTTTCTGTAAGAAAGAAGGTATTTTTCTGACTGTAGATAGGAGATAATTATTTTCAGGTTGAAATATGAATACTAGTTATTTTAAGCAAAATGAAAAATATGCACTTTTACATACACACACCCATGGATGCACACACACCTCACAAGACATGTTTTTTGTAGTATTGAACACCTTTAGGACATGAGAAAGCGCAGTTGTTGCAGAGACTCTAACAAAAGGTGACATTGCACTTTTGGCCCATCATCAAGGATGAGACATAATGAAGTCCTGAACTCCTAGCAGTACGGTCATGAAGCTGAACCTGTTGAAGGCCTGCCGTTCTCTTTTTTCAGATCAAATATTCTATCATGCACCCGGGGACTCATGTCTGGCCCCACACAGGGCCCACCAATTGTCGGCTAAGGATGCATTTGGGGTTGGTGATACCTAAGGAAGGCTGCAGAATTCGGTGTGCCCAAGAGAACAGGTATGGTTGGGGTTTTTTGTTTTGTTTTGTTTTTTCCACCTTCCTCAAGGCTGAAAAAGGGGTGGGACTGCATGTAATTAAAAAAAAAAAATGGTGTGTTTTACTGATCAGGAGATGTAATATATTTCATTAAACAGGCAATTTGCACCCTAACTCTTGGTACAAACATATAAATATGAGATCTCAAACAATGACGGAAGACTCTTTAGAGACAAACCTGCTCTTCTCTGCTATGGCATGGAAATAACAGTGGGGTTAGTCCACACAGTCTCTGTGTTTACTTTTACAAAGCCAGTCTGATATAGTTGCCAACAAAGTTCTCTTTGTTTTGATTTTGGGGGGGACTTAGAATTTGTTGCTTATTCAGCAAAAGCTAAGACGAAGCTGTACCTCCATTTGCACCACTGTGACAGAATACTCTTGTATTTCTGGCAGAAGCCTCCTTCCTAGCTGGTATTATTTGTTATAATTATGTTAAAAATATTCCAGTTGAAGTTGATTTCAAGATGAACACATCTATGAAGTGTTTGGCCCAATGAATTACACAGGTAGCAAATTTCTTTAAAGTGCATTTTAAGTAAGAATTCTTACCCCTTAGGGAATAATTATGCTGACTTGAAAACAAGTTTTGTCTCTGTTTGCTCAGTGCAAAAAAAAAAAAAAAAATACATTTACAATCAGGGCATATACTCCCCTGGGAAATACAAGAAATTGTGAGAAGTTTTTGCATGATATTATTAAATGCAGACAGAAAAATATAGTATTAACTATATTGCTTTTTGCTTACAGATTTAATTTTCTGAGACTTAGGTGAAATTCTAATGATGCTTAACATCTATATGTATATTTTTGGAAGATTCTGTGTCTTGTCTGCAGTGTCTGAGTGCAAAAAATGTTAATTTTGAATTCTTTTCATGGTAGTAACGTACACGTATGTTTGATATTGAGAAATGAAATGCCACTCCTGTCTGCATGACTGCAATACGTAGCAAAGATTTTTTTCATAACATTTGAAAACAACTACAACAAGAAAAGTTCAGAATTTTTGAGGCTAGAAGTATCCAACTGTTAATAACCAAAAATGTTGTCAGTATAGACTCCTGCCAACATATAGCTTATTTAATAATCTGTCACAGTCAGTGTTACAATCTACACTACCTACATGGACATTTGCTTCCAGCATTCCAGTCCAATATCCAAAATAACAGAGGGAGAGGTAGCTAATAGACTTAGAGGACTAATATAGACATGTGGAGTCTTTTCACTTTAGGACATTATTGTGAATTCACATTGGTGGTAACTGAATGGCATTACCATTAGGTGGCTGTTTAGTAGCCTGTGTGAGCAAAGTGGTGGTTTTGATCTTCTGCCAAGAGAGCAGGTGTCCACAGCTCACCACCCATTATTACAGTTGGCACCCTCCTTTGTCTTAACTCGAACAGAAGGGATAGTCCTGTGGAAAATGAACTTAACTATCTCCTTGGTAGCAACACTCCCTCAAAGTCAAGACTGGAGAAAATGCCTGTTGCTGCTGGTATGCTGCAGACAGAGCACTTCAGTGTCCAGGCTCCTGAACCTGGCTCAGTCTTATGCATCGGACTTGCTCGTTTGAAATGTAAAACATTCAAGAGCTGACTACAGCCTGTGCTGGAATGTGTTAACTTTAGTTGCTTTTGGCAAGAGCTATACATTCAGAATCAAAGACAGGATTTTCACTGAAAACATTGAAAGTGTGTCTACTGTTGGCAATGAAAGGGTTTTTTACATCCCTTCCCCCATGAAAGAGGAGGTGGGTGAACTACTGTGGAAGGGAATGGTGCCAGGAGGAAATCCTGCCTTGGGCTTTTTCTATTCCTCCCCTCCTGGTGGTTCAGAGCAGTGGTAAACTAGTGGTTTCAAATAGGAGAGCTGGCTCAAATATGAAGGTTAGCATAGGTCAGGCCTTTTCTGGCCTTGTGTCCCACTGCTGTGTGTATGAGATAGAGAACAGAAACAGAGAGAATTTTGTGCTTGGTTACCTCTGTGCCACCCAGTGTGGGTGTTTAGAGGGGCAATGTTACAATGCAACTCATCCTTGATGGACAGGCAATTCAGCTTTGTCTAGTACTGTGTTTTACTCCTTCACTTGCAGAAGAGTCTTTTTGCAGCTGCTAGGCGCTGGTACACCTCATTGTTATTCTGTACAGGTATAGCAATTTTAGGTCATTTGGCTATTTTGAAGTCCCAGCTCTGTAAAGTGTAGGGTACAATACACAAAAATGGTAGGTAAATAATATCTAGTTATCAAAATCAAACATCTCTGTCAGACAAGGTAATCATGTTTTGAAACGAAGGTGCAGAATTACAGCCTCATGCAGGAGCCAGTCCAAGATCTCACCTGTAACAGGTAACACTAAAGCCTTGCAGGTGATACAGAAACTACCCCAAAGGAGCTCAGCACCAGACCAGAATAATACCTTCTCTATGGTCCCATTGTGAAGTGTTTCTCACACCATGAAGGCTTCTAGAAAATATTTATTTGCATGCTAATGGTGGGGTTTGTAATCTATTCAAAAGAGGCTAATAGTTCTGTCAACTTTATGACTTTTTCTTTGTTGTGCAAAACAGCCAATCGCATTATGATGCAAATGATAGATCCTGGATTTTAACCTCTGAAGCTACTTCATCTGGGTGCTTGGAGTTTTTCTTGTCCTTAACTGAGCTGCATTTTCAGGCTATTTAGGGCAGGATTTTTTCAGGCTTGGTTTAATTTAAAATTAAAAAAACCAAACAAACAAAAAACACCAAAGAAAATCCAAAAAACCAACCCCCCAAAAACCAAGACCCAACACCCCTCCCAACAACAAAAAACCCACCAAAATAAAATAGCCCCCAAACAAAAGTAAATCCCCCAACCCCCCCAAAACAACAAAAAAACCCCAACCCCCCCCAAAAACCCCCGAAGTTGGCTTGATTTTTTTACCACAACATAGCATTGCAAGTGGTTGACTCCCATTGAATTGAATAATGCCAATGTAACTTTAGTGCAGTAACAGAGACTCAGGGTCGATATGGCATAAAACATTTTTGTTATCTGAAAACTGACATGGTAGCAGAAAAAGCACATGATCATAATGAGCCTTTTGCAGGTTTCAGCTATCTGAGCCTTCAAGGCTGATGTCTGTGTGCAAGCCAGTGTGAATTTCTTGCTATGTTATGCTTTCTGGTTTATCTACTCTCGCTTAAAATATATTTAGATGATCATTTCAGTTGAAATGATCCAATTTCAATTTCCATTTCTGTTCAGAACAGTACAGCACAACCCCATAAATTTTGATGCTTAATTTTTGCTTTTGCTGGATTAAAAATACCGAGATGACTTGGGAGTCTAAATCTCATTTTCTCCCTGTTTTTCAAAAAAGAACATTGTTTTCTCTGTGAATGAACACAGTTGAATGAGCTAAGCAACATATTTCCATCTTTGATGGCAAGACCTTTGTTTCTTTACCATCGCTACTGTTCATAGTTCTTAATTCTCTTTAAGGGCAGCCATCCTCTTGGACTGCTTCAGCTCCTAAGGGATCCTGTTAAAAAAACTTGATTATGTGCTCATTGTAGAGTGGCTTTAGGAGGTAACACTTCTTTGACCATTATTGACTCGATTGACCGTTATTAATCCAGTCTCACCTGAAGGGGTATAATCAGGTGCATGCTTTTGTCCTGCTGCAATGCATAATAAATTTGCTTTGCTCATACCACTGCCTGACTTTACAATAGATAAACCATGTAACACATAATCAGCTACTGTGCCTAAATGCAGTGGGTAAGATTGAGATCTGAGGGGCAGCAACAAATGACTAGCACAGTGACTTTTTGACATGTTGTGACATTATCACTAGTGGTCACTGATCAGTTGCTGATTTTTCACAGTATCAGGACTGCATTTAACCAGGCGTTAAACCTCTCTTCAAAATTATGAATCCAGATCTCAGCAGGCTGGAGAAGCGTACCAACTGAAGCTTCGTGAAATTCAACAAAGGCAAATGCAAAGCCCTGCAACTGGTAGCAACAGATCAACATCTTCCAACAGTACAGGCTGGCTGATGACTGCATAGAAAGCAGCTTTGCAGAAAAGGTCTTAAGGGTCCTAGGGGACAAGTTGAATGTGACTTACAATGTGCTCTCATCTTGATGAAGGCTAGCTGTGTATTGGCCTGTGTTAGTACGTGCATAGGAAGCAGTTTGAGGGGAACAATTTTTTCCCTCTCTTTTGCACTCAAGACACTGCCTCTGGAGTACTGTGTCCAGTTTATGGCTCTTCAGTACAAAAAAAGTCATCAGTAAACTAGAGGGACTCCAGTGGAGGATGAAAAAGTTGTTTAGACAACTGGAGAACACGACACATGAGCTCGGAGAGCTGGTTTGGAGTCGGAAAAAGAGAAGGCTGAAGGGGATACTAGTTACTGTCTTCTGCTACTGATGGGTGACTGTGCAGAAGACAGAGCCAGACTCTTTTCAGAGGTGTGCAGTTTTAGAATGAGAGGTAATGGACACAAGTGACAGTGAAGGAAATTCCATCTAGATAGAAGGAAATTTTCACAATGAGGTTGGTGAAACACAGGAAGAGAGAGTGGAATGTCCATGGCTGCAGATATTCAAAAATCCAGTAGCCAGGAACCTGAGATTTCTCATCTAACCTCATAGTTGGATCTAACTTTGCAGTTAATCTTGCTCTGAGCAGAGGCTTGGACCAGATGCCCTTCCAAGGTTTCTTCTGACCTAAATTATTCTGTGATTCTATACTTCGTAAAGTTGACAGAAACACTGATTCTTCCAACAGTTAATATCTTCCTTCTGCGTTGCCTCTTGCCATTGCTTTTAAATCTGGTAATTTTGTTAATTTTTCAAGCAATGGAGGTGCTCAAAACCAAGCCACTTTGAATAAATTGTGTATATCCCTTTTTCTGCCTAACAAAGGTACAGATCTTGGAAAAGTATCGCTGTTAAAATTTGGCTCTTCTATGCTGTAATGAACACTCACCCAGGGTATTTACAGCTGTTCAGTTATCTGCTCTGCCTAAGCAGTACTTGGCAAGCAGAGGGGCTTTAAGTGATGTGGTCTCATCCTTCCAGTTCAGCTTTAACAATATAGTTAACCCAGTGTACACTATAGCGTTGCAACCTTCCTCTGAAGAAAAATCTTCAGACACAGTGCTTTGAATGGATTTATGGGACAGGACTGTTAACATCCCTAAAATTTAAAGAATGATCAGGGCCTACTTCTATTGTTCTGATTTTTAGAAAAAGCAGATTGATCTAATGTGATTTGTTTTCAAACCATATAACCGTATCACTGGTCATTCCCTCAGTTTCCATCACTCATTATGTATGTATCTGATTAGAAAAGGAGAAAAGTTGATTATTACACCACTATTATACCTGCTTCTTGCTTATTGGACTCATTAAAAGTATATCAATAACAAATACTATAAATGTCTGAATGTGTATGTGGGCATAACTGTGCAGAGTGAGGGGAAACAATCCCTCAATAATGTGAAGGTCCATTAGACTGATCTTCCTGTAGTTTATTTAAATTAAAACTCTGATACTCCAATCTCTTTATGTTAGGTAGTGAAATCCTGACTGTGCAATATATACTGTTTAAGTCATTCTCATATGTCAAAGAGCATCTTCAGAGCTGATATATAGCTTGCCTGCTCCATGGCCCTTCAAATACTACACTAAAGCATGTTCTTTTTTGTGTTGCAGAACCTGGGAAGAAGGGAAAGTTCTTATTTTTGATGACTCTTTCGAACATGAAGTATGGCAGGATGCTGAAAATTATCGCCTGATATTCATTGTGGATGTGTGGCACCCTGAGTTAACAGCACAACAGAGACGCACCCTTCCTGCTATTTAAGGGGTTCCTTCTGATGAGCGGAGCAGAGGAGCTTTAACCCCTTTGGAGTACACAAATAGGATTAATTTATCCAGCATACTAAGAATACAAGTGTTGTAAGGTTTAGAAGAGATCAGGACGGCATTCTGCAATCACAGAGGACTTGATATAAAAAAAGGAAAAAAAGAAGAAGAAAAAAAAAAAAAAAAAGCCATGTTTTGTTTCATACTGATACAGCACTGATATGTATTGTTTTTCTAGCTGCAAGTTTCAAAATACAAATCTTGTCAGCCAAAGAGCAATAGGTCTGGATTTTCAAACTGAGGAATGTGCAGATGTTTTTGCCATGCCTATATTATGCGTACAACATCAGTCAGTCAGTCACCTGCCCGACCATGTTCAGGCACAAGATTTGCGATTCTACATCTGGGAAATACTTCCCAGGCTTTTATCTGGGAAGTAACATGTAAGGTATTTACAAACATATGCACACAGCCAACTTTGAAAATCAGTATGCAGTTGTAATGTTAGCTGCTTTAGGCATAGAACATGTCCCTATGTTATCAACTGTAGATAATGTGAATGGGTTATATGTGTTTTGTATTTTTTTCTACCTGAGTAACTGTATTTTTCTAGCATAATTATGAACAAACCTTCTTTAATCAACCACTATTTTTTAAAAAACATTATCTATATAAGTACATCTCTAGCTATCAGCAGAAGGAAAACACTATAGATGGACAGATTATATTTTTGCCAAGTGTGGCCTTCTCTTGCCTTCCTGGAAATGCAAACAGAAACTTGCATAGTCAGCTGCTTAGTGAAGCTTTGTTCTTCTAAAACAAAATAGTTTCTTAGTTAGCAGGCAACCTTCAGTTTGATGATGTGATTTTGGAAGATGTTGAGCAAATGTGACATCTGTAGGCTCTGATCTTAAAGTGCTTGACAGTTCTTAGGATTATATGGTGAACTGCTGTTTCTCCTATCATTACAAAAGCTTGTGTTGTGATACTCGTTTTCTACCCAGCAAGGGTCTGGGGCACCTCCTTCCAGGGGCTCCTTCTAGGCTGCCCTTGGGTGGTCATTCAGCAGAAAAAAATATGTGAAGAATTTCTTGTGCTTTGGGCAGAAGGACAAGGTCTAACTTGGTTTCCTGCCAGAAATCAGAGCAGAGAGAGAGCTTCAGGTTATTAACTTGTGTTAACTTCTGCTGCCAGCATCCTACAGTGTGCTAGAATGATCCTTTAATTGACCTAATGGTGTTTTCCTTGTCTTGAAATGTATGACATAATGCTGAGGTAGTCTCATCCCAGTACTGTTTACAGTATGCTCTGTATTTGCCATGCAGAATTTACTATATGGTAAAAAGGCCTATTTTTAAGAAAGAAAACTGGTTGGATGTTTAAGCAGTTGGCTGGTCTTTTGGGTCTGTACTGTTTAATGGGAAATGGAGGGTGCAGGACCCTCCACGTGTTAACTTCTAAGAACACTAACAGGAAAGAGAGACCTGAGGTTGCACTGTTGATGTTTATGGCTGGCTGTTATCTACTTGCCCGCAAAACCAGCCGGGTGTGGATAGGTGTGCTAGGATGCTCAGGGCTTGTCAAGGGCAGTGGCATCATTACCAAGGGCTGTGAGAGACAAACACTAAGCAAGGAGACATTGAGGTTACTTAATCTCCACAGCTTTGGCTTTGTTGTCCAAAAGACACTGAACAGTCATCTTATTTGTTTAATGCTCAGTGGTTTTGTACTGCAGAGACTACATCACGGTACCTAAGTATCGTGACCAGAATGCCACATTTGCTGAAGCAAAATACAGATAAGAGCTTTGCATTCCCATAAACTGAATGCTTTTCAGATTTTGTATTTTACTAGGTAATTAAATCTTGTAATGCCATGTAACACATGGTGATTGCACCATAAATTAGTGTAACCAGTTTCTGGAGGTGTGCACTTTAATTTCCTTTTTGACTGTTAAACTGATAAACCCTCTCTGATCAAGAGTCAGTTTTAGACAGCTATGATAATTAGCCTTTAATGTGTTGTCTGTATCAAAAATAACACTGAGACTATACATAATATACAAGACAGTAACAGTTCTCAATTAATCATCACGAAAACTGAAAAGATTTGTAAGTTTCACGCTTAAGAAAATATAAGCTTTAGGAGAATCGTGCAAAACTGGAAATAAGGTACTTGTTATTGGGGGGGTCATAGTAAGAATTTTTTTAAAACTCTTGGTGGTTGTTTAGTCAGAGACTATAATTTCTATCTTTGTAAAGTGATCAAGCAGTACAAATTATAAACTATTTTGTAATTCTCTAAAATAAAGACATAGTTTGTAATGAAGGAATCAAGAGCTGTTTAAACCAAAATTTGTGGTTTAAGTGTATTTTTATTAATGTTGCATTTTAGTTTCTATAGCTCAGAGTAAATACTAAAGGAGTGGTAAAAGCTTTGGAGCTTTATTTATGAAAATCCATGCCATCCTTCAGATTGTTTCATTGTTCCTTTGAAGGCTCATACTTTATCTTTTCTGATTGCAATTGGCAAATAGATAAAATTGGCAAATAGATAAAAGTAATCTACCCAAGATGTGTATATGCGCCGGAGTAGCACTGTATTAAATTGTGTAGTCATATATTGGCCAGTTAAAATCTTAAGTGCCTTGAATATGTCAAGGTGTATTGTAAATAGCTCCTGCAACACTGGAGTGAATCTACTCTATGCCTACCTGTCAAGGAGCTGAGAACATATCTTTTTTTTTAGGTACAGCTACTGGATTAGCTATATATATGGGGAGGATATATATAGCAAACCACAGAAATTATGCAGTGAATAAGTGGTATATTATTTTTGGTGTTCCTGTTTGCCAACTGGTATTTCATCTTGAAAAAGCTTTTCAACATTGGAAATGCCAATGGAAGAATTGAATGGAAATATTTTTTAAATGGAGAACCATTGCAATTTAATTTTTTTTTCTTTAGACTTATTTACAGAGGGAAATGACAAAAAAGGACAATTTACTCTCCTTTTTGTAAGGCAGTACGTACTCATCATGATGTTAGGAGATGAATTCCTCCCTGCCTGTAGTTACCTTGCTTGCAAGCACAGAGTCTGTATAAGATCCTACAGTTCAATACAGGCATCATACAGTTATATACAAGGCATCATATGTATTTATTCATGTCACAGCTAAAGAAAATAAATAATTCTAATCCTCTGCGAGGTTTAATCCTCAAGGACTAGATTTAAGTGATAGTTGCACTTCTTGGGCAAAACAAGTCCTACTTGAATGAACAGTGATTGTAACAGGTCATCACAAAGATTCAGTGGCAGTGGAGGTAAGTGTATTAACAGAGAAAAATCGTAAACCAAAGTATTTCTTCATTAATGCTGCAATATAATAGCCAATGTCTGTCTTTTTCTGTCTTTGATTTTTCACTTTCTGCTTTAAGTAAGTTCTCTGTGACAAAGCCAAATGCCTGTGAGTCTTCGTGAGCCCAGGGAAGGGAAGGGAGCAGTGTCCTGTTACCAGGAGTTGCCATCCTTGTTTTCTGTAATAGGTGGTAATGCCATGGGAAGGGGAATGGAAGAAATCCCAAAGATAAATGGGTTAGTTGTCTTATTAGTTTAATGTTCCTGCAAGCTTCTGCTTCTTTTTCCGACTCCTGTGTTGCCTTGCTGGGACCATCCACTGCCTTAAAGACTTGCTGTCTGTCATGGAGGCCAGGCTTTGTATCAATGACATGCTGCTGCAGAAGAAGGTTAGTCTGAATGAGGCTATTCTGTACAAATAGTAGCAGGTAAATCCCAGGTGTGTTGATAGGATCTGGCAGGATGTACTTTCTGCCCTGTGCAGGCGTGAAAAGTTGTTGTAGATAAAGGCAGTAGTTTGTTAGTCTACCTGTTAGGGCTGACCATGTCCAGTTGAACTATATCATCGCTTCAGTGTATCACTTATGAATTCAGTGGATATTCCAGAGGCGCATTACAAAGTCTCGTCCCCATTATCATCTCATTTTATATATATGATTTACACTGCTACCTTTGATATGTTGTTGCCAACCGCTTGTTCTAGTAAATTGTCAATGTACGGCAATTTAATTGAAGACTAAAGGTGTGTACAGTGGTTGTAACCAGTTTAGGAAATAAAGTCACTGCACATGCAATCTGATAACGATTTTTCTTTTATTTCTTTAATCTGGTTTCCATTTCAATGAAGGGATGGGACTCTCTTTGCAGCTAGAGCAAATAGAGAAATAACAAACTGATCTTTGGCATTTCAGTTCTGTTCTTCCACGTTTCCTTCTAGCAGAAGCTTGTACTGAATAATTAATTCTCAGTTTTCCTTATTCATTTTAACCATGGCCCGCATCTGCGATCAGCATACCCTTCTGGCTACACCTTTCACTTGGCTGCAGGAGGGAAGGGCGTAAATGGCTCTGCAGAGCTTTCATTTGCTTTTGTGACCTAAATGAAACAATCTGGATTGAAACATTAATCACTGGTGAATGTGTCCAATGGGTCTCCCTAGCACCCCCCCTTCACACACATGCACACACACACACACACACACACGCACATATCTAATAGGCTCCCGAGTTGCCTGTAGAAAAACACATCATTAAAATTAAATAATTGCATTTCAAATTGCCTGTGTCTGCTGCCCACACAGTTCATTCCACTCAGCTGACAGTTTTATAAGGGCTTCAAAAGTTAAGAATAATTTTTGCTAGATACTGAAATGTGACCGCCTATAAGCAGCGTGGATGAGGCAGCCACAAAGTGTCATGTTGAATGATATTATGCTGGCACTGGTTTTGTTTTTTTTTTTTTGGGGGGGGGGGTCTTTTTTTAATGCAAAATATTTCTGTAAAACTTGACCACTCTGTAGACGCTGCTGCTTCTGTCCTCTGAGCCAGACTAAACTGCTGACTACAGTGCAAAGTTTAAATTTGAGATGCTTTTCCTTAGAACACACTTAACCTTTACTTCTATAAAACTGAGCATCCCTGCTGGAGTGTTCAGGAAAACTACTGACACACCCTGGTTTCTTTAAACAGAGAATGCAGTCCCATAATTTCCAATATTTTAATGTCATAAGTCAAAAAAAAAAAAAAAGAAGAAATTCTTTGTGTATGGACAGGCTCCTGCATCAATAGAAATTTCTCAGTTTTTGTTCAGCATCGGCCACACGGACATGTCACCATGGCTGGTGACAGTTGTTACTTGGTCAAGAAACATGAAGGACTTGTTCTCGAGCAAAATGCGTGCGTGTGTTTGTGTGTGTCGTGCTCTGTGGGTTTCTGGTACGGTGGAAGTCTGTTAATGTATCTGTGTGTGTGTTGGGCACATGAGAGCTCAGTCCAGAGCCAGCAGTGGCTGGGTGTTCTCGCTTTCCCCCTGGTCTTCATGTTTCAGCGTGCCGGCTTCCACCACAGACTGGGACCTGAAAGCAAGAAGACACGCAAATGCTTTCAAAATATTTAGTGCTTAGCTACTTTCTAGAACGCACTCAGCAACTTAAGGGCCTGATCCTGAGATACCATGAGCTGTGTTACTGATTAATGTCTTCCTAGGCAAAACCGCTTGTGCAACTGCTTACTGGAAAGCAAAGTCATTTGTACAAGTGCTTGCAGGAGTGACTCTCAGCTCATGCTTGTTACAAATCTTGAGAAAGACGAGTAGATAAATCACATATTACTGATGTAGGAGTGTAAGGGGCAGAACTTCCACGAGTTACCCAAGATCAATGAAGAAACCAGAATTAATACAACGAGGGAGCTTCTGGTGTGCCCAGTCCTGCAATTTATCTTTGTCTTCTTGTCTATACTCTTGAAAGAGAACTTTATTCAGGGCTAGTTCATTTTAAATTAATTTCTGTGTTCAAGGTGGGAAGTATAGTTTATCCTTTCCTGCTAATGGACAAAAAAAAGAAACCCAACCTGTAAAAAGAAGAGTGAACACTAGAGAAAGTGGATAATCATGATTTCTTGCAGTGACAAAAGCTGAGTGGGCTTAAACTAGTGGGAAAATTCAAGACTCTCTCATTTTCTGAGGTCTGTGTACTCCAGTGTTTGCTTACTGAGCTATGGAAGGAGGAACTGATGAGTTTATTGTTACACAGATTTGTTATCCTCCATTTTGTCTGCTTCGGGCTAGGAGTTGCCTCCCAGTTTGGAGTGGGCAATGAGCTTTAGAGCAAAATCACTGTGTGAATTGGGAACCTTTAAAAAGGGAACTTTTTCAAAGGTAGGGGTAGAATCATCCAGCCTGGGCATTTGCATAGTGCATGGTATCATTTTAAAGAGCCAGTTTTCTCATGGATAGCTTTTAGAATTAGGGGTAGTTCTTATTCCCTACAGGATGTGTTTGTAGTTCCCAGTTGTTCATTGTGGTAACCTCAGTTTAAGCCTTAGCTATTTAATGAGATTAGATATCACCTCTCTTTTGATAAGGATCATTAATAAATTGCATCCTTTGGTACTGCAGCACTTGATCAGGACTGAATACCATGACTGTGAATAACTTCTATGATTATTTTTCCTATTCTTATGCCTGGAGCTTTCATTAAAGCATAATAAAAAATTTTCATTAAATAAAAAAATCTCCAAAGAGAGATAACAAAAACTGGATGCTCAATGGAAAGATTTTATGCCAAAATTTTCAAAGAAAATATGTTTGCCCAAACATTTTCACTGTGTATTTTTTACAGTAATGTGACATGCATAATGTTTATGACTGCACTTTAATATAGAAAAGCAGCTGATTCAGGAGATTATGCAAAATGGCAATTTACATATTTCTAGTATGTAACAGCAAAAACTAATCACGTGGCTTTGAAACTGATACAGAATGGATTCAAATCACAACTTCAACAGGTTTTTATTTTCTTTTCTGGACTACTAGAATAGTACTTGATTAATACTCGTCACCAATGTATGGTTTCTGTCTGACCCACTGCCCTACAATGAATAAAAAAAGTTGCAGATCCATTGCAGCATTTGCCAGCATATAGAAAGTTTCTGCTCTAAGCCAAATGTGAAAAATCTCGCAATTTTGCCTTTTGTGCCTTTTGTGATCACTGCTGATTATCTCTGCTCTCATGTCATTACACAAGAAAATATTCTTGCATCTGTAACAGCAAGATACCAGTTTCTCCCCTTTACTGGTACTCAGATGCATGCCAGGTTGGGAGCAACATAATCCCAAACTCTGTATGCAGGTACCACGCTGCTCCTCTTCACACTGATCCAAAATAGCTGGAGCATTGAGTAAATGCATTGCAGCCCATCTGACCTCCAAATTCAAGATGCCAAATAATTCAAATGCTATGCCCAGCCCTTCTGAATAACATGAAGAGGGATACAACTGAGATTTTAGTATCTGCCAAGCTCTGCAGTAACAATCTCTTTTCCTTTTCTGCTAGAAGCTGCTTAGCCCCCTATCCTAAAATAAGCAGCTCAGACATCAATCTGAAGGGCACAGTAATGATTTGAACAATCATCACTATTTTCTAAGACACCACGATGAAGGACTTGCTGTTGTGTTTGGATTTCCATTTTCCAAATGCATCAGTTTGCTGAAAAATGTTTCCAGTTTTGTTTTTAACTTCAATTTTAAGTAGGAAAAAAAAGAAAATTACTCAATTCTCAACAAGATTCTAAAATACCTTTTCCGTATTCTTCATTTATGGTAAATATTAAAAATGCTCAGAAAAGCGTTTTGGCAATATATATCAATGCAGCTCACAATCTAATATAGTAACTCAGCGTGGGAGATATATTTTACTGGCCTAGAACATCCTGGAATATGTATTCTATTGCTATACTTTATTTAAAGACAGAGTAAAAATGATTTACAATAGGCCACTCTTGCAGAAAGCATTTTCAACTGACCAGTAACTACATTTCGCGGCTGTAGAAATTAATGTAAGACAAATACTATTTGAAAGAATGCACCCTATATGTTGTTTTCATCTTGCTTTTGTGCATCTAACACAGTTAATTCAAGGAAAGCAGTCATATTCTAGGTATGTGCAAGTTTACACAATATTTAGGGGGGGGGTTATATGCTGACTCTAGTATTGAACCTAGGACTAAGGCTAGTTTCTGTTTTAAAAGTACTGCTACCTGCATTAACATTTTCTTCAGAGGACTTTATAATCACATTTCACATTTTTAAGTAGAATCTGATCATGGTTCTTGAAAGGTGTTTGGGTATCAACTCCACCTTAATGTCCTATTGAAAAATAAATTGCAGTCAGGCACCAAAGTACTTTTGCCCCGACTAGTCTCTGTAATTTGCAACCCTCTTTGCATTAAAAACACCAAAACACCTTCTTGCACAACAGTTTAAGCCATTTTGATGTAAAATGGTAAATGAGCAGTACAGAACTTGCCTTGTTTGGCAAGCTCAGTCTAAGCTTTGGCCCTGTAAATGCTGTGCATGCTGTTCTGTCAGTACCCTGTGGCAAGCAGAAGTTCATGGCACCAGACAAAAGCACGTTTATTTTGCTGCCTTTCCATATCAATGTGTACAAATACCTAATGGGGTGGAACAGAGAACATGAAGCCAGACTCTTCTCAGCGATACCCAGTGACAGGAGAAGAGGCAACGTGCACAAACTGAAATACAGGAAATTCTGTTTTAACATAAGAATAAATGTTTTTACTGAGGGAGTGCACGAATACTGGAACAAGTTGCCCAGAGAGATTGTGGAATCTTCGTGGTTAGAGATATTCAAAATCCATCTAGACATAGTCCTAGGCAACCTGCTCTAGCTGACCCTGCTCTAAGCAGGGGCTTGGGTAGAAGACCTCCAGAGGTCCTCAACTTTTTTGTGATTCTGTGCCCACAGAAATACTAACTTCTCTGAACCATCCCAATTCATGTTTCTCTATCCTGACAGGACAATGATTTCCTTTCAAAGCTCATTATGCCTTTGGGATGTCAACTTCAACAACATGGGTGACATTCAGCTCTTAAATGTAGATACCTACTGCCATTTAGGGCACCTTAGAGTATCCAAGACAACCTTCCATGGCTGACTGTTGTGACCCAGGATTTATAGAAGACTTATAGAGGACTCATGTCTTTCTGGAGTAACGGATGGAGGCCAAGAGAACATCAAAGTGCCTAAAATCATACAAGATGCCTATACTTAGGCAGCAGAGCCTCACCTGTGCTGTTTTTTTCTGCAGGATGAATGCAACTAGTTTGTAATGTCCAAGTCATTTTGACCTGGGCCAGGTATGAACATCTAAGCAGGAAATAGTAATTGCATTGGCCTTCTCCTCATATCACTACATTTTAGTCACTTGTGTTGTGATTCATCTCACCATCAGACATCTATGGCCACTCTGTGCTATAAATGGCAAAAATAGACATTATCAGGGTGCAATTCATCTGACCCGTTCTAAACATATGGTCATAGCATATGATTCATAGGTTACCTACGTTCAGGTCCCTGTTCTGATGAGTTCTCATCTGTTAACACCAGGGGGAACAGGTTCCATGATTTGCGAGGCAACGTTTCCTACATATTATACCAACAACTGCCTCACACTATATTACCTTTAATACTCACCTGAAATGTGGCATGTTCTGTGTGTGCTGCAACTTTGGAATTATAAATGAGTTTATTTGAATTCAAAGCCTTCTGGTTTTCCTCCTTTCTCAGCTAAAAATTCTCAGTAACCAGTTTGGAAGATGCTTGGGTGTGGAGGATCTGGTCGAGTTAAATACTAACACAAGTAGACAATTGTTTGTATCACACAGATAGGGTCACTGTGTAAGGCCCTGAGCTGGCAGACCCCGTGCCTGTCTTTCTTTAACATGATACATGCAGAAGACTTAGCTCTTGTAAAGTATAATGTGATCACCGTGGGCTGGGAGCTAAGTCTGAAGTAATTAACAGACAAGTCAATGCCCATAGACTTTCCTAGCGTAGTTTCCAAGGCTAGGTAACTTCGCTTAGGAGAGCAAAATGAAAATGGAAAGAGAAATTAATTCTCAGTCTTACTTCTGAAGCCTAAGTACCATTTGAGTATGCTCCATTTAAAGTGTCAATCAAATCCCCATAGCTGTTTTAGTGTTCAGCAAGAATATTTGGAATTCTGGAAAATCAACACTACCCAGCTGTTTCTCCAGCAGGTCAGCCATATATTTCAGATGACAGCACTGCATAGGTATGTACATCAGTATCTAAGAGAGCAGATGGCTTTATGTGTGTGGTCATTTTAATGCAACTATCTCAAATTCAGTCAAAAAACATGTAAGAAGGCTGGATGCAGGCCTTCTAGCTGCACTGTTTTCAGGAGGTTTTTGTCAGAGTACAGCTGGAGTGAATCAGCTCACAGGAATTGATGTCTGCTGGGTATCAGTTTTGTTTCCCATAAAAAATAAAATACCCAAATCCTGCCCTGAGCTAACAGTAACTGCCAGCATTTCATAGCATGCTTGCCTTAAAAGACATCTTTCAGTTCTCTGATCCCTCATTTTATGCTTTTCATCACAGCAGTGCTGATGTGCCGCAGCCCACAGGAGTGACGATACACTACATTTGTGCTGGGCTTCCTTTGGGGGGTTTTGTGGAGGAAGGAGGAGGGTGGCATGTTTTTTTCACCCAAGTGCAGGAGGCTTCAAGCTCTCAGAGTGACACACTGCAGCCAATCAATCAGATCACATCATGTGTATCTATTCATCTCTCTCTCACCTCCCATCTGCTCATTTTCCTCTAATTCCCTTCCCATTTCACCAGCACCTCAGGGCTGTTCATCTCCCAATTATTCATTCCCTTTACAGAACATAATAAGCATTTTTTTAAAATCACACCCGTGAATTTTTGTATTGACAAGGTCTGAGGGGCATTTCTTTCTCTCCCCTCCTGCCTCCCCATCAGAGCACAGAGGAGGGTGCAGCACCCCAGAGCGTGCTCTGCAACACACCTCAAGAGTATGCCTTCATCAGGTGGGAAAACCAAGGATTTTTCCCCCGGTATTACAGAAACAATGCAGATGTGAAGGTGTGAAGTAATTGTGGTAAAAGATACTCCTTTATTATTGAAAGCACTTGAAAATGAAATGCATGGGCAAGGCGTCTTGAAAGACATGTGTGCTCCCGCAGGTGGTGCAGGCAGATGCAGGCAAGCTCTGCTCAGCCGGTGCACAACTCCAGCGCAGAAGCCATGAAGTGTGGCTCTCTGCCCAGGCTAATAAGCCCTCCTGAAATCCCTTGCTAATGCAACTCCGCAGCTTGTGCGCTTGCATTGGCTCACAGCTCTGCATTAAGACAGCACAGCGGTGTGCCGCAGAGACCTGCCCGGAGGGGCAGTTTTGATACACGGACCACAGCATTTCAGAGAGGTGAAGCAGCATCCGTGTCTAGGGGCACGGCTGAGCTGGTTAAGTGATCCACCCACGTGGTGAGTCAGGGGGCAAAGCAGCACGAAAACTCTGGCTTAACCTTATTGCCAGCCCAGTGCTTAGCCCACAGGACAACGGTGACAAGATGCTGTGCTTCCCAAACAGGAGCTGGCTTTGTGGCCACCACGGCAGCGGTGACCACCTTTCTCCCTGATGGTTAACACACCCTAGGAGAGGTCTCTGAGTAGTGCCTTGGCATGTCAAAGCCAGGGCTGACTGTAGCCCACATCTGTGCTTAACTGCATGTGGGAAGAAGTCTCTGTGAGTGCATTTACACCGCTAAAGAGGCGACTGCTGCAGAGTGAACCCCAGCATGAGACCCCTCGTCCTCCCTGTGCCCGCCAGCTCTCTCCATGCCCCTCCTTTCCCAACAGCTGGCCCCAGCTGCTTCTCCCCACTGCAAACCCTGGGCACAGCTCACTGCAGGGTCTGCACCAAAGAGTGGTAGGGGTGAGACCGCACCGCATTTGGCTCTAACCATAGTCCAGCCGGCTGTGCACCCTGTCCTGACCCATCCCTTAGCCCACACCACACCCCAGGGGATGCAATGCATACCCTTTGGCACTTGCTTGTAAAAACAGTTCTCTGGTGGGCTATGACACAGCTCTCAGCTTACTGCAGACATTCTGATCTGTGAAAACATACAGAAATGCTTAAGTATTTGGCATAGCACATACAGTCTTATGCCTTAAGGCCATAGAGAGCAAGAGCCAGGTGCTATGCAGGGCAAATGCAGCCAGGCTCTTCTGGCAGAGGCTATCCCTGAGCAATACAGGCAGGAGTCGGTCTGTGCCACCGACCTTGGAATTAGGGTACACACCTTGGTCTTTTTTTCATCAGTGTGGATGTGCCTGATATCTCCTTCTCCTAAGTGCTTCTGACTTTGTGTGTCAAGATCTTGCCTTGGTCACATCCCAAGTCCAGGATGGGGGAAAGGCATGGGTAGGAGCTTGTCCTCTCCATTTCCTTTCTCTGCTATAGACTGACTCCTCCACATGGTTTTGGTTTTTTTTTTTCACATAGAAAGAATAGGAGCATCTGCTTCAGACAGGAGGTCCTGGAAGACCTTCAGTCCCTTGGGGTGCAATATGTTACCTATGACAAGGTAAGCCTAGTAATGGGGCCAAATAAAGACAACACTGCAGCAGCAGTCAACACCAATTTACAGCAGATTTGGCAAAAGCTGCTAAAAAGTTTGCAGAATATGATGTCTGAACAAAAGAAATTCAGGCCAAGTAATGAAGAAAATTTTCTTCTCTCACTCTGTGAATATTACATGCACATTCACACACACACGTGCACTTGTCATCACCATTCATGCTTTTCCTGCTCATCCCCATTTCCTTGCCCACCAAGCGTTCTTTCTAGCCCAACAGCTTCCAGTCCCCTTGCTCAGATACTCTGGTCCTTTATACCTGCCTCATCTTTCAGTCTGCCTTTTTTGCTCCCATTCCAGTGACTCCAGTTCCCAGTATCTCAACCAGATTGATTTACCACTGAATCATAATATCTTCACTTCTGTGTGGCAATAACAGGGAAGATGGAGCCCCAAGAGCAAAGGGTGTCAGTCTTCCTACTCCCCCATCCTACATTAGAAGTTTCCCATCCTTAACAAGAACAGCACTGCAGTGTGAAAACAACCCTGCAGATGTATTATTTAGGCTGGAAAGTCAAGCACCGCCACAGCGGGAAAAGCCAAAATGTAGGTTGTGGGAGCAGCAGTCACTTGGCCGGGTGTGTGGAGGCATTGTGACTCCCGCATTGCACCCCAGCCCCAGGAGCACGCACTGTTCTTTCTCGGAGGGCTCTTTCCTCCCTCAGTGCTCAGGGTAGACAGTGTCGAGCTAGTTAGTTGCTATTTATTTTGCTTTCTTCTAGCGGTTCAGCGTGTGGCTCTGTGACACCTTTCCTGCATATTATTCCAAGCCTGCTCTGAAGATAACCTTTGTTAATTCCCTCCCGAGCTTTTCTGTGGAGTTCATCAACGCAGTACTTGTGTGCCTCAAATGCTAATTCATTTACTCCCATAGCACAACTGTGAGGGGTTTTTTATTTCCATTTTCCATGTGGAGAGCTGAAGTGCAGTGAGATTAGGGTCCAACTACACCTCTAATGTGGTGTGCCCATTTCCCAGTACCAAGGGTCTGATTTTGCAGAGCGCTCAGCATTGCATGGCAGCTTGTGTGTTCAAAGCACATGTCCCATTGATTTCTGTTGCAGGTGAGTGCTGAGTATTTCTGGAAATTAGACTCCAGAGTCTATAGCTTGGCAGGCTGAAAATAAGCAATGTGCAATCTCACCATCTGTGTGAAGTTTGGTTTAAGACACTTGCCAGGCCGACACAGGGGCTCCAGGAGAGACGGAGAGCAGGATCCACTTCTCCAGGTCTACACCCAACAGGCTTAACCAAAGGATGATGCCTGGTCCCCCTCAGGCCTCGCCCTAACCATCGCCATTTGCTTGCCCATCAAGTGTGCTTCCTAGCCCAGCTGCTTCCAGTCCTTTACGCCTGCCTCATCTTTCAGTCTGCCTTGTGGCTCCCATCCCAGTGACCCAAGTTCCCACTTTCCCAGCTGGGTTCACCGCTAAATCCTCATCTCTCCAATTCTCCCACCAACAGCGGGGAGGATGCAGCCCCGAGAGCATGGGGTGTCAGTCTTCCAAATCCTGGCTCCATGTCTTGCTACAGCCTGGCCTAGTGCAGGGAAAGTTGTTGTGATCACAAGTAAAAGTTGTAATTACAAAAGCCCTCTGCACCCCATGACCTAGACAGGAGATGCGCATTGTGGGCGTTGAACCATCAACCCGAGCTGAGCAAGTTTATTTACTCTGGGAGGCCAAGCTAAAGCATGAGGCAATCCTTAAGGTCATTAAATGCTAAAATTAAATATGTTTCTCCAGAGCATGTGTGAATTGCCTTTTCAAAGGCTTGTAACTCAGCCAGATGTAGGTGGACTTTTCACAAGGCAGCAAAAGACATAAGCAGTATAAAACCATTTGTTTTATTAAGTGTCATGTCTCTAATCTAAACTACTAAATTTTTGGCAAATTTATAGCTAGCTGAAGACATAATTTACAATGCAATATTGTAGGCGGTCTGAACAGCACTGGTTCTGCCATTCCCACCTCCCGCCTGTGTTTGTGCACCCGTGCACTGGTCACTGGTAATTGAGTGCTGTAAACAGATGAAACCCATGCTGTCGATGCCCTCAGAGAGCAACTGATTTCCTGCCTTGTCCCAGGGGACCCCCAGCACCAAGCTACCCGTCCCTCCTGTCCTTGGTTCAGCCGTGGCTTTGCGACTCTGATCTCCTCCTCGGCTTCTCTCCCTCCTGGCTCCTGAGGATATTCTGCACCGTCTCCCCTGCAGCCTCCCTGGGACCTGCTAATGTGCCAGATCCACCGGCTCCTTTCCATTTCTCTCTGATGTATTAGCAGAATTCCGGTTAAAAGCTATAAAACTGTTCAACAGCTAATAATCTACGTTACTAGATAATGCATACATTATGTGATGCATCTCTCTGGGACACCTGCTTTACTGTCAAGAGGTGTCTTGTTCGTAACCTGTGTATGGAGGAAGCATTTCTGCAGAAGCATTCAGAAATTCTCCGTTGTTTGAAATAATTCATAATAAAATAGTGAACATAAGCCTTGCACCATAGGTCTTGCATTTTATAGAGCTATTTTAACTGAAAGCTTACAAGGACTGTTTTCCTTTTCCCCCAACACATGTGGAAATGCACCCCAGGTACAAGCAGAGCAACCCAGGTGCCATCCACGGTCAGTGAGAAGTTTTCACACATTTTCGTACTGATTTTTATTTGCTGGTATTTTACTACTTCTGCAGTAAATTGGTGCTGACTGTGAACCGGCATAAAACATGACCCATAAAAGCAGAAACATATGGTGAAGGAACATTAAGGTCACACCAAGGATAACAACTAGAAAGGTCTGCCTTGCACAGCCCAGCTGGGCATACAGAGGAACCAGTCTGAATAAATAAAAACCTTACATATGTCACCCCCACGAATGGCCCCTTTTGGATCTAAAACTGTTCCAGTCAGCATTAGTGTATACCAGTTGTGACACCCTTCTTTCTGGGAGCAGGATCCCATTTCTGAGAACCAACAATTGGTCTCAGCAACAAATTCATCTGAAGATCAGTCCTTTTGAAAACACACACATCAAGAGGCAATAATGGCAAACCCTAATCTGTACTTTAAAATCCTTTCCCTCTAATCTAGGACATAAAAGTCCACATGCTCTGACTCAAAAACATGGGCCAACACATTCCAACAGGTTTTTTTGCTGCATTTTCAAAATGCCTAATATGGGAGCTTTTGATGAACCACTAGGCAGGTCATTGCATCTTTAGGTGCTCAAGTTTCTACTTCACAGCAGGAAAAGTTAATGCTGTCTTGATGCATGAATTGTACATTTTCACAATTAGCATGTTTGGCTCTAATTTAAAAGTTTTACTTTAAAGTTTTATCCTGACTCTGAATTTCCTGAGTCTCTAATGAGCTTGACTTGGTGATGGTAGTGTTCTTGCAATCCATGTTATCCTAAGAAAAAATTTTAACACCAAATTTGATTAAAGTTATCCTTAATTAAACTCTGACTAAATAAATTTGATTAAACAGCACAGGTTGTTTGGCCAGAATATATATGTAGCTGTC
Organism: Aquila chrysaetos chrysaetos; assembly: GCF_900496995.4. Classification (NCBI taxonomy): domain Eukaryota; kingdom Metazoa; phylum Chordata; class Aves; order Accipitriformes; family Accipitridae; genus Aquila; species Aquila chrysaetos. The sequence continues at coordinate 40,442,143 of NC_044007.1, forward strand.
AGGTAAAATTTCCTTTCTCTGCAGGGCAATTTTAAATTGGTTTTAGACCTGTTTGCACTAGCAGCAGGTTAAAAGCAAGGGCTCTTTTGATGCCTGGGAGGGCAGAGAAGGAACATTCAGCTCCCAGGCTGTACTTGGAACAAGCAAAGGCAGAGAACAGTCTTTGTCACTTGGACTGAAGATCGAGTTCAGACATCAAGAAGTGACCCAGATGCGGCTGCAGAAAAACAGATCTTGTAAAGAAAAGCAAGTCACAGGGAGGCAACGTGCTACTGCAGGTTACTCGCTGCTGCTGGACCCACGTGTAAGAGCAGGGTGACGCTGGGGAAAGGGAAACTCTTCAAAGAACCGAGCTCCTTCACATCTTCCCCAGTCACTGAATCCGTCCCTCCAATTGGCGATGCTCGCTCACTGTTGTTAGGTACCCAAATAGCTACAGGCATGCTGCTCCCACTGTGCCCCAAAAGACTATGCCCTATTGGCACAGTGATATGTTGAGAGCAGTCTCTGACTCTTTAACTGCTAGGCTTAACCATCCACCATAACTATTCATTATGCTGCACACCCGGATAAAACCTCCAGCTGTTCCCAAAAACAACAGCTCATCAGCAAAAGCCAGCATGAGTGCCTCAGGCAAATGCTTTGCTTTTGTGTTAGCTCCCTGTTGACTAAAGCAACCCAAGGCCCCTTTCTGACCATCAGAGCTCACAGAAGGTTTGGCCACAGCTGAACGGGAGGTGATTTTCTTCCCTGTGCTCTGAATTTTCACACTGTTCACATTGCTCTCAAATCCCATAGCTCGTAAGTGACAGGCTCCCTGTGTGGATGCAGACCATTCAGAAGAAGTGGCCCAAGACAGGGGAAGTGTCTGTTGCCATTGCTGCTCCCAGGATTATCAAATGGATGCGGTCGAGCTCTCCGATTGAACTGACTTTGCTATCACTGTATTAATGCTGGTTTGCATGTTTATTACCTTGCCCATTTCAAACTTCACTGAGCTGAAGCTTAATAAACAGATATATTCTGAATGGATTTTTGTTATTGTTGCTTTTTTTTTTTCCTTCCCTGGCCATTAAGACTCGTTATGTGGAGCCATCAGCTGTTTTGCTTTGTTTCCCATCTGTTCATACAGTACTTGGGTTCTGAGATTTTTTCCCAGGGTGTGAGATAATACTGCAGATGGGATGTTTTGATTTTGCCCCAGTGGGACTTCGTGTGGCCGCTGGTGGAAAAATGACAATTGCAAGGGTTTTGATTAAAGATTTTCCATGTTATAGAAACTTGTCATATCTCAAGATTTTCAAGATCATGTTGCTAACCAGAGTCAGTGGCAGTTTTTTTCTAAGGGGATTTTCAATCCTTTCCCCGTCTACAATGCCTCCATTCCCTAAAGTAAACAAAGACTCTTTTTTGAGAACAAATTTTGTGCAATTTCAAGTTACAGGGAAAAAACACCCCTGCCTGTGGTTGGGGAGAAGATAATGTTCTGGTCCCATTGCTGTTAAGGGGAGCAGCAATTGGAACCTAATGAGACTGTGAAGGACAAGTCTAGTCTCCTGTGACCACTGGTAGCCACCTCATATCAGACCTTTCACTCGTGTATCAGTTAGGTTGTCATATTGACAAGCTGTTTCAGTAACTCACTCTGATGACTAGCAAACCTACTCCTCTAATTTGCAAGCAAGGTATTCTTTGGTCAGCTTATGCCCATTTGATCTCATGCCTAAGTTGTCCTTTTTCTCAAATACCTGTTCTCTCTCCCCAGTTTTTACTCCCTGCTGGATTTGTAGAGAATGGTCATACCCATTTCAACCTTTGCTCTGAGAGGCTGAACAAACCACTATCTTCTATAGCTTCTTGCTGGAAAATATGCTGTCCGCTCTCCTCATCCTCCCCACAATTCTCAGGTGAACTTGTTTCAATTTATATGCCCTGGTGATGGAAGCCAAAGCACTGCTGTCAGTCCTGAAACCAACATACGGGCACGTACCTGCTCCAGCTTCACTCCCTCCCACTAGTGCTTGGTGCTGCATTTTCTCCTGGTCTGCATTTTGAGACTTACTTTAATTTTCAGGTGATGAATTCAGTTTGGTCTCAAGCACATCTTGAAAGTGCCCTCTTTCTCCCCCTCTGCATTCATTTTCTAACATAGATTAGGTGGCTACAAAAGTATGTTGGTCAGTTGTCCTCTGATTCCATTTCCTGGCATTTTTCTTCCAGATCTATAATGATTCCTATCTTGATTTCTCATCATCTCTGCTACTAAAATTGCTAGACACTATATTTGGAGTAGGTTGTGCCCAGGGTGAGCTTCTCTCTAGGTGTAGGATGGCAGTACTTCATTTCACAGGGACATTTCTCTGTGGTCACAGTGCAAGACTCCAAGCTCTTCTAGCAGCATTGAGCTCCAAGATTAAGAAAGCCTTAACACAGCACTGGCCCAGTGGCAGCTCTAGCGAGGACGTGCTTGTATGGCTTTACAGCAAGTGGCCGCAGAGCCAGGAGGGGCAATCTGCAACCCTGCAACTTGTCACGCAGCAGGACGGTGCTCCGGGGAGCGGGAGGAACAACCACCGTCCCCCCAGCCTCCAGGGTAAATCCACCTCTCATAAGCACTGCCCTCCCCTGCAGCTAATTACTGGGCAGGTAAACCTGCAGTGATATCTGGCAAGTCAGAGGAGAAGATCCATAGCTGTCCAGCAAGGCTTTTCATCCTTAAATTACAGAAACCTAAGAAGGCTCAGTCTTCATGTATTTACCCCTTTCAGAGGAACGTTAGTGCTAAAGAAAAGGTCAGCCACCTTTTTTTTTGTTAAACCCAACTTTTCAGCATAGAAACGCTTATGAAATTATCATCTTTACTCAAGAGTTTAAGGATTTGTACGCTGTGAGTGGAGTAGGAGAGGAGAGATTTTTAATGAAACTGCAAAATTGCTTTACTAAGGGAAACAATGATAGGGCAATTGTGAGTGAATTGCCTTTAAGATGAAGACTAATGCTAGGAGATCACCTATGCCTAGTGTAAACCTCCCTGGAGTATCCAGGAATCTCAGCCATGGCCTGAGACTTTAGTTGTGTTAGAGATGTATGAACCTAAAGAGGCAAGGAGGGGGAATATATAAAGACAGATAATGCTGGTAGAAGTCTGTAGACCTTTTAATAGGCCTCAGATATAAATCTGGTCTAATAAATCTAATAAAGCACACAATTATGCTTCCTAAGCGTAGGCTTTTACCTCAAGTTAGGCCGAAACCTCATTTCAGGGGAAGAAGAATCAAAGCAAGCACTCATAGGAGAAAATCTGTTGAAGCAGTGAACTTTTCACCTCTAACACTTAGTAATGACCATGGAGTACAAGATCAGATGGTTCACTTAACTGCCGAGCAACGAAATTAGGCTAAAAGTTGGATCTAGTCTGCCCAGAGGCAACATGACAAATTAGATTCATCCACTCACCATATTTGTATTAATGCACTTTTGTATTAGTGAACAGATTATAAAAGAAGGCTTTGCCTCGAGGCAGGGTTTTCTGGCACTGAACTCATTTTCAAGCTGAGGTTCTCCCCTGAGGGCACGATAAGACCCTCCCTTCTTTGCAGCCGAGGATCTGATCCTCAGCAAACATTTACCTGTGAACAGCTCTTAACACTTCAGAGCTTTAAAAACTGCAGATTTCTTTCTGTAAAGCTACATAAATTGTACCCTCTTGGAATATGTTTTAATAATAATGGAATATTTAGTTAGCATCTTTCTAAAATCATTCAGTGTGTTCCGTTGCTAATATTATAAAAAAAAAATATTTTAAAATCAGCTTTCTGGGACTCGCTCTGTAAACTCATCCTGGCTCCCAGTCTTGGCTGGCGCTCAGTAGTGAGAACTGCTGACTACGCAGACGGCCACCCCTCTTGATGCGGTGGCTGCAACCCTGCAAAGGGTCATAGCCCTGCGGTCTTGTGACCCTGTGAGTTTGGGACTCATAGCACTTAACGTCACTGATAAGCGTGAGTGTTTTCAGCACGAGGCCTCACTTTGCAGCTGCAGCAGCAGCGTGGCATCCCTCTGATCTGGGAGGGAGCTGTGAATCAAGAATGCATTTCTTTTTCCTCTGAAGATGAAAGACTTAAAATTAATTGCATGACATTATGGCTTGTCTGTGTTGTCAGCTTTGATTTTGCTGTGACAAAATGATGGCCGCTCCCTGTCACACTGAGTGATGCCGTGTCTGTGAGCACTGCACTCATCAAGTGGCAGCAGTGAGTGAAAGCATCACTGCGATCTGCATGGAAAGCAGTTTTGTGGAGCGGGGTGCGGAGGGTGAGGCGGCGAGTGCAGGTGTTACACTCCTGCGGGGGACCCAACCTGGCCATCGCTCCCTGCAGCTGGTGTTGGCTCCGCCGTACCACCCACAAACCGGTGCCAGGTATCCAACCCTCCAGCCCCCATCCCCGCAACCAGTGCAAATTACTGAGGGTGATACTCTCGTGAGGTGCAATTTTAAGCGTGCAGAGTTGAATGAGCAACCACTAGATATAAAATCAGAGATCTTAAAAGAGCAGCTCTGCTGCCTTAGCAGGGCTGGAGGGAGAAAGCAGGAGCAGAAGGAGCGGGAGGAGACTAACCCATTTTCCCTTTAGAGGGCAGTGGTGTTCATCGTACAAAAGCCGCATTTCCAAGGAGGTTAAAACCCTTGTCGTTAACAACGGGGGTCAGTAGCACCAAAGCAGCAGGAAATAATAGGGACCGGCACTGAAGTGGTGCTGCTGGCCGCACTACGCTGTAAAGAAGAGCATCTCACTCTGATACACTTTCTGTAATGCTCTGTGCAGGGGCTCATTAATTTCCCCTCGTTTTTGTGCACAGTAATCAGACAAGTAATTATGGTTCCGCAGAGAGGCTTCCTTTCTGCCACCATGCCATGAACACAGGCCAGGGTGAAGTGCTTCTTACCATCAACATTTGCCATATTACAGCCTCTCTCCAAGCCAGATGAGCCCTTCCTGCTAGATTTATGTCAAACCTGTTCAGAGAGCCAAATAAGAGATGATTTCAAAGGCAGTACTGACCTTTTCATGGGTTTGGGTGAGGCCTCCCGCTCCAAGTTGGAGGACGCATGCTTCACGTGCATGGCGTTGTAGGAGGTGTGGGTGTACTCGTTCTCATCGCTGTAGTCGGGACCAAGTAACGTTCGAGCCCACGTCCCCATGTCGTACGGAGGAAGAGTCCCCCCAAATTCAGAGGGCAGGCATTCAGGGTGTATTAGCTGGTGAAGGCTGTTCAGGTTGTTACCATGAAGAAAGATCTTTAACAAAGAAGAAAAAAGTTCAAAGTCATCATCGATTCCTTACTTCATTAAGTACAATAACAACAGCACTAATGAGGTGTGGAGCATCATTAGTTGATGCTGCAATTTCAGGTGGGAATTTCTGAAGTGCTCGGGGCTGGCTCAGGCAGGCAGGAAGAGGGGGGGATTAGCTTTGGGGAGTGCAGCTGATGAATTAGGCTGGCACTATAAACACTTCTGAAAATCCCAATTTTCTTGCTTTCGGCACATAACACTTCCACTTTCTTAAGTACCAGATCAGGGAAAGTGGAAGTCAGGAATAATGACTGATTGTTGCTACTGTAAGAGGATAGAGGCTTGTACAAAGAGCAGTGAGAAGAAAAGGGAGATAGTGGAGCTTACTGAAAGAAGATGTGAAGAGCAGGTCCTCAGCATCTGAGAGGGCAACGCAGCCCTGCGCCCCAGGACTGACATTTCCTGGGGGTGTACCACACCGGGTCACCACTTCGCGCTGCTTCAGCAACATTTGTCTCTCTAATCCCTCTTTGCTTTCAAGCTGGTACTACCCTTGTCCTGCCTGGTCAGACACACCACAGGGTGGGCTCTGGGGCCTCCTGAGGGATGATCCAGTGGTTGTTTGATAGACTGCAGCCAACAAATGACTAAGATGACTGCAGGACCACAGTTCACATGGGTTTCAGTGGGGAAGACCTACCTCTTCTGCAGTGTGAGCAAACAGCCTTCAGGCATGGGCATTTTTTGTGGAAACAAGTGAGTTACCACCATGTGAAAACAGTCAACTTGCTGAAGGAATGAAATAGGAAATTTTACTCCCACAAAAAGAGTTGAGCTGAAGTTTCCCTCACTGCAGGTGACCTCAGCCAGGCCTGATAATCCCTCCACATACATTGCCAATTGTCTCTATGCCTGAGCATGTCCCATTAAAATGTATCTACGCTTTGTTAGTGATAACAGCTTTCTGGTCCCTGGCTGAGTTATTGATTCAGTCCAGACCATTGCAAACTCTAAGTTTTAATAACAGCAGCAATTCTCTGAGGCCGTATGAAAAATGCAGAGAGCAAAAGAAGGAAGAAAGCAGGCAGCTACTCAGCTACTCCAGCTCTGCAGCTTCCTATCCCCCCTGGCCCCATCTAATTACCCTTTTCCTTGTCTTGTCTTTGAGGAACGGTTTGATTAGCGTGTACAGGGCATGGATGTACCAGGGCTGGTTGACAAAATGGACTCCTCCAAAACGGGCAGGAAAGCTGTCCTACAGAAAGAAAGAAAAGGAGGGCAGTTAATAGATGCAGTGCTTTAGTCCAGCAGTCAATAGGATGAAAGTCAGAGGAAGAAGTCTGCCTTTTTCCATCTGCAAACAAGCACTGGGCTTGCGGGGAGGGGGCAGGAGGGAGATGGAAAAAGAAAGATGCCCGGAAACATTTGCATCAGTTTCCTCCGTTAGCAGACGCAGCCCCTTCTCCCCTCCACGCACTAACGCATCAATTGCTGAAGATTTAAAGTAGGCTCTCCAGCCACTTTGCCTGAACATTTTTTAACTCCATCAGGGCATCTGACTTGGCTGGGGTGGGAAGTGAGAGGGGGTTTATGAGCACCGCTCTCTTGAGGGGAAGCTTTCTAATTTCTCATTGTACAGAGTAAGACAAGCCCCTGGTTCCCACGCACATTGCTGCACACAGCTCACCTTTTCACCCTTCGGCCTCCCTGCCTCCCCCCTGCTAAAATCATCATTACAATGGCTGACCTTTCGGGGTGAGCAAGCAGCATATTATGGGAAGGAGGATGGGTGGGAAATGCTGATAAGTGAGGGTGTAGGGAGAGCGCACCATGACAGCACCATGGAAACTGCCGGAGCCCAGCGCTCGCTGCCAGGCTGTGCACAAACACCCTCGGCATTAGCATGCAGGTAGCGTCCCGCCGGGGAGGTGTTTGCAATAGCGTCCTACTCCGCTCAGCCAGCGTGGCACGCTTAATAAAAGAGGAGGTTGCTGGCGTGTCTTTAAAGGTTATTGTATATTGTGATGGGTATTTTGCACCTACGCTCTCATATAACAAATGTCAGTCAGTCAGGAAAGAGCCTAGGATTTTTTCGCATTGCATAAATAGTGGGACGACCGCTGCTCCTGTGGGCAAATACGCTTCCAGCAAGAGGAGAGGTGGCTGTCTCTCCCCTGTGGAGGGAGATTCTGATGAAGCCATCCTCATCCTGCATGCGCTCCTCACTGCTACAGCTCAGCATGTACAGACAGAGCATAATCAGGTCTCTTCCTTCAGGGCTTTGGCTTTGGGACTCAGGCAAGTTCATTCCCCCCACAATTAGCACGGGCTGTCCTGGGGCTTTCTCTCACCTTCCTCCAGAGCATCAGAGATTGAGCACAGCTGGTGAGGATATGGGGTGGATTTGTGAGATGATATGGAAAATCCCCTTATACACCTGCTCAGTATAGCTTCTGTGCTGCTTCAAGGTCATTTTTTTCCCCAGATTTAGCACTATGTAGGCGTTCCACCACCTCCTACCACCCAGGGCAGATTGGCAGGACTCTCTATGCTCTTTAGCACTGGCCATGGATTGCCCCAGCAGTCATCTTAAACCATACTCTGGTAATGTTTGTGAGTGGCCGCAGGCATTAAGTGACACTTTTTTCTTTTGCTATACAGTAGTATAAGCCACTTACACCTCAGACGTGTCAGTTGACCTGAAATCATTACAAATCTCAATATTGGATGCTCTGTGCAAGACTAGTGGGTGGTCAGGTCAGCATGCAGGAGGCCGAGCAGTGTAACAGAACAGGTGATCCCATTTTAAATCCCAACCAACTATGAGCTGAGCTTTTAAAGGATGGCACATGCTCTGTTGAGGTGTTCATTCATGATAAAGATGACTATTTCCATTGCTGCTGGAATATTCATTAGAGTTTAGGGACGCAGCTCTGACTGATATAAACTACTGCAGTGCTGTGGGTTGCAGTGACTTCAACTGGACTGTGCTGAGAAACAGCTGCAGAGAGTCTGAGCCCACCTAGATAAAACATTGACCAACATAAGTGTGAAGCCCAAAGTGTTTTTCTACCCTGTGATAATCTAAAATTGGGTTTTAGAGCAGACCAGAGGCAAAAATGCCCATCTCATGCAAAATTCACATATGTGGTTGCTTTCCTCCCACATGGGAATGAAAATTTGAGGATTTGAAACCTTTCACAGAATATTCTAAAAAAAACCCCAACAAAAACCCAACAACTAAGAAATATTGGAATGTTCCATATTTGCCTTTTTTTTTTTTTTAATTTCTGTATTTGTCAAGCTGGCTGCCACCCCACAAGCTGTATCTCTAAGGGAGGAGTTCTGGACTCCTTTGCTCTTTGGGGCTGAGCTGCCACAGCTGTCCCAGGTTGTACCATAGGAGCATAGGTCAGTGTAGAAGACACAGTCAGTCTGAAGGAAAGGATAGTAAAGGAATGAGAGATGAGAAGCAGGGGAATAACTTTAAGACACAGAGATTTATACTGACCCGAAAAAGAAAAATTGTTTTGCCTTCTCACTGGAAAGCACAGATTATATTAATCACAACCTTCAGTGAGAAATGTCAGTCAGACTTCATTTCCAAGGGGGAAACGTGGTTTTTTTAGAACATGTTGACCAGCCTTAATGATACCACATTACCCAGAATGGTCTGAATGCTGAGAATTATAGGAACCAGCCAGAGGTTTAAACTGGCAGACTGCCTCTGGAAAAGGTTGGCTAAGGAAAAAGATGTTATTTCCTATATAGAAAATGAATTTTATGTCCACCCAACATAGATTGTTGAGTCCATAAGCTAGATTCTGTCTGGTATGTCAGTAGATTGCTACAGAAAAGCCCCTCATATAACAGTTTTATTTAAAGGCAATTGCTTTCTTTTCATTCTGAAGGTACACCCAAAAATGCACAAAGACCCTTGAAAAGGCAACATGATGGCCAGGAAAAAAACCAGCCACCAAAGAACATTTTTTTTTGTGTAACTTTCTGCTCATTTTTGTTCCTTGCCCTATTAAGCACATTAAGCTCAATTTGACCTTCATCCTTCAGTCCACCTGCATTTGTAAGGCTGTCAATTAAAACAAGGACAAGGACAAAATTTTTTTTTTAAACCAAAGAAATTTGATATGGGAATCATCCAGATACTGTTTGGAACCGCAACATACCAATTTTGCAAAAGTCCCTAATTAGAGCGGAGCTGTCTTGGAAAGAAAAGCTCCCGTCTGGAGGTCTGCCTTGCACAGTTCCAGGAAGATGTATGAGACATTTCCCACACCCCACTTAGTGTCTCTGCTGCTTTCCCTGGGGCAAGGTGAAAGTAGCTGAAATTGATTTTCTGCTGGAGAGCTTTTGCTTTTAGGAATTCTCCTTTGATTTCTCATGTCTTGTGATTCCTTGGGAAGGTGTATTTTATAATGAGGTACATTTTTTGGAGCCTACTGTGAAAAGGACCCTGGGACCACGAGGCCTTTTCTTAACCTGATTCTTTGTTAAAAATACCTAATCCTGAGGATATATTTACATTTTATTCCAATGGCATAAATAAAATATAGCACGCAAGAATTGGTCTAATTATTTGTGGACACTACTGTCATTTTATCTGAAAACCAGGCTGGACATATTAGCATGTTGCTCAGAGATGAAATTGCAGTGTGAATAAATACATCCAACCCAGTGCTAATCTAGCTAACTTGATACTCAGCAATAGCAGGGAAGAAACAGTGAAAGGACTCCAGATACCTGCCTGGGCAGCTAGCTCACTCCAGAGTCAGACCAGGTCTTCTTCATTGGGACCTGAAGTGAACTAAAACAGGGAATGTATCTAACCAAACTGCAGTGGCCCCTTCCCAAAGCAGTGTAGGCAAACCTAGAGAGAGAAAATTGTCCAAATGCAGGGTTTTAGTTGTTCCTGTCGATTGAATGAAACTGGTGCCGTAGATGGGACTTCTCTTTTGCCTAATTTGTCTTTTTTTTACTTTATATATTTGTTTCTCTACTGTTTTCAGTTATTCCCCTCTGCATCATCCCCAAAGAAGAGAAAGAATGAACACTTGAGTGCCACAGTGGAGCTGCCACAGACACCCCAAAATCCATACAGGCCTCAATACCTCTCTTGTTTCAGATTGGAGAAGTGTCTCCAAGCTTGCAGATCAGAGGAAAATGTTATGGAGATCATTGTTTCCCTTCTCTGCCCAGACCTCCTGTGCAGGGAAATTTCTGAACTGAAATTAGTGTGGGACTGAAAACCCTTGGTACACAATGTTCCACTAAATAGCTTGGGAGCAACAGCTACGAGGTGAATGAGAGATTTTTTCATTATTTCTGCCTGTTCTTGCTTTCACGACATCTATTTCTTTTGGCATGAACATGCATCAGAAACCTTTTATTATGTTGTTGTTCTGAACTGCCTGAAAGCTAAAAATCAAGATGATCTTCCAGCATCTCCTCACATCAAAGTATGGCAGAAAAGCAAAACAATCTTTGCAATACCAAAATTAGGAATAAATCCAACCTGATGCTCAGGGTCAATCTTTTCGAACTGCATGAATTGGCTTCATAAACCAATGTCCTGAGCTCAAAAATCAAATTATAGTGTATTTCTAGGTCACAGGCCATCTGAATTTTGTGACACAAACATTTTTAAAATGCTTTCATAACTTCTAGCGTTTGCAATCAGAAAAGCAAACACACATCTTGCCATCCAAATGCACTTTAATCTCAACCATGTTTGCCAGTTGACTGCAAATCAAAATATAATCCCCTTTCAAAGAAAATAATTTCCCTTAGATTCAAGAAGATTTCAATCATAAACAAAAGTGTTTAAACCAAAAGGTCATTTAAACTGAGGATAAACTCAGCATCTTCATGCCCGTGCACTTACATAATCAGTCCCCATGGTGGATTAAAGCTCCCACAGACCATATTAATAGTTCAGGAAGCTTTTGTTAATAGTTCAGTGATAGTTTCTCCACGGAGAGTTTCTGTGAATGTATGATTTTAATGGATTGGCACGATAAGGGAAGGAGGCTTTCTGGTCTCCAGCTCTGGATCCAAATTCAGCCTCTGAAACAGTGGCAGTGGTTGAAAGTTGTCCCCGATTTTACGACTTCGTCAGATATTGGATAGGTTGTGTCTGTCAAAAACACATTCCTGAACGCGTTTTAATGAATGCCATGTAATGCCCTTGGTGCAGACAGAGCAGGCAGGCGGTCGTATAGAGCCTGCTAGGGGGGAAGGTAAAGTGGCCCCTCTCACGGCTACAGCTTCAGCTTCTAATTTTAATGCAGCTCCTAGGAGGTGAATGCTTAGTTCGGGAAATCCCAGGGGCAGGAGGCGGTGGGAGGCAGCAGCAAGGCCAGGGGCTGTGAGGACCCTGGGACCGGGCAGCTCCCGCACCTCTCGGAGCAGTCCCTGGGGCTGCGGGAGCCGGGGCTGCTCCCGCTCGCCTGCTGCGGTGCCTGCGCTGAGCCCAGGCACGTTTCAAGCCTCCGTCTGGACAAGTTGCTCATCTTTCCGTTATCTCTTTTTGCTCCCCTGTGTTTTTGAAGAGATGGGAATGCAAAATTAATGTTGCCGGTGGCAATAATTGCAAACTCGTTTGCTTCTACCTTGGCATGCCCTCAGAGTACACAGGGCTAGGAAATAGATGCAGAGTAGGGGAAAACCATTAAAAAAAAGACATTAGTGCTAGCAATATGGCAGTCCTGATCTGCTAGAACATGACCGTAAAAAGAATTCTTGCAACCGGGAAGAACTCGTTGATTTGGGGTAAGCTGTGACTGTAACTGCTCACACCAAAACGCTCTCTTTTCTTTGAAGCATACAGTAGCAAAGGACTGGAGGAAAATCACAGGAAAATATGAGTGCTTGGTTTATTTTTACACTGCATACCCGCATATGTGGATGAGTACGCTCTGAAGTACTGCTGTCAGGGAAGTGGAACTGAAAAATGAACATTGGGATGCATTCTCCTAGACATTTTTCATTATGTTTGTTATCTCTCCCGCTACACTTGATAACTTTTAAAAGTCAGTCATTTGCAGTGGGTTTCTCCCAGTCATTATTGCACATTAGTGAGGTCCTACAGAGCATCTGTTCATGGGTGTTGGCAGATGGCACCAATAAATCAGGTTATAGAACACAGATTTCCTCAGTAAACTTTGATTTGTCCTGATAGAATCATGCTGTCATATCATCTGTTCTAACAAAATAACTTGCAACCTTGGGGCAAAAGGGGGATTTCTTCACTACCTTTTTTACAAGAAACCCTTTGCTGAACCAACTCAGAATAATTTAGGGACAGAAAATTTCCCAGAAGCAGTGACTCCATTGGATTGACACCATACCCCGGTGCTGCTTTTTTGCTTGGCATGTGCCCCTGTTGATTTCAAAGTGTTTCACACATGTAAGGTATAGACCGAGGCTCCCTCCAGATAAAAAGTTGCATAAATTATATTGACCAAGAAACAGCAGGTTCATTCAGGGGCTTGGTTGAGGACGTAAACAGAGAAGAGAGAACTTCTAAAGGTGATTAATAACACAAAGAGCATTGACACACTAATTCGGAAGTAGCCCATGCATGTGTGCAACTGGGGTGCCACAGTTTGTTCTAGATTAGGTCAGATTAGGTGAGGCCAGATCAGGGAGCTTCTGATGGAGCAGGAAGAGTGAAAGTCACACACTAAAATAAGGAGGGGTAGATAGGGTCACAGGAACAAGCAGCAGCATGGGAAGGGACATAATAGCTGGAGGCTATTTTTCAGAGTTAGTTTAGGAACTTGCCATGATCTTTGCAGCCAGCTCTAGCAAACTGGGATAAATTGTCTCCAGTGTCCTGATTTTTGGTGTAAACTGTAGCTCAGAAACAGGTTTATATCCAGCTTGCTTGAGGGTGACTGCAAGCTGAGTTGCTTCTATTCCTGTATCTCACTGAACATGAATGTCTCAAATTAGTTGTGGGGGAAGGAAAAAAACACCAGGAAGATCATCAAAGCTGAAAGTAGTTTAGGGCTTAATTAGAAACTGCAAAATGTGTTGGGCATAGTGCAAGCCTGGCCTGGAGCCTTGCTGGATGAATGCAGGTGCTGCTGGCTGAAGTGTGTGACCAGAGGTCGGCTGTGATGCTTCACTCTCCCTGCGATACCAAGCCCTTGGCTGGCTGTGACCCATGAGCTTTGGTTGCTCGCTCAAAATCATCATCAGAAGAAAGTGTCTGTGTAAACGTCAGGTTTCTGAGAGAAGTGTCCTCCCTCCAGTCCTTTCCCTGACACTAGGAATTAAAGCAATGCTGTTTGTCTCTGCTTGAGCCATTGGTGGGTTGTGTGGGTGTGAGTTGCTCTCACTTTTGGGGGTGTGATAAAGAAGTGGGGGGTTTTGTAGCCAGATTTTAATACAAGACCTTCTGAAGCAAAATGGCCATTAGCAGAATGAGCCCATCCAGCAATGAAAGTGAAAGTCAGCATTAGGACATCTTTAAGGAAAGACCACCCCTGTAAAAGAATCCACCCAGGATGACTGGGGTTAAGAAGTTTGGCATGGAAAACTTGACCCAAAAAATGTTCTATTTTTAATATACACTTTTTGAAAAAGAATAACTTAAAGATTTTTTTGAAAGTAATTTTTAAAGTTAAGCTCTAAACAAAATTAATTAGTGTTATTAACCACTGTAGCTAAAATCTGCTATTTTCCTTAGCTGACCTGATTTAAACCTCTCTCTCCCTACCTATTTCTATTTCCATAGACAGGCCCTGCACCCATCCTGAAGGGCAATAGATCTGTGGGACACTGTAGTTGAAAGCACAGGGAGTGAAGGAGTTAGGGCAGAGAAGAAGATGACACTGACACAAATCCACCAGGATTTAAAAAGCTGTTGGAGGAGAGGGTCAAGTGCATGCAAAAAGCCAGTCCTGAAAAGGACAAAGTACAGCACCTTATTTCATGTCCAATACTGAAATTTAAAACAAAAAAACCCTGTACAAAGACTGCCTCTTTAGATATGCATTGTTATGCTGAGAATCTACATCATGTATGTAAAACATTTACTCTATATTTTCTTCACATCGCTGCTTGCTGTATCTGTGTATCTGCTCTCTGCCAAAATAGCAGTGTCTGAGCGAAGGGGCAATGAAGGCCAAACTGTCATGGTGAGGACAAATGCCCACAGCATTAGTTAAAAACAGCCAAAGAAAAGCAATTAAAAAAGGTCTTGTGGCACTTGCCTTTCTTCTCAGGAGACCTATTGACTTTGCAGAAAAGCTTTCCATCTTGGCTATGAAAGCGCCAAGGTGTTATACAGAAATCATACAGACAGTCGTATTACACTTGTGTTGTGATTGAAAGCTGATGATGGAGAAAAGGAGATTTTATTTATAGTGCTAGGCAACCTATTTAGTGCTGAACAGAAGCCTGCTGTAGCTTGGCTTCAACAAAGCCTGGAATCATCTTAAAGCTCTTGCATGTGCATTCACATATAGAGTGGCATGTAAAGGAGATTATAAACTATTATTGTGATGCAATTATAACCTAGCATGGGTCAGAAAAAAAATGATCAAGCAATTTTTTTATTGGCATTTGTTGACTGACTGAAACAAACTATTTGACAGAGATGATTCCCTTTCCCATAAATTTCTCTGCATTTAGCAAGAAGTTAAGAAAACTCTTTGTGTTGACTTCTCCATACAGCTCCTTGAAGGTATCATAGCCTTCTAGCACCCATTTTCTCTGCTAAACAGAAGCTAGATTCCCATCTTATTTCACTAAGAATTTCAGTTTTTACCCTAATTTGTTTGAGATTGGAGCCTCATTTTAAAATGGAAGGTTTCCCTTCTTGTAGGTCTCACACAAACACTTTTTAAAACAATTTCTATGGTCTCTGTCATCCTTGACAAATGTACTCTGATGAGTGTCCCCACGGTGAAGATATTTTTTTCAATTCTTTTCTTCTCTTTCAACAGGACTGTGTGTGTGTGTGTGTGAGGGTGGATGGGTGGGTGGTTGGGTGAGAAAACCCTGTGACCTCTTTGTTTTAAAGGGAGTCAAAATGCTAAATGCCTGTGCAATGGTAGAAACCCAGCTCTGGGGGGATTCAATACGAGAAAACTCACGCTGCATTAGATAAACACCTGACAGCAGCAGCACCTTTGCTTCATGTACAACCTCTTAGTCTTCAAAACAATAGAAGTCTAGGGGAAAAAAAAAAATCTTTTATTATTTGCATGATTCAGTCTCTGTCCTGGTTCTAATATCTTAGTGAGATTGCTTAGCTTTCTTATCCCTCCATGCTGAAGGGAAACTTGTTTCATGTATTTGTGTGTCACAAAGTCCCACATAGTCGCAGGGCTGAACTGACAGGAGCAGACCGACGTGTTGCCTCTGCAATAAAATGTAAATTCTTTGTGTCTGCCCTTTTGTGATCTCTTTTTTTTTTTTTTTTTTAATAATGGAGCAGTGCCTTGGTAATGAGAAACCTGACTATAACTGAATGTCCTTGAAGTAAGTTTTGAGAACAAAAAAAGTGAGTAATAGTAAAGATACGTGTGGAAATATGTAAAGATACATGATGGAAAACATTTTTAGGAAAGCTGT
The DNA here is from genome assembly GCF_900496995.4 of Aquila chrysaetos chrysaetos. Lineage (NCBI taxonomy): Eukaryota > Metazoa > Chordata > Aves > Accipitriformes > Accipitridae > Aquila > Aquila chrysaetos. The sequence goes on from NC_044007.1 coordinate 40,458,041, forward strand.
TTTTATGGTGTTGGACAGCATTTTAAGTTTCGTGACATTTTCTACACTCTGCACTTAAGAAACAAGATATGAAGAGCATTTTTCAGTGAAGAACCTTGTGCTATGCAGTAAGGAGAACACACTGATATTTTTTCCCTTGTGGTCATAAAAGTAGGAGTTGCTAATAGCACCACCAACAGCTAAGATTGTCTGATGATCCATTTGCATTTTGCTATAACTTTGCCAGAGTTTTGCATTTTGGGCTCAAATGTTTCAACAGGGAGATAGACACATTTTTTATGGGAACAGTTTTGGGGGTTGGAGGGTGGGGTTGAGGAAGAGATCTGAGTGTTTCTCAATGGGCTTGGGGGACAAATATTTTTTTCTGCACTTCAAAAATATTTCTATGACTACTGGCGGGTAGAGCCTTTGGGGTATGGACCCGACCTTTCACAGAAGGTTTCCCTAGTGCATGTGGTTTTACTGCTGCAGTGAGAATTTGCAGCTGTGTGTTGGCATATGCCAGAACTCATTGAAGAAAGTTTGGAGGTTGAGACGTTTCATAAGCTGGACTAGTCATAGTGATACCCTCTTCTCTTAAAAGCTATGATCAGTCAAAATCCTCCGATTTCGTCAGCTACGTTCTCCCGACAGAGCGGGAGGGAGGCAGAGCTCTCCTTGCTGTGGTTGCTCCTGGAGGTATCATAAAACACAGGTGGAGTCAGTGGCCCCTGAAGGTGTACTTTGATACCAGGATTCCTCCTTTTCTAAGTGTGTGACTTTGCCATTTTAATGTTCTTTTTGTGCCGTGTTCACCACCTAAAGCAATGCTAGCTGGCAGCCAGTGCTGCTCATCACATAATCGCTCAGAATCCAGGGCTTTTATCAGTCTGGCAGCATTAAATGCCGCATAAACTTTGTAATTTTTGCTACAGAAAATACATGCTTACGCTTTCTGCAACAGCCCTCTCATTTCCACAACACAACTTCCCTTCAGTTCACACTTCTTATTCCTCACTACCTTCTTTTGCTGCCACCTTAACTCTGACTTCAAAACAACTTTAAAACACAACGGTAGAAAAATGATTTCTGCTGTCTGTGTAGGTGCAAGGAAAGCAGGGCGCTAATCAGTGCAGCTTCCCAGCCTTTTCATTATTATCAGCCAAGCATAGATATCAGACTGCTGGGATAATTCCAGGACACTGTTTCAGTCCTTTGACTGCTTCTGTATTATCACCTGCTCCCACTAAAGTCCCTGAACAAGAGGAGTCTGAGGGTTACCAGTTAAGTTTACTGCCTGAGTAGAACTTTCAATGCCTATCCCAAAAGGTTATTCTTAATTGTGTTTTCAGGCAGCACAGCATCAGTCTGAAAGCTAATGATTCCTCCATTCTCTTGTACTACTCTTAAAAATTTGTTCTGATTACTTTTTCTAAGGCCAAGAGCAGAAAAAAAAAAAAAAGAAAGACTTCTCTGAACTCACTAAAACTATAGCTAGCAGGAAGGTGTGACCCCATTTCTCACCCACCTCAGACTAAAAAGCCACACAAATTTTCCTCTTCCTCCTTCTTCTCATATTGGATTAAAGTCACACATTAAGTACTGCTACATGAAGTCTTAAAGGACTTAGGCTTTTTCCACCCAGAGGATTGGAGTGTGCTGTGTCATATCCCTGCAGGTCATTAAATTTGCTAGGTAGATACAGGGCAGTCAGTCTATACCTTCTCCTTTGAAGGCTTCCCATCAAGAACACTGTCCACCTGAAGGCATGCAGCAGCATATCCTCCTTGTTAAACTCCAAGCTTTTTATTACTTCTCCCTGCTTGAGTACCAGGCATTTGCAAATCAGTGGGTGTCATTTACCTTGAGTTTAGCAAGGCTTTAGGCACGGTGGCCCATATTGTCCCTCTAGCAAATTGGAGAGATTTTGTTTGGAGAGGTGGAATACAGTGTGGGTGAAAAATTGATCAGACTGCTGGGATTCAAGTGTTGAGATCAGAGGTACAAAGTCTGCCTCATGGTCATTTACTAATGCTTTTTCTCTGGGGTTGATATGGGAGCTAGTAGAGCTTAATGTCTTTATAAATTACCTGAGTGATGGTAGGGAGTAACTAACCCTCAGAAGATTTGCTGATGGTACCAGGCTGTGGAGTACAGCTGATATGCCGGAGGTTAAGGCGGAGAGTCCTTATTCAGAGGGATCCTGACAGGCTGGAGAGATGAGCTGCTGGGAACCACATCAACAAATACAAAGTGTTTTATCTTAGACAGAGTAACCCCATGCAGCAGGACAGGTCAGGCACTGAACAACTAGTAAGCAACTTTGCAGAAGTGGATCTGAGCGTCCTGGTGGACAAGTTGAATATGAGTCAGCAGTGTATTTCTATGGCAAAAGTGACCAACTGTGTCCTAGGCTGCACTAGCAAGTGTATAACCAGTGAGGGAGGGAGGTGATTCCTCCCCTCAGCACCTGTGAGACCACATCTGGAGTGCTGTGGCCATTTCTGGGCTTCCTATTGCAGGAGAGGCTGACATACTGGAGTGAGTCCCTCAGAAACTGCCGAGATGGCCGGGGACTGGAGTACGTGGCATATGAGGAGAGGCTCAGAGAACAGGGTCTGTTCAGTCCACAGAAGAGGAGGTTAAGGAGGAATCTCACTGCTCCCTGCAACTAATTAATGGGTGCCTACAGAGATGACAGCCAGACTTTTCTCAGGGAGAAAAGACAAGGTAATCAAAATGAGTTGCAGTTGTGGTGGAAAGCCAAACCACATACTAGCAAAAAGTTTCATGGTGGGCAGTCAAACACAGGAACGCATTTCCTGCAGAGGCTGTGGAAACCCCATCTGCAGGGATGTTAATATCTCAGCTGGAAAAGACCTTGAGCGACCTAATGTAAACTCAAACATGGATCTAATTTCAAAGTTTGCCCTGCTTTAAGCCATGAATGGGATCAGATGACTTACGGAGATCCCTTCCAACCTTAATCCCATGATTCCGTGGTATTTGATATGTGCGGGTATGCATGCACCTGAAGTTGTCAGACTGTTCCTGCCCTGTAATTTACTTAGTCATGTTCCACACTTATCGCTGACTGATCTCTGGTTACTCAGGGCTTCAGGTTGCAGTTTCCATTTAAAGCTGAAGCTTTTATCATCTTTAAAATATGCCACAGAATTTATTATAGACTAATGGGCAGGAAGGTAAGGCTTATTTATGACATGCTTTGCCGCAAAACCCATATTATGAGCATAAATGACAGCAATAAACAAAAGAAAATAATCTGTTCTGACCAGAGGATAATCTATATCACTAACTCCCTGCATTGAACTGTTGTTCCAAAAATGAAGGATTTCCTTGTTATCAGGAATGTGCTGGGTGAACAGAAGTAATCAGAAAAGCTGCATTCCCTATTAACTGCTACAGTATTTCACACATGCCCTAATGCATATTAATCCCACTTATGTCCATCAACTTGATTAAAACCTCTCCATTACTGAAATCTATAACTGGCACAGAAAGGTATCAGAGCTTAGGAAAGAGTGTTCATTTATGCTGTTCACTGGACAGCTTTCCAGTAGTGATAGGGTATTTCTGGTAGGAAATAAACAATTTCTGTTGGAAATCCAGCAATTTGGAAAACATTTGGAGACTTCAACCAAAGCCAACATTTGTCTGCAAGTGTTAGTGAGAAGTTAATAGTATTGCTGAAGGCTCTGCAGGTGTTTGACCTGGGATTCTTTTATTTTTCCTTTTCTTTTGGCAATGACACGTTTTAATCATATATATGCAGTAGTGTGCAGGTACAGTACATCTTTGCACAAAAATGCAAGATAAAGGCCACTGACAACACACTTACAATGCAGAGGTTACACTAATATCTTGCTTCCCCACTTCTATTAGGTGTCTGTCTGGGAAAGTCAGTTCACTGCCTATTGCTACCATTGTCTCCAAAATTTTAAGACCAAACCGTTAGCAAACTTCCTTCTTTTTTCCCCCTAATTCTCTGCTCCAGGCACTACATTGTTTCAATTTTGAGCTTAAAAAAAATCTTAGGCACACGGTGTTGTACAATCTGGGAGAGTCTACTCTGTTAAATAGGCTCTGCTATTTGAACTGGTTGAGGCGTGAATGGGTTCAGGTTATGAAAGCTTGCTCAGTGTGAAATCCATCACTGAATGCAGCAAATTCTTCACTCAAGGTGATTATTGAACAACTGATTTTCCCAAGAATAAACAAGCAAGGAAATATCCTAAACAGAAAAATAGAGAAGTTAAATGTCTTGCCAGTAGTGAAATTCTTTCAGACTACAGAAGATAATTGGAGTAATTTGCGTAGTATGTCAGTCTGTATCCATAAGCCAGAAGTGCCACTGGAAAGGTAGCTTAATTTCTGACAGAGAAGTTCTGAAGCACCTTGATTGTTAAAACTATTTTCCCATTAACTTAGACAAAGGATGCTAATTATGAAAGATTATTACAGCAAGTTGACCACTACTCTCAAGGTAAAGTGAAACATGTCAGACATATGTTTTTAAACAGATATTACAAAGAAAGTAGTAAAAATAAAATTATGTTTGTGATTGATAGAAAGTTAAAAACAGTTTTTCAATTTTTTGAATCAAATTCAGTTTGTGATAAGATCACTGTTAGGTTCTAGGAAAAATAATTCAAGGAAGCGTCTACTGAAATACCCAGAATCAACTTACGGCAAAGCAATTAGCATTTCTAAAGCAATGAAGGACTTGTCTGAAGTTTGAGAAGGTTAGATGTTGCTTTGATGTTGTGGACATGAAAAGAAATCCACAATGTTTCTGCAAATGAGGTTGAGGCAGGAAAGCATAATGCTGTCAGTGTGGGAGCCCACAGAGCCCAAGACTGAGAAACCCAGAGTGGACAAACAATTCATGCAAGATAGTATCTGCCATTTGTAAAAGGATCACAACACTACACAGGCATTTACAAGCATCAGCAGACATCTGTAGAAGAAGGAAGCAGACTTCTTGGAAAAAAGCATAGTAGAAGGTGGATGGGCTCTCCACCTGAAGGCCCATGGGACACAGACTGATTTTCCATGATGTTTAGGTGCCCCAGGGACACCAAGATCAGCAAGGACAAGTTACTGATGGTAGGAGTCAATGAAACTCTGGTCTTATAGAGGTAAACCTTATTCCATTACAGAATTATGTCAGTAAGTGTTTGGATAAAGAAAAATATTGAAAAATATGGAAAAGTTAAAATTTATAATAGTACCAGAAGGAAAAAAAGATGCTTATTATGGAGATTAAGAGATGCCAACTTCTGGATCTGAAAGTGAATTCATTCAATGGGCAGACAATTGTTGACCACAACTGAAAAGGAAACTAAGGATGCTTTCAGGGAATACAGGAACTCCTAACAGGGTATGGAAGAGAGATTAAAGGGTCAAGATGGGCCATGGCTCATCTATCCAAGAATGTTTCTCTTCCCGTAATTCAGGCTACAATAAGAGAAGCCTATTGCTCTAGAGAGAAAAGGATAACTAAGAAGAACAAGTGAAGGTAGTGGTCTTACAGATCATGTGAAAAAACCAAGCAAAAACGTTGAAATTTTTCATTTGCATACGAATGACCTAAAAAATGGCATCTATTGCAATGTCTCTAATGAGAAACGGAAAGGCCAGTAACACTCTGGGAGGTGACCTTATGAAACTGGGGCATCCATTTGTGCATGATCATTATCTCTTTAGGAAACCATTTTTTCAGAATGCCATCGGGTTATGCTCAGAGCCAGAAGTTTTTTGCTTGGAAATGCAACACATTTGACAGTGTAAACAGTACTAAGTTATGCATCAATTATGTTAGATATGAGGGAAAAGTGTAAAAAATCCTGTCTGGAGGCTGCAAGCAGCTCAGAAAGCACAACAAATTCTGACATAAACTAAACAAATTAAGATGTAAAGTGTACAGATATATTCCAGAGAACGCCCTGGGAATGCCTCCCCCAGCAGACCCCTCAGATGGGGGAGCTGTAAGGAAATTTGCACCTAATCAAGCTGCCTGCATCAACCGCTTGAGAGGGCTATTGAGAAGATACACACAGGAGGGGTATGTCACAACCACGTCTGCATTTAACATTGTGAAATTATTGTGGCACCAGTGATGCACTGGAGGTCACATGAACTCTGAAGACAAGATGCCTGTGCTTGTCAGCCAGCTGTCAGAGCCACTTTGGCGTCACAGGTGTCTTGAGACAGACAGAGCAAAGCAGCAAGTCCAGTATGGTTTGTGAAACGGTGCTAGCAGTGATAGAGGTGGGAAGCAGTCATGCCAATGTGCAGTGGACTCATCCCAGATGCGAGCGACACTGCTGCACCAGATGGACACAAGCAGAGGTGGAGTAGGTTTTCTCAGCTGAGGCAGCTGAGCCCCAGGACACGCAACAGCAGGAACTGAAGGACCCGGCTGTGGCAGAAATGGCAGCATGGATATTACAGCTGAGATCCAAGGGTCCATGTGACAGTACGGCGCACCTCAGGGGTTAATTGAGCACTGGTAACTGATGGTCTTTGAGATTCTGAATTGCGTTAAAAGTCAGTGATGGTGTGCCTAGGAAGGGAAATTGTGGGAAAATAAAGAGCTTGCAGTAGGACCTTAAAATAGCCACTTGGTAATAAATGATTACTGTTCCCTTCCCCTCTTCCATCAATCTAGCCATGACCAGTTTATTACCCCCACTGTTGCTGTGCTCACAACTTGGAGTGGAAACATGAAACAGCACTTTCTTTGTATCTCCTTTAAAAGTGGCAAGAACAACCTGTTTTCCCTCGCAGGGGATAGGATAAGGTCTCCCACACTGCTTAGAGAGACCAGACTGGTAGGAAGCAGCAGTAAGGAAGAGAAGACAAGAAGGAGGAAGAAGGTAGGAAATGTGTTCTCCCCAATGGCATTCTCACAACTGGATAATTTCTCTGGCTTCAGATCCCCTGGTCATAATAGCAAACCACCTGCTCATGAAAAAAAGTGCACTTCAAGAAAGGATAACTGGCTTAGTCATCCAGTCACATCACAGCTCTTCAGGGTTTCTCTTATTTTAGTAAACACGGTTTCATTTTTAATCCTGTTTCTCCATTCCTTAAAAAACATTTTGATGTCACTTGTATAGTTTAACCTGTCCATTCTTCTAAAAAAAAGACATGTGAGACAAATAATCAAGCATCCTACAAAAGTATAAAGCTAGTAGTACCAGCAATTGTGGTAACAATAAAGCACAACTGCAGTTAAAATATTCTGGAATCAGATACTCTACAAGAGAGTTTAAAGCACTCGTAGAGTCTTTACTATAAGAGTATCAGCCATGTTTAATACCAGTGACAGCCAGGGACAAGCACAACCCTGGTGTTTACAGCTGGGGTGCAGGTCTCAGCTCCCCGTGGCAGGTCTGATCCCTCTCCAGGATGCATCCCAAGTTATGGACCCATGTGGGCTAAGTTCATAGGGCCACCTCCACCCTGTGTGGCTGGACCTGTCCTATGCTCATGGATACATACACGTCCATGTTGCTCATGTTTCTCTCTGACCTTCCCTCTGGCCTCTTTTGGCCTCTTCTCTCTGAGCTGCCAGTGTGATGTGGACGAGCTGGAGGCAGAGGTGCAGGTTAGTGGGACACTAATGTTTCATTGCGCTGCCTTTTTCTACTCCTCCAAGAAAATCCCTATTCTAGTAGACAAGGAATATTTGTTTCCATTATGCTGCAAGACTTGTCACAAGTTTCAGATTCAGACTGCAAACCATGACCTGATGCTAATGCCCTTGAAATGCCTTTTTTGTGCCTTTTTTTTCCCCATTGTTGTCATTCCTTCACCATTCCCTCATCCGTAGTTCTCTCCTGGATCAGCTAAGTTTGTTGAAGCAAAATCCTGAATAATATATTTCAGTATGCATTTTGTCTTACATTTTGATTGACTTCCCGTGTGTTTTTAGAGCCACAGGTCAAAAGCTTCATTGCTCCCTGCTGCTTTATAAAGTATTCTTCTAAATAAATAGTACATACCACAGAAATATCTGGTCGTCCTAGCAAAACACGAAGCTAGCTGTGCTGGTTGAAAGCTGAAGAAAACAGCACCTGCCTGCACCCAGCAATTCTGTATAATTCTAAAGACATGGAGACAAAATGAAAAGCCTTGCCTCTGCTGAGACACAAGAAAATTTACTGTGAAGTGGAATTCAACACATGAAAACAGGGGTGCAATTCTGAAAAAACAAGAGAGGTTATTGTCCCATCACTGCTAATTACTTCCTTGAAGCTGCTGGTTACCATCCCTCATGGTACCTGGCCTTGTGACGGTCCCTATAGCATTACAAATAAAACTTTCCCAGATGGCTTAGGTGAACCTGATGTATTTGCCCTGAGACATCAAAGAGTATTTCTGGTCCACAGCTGTGAAAAGCTACAAGATGAGGGGTGGATACTACTATATGCCCATCTCTGGTACTCCTCCAGGTGTACACTCGTGAGGTATGAGTTTCTTAAACTGATCTCCACAGAATTGTGGTGGATTAACAACAGGTACACTGTCATTTTTCACCTCCACCAAATAAAATACAGTAGCATGTAAAGTCCTATTAATTTATATCTATTCAATCATATATTTATGCTGTAAGTTGTTTAGAAAATATCTTTTCATGGGTTTAAGTTTCTTAGAAGCCAGATAACTGAAGAAAAGGTTAAAATCTAGCACTCATGCATTTTACATACAGAAGGTATGGAAAATGCCTTTTCTATTTAGAAGAGGACCTGAATATAACACTTGTCAGTGCCTGAAGCAATGAAATTTGCTGTGTATTGTTTTTTTCTGCCTGATGAGTGTCTTGGTTTTCTGGGAGATTTTGAAGTCAGTAGAAACTGTAGCTCCAAAGTACAGTCCCAGCTCCAATGGCTTCAGGTTACAGAACTGTTTGTCAAAATGATGAACTTCTGAATGACTCTGGCCTCAACGGTCTGACTCCACTGAGGAGGATTAGGAACTTTTCTATCTAATTCTAATTTCCATCTGATTTTCCACACTAAGCTTTGGATAAGCCTTGTATCCCATATGCTTATTTTGTAATACATAATACAACCCACGTATGTTTTCGGTGGAATTGGCAGCATAACAAGAGGGAAGATTTCAGCTATGTGTTTTTGCTGTGCCATGCAGCATTGTACGCCTTGCCTCCAGACATGCTGACATATACAGCAAGCAAGTAGATGGGTTTGCAATGGTGAGCCGTGGTGTGGGGAGACATCAGATACGACTTTGTATTTTAAACATATTGCAGTGACTGTCTGCAAGAACTTCACACACACACCCCTAAAGAACCTGATGTTTCTTTTCATACTTTGAGGAAACAACTGCAATATCATGGCAGTCTATTTTAAAACTGCCTTCACTGTCATGGGTTTGGGATGATGAAATAATCTGACATTTTAATGGAAGTAATACTGAATGCTGATTGTGTGTTATCTTGAAGGACTGCGTTTATTGGTAGAAGCTCACAAAGGAGAGTTGGCAGTTTGCCTTAATGTGAGTCCACCAGGGGGAATATTCATCAGACAATATGAAAGGGCATCAAACGTGCCTGACAGGTGAGTCTCATAGTGGCTTGACAGCTTGGACATTTGCATGAGAATCTGCTCACCCTTTGCTTTACTTTTCATTGAATAACATTGTACATTGAAAACTCTGCCTTGCCATCTTTGAGATCTCAGCTCCTCTCCATCACACTCAGTGATGTCATGTGAGACCATGTTTTGGAAGACTTCTCAGGGTATCTTCCTCTCTGAGGTTGCCTACCAGCTTCTTCTCCCCTCATACTCCCTCCTTTGTTCTTCAAAGAAGAAAAATATTCTTCAAAGGACATAGTGCTCTGGCAACACTTTAAGGTGGGCCTCCACATCTGATCGATGACCCAGGTGCCCTCAGGTTTGGCACATGAATGTTACCTGGTATTTTTGTTATCAGGGAAAGCATGAAATGCAAGAGCAGGAAATTCCCCTACAACTGGGGGGAACATCACTTCCTTGTCTTCCATCCTTTGACCTTACTTGCTGTATTGGGTTTGTGTGGCAAGGTTTTGGTAGTGGGGGGGTTACAGGGGTGGCTTCTGTGAGAAGCTGCTGGAAACTTGCCCTATGTCCGACAGAGCCAATACCAGCCGGCTCTAAGATGGACCCACCACTGGCCAAGGCCAAGCCAATCAGTGATAGTGGTAGTGCCTCTGGGATAACAGATTTAAAAAGGAAAAAAGTTGCAGGAGACACAGAAACTGCAGCTGGAGAAAGGAGTGAGAACATGTAAGAGAAACAGCCCTGCAGACACCCAGGTCAGTGAAGAAGGAGGGGCAGGAGGTGCTCCGGGTGCTGGAGCAGAGATTCCCCTGCAGCCCATGGGGAAGACCATGGTGAGGCAGGCTGTCCCCCTGCAGCCCAGGGAGGTCCACGGTGGAGCAGATATCCACCTGCAGCCCGGGGAGGACCCCACACCAGAGCAGGTGGGTGCACAAAGGAGGCTGTGACCCCGTGGGAAGCCCGCGCTGGAGCAGGGTCCTGGCAGGACCTGTGGCCCCATGGAGAGAGGAGCCCACACTGGAGCAGGTTTTCTGGCAGGACTTGTGACCCCGTGGGGGACCCACACTGGAGCAGTGTGCTCCTGAAGGACTGCATGCCATGGAAGGGACCCACACTGGAGCAGTTCATGAAGAACTGCAGCCCGTGGGAAGGACCCACATTGGAGAAGTTCGTGGAGGACTGTCTCCTGTGGGAGGGATCCCACGCTGGAGCAGGGGAAGAGTGTGAGGAGTCCTGTCCCTGAGGAGGAAGGAGCGGCAGAGACAACGTGTGATGAACTGACCGTAACCCCCATTCCCTTCCCCCTGTCCAGCTGAGGGGGGGGGGAGTGATGGAACGGCTTTGGTGGGCACCTGTCGTCCAGCTAGGGTCAACCCACCACACTTGCTTGTGTTAATTACTGGCTGCTGACACCAGTGTGATCTCTGATTGCCTTTTCTTTGCCTCTGAGTTATTAACAACAGGACAAATGTTCAGGAACTCAACACTTCCTTGCTCAAATTCCATTTTTGAAAAATCCATTCATAAAAGCATAGGAAGATCCTTACTGAGCCAGAGCCAGCTAGCCCAATATTCTGTCTCTGGCTGTGGTCAAAGATGGACAGCCAGGAAAGAGTATAAAAACAGGATAAAACTTGGTGTGTTCCCAGAGCACTCTCAGTTTCCAGTTAACAGCTTCCTGTATTTTCTCTTTTCCTGAAAGTTTTTTTCTGTCTCCAGAGACAACTCTTCTCTAATGACAATTCAGTCATGATTCTCCATCCTAGCAATCTATAGATGAAAAAAAGAATGAATTAAAGTGATGGGAATTTTGAAGACTATTGATATCTTAGGAGTCCAGCTTGCCTGCCTGGGAGTAGATTCTAAGGTTTAGGTTTCTCCTATCAAAACATTCCTTACTAAAACAGGAGGGAGCCTGCCAGCTGCAACACTATCCCTGGAAGTCAGGGTTTGTTACGAGAAGAGGAAGGGGATACCATCATGATTTGCTTCTCTGGTTTTGCCTTTTCAGCATATTTTAGTATTGCCACAGTCAATAGCTCGTTACTTGCTTCACTGAAAGACTCTTTTGGGACTCTCTGGGTCTTGTAGAACTTTGCACTGGAAAAAATAACAACAAGCATTTCTGTGGGAGGGGTCAAGCCTATTATTGTCCTGAGAGCATGAATCAGGATCCCAAATGTTCCAATACAATGTCCTTCCAGCTGCTCCCGCTCCATGTCAGATCAGTTACCATCCTGTGTGTAACTCCATGTGTGCTCCAGAACATTTCAGTGCTAGCGAGGAAAGTTTTACATGCACTCCTCAGATACTAGTGAATCCTGTGAGAGCTCTGCTCTTCCATGCAGTGCTTAAGCAACAAGGCTTAAAAACTTGTAAAAAAAAAAAAAAAAAAAAAGGCAGGATCTTTATGATCATGTTGGTTACATTGCTTTATATAATAGATAACTATGCAAGTCATCCTTGCAGCTGATTGCTGCTGAGCATATTCTGCAGTGTGACGGTGACCTCCGGACCCATACGGTAGCAGATCTCCTTGGACTACCTGAGAACCTGGCCTGGCTCAGCACTCTGGTGTTGAACACTTATAAGTACAAACTCGGGACTTTCCAAAACACTTAATTGTTTTTCATTAGGTTGACATTTCCTTTTTAGCTTTACCTCCAAGCCTGAGGCATGTGGGCTTTCTGAGGTGAAAAAGGGTTGAATAAAAGGTGATGATTGATTGTAAGAAAACAATTTGCAAGGAAAGCGAAAACAACAGAACTTCACTTCATCCAGAAGCACTTGCCATTTGAGAGCTCAGCACTTGCCATTCTGTGACATTCTGCAGCAGTACTTCTGGATCTCCTGGTATTGCCAAGTGTTTAGTAGGACTCAGTGTAGAGTAAAAGGGATAAAAAGGTTATTAAAGATATCTCAGGTCACCAAAATATGACATATTTAAGAATCCCTTACAATTTGTTATACTTAGCTGTCTAGAGTGCAAGAGTGAAATGCTGACTCTGAAGAGGTCATGAGGACTACAGTATCTTCTAGAAGGTATAATACATCCCTTATTCCAGTGCTCTTTATTTTTGTAGCTGCCTTTACTCCTGGGAATGCAATAAAGTGTATTTTCTAAAAACTCCACAGTGTCAGACTAATAAACACTGCGTTTACAGCTACTCAACATATTTTCTATGCGGTACCAAAACAGGTGAAGATAGAAACAAGCAGTCATTAAAAAAAATCTATTATTGTAAAACAGAATGTCTCATCTATAAAGCCCTTTGGTTTTAGGGAAAAAAACAACAACCCATGAAATCCATAAAGTCTAATTCAGCCTCTTAGTGGAAGAAATTCACTGCAGCTATACAGAATGGTGGAGGTTTGCAGGGTTTGTAAACGTCTCTGGCAAAAAAAAAAAAAAAAAAAAAAAAAGTTAAAAGCAGGAAAGACGTATAGGCTCCTCTGCTTGCATAGGGTATAGGGACCTATGCACAGCCTTCCCTTAGAATCAGAATGTGAATATCCTCACCATAGGCCAACCCCCTGCCTTGGGATTTCTCTCTGTTGCCTGGTCTGCAGGGAGCACTTAAATACTTCTCTCCCCTGGCCCTGGGAATGCCATCTGTTCTGAAAAGTAAACAAGCTCCAGACTGGGAAACCACAGGAAGCCCTTTATAAACACTTCACCATTCTTACGTGACCATTTAATCGTTTAGATAGGTAAACAAGAAATTATTTTCCTGACAACAAGACCAAATTGAAACCCCACATCCCTCAGTGAATGATGTCCACTCTTCCATCCAGTGCTATCTAGTTTTTAACACTGCAAGGTGGTACAGTTTGCTACCAATTTGTTCCAGGTAGTAGCAGCTAGACCACAACACAAAAAGTATTTCTGTTGGAGGACAATTTCTGGCAACATCAAGCATTTGCTGTCTGAGTTGGAAGTTGTTCAGGAAAGCTGCACAGCTACACTGACATGATGATGTTTAAAGTAATGTATATACTCATATCTCAAGAGGGCTTCTTAGTTCAGGTGCTTGTCACCAGAGTGGTCACCCAATTTTCAGGCTAGCACTAACAAGTGGGGGTGACACAGCATCTGTCTGCCTCAACTGTAGAGACAAGGCCCATGCAGCCAAAATTTGTTAAGAAAGCAATTTATTCACTGAAGAAACAAAAGATTGACTGAAATTACTTGTATTTATGTGATGAAGCGTCTTGCCAAAAAAGAATGAGAAAAAAAAAAATCAAGCAAACGCATAGACTGAAGTATTTCCAACTTTTATTTTGACCTCTGATTTTGGTTTGATATGTAGATTCAGTTTGATATGAAAAGGGAGAAAGAAACATTCCAAAATGACACGAAGCCTTTTTGTAACTCAAAGAATGAACTGGATGTTTTCTGTTTTGGTTTGACCCACAACAATTGCTTTTCCAACTTTAATACTGGGACAAAGACTTAGAAAATCAATTTGTTCTTCTCTAGTTGTTAAGTGGGTAATGAGGCATTCAGTGTGGTTCATGGGCACTTTGAATAAACAACTTATCCAATGTCATTAACATTTTCAGTTTATGAACTCATGAACAACCAGTAACGCTCCTCATTGTGCATTCTACTCTTATTGAGCATTTTAAATATTTCTTTATGGCAAAATCTTATGAAAACAGTCTGGACAAGGTGATCTGATGATCTACATGTCTTTTTGGCCAGTGAAGCATTTGTTGGATTGTGTTGAATTGTCCATTAAAGTAATGGGGGAAAAGTAGGTATACCACGAGGGTGCGTGCATCATCCTGTCAGTTGTGTGATTTTGCTGCATTATGTAGATGTCTCCCATACTAAAATGTTGCAGGCATCTTATTGTCACCTTGAGGATGAATTTAAATTAGACACAGTATAGAATAATGTTAATAAGTAAACTCATGAATATGTATTTTACATGAAAAAGGTGCTATGTACTGCATAAAAATATAATTCAATTTCCAGATCACCTTTTCTACAATAGCATAAAGGGACTTAGATTGGACCTGTGATCCATCTAGTCTGGTATTCTGTGATAAGCTATCTGTTACTGATTTTAGTAATGATACCAAAAATATGGCTATTATTCACACCTGTCCAGCTGATATATGTTCACAGTCTGGCCAGAAACCAGAAAACCTTAACACAGTTCAGACATATGACTTGAACTCATGTCAAAGGATAAGTGCTGTTCCTGCCATTTAACACAGAGTTGCTGCGGGCTGTGAATTCCTGGTGCTAAGCAGACATGCCTAACTGAACACCTCTGAAATTGGAAAGCAATCCTATTCCTCCTTTTGTTTTCAGTGTTGTAAAATAAAGTATTAAACAAGAGCTGGCCCATACAAAGTGAGTGTGAATAACAATTGAATAGAAAACACTTTTCTAGTTTGAAAACGAATCTGGAAACAGGTGAAAATGCAGCCTGGGTGTGACTGAGAGGGCAGAGCCAGGGTCAGGTGTCAGTGGGTCACTCAAATCTTTTGGCTGAGGGTTGAAATAAACAATCTTTCAAAATTATTTCGCACCGCCTCACATGACAAGGCTAAAGTCCCTCAAGCCCATTTGTAAATCACTACTGGAAACTGTATTTGCTTGGCCAAGAAGTGGAGCCAGATCCTCCTACCTAAATAAAAAAATATAAAACTCTCTTTATGCCATACATCCAGGCAGAGAGACACCACAACGAATCTGGGAAGACTGTAAGGCTGGGGAAGACTCAACACTCAAATGTTGCATTTATCATAAGAAATTGACTGCTACTGGAGAATCCATTATCATGTGGCTTCCAAATTATTGGATGAAAAATGTATATCATGTGACATGTAACTTCTATAGAGATCCCAGAAGACTGTAAGACCCATCCTTGTATTTGTTCTACAGCTGGAAGTATGCAGTTTATGTGACCAAATGCCACATCCCCTTCTCATTCAGAAATGTAATAAAGGCAACTTCATTTTGCTCATGTGACAGGGACATATTGAGTCACACAAGGAGAGAGAGAGAGAGAGCAGGACCCAGGGTCTTGGGATGACAGAAGAGAAATTATCAGAAGATTTTTATCCCTGTTTCACTCATTTCTCTGAGCGGGCTATAGCATGGCTTGGTCTGAAGTTGGAGTTGTTCCATTTGGATGGTCCCAATTTTGTTTGAATATACAGTAGTCCTGTGTGTAGAAGCAACAAAGCTTTGCTGTGTTACCTGGACAAACTAACTTTGAAATGAACTGACATTCTTAAATTGGTCTAAATTTCTTAATTGTTATTTTAGAGTTGCTTGGCTGAATTAACTTGAGCAGTCCTACAATCCCATTGGAAAATAACCTTGAATGGAAATAAATACAAACTTATTTTTAAAAATCTCTCATTCTCTGTTGATACCAGAATCACCTGCCCAGATATGTGCAGACATGGGATAAAATTTTGCTTTTCTTAACACTATTATCATAAGACTTTGAATTAATTGAGCTGGTTATTATCACTTGAAAATTGTACCATTCCCTGTTGAGTTCAATTTCTGGTATAATGAACACATATCTAAACATCTTCATTTTCCTTCTTGTCATGGCTGTTTTGCTTTAAAAGCTATTTTTCCTAGGAGACTTAATACATTCATAATAATTTTCCAGTCTGTATTTTACTTAAGACAAAAAGATCTAAAAACTGGGAGAAAAATCTAAGAGGCACTGGCTAAATTATTTGAGTATGTGTGTTTTATAACTCAGCATTCTCAAAGACAGCTCAACAAGGAAGGTTTTCCTCAAACCTCACTAGGGAAAGGATGATACATGCCCAGGACAGTACCATATACTTGATATTTAGAAAAGTAATTTGACTTGTAAAAAGAAAGGAAATGAGTCAACAAGAGAAGTCTAAGGGTACCAAAGTTACACCTACACCTCACCACAGAGTACATCCCTTGACTATGCACAACCTAAATTAGTAAGTCCACTTGATGCAGTGTGGATGTGCCACATCACATCTGAAGTGGTATTACTTCCTTCACAGCTCTCTCACCTAGCTCCATACTAGTTCTTAAGTCAATTATCTTTGACATCTTCTGTCCCTTCTCTTGCAGTATAGATAAGCTATACCATGCACCTCCTGTGACTCACTCTCTGATTTTAAATGACTTGTTTGTCCCTTCCAGCATCTGAACTTCCTTTAGCTGTGTCCTGTGCAGGCACGGGAAGACCTCTGGATGAGAGAAGTGCTGAGCACTTTCACTCTGCATCATTATTTTCTGGATTAGTAGGCATAGTTTGCTCTGTGTCAGTTCAGTCACCTTCATGCTAGAATAATGGGGATTTTAATTACATGATGTTAAACCTCTCACTCTGATGTAGCCATGTATTGGATGGCTCATCATCAATTCAGCAGTCGATTGAGGAAACCTTGGATAATGAGAGTTTATTAACCCAGGTTAATGAGCCTCAGGCAAAAATGAGGGATTTTGTCCAACTGAAGAAGAGCACTGAACACAAAAGTGGCTACATGAGCAGAACTCAGCCCTCTTGAGATCTGCCCAGGAAATGACAGAGCATTTGGTAGAAATACCAGTGACTGGATGCTGAAAGCAGAACATCTGTGTTCTCAGGAGTTACATTTTTTTAATCATATCCTCCAGATCTCCGAGGAGAGGTAGATATTCCAGCAAGTGTACTGGCAAAGGGGAAAAATGGCTGTTGTGTTGAGTGGCAATGAGCATAATGGGTGTCTCTCCAGAAATTCCCTAGACCCTTCCCTGAGGGTGTCCTTTTGTTGCCCACCCCAGAACTGATAACACCTCTGCTCCCAGCAACGTGCTGCCAGTCCTCCCTGGACTTCATACCCTGTCCTAGGTGCAGAGAGTGGCCAAAAATTTGTGGTGCTGAACATAAGCAACAAACTGCCTGCCTCCCCTGGAAGACAGCCCTCCGATAAGACACTGGCCCCATCACATAAGTTCACATAGGTACGTGTTTCCGTAGGATGATGCAACAGGGATAGGGAAAAGGGAAAAATCTCATGACATCTGAAAGAACTATTTAAAGCTGTACAACTGCCCCTTCACTTTGGTCTCTCATGCACGTCTCCACCCCTCCTGTTCTACCCTGCCCTGGCAAGACATCAATAGATAAGGAGGTGAGAAGCAACACATCATTGCAGCAGAAAAGGTATTTATTTGATTAGAGCTATGCGTTCTTAATTAATTAAAAAGTTTGACTATGGAATTGCTTTGGTTTGGGAAGTTTTTCTGCACCTTTTTGAATAGCTGTAAAGGCAGCTAAAATAGTAATAAAATTATTTCAGAATTATTTGCTCATTTGCAAGTAACTGTCGTTCACAGCTAGAAAGAAAGACAGGTATCAGCCAACAGAGGAAAAATGCATGAACTTCATGAGCTTCAGTGATGCAAAATACTCGTCTTTTCTGTACTAAATGCCTTACCCAATGAAATTATAAATGAGTATCTGCAGTTCAAAAACACGGTAGCAGAAGTTTTCTGGATTCCCGCTTTTGTGTCCAATACCCTGTGACTGCGAACTCTGAAAAGAACAAATAGTTCAAAATGACTCACTAGGCTGAAATTCTTGGTCCTGAAGTCAGCAAAAGATTTGCCCTTGTTGTCAGTTCTGGGAATTCGTGTAAGTGGTACATTTACTCGTAAGATCTTGCTGTTGGCAAAATTCAAATGGATACAAAATCTTTAAGCTAGTGGATGGAAGAAAATGACCAAAGAGAAAATGACCCTTAATTTTCTGAACTAAAAAATAGGAAGTTTCTATGTCATGTTTCTGCATCTATTGCAAAATATAGCTCATGAATTAAAGTATCTTGCCTCCTTCCCTATAGGGCATCTTATCTATATTCAAAGTAAAAAAGAACTGCTTAAAATATGAATTGCTATGAAGTATATGTAACTTTTGAAATGAAAACAGGTGGGAAATGGCCTGAAGAAAGTTGGGTACATATTATTTATAGTTTCAATATATGTAAAATTGTAAAGCTGTGACTCAATTTAAATAATGGTAGCTATGCCAAAAATGTATCTGAGAGATTTGGGTAAATTTATTGTAAAGTCTATTGTAAAATTTCCACTGTGCTTCTTCTTCAGAAGGCAAAATCTTGCAATTCTTATTAAAGTAAGACCTCTACTAAACAAAACACACATATATACAAAGAAATGGTCACAGGTTGGGTCCCAAAATTAGAACTTTATTCAGCTGGGAAAAAACCCCTTATACAGTTGATGACAAACAGAAGGTCTGTAAGGCCATGCGTAAAACCTTGCCTACACAGGAGATTTCTCATTGCGTAATTTTTCCCATAACGTCTATGCAAATATTGCTATGACAAAAATGCATCAGTGTATTTGTGAGGATGTGACACTTTCAAATGATAGCAGACCCCACAGGGTCTTGAGCTCCTGGTGAGCATGAACTGAGGGGGCTGATCCATACCTCCTGGCAGTCACACAGCAATACCAGTAACACAGAGGTCTGTGAAGAGCTCACTGGAGCTGCAGCAAGACATCAATACTGGAAGAGACCTCCATCGAGCCACCATCACCTTACGTATATGCATATATATGTATACCTGCCTATATTTATAAAAACATCTAAACAGACTGGTGTTTGTAGCTCAATTACTGCTGTCAGGAAGGTGACTACTGCTATAGTGTCATTTCATGAGTCATGTGGGAAGATTTAGAAATGCACAGGAGATTAATACTCGATTTGCAATGTAGGGCTACTGCAGCAGGACCAAGACTGCAAAAGGGATCTTGCTTTTTACCCTTCACACTATTAAACCACAACATGGAAAATGTGATTGCTCTCCAGTGTTGTAAGGCATGTCAAAGCTTCACAAGCCTATGTGGTGACCATCTTTTCTGCAGTCTGGGGTATGTGTGTAGGTTTTAAACTCATTTTGTATCTCCCTGTTAAGGACTCCTGCAGTGAGTACTGCTGCGAGGGAGAGAAGAAGGGAGGGAGGAGAGAGGGAGTAGGGAGGACTTTAGAGGTTTGAGTTGGAGGGTAAGAGAAGCAAAATAAATACAGTACTTGTTTGTAACACTAAGAGTAATATCTAGGTCTAGATTAAAATAGCCACTCATGGCTTCAAATCTTCTGATGAACTTTAAGAAATGTACCTGCACCAGAGTATTGACAATTCAATTTATAAAATCCAAAGGTAGATAAAGTGCTAAGTGTATTGATTAAACTATGAACCAGTACACTGTTGCTATTTTTTATAGCTGCAGCTACAATAAACATATGTCAGATTAAAGTTTTAACCTATTTGTTACCACCACCTGGAGAAGGCTCGGGACCAGGACGTGAGGAAAAATAATAACGTAGGAATAGAGAAGCATATATGGCCAATTATTGTGGGGTTTGAGGCTTCAAAGAGGGAATCCTTTCAATCTCAGTAAGCAAAAGGGAAAATATAAAGAAATATCAGTTCCTTAGTGTCTACATTATGTTAAATAAGTGGCCTACGAAGTTGTGGGCTTTTTAACTGTAAGAGGCTGACTGACGGAGAGCAGGGTACTGCAGCAGAGAGGCATGCACACAGTTATCCTCAGAACTTGCTCTGGAACTGACACTGCTTTCGACTCCAATTAGCTAACTCAAAATCATAGCCTGACTTTTTTTTAAAATAACTGTCATGTATGAATACAAAAAAACTGTACTGAAAAAAATGATGATTCAGTAAAATACAGTCCTGCAAGCTTTTGGTAATAGGAAGACACTCCCAGGAGAGACCAAGGCCAGCTGGTGCTAAGCACTCTTGCCAGAACAAGCTCTGGGGAGTGAGAAGAAAAGATCTGACTTTTCATATGGATGCTACCTACTTAAAATACTGCTGGTATTTTCTTTTGGATGTAGTGATAAGATCCTTTTAGCTTCACATGCTAACTGAGAGAGTGAAAAAGGGAGGCTAAGCCCCCCTCTTTTAAAAAATACTACTTTCCATATTTAGGCCTATCAACAAGATGTAGGTAAAGACCCTGTGTAGTATTATGAATTATTAAAGCTGACTAAATGCTTAATTGCACTTGCAGGCTTTTTGCAGGCCACCTGACAGGCCCTGGTGGCCCTGGTGGTATGGAAAAAGGCAGGTTCCTTTGCTGAAGGATATAGGGTGGTATAGTAGACCTCTGTGCTCCCCATCCCAAACCAGGATGAACGCAAGAATGCCTGAGTGATGCCCCATAGCTATCCCCACACAACCTGTTAAACTTTCTCCATCCTTTTTGGTCTGCCAGCCTTGGAGATACCTTGTCCCTTCTCCAACTGCACCACAGCCCACAGTTCTTACCACTTCAAAAACCCCATTCATGGTTATTTCTAATTCCACATATCCATCTCAGATGAGACCTTCCCAAAACTTCACAGTGCATACCAGACAACCCACCCTCTTTGCCCCAAAAAGCCATCCAGAGCACCACCCAACTCCAAATCTCCTCAATTCTTCCAACCTCCCACCCCAAACCTCCTTCTGCCCAAACCTTCCAACTTCCCTGATCTTCCGTCCCAGGCTCTCTGCTGCCACCCCTCACTGCTCCATGGTCAGGACACCCAAACTCTGATCTCCCAGCTGAGGTGGCTGCTCAGCTCTACATCTCTGGACCCATCACCTTTGCTTGAATCATCTGCCAACATCCGCACCCACTGCAATGAGCTGCCATGGCTGTCTGAGCCCACCTTTCTCCACCACAGCACCTCCTCCCTCGCCGCTCCCCCCCAGAGGGAAAGACCCAGCTCCTGCCTCTTGCAGGGATTTCTAAAACCAAGAAACAGGCTGGGGTTCCCAGAAAAGTACTTTGAAAGGATGAAAAGAACAAAAAAAGGTAAGTTCTATTTCAGGGGAAAAAAAGATGTATTTAGGCCTTTGTTTCCTTACTTTTACTCTGCAATTAGATCTGGAACTTCCCTTTTTACAGGATTTTGAAAATAAAACCAGAGAAAATTTAAATTTTTTCTCTCCCCCCCCCCCCCCCTTACCTCTGTTTGGCAAAGAGATTAACTCCAAAGAGAGAAGTTTTACCTTTATCTCCCTCTTTAGCCCTGTACTTGAAAGGAAGGTGGGGGACATGAAAAGGGATTAAGCTCCAAAGAATTAGAGGCGACTTGATCTGATCTTTGTAAATAATTGCAGTACCATTGACTGAGTGCCCTGAAGCCCAGTTGCCTGCTGACAGACTGCTGCATCAGCAAAAATTTCTCTTGATTTGCAGAAATCTTTAAAATCATCATGGGTTGAATATAAGGCAGAGTACAAAACAAACTCACTACCAACCCTTGATGACACACAGTCTCTTTCCACCAAATTCGAACAATTTTTTTTTCCTTTGCACTTGTACCAGGGGTGTTACCTCTGTGGTGCCTATCAGTTCTTCCTTTCTCAGGGAGGGTGGAGAGTTATTTGCTTCATTCTCACTGAACCATTTTTTTCCCATTGAGATATCTCATTGCAATCAAAATGCAGGAGGTTATTTCATTAATCACTTTATTAGCCCTGTTTTCAGCTTTGAAAAAGACACTTCATTCTCCTCCATTTATAGTGCACTAATTCCTACACGGCACTGTGAAGATATAGCTATGCATCAATATTCTTTATTAATCCATTTTTAATGAAAAAAATAGCTGGGTGAGGAGGCACAAGGACAACCTGGATAACAAAACCCTGTAAGGTGCCTCATTTAGACTTTTTCCTATTTAAAACCTGCTTGTTCCAGTACCGGAACACATGTGTTTCCTTGAAAATTGTACATGTTAATTTACCTCCCAACCTCACACTTCTGCCAGTGTTAAAAATGTGAACAAAAACCAGGGTACAAGGGAACTTACAGCAGTAAAAGTACAGTGTGAGTTTGAAAAGCTACTGAGTGGAACTGGACGAGTAGGAGTCCTTGTTTTCAGTCATGTGGAGCTTTAAAGGACAGAATTAAGCAAGGTGGAACTCTGATTCAGACTATTGCTTAACAAAAGCCACTGAATTTTCCCCAAGTGATTGTTGCAAGCTGCCCAGTAAATGCAGCTAGGGACAGCACACATCTTCAAGAAAGCCTTCAACCATTCACTAGCATAGCTCAGATGGTGGAGGATCTACTAGATAAGATGCTGTAGTGGTTGACAGCACATATCACTCAATAGAGACCTGTTTTGTGGTCTGAACTGGTCTTCCAACAGCTAGGTTAAGGGCTCTCTAATATCACTGGAACAATTTTCTGAATTTACGGTCTCCAAATCAAACTCCCCATTTTGCAAGGGACAAGAAGAGGGTTTTTTTTCCAGCTAAAGCCTGGAATCAGCAATAATGCCAGGCTTTTCCCTTCTCACTCATCCCCACTTCATGGGAGTTCAGTGGGTGTGCAAGTGGCAGTAAAATCAAGCTTGCTATCTCCTTTCTGGCTTGATTCTGCAGTGCTAGTGGGAGCAAATGGCAACATAGCACTTCATCCTCAAGGTAAGCCTTGTTACTCTGGTCTGAAGAGGAAGAATATGATTTCTTAAATATCAACCCTTCACTGAGCAAAAAACCCACCTCACATTGTCACTGTGCAAAAGTAAGCAATGAAGGTCTCTGTACATCTTGTACACCACAAAGAATTCTTTTGACGGCATCCAAAGGAGGAGGGACGTGGTCTTTAGTAATGAACCATTTTAGCTGCAAATAAACAGTATTTCCATGGAAAACACTTAGATGTAGACTTGCTGAGGAGAGAATTGTTGGGAGCTGCTCACAAAACCTTGTTTAATGCAACAGATGCTATATGCCATTTGGCTGAGAGGTTGTACCTCTCAATCCATCTCTCCTCCTCCATCCAACCTAACCATCCCATTGCCATTACAACCATATCCAACACAGCTGTCTCTTCTGGAAGGCCAGCAGCAGCCGCCAGGTCACAAGTGGGCCCTGCAAAGGAGTGAGGGCATATGTAAACCTCCTATTCTGTGGAGATACAGAAGCAGCACTGGCAACCAATCCGGTGATTTTCAAAGATTCCCTGAGCTGCTATTCCTGTGATATTGCATTAAAGCTTGGTTTTCATTAAAATGGGAAGAAAATAGTTCCAGCCTTTACGGCAGCAAACAAAATTTTGAAGACATTAACTGAATGCACATCAGAGACTCAAAACCTAGACTGCAAATGCAAAGAAAGAGTCTTAGATTTTCTGTTTGTATTTACAACTCTATTTAAAAAAAAAAAAAAAAATCATGACACTAGGGAGATAAAAGTAAGAAGGAGTGTGGGGGTTTTTGATGTTTTCAGAGGGAGACTGTAACAATACTATGGAGCAGCTGCCCTGACTGATAGTCTCTTGCCCACCTGGAGGAGAGCACCTGCTGTGAAGTTTCCATGAGCACCTCAAAAAGAGCCAGGCGGAGTGCAGCAGCAGCAGCAGGGTTTTGGATGAAACTGTCTCCCTTTTGAGTCCTGTGGTTTGTGCACGACTCCTGCAAAGAAGCTGAAAAGCAGTGGGAAAGACTGCATGGTTTTCTGCCAGAGCACAGCTGCGGAATTTAGGGGCCTTTTGCTCTTCCTGTGTTTCAGGCACTCCGTGGGACACTGGAGTAATAGTGCCACAGTCCAACTTTCATCTCATGATCACGGTCACTGCTTCATCTGACCCCAGGATGGGGGGTGTGGGGTGTTGCTCAAGAGGGTGGAGGAAAAGGCTTTGCGGTTCCTCCCTCTCTGCCCTTCCCATCAGCAGTGCTCACTTCAGTATTACGAGAGGAGAGTTAGACCTTCAGCTCAGCAGCTCCTACCCTCACCCACGTTGGTTGGACCAGCCACCCACCAGACCTTCATGCTTTCCTCTGCAAATGAGGCCACTAGGATAGCAACAGTGCCGTTCAGGAGCAGGTGATGGATGAGTGGGAATGACTGAACGTTCCGTGCTTTTGATCCACCAAGCTCTGCTGTGGTCACGCTTAGATAAGCACAGGGAGAAATACAATCAGCTTTCCACTAAATTTCAGAATTTACTACATTTTAACTAGCATCTTGTTTGCTTGAATATGTTTATTTTTATCCTTCAGGCAAATATTTCTGCCTCCTGTGAACCTTTTATGTAAATCAACAGAGGCATTTGGCAAGCCCTATCAAAACTGCAGCTTTACATATCACTGAAGCAGAAAATAAATGGAAATAATTACTGATGCCTCCAAGTACAGATTTGTTTCAAAATGAAACATGTATCTTAGCGCGGGTGGGCAGTATATATCTAATGATTTCCTGTTACCTTACACTGCATTGGCTCAGACATTTTTATTTCATTCTGGGATGTGTTTTTTCCCTCTTTGGGGGGAGATCAGAGAGAGATGGTCATTGGTTTTTTGCTCATTTTAAGCATATTGAACAGAATCAGATCTTTACTCACTTAGGAAACTCAGAAGACAATATTTGTAAATCCCTCCCTCATGGTAGAAATTGGAAATAAACTGAAGTTTGAAGGAAAAAGGTATACACTGCTGTGCCAGCAACATCACTAACAGAGTGACAGACTGAGCAAACGGTAGTTTCTGTATGATGGGCTTAATCAATACTCATAAGGGTCAGTACTGATCTGGTTTTATGTATTTCAGTATAAACCAGTAATGCACCTCCTGACACCCCTGAGCTGCACAGACAAGAGAAGAGCCAAGTCCTGCAGTGCCAAAGGCTGCCCCTGGGCCACCACCACAGTCCACAATCCTGACATTGTTTGCATCCCAGGGCAAAATGCCGGAGTACTTCTGCTTAGTGTCTTTGAACTCTTGGAAACATTTTATAACTGTTACCATGACTAGGCAGTACTTGAAGGAATCACTGAGGACAGATGCAAATTTTGCTGTTTCTGGAGCAGAAGGCAGCCATGCAAGCCAGACCAAAGGCTTATCTGGCCCTGTATCCTCTCTCCAGACCAGCTGCCCTACACAGCTGCCAAGGGAAGAAGAGGAACAGGTAAGCGTGTCTTCACCCAACATGCTCTCAGCCTTCAGCTATTCTCAGCTTTTAAAGTCAGATGTGATTCCTGTCTCCTTAGTCACCCTCGCTGGATTTCTCTTGCATTAACCTGTCCACTGTCTCTTAACGTCATGTGGCATCCACATACCCTTCGAGCCAAGCACTTTCAGGTCTACAGCGCACTACAGGAAGAGCTGCCTCCTTTTGTTTGTTCTAAACCTCGCTCCTGGTAGCTTCATTTGCTACCTCCTCATCCTTGTACTAGTGACTAGTCACAGGTGCAACTAGTGACAGTGGCAAAGTATCATCAGCTCTGTGCTCCTTTAGTTTTTCACAGCAATCGTTCCCAGACTTCAGTTAGTACAACCCCACTGTTAAAATCAAGACCACAGAGAGGGGATTTGCCATGAATTCTCATCCACAGCTTTGCTTCTGCTGGATCTAGATTTTAAACACACCATCAACAACTGGACTTCTGTGGGGGTCACACCCCACTTGGAATTGTTATGGTTTCACAAGCCCCAATAGGTTTATTGCTCCCCTGCCTGCAACCAGGATATAAAAATATACAGGCAGTTGTATTTTAAAGGCCAACTCCAGTCTTATTGAACTTTTGTCATCATTTTTTTTAATCTTTTGCTGCAGGTGAAAATGAATGGTTTTTTTGGAACACCAATTCTATTGCATTCCTGTAGCACCTCAGCATGTGCTGATAGTACACAAGTCCTGGAAAAATGTATAGTATGAAAAAATGACCATTCCTTCTACCCCTCCACACGTTGCAACTCTTTTAAAGCTTTTAAAGATAGTGAAAGTATTAAATACCATCTGAGCTTTGCTTACTGTAGATAGAAAAATCTCTGAAGAGACAGTGCCTTGAAGTTCAGGCAGAAATTTCTGAGAAAGGGCAGAACACCAAGAACGTGGGAGACGTGGCAACAAAAGAAAAAGTGAAATGGCATGTTTTCTCATGTATTTAGCAAAGCAAACTACTGCAAATATCCTTCCAGTGCTACCTCCTGACAGGAAGCTTATCAATGTTTGATGTGTTGCTGCTGAGCTCATTTACATAATTCTGATGCTGAACAAAAAAGAAGAAAAAAAGATATGGCATTAGCTGTTCTGCTTCATAAAACCTCCCATCATGGCAGTGTAACAATACTTCAGCTTGTAAAACTCTGCTGTGCATTAGCTATTGGAGAAATGCAGGGGGGCAAGTGAGCTCATTACTCAGGGCAGAAAGGTAGATAAAAAGAAAAAGATAAATCATTTTAAAGTTGGTGGTTTGTTGCATTTAGCATGTACAAACAGTATTTTGAAATGTTTAAAGGATGCAAGATCTTCTTAACATGTGACAACGGTTGAATGGTAAAGAAATCAGAAAGGTTCAAAGTCTTCACCTGTCACATCTTCCAAGGCTGTCCCTACTGAGGTGGCAGGTTTCTCAAAAGGATGCAATATACACAAAAATCAACAGATGTTTCATCTTTAGTGAGCTGTTCCTGCCAAGAGTTTTTCTACATCTTCTTTTAGTGTCCCAACCAGCCCAGATTCAAAGAGGTCTGCCTCGAAAACACAGCCTCCAGGGTCTGGGGAGAGGTGGCATGAAGTTGCTTTCTGGGCTTGGACACAACCTCCCAAATAGATGAAATGAGGGAGACATTGATTTTTGTTACCACAGTCATGTTAGTAATGCTGGTGGCATATTTGGGGATTCACTGTGCTGAAATTCTTGATCACTTCCCCTATTCATGTCAGTGGCATGGATACTTACTGACTGGTCCAGGGCAAGTTGTGCAGAGCCAGTATCTGAGATACTGCTGCTCAGGGAAAACTGCAGCCTGACAACTAACTGCATGTAAGTATGTTTAAGTCAGGTATTTATTTTCAACAATGTGTCTGCCCAACAAAGCACTCTTCTGTTAAAAGCAAATTTCTAAGAATCACACTCTGATATAATTACAGAATTTGTACTATGTAAAATTTCCAATTAAAAAAAAATCATCAGAAGACTAATTTGCAAAATCTCCTGTAAGCATGCAAGATTATTTCCTGATTTTTTTTTTTTTTTTTTTTGTCTAAACCTGGAATTCTACAGATGTACTTTCTGCATTAGCTTCAAAGAAAAGGAATGCAATACTACAAAGAGTTGGGTTTTTTCTTGTTTTTCCTATATACACACAAAGCTGGGCAATCCTTAGAGTTAGATACCACATAAATTTACTCAAGCTAATAGTAACATTCACTTATTTTGTTAGTTTAACAAACATTCCTGAGCTAATTTGCCTAGAATATCTTTGCAAAACAAACAACCTGAAAATGGTGTAAGCAGTCAAAGTAAAACACTTCAAACATTTGAATGGATTTTATCACAGATGGCAGAAATTTGCCTGTAAGGTTATTTATTCATTCTCCGGCACTACTGTTCAGGCAAAAGTTGCCTCTGGAACAGAGACAAGTTTAAGTTATTTTCATTGTCTTTTAAGACAGTTTAAATGGAATTTATTTGCCTTCCTTACTCAGCAAACTGGGTAAGAGGTCTAGCCCTTTCAATGCTGTTGTTCCAGTTTTAGAAGAGAGAGGCTATAAAACAGGGGTGCATCATTAAAATACCATAGCTGGCACCTCTCAGAGGCACAGGAAAAGAATATTCACTGAGTAACACATTATAAATTATAATTGAGATTCAATTCTCCCAGGGAGAAGAGAAGGTAACTTGTCATTTGAAGTGTTGTGAGTTTCTGAGAGTGGACTAGGAATTTAGAGGGTATAATGATATCATTAAGAAATGCCCTTGCAAAGCAAGCAAAATTATATTGTGCTGTTTCTTGAAAACCACAGGAACTCTTTACTGTTCTGTCAGCAGCAGTTCAAAGAGCTATGTGACCCCATTAACATTCACTCAGGCATGTATAACAAATTGGAGGGGGGAAATTTCTTGAATAGTTAATTATATTTGGTGTGTTTGAATACCTAATGCTGTTAGCCATGTGGGCTCAGCACCACAAAATGCATACCTTGCACACCTGGTTTACCTCACAGCTTTATTTATCTTTTCATATTTAGAGGAGAAAGCAATAACAAAGGTAGAGAAAAAGCAGGGAGGGAGGGAAATGGAAAAAAACTAAATAATGGCTAGCTGATCTGATGGCTGTGGCTAAACTGATCTAGTATTTGCAGTAGTTCTGCTTTGCGTGGAAATTGTTGTTAGATTACCACATATCCACGGTAGGGACTGGGTAGGAATATGTGGGGTGATACACTATAAGCTTAAGCCAGAAAGTTGCAGAGAAACTGAGTTTCTCTCAGTTTCAACAAGAGGCAGCTTTTCTGGCCAAACTATTTATTTATTTCTGTGTGAAAAGTTGTGGGCTTCTTTTAGAAAATGTTGACTTTTTGTAGAAAAGCTTAATTGCAGAAATTCTGATGCAGTATCTGACTGGGACTGCAGCTTGGCTGATTTCTTCCTTAGTCCTTTGTCAGTCTGGTTGTCCAAGTGGCTCTTCTACACATGATGCTAAATGACTACAGACAGTCTCCATGCTGCAGTGATTGTTGACTCACCTTAAGCAAAGACAGTGGCCAGCAACAGAAACTGAGGTTTGCCCGGTTGTTTATGAGTGCACACGGTCTCTTTTTAATTAAAAAAGTTTAGGATTTGTCTGAAAATATGGAAGGTTAATTTTTTTTTGCATAGTAAAATAATTAATTTTCTTTTTCAGAGAGACATAGTAGCAGATATTGTCTCCAATGTTAGCAGAAAGCTCACTCACATTGATTAATTAAGTCCAAACCTTTATCTGTACCAATTCATTAATTTAAGTTACAGTACAGATTCAGGAATCCTTACCTCTTTAGGACTGTCCCCTCGCAGCTTTCCTCACACTTAGCAATAAGTTTCATAAATTATATCAAATTATTTGATAAAAGAAAGGACCATCACAAGGAGGTAAATACTGTCTATGCTATACTGAGGAGATGTTATTTCCTGAGAAACTTTTAAATTCAGGTTCTCTGTATTTGTTAATGAAACCTAATAAAGTTAGGATTGCCAGTAGGAGTCTTCATGAAACTTCACACAGAAGTTAAGAGTAGGACACTTTGTAACTACTGCAGATGTCCATTTACATAAGCATTCCCACTAACCCACCAGAAACCTTCTCTTCCAGACGTTGAGCACATGCACTACTGAGCACACTTCTACTAATTCAAAGCTGCTTCTAAATTCTCTTTGAAAATAAAAGAATAAGATTTATATTACCCTATAAGCCTAGGCAAGCTTGAATTCTATTTTCAGTTTATTGAAAGTTCTGCAGTTATCCTCTGTAATTCTTAAACAGCGATCAAGTATTTTGCTCATCACGTATATAGTCATACTTCTGCCTTTATTCTGAAAAACTGTCAATTTGATGACATTCTAAATGTATGTGCTATTTGAAGAATATTTGCATTGTAATTGTATTTGTGTTAGCTATGCTTTTTTTTAGCTGCATTTTCATTGCATGTAGATTGGAGTTGATCAGAAAGGCTTATCCTAAGTGGAAATTATTTTTATTACACTTCGGCCGTGCTTTAAACTGGTTCTACTGCAAACAGTTTGAAACAGTGGGAGTGTGCTCAGAGTGAAAAGCAGAATGCACATTCAATAGTCTAATATGTGTCTACCAGAAAGGAATGCAAAACACATCCTGAAAGAATCGTAGGAAGGTTTGAATTACAGGGCAGTACAGCTACAGGAGAAATTTCCACTGAAATGCTTTTTTCCTCAAAAAATGCCTATTTGTCAAAATCAAAGCTTAGTGGGAGGCAAGGGTTAGAGAGGAGGGGAGAAGGAAGTAGAATGAATTTTTCACTCAATGTTTTCATCTTTCTTTGGAAGACTGCAAAGTTTGAGATGTTTCAGGTTGACATTTTTGCATCAAGGAGCCCCTGCTATTCAGGAATGCTTGTTTCAAGTGTTAAGTTCTACACCGTTAAGTAGAGACATAAAAACGTTTGAGAACAAAACAGAGTGCTTTAAAATCACTAGTCAAAAAGTTCTAATTGAAGTGCAAAATTTCCAAAAAATGCTCAGATGTTGAAGGACATTTTCCACAAGCCTGGAAAACTCTTATGAAGTGGAAAATCACTTCCTGCCATGGTGTAATAGGGGTGGAATTACACCCTCCATCAAGGAAATGGCAAAAGTCCCATTCACATCAGTTAGGACTTCACCTCAAACTTAATGAAAATATTGTAGTCTCTTTTGGCCATATTGACCATACACATATTGACCATGCAAATATGTATGACCATACAAATTATTGAGGAATTTATAAGTTGCTTTGTTTAGGAGGACATAATAATAATAGATGAGGCTTTAAGAAGAATTTTTATGCGTGGTAGAAAATTCCTGTTTTTCTGCACATAATAGGAGTCAAACAACAAGCAGGCAAATGTTTCTCAAAATCATTGCCTTTCTGCAGTATTGTAAAATGTTACTGTCTGCAGCTCTTTGTTAAAAACTTCCACCAGAAATTATTACCTTGCCTAGAGCAGCAGAGCGGACAGTGGGAACACAGAGCCCTGGCGAGCCCTCTCCTGCATCCGCACAAGCCGAGCTGCTAGCTCTTGCATGGCAGCAGTCAGGGACCCAGCTCCACTGATGCAGCACATCCTTGAAGGCATGTGCTGAAAAGGGGACTGCGAGACGGAGGTGTGAGGGGACAACTGATCTTACACTGCCAAAGCTGTTTTCCCGGGGGACGTGGATTTCAGTCCTGTAGTTGTTAGTGAGGCTCCAGCATGAATCGCCTCCTAAAGAAAGCAAAATCCTTACCTACCTGTGCTCAGGGGATAATCCATGCCACACATCATGGTGTACAGTCATATCGTCACTCCTCCTCTTGTTCTGACCGCCTCCATCTCCCTACCCACATGTACCTCCATCGCCACTCCACATCTCAAACAAAATAATACCCATTCCACCGCTGTTGGCACATAGCTCTCACTGAAATGTCACTACTGTATCTTTCTGGTCTAGCCTTGCACATGCACTCCCTTCTATATTTTTGCATAATTGATTTATATATTTCTCATAGCAAGAAGGTATCTGTAGTAAACACCCTCTTCAGGAACCTTTCACTCAGTTTTCATGCTAAAAGGGAAAAGGCTTTGGGGATCGTAAAAGAAGTTAAACACTTATTACAGATGCATCACTCCTGAAATTCTATGAAATTACTGAGGACAACAATAATGTACCTTAATGCAAGTACATTTGGCCATGTTCAGATTTTATGAGAGAAAGAAAGGTTCAAGATACATGAGCTACTTATGCATGTGTTGGTGGGAAGGTTAGAACATGGCTGGTGTTAGCTCTAGCTGCCTTTTTACTAGCTACCAGTAAGAAACAGCTCCTTTCTGTTCTAAGAAGACTTACTGCAATAAACTTTCCCATTTCCTTGCTGGGGCTGAAGGAGTATTTTCTTCCTGTCTAACTCTTATCAGCAACTCGATGAGACCTTTACTAAAATGTAATAACTGGCATTAAAAAAAGACTTTCCACTTCATCTATCCAGCCTCTCGGGCTGTCTACATTGCAGCTTATCCTTTACTCACAGCCAAAAGTCCCAAAGCATCCAACTGGCAAACATGGCTGGGCTGATC
This sequence comes from Aquila chrysaetos chrysaetos, assembly GCF_900496995.4. Classification (NCBI taxonomy): domain Eukaryota; kingdom Metazoa; phylum Chordata; class Aves; order Accipitriformes; family Accipitridae; genus Aquila; species Aquila chrysaetos. The sequence goes on from NC_044007.1 coordinate 40,490,212, forward strand.
AATTCTACTAAGCAGTTAATTCCGATTTCAAGTGACAAATGTGAGGCTACAGCCTACTATGCTCTTCTTTTTCCTTGTTCCAGTCAACTCCCTAGTGATGATAGGCACACAATAAGCATAGGCCTTCTCTTGCAGAGAGCAATGTCTGTTTATCTACCTTTATTTTATATATAATGAGTCAATCCCTTTCCTCATCTCCTAAAATTTCAAAGGCACCCTCACTGACAGCTCAGAGAGTACTCACTCTACATATCACAACAGCTGTTGGAGACAGATAGTATGAGCATTTCTGGATGATTCAAACTGACCTTCTTTCAATGGATACTAAGTGCTCACCATTAGCAGTGACTTAATGTTCAGCAGTTTAACACAGGTTTCTAACATGAAGCACATTCTAATATTGAGGAAAAAAATAACTAAAGAACAGATTTGGGAACTTCTGAGACAGCATTTAATGAAAAAAAATTGGTATGCTTTCTACTTGCATATATTGGAAGTTTTTTCATCCAAGTATCTGTGTAAATACGCAAACTTACATTTCATACAAATAGTGGACTTGAAATCAAGAAAGATTTTTTGCTACAGATGTTTGGGACAGCCCATTGTGTCTTACAGCATCTGTTAAATTCTGACCTGTAGCTGTTTTCCAGATGCTGAATGTCGTTAGATCTTGAAGCTGTCTCTTTACAGAAACAGTTAAATCATTCTTACTGGGAGAATTTCTCTATTTTCTTCACAGACCAGATTTGTCCCCCTCTGTAGGGAAACCCGTGTTTATATAGGTAATCTTGCCTCTTGGACATATCAACACACTGTGATTATGACACAGGAGCATCCTGCTTTTATACTCTGAGGAAATTGCCTGTCCTCTGGTAGGCCACTACTAAAAAAAACACTTACCCATACTCAAGGACCCAGCATAGAATATCCCCTTTTCTTTGATTGCCCTATTCTGGGAAAGGTAATGACAAGACTTTTGAACAAAATTCAAAATCTAAATATTTCCTTAAGTTTTTGCTAGTCTTTAAATTCTGGACATAAAAAAAGAAAAAACAGTCTGCTTTCAAGTAGGTTTCTTTCTAACAGGGAAGGGAAAGAGGGACCAATTCTCAGCTACCATAAATCAGCATTACTCTGCAGATGTGCACAGAGCCTCAGCCAGTTATACTACACCAGCAACTGGCCTCAGCTCTCTGATGATTTTTGCTTTTCAGATTTTCAGCCTGAAAGACTGAGGAGCAGCTGAACAAATGAATGAGTGACTTTTGAGTCTGCATTTAGTCTCCCAGAGATAAACAGCTTTGGTGTCTACATTGAGGGGCTTTTTACACTAGGTGCTAAGGTTTTTTTACTTCTCCTTTCCCAAGCAAGTGTATACATGTGCCTATATATGGTTTCACTTGCTTAGCTTCTATTACTGAGGATTTGTTCTGTTCTGTCTTCACTAGGCAATGACAGAGAGCTCTCTGTCTTTCTGTTAATTCGACCTGTTATAAATACCTGATGAGACATAACAGCATCATAGGATATTTATAGCATGGATAGACTTCTCCCTACGCTACAGATTTCTACAGAAACGCTGGCTAGAATAAGTCTTTTTAAAGTGTTCTTCAGTTTGTTATGATGTGGATTCTTACTCACTTTAATTTTTCAAGTAACAGCAGTATTATGTTCAGAAACTCTATCAAAAGACTGGTTGTATCTTACACTTCCTATTTAAGGCATCTTATAGCCTGCATCCTTCATATGACTCGTGAAGAGTTCAGCTGGCAGTACTAAGTCAGTCAAAGAGATCACATCTACCTTGGGTTTCAGAGTATAAATGTGTTTAAGCAAGGAGAGAAGAGTCAGTTCCTTGCACCAGGGTCTGGGCTTCTGAAGGAAAGATCAAGCTTGCAGGGTAGAGGGTTTGGCAAAATCTCCAGATGCATGAGGACTGTCTGGGCTCTGTTCAGATCCCCAGTTTGACCATAACAAAGATTCAATCATACCCATTAACCCGGGTCATGCTGATCCGAAATAGTGTTCCATTATCTCTGCTTGATTTCAACTCTGAAAAAGCAAGAAATTCTAACAATTAAGACAGAAATCAAGTGCTTCTCACCACTCATAATGAAACAGAATATTTTGATCTCCTGATGAGAATTTTTGAAAGAAACATATTTCCAGATTTTTTCCAGAGAATTTTGGAAACATATTTCACCATAATACTTCTCTTCTGAAAACATGACATTGTTCCAGAAAAAAAATGTTTTTCACTGGAAAACTTTTATCAACTCTAAAAGCTCATATTTTTCACTAAGATTTGGAAAAGCAAACAAAAAAATTACATCTTTGCCATAATATTGAACTATGCTTTTTTTCCTTCAAGCTCTACATTCTAGTCCACCTTTTGAGCGTATTTTATATTTTAGCCCTGCCTTCTGAAGCACAACATGAAAAATATTAGATTGTATAAGATAGTGTCAAGAGACAAGTAATCTGCTGCTATAATTTAACTGACATTAAGTTTCTCAATCCCACATAATTACAGTAGGAGGAAATTTCCAAAAAAAAATTTAACTTTTAAAATCTATTGCTCATATTAAAGATCAAAGAGCTTCATATAATTCTAAGCGGGCTGTGTTTTCCCTAATCTGGTATCTCATGCCAGATTTTGAAGTGGAATAACCTCCAATAATGTCCAAACAAACCTGTTAGCTTGATTATCTGACTTGATCTCAGCATCAGAGCTATTCTGGACAAATGTACATTGAACAATTTTCTAAGAGAAGCTTATACAAGGTTCCCTTCTTTTAAGATCGGGGCGGGGGGGGGGGGGTTCAGAAGAATTTCATCAGTACCACTATCTGATTAAGGTCAGCATCATTGATTTCCTTTCATTTCTCTCTCCTCCCAGAAAAAGACCAGTTTGAAATTTCCACTGAATGATGATAAACTGAAGATAATTTAAAAAAAAAACAAAAGAACTTTAATGGGTCTCCTAATGGACATTGTTGGTCATAGCTTCTGTCAGGTTATTACCAATGAAAATCTGGGGACAAATTCCTGTTTGCAGATCTTGGTTGTTCCCTGTTGTTACTACTATTAGCTGCAATGATTGTGAAATTTGAACCAAAGCCCTATTGAACCCTAAAGATCACTCCTGCAGTGATTCATCATTGTCACAAAGTAGGCGTAGGGCTTTTTTTTAAGAGTCACTGTCCTCACATATGTGATTACAATTGCATGTTACAGAATTATCAGAGAAAGAAAGAATATGGCCATGATATAACCATTCAACCTACTTGTTTCAGTACCTTGAGACAGCCTTGGGGCAAGTTAGCCTTGATGTAAGGCAGTACTAGGTACACCAGAGTGCAAACTTGATCTTCAGGTCAGTTTTGAATCCAGCTTTCTGATTTGTGCCATAAGCCACTCAGCTGGGCCTTGCTAGGCAGTGGCCTTCTGGCTTTGTTTTCACCAGAGCAATGGCAGGTGATATCAGACCTTGTGCTGTTTTGAAAGTTTTGGAATATTTCTGGGTGCTGCTGGAGAATTTGTTGCATGTCAACTCAGACTGCTAGCTGGGGGAATTTCTAAATTGATACATACCTCTGGTGTTGGATAAAGCAGAAGCAAAGAGTGTTTCTCTATGCTCATTGTTAGGAGCCCCTAAAATCAAAAGTCCTGTCTGGAGGCAAAACAACTACATCCTCTGAACAAAAAACAACCAGCAGTAAAAAAAAAAGTCTGGGCTTCACTGTTCATCCAGGCTGTTTTCACTGTAACACTTACACTTCAGCCTTAATTCCCATGGTTATCAGAGGTCTTCAAATGCAGTGGTCAGTAGCAAACATCCTGCATAATAAGAAGTGACCTTTTTTTACATGCTTTACCTGCTTCACGTTTGCAACATGGGTTTCTTACCTTTGCCATTAGCCTGTGATGCTTCCAAATTGTTATACCATATGCCAAAAGATCAACCTCTGGTTAACTTAAGCCACAATTAAATTTTTCTACCATCATAGGATAATTATAAGATCATCATGACACACAGAGAAGTATAACTTCACAAAGAGAACAGAGGGGAGAAATACGCTGTGAAGGGGAAAATCTGTTCACATTAAAAGAATAAGGATCTGAAGTCAAAACTCATCAAGTTTTTGGCAAAATAGACTGGCTTTATACACATCTCTTTCCTCACATCTCCATCCACATGACAACCTTCTCTTTAATGTATTGAAACTCGAGAGTTCGGTAAGGTCTAGGGAGTATGGTATGAGCTCAAAGCATACAGTAGCAATTGCCTTGTGATAAAAGAGCAGAGCTCATTAATCAGACACGGTTTAGGCACTAAGAAAACATTTGTCCCTGCACTGCTGTGGCATAATGAGACTTGCCATACTATACAAATACTTGTTTAGCATCTGAACAACTGTTGTTTAAAGTGGAGACATAAGGTTACTTTTAAGTCATTAAATAACATAACTGAGAAACAGAGTAGGTGCCCTGTTGAGTTATAAATAGCTATCTTGTGTGATGCAATATATACAGAAATCCAAACAGAACAAAGAGTAGTATTGAGCAAAATGTGCTTTCAGCCACATGATGATGTAACTCATGCTTCATCTCCCTGAGCATTTACAGGCTTTACAGTATTTGGAACTGAGCATCCTATATAATAGCAACATACTAATCTCTGCAGCCAATCCTATTAGATATGACTAGTGTTGGTCTTACAACACAGGATGAATTAACACATGCACCTGTGTAATGTTTATCCCTGCACTTAGTGATAATGTGCTGCAGTAGCAATTTGAGGGAAAAAATAAATTGAATACAAATGCAAAAATATGAACTGCCAATATATTAATTGGCTTAAAGCAATTTGAAAGTAAGAAAAAATTACTAAATGCATAAATTTAAATTATTAAATACACTACTGTTTATTTTTTTAGCAGTTTTATATTCCAGAAAGCAATGGTCTGAGACACTGAATCAGATGAAAGCTTAACAAAGCTATGGGAGAATAGTTCAGCTATCGCATTAAAATTAGTATTACAGACAGAGAGGTTAGAAGTTCCTGGCTCAGATACCAACATGTGAACATATGGGTTCAACCCCACTAGAAATTGTAAGAGAATTATTTCCCTTCCACACACTTCACTGGACTTACACAGGACTTAATATGACCCAAAATGTCTTCTTAGAAAGGAGGATTGGGATAGCCTTGTAATCTGCCGGTCTGAGGATCTGTACATGCACAGTGGCTTAGTTGTGAGAAATAACAAGAAACTAAAACAGTCTCGATTTTTTTCTGACATCATCATCTCATGAGAGTAGAACCTGACTTTTTGACTTTCAGTGACCTCCAATGCAAGTCATATTGTGACTCTTCTTTTTCTGTATGTAGGTCTTGCCTGCATTTCAATTACATTTTACATAAATTTTACATTAGGATAGCAGTAGTTCTTTTAAAATAATAATAGAACAAAATCTTAATGAAAGTACTTCAACAGCAATGATGAGAGCCAAAAAAACCCATCCCTAAAAAAAAATCCACCAACACTGCTTGCTAAGTATGTGCTTCATAAGCATGAATGACTTGCATCTAAACCTGGTAAATCAGAGTGCAGCTTTCACAACTCCTACAACTTGTCAAGCCTGCCAGTGGTTGGAAAAGTACACATTATCGGAATTTGTACTTTTGAGAGAGAGAGTTATATTTCTACTTATCATGGAGAAGACAACAATAACTTGAGTTTAAATGAGAAACAAAATGGCCACCCACCAACAAGAAAGGCAGCCTCCTTAAATTGCCTAGCACAGGACGTCAGGCTAATGACACAATCATAAGATCAGCTTTAGTACTCCCAGGCTTCGGTACTTCCAGAATCATATTGGTGCCAACAACTGCAAACAAACTGTAGGCAGACAACCTGGCAGTGCCATGGCCAGAAATCAGATGGGATGAAGGCTGGACTGGCCTCTTACGGAGAGTTAGACGTGCAAAATTTGGACAGGCACAAGGACACCTTGCTGGAATCTGATGTCCTTATGAATGTCACTTGGCTTTATCTTCCTTCTGACTAGAGGGTTTTTTAGAACCACAGAATGCTATTCTGTGAAGGAAGGCAGATGAAGTGATAATATCAGCAGGAGAAGATAAAGTATTGTCCTAGGGACTAATTGCACAGCTTGACTTTCTAATTTGTTAGAATAGATGAAAATTCCCCACAAAGGGCAACACAAGCTTAAAACTGCTGGCAGATTTTTCTACTTCATTTTTTAATAATAGCATAAAGTAGAGATAATCATGATCTAATTGTAGACAATTTGTTAGTCAAAAATTAGTTGAACAAATTGTTCTTCCTACTATATAAGTTAAAGTTAAGATACACACACACCAGGGAAGATTATTCCTGAGGTATTTATGACTGCAGGATTCCTGAAAAGTACTAAAAATAAAATGGAAAAACAATGACTTATAAAATCTCTCCTTTTAGATACGGAGATACATGGAACATGTGGTCCTTGAGCAACCTGGTCTAAGATTGAGTCAGCCCTGCTTTGAGCAGAGGGTTGGACAAGGTGATCTCCACAGGTCCTTCCAACCTAATTAGTCCTTGGATTCTGTCAAATGCCCACAATTAATAAGGTTGTGCCAGACTATTTCAAACCTAAAAATCCATCTCAAGTCTAACAGCAGAGAAGGGCTCAGACTTTAGTGGAAAGGACTGAAGTCCTCTCTGAGCACCACAGCTTACCCTCATCCTCAGGTTGCCCCATCAAGCCCCAGCTGCCTTGTCCTCACTTTCCAGCTAACCCCATAACAGCACATGGTTTTAGCTCGCTCCTATTTATTTGCAAGCACCAAGTCGATGCGCAGCCCCTGAACAGTCAGAACCATAATGTAGCAGGATCCTGTGTGACAAATGAAGGCAGTCAGAATGAGGACACAACAGGGAGCCTGTCCTCCCTCTTCCTCATTTCCCTCCGACACAAATGCATCTGTGTGAACACAACAGCGCGCTTCCATCTGCTGAGGGAGCTGCTCTCATCTCCTGCCACCCTCCCTCTGCATACAGATGTGCTTGCATGTGGACCGCATACTCCAGAAGGCAGACGTTGCTGGATTAATCCCCCTGAATTCTCTGATGGATTAAACTCAAATCTCTAACCCTCCTTCTTAATGCTGCAGTAAGTAACACACATATTGGTTACACTGATTTACAGCTGAAATAAAAGCGAAAGGCAGTCAAAATTAAATGTCTGAAAATCAATCTATGCTGTGAGCGGATGGGACACTAAAGCATTCTGGATTATTTTCTCCCACCACCCTTCAGCCTGCCCAGTGCCTACTGAGGCAAAAATCACTGGCTGCAGGAAAAAAAGTTGCAGGTACATGTATAACCCTCCACCTACCTGTAACCCTTCAATGGCCAGTTTGAGGATAGACGGTGTAAGCTTGGAGGCTTGCTTGAAGGAGAAGTTACTCCAATCTATAATTAGAATGAAGCCATTTATCTGAAGCTCCTGATCTTCGATGAGCACTTCCAAGGAGAGTAGGATAGCCCGAAGGATATCTATGAAGGAGTTCCTAAAGCCAAAGCAGGAAAAAAACAAAAAAAATCAGTTGTTGCAGTTATCTTCAAACCTCAAGATACTAAGCTTTACTGTGGATGGGACATGAGCAAGGGACAGGGATTTATTCTGATAGAATTCTTCTGAAAAGAGAGTTGTTTCAGAGGTGTCACTAAAGTGCTCCCACTCTGAAACTCACATTCTTCTGCTTGATGTGATAAGTCCTGCTCACTGGTGGATAAAATAAAACCTGAATTAAATCTTTTTGATTCTTCTGGCATCCCTTATAATAGATTTTAGCTAAGCTACTTTGGGAAAATATTTGTCTGTGGGGAAATGAAATGGATTTAGGCTATCCATTTAAATGCCTGCTCCTTTGGATATACTTTACCAGGTTTTTTGTTTGAGGTTTCCCCCCCCCCCCCCCCCCTTCTTTTCTTTCTATTATAAAGAGGAAAATCAGAAAAGGAAATAAATCGGCCCGATATTAATATAAATGTTTAGGTCACAGCTAGGCTCTCTGGTTTCCTGCTTGAGTGGAGGGAATGATCCAAGGCTTTGCACAGTAACGTTTCACTGTTGCCTTATTTCTGCAAACCAAATGCAACATGGAAAATAGCTGCATCCACTCAAAATGGCAACTCTTTATTAATTAGCAGCTAGCAATAGGCTGGCTGCAAGGCTTCCCTCTGGAGAATAATTAGAAACCACAGAGGCCATGAAGGAGTTAGCAAGTGACAGAGAAGAAAATGTTGAAATGTTTTCTTTAATGTGAAAGTCTGTACTGGGAAGCCTGGGCCGCTCTCTACTTCCATCTCATGCATTTTACAAAAGTAAGAGTTGGACGCTTTAATGACTTTTTCCATACTTACACCCAAGTAAGCTGAATCAGGCCCTCTCATCATCTGTCCTTCCCATTAAGATGATTTACAAACAGCAGAGTCTTTTAGAGAGCAATGAGAAAGGAAAGTTTCAGGAAGTACAGCTTAACCTTCTGTAAAATGAAATTGTAACATACTGCTATTGCAATATGCTTTACTTCTGCATAATTCTCAAATTTTGATGAGGCCTGAGGTCTATTACAGGGAAGGCTCACACCATGTTCTCCCACAGAGATTTTCATTTAATCCTTTTCTGCTGTTTTCTTTAATTTAAAACAAGTCATCTAAGCATACTAGAGTGTTGTTTCAACTTCTGCTTGAGAGAAAAAAACCTATGTGCAGTCAAAACAAACTTCTCTACCATCAAGACCTCTGTCTCTGAATGGCACCAACACATGATAAATTTCTATTAGAAGTAAATGGTGAAGCATTTTCTTATTCTTTCACTTTTGTCTCAGCAGGTTTTGAGTGGAAATGTACATTTCTTCTCTTAAGACACAATCCCTTGAAAAAACTGTTTCTGAATTGTGCCTTTCTGCAAAAGTTAGAAGCTTCTCTGAAGTATAGTTGTTGAGGTAACTTGCAACACATAGAGCTTAAAGATATTTAACTTTGTTGCTGCTGGGTACCAGACCACCCCTCCCTCATTTGCAGTAACAGGACAACCTTGATGTTTTCACATTGTATGGGGAAGCTGTGCTAAACAGACAAACTGAAGGAGTACATTCCTTGGCAATGTAAGGTGAAGGAATACCTATTGGATTGGCAACTGACATTTCTTTTTAGTCTAAATTTATTTCAAAAACCTGTGATGTGAATATACTTCCCACTGCCCAGCTGAAACGGGTGATGACTTTCAAGCAGCAGCGTCAAATTACTAGACTTTCAGTGATGAAAAAAGTGATTGCAACTCTAGACTGTATCTACTTAACATATCCTACACTACTCTACCCCAACATCCCTATTCAAGGGGTCAGCTTTCCACAAGAACTGCATCATGGAAGCTTCCAGAGGTGTGCAGTGACTCAAAAAGTGTCCTCATACACATGCTAGCCTTCTCTACTCTCTTGTTGGCATCAACACAGAATGGTATTATCATTCATGAATGGGCTTTCTGGATAGATTGGGGAAGATGGACTAATCCAGAGTTCAATTTAAGCCCACATTTGTAAATCTTAAAATGAACCAAATACTTGTTTCATGAAGGTGTGAAAACAGGGTCACATTGTGATCAGAACAGGATTAATCCCTCATTTGTGGGAAGAAATTTTCTTAATAGAACATTTAAACTCATATTCATGATCCTGCTACCTCTGATGCTTTTAAAGGCGGTATAACGATTTCAGTAGGGCTGTATGGAAATGGTGCATACAAGGTATTTTCTGTAATCCACTTAAATTCTAAAACACAATGAAATATTTCATTTGACTGAGTGCAAAATGTTCCTCTAGGACTCTATTCTGAGGAATTCCAATCTTTGTTTGCATGTCTACATAAATTACTGGGTTATCAAGCAATTACTCACCTGTACTTCCCTGTACATTCAGTAGGAATTATTTGCCTGCGAGATATGGCACCCAGTTTTATTAGTGTGTAACTAATCTGGCTGTCCCCTGCCCAGATCCCTCCCACTCTCTATGTATTTGCGCAGTTTTAAGACACAGTGTAGGAAATAACTCAAAGTGAATACAAAGATGTTTTTCAGATGAGTACAAGGAGACATGAAAGCAGCGCACAAGTCCTCCAGGTGGGCTGTCTGCCGGCACGCTGTTTTGTGAATGCAGGGTCTGGATAGAAATCAGAGTGCCACTTGAAGCTGAAGCCCTCTGCTCCCTAATCTTGAGACTTTGAGACAAATCATTCAGCTGTGTGACTGATTTGCATCCAAATCATTTTCTATGCATGAACACTGAACCACTTTCTGTTAGTCCACCTCTTTTGTTCCTTTGCTTAATGTTCCCTTCCCTCCTCCACCCCCCCTCCCCACCAGTTTATCCCCCTCACACACAAAAAAAAAGTGAAATAAATTACTTTTACACAAAGGGAAATGTGTAAGGTGCCATAAGGTTTCAGCATGGAGCCTACTGAAGTGAGCCACTAATGAGTTACAAAAGATTTGCACAAGCCCCAGAAAGACAAAAAGGAGGAGGGAGACAGAGTGCCTATATGCCTTGGCTGAATGGAAAGGTACCACAAAAGAGGCTCTTCAAATATGCTTTGGAAAATGGGAAGTTAGCCCAGCAGAAGTTAGTGGTAAGGAACAATAATGTAAAACAAAAATGAAGATGGTTTAGCTGAGGGATTTGGTGGGGAGATTAGCCAAAGGCATAACATGAAAATAAATAAGAAGAAATTATTTAATTATAAGAGGCATAAGCAGACTGTGAGAGAATCAAAAGGCTCGGTGGAGTACCAGGGTGCAATGGGAACAATTAAAGGGGATAAAGACATTGCAGGGAAATTAAATTATCTATTTGCATGTCTCTGCCACCAGTCATTTTGAAGAGATAGATGGATAATAAAGCTGAGGGACTGTTGGAAAATAAAGGGTCAAATAAGACACACTGCAAGAAAGCGATACATTTTGAAGAAGATGATAGCATTAGTACAGGATTTTGACATTACTCTCTCTGAACAGTTAAACACAGGCTCTGTTTTAGGCATGCTAGTGAAATTAATTGGATTATTCAGATAAAAGTATGAACGTACAGAAGTACTGGCAGCTGAAGCCATTAAGGTTGTCTGGTAATAAGCAAAAACAGTCACTAAAAATCCTGCCTGTCCCACAAGACAGCAGGCTAACAAAGTTTGGACCAATGTTGTTATCTTGGCAGTTGCAGACAACTCAGCTTAACATCCCTGAGTTAGTATACAGTAAAAGCCTCTCTCCTGTAATACTTAAAAGGTGGCCAAAGCTGAATAACATTTAGCAAGCTGCAAACATGGCATAGATACAAATCAGGTAAGAGGCCACATCTCGCTTTGTTCCCTCCCCACACAATAAATCACCAACAGAGAGCAGAAAAACATGCTTAGCTTCTAGCAGGGGGAGACCTGGCACTGCCCTGAAAGGAGGATTCCCACTGGGAGTAAAGAACAGAAGAGGAAGCAGAGAGAAGGACCAGAAAAACATCTTCAGGTTGCCCCAAATTATTTGAGGTAATCAAAGCTGAAGAAGCTGGCTGCACCTCGAGTACTGTGTTCAGTTTTGGGCCCCTCACTACAGGAAAGACGTTGAGGTGCTGGAGCGTGTCCAGAGAAGGGCAACAAAGCTGGTGAGGGGCCTGGAGCACAAGTCTTATGAGGAGCGGCTGAGGGAGCTGGGGCTGTTTAGTCTGGAGAAAAGGAGGCTGAGGGGAGACCTTATCGCTCTCTACAACTACCTGAAAGGAGGTTGTAGTGAGGTGGATGTCGGTGTCTTCTCCCGAGTAACAAGAGATAGGACAAGAGGAAATGGCCTCAAGTTGCGCCAAGGGAGGTTTAGATTGGATATTAGGAAGAATTTCTTCACCGAAAGGGTTGTCAAGCACTGGAACAAGCTGCCCAGGGAAGTGGGGGAGTCACCATCCCTGGAGGTATTTAAAAGGCCTGTAGATGTGGTGCTTAGGGACATGGTTTAGTGGTGGACTTGGCAGCATTAGGTTAACGGTTGGAGTCAGTGATCTTAAGGGTCTTTTCCAACCTAAATGATTCTATGATTCAATGAAAGGCTTAGAAAGGGAGATGTGAACAACCCAGCAGATCAATGCTGATGGAGGAGGGACAACTCAGGAAGGAACATTTTTAATTGTTCCCACACACAGCCAAGGTATGCTGTTCATGGAAAAGCCCTTGGAATCCAGGCAGCATTGGGTTTTGAACTGATGTTCATAAATCATACTAAGAAGTCGTTTGTTTCAGCAGATTAAATTCTACTTTCTGCTCATGAAGTGTTGATAAGACCCCCAACTTCTGTTAATGTGTTCTTAGAAAACACCTGGTTTTTTTTAATGCATGTATTTATTTTAGAAATTTAAAACTTACCTCTGCTGAAAAAAACCCTGGAAATTACTGACATGCAGTCCTTGGGGATTCATGTCTTGTTTCAAACTCACGATCATGAGTAGCTATCCTGCCTCTCTGGCATCAGAGGGAAATGGGAGTCAGTCCAACCACTGCAAGACCCAAGATCTGATTTTCACATTTTATGACCTTTTTGTGAGGAAAGACCCTTCATATGGACCCTGCCCTTGGCTGAAGAATAACCAGGAAGAATAACTGCAAAAACGATGAATCGTGAATAAACATGGTGACTCACTTGACTAATCCTGCACCAGAGAAGATGAACAGTCAAACAGAGGAGCTCACAGCTGACTCATGCGCTGAAAAGGGCTTGTTTGTCTCATCTGTCTGAGGTCTGAATAGCGCATATGTGCACAGAAATTAGCAAGGCTTGTCTGCGATTCACAGATAAAATGGGTTCCATTCACAGCAAATGTTCACAACAAATGTTTTGACCAGCCGTGGGTAACTTTTTTCATAGAACAATTCCAAGCCATTTAAACTCATTAGCTGCAAAAATATGAATAATTCACCAGCATGCAAACTGGAGAAATTCTTACACAATATGAGATTTTTTTTCTTATTTTGTAGGGTACCAACCCATTCTTTGTCATGCCCAATTTAAGTTACAGATTTTATTTCTCTGTAGAACCAGAATATATGCACATAAAATTCCTACTTGAGTAAAACACAGGTTGCATTAAGTTAATATCATAGCTCCAAATTATTCTTCTGTCACATCCAGCATAGCTATCTTTGGTTGTTCCGGTATGCCAGCTTCAGACAGGCATGGCTCAGGTTTTGTAATGAAAAGTTAGCAAGTTTTTCCCCACAGCATCTGTGCAAGTCTGTAAATGAAATTCCCAGGTAACTTTACATCCACGATAACAGACTGGATAGGTAAGTGTACTGATTTTTATCTTCAGAAGTGATTAGTCCAACTATGCACTGGATACAAAGAATAGCATAGACTAAGCTGAGACCTGAACTGTATCTAACAACATTAGAAATCCACTGCTTAGCTTATAACTGAACGGAGGCCAGTCACCCACAGATATCTGGCTGGCTTTGAATTCCTGCTTGGAGTGAGCTGGAAGCCTCTGCTATTGCCAGTGAAGGGGAAATATACCAACCTGCAGAATGAAAATACATGGGTTTATTCTTTTATCATGCAAAAATTGCCTCTCAGTGGCTTTCTTAAAGATATAAAAACATTCCCCTTGTTATGTTTCTGCTGGAGGTTCTATATACAAGTATTATGAGTTTTTTTGCTGTCACTTTCCACTTCAGTTGAACTCCATAGCAACCAATAGCCCCTGAATTACACGCTCCACATTCAAGTCTGTGTTACGAATCTCCTCCTACATACACTCATTCATATTGTGGGCACCCTTAGCAAATGAATACTTTGTCCCTGATGTTAATGTGACTGCTCAAGGACCCTTTCTTATGTGCAATTTGGCTGATAAACAGGGACCTTTGCAGCCCCTGTGCTCAGGGAGGCAGAGTGCAGGTGGTGGGGCTCTTCGGACCCCGGGTGGGACCAGCTTCCACCAGAGACATCCACAGGGGAATGGGGAGGTGACATTTGCTCGTCCCTTTGCCTCAGCCTAGGGATGTGTCACACCATCTAGGAGGGAATCAGTCCAAGATAAAGGATAAAATTGTTATCCCCTTGAGAGCTCAAAAAATCCCCCCCCAAGCTCTCCAGAAACTTGATCCCAAATGGAGCAGGCAAGCAATTGCAACCCAGCACAGCACAAGCTTAGCAATCGCACATAAGGAGTCCACTTGGGTGCAGTAGGGCAGCCCAGCCATCAGGCTAATGCTTTGGCTGGGCTCCAGGCAGAGCGCTCAGCACCACACAGGGTGAGGCCTCTCAGGAGCTACGTGCAGCTCTGCTTTGCAGCCTACTGCTGAAAGGAAAGGCCAGAATTGAATCTCAGGTGCAATATCACTGTTCCCCTGGCTGTGGATTTCTTTTATTCCTTGAGGAGTTAAGTATTTCTGAGCTACACGCTGGTGATTTCCTTGCCTTTTTAGTACCCAGAGCGATGTCATGCTTGCACGCTGTGCAAATTTCTCTGTTGAGAAGGAGTAAGTGACAATCACAGGCAGTGTGTTATGATACTGTAGAAATTATTAAAAGCCCTACACTACAGCCCCTGCAATCAACAGATCAATTCTACACAGTCACTGCAGTAATTTGCCTGGGTAGTCCCAAATGCAATGTACCCCGAGAGGAACATGGGGAAGATGGGCAAAGAGGACATTCCAGCATGAGCACAGTCAGGGAGTCTGTAGTGGTTTCAGGTTAGTGGTCTCCACTGTTAGAAATTGAGGAGATGACACGTGGGAACAGACTGATGGTCACAGCTTAGGATAGTGTTTGAGAGGTAGTTTTTAATCGCCTATCGTGATCCTACCGATGTTGTGACACTGTTCCGTCAAAGAACAGCTGTAGTAATAATGAACAAAACAAATGCTGGTACATGAATGGCTTATGGTTAGCAGCATTAGGATTGATGACCTCTGTTGTTTTTTTTTATTCTGTGTGATTGCATAGCCTTTTCTTATTCTCTCTTGGCACTGCAATCCATCCTTACATCACACTAAGCTATTTGCTCAATTTCTTGCATCATTGCATTCCACAAGTTAGTTTTTCATTACAGAAAGGGAAAGGATTTTCTTCTGAACATTTTGAAGCTACTGCTTAATCACAGAAAGCAATTATACAGCTCCTTTGTTCTGTTATTAGAAGGTACAAATGGCATTACCGATTCAGTCTCCCTGCTGTCACGTTTTCTCTGTATGATTTCACTGTATCTCCTCTAGCTGTATCTCTACTGCATTTTCAACATCTTTCCATTTGAAATAGCCCCGGACTTTTTGCTCCCTTCTGATGTAATTATTTCACTTGTTCATAATGCTGATTAATTCCTTTCATTGCTCTTTTTTTTGGACAGTTATATTTTTTACATCCCCTTCTTTTTGAGATAATACAATTGTCCTGGTTTCAGCTGGGATAGAGTTCGTTTTCTTCCTAGTAGTTGGTACAGTGCTGTGTTTGGGATTTAGTATGAGAAGAATGTTGATAACACACTGATGTTTTCAGTTGTTGCTAAGTAGTGTTTAGACTAAGTCAAGGATTTTTCAGCTTCTCATGCCCAGCCAGCAAGAAGGCTGGAGGGGCAAAAGAGGTTGGGAGGGGACACAGCCAGGGCAGCTGACCCCAACTGGCCAAAGGAATATTCCATACCATATGATATCATGTCTGGTATATAAACTGGGAGGAGCTGGCTGGGATGGGTGGATTGCTGCTCGGGGAATAACTGGGCATCAGTCAGTGGGTGGTGAGCGATTGCACTGTGCATCACTTGTCTTTCCTGAGTTATATTTCACTGTCTTTTTGTTATCTTCTGTGTCATTACAATTATTATCATTAATAATAATTTTTACATTTCAATTATTAAAATTTTCTTATCTCAACCCACAAGTTGTACTTGTTTTTAATTCTTCCCATCCCACTGGGGAGCAGGGGGAGGAGGGAGTGAGCAGCTACATGGCTTAGTTGCCGGCTGGGGTTAAACCACAACAACAATATGTAAAATGAATTCAGTATTCAAGATGAGTTTGGAATATCAGCATACATAAAAGAATATCTTATCTTTTCCTATTTATTCTCCATCTCATTCTTAATGCAGCCTAACATCTAATTAACTTTTCTGACCACCACTGCACAATAAGTACACTTCTTAATTGTGCTGTCCATAATGACCTGATGTTTTTCTTAAAAGGTTAAAAGTAATTGAAAACCTGGAAGAAACTGCATAGGGTTAAGAGAGGATAAAAGATCTGCATACAAGATGTGGCCACATATTAAAATACAACATGTTCTTGCACTGCACTTAGACTTCTTTGCATAATGAATGTTGCTTTTCTAGGTCATTCTGGAGTTTTCCACAATTTTTTCTAATCTTCACTAACCTACACAACTTTCCATTTACTTTTTGTCACATCACCACTTACCTCACCTACATCTGCCAAAAGGATATTACTGCAAGGCCTTATGATAACATAATTTTGCCACTTACAAATCATACTCTCTACCTGAAGTATCAGGGCCACTTTTATGTGCAAGGCAAGAATTCACCTGTGTATTTATTAACTTTTCTGAGAAGGCTTTAATACAAACTTCACAGGAAAATTTTTGATTAGCTAACTAAATGGTATATTTACATATTTTACCTTAGACAATTCTAACAAAATTATCTAATTCCCCCTTTGGTTGCAACCAGTCATTCTTACAGCAGACCTCAGTGATGACTATATCAAATAGTAAAGTTAAAATCAAGTAACTGCTGACCAATGCATATACTGAGTGCTAAGTTCAGAACTACAAAAGCCATATTACCGTTTGTGGATATTCAAACAGCACCTGGTTGCTCACACAGCACTCATCAATCCAGAAAGCTTTGAAAAATGCAGCAGAATGCCTGGAAGTTCACTCAGAAACTCACTTTTCTCTATCTCTGTTAGAAAGTTTAACTGTTCAGCTAAGAAGCAGACTCCTGCGTGCTTGAAATTACAGTAATGAACTTTCAGCCTGTAACTGTAAGCTGACAATGAACCCAAAAGGTATGCATGAAGTCACTTCTTTCCTTCTAGTACCTAGTCTGAAATCTCAATGAAGGTCTAAGGTCAGAGAAGAAATCTGGTCCACCTGAATCTCAGATTTTTAGAGCCACAGATAGTGTACAATCGGTTTGCTTGACAGATGAGAGTCAAAACTTGCCTATCAAAGCAGCCCATATTTTGAAAAATATTCTGATGAAGGGTCCCTTTTTCTTGTGTATGGAATTATGTAAGGTACGTTTGATTCTACCGGCTGAAAAAAGTCAGAAAAAATCATAGGAAAACTGGAAAACTAAGTGAGGCCAGATTGCATCAAGCTCAAGAAATGACGATCTACCCAGTAGGAAGATCAGAGCTGAGCTGATCAAGGTGAAAAGCCACAGTAAACTGGGACTGAGTTGTAGGTAACGCCCTGTACATGAAATTCCAGACACTGTGCGTGAAGGCGACAGTCGGGCAGTACTATGTCCCTAACAAAAGCATAACATGAAGAAGAAAAAGAAAAATACAACATTCCAGTGGACTTTATTAAGTCAGTGTGACATCCTCTTTGGCCTGTGTGAAATGAATGCACACACAGAGACAGACTGCTGCAGACCTCGCAGTAGTGGCATGTCTAGAAATGGTTCACATGAAGATGGTGGAAAATGGCCTGTGTATCTTCATTGGCAAGATCATCCTGTGGTATCTCCACATAAAGATTTATAAAGCAGTTTTGGTATCACGAGATGGTATAATGGAGAAACAGAGAGACCATGTTTTATTTCTCCTTTCAGGAGGAATGAAAGAGAAAAGCAGAGCAGGTATGGGCAGTGAACAACAATGCCACCAATGAAAACAAAGAAATAATTTGCAAAGAAAGCAATCAGAAACATCACAGTCTTACAGCCTCTCTCCAGTAAAAATGGCATTTTAACTACCATAATATAGAGGATGATATAAAAATGATGATGTTATTAAAAAGCTTAGAGAAGCTCAGCGGTCCCTATGCCTGTCTGGCGGAGAGCATATTAGTTTTTTTCTAGAACAGCAAAAACAAACTGATGAAGCCATGTGGGATGTCATCACCAAAGGCAAATAATCAAAGTTGAATCACCAGAGATATTCAGTAAGAGGTTATCAAGACATGAGAAGAAGAAGTGGCAAAAAAAATAGAAATGCAGGTATATCTTAATAAACAACTAAAATGGCTATTAAATCAGGCAAATAAGCATATACCTATGCTTATGCCTGTGCTTAAATCTGGACAGTGAAAGTGGCAGACATTAAAAAGATGTACAAAAGTGATTTCAATCACAAAAAGGGTTATAAATTATTTTAGTTGGAGCTCTTCAGGGCCAATAAAAGACAGACATGAAAATATTCTAGTAATTTCTTATAAGCAAATGAAAAGATGTGTCAAGCATTATATATCAAAGAGGTTTCCCACTGGAACAATAGGCAACTTTGATATAGCTGACAAGACAGGGGAACTTGATATTATTGATGTAGAAATGATCATTGGGGAACTCAAAACAGATGCTATAAAGATTCATAAGACAGCAGTCTAGGAAAAATTAACTGCAGATCTCTTCAGAAACAATGACAACAAAAATTTGCTATAATGATTCAGCTGAGAAGGGCAGAAGGACCAGAAAAAAATGAAATTGTGTAGATTTATGAAATAGAGAAGACTGTATGGGATCATGATGCTGCCAGCCACAAAGAAACTTCTTTGCACAGTTACACTGAAAAGAGTATGCAGTGCCCTGAAGCTCAAGAAAAATGAGCAGTTTTCACCCTAGCCACTTTTGACATGCAACATTGCTGAAGACAGTGAAGGAATGCATAGCAGACACCATTCCCCCTAAAAGAGCAGATTGTTTTTCCCAGAAATCCACTGAAAGTGTAAATGAGAGATATCTGTAGAAGACTCCAGACTTTACAGAATCCTTTATGGAAAAAAACATGATACGATCCAACCAGCAATGAGGAGTCTGGTCAAATGTTACCAGTGGAACTAGAAAAAGGTATCTCTTCTTACTTATGTTTTCCAGGTTTGACTCAGACTTCATTGGGTATCGGACCTCCCAGGTGGAAAGCAGGTGACAAGAGGTTGCTTTGGGAGATCTGGATTCCACAGACACATGACTCCCCAATATGTCAATCAACAAAAGACTGATAACCAAATTAATTTTATAACTACCAAGTAGAAAACAAAAGTTATGGAAGACACCATCAGTTTGAATCATACTACATTGTAGGAGAAACCTTAGGAACTAGTGCTGAATTCAATTCTATGGGCAGTATGAATGACAACTGCTTCTGTAATGATTCCAGTGAGTGAGCCAGCCATTTGCTCCTTTTGAAGGGGAATTACTGAATACAGAAATCAAGTATCATCAGCTCTATGCTATGTATCATTGCTAGCCTTTTAGTAAGTGTATTTTTCTATGGATGACAGTAATGGAGCAAAAGAGGTCAGCCTAAAGGAAGATAAATATCCTTTTCTGTGGATTGTACTACCACTTATGCAGAATAAGTCAAGTAAGAGGAACAAAAAATGTTCAGATCCAGAGACACCTACAATCACCTGATACTTTGCAAGTGAGGAAGTGAGCTTTCCTGGGATGTTTGGGGTTTCTTTGACAAAACAGTCCTTTGGCAAGTTCTTTTTTTTTTGGGGGGGGGGGGCCTTGAAGTTGCAAAATACAGTTTTCTGAGAGAATTGCAAGACCAAGGGGAAAGAGGTGAGCCTAGAAGGACTCCCTGAAACACAAAAAGCCAAGTGGAAATTTTTCCAAAGCAGCAACCTTAATGAATTAATGGGACTGGCTGAGTTCATTGAGAAATACAATAGCGTTTAGACTGGTTTCTTGAAACAGATGAAGTGATTATGGAACAAAAATATTAAAATGTAGGTTGCAGATTGAAAATTAGAAACTGCCAGGATTACAGTTGCTCTTAAAATGCTCTGTGTGCAGGATCAGTGGACAAAATAGGCTGTAATCAATTTTTAAGTATGGTTTCATATACTATAATCACAAATGGAAAAATTAAACATATTTTAAAACTCTAAGACCAGTACTTCATAATTTTTGAGTACTTCATTTTCTGTGAATGCAGTGGTTTGGTACATAATTTCCCTATTTTTAAAAAAAAAAAAAAAAAGGAAAGAAAGGAAAAGAAAAGAATGGGCAATCTACCTGATGCATTTAATCAATGCTTTACTTGTATTTCATTATCGGGATTTGTAACTTTAAATTTCTGCAATAAACTCTGCCTTTTAACCAAGATTACTAATTCCATAATCCAAAAGCATGAAGGCTTTTTCCTGGATGGGACAGGATGGATCTTTGTGTCACATATTTACAGCAGCGGTGTATAGTAACTGTTTAAGTTGCGATCCCAAAGAAGGCAGAAGTAGGATTGTAGAGCCTTGTACTGAATATACGGTAATGGGCTGATAGCTCAGCCTGCTATCGTCTATTCCCCTGAAGCCAGTACAATTTTTTGATACATGCCAATTCTCAGTAGAGTACAAATTAGTGTTGCAGGTGCAGTGTGGTCCTTGCCTTAGAATAGTAATGTTATGTTATTATTTTGGCAGACTATCAAATTTTCTCAGGATTTGCCAGTGAAAAACAATTTAAGTGATTTATAACCTATT
The DNA here is from genome assembly GCF_900496995.4 of Aquila chrysaetos chrysaetos. NCBI lineage: Eukaryota > Metazoa > Chordata > Aves > Accipitriformes > Accipitridae > Aquila > Aquila chrysaetos. The sequence continues at coordinate 40,510,984 of NC_044007.1, forward strand.
AAAATTCAGTTGAGTTGAAAACAGAATTTCGTGTGAATTGCAATGTTAGGAATTCTGAAAGAGAAGTTTCATTAATTTCTTATTACACAAGTTATCAGCAACCTCCTAAATCACTCTAACCTCTGTACAGTAGAGTATGCTTATATGTGTGGATGTTTAGTCTCTGCCTTCCGGCAACCAGTGTTTCATGGTTTGCTGTTTCTGGGGGAAAGGGCTGCAGTTTAGGTTTCCTAAACAACTGGAAACTACATTGATCACGTAATGTTTTATACTCTTCTATTTCTGTTTGTATTGCTTTTTATTGTGAAGCTAATATAATTTTTTTTCACACTTCTAATAAGAATTCTCACATAGTCAATACAGAGAATTACTGAAGAAATGTGGTTAATTGAAGTCACTACTCTACACTACTCATTTAATTATAAATAATTGCTCACGGAGCAACATATGTAACAATTAAGTACAGAAAATAATAGCCAAAATTTTTGTGCTTTTGAACTCAATGCACAACAATGTCCTGCCAGACCTCACATTGGTATTTGTAGGAGGTAGCTCTGGAACCAGTTAGCTGGAAAAACTAGGACCTTTACTCCAAACACAAGCAGTAGCAATCACTTCAGTGAAGATACAGACAGCAGGGAGGGCCTGTTTTGTCAAAAGTCGGCAAAAAAAAGGCAGAAAAAAGGATCAGTAGAAATTGCCACAGCAAGTCTAGTTACATGGCCTTGAGAAAAATGCCAGGAGGAAAACTTCAGTATTAGAGGTTAACATGGAAGTCTTGAACAAATAAATCATCCCTTGTTCTTTATTTCCTCTTGTTTTCTGGAAAGCAGTTGCATACAATCATTGGTACAAGCTTGTTTACAAAGTAATACCTGATTTTTTCATCTATTCTTTCCTGTAAGAAAACCTTTATAAAAACAAAAAGTGACAATTAATTTTCCTTGACATCTAACTGGTTTGATGTTAAGAAAGTGAGGGATTGGTTGTTACTGTGAATGTATTGTGGTTTGTTGGAATAGCTGCACCTTGAAGTCTTTTTTAAAAGTAGCGAAGCCTACTTTTCAGGAGGTGGCATTGGAGATGTTTGCACCATAACAGGGAAGATAGGGCCTTTGGGAGATTTAATATATAAAAGCTTTAATTTGGTATCATGGGATGACTTGTTGAAAGTGCAGTATTTCTTAATACTACATTGGGTGTCTTTTTTAGTCTGTTACTGCCCCACAGTTTATACTGTATTGAAAGGGGAAACTCAGGCAGGGAGAGTTCATTCCTGTAGATCTACGCACAGTCTTACCACAGATTTGTTACAACAGCAGAATTCATTTGCTTAAAAGCAACTGTAGTACATACTTCTCTTTATTCTAGACAATGCTTTGACTTCACAAAAATGTTACTGAAAAGGCTTTATGGCAGTATCAGAGAAAAAACTACAAGTGATCAAGTCTCTGCAAAATGAATCCAAATATGCTGCAGTTAGTTTCACTCCACAGAAACACACAAAACACAGAGTGCTTCCAGCCTCTCAATTTTGGGTTTTTTTTCCACGATCTGCCAGAACTCTTCATGTTTCCATTCCCTTGCATTCAGTTGACTTAGCTTTGGTTAATATTTTGCAATTTTAGTATTAATCAACAGTGCTTAACAGTCAAGTAAATGCACTGGTTTCATTTCTGCACAAGAAGTATATTAAGCCACAAGGTACTTAAGCAAATGTCTAACGTAAGGTTTATGAATATTCTCATTGCTGCATTTTTTGTCTGGATAGTTGAATTTGTTGGGGTTGCTCACATGCATTTGAGTATATGCATTGCTGAATCACGTTATGAAAAAACTTTTCTTTGCCTTCTTGCTATTTGGAAGTGCATGAACCCTTTAATGTATATGCTTTTGAAAGAATTGGATAAGGAGGCTCCCTGGCTTCAGTCATGCCATCTTCTAACTCATAGTTTCATGAAAGTCAGAAACCAGACTTTTAGTTCACCTATGCCAACCTAGTCATGCGCACTACTTTTATTAAGGGCCCCATGACATAACTGAAGGCATGAATTAGCCCATTTTTCATTCCAGAAATAGGAAACTGCATGACATAGTACAGTGCTGGAAGACTGAGGCACAGTGGGCCCCTGAGTGAGGAGGACATTGATGAACACCTTCCTCCCCTCTGCCTGGCCGCAGCACCTCACCCCTGCACTCTGCTGCTCCCCCAGTCCTGGCCAGAGCCTCTCCTCAGAGGACACAGCTAATTGAGGTGCTGAGCTATAAATCACACTTGCTTTGTGATGCTGGGCACTTCTTCCAGTATAACTATTTCATTTTTTTTCCTTTGCTTCTTTTCCTGTTATCCTGCCATGGAATTCCTGGAGCAATTCACCACATGCAGGAATGAGTCTTGTCCATGGCTTGCATGCCTTCGGCAATTGCTCAGCACCACCAGCCTGGCAAATAGTTGTTTTCTCAACATACCATTAACATAGTAACACTTCTTATCTTTCTAGGTACTTCAGGATAAAAAAATAACCATTTTTTTATTGAAGAGGCATTTGTAGACATTTATAGAGAGCCATAGCCGAGGCCAGACTTAGGTGGCAGCCAAGAGATTTATTTTCCACCATGCCTTTGGGAGACATCGAGTTTCTTCAGGGGAGAAAAAAGCAGGCAAAGAGATTTGTCCTGCCTACCCTGGTGTAAGAGCTAGACCAGGACTGAAGTCTCTCTGTGGGTCAGGTGGGGGCCAGTTCAGGTTTCCTTCTGTATCTTTTGGAAGCAGAATTAAAGAAGACCTTGTCTTCAAGGCAGTGGTGTGACAAGTAGGAAACATTGAGTTATTTCTTCCCTGTCACTGATTCACCGACCGTGTTCAATCCCTGCGAGAGCCCCATCAGGCCCGGGGTGCACTCCTGCCCCGGGATGCAGCCAGCTGCAAGCCGCTCGGCCCTGCCCTGCTGCCCCAGGGAGCCACCAGCGCTCCCAGTCCTCAGGGATCCCCTGGCCCCCTGGCACACTCCTCTTCATTTAGGGAAGCTATTCAATGCTTCTTTTCTCTTGTCCATTTACACTGTAAACTTTCTAGGGCAGGGCTTAAGCCTTGCTTTATTTTTTCATCCTAGTGTGTTAGGACCGAGTTTTTAGGGCTGATGGCAAAAAATGAACAAATTCACGTAGGAAGTTAGTTGCTGGTGAGCACAACTGGCCACTGTGAGTGTAATGTCCTTTTAGATACATCATGCATTAAGCGGTCACCCAGTTCAACAGCCATGGTTTGGATTGACTGGGCAAGAGTTTTCATGCAGCTGCATTTAAAGTCTGTGCATTTTATTACATTTGACAATTGCCTGTAGGTTACCTCCCTGCATTATATGTTAATATAACCTTTGCTATTCACTGTCTTTCACTGACTGTCATCGGGTTGAGTGAGATAGCACAGTAAACGCCTTAAAGTTCAAACCCACTCCACAGTGGGTTTGGGTTGGTACAGTATTTTTGGCTTGGTAGTATTCAAGAACAGCATTTAATGTCCTGGAGACTAGATATTCAGCTGTGCCAGAACCATACCCCAGTGTATTTCGGAGTTAAGATGAAGGTGGCTTTACACTAATTAAATTTCCATGGATGTAGGGATGCAGCTGCTGATTAGCAGCATCAGCAAGAGCTTTGAAGGCCCTTCTTGTGCTATTCTTGTCGACAGCAGCCAACAGGACAGGCCATGTGGCTCCTGCATCAGCTGGAGCATTCCCTCCATGAACATGTAGCCAACACTGCATCTGCACTGCAATGTTTCACAAGCAGCCACACTCAGAACTTCAGAATTTCCCTCCCATGGGAAAACTCAATACCTCTGAAAGTCAGACAGACACAAGAAAGTGCCATTCTCACTCACTGTACCTGCATATTCCTCCTGACAGAGTATTTGCTCACTGATACTTTCCTTAATTCTTATAACTTCTTTTATTGGTGTCATGTCAGAAAGCCCCCATTGGAAGACTATTTCCAGATGGGCTACCTACCTAGAGATTTTGCAATTTTCCACATCACATAGGCATAGATACGCATAGCAACCTTTTCACAAAGTTGGGACACTTGCATTATTAAGTGGTTTCAAACAGGTTCTCATCCAACAAGAAGGCTGCAATAGACCTTGGAGACAACAAGTTTTGAGACCATTATCCGCCCTAGCACACAGTAAGTGGGAAACAATGACACTGGAACACCATAAAATATCAGAAATACCCACTTTCAAATATAATTGAGGAATAAACCACCGAGCATGTATTCAAAATCCCAGATGGGAAAATTGCATTTACACAGCATTTCTTATATACAAGAGAGTCTGTTGGACTTTTAGATACCAGAGCTTAGTGATATAATGTTTATGTTCTTAAATTGCAAGATATCTTAAAGGGCCTTCTAAGTTTATCCTCCTCAGAGGCTTCTGACAAAGCAAAATTAATCCTAGAATTAGGGGATAGGAAGTCACCTGACAGCATCTCTTACATTGCCTGCACTGCATCGTCGTAAGTACTCCTAGCTTGTCTCTGACTTCTTCAGTAAAAAGTCCAGTGATGAGGAGTCCACAGAGTGCTTCAGTTACCTGTTCAGGTCCTGAACCAGCTCAATCATTGCAAAATGTTTTCTAATTTTCTGAAACCTATTTCTGCTCAAGGTTACTCAGTTTGCTTTTATTCTGTATTCCCATCCCCAAGGAAATGGGGAACTTTTCACTACCACCTTTTATTAAGGTAAAATTTTAAATATATAGGAAGTTTCATATCCTATCTCTTATTGTCCTCAACTTTTATTACATTGTCATATTTTCCAGACTTTTTGTTTTACTATTCTTTTCTTGACTTAGCTCAGATTTGTCTCTTGCTAGTACTTAGGTTACAGGTCAGTTGAGGTAAGTAAAGCTGAATAACTGCTGGTGTCCTGCAGACAACATTCCTGTAGGAATGCTCAGAGACATTGCTTCCTCAGTGGTATCACCTTAATGTATCATTCCATTTGTAGTCCATCCTTTACCCCCAAATCCTTTTGTGCCTAATCAGTATTTTCTTCTATTAATTAACTGTGAATACCTTATTTAACAAACCAAGAGGTAAGAAAATCCCATTAGAGACAAACATGTCAGCCAGGACTAAACCAGTAATGGCAGGTATGTCTGGTGTCTTACAAGGCTCCTTGGCTTTTAATACGGAGTCTATATCTGATAAGCCTTTTTTTGAAGTAAACTCCCAAATGATCCTGAATTACTTTTAAATGAATCATATAAAATGTTCTCTGAAAGAAAGTGAAGGTACATGTACCTGTGTCTACATTTTAGCAGAGAATAATAATAAGATGCTGGAAAAAGGAAAGGCATTCATTGGTAGCTACGGCATACACAAATTGTGATTTTCCCCAGACTTGCAAAGCTTTTTTATTCAAACAGAATTGAAGGCTTTATCAGAGTGAAACTGAATTTAAATTGCAGTAGCCAGCTAAAAGTGGCTTACATGTAAATGAGAACCTAAGAAATGGAAAGATATCCTACCATCTCTCCCTAGGTCAGAGTTTATTCCTCCTCCTTTATTATCTCAGTTTTCAAATGAATATTGCAGTGCATTTGGAAGGAGGATTTTTCACCAGTCTCTTTCTCTTTCAATATAAATCACATTTCTCCTTTTGTACTTACACAACAGACGGGTGGGATTATCCCTGGGACAGCAAGGCAATGCATTCCTATTCAGAAACCTCACAGTGAGAACAGCTTAGAGGATCACAGGTCAAAGATAATAAGAGAGGACGGAGATATCTTAGATAAGGTTATCACACTCTGGTGTGGATTTTCCTGGTCAGAAATACCTATACAAAATAAATTCTCTGTGCTAACACATACCCTAGCACTCTGAAGGGGTATAGGGACCATATATACTCTGTAGATTGATCTGTGCATATTTAATATACATGACTGGCATCTCTTGGATTTGCTGTGAAAGGAAGCCAGAAGGAAGGAAAGAGTGAAAAGTTTAGCACTGGCAAGGGGAGCACATGTTCCTCATCACACTGTAGCAGTGGCTTTGTGCTTGTTAACACTTTCTTTCACCTTTATTACTTCATTCTTAACTGAATGTACAGAATTCAGTTCCTCTACTGACATGGTATAAAACCAGAGAAGCTGAAATTATGGCTTTGTGGAAGGGAGCACAGGACTATCTATGGGAAAGAACAAGGAAGGCATGGGGATGGCTTGTAACTGGAACTCAATGAAGAAAACCATATTGGTCTAAAAGGGTAAAAAAAAAAATCTTGATCTTCCTGCTTTGTTTATTCAGACCATCAGCTGCATGTCTTGTAGAGTATGTGAAAGTACATGTCTTGTAAAGTACATATAAGAGTGGTTCTACTGGATCAGACCAAAGGTTCCTCTCACCCCAAATCCTCATTCTGACAGTGGCCAGCAGCAGGTCCCTAACAAGGTGTTTGAAACACACCAGGTTTGCAAGGTTAAAAAAGAAAACATGCTAATTTGCCTCTGAAAAACCAATACTTCTTCTTATGTATATTGATATGTTAACTTCAAAAATATGGTAGTCAATAGCTTAGAATCTTATAGTTTCAATCAAATCCTGGATTTTGGCCCTCTAAAGATGTATTGTGGGATATTATATAAATAATCCATATGCATTTTTCAAATAGATTGTTATTGATCATATAGCGTCATAACATTACTTGGTGTTGTGATTTATACTGCATATATGAAAGATAACTGGCACCACATGTGTTAATGCATGCACAGACACGTGCCTTCCACTGTGTGTCCGTAGTGGAAAAGTGATACCATCTTTCTATAAAGAAAAAGTACCAAGGAAGATATTTGCATATTATCTTTCTTAAAAATGAATCTTTATTGATGCAAGTTTGCTCAGCATGGGCAGGAAATAGGCAGTTATATAGGAAAGAGTTCCAGCAGGAGGCTAACGGGCTGGCTTTGCCCTCTGTTCCCTGCTACAAATGGACCCTCCAGGAAGTTTCCACAGCTGAGATTATCATGGTCTGGGAGCAAGGGATAGTTGCTTTTTACTGCCCCTATGATTGCTGCACTTAGGAAAAATAAAAACTGTGAGAGTGTAATCAGAATTTAAGACAAAAATTTCCCCTTCCTCAAGGAGTGATTCCATTTTCTTCTCTTTAGGAAACAAGTCTCCAGTCATGGCATATTAATTATGATGCTTCACCTGTTTTATTGGCTTACCCATCTCAAAAGAGGCAAAATATCTTTTACGGAATAGCTTTAACAGCTCAATTTTTAAGCTAGTTTATTGGAATGCCTTTACTCCTGCATCCTTTCCTCTGGCCTCCGCCTCCGCCTGGTTTGTTAAATTTCTAGGTGCCTGTGGCAGACAGATGCCTCTACCACTTCCTTCCTCATAGTATCAAGACCATCCCAGAGATACGTGGTCGGGGCACTCTCATCAGTGCAACCACGGGAGCTGATGTCTCCCTCATCCTCTAGCCTCGCCAAGGTAGACAAACACCCTGAAGCAGGGTGACCGTGGTGGCAGGGTAGGATTTACCCCAACATGCCGTTCAGCTGTTTCACGGAGCTCAGCAACCCCCACACCATGCAAATCTTGACTGAACTCATGCTGTCCACTGTAACTCTTCTGGGATCACCCAGCCTGCTAATGGCACCAGTTCCCAAGCATTCCTTGTGCTGCTTTGAGGGTGCTGGAAGTGGAGGATGCTCAGCACCTACCAGGGTGTGGTTAAAAAAGTGACTATTTTTATGTAAAATGCAATTGACACAGAGGCTTAGAGTTCAGAGGAAAGAGTCTAAAATAAATCACAGCCTGGGAAAATAATATATGAAGAAATTATTAGAATTTTAAAATTTCAAATGTTTTTAAAGATTCCAGCTCAATGTCTCCACTCTTTTCTGACTCTTTGAATGCATGTAGCCTATTAAATAGGTAGTCAGAGATTTATGGTTTTTTTCTTCCCCTGACTCTTTGCAGTCTGTTCCTGCTGCAATGCATGATTTCCCTTAGCTCCTTTTAATTACGTTGGCAAGTTAGACACTGATCAGAATATCAGATATTTAGAAAACTTGATTTTGGAAAAGCTCTGACAAAAAATATTCTGATATCTTCCTATGAAGTCTCACCTCAAAAAAATCCTAGTTATAAAAGCATTCATTCATTCATGGTTACCAGCTGTTCCCAAGGGTCAAAGGGACAAAGATCCAAGTGGGATGTCATATTGTTCGGCTTCGTACTATTCTGTTGCTATAGTTCTGTTATAATGTTCTTTTGCAGAACCCAGCTGCGAGGATGACATACATGGCCTGTGTAGGAGTCTGGGTCATTTTCTAGGGACAATGGACAAATGCTATCACAACTGTATGCAGTTTCTCTTTTCTGCCACCCAGACATAAACTCTCACACAAAATTTGGGTCTTTTGAGACAGTCTGGGAAGGAAGGGCGTGTGTGTGCATGTGTGTATTTTTCTTAATCAACTGTCCTTCTCTCCAATTTATAAAGCTTGGGGATTGGATTTGGTTTCTTTTCTCTACAGGAGGGAGGTGGCCCAGAGCCACTTCCCAGTCTGCCCTCCGTTTCCCTTTGTTATCCCGCAGGCCAGCTCCAGCAATTGTCTGTCTCACCCGCTGGTGCTGTACTTCACAGCTCTGCAGTCAGCCCTCAGCCCGACACCATCCAGTCACCTTCTCTTCCCTCTCAATATGTGTTTGATTGCCTTACCCCCCCCTCCATTGATTTTTTTTTTTCCTTTCAGTCAGGCTTCTCTCGTTCTTCAACATATGCTTCATAACTCTCCCAGCTGTTGTTTTTCTTTCCCTTTTTCCGACATTTTCTCCCTCTTCTTTGATTCCCTTCTCAGCCCTACCCAGGACTGTCATTTGTGTATGTCTTCCTTCTGTCATTCATATGGACTACAATTGCCTTCCCAAACGCAGCTCCCATAATAAATGATACTAACTGAATTAAGTTGCCGCCTCCAGGCAAATTAAAACATATCAAGGCAGAGCTCCTTTTCGTCTTCTTTGTCCAACATTTAACTTGCACATCTGTTACTCCTCAAAATGAGTATTCTGCTTATGTTATGCTTCCTTCCTCTACTACCCTGAATTCTGCTACCATTTCAGACTAGCTCAGTAATGTAACAGTGTAATATGAATTATTTTTTAATACAGTGTGCTTGTAGGTTATTTATTGGTCAACGCAAAGCTTGAACCACAGCCTCAATCTGCATTACTATAACCATCTCCCAACACAGAAGCACTACCTCCTAACCAAACCCAAAGACTTGCTGTGTAAAAATCATTCTGGTGTTAGGGCTGGCCGTATTTCAGCTGTAATCTCTCATAATAAACAGCTATGAGGCTGAGTTATTGCCACAGTTGGCCTGTGACTATAATTCAGTCTCAACAGATGTTTATTCCTTCATATTATATTAAGCATCTAAGATTATCCTTGAAATATATTGGAATAATCAGCATTTGAGACATATTCATTTATACCAACAGGATCTGCTGATGATAATATCCTTGTAATTACACCACTATGAGCATTCTCAGCAAGGACATAATTTTTTCTATCACTATCCTTTAAAATATTTATAGCTGTTGGTTTACCACTATGTCAGAGTATTTCCTTGCCCTTTAGCCTATCTCAATACACGTTCCTACAGAATGGTAAGTATCTGGCATTTGAGAGTCCTTGGTTAATAGAAGAGAATTTATGGCTAGCAGCTTTTCCCATGTGACTGACTGACAGAATTTTTGGAGCTCTGTAACAGCTTCTAAGACACAACAGTCCAGACATGAAGACAGAAATTAATTACTATTTTACTGCAAAAGGCAATGGGCAACCTTCTGCCCCCCTACCTTAAGACCCTATTTGCAAAGGAACATGACTGGAGATAGCCCTTCTGCTGGCTCTCTGCACAGAAATAAATTTTACTCTGGCTGAACAACCTTGAAGGAAATATCTTTACTTAGAAGATTAATGAACACCTTCTGTTGAATTACTTGTTCACCCAAACCCCCATCTCCCTGGTGTACGAGCAGGATATATTAGAAGGCAGTAGCAGACCTAGGAACAGCTGCGATAGTTAGCAAAGGCTTTCCTTGATCCAGCAGCCGAAAAGGCACTCTGACTTCTTTAAAAGCTTCAGTTTCACTAGAGGTGCATCAGAGGAGTGAGTGCTTAGGTTTGGTGAGACTAATGAAATGAAAAAGTGTGAGAAAGAGTATTTGTAATCCAGCACATGGCACATCTGTTTTTATGTAAAATCCTGGTTCAGGTCTCATCAAAACTGTATGCTTGTATGTATGCATGTATTTGTTTTATAAACTGGGATTTTTTTATGATGCAAATTATTTCATCAAAAAAGTTCCTGACAAGATCAATTTGACATCCTTGTCTGTCTTTATTACTCCACAATTTCCATTTAAAAATAAGGTGCTCAATAAGCAGTGGTATATGTGAAGCCTTTGTGGGTTTGGGCTGAGTTCACACCTTGTAGTTGGATTATTCTGCACCTCTGAGGACTGAGCTCTGATCAAAGTGAACGATGGCCCTCCCCTGCAGGGATTCTCTAATGTACAGTAATATAGCTTAACATTTTTCCTCTTCCTCGGTGTGGAACTAATCTGATCTTTTTCTTTTCTACCCATCTGCTTATTTTCACTTGTTCAATACCTCTGAAGTTTTCTGTTCTGTATCATATGTGATTAACATTAACTAATAGATCCAAAATATACTATGCAGGACCTACAGAGAAAGTGGTGATATCATCTCTAAGAAACTTGTCTAAAAAACCAGAGCAAAATTGAACCAATGCGGCACATGCTAAATGAATGAAACCCTTGCACCATGATAGATCTCAGCTAGTGATTCGGCAATAAGAATTATCATTCCTTGTGGTTTTTTTCTAGTCATCAATGAGGTTTTGGTCAAAAAAATAATCATCATCTTTTTCTATGATGTGGAAGCAAAAGTTAAATTCTTGCCAGTGAACTTTGCAGATGTCACAAAACCCATGCAATGATAATTGATGAGAAGGACAGGTTTAGCTCTGCAGAAGAGCGTGAATCACATGCTAGACTGTGCCCACATTATGGATAAGAATGTATGACACATTTACCAGTGGTATTTGTATTTTAGGAAACAGTGACTTGGAAGGAGATTTGAGCTGAACATGAGCTCAAAATGTGATAGAGTAGCTAAGAAAACAGTGACAATCTTATATCTAAAAGGAGGGAACTACTGAACAGAAGAGATGTCACCACAGGATGGTTTATTAGTGAAAGTTTGTATTCAGTACATCCATCTGCACATTAGCAATGATGCTAAAATGATAGGAAAGGTCCAGAAAAGAATGATGAAGAGTATTAGCAACTTGAAAAATCTTCCTAATTCTGAGAGTAAAGAAGTCCAATCTATTTAAGCTTTGGCAGCATAAATAGACTGCAATACATTAAGCTAATGCAATACTTTGCAGAACGTTACCTTTGCTGTGCTGGCTGCCCACAAGTATGTTCTTTACCTTGTGGACAACACAAGGTTGTTTTGTACTCAAGGAAAAGGGGGTTAGCTGTTTTACATTCACCATGGTTGAGAGTGAACACAAGAAGCACTGCTATGGAGTAGCTAATGTACTATCTTCTTGTTGCCTGACAGTAACTTACCCTACAGTGCTGCATCCTCAGTGAATTCAAAAGTAGGTTAAAAGATGACATGGTCAGGACATGAAAGTACAAATATGGGAAGCCGTCATATTTTTGTGGTCCCTTTAAACTAACACAATCCAGCAGCTGGAAGCTGAAGCTGGAAACATCGAGACTGGAAATTAAAACCTAGTTTTGTAGAGATGTTAGATCTATAAATTAATTACATTCTTGAAGATGAAATTACAAATGTTTCTAAAACCTCATATAGAAATTTTATCTTTGATACAGGGAATCCCTTAAAAACATCTTGGATCTGATTTGTCCAAGCAGTTACATTACACAAATAATGACATTTTCTTTTAAAAATCAATAGATCTGTGAGACAAATGAGGCTGCTTCTGCCTCCTTGACATGCGATCCCTACAGTCACCATACTCCCAGGAGTATAAATGGTAAGAATGTCTGGAATGAAAATCAGTTTATGGATTATAGCTATGCTGATTTAAACAATCCTTTCTAAATTATGATTTCCTTATAAATTATGATTTAATCATAAAGAAAGAGAAGACACAGCCAACTGCAAATGAGATTAAAGTTAGGAAAGACATGCTAAGGCTGAGCTCTTTCTCTAGCATGTTAGCATCACAGCATCATATGAATTGATTGCATTTTAACATTCAGCTGAAATGTAAGCTTATAAACATCTTTCCATCATTGAAGACACATCTATAGAAAGGTTGCCCAAAATACACATGTGTAAGATATACACATTGCCTGTTTGTTCAAGGATTTTTGTGAAATGTATATGAATATATATTTCTTCTGGTCAATAACCTGTTTCCCTGCTGCTTAATAGGACATTGCACTCATAATTTCCTGTTCCTTAACAGCTTTTGCTCTTGATGATGCCTTTAGACAGTAAAAAAGGAAGAGGTCATCCCTCTACTTACAGCCCAAATCCTGTCCCAAATCCCTGTTGCACTTGGAGAGCTACAAAAGCCCACAGAAATGACACTTCTTGACATTTGAATCCATAGAGGAGTTGATCTTCAGTGGCTGAACAGAGGTAAAATTTGCACGTGATTTTTAATTTCACTGAGGAGCCTTAGGAAAGTATATCCTATTTGCCTCAGCCTTTCTTCTCTGAAGGTTAAAATTACATTTTCAGAAACCAGGTATCTTGCATCCAGGATCACTTTTTGGTTTTTGCACACACACACATATACATGGATGCATATTAAAGGACTTGCAGATAATTTGAGCCAAAATCTGACAGGAATCAATGTTCTGTCAAAGTCTCATTGCAGGAGCCTTAGACAGCAGCACTCAGCTTTCCAAGAGCGGGACCTGATGTATGAGGTTAATCACAAGGATTCATTTTGTTGAGGGATCAGAAACCCAAAGCTGGCTCTGTATAATACCTAAATCCCTTAATGCAACCAGCAGAGCTACAGTGCTTCTGTCCTCTAAAGCTGATACTTTCTATTTATTCAAGATACCTGTACATTCATCTTTCTTTCCAGGCCAATTGCTAAAAGAAGTGTTTTGTGGTTGGAAGAAAGGCAAGCTCACAGTTCAGAAAGACAGGAGATAAACTGCTGGCCGCTTTGTAGTTAATAAGACTTTTATCACTGGCTTCAGTTCTGGATTTCACCAAATACTTTTCTATATGCAAAGTTGCATTTCTGTAACTTTTTCTGTACATTTATTTACCAGATCTGTGCATGCAGAGGAAAATTAGAAACACTTCTGAACTCTGTTTTCACATGGAGATGAAAGGTTTTCCAAGAAAACAACAAACATGAAAAATTGCAGGCATATGTGCATTGTTCTCTAACAATTTCTGTAACATAAAATCAAAGCTCTGATATATTGACTCCTAAAGATGAGACATTTTCATGGACAACTTTAGACTGCTGAGACAAAATCCTACCTGGAACTCATCAGAATTTATGATACACAAAAACTGAATCTGAATTTTGGGTTTTGGTCCGATTTTTATCAAAAGAACACATGGCAATCCTACAGCTGATTACATTTCTCCATCTCACTGTGGAGGCAGGGAAAATGGAATGGAATGACTTCTGATGAAGAGGACAATGTGAACATGATGTTCTTGGACTAGCCCCTTTTCTCTGTATCACTTCAAATAGGTAGTGAAAGCTGACTAATCACATTAACATTTAAGGACATCATTTTATAATAATGGCTGGGAGATATCTTTGTTCATACTATTCTGTAGAGAAATGACCTGAACAGAAAACACACTTTGCATGAATCTCCCATTTATCAGTCTAACAAGCATACAGTAATGAGACTGTGTAGAAATTACAATGCAGTTTGTGGAAATCTCATAACACAGACTGTAATACCTGAAATGGTTAAAACAAAACAAAACAAAACAAAGTCTGGAGACAGGATAAATATGGTCAGTTCCTTCTGCTCCAGAACTGCTATGAGAACCCCCATACGTTTTGAGACATTTGCTTTCTGTCAACCTGTTCAGGTAGTCTATGATATTGCTGAAGCAATTATATAATAGGTATTAATGTATTTGTAGCAAACAGACATTATCTGGCTAAAAACTGTAAATATTTATGGAAAAAAACTATGAGCTATTTATTTGACACACTGATAGTTAGTATGTCACTAAATATCAGTGTGTCATATAAAAAGCTAGTAGTTTTTTTCTCTGTTTAACATCTTTGTCAGCAACATGGATAGTGGGATTGAGAGCATCCTCAGCAAGTCTGCCAATGACACCAAGCTCTGTAGTGCAGTTGACACACTGGAGGGAAAGGATGACATCCAGAGGGACCTTGACAGGCTAGAGAGGTGGGCCCATACGAACCTCATGAAGTACAACAAGGCCAAGGGCAAGGTCCTGCACATGGGTCCGGGAAATCCCAAGCACAAATACAGGCTGGGTCATGAGTGGTTTGAGAACAGCCCTGAGGAGAAGGACTTGGGGGTGTCGGTTGACAAGAAGCTAAACATGAGCTGGCAATGTGCGCTCATAGCCCAGAAAGCCAACCGTATCCTGGGCTGCATCAAAAGAAGCGTGACCAGCAGGTCAAGGGAGGTGATTCTGCCACTCTGCTCCATTCTTGTGAGACCCCACCTGGAGTACTGCGTTCAGCTCTGGGGCCCCCAACATAAGAAGGACATGGACCTGTTAGAGTGAGTCCAGAGGAGGGCCACAAAGATGATCAGAGAGCTGGACCACCTCTCCTGTGAAGGCAGGCTGAGAGAGTTGGGGTTGTTCAGCCTGGAGAAGAGAAGGCTCTGGGGAGACCTTATAGCAGCCTTCCAGTACCTAAAGGGGGCCTACAAGAAAGCCAGAGGGCATGTAGTGATAGGACAAGGAGTAATGTCTTTAAACTGAAAGAAGGTAGATTTAAATTAGATGTAAGGAAGAAGTTCTTCGCTGTGAGGGTGGTGAGACACAGGAACAAGTTGCCCAGAGAGGTTGTGGATGTCCCATCCCTGGAAGAGATCAAGGCCAGGTTGGATAGGGCTTTGAGCAACTTGGTGTAGTGGAAGGTGTCCCTGTCCATGGCAGAGAGGTTGGAACTAGATGGTCTAAGGTCCCTTCCAACCCAAACCATTGTATGACTCTATGATTCTATGATATACCCTTATCTCTCAATGGTGTTATGTCTGAAGAATGAAAGGTGATCAGATCAGATAGAAGTTCTAGTGAAATGGACTCATGGTTACAAAATATTTCACTAAAAATGGCCTTGCTGCTTTAAGTATGGTCACAAATACTCAATTACAAGTTGAGTGTAAGTGTATGTGAAAAGATAAGGACACTATCTACATTTACCTACTCTGATCCCAGTTGGCTGCAAAAAGCAGAAGAATCTTCCTGCCACAGTGGTCACGATTTTCCAGTACTCCTGGGAACCCATCTGTCAGAGCCCGTTTGATTCCTGGATCATCAGCCTTGAAGTTTTTGAACATATCCAGGTTTAATTGGCGGTACTGGAAGTACTGAGCCAGCAGTCTGAAGGCCTCAGTTTGGTGAAACTTTCTGGCTCGGAGAAATCTCAAGATGAAGGCATCATCTGTACGTAAAAACCCAATGTCGGGCCTCGTGATGATCATGTCCCTGACTTGCTGGATATCCTGATGCAAAATGTCTGGGTTTTCATTCAGTTCCAGGCGGGCTTTCTCTATAGTCTCTGGACTAAGTCCAGCTTGTAAATGGGTCATCTCTTCAAAAACCTCTTTTCCAAATCCTTAACTTCAGATATTTTAGTAGGAGAATGGCTGATCCCATTCAATTGATGGTCTGCTGTGAGCGTGAGCCATTCAGAAGCTTTTTGCTATCGAGCTGGTATTCAACAAATGAAAGCGAAGGGCTTTTTCTTATTCTTGCAGAAAGAGTAACAGGCAGTTCACATGTAGTATAATCCATCCAAAGGAAAGTGTTGTTTATTCCATCACTTACTAAAAGAAAAAGCAAATATATAAAAGAAAGATTAAATATGTATATAAAGCTTACAGGAATGCATTTCTGAACTTTATATGGCAATAAAATTGCTTTGTGTGCTTCATATGTAAAAGGACAGCAGTGAAATAATTTCAGAATAGGTACATTTAAGATAGGGCAGTCACTGACATCTTGAATGTATATATTCAAGCTTTCAGAAAGGCAATCTGATTAACTGACAATTAATATGAAGTTGTTTCAACTTACTATTAGAACATACTTTGCAAAGTTTTCTTATAGAAGTGTGGGAGTTCAGCATCCCATATCTTCAAGCCCAGGATGACAAAAGCAAAAATAATAGTAGTTTTTTCCACCCCTTACAGGAACTACATTTCAGCTTCCTAAGTATGCAGATTCACACTTATCATAAGTATAACAACTGTTTGATTTGGTTTTATCACCTGTACTATCAGCTTGTAGCTTTCCTTGAATTAGCCCAGGAGCTGATCATAAAACTGGCTAAACCCCACCAATGTCAGGGGTATTTTCTACTTGGTAAAACCGCACTGAAAATATCTCCCATTGAGACTTAATACATCTTCATGAGAAACTCCCCATGAATAAAGTGTTTGATGAGACGAATCTGACAGGGTTGGTGTTTTAGTTGAAAAGAGATGTATTTTAGTCCAGATTCTTTTTTTCACTATCTTGTAGCTTTCCTGAATACCTAGTTCTGAATTTAATTTTCATTCGTGTACTTTACCTAGAATTTGTTTTTACAAGTATTAGAAGAAAAGCTGCTTAAGCTGTTATGTATGAGCAAAATGGTACAGTGAATCTCTTACATTTCAGTGACATAATTAGCAAAAGGCTGTCAACGAAGTCTGTGTAGTTACAGTTGGGTGAAATGAGATCAAGGTCTGTTCCAATGTGTGTGAAGAAAGATCAAGATCCATCCAATTTTTCAGCCATCACAAAAACAGACAAGCAAACAAAAAACCCCACCACTTAGCTGATCTCTCTGTCTTTCTAATTTCCGAAAAAGAAAAATTGGTTTTAAAAATTAAAAGGGAATCCCTCAGTGAAAGACATATTTTACTGTATTTGAAGAAAGCTGTTTGGAAAGCTATGAATTATTTATAGCAAAACAACCATTTCACTCAGCTACTTCCCTGGGTTCAGCATTCTCATATCAAAGGGGACAGCAGCAGTCAGAGTATTTCTTTGTCCAGGGGCTGCTGAAGGTTACATTGCAGGACCTGGAAGTCAATCAGCACAAGGGATGCCTGAGTTCCCTGTTTTGTGAGCTTGCATGTCATTGATAAAAACTACATTTTAAATGCCACAGCTGCAGCCCCAGGATGAGATCTCAAAATCTGAATAGAGAGAGTTTCTGCATATTTGCTTAAAGGACATTTGTGGCGGGAGATAAGCTTTTCATTTAACAGCAATGTGCATTATATTTGTCTGCGGGTGATACAAAGGATAGTTTGTTAAGCAGCCTCTTTCTGTATTCACTGTGGAGCTGGAGTTGAGAAGAGCTACCTGCAGGGCAGAGTATCTGGTGATTGATCAGCCTGGGAAAACTTGGGAAAAAGCAGAGCTGGGAGGAAAGAAGGCTGGCTGCCTTTGACAAGGCACTACAGAGTGCAAATGACTCCAGAAAAAACAAGCCCTGAAGTTTTGAGGGGTAATCTATGGGTGCAGGTTATTCAATTCTTAAAGAAATGAGAGTTGTATTAAGGGTGGATTGCACATATAAAAATAAAGTAGCAGTTATTTCCTTTGCTCTTGCCTTTATTAGACCAAATTAGGATAACTCTGATGGTATCAACTGAATTCCACTGATGTAAAATTGATGTAGGCCATGGGGAAACCATGCCAATACTTTGTGCTTAAGATCTCAAATGAATGGTGGCATTAGCATTTTCTTTTATAAATCATGTTTTCAGTTACAAATGCCTCCATCAGCTAGTTAGGGAAACTAGGTGTATTTAAGTGTGACACTGTCATTGGGGGAACGTAGTGTAAGGACTGGTTCCCTTCCTGGTTTTAACAGCAAGTCGTACAGTAAGGATGCTGTTTGTGCTCAAGGGTGCTTGGCAGAGGTGTGGAAGCAAGGAGTTTATCTGCGTTCTGCATCAGCTCTGGCTCAGGGCACAGTATGAATTGAAACACCTTTGGAGCTCCTGTGTCTTAGAATCACAAAATCATCGAATCACAGGGTGGTTTGAGTTGGATGGGACCAGTGAAGATCATCTGGTCCAACCCCCCTGCCATGGGCAGGGACATCTTTCACTGGATCGCGTTGCTCAGAGCCCATCCCACCTGACCTTGAACACTTTGAATGATGGAGCATCCACAACTTCTCTGGGCAACCTGTTCCAGTCTCTCGCCCCCTCGCAGTAAAGAAATTATTCTTTATATCCAATCAAAATCTATCCTCTTTCAGTTTAAAATCTTTAGCCCTTGTCCTGTTACTACAGGCCCTAGTAAAAAGTCTCTGTCCACCTTTTTTATAAGCCCCCTTTAAGTAATGAAAGGCCACAATAAGGTCTCCCCAGAGCTTTCTCTTCTCCAGGGTGAACAACCCAACTCTCTCAGTCTTTCTTCACAGGAGAGGTGTCCCAGCCCTCTGACCATTTTTGTGGCCCTTCTCTGGACCTGTTCTAATAGGTCCAAGGACTTGTGGCAGTCTTAACTGTGACCCCCCCAGTGGGTTCATCCATCTTCTAAAAGTTTATGGCAGTAAAACTGTCCCTTCCTGTGCTCTTCTAACTGTCACCTCCACCAAGATGCTTCTTTGGAAATAAGGCAAATTCTTGAAAGGTCAACTGCAGTCTGTTCCAGAAGAAAATGGTGATAGACCAAGGGACAAAGTCTGGCCCTTCAGATTTTCTTATAGGATCGCCAAGCATTTAATGTCAAAAATTATGTTACTTATATTTATTAAAATTTCCTACTGTTTTTACCTTATTTAAGTAGATTAGCACCCTTCATGCCCAGGACGATTCCAAGGTGAGGAAGATACGGTCTGCTCCTGTCAGATGTTGTTGCCAAAAAGCAACTTACAAATACTCAGTCTAAGAAAAGAGAAATTTTTTAATGCATTTCAGTTTTCTGATAGTGAGCTGAGCTATAACCATGGGTTACAGCTTACAGGAGAGCCTCTATAGATTATCCTGAATATCAGCCAGAACAGGCTGCACTAAAATACTTCACTGCTGTAATGTTATATATTGCAAAATAATCCAAAATATGTATGAACAATGTTGTCGCTGTCTGAATCATAACACAAATCACGGGGTTAGTAATCCACTCTAGCACCATTGACTAGAAGGCTTCTGATTTACATCAGTGGATGATTTGGTTCTCCAACTGCTTACCTTGACAATAAATTTAATGTTCCATAGCTACCCAGTTTAATTGTCATTGTGCTTTCTCAAATGGTACTGATTTATTCTGATTCCTGAAAGTTTAACAGAAGCACCTTCTCCACTTTCACCCCCTCCCACACATGGCAATTTCACCTCTCAAAAGCTCTGATCCATCTGCCAATTTTTCAGATGTTTACATCTTTGTTCTATGTTTGTTGGGTTTTTTTCCAAATGAAAATGCTGGCCTTTTTTTCCCTGTCTTGAATATTGTTGCTGTGTGTTGGCATACTAGACTCTTTGTTACAGTCTCAACAGCTGTTTTTCTGTGTTGTGACTCTTTGTTCCCAAAGGACTATTTGCTCTCCTAATGTCTTTTCACAGCCACTTACAATAAATCATCCCTCCAAAGGAACAAAACCCAGCTTTAAACAAGGAAAAATAATTAACAGAGGTTAGAAACACAACATATTAATACAGGGAAAAAAGGGGAAATTTCCACCAAAATTGTGGTGTCACAGACCATTTTGGCTTATTCATTTTCAGTCCCAACAAGAGAATGACAGGGGACAGAGAGTGGCTTTATGATAGGTAAAATACTATAAGTGGGATACAGTCTTCAGACAAACAGCTTATCTTTTTGCCTGATCCTCAAAAATAAAATGTATTTAATAATAAAATCTACATTAATCCTTACTAATTAACTAAAATGAAAATAATATCTTAAGGAAGTCTATACAGCATGTTCTGTCCAAAGATCTTAATATGTTTTACTGCTCTCTCTTCAATGACAGCTTCTGGATGAGCATTCAACCCCTATTTGCTCTACATCCCCTGGAAAACTGGCCAAAACCTGCTCTCAGTGATGACGATGCTTGTCTGGATCATTTTGTTCCTGCCCACTTAGCTGTCCCTGCAATACCATTTGCCTCTTGAAGCACTGTCCTCACGTCCATTTGGCCCTTCCCCATCCACTTCAGTTCCAGAAAGATTTTAGTTGCCTCTGTCTACTGAGTGATTTCCATTCAGTCCAAAGCTATATGCCATGTGAAATTTCATTACCACAGCTTTCAAATGGGGAAGGCACCAGGGTTTGATCCTCACCTGATATTAATAGGCATCACTGTTATGATTTGTCTCATTATATAATTCCTAACTCCTGGCATTCATATAGATATTAGCTCCTAAAATGATGCCAGAAAAGAAGGGAGTGGGCAGGGAGGGAGGGAAAATGGTAATCTAGAATTACTTCATCTCAGAGTGTGGGTGTCATCTCATTAAATTGCTTTTTAAAAAATATTTTGATGTTAACTGTGGAAAACATCTTGGGGCTACGTTCTGCTTAGCAGGGATTGCTCCATAAGGGCAGGGGAGGATGAATCCCTAGCTGTACTTATAGGAATTGCTCGTATGGTACTTTGTGGCCTTGTAGTACCTTAATAGGAACACCCACTGGAAATGGAGTGCTCAGACAGAGAAAGGGACATACCCCAACTCCGTGAACTAATTTTAAAAGAGTGATGAGAAAAACTGACTCTCTCTTGTCTTTGGCTGTGGGATCCTGGCATCCTCCACAGACAGTGGGGAGAAGTACAGCCCTGAGTGATTTGCCTGAGATCACAGAGGACACATTTCACAGATCTGGGAACAGACCATATGTCTCCTGAGCCGCAAACTTACACGTTAACATCTGGGCAATCTTTACCCCCTATGCATAGTGCTCTGCATCATAAGAAAAATGTGAAGCCATGTTGCATACAAGGAAATAGAGACGTAGACTGCAATGTTCCTAGTGGCCCCAGTGTAATCCCCCTAAGCATCAATGGCACAATTAAGACCCCAAAAACGTACCATTTCTTTATGTTTTTGCAAAGAGCAACACCCCTGTGGGGGTTCCCAACAGGTCTATATCATATCCCGAGTCCAATAGTCCGACTGCTGCCCAGATTATTATAGAATCACAGAATGGCTGAGATCATAAAGGACTTTTGGAGGGCATCAGCTCCAACCCCCCACTCAAGCAGGGCCTCCTAGTGCTGGTTCCCCAGGACCGTGTCCAGACGGCTTTTGAGTATCTCCAAGAAGGGACACTCCACACCCTATTTGGGAAACCTGTACCAGTGCTTGGTCACTCTCATGGTAAAAAAGTGTTTCCTTACATTCAGAGGGAACCTCCTAGGTTTCAGTTTGTGCCCACTGCCTCTTGTCCTGTCACTGGGCACCACAGAAAAAAGCCTGGCTCTGTCCTCTTTGCATCCTCCCTTCAGGTATTTGTACACGTTGATGAAATCCCCCTGAGCCTGCTCTTCTCCAGGCTGAACAGTACCAGCTCTCAGCCTTCCCTCATAGGAGAGATGCTCCAGTCCCTTCATCATCCTTGTGGCCCTTTGTTGAACTCTCTCCCATATGTCCATGTCTCTCTTGTACTGAGGAGCCCAGACCTGGATACAGTACTCCAGGTGTGGCCTCACCAGTCCTCACTACTATGAACATCTCCTGCTTTCCTGTAGCCCTGCCCTAAGGGGTTAGGTTCTCCCAATGAACCTAAACAAGTTAAATATTGCATGCTTTTCTCCTTCAAGTCCTGGTACTCCTGTAAACCTTCCCTAGGGAATAGTTGCTTCTCTTCAATATGAAAAGAGTGAATATGTGTAACTGTAACAGCTGCATGGGGAATCTGATGGTTTCTCACACTTTCCCAGGATGCTATCTCCTTGCTCAGGTACAAAAACTAACGTTTCTTTCAGTTCAGTAAAAACTACATCACACATTCCTAGTCCCCTAATATTGCAATCTTCTTGTTAGCTTGAGTCAGTTACCCTTGGGCCACATCTAACTGTCCAGCAGTGGTAATTTAACCATGGCACAGCACAAAACACAGTAGCAACTCAGCTGATATTTGCAGCTCTCTGCACAGTACATAGGGCAGGCACGTCGGCAACACCGACCTGCAGTTGTCCTGCTGTTGCTACAAGCTGACAGGCATGAGGAGAGACTGACAAGGTTGTCTAATAGACATAAAATTATCTTTTGACCTGAAATGTGCAAAACTTATTGCCTACCTGAATATTAAGGAATAGAATCACATGCAGAGGAGGAGAACTTAAACAACTTGTAAATGAAAAGTTAAACAAAACAGCCATGACCTTAATGAGATTGCTTCATTCTTTCTCCAAATCATAGTTTTAAATTTTAAGTATTCATCAACCAGAGATAAACTGCAAATCCCTATGGGAACATGAGGCCTGACCTGTGGCATGTCAAAGAAGCAGCAGGCTCCAAGGGACTTCCATGTCAGTCATGAACTACTCCAAGTGTCACCACGCAAAAAGCATCCTGGCCGCTATTGGACAAAGAGGTCACTTTCTCCAATACTATAGAAACTTGTTGCAGGCGAACTTATCAGCAGTATGCAAAACATGAATTCTGATCCCCAAACCTAATAATTAAACTATGTATCTGATAGCATGGGATCATAATACTGGTGCCTGAAAATCCCTAAATGCACTGTAGAAGTTGTGTTACAACATCTGCACAAAGATATACAGAAGAAGGAACAAAACAGTATTGAGATATTTAGTCCCACACCTTTGATAACATGAAGTTTATCTAATTTTACAGTTCTTTTGCTCCACATTTTAAAAATTAAGTTCCTTTAAAAAATATGAAATGCAATGGTGACGTATCATTGCCCTATTAGTGGCTGACTTAGTTCTGCTTTATACATGATGCCAGAGAAAGGCATCCATCATCCTGTGGGCTGGCAGTGGGGGGAGGAAGAGAAGGAGGGAAAGGCAAGGGCAGAGAGGAAGGAAGGAGGGAAGGAGGGCAGGAGGGAAGGAGGGAGGCAAGGAAGGAAGGAAGGAGAAGAGGGAAAGAAGAAGGGAGGAAAGGGAGAAAGGAAAGAGGGAAGGATTTCTGCACCCAGGAATTCATGCAATCCTCTTGGTTTTTTCTCCCACTCTTATTGAAGTCTGAGCACAAACACAAAGATCTGCACACAGACACTTGTCCCAAAATTGTAGAAATGAAGTTTATTATAATTTGATATTACTTTGTGGGTTTGTTTTCTCAGTGGAGGAACATATCAGGCTTAAGGAGTTTATTTCCATAAATCCTATGGAAGGGAAAAAAAAAAAAAAAAAACAAACACAAAAAACCAAAACTGCTTGGAAATTCCTCAGAGCAGTTTTAGTATCAAGAGGGAAAGGACTTACAACTCATCTGCCAAAAACTACGTGAACTTCTGCTCGCTGAACTTCCCACTCCATAAAAGACTGACGTTGCTTCTTTTTTTTTTACAAGTAGCACCCGATTGTCATATCTTCTTTGTGTATGTGCCAGACACCACAGCAACGGGCTGTGAGAGAAAATAATACTTGCTTCCCAAACAATAGCTTCAGTAACTGCACACTTAAATTAACAAATGCATTAGTTTACAGTCTCAGTTTGAAGGAAATATTCTCCATCCTTTTATGAGGCTGATCATTTGTATTTTAACTGACATGGTCGTCTTTTGGAAGATGAGGAGGCTGCTGTTACATGTTTCAATGAAACAACTTCTGTGTTCAAAGCACACAGAGTTTAAGGAATTATGACCCAGTGCAATGGAGTGGGTTCTGCAGTTCCTCCCTTGCTGAACTCAATTACACCACTTACACTCCTACTCAGCAGCACTCAGTGCTACTCAGTATAAGAATATCTGGTCTCTGCACCAGATTTTAAGTTATAAACGATGATATAATAAAGTAAGAATGTTTTGGGGAAAGGTTGTAATATCTTTCATTGTTTTGCATATGGCTTACAAGAGTCTAATTTTTAGAAAATATTCAGTAGTTTTCAGAGCTGGATGAGTCAGTAGAGTTCTTAGAATAATCAGCAGCATTTTCTAACATATACATATCAGACCTGATTATGCTGATAACACAAGCTGCCCCTGTAAACTTCAAGCTGGGATACAGACTGCAAACCAGGGAAAGCTCTATAAGGTTATCTGACTTATCATTATATGAAAAAGTAAACCTTTACCTTTGCTATGCAGTGCATGGCATAATACTCTTACATAATATGTCATTTAGATGTTGACATTGCATTAACTTTTAGTACCGGAGAAAATCCATGTTATCATCTGAAAGCACATGCAAGCACCATTTCTGTAATTTAATTTTTCCTTCCAAATATGATCCAGTCACTGTTTAGTGATGGACAATGACTAGCCATCTGCTTCTTAACTTCATTATTCCTGGAGCTTGTTTAGATTAAGGAATCAGCATTTTGAAAAGGGAAAGCTCCCTTTCTCTTATGACCTTCCCCACCCTCCCAGGATTAAACCATTGCAAATAGAATTAAAGTCAGGCCAGTAGCACGCATGGGGTTTCTCCAGCCATTATTTGCTTTGTGTTTATTTTCTGTATGAAGCCCTCTCTGAACACCCTCACTGCTTGCAGAGACCACAACTTAATTCTGGAATTCCTGCTGCAAAGGTTCCACAGTGTAGGAGTAATTCACCCCACTTCTTCCCCGCACCCATTATTCATCACTGTTTGCCATTGGGAAAGCAGAACATTTGACTGACCTGGCACATTCCCCCCTCCCCTTAATCCCTCATCCCCCTTTGGGTTGAATGAACCTGCTCAAAACAGGCATCAATTTGCTGAGGAACAAACAGGTATCTGCTTGCTGTTTGGCAAGCTCCTATCCGTCAGCACTTGGCTGGAGTCCTTACGTGGTGCCTGAACTCCCAGTTTTAACCCTTTCCCCTCCATCCCTGTCACCTCTTCCCTGCTCTCAAGTTGGATCTGGACTTCCCCTTCCAACTTGTGCTCTTTCCCCTGCTTGCCCATCTCCTGGGCTGCTGAGCTGATTTTTCGAGGCCCCATGCCCTCTTTCAGGGATAATTGAGGCTGGTGATGGAGAAGGAAGACAGGAGGGGAAGAAGGGGCAGGAAACTGAGGAATGGGGGGAAACAGGGACAGGGAGGAAAGGGGGCAGGGAGGAGAGTTGACAGGGAATGCAGAAAACAGGAAGGCAGGAGGCAGAGAAGCAGGGCAAGAAGGACTGGAGGCAGAAGAGGCAGAGCAGGAGGCAGGAAGCAGGGCAGGGAGGAGAGGCAGGGGAGGCAGAGGAAGCAGACGAGTAAGGGGAGGTAAGGGAAGTAGGACAGGCAGAGAAGGCAGGGATCAGGGCAAGGAAGAGAGGCAGGGCAGACAGGGAGCAGGGGAAGGAGGCAGGGAGGCAGAGGGCAGTGAGGTAGGACAGGCAGGAGAGGCAGGGAGCAGAATAAGGAGACACGGAGGGAGCGGGCCAGGTAAGAGGCAGAGAGCAGGGTAGGCAGGGAGCAGGGAGTCAGGGCAGGCAGGGGAGGCAAGCAGCAGAGGCAGGGGACAGGGAGACAGGGGAGGCAGTGAGCGGGGGAAGGAGGCAGGCAGGGCAAGCGGGGCAAACAGGAGGCAGGGCAGGCAGGGAGCTGGGCAGGGAGGGCGGAGGGGAGGCAGGGCAGGCGGCAGGCAGGGCACAGGGCGGGCAGGGCAGGCGGCAGAGGCAGGGCGGGCAGGGCAGGAGGCAGCAGGCAGGAGGCCGGGCAGGGAGCGGCCGCTGCCCGCAGCGCGGCGGGGCTGCGGCCGGAGCTGTCCGCCCGCCGGTGCTGAAACGCCGCAGCCGGGGCCCGGCGGCGCGGGGGAGGGACGGGGAGCGCGGAGAGCCGCCCTGCTGCAAACCGAGAAAAGGCAAATCCAAATACCTGCACAGCGCCAGGCAGCCTGCCGTGGGGCGGCGGGGGGCTGCGTGGGATGGGTTTCCCCCCCCCCCGTAGGTGTCCTTGCCGTTGAGCTGGGTGGGTGAGAAAGATCTCCCGGCTCCCAGGTTCAGGCTCAGATCTCTCTAGAAAACTGTGAATGAGCGAGCGCCAGCTCCACGGGGCTAGGATTTTTTTTTTTTTTTTTTTTTTTTTTTTTTTTTTTTTTTTGGTAGGAGGCGTGTGCACCAAAGCCGAGGTCCTTCCACTCGGCGGCTGCCGTCCCCCTGGGTCCTAAGCCCTCCTGCCGCCGGCCCGGCTGCCGCCTCCCGGCGCTCCCGGCGCTCCCCGGCTGCGGGCTGGGCGCACCGCCACCGCCCTGGGAGTGGTGACAAAGGAGCTGCGGGCTGCTGGCAGCCGGGAAAGCAGCAGCAGAGCCGGTCCCTGCCAGCTTAGCAGGGCGGGCTTTCACCTGGTGGCACGGTCTTGGCCGCCTTTTTTTCCTCGCATCACCCCTTGCCCGGCGAAACTGGGGCAGAGCAGCTACCTCCTGTGGCATTTACCGCAGCCACGGAACGGGTGATCTTGATGGGCCGTGTATTATAGATGGGCTGCCTTAACAAACGTGGCAGCCTGGGTTTATCAGAGAAGTTCGTCTGGGTCAGACTAGAGGTACAGCTAGCTCAGGCTGCTGTCACCAGCAGCGGCCACAGCAAACGTCTAGTGAAGAATATAAAAAGAGGACAAGTTTCACCCCTGCACTCTCCCAGCCCCTCTCCCAAGCGTTTTAAATTCAGGGATTTCCCCAGCAATGTGGTGCCTGTGCTTTTAGGATGAATTTGTCCTCCTTGAACTTTCACAGTGTCTCCTAGAACACCTGTAAATTTCTAGAACATCCTTCCATAATGTCCTTTGACAAGGAGCTCCACAGGCCATCTGCCTACTTCACAAACTATCACCTCTCTTTTGTTTTAGGGATATGTAAGCTTTAGCTAGCATTGTGGAAGGATAGGAGAGGAGAACTTCTCTCATTAAATTAGGTCCTGAAAATCCCTTTCTGTATGAGCCTCATAAGACCCATGCTAAGCTATACTTGGAAGACTTTGGGTGACCTAATGGCCTTGGCAACGAAATTCACACTCAACTGCTCTTATCGACATAGTAAGCCCAACTAAATGTACCAGCAAAGTGCATTTCTTCTTCTACTACCCCTGTACATTGTGGAGTATAATTCCTGGGAAGTGGTGGATTAAAGTCAGCTGACTGCCTTGGTCTCTGCTTTGGACATCTCTCTTGTGTCTGTTACTGAAGGATCTTGTATGGCAAAGAACTGGGTGATGAATGATAAAGATATGGAACAACTTTTGCATAAGAAATGGCTAAACAGAGTAGGATTCTTCAGCATGGAAAAAAAAGAGATGAAAAAGTGTAGAAAAAATAGTGGGGTGGTTTTTTCATCATTTATAATATTTCATAATAATGAGCAGCATGAGGAAGATAAATTGGAACAATATCTCAATATCATTTCCAGTTCAAGGAATAGGAGAAATGAAACCCACTAGGGGCTAGCTTTGAATCAAATCAAAGGACATACTTCTTCACAAAATATTTAGTGAAGCTGTAGAACTCATTTCCACAGGAATTCAGGCTTCAGAATATTGTTGGACGTATCCATGGAAGAAAAATCCATTAAGGGCTTTTAAACATGAAGTCATGACCTCTGGCTCAGGAAGTCCCTATTCCACAAATCACTGAAGGCTGGGGTATATATGGGAAAGAATGACTACATCCTTGCCCTGCTCTTATTCTTTGCCTTAGCCATCCACTGCTGATCACTGCTGGAGATAGGCACTGGGCTAGATGGACCCAGGACTGGCTGCTCTTATATTCTTATATACAAAGTAGACTTTGAGCATATGAACACAATGGGAGCGCTTTCAGCTTTGCTTTCCCTTGAAAGAGGAAGAACTAGTGGGTTTGTTCTATTTGAAAGAGTGTACATCCAGACAGTCACTTGCTTTTTAGAGGAAACCCCACAATATTCATGAGCAAAGGCAAAAGGAATCTGTGGGGAAGATGCCTTGTGCTTTTAGAATGATTTCCATGCACAGTCATTAATTTAACCCACAGCATGTTTAAAACTGGAATATGAGGTATCTGCATCCTGTGACCCAATTACATTGATTGGAAGAGATGAAGCAACAGCTCAAAGGCAGAGAGCTCAAAACTCTCACAGGAGCATTTGTCCCAGCGCTTGATGGGAGAGCATTTCTAGCCCCAGGGAAGTTAGTAGTCAGTTAGTAAGTAGCCTCATTAGATCACTATTTTCTGCATAGAGATCAGTTTGGAAATAAAACAATAAGCACTCTGTTTTCATAATCCTGTTGCAAGCTCCCACTCTTGCACATATGATAAAGATTAATGTACTAGCTACTGTAACTATGCAGTACTTCCCTGGGAATTGTTAATAATATTAAGTGGAATGAACATGACTCTATAAACCAACTGCCTTAGGCAGTCAAATGAGTTGCCAAATTTGATGTATGTTTAATATTTAGGGATTTAGTATTTTTTTTTTGGTTTGTTAATTAAGGTTGGTTTTCTCCCCTTAATGTTTCTGTTAGGTGACAAGTGCCTGCTGATCCACTGGATGATTGACATGTAGCACAATGCTATGGTAGAAGCAAGTCTCTAAACATATTACAGCAGGCCTTATATTGATCCCACTGCAAATATTCTCATGTTTCTTTCTCATCACCACTTCTTCACTTCTTCATCACTTTCTTTCTGTGAAGTCTACTCTGTACTCCGAAAGCATTTTTCAAGTCTTCTCATGCTTTGCATTGTCCCAGTCATTACACTTCAGCTGAAGTTATGACCTCAGAAACAGCAGTGTTCAAGGTATAAAACCTTCAGTTTCATAAAGGTATGTCTGGGACATTAGGAACCCCCTTGCTGATGTGCACAGGTTGGAGCTGCATCCGTTTGTCATTTGCAGTGGTGAGTATGCAGAGCTAAGGGGAGAAAAATGTGGCTGTAATCACAGTTTGTCACTGAAGGCATTAGAACTGACTGAACATGCAGAGGGAACAGATCAGTTTGGAAGGGGAAATATATTTTATGCAGCCTTTTCTGAAAGTAAAACAGAACTTTGATATTAAAGTTATTCTAACCTGGCCTTCCCTGTCATCACATATATTGATTCTCTGTTTTAATGAAGAGCAGTGAAATAACAAACTTGGAAAGAGAATGTATATTTTCACCACCAGTAGAAAGGAT
Source organism: Aquila chrysaetos chrysaetos (assembly GCF_900496995.4). Taxonomy (NCBI): domain Eukaryota; kingdom Metazoa; phylum Chordata; class Aves; order Accipitriformes; family Accipitridae; genus Aquila; species Aquila chrysaetos. The sequence goes on from NC_044007.1 coordinate 40,540,483, forward strand.
CCATGTACATGAACTAGAAAGGAAGCCATGGAAGGGCAGAGTGGCTGGTTGTTCCATGGTCTAGGTATGATAAATAGTTTCTACTGAATCTCCTCTCTTTGCAGCAAAACATTTTATCTTCACCCAGTGACATTAAACACACAGCCTCCTGCCGTATTTTTGACTCCCAAGAAGTGCCATGAAGCTAGGAGCTAGTTTGCACATTTTTGCAGCTCTGATATTACTTTCTCATTCATACAAAGCCCAAAACTTTTGAAGTATTTTAATTCATCACAGTAAGGAATGGATTTTTTTAATCCTAAAAAAAACCCAAAGAAGTGGAAAACTGCTCTCACCCTGCTTTCAGACTGAAACACAGATATATATCTACATTACACAAAAACATATTGATATACAGCATCTTATAGGGTTAGCGTTTGTGAATGGTGTGCATATATAAGGAAGGGGAACAGACCTTTGATGTAATTCAGTATATATCTAGTGTCATTTACTTTTTCAATGTGATTTCTCAAAAATGTTCTTTACAGCTTGTGAATAGGGAATTTGAGAAATACTATAATATAGGACGTCCCTGTATCTTTAAATTTTCTTTTACAAACAATTTGCTGCAAGTTTCTAAAATTAACAGTCAATTTTAATAATTAATTGGGAGCTCATTCTTTTTCCCTAATCTACAATTACCATCTGGTTTTATTTCCTTTGAAAGTAACTGCATTGAAAACCCCAGTAGATTAAAAATAATAATGCTAAAACTGCTTAGACCTAATAAATCATTATTCTTAAGGGAGAAGTAACTCTTAGATCACAGTTCAGAGGGATTCATGTTATAAATCCTCCCAGGTTTCCTGAACCTTTAAAATATTTAAAAATTTATAGCCAAGAATGCAAAACATATGCAAATGGATTCTTCGTATGAGTTATTCAACAAGAAGGGTCCATTTTCTGCCATTTTTACTCCTGATGGAGAGAATTCACTCTTTTGCTGAGTTCACATGCAATCGCCACTTCTGCCACTCTCAGAATACTGTGTAACTGGGACACAAGCAAAGTTTTGGCCTCGAGCACGTAAAGGGGTGAAGCTGAAATGTTCCCAGCTCCACGGGAACTGCGGGAGCTGGCAAGGAGATGCAGCACAGAGCTGGAGACCAGCAGCAGAAGTCAGGTAAAGTCAAGCTCTCTGAACTGCAATACAGACTTTCCCCCCTCAGCTCTTGCCTAACTCTGAACCAGTCTAAATCTCATAGCTGGCTTATTTGGGGATTGTGAAGTTCCTGGTGTAGGTCCAGGCTGAGTAGCTTGGTACCAAAGATCAATCAGCATTCAAAAAACTACAAGTGTCTCTCTGACGGCCTAATCATTTGGGTGTTGGAAACACTGACTTTAGGCCCAGATGTGCTATATAAGTCTGGTGCAGATTTGGCCTCATGTTAGTGGGTTTAACTTGGCAGCACTGACTATGCTGACTTTAGTGAGATACCTGTGATTTAAATCACCTGGGGACCTGCTCCTATTGAGTTCAATTACTCACAAAGTTAGTGCTACTCTGTCTAAACAATAATGGCACTGTTTTGCTAAACCATTAAGTGTCCTTTTGCAGAGGGAAATAAATTATGAGATGTAATGTTTTGCATAGCTAGTACCTAAATGATAAAACCTTTAAAGAATAGCATGGCAAAACTTAGCCTTACTGCCTGAGAAAGTGAGTATCAGAGCTAATGTTCTTCCTGATCCAGGAGTAAGACAACCTAAGGTAGGCAGGCATGACAGAAAAAAAACCTCACAGGGAAGCAAGTGGTCCAGAAAGTAGATGAGTTTGGCAAGAAGGTTTAGATGGCTGTTACAGAATTAATTCAGAAAAATCCTCTTGGGAAAAACCTGGCTGCTTTCTGGTGCCTTACTATGTTGGGATCAGTTTGCACATAAGCAACATTTCAGTCTGAATTCTAAAATACTGATCTCAGATATGATTTGTTAAAAACTATGCTGTTTAATGTTAATTCTCCAGTGTGTTAACTTAAGGGTTCCTTAACTTCCCAAAGTCTGTTGTAGATTTTCCTCAAATTGCAACTTGCTCCTATACATTTGTCCAAAATAACTTTAACTGTTGAGCTCAATGTGCAAGAATATAACTTCTGAAGTGATAAAAAAGGATTTGAAGGTTGGTAGCTTGACTGAATAGCTAGAGATGAGGGGAGTAATAGGATACTCATCTGATTGCTTTGTTTGTTATGTGATGATTTATTTCTGAAATATTTTAAAATGAATGATGTACATAAATGCATGCAGCTTTGGATGGCAATAACATAAATCAGCACCAGTAATAATGACTGTGAGCTCTTGCATGTGTAAACAAGCATATGTGCAATATAAATTCAATTATCTCAATGTCACTGAGGATATAGAATAATTTCACATTTGTCACTGAATAACTGCTAAGATATTTGTTGGAAATAAAAACAGATGGAGGACACAATCTTATTCTGGACAGCTGAAGTCTGTTGAAAACTGAAGTATATGAATGTATATGCATACATGTACAAAAATAGAGCCAAGCACCGTGGCTGCAATCTTCAGCAGATACAAATCAACATAATTCCACTGACTGTGGTGGAGGTGTGGTAATTTACACTAGCCAGCACGGGGGTAAGCGTGTGTATATAAAACAACTATTACACCTGTCAGCAGTCTGATGTTTTACATTGGTACTTCATACAGGAACGTAAAGGATGCAACAATCTGCTGAAGCCACTCTGCAGTATGGTTTTATCCCTCCTGGGATGCAGCATTGGAATCAGGGTCTAAACAGCATCAACATCATCTTGCAAGCACTGGGTATGCTTTAATGTCATGGGGGAGCCCCAGCACAATCCATCTAGAATATATATCAAGCAGAGAGGCATACAGCAATCATGTACTTTTTAACAGGCGGGAGGCTTTTCGCTTGTCATAGCTGGTGAGCCCCCAGGGAGGTGAGGCTGCTGCCATCCTGATTCCCAATATATGCTGATTCAGTCATTAAAATGTGCATTCATCTTCCTTCTCCCAAGACCTAGCTGTGCACAGCAGGTTTAACTAAATTGCCAATAAGAAAGCCTCTTAAATCATCTGCAGTCCTGACTGGCAGCCTCACAAGCAGATGCAGCAACCGATCCGGAGGCAAACAGAGCCTGTTCAGCAGCAGCTTTGCACTTCTGTGTGTACCAGCTAGGGTTTTTTTGTATTCTTTAATGAGCAAGTACATTGAAGATGGAGGGAGGAGGGGCAGCGGAAGAGTGAGAAAAACAGTTGGGAAGAGGAAGGTGAGACTATTGGAAAATTCTCATTACCTTGTCTGCGGCGGTACCCTCTCTGCAGCTGTAGAATAAAAGGAACAACCCCTTCCTTTAAGTGGCCCCAGCTTCAGGGTGCGGAAAACTGTTAATCAGCTTGTTCTCATGCAGCAGGGACCTGCAGGAAGGCTGGCTGGAGAAGTGCCAAGGACTGTCACTTCACACATCCTGAGAAATCTCCCCCCTACGGCTGAGATTTTAATGGTTTTGGGACATGCCTGTGTGTGTCTGTGTGTGTGCGTGTATGTATAAGAGAGAGAGAAAATGTATTCCCTTGTCACTCTTCCATGTCTCTCATACACTACTGCAAATACCTACTTTTTCCTATGTGTACACATGAAAGATGGTTTCAGTAACTGTTTGCAAAAGTGCTAGAAAGGAGACCTGATTCTGGCAGCAAGCCCTCTCTGTCAGGTATTGTTGGAGTCTATCACAGCTGCCAGATCATCTCTGGAGAGACATAAAGCCCCAGAAACTCTTTAACCAGGTGTTCAAGCTCAGTTATTGCCTAACTATCTGGGCACAATTAGCCTTGCTTCCCCTTCAGTAAAAGGTCAAGATTTAACTTTGGGCTGTGATTTTCTAGAGAGGACTGTGTCTGGCCCTTCCCGATACAGGATTTATCATGGATACCATGAAACTGTGCAGCAGTTTGCTCCACACTAATGCTAAGGTCAGATTATTGGTCTGTCACTCTTCCTATGATGTGGTGCATACTATGTCTGCATTGGCCAAAAGCCTAGAAACTGTCATTAAATTGAATTGGCTGTCTCCAAATATTGGACATCTCGTTGCAGAACATAGGCTGGCCGAGTCCTGCTGCTGAACGTTAAGTGCCACAGACCTGCAGCACCCTTCAGGAGGTGTCAAGTACTCTGCATGGGTGAATAAACAGATGATGGAGTGGCTCAACATGGCACTTGTGTGCGACAGAGTTGCAGTCTCTCTCCTCTCGCCTGTATTTTTTTCCTATGGAACTGCAGTATAATATGAAGAGATTGCAAGTATCTACTTGTCCTAGACGTTGCTGAAAACCATGTGCTTCTCAGCATCACTGAAAAGCTATAGACAAATGTAAAACCTGGGGAAAAACAGCAGGGCTTGTAGGAGTCAATATATATTATAAAAAAAATCCCTCCTTGAATTCCAAACTAATCTCCATAATCACATATGACTCTGAGAGATGGAAAACATTAAAAAAAAAAAAAAAAAAAAAAAGAAATTAAATGTCTTCAAAAAGAAGTGCTCAGGGACTTTAGATAGAGGGACTTTGCTAGCAATAAATTGCCAGCCAGTAACTTGTCTCTAGCAGGATCAGAAGGAAGACAAGTACTTTAGATCTCCAAAGAAATGACTCCACTCTAAGCCACAGAGAGGGAGATAACTGGTGAAATATATGTGCCCAAAAGAGACCTCATGAAGAACATTCGTCAGTATAATTGGTGTCCTAGTGATGAAAGCATCAATAGTTGACAGCAGTTAGTGGAAAAATTATTTAGCCTCTTTTACACCATCTTTAGTGTGAAAAGACTAGTCCATTTTGGGAGGAAATATTTCTGCACACCAGAAATTAGCACCATGTTTCTGAATGCCCAGTTCCATCTGCTGACTTTTCTTCCTGCAGACAAATGCCCACCAAATACAATGGCAGATGACTGTAAATAATGCAGAAACTACAAAACAACTCCAGTAGTTTAATTCTATTTTCTATGACAAAAGTTCCGTGCCAAGTTTTCTTTAAAAAAATCACCCCAAACTTGACTTGAATATGTATTTTTTCCATAAAGAGTTGATGAGATAACTTGTTAAAAATTAGCACATTCCTTAACAAGTAGTAGATTTAAACCAAGAAGTTGGTGCTTTGCTGTTACAGAACAAATCAGAAACTGAGGGGTTTTTCTGGGTCTGCTTTGGGAAAGAATGTGAATAGAGGATGCTAAAGAATTTGAGCTCCATTTTAAAGCAAGTTTATTTTCCTCCATAACTTCACAGCTAAATGTCTCTTTTCTGTTGGTTACAAAGCTCTCTTTATTTTCAGTGTAAGTTTATTTTATTTTCTCCCTGTTTGGTTGGTTGGTTTTTGGCTTTTTTCCCCTTAACATTGCCCTTCTGGGTGACAGGACAGCTACACCAGTGTTTATTTATAGGGAGTGATCAAGTTTCTAGCTAATTTTAATTTTTAGGCCAAGAAAACTACCCCTGAGAGGACACGTCTCTGTTGTACGATGGGCTTGCACTCTCTGGGGCTGATGAATCCATCAGGTAGGGCACAACAATGTGCAGGGAACCAACCCAGGCCCATGGGCAGGAGAGGGACATTTGCGTGGCTATATTGCCTTTGCATTCACACAGAAGAAAATTCCTGTTTCCAGCTCTAAGAAAATCCCAGTAGCTGATTTGACATCCATTCCCATCTGAAACTGTCCTTTTCAAATAAGGAAAGTAGGTGATATTTCCCATGGTTTCTGATAGTGTCTCACACAGTGACACAAACACATCCCTGCCTTTACTGTCTATACCAGGAAAGGTGTTTTCTAGTTGTGGCACTTGCATTTTTCATGACCACGCTATACTGGTGGCTCACAATGCTCCTGTAATCAGCAAGTGCCCCAGGGTCTCCCTCCTTCTCTGTCATTTTCATCTGAAACTCCCAATTTGCAGAAGTTCATGTTATAAGCTCGTTGAGTGCATGACTTTGCACGTTATGCAATTAAATTTCATCCCATTTCTAATACTCTACTCTCAAGGTCATTTAGCTTTTCCTGTACAACATTACAGTCTGCCTCTCTGTTGAGCTTTGTGTCATCACCAAACTTCATTAGTACACGTCAACTTCTTATCCCAGAGTCATTAATGAAGATGTTAAAAAATCAATCCCAAATGTTTAAGGATTTCCACTAATGGCATTTCTTTCCAGACCAATTTTGTTTCTCTTTTTTTGCTGATTCTAAACTCATATTTCTTGCTACTTTCTTCATATAACATCTATAAATAATAATTTCCTATAAGGTGTTGGTAGCTATCTACAATACAGATAGGTGTGAATTAGCTTTGGGTTTAGTGGGGGTTTTTTCTGCATTTTTTCTGTATTTGACACAGATTTAGTCATCCTTGGTATCAAAAAGCATAATAATCATCTGCCCAAACTACCAATAATAAATCCATATTATATTTTATATTGGTTTCTATTTAATTTCCTGCTTTTAAATATTCACCACTTCAATATCTGTGCTAATCTTACATCTAATTCAGATTAAATTCTTGATTCTGGATTATTTTCCTCCCCCTTTCATATACATGGATAGTGTGCTTGCTGTTTTCTAGTCAGATGGTACTCCTCCATGCTTCATTAAAAATTCAGTATGTTTTTCATATTTCAGTGTGTAAATTACCTTGTTTCTCAAAAGAGCATATTGAGTATTCTTACCCCCAGATGTGGTCATTCCTGGCTCTTTGCATTCACTTCCATTAGCCATTTAGCCTTTGCTTCCATCCCATGAACATCATTTTTCTTACTGAAAAATGAGGCAAAGTATCGGTTTGGATCTGGAGCCATATCACTATTACCTTTCATATTTAGCTCATCCCCCCTACACGGTGGACTCATTTCCTTATTTATTTGCATGACAAGAGATTTTGGACTAATTGTTTTAATTTTATTTGCAAAGCCTAACCTTGTTTTTTATCAACTCATACACCTCATGCTTTATTTTTTACAAAAAAAGCGTGGATTACAGTCCTTTGCCAGCTCCCAACGTTACACAGTGCTTCCCTCCACTGTTATTTCCAGTGCACTTTCTCCATCAGTTTTTAAAATAACCCTCAGTGAGATCAGTGGTCTGGGGCGCCTTGCCCATGCGGCTAGGACTACGAAGGCACATGAAAACCTGCCTGGCCCCAGAAGCAGTTGGAGCTGCCTGGGCGCAAGCGAGAGCAGGGAAGCGCGGATCGCTCCGTTCCCTCTGTGTCACCCTGTGCCTTCCAGAGGGGGGCAGAGCGAGCAAGCGTTTCTGGAGAAGGATGGCGTGACATGGAGTGGGGTCTCATTCAAATCGGTCAAAACCTTTTCAAACGTGCACTGGCTTGTCTGAGGTTTGCAGTTTATCCCCGAATCAACATTTTTCTCTCTGCTGTTCTTGGTAGTAAGATACTTAGCGCAGGCATATCACCACAGGGCATGAGAACATGTTATGTACCACAGCTACTACATAGACATTTGGAAAGTGCTGGGGGAACCCATCGGTGTGACACATTTGAAGCAACAAAATTAAATCCCTGGTTTATATTCGAGGCTCAGAGGGATGGCTGAACATATGCCATGAACATATAAAGTTGCCACCTCTCAGCAGAGAAACCCTAACATACGGGATATGAATATACTCACTACTAATTTAGCTTGTTTCCTCTGACTTTAAAGCTCAGTGGAAGAGCAACACTTCACAGATGAAGCGCTCTGAGAACGCAGAGATGACTGGTTATTCCAATATGCTGCTACCTTGCCATAGCCCGATGAAGTGCGTGAGTCCTCAATGTAGCTTCTGTTAATTCAGTGCCTGTTTTACTGCTTCTAATAATAAAAGGAGAATCCTGCAGTACTGACACCCTAGTCCTGGGACTGAGGAGGTCTGTATCTTATTCCCATTTATCTCACATATCTGCTAAATGACAGTGAACAAAATCATTACTCTGACTGCCTTAAATTTCCTGCTCCATAGACTGAAGATAGTACTGCTAGACTAGAGCGCAGAGATGTTATAGGTCCTAATTCTTTAATACTGGTAATGTGATTTCTGAATCACCAAAAGAAGGTGTAAAAGAAGACCAGAATATTATTATGGCAAATAGGCTACAAATCTTTGAGGATTCAATTATATTTAACTTTTTTGAAAGCCAGTTTTTTAGTTGTTAAACAGCCATTTTTCTAAAGCAAATGCTGTTGTGTCTTAAAATAAGTCAGAATTGACACCACTGAACAAAGGTTTGAGACAGAGCCAAGATCATTTCTAATGCTTTAAACTGGAATGAGAATTTCTCAGCCTTGAAGCATGACAGCCATTCAGGAGTTTATTTTTCTGGCTTTGAAATTTGAGTTGTACTTAGCTATGGGATCTGACAAGTTTCTGCTGCCTTACATCATCCCTGCTCACCTGGCAGCACAGAAGAAGGTGTCTCACACTAATGCTGTCAAGCTAAAGCTCCACTGAGAGGACAGTGATGAATGCCAGTTTAAGTCTATTGAGCTTGTGCTGGGTGGGCAATGGATAAAGGCCAAATGTATGAAGCAGCAAGAATTATAAACTGAAATGAAAGGTTCCACTGCATATAGTCTAATTATTTGTGTAGTCAAAATGAGGTTTCTCAACTAAACAGTGATTTTTCCTAAATCAGCTTTTCCCCACAAGCCCACATACCCATATGGTGTTTGTCTCCTTAAATTACTGGCCCCGGCAGACAGTGCCATACCTCTACTAGGAGGAATATGGTCCTGAGAAAATAATAATAATTCTGCAAGAAAACAATCATCCTTTGACTTATATACCCCTATGCCACACTGACTATTCTAGCGACTAATCTCAGGCTGTGCATGCAGGCTCGGTGTATCACTCCTTAGGTGAACAAATTTCAACCTCAACAAGATGAGTACAGCTGACACTGTAATTGCTCAGTGAGTGATTTTTAAACACTTTTAATGCTGCCAAATCAAACCCAATTTCCTCCAGAACAAGGCTGCTCATTGATGCCCCTTGAAAGATATTTTCATGACGTTTAGAAGTAGGTTGTGGATCAATACAGTTGTACTCTGTGGGAATATTTTAGTTCATCTCATGGTGTAATTATCCATTACCACAAATACACAAAGCCAGCAATCACTGGCCAACTGAATATGTGTTAACTGGAAGTCTGAATGCTCTAAACCAACCAGCAGCAGCACCAGCTCCTTAGACAATCACTGCTTTTGGATTGCCTTCTTGTTGTGGATGCCCTTTTGTTGTGGATGCATCTAAGATGCAGGGTTTTATTCCCTACTTCCAGTTTGAGGCATTGCTCGTATTCCATGTGCTACGAGACACAGGCTTTCCTCGAGATCTCATCAGCCTCTTTCAGTAAAGGGCACTGCAACAGCTGTGCGTCACTATGTTTCAGCTCCCTCTTGTTGTCTTTACCAACTCTGCCTGGAGACCCGCAGGATTGCACCCCCATGAATGCCAGCTGCTGGATATTGTGACACTCCCAGGACAGGATACTGTAAAAAACATAAAAAAAGAGGGAGGAGGCTGTTTCATTAAAGCAGCCTGATACCCATTTTTTTTCATTGTGTTATTTACGTTAAGCATGTATAGAAAGCCAAGTATGTATTAAATAATAATATATGTTTTAAATAATAAAACCTGATGTATTGTGAAGCACACAGAAAGGCTTCCCACCGGTCCAAAATGAATTTAGCTAGACACAACACCACAAACCTACTTCCTGCAAAGGTGAGAAGAAAAGAAAGCTTAAGTTCAGGAAATGCGTTCAATATCAGAGATAACTACCCTTTAGGTAAGCCTTGACTACTGCTACATTTATTGTGAAACAAGGAGATAGTCAAGCCAGCTGACCTGTTGGAAAGATGACACAGCCACAGATGACAGAGTCTGGCTAGATGGGGTGGATCTGCCACTTCTCTAGTGTGGTATATGTCTAAGGGATTTTAGGTATTAAATCTGCTAAAACATCTACTGAAAAGGCTTGAATGGGTGTTTGCCTTGTAACCAAGATGTGGTTAGGTACCTGTGGGCCAGAGAAGCTCTCCTTTCCAGCTTTAGGCTCTGGATTGTTGAGCTCTGGGCAGGAACCCCCCTGGTGTCAGGGTCCTGAGCACACTCCCCACCACTTCTAGGAGCCTATTTGACTAAGTTAAGGAGTCTAATTGACTAAGTTCGAAGTCAGCTCCCTCGTTAATAAGAACTATTGCGAAGAAAGCTAGAAGCAATGTCCTGCCCTCCAAGCTTTCCCCTGGGAGCTGCTTTCAAGCTGTGGATCTTTAGCTTGGCCATACCTCTGCTACATTACAGCTCTGTGTGTCCAGTCCAAATACCTCCTGGTCCTGACCCTGATCCTGACAGACTGACTTGACTTCCTGGCTTGACCCTGGACCACTCTGATCACAAATGGAATTGCAGGGCTGTCACTGGACTAAGGCTGACCCTGATCACTGTCCCTGGACATGATCCTCACCCTGGCTGTCTAAACTTCCTGACTTCTTGTTGGGAAGGTCACAGACCCTGCCTGCCTTGCTGTCACCCTTTGCTCCTAGCTCCCCTTCCCTTGAAGAGCAGCCTGCCCTTGCTGCTCCCTGACATCTGGAAAGCATAAACCCACGTTCCTTTTTACAGAAAATAGGTGGCTAAAGGACACTTCATGGGTCTAAACATATCCCAAAGCATCCCAGATGTCACTATCTAAGGCTCTGTGGCTGACTCGTAAGAACAGCAATGCAGCAGAGTATCATAGATACTTGCTTACAAAAGCATTGTTTGGGAAGGACTTCTGGAGACGTCTAGTCCAGTCTCCTGTTCAAAGTGGCACCACTGCTAAGATCAGGTCAAGTCAGCTGTGGCTTTGTCTATCCCAGTTTTGAAAACCTCCAAGAATGAAGAGTCTCTGTACAACCTGTTTCAGCAGTGCATTACCGTCCTAGTGACTTTCTTCTCTTAACCTCAACCTCCCAAGCTGCTATTTGTGGTCATTTATGGTTGCAGTTGGCACAATACTCAAATTTCTCAGGTCCCTCTGGACTGAACACTATTATTTATCACGTCAGCCACTGTACCTAATCTAATGTCGTCCACAGATTGGATGAGATTACACTTTATATCATCATCCAAGTCTCTGATGCAGATAATCATATCGCCCTCAGTATCAACCCCTAGGCTACTCCGGTTATTTTTTGGTCTTCATCTTGACATTGAGCTTTTGACTGCTACTTTTTGAGCCTGACGATCCAACCAATTTTTAACCCACCTAACAGTCCATCCAACAAACCCTTCCTTCCAGCCCACACTGCTTCATTTTCTGTCCTGGTTTCAGCTGGGATACAGTTAATTGTCTTCCTAGTAGCTGGTACAGTGCTGTGTTTTGAGTTCAGTATGTGAAGAGTGTTGATAACACTGATGTTTTCAGTTGTTGCTACATAGTGTTTAGCCTAAAGTCAAAGATTTTTCAGCTTCTCATCCCCAGCCAGCGAGAAAGCTGGAGGGGCACAAGGAGTTGGCACAGGACACAGCCACGGCAGCTGACCCAAACTGGCCAACGGTGTATTCCATACCGTGTGACATCCCACCTAGTATAGAAACTGGGGAGTGGGGGCGGGGGATCGCCGCTCGGGGACTAGCTGGGTGTTGGTCGGCGGGTGGTGAGCAATTGCACTGCGCATCATTTGTACATTCCAATCCTTTTATTATTGCTGTTGTCATTTTATTAGTGTTATCACTATCATTAATAGTTTCTTCTTTTCTGTTCTATTAAACCGTTCTTATCTCAACCCACGAGTTTTACTTCTTTTCCTGATTTTCTCCCCCATCCCACTGGGCGGGGAGGGGAGTGAGTGAGCGGCTGCATGGTGCTTAGTTGCTGGCTGGGGTTAAACCACAACATCTTCCAAAGAAGTAGGCTGTGGGATATGGTGCCAAAATTCTTAATAAATTGTTCTCCACTCATCTACCTAGCAAGAGGATGCCAAGTGCTAAGCTACAGAGAGTGATTGTATTCTCCTGGTCAACTGTGCCACAGTTGCTCACTTACATGGCTGTCTATGGTTACTCCCTTCTCCACAGTGCCCTGGCTCGATTACTGTCCCATTGGTATTTGTGCCCACAGAGCTGTGTCTGGTCACCCACAGCCTCTCTAACACACAGACACTACTTGTCTGCTTTGACTTGGTTTTCATTATGAGTCACTTTTAGACTTTTTAATTTTGAGCTACACAGCCTGGTTTGAGCCTCAAACCTCTTACCATGAAGCCACACTGCTGCTCCCCCTGGATAAACAGGGAAATTCTTCCAGTCCCTCATTCCTGGGATTGCTTAAATCCTTCTGCTACAAAAGTCTGAGTTCTTCTCCGGGCCATGTCATGGGTCTCTTTTGTCCTGGGCACTTCACTATTGGTTTGGGGGTTTTTTTTAAACCTTTAAAAAAGATTTACCATTTCTTTTTAAATATGCTTGGAAAATGAGACACCTGCAGCACATTTATACCTTTCCAGCAGACTGCTGAGAGTATGGGCTGCATAAAGCAGGCTACGATATTACAACACATGGAAAGGTCCATCATACTGGGTACCTGCTGGAGGCCTGGTTATAACCTACTGGAACTGCCTTTGATTGATCTAAGCATCAAACCACTCATGGGTTTTGTTTGAGAGGTACCCACTTGTTCCCCTCCAGAACAGATCCCAGGACAAATCCAGCCTGCATGCTGTGTTGCTGGTCAGGGAAACGGGACCCTGGAGTGAAACAATGAGTAATCCAAGCTGACGGGCTAGTGACCTGTTGACCCTTAGATAAAGAGCTCATTGTTGACGCTGTTAACACAGGGAAAAGAGTGATCCAAATCTTCTTAAGTATTTCCAGTAGATGGACGGTCTGTCACGGAGCAAGACATCTTGATTGACATCTCTTGGTGAGTGAAGAGAAAAGACTGCATTGGCCAAGTGTCACTTGTATTTCTGTCATAGGACACTTAAGGCATACTTTGGCAATTTGACATTGCTGTATTTTGCTCAAATGCTTCATTAAGTGTCAAGTAAAAGAAATAACGTAATGTTGCTTATTCTTTTGGGGTCAGATGGAGTCAGAGAAGTGCAGAGTTTACTTTTGATGAGGGCTTAATGCAGACTGGTATGGCTAAGTTCTGGAGCATGGGAAAAATAGTAAGAGGGAAAAAAGTGGAAGTGTTCCCCTACAGTATTTCTCATGTAAAAACTCTGGGTAGAACCCTCCATGCCACTTTCTTTCTGAAAACTTTGTGACAGATTTTAATAATGCAGAGATGGCTTTTGCTGGAGCTGTAGCACCTCATCAATATAGCTGAAGAACCTGACGAGGGACTCTCAAGTCAGCAATCAAGCTCACAACTGCTCTTTCAGAAGGAGATAGCATTGCTTTGGAGAATACCAAGCAAACCACTCTGAGGGGTTAGTGGCAATCCTTCTCAAACTCTGGGTTCTGGCAGCACTGAATACCAAACCAACACTGAATACCAAACAGCAAGTGGTATAGCTGTGGAAGGGGAAGAGAAAAAGTGCTACTGCAGAAACACAGTGTCATATTGGGCACTTCAGACTACGACAGTCAGACTGTTGCTAGGAGTGAGAAACTGCTAAAAATCTTATATAATAGACATTTACAACTAATATTATCATTGGATTCCCCAAATGTAGGCTGTGTTCCTTTCAGGCAAGCACATTCAGTTTCTACCTTATTTCTTGCACTCAATGAATCATAAATACTGACTCAGAGAGATGGGAAATGCTTGATAGCTGTTTCTCTTCTGCATTTGGAATAAAGCAGGACAATGTTTCCATCCCATATAATATGCTGGATAAAGGACATCTGTGACAAAGAAGGATGAGAAATCTGCTAAAGAAGCCCAGATAATGTAAATTAAAGGGAAGTGGGCGAAGATCTTCCTGAGCAGACTGCTGAATGTTGAGTTGAAACAACTCAAAGAATGTAGCACTACAAAAGATAGAAGGATTATTAGTCAAATCCTCATATTTAAAAGGGGTTTGAAGGCTTCAGCACCTATAATCTGGTTAGCCTAACATTACCCGCATGCAAAACAATGGAGTTCATTTGAAGCAATGCACAGTAATATTTAATAAAAACTTTTAAAGAAAACTACATCTTTTAAAAGACCACAGCATTAGTGGATAAGGGAAGAGCAACTGACATCATCTACCTGGACTTGTGCAAAGCATTTGACACTGTCCCATATGACATCCTTGTCTCTAAATTGGAGAGACATGGATTTGATGGATCGACCACTCGATGGTAAGGAATTGGCTGGATGGTCACACTCAAAGAGTTGCAGTCAACGGCTCGATGTCCAAGTGGAGACCAGTGATAAGTGGCATTCCTCAGGGGTCAGTATTGGGACCAGTGCTGTTTAACATCTTTGTCAGCAACATGGCCAGTGGAACTGAGTGCACCCTCAGCAAGTTTGCCAACAACACCAAGCTCTGTAGTGCAGTCAACACACCGGAGGGAAGGGATGCCATCCAGAGGGACCTTGACAGGCTTGAGAGGTGGGCCCATACAAACCTCATGAAGTTCAACAAGGCCAAGGGCAAGGTCCTGCACATGGGTCCAGGAAATCCCAAGCACAAATACAGGCTGGGTCATGAGTGGTTTGAGAACAGCCCTGAGGAGAAGGACTTGGGGGTGTCAGTTGACAAGAAGCTAAACATGAGCTGGCAATGTGCGCTCATAGCCCAGAAAGCCAACCATATCCTGGGCTGCATCAAAAGAAGCGTGACCAGCAGGTCAAGGGAGGTGATTCTGCCCCTCTGCTCCATTCTTGTGAGACCCCACCTGGAGTACTGCGTTCAGCTCTGGGGCCCCCAACATAAGAAGGACATGGACCTGTTGGAGCAAGTCCAGAGGAGGGCCACAAAGATGATCAGAGGGCTGGACCACCTCTCCTGTGAAGACAGGCTGAGAGAGTTGGGGTTGTTCAGCCTGGAGAAGAGAAGGCTCCGGGGAGACCTTATAGCAGCCTTCCAGTACCTAAAGGGGGTCTACAAGAAAGCCGGAGAGGGACTTTTTACAAGGGCATGTAGTGATAGGACAAGGAGTAATGTCTTTAAACTGAAAGAAGGTAGATTTAAATTAGATGTAAGGAAGAAGTTCTTCGCTGTGAGGGTGGCGAGACACTGGAACAGGTTGCCCAAGGAGGCTGTGGATGCCCCATCCCTGGAAGTGTTCCAGGCCAGGTTGGATGGGGCTTTGATCAACCTGGTCTAGCAGAAGATATCCCTGTCCATGGCAGGGGGGTTGGAACTAGATGATCTTTAATGTCCCTTCCAACCCAAACCATTCTATGATTCTATGAAAAAAACCTAGAAATTTCCTTTTTTTCTTTTTTTTCTGGGAAAAAAAAAAAAAAAAAGAAGAGAAGGTTCATTGGTTGATAAAGGCCCTGTGTTAAGTATCTCAGGGCACTGATTTAATGCCATGCTACATCTCGACTAAAACTTTACACCCTGAAAATGAGGGTCCCTCTTACGACGTGATGCTTTGCTACCTGTCCATGTCTCTAGGAGACATCTCTTTAAATGGATCTGCACTTTCTGTCTGGCCTTGAGGAAAGTATAGTGAAGAATAAAAACACCTTTAACAATAACATATACCTTACTATTCCACACAGGAAAGGAGATGAAAAATTAGGGAAAAGCAATGTAGGTTATCACAGAAGGCTGCTACTCAGCTCCGCTCAGCAGTGTCTCTTTGCACTGGCAATACTCTGCTTGCAGTTAGGTGTATTTGAATCTCCTACCTGTATTTATCAAACAAGCTTTTTGTTTATGTGTCAATAGAGCTGGAATTTTGCCTCAGGATTATTTTACTTTATTGCTATAGCACCTGGTACAGCAGCTAAACATAACCCGTAATTAGGTCTGATTCAGCTGCTTGTGTTGGACTACTTCTTCTACCAGCCTGACTGCAGAACTCCAGGACAATTTTTGGTAGAACTGAGAAATCTTCAAACCAAATTAATGGCAGGCAGTGGTTTAAGGTTGACAACACCTTAGAAATGGCAGAAATGCAAGATTCTTATAAATGACAAATTAATGTAAACAATGCAGCTTATTTAGGAAAAAGACTTCCAAAGTGGAGACCAGAAGTCAGCTGTAGATTTTAATGGCCCTTAAGGGCTGGTGATGTTTTTGAAAGATGGATGGTCACTCTGGAGGCACTGAGTTTTTTTGGAAGTCTGAATGGAGGTAACATGAGACTTCAGATGGGGACTGCTCAGCAATGTGCCCACACAACTCACTTTAAAAACAGTGGCCAAATCCTGCATTTCTCAAACATCTAGGCAACCATTTGATTAAGACATACCCTTTAAGGCCTCTTAAGATCCAGTGTAGAGAGGGACAAGCAGGGATGGGCTGATATGGCCTTTAGATCTATTCCTGGAAGAACATAACTCCATATATTTTTTTCTTAAGAGCATGGAAAAATATGTGAGGAGAATTTGATAGTGTATTCACAAAGGGAACAGCAGGTTCTGAAATTAAACTAGGTGATAAGCTTTCAGCTCAGAAAATCAAAAATGTCCTGTGAGGTACCATTAAAAACCGCTACAGCACAAGTTAGTGCAGTGTCATCTGATCAAATGAGCTGTAGGACATGAACATAGCAAAAAAAATGGATCAGATAAGCAGCCTGCTCAGGACTGCTTCCCTCTGTTACAAAAATATGTGCTTCATCCCACTACTTTCCTGACATTGTCATGGCACAATGCATAAATGGATTGGACAAAGAAGACATATCTTGTTCCCTTCCTGTCTGCCACAAAAGGCTTTGCTTTGTTAAAGACAGAAAACACCACATGTTAATGTGCCGTTCCCCACCTGATGCCTGTCTAACATCCTTATTTGCAGCAGCTAAAGAGCAGCTGCATCTGCCTGTATCTGCAGTTTATCTTTCTTGAAAGGATTTCAGATGACTGTGTTGGCAAATACTAGGTTGACCAAACCTAGCTGTCAGTATGAGGTAATAATTGATGTGTAATTCAGAATAGTCAAGCATATACACCTTAGCAGAAGCCATGAAGGTAAGGCATGCACACTAGCTACAGAAATAAACAGCTTGAATGATTAGATGAAACACATCTATGAAATTCTGGATGCCTCTACCTCTGTCTTAAATACAGGAAAATCGAACTTAATGAGTTCTGACAGCTTTCACAAGTTAAGTCTGACAGGAAGCAGACTAGAAAATATTACCTTATATTGAACACATAAGCATGATAGCGCTCTATTAACTGCTCCAGGCTTATTCTTCTCAGTTTTCTTCCATGTTAAACATTGTCAGTAAATTCCAGTATGGGCAGCTTGCTGCCACTTTGGGTTAACACCAAAGTGTCTATAAGAAATAGTCACAACTATATCATTATATAGCTTTAAGTATTTCATAATAGTCAAATAACCAGCCAGTATGGCACGTATTGTACAGAGGTGCTGCTTGTTCAATATGGTGTAAACTTGCACAACCCCCAGAAGAGCACTGAGCAGGGATGTATATAGCAGTGCACACAAAACCAAACATCAGCTGAGACACTAAAAACTACATACACATTTAAGCTGACATAGATTACAATCCTCTGAATGTTGCTTATCAGTCCTCAGTCACCATGAAAGATAATCAAAGAGAAAGTACTATCATTCTTTCAACAGCTACAGTAAGAAACGTTCTGGTATGTTGTGCTAAAATATCATTGTGCCGGGCTGTTTTCAACACAGTGTGTTATTACTGGTGGCCTCACAGCCAGGGACAGGTGGGAAAAGAAATGACTTATAACAGGCTGCTCCAAAGAACTGCCTAATTGCTTGTAGCAGCAGTGAACACCTTCTGCTCCCTGGGTTTCAGAGTGACTGCTATGAACACTGAGTTTCACAGGACAAGGCACAAACCCTTAGGTCACAGTACTTTGTACCAAAGGTACAAGAAGAACTGGATATAGAAATGGGGTTTAAAAGACACCCTTTCTTTGCTTTCTTTAATCTGCTTATGTTGAGAGACATCAGTTTCCTTCTTATCTATAAGACTGCTTAGTAGATCTTGATTTCTTGTGAGCATTAAATCAATTTGATTTCATTATGCAAGCTCATTGGGATAATATAAATAATTTCAAAACAAATGCAAACAAAAACAAACAAGAAAAGAGGAACCTGAATATTTCAGGTTGGTTCCTTTCTGTGTTGTTCCAGTTTTACGCTTGTGGTTGATTGACTTGATCACATATCTGGAGTGAATCGTAACTCAAAGATGAGGATGTCTGTTCCCTTTTCTCATACAGGTTATTTGCAGAGTCTATATGTTAAAAGAGAAAGGGAGACATATCACTTATGTTACCACACCACCATTTATCTCTCATTATAGAAATTATTCAATCATTAATTATTACAGAAAGATCACTTTTATGGTGAGGTTATTAAAAATAGTAATTGGAGCATGCTTCATGTCATAAATTTAGTACATTGTAAATGCGTAGTTACATATATTAACATTTAAAAGAATCATTACTACTCAGCAATAAGAGAGGAGGTGCAGGACAAGTTCAGTGAATTGATGAAGAAGTGGGAAGAGTTGATACTTGAGGCAAAGGCCACTTATCCCAATCAGCCACTAATCCCCAGGAAGTACCCTGTGCCAGGATTGTTAATATAATTATCATATTTTAAAAGACACGAGAATGGTTTTCACTTTTGGGTAAGTGAATCTTGCATCTTGAACACCTTGAAGAATAGATGCATGCTGTCACATAAAGACACTGTCAATTTTCCTTATTTTTACATTTATGTGCTATTGGATAGAGCTGGCTGAATACTAGCTAATGTTTAAGGCATCTACATGCTAAGTTCAAATACTAGCTGATGTTTAAGGCATCTACATGCTAAGTTCAAAGATTTCCACCATTTTGGAAAGGCAAAATATATGTTTGCTTAAGGGTTGCAAAGCATTTGAGTAACAATAACCGGGTTTGATCCAGAGATCATTTGTGATGCTCTGTAGATTAGTTCTGTGAGTTCATTGCTAAACATACAGAGAATGGGGATCAATAAATGCAGAAAGAGAAATTTAACAAATATCAGTCATTATTTAAATTAGCAAAGACAGTTACAGAGGATTATGCAATCACTGGAAAAGGAAATATAGAGTAAATAACCAGATAAGTTGAAAGCAGAGAAACAGTTTCAATGAATATACAGTTACCTATGTCAAAGCCCTGTTGAAGTCAATGGCAGTTTTTAGAACATTATTGCATGAATAGACCTTTATGGTAAATATCATAATCCCCATTGACCACTTTTGTCTCAGAAACGACCTAGCAAATGCTGAAAAGATCTATGGCAGGATAATGCAGAGGTTAAAGCTATGAGGAGGACTAGGCACATTTTAAAAGGAAAAGCTACAACTAAAAGAGGCAATGTGGTGAGCATATAAAATAACAAAAGATATCATGAAAAACAGATGTTTGAACTTGGTTTGGCCTTTAGATTACCACAAAGTCAAGAAATATCCATACTGAAAGGCAACAGACATAAAATAGTACAAGTCTTCCATTTTCTACCATTTACGGTTAACCTGTGCGGTTCATTGCCACAGGATACCACTGAAGGAAGTAGCCTAGTAAATTCCTGAAAGGAGCAGCATCTGCAGCTCAGCCTGAGATGACAATGTGGTGAGAACTACAAAACCTCGTCCTCTGAGGTATCAAGCCAGGGCCAGCTGGGTCTCAGGGAAAAGTTCTCCTTTTGTGGCCCAATAAAGTGAGCAGAAGCGCTACGGTCGAAGGGCAGATGTTACAACAGAAGAACTGCTGCTTTGTAATGGCATCATGGCTTTTGTCCGCGGTTTTACAAATCTGGAGGACAGGATTTGGTATTTACTGGGAAATGTTGTATTAAAATGTCAGCATGCATGTCACGCCTTCTTAGTGCTTGTGATTCATATTCCTATAAATCACTAGAAAGACAGGAATATTTTTAGCTTTTTATTTATCTCAGGCAGTTGAACAACTGAATGGCCCTGAGGATTTTGCATTGATATCAAGTTAGCTAGGTATCATAAATTAAATTTAGTTTATCTTTTAATCCAAAAGCAAAATGTATTTTAAAACAGGTGGCAGGTTAGTGGTTAAAAAGAAGTTGAGGCCTTGGTTATTCTAAATTATATCCTCAGCTCTGAGTCTGAAATCTTGTGTGAATTCAGACAAGTTATTTAACTTTTGTGCATCTAAACTTCCCCACACCTGCAAAATGGATCTGCCTAATGAAGATGCTGCTAAATCATGAAATGCATTCTGTGTTCCGGACATGAAAAAATGTTATGTAAATGCAAGGTGTTATTACTGACCTTTGTTCTGCAGCTCCTACAAATGAGTCAGATTTCTCTAGCTGTCACCCCACATCAAATAAATGTAATTATATAGTGACATCATAGCTAGGGACACTTATCTGAGTGAAATTCTCCTAGAGAGTTGTCACCTGGTGTCCCCAATACAGCTTGGCATACTTACCCCGCTTTACAGTGGGAATTATGGTGGACCGTTCCCTGAAGTTCTCCATTTGTTTGGGGTTTTTTTCTGTCTGTCTCTCTTAATCTCTCTCTCAGTCAACTACAAACGGTTCTCAAGGATCACTGGGCCAGTCACAAGGTGCTGTTTCCACATTGCACGAAGAAGCACCATGGATGCTAACTGAGCTCAGCCCAGGAGCCGCATTCCTATGCTGTCTTCCCTTTCCCATCAACAGCCAACATGGCTCCGTAATAGTGAGGGATATTACATCAGTGCTGATGATTTTAGCAGTGTGCATCACGCAAAGGTGTTCTGTAACATGTCTGCACCCAATTACAAAAAAGGGAACTGAAATAATAATCCTCTGTGTTACTGGGCAGATTTGATTATGCCTTGCTGCCATGCCTTTTGAATCCATGCTGGTTGTTTTTCTCCTTAGAGAGAAATCTTTGACTGCCTCCTCGCAGGTGCTGGATGATGCTGGAGGGTTCATTTGGGCAACCAGGAGGAGGCTCACAAGGCTTGGGATTACAGCTGGGAGCCAATTTACTTCTATCTGCCCAGGCTTGCTGCAGGGTAAAGGACAGGATGAAGGTTGCATGCAAGAGATAATCAGAGCAAATGCTCCCAGCAGCAGTACCAACAGGAACAGATTGCATAGAAAGTACAAACGCAGGGATGCTTCAGGCAATGTGCATGGTGACTTTATGCCTGCAAATGCAGATCACTGTGCTATTCTCTATGAGTAATGCCATCTCCTTGTGTCCTGGATCAGGCCTAGGAAAAAGATCTTTCCCACAATAGAGGAAAGAATTAACAAAAATGCACTGAAAACCACCCGGATTCAAGAACCTTTTCCTGCTTGTGGTGAATGTTATGATTCAAGGAGCAGTGCTTTGTTATTTCTAGGTTCCTCTTTTCCTGCCTATAAAGATAAACCAAACAACCCTCTTGAGCATCAGTGAAGTTACGGGGAATAGTACGTGTCCTACTCCAACTTGTGAAAGAAATGCCAGATGTAAGTACCAGTTCCAAAATTTTGGTTCCATTTTCTCGTGCAAGCTCCAGGGTTGATGGCCATGGAATTGGGTGTTTTACTTCTAGCACAACAGAGTCATTAGATAGGAACCACAGCACAAATTCCTTGTTCAACATGGTCCAATCTCAGCCTGAACAGTGCTGCTACTGGGGGAAAATAGTTCAGATTCTCGTAAATCATTTGCTCAGATGCTGAGAGAGCTGGAAATGTTGTTGGTGATGTGAAATGGACAGCAGAATAGATTCCCTCATCTACTTCACACAGCTGATAAACAATAATGCCCTTCAGTCTCTCCCCATCTGGCCCAGGTTCAGATGACCAGCACAGTAATGAAAGTCTCCATATCCTATTAGCAGTTCTCAAGCCATCCATAGTTCATTGAAGAAATGTCTGCTCTGAGCTGAGATGGATGGCTTCCTCTGTAATGAAAACAGAGTGAGAAGTAAGACTGCATGAGGAAGACCTGATTCTATTTCATCCCTATGCAGGGGCAATGATACTTGAAGGGGCGGGGGGGGAGTTTTGTTAAGTATCTGGTACCTTTGTTTCATGCAACAAAGGAAAGACAAATGGTAACACATTCATAATTCTAGCACCAGTTTTGACATAATAGGACAAAATGGTGCCTGAGGATTCCTGTGTATCAAGCAGATGGGCCATCCATTATTTTCCTTTGGGTCAGGGGTCATCCTAAAACGAGAGTCAGCAATCATTTTGCAGGGTATAACAAAACCATTTTTTTCCCTGCTTCTTAATCCCAGAAAGCACTACTGTCCTCTACTTTTGTCCATATACATTATCATTTTTGTCTATTATCTGTGTCCCCAGAGACCTAATAGTCTTTTCTTCAGTGCGGCTTGATCTGGAGCAGCTGTAAGCTTTGCTGCAGGCAGTGTCTGACAACTGCTTGCCTCTTGGTCAGTGTCAGTTCCCTGGGGGAGGGCAGGCATTCACTTCATTATTAGAAGCGTGGAAAAAAATCCTATATTCATTTAGATCCAGAATAAATACGTAATATTTGGAACAAAGGACCCATGTTCCAGTCCAGCTGGCAGTGCTTTTACCATTGCCATTCTTCAAGGCCAGCTCCTGCTTAACGCATGCATTAAGGTCATTTATTTAAAAATAATGGAATGTGCTGCAAAAGCCCTTTTTTTCCTCTGTCAGTCTAAATTTCACCTTCCAGCATCTCTCATTGATCCTCAAGCACTAAGAACTTGTGTGAAACAGCACTTTTGTAAAAATAAAGATTGTTCAATTACAGTACTTGGGAGAAGAGAGCAATAGCAAAGAACAAGCCCAATGTTTTTTCAAAAAACAAGCCTGAGTCTTATTTTGTCATATAACATTGCACTCTTATTCAGGTGTAAGGTGAGCGTGATTTTTGTCTATAAATTATCTCCTTCATTACTGGGGTAAAAATGGATGTCAATAAAAGGTTTTATTGTTAGCTTGCTACAGGAGATCCTAGTACTTTACATGATTACCCAAAGTAAGAAGGTGCCTTTCAAACCTGTTCACTTGCTTTTGCTGCAGTTGTCCAGCATGGCTGTTTACATTCCCTTCTATTTGAGGCACGCAAGAAATGGGCTCTGAACAGATGACTCCTCTTTGTTTCAAGAAGGAGCTAACCCTGAAAAGGTGCAGCATTGTACAGGCTTAGGATGCAATCTTAGCCCTGTTGATGTTAACAGACATGACCATTTACTTCAACAGGACAACAATCTCCCTGGTAATATACAGCTACTATTTAAGTCAGACTGTCTTCTTAGTGGACTCCAAGGTGAGTGAGCACGTGGAGGCTCCTTCCTCCAAAGACTATGCAGAAAGGCTAACCAAGATTAAAGTGAAATGCACTTCAAGGGTAAAATCAAACATCTGTCCATCCTTTGATACCAACTTCCAAAAATTTAGGATGAGATTTGTCTGAAGCAATGGTAGCAACTAAAAGCTGAGTATGACTTCTGAGTTACCACGTCCAGCGGGTGATTTATCCTTCCATCCTTACCTTAGGTGGTGGGATTATCTTTATCCTTATCCTTGTTCTTGTCTTTGTCCTCTTCCTCATCCTCATCTTCGTCATAACTTATGTTGAAATGAAACCACATCTGTGACTTTTTTAGCTGGTTAATGTTAAGCTGACTTTTTAATTAAGTTTCTTCAGCTTTTTAGAGAGACCTTGTGAAATAAGCTAATACTGTTGTAGGAAGGTAGGAAGTTTTGCTTATGCTACTATTTTTTATATCATCATTTTGGTAACAGAAGCAGTATTTTGGGAAAAAAATCCAATGAAAATATTTACTGTTATCTTCTTTAAAATTTGTATTTGTGGGGGTATCATGGATGTTTTGTATAAAAAATACTTTTCCCCTACTTTCAGACATGTAAGACAACATTGTCATAAGTAGGACCAATAGCAAACATGTAGTAAAAAGGATGTAAAAGAGAGAACTTTGCTATCAATGTGCTAAGTATTCTCCATCATGTAGACAGCCTCTCTTTTCTAACCATTTTATTGTGAGTTGAGAAGAGCTGGGGGTTGAGAAGAGGATGGGAGTGTGGAGAGGACAAGAAAGCATCTTGATCCTTCTGTAGAACCTTCAGCATCTTTCCTGTTCTTAGCTATCTTCCACACCACATGTTGACCTTGAATAGAATTTTTTACTCAGAGCAGTAGAAATTTTTCCTTGGGTTTGGAGTAATGGAATAAGGCATTTTTTTAGTGCCCTGACAAGAGAAATAGGAAAATATTCTGTTTTCTGTCATACCATAACTGTCATAAAGTTAGTAAAGACTACTTGGTCTTTTTATTATTTGGCTAACATTGACTAGTTCTAATGATAAGAATAGAAATGTTAGTTGTGTTTTACTGGAGTTGTCTTTAAAAAATAGTTACTAATTGAGAGCTTTCTCACAACTGCAACTACAATGGCCAAAAATGAAACATATTTTGGAATTTATGTCATATTTCCTTCTTGTTGAATTTTTTGGGCTTGGGGTGATTCCAAGTGAGAAAAAAGAAGAGTATTCCTTCTGGAGGACATAATTTTGCATTGACAACCAATAAACACAGCTATTATCAAGTCATAATCAAATTTCCTATGTAAAAATTTCAAACATACCCCACTTTCAAATATTTCTGAGGGAAAAAATCCTTACCACTCTTCAGAGAAATTTGACTCCTAAATGGGCACCCTGCTTTTACAGAGGTGATCAAGAAGCTGAAATATAGCTTTGTAGTGTGACTTCTACAAGTCCCCCAAACAATTAAGTCCCCATCCTGTTTCTGACTACTTTTGAAGTTATGCAGTCTCAGTACTTAAATCAACTTTGTGATCCTACTCTTTGGCTTCCCAAAATGGATTTTTCTGCTGCTTGGGGGTTTTTAACTTTTTTTGTTTATTTATGATCACAGATTCTGAAGATTCTGTTGGATCTAGTATAGCCAGTCAGTTAAATGTCCTGCAACACCAGATGTGTCACTTTTAAGTTTTTCCTTGTCAAAGGCAAATTCCAAACCCTCTTGAAGACATTTTGCAGGCAGATACTTCAAGCTGTAAGGTGAGGATAACTATCTGGGAGGGACTGAGACCAGGCTTGCCATCTCTTCATCATTTACAGCTGTTTTCCCTCAATGCACATACTTCACTCTAATTACTGTTAATAGGAGCTGGTTGTGCAGTCTGAGGAAGTCTGAATTAGTTGCTGTTCATTCAGCAGAAATGAAGATGTTTGTGACTAAATAAAACCCTCCCATTCTGTATGGCTAGCACATAGCACTAATTGGACCACCACCTTGACAATATTGAAAGGGCATGGAGGGGGGGCAATTTTGTCTTTCTTTTGTACAGTCCACATGAAGGTCAAGAAGACTTGCAGCTGCTTCACTCTGGGAAACAGGAGAGTGGCTTCCTTCCCTCTTGCTTCTGTCCTTCATTTCCCCTTCACCTTCCATTTTCAACAGCAAGACATAGATAAAAACCCAAACCAAAAAAAAAAAAAACAGGAAAGTTGGAAAGGAAATCTTTCAATGGCCTTAACTTCTATGCATTATGCCCCTGGGGGAATAAAGCTCATCCCAAAGAGCTGCAGCCCTGAAGATAGGTGGTTTTATACATGGGTGCTTGTTTCTGCCAACTCAGTTTCAGAGTTCAGGCACATACATAACTGAGTTACAGCCGGAGGTGTATTGGCAGAGCTATAGTGGCCGTCCAGGTGGGCTGCTGTAGCAAAAGGCTGTAAATTGGCACACCATTGTAAGTCAATCATGTGTCTAGGTCCTAACTTAAAGCAAAATTTAAATCTTGTTTGGATATTTGTTTCAATCTCACCTTAGCTTTTTTTTTTTTTTTCATTTTATCTTGAATGTCTTGTATGTCAACTTAGGCTATGTCTACAAAACCTCGTGATGAACTGAACAAAGAGTCCTTATACAAACCTTAGCTGTAGTTTAATTAAACTGATGTACAGTCTGGCCTGAAATTAAATGAGTCAGTTTGCTGAAAGCGGTAAGATTTGAGACAATAAGTCTGTGCTTCACTTGGAAACATGGGATCACTCTGTTAATGTGCAACTATGGAGAGCACCATATTATTTCCTTTTTCCAGCCTAATATGATATTGCCAATATTACCTAGGAGTTCTCCAGAATAATACATACATAATGCACTTACCTGATTTTTTTTAAAAGATGTTTGTTTATTCTTGCCTTATTCCTTATCTTTTCCCTCAGCCTCCTTCTCTCTTAATCTGTATGGAAAAAATAAGTTTTTCTGTCAGCAATCTTATTTCTCTTTGATAAAAGGTTACACATTGTTAATGTCTTGACTGAGTTCTTAATGCAAAAGTACAAAAAAATTTTGCTAATAAACCAGAAGAAACCATTATTACCAGAAATGTAATAATGTTATGGCCGATTCCTCTGTAAACTTCTAACTTCGCATAACATGAAATACACTACTAATCTACATCCCTTTTCCCAAAGTGCCATCCTGAGCACCTCAGAGCATGTAGTCATTGTGTTTAACTGGCTCATTCCTTCACTCTTCATAGTTTTTATATCATATACTCAACTTACTGGCCTAAATATGTTACGACCTCAAAACAAAACCAGCCTTCCTTCAGTTAGGCTTCCTTCAGCTCCACACAAAGCCTCCTGAAGAGCCACTGTCTTACCACCATCTCTAACGACTGTGCTGAAGGTAAGACCTCTCACCAAGCCCCTACCAGGCAGAACGCCCCGGCAGAGCTGGCTCCTGCAGTGTTTCCTTGACCCTGACTGGAAACACCCTCTTAAATGGGCCAGGGACATACAGGTTTGTCTATACTGGGAAATGAAAAAGAGCCAGGGCACAGGCTCAAGCTATGTCCATGACAACCTGTACTGTTTAATAGCATGCTCCCTGCCACATATGGCTCTGACCCACAAGAACTGCAGTCTCCATACAAAGCTGAAATGCTTTGCAAGGTGACACAGACCATGGGATACTCCGTATTTATATACAGATGAAGATTCCCTGCAGTTTCCTTGTTTTAGTTTTAGGGCAGAAGAAGGAGGGTGAGCTACATAGATGTGACCTATGCACTTGCTCTCAGGATCAGAAAAAGCCTCTTGGACCTGTTCAGTTTAATATGGACCTTGTCTGGGGACAGGAATGGAAAATACAGTGAACATACCACTCTCTAATCAACTATGTATTTCACAAGGAGGACTGAAGAGTTATTTAGTCTTTCTTCTTTCCATCTACCTTCTAGCAGCCCAAAGTCACCTGCAGTTTACAGTCTTGTAACATACCCAGCGATCCCACCACCATCTGCACTTCTCTGTTGGCTCTACCAGCTCAGTGGGACCCAGGCTGTGGCCAGCTCCAGGCTGTCTTCCATTTGTTTCAGGAAGTTTTAAAACACGGTGTTTAGCTGGGGGCAACATGACCATAGGGAGTTGGTTTGATATTTTATCTGAAATAAAACCAACCAAAGCATCACTTTGAAATGTAGAAATTATCACAAGAAAGTCTAAATCACAACAACTGTTTAGTTTATTAGAAAGCTGGTTTTTTTCAAACACCATTATAGTGGATTTTTCAGTTATATATATATACTACCATTGAATTCAAATGTTCAGATGAAGGTATTTCTCTCAAAATGAAACTATGGATCTCTGTGCTGCACAATGAACATATACAAGAATACAATCACTGATATGGTCACACTTATGTTAATGGTGCAGGGGGAAATAGTAGGCACATGATGTGCTTTATTATAATCAGGTAACCAGTTCTTTTTGCCTAAATCTATCTGGAATCTTATTTTTCTTATTTTGTTTTCCTTTAGAGCTATCAAACTGCATGATTTAAGCTATGGTACCTGGAAAAGAAACAAATACACAATGTGCCTGCAATTTTGACATCCATGTACCCTTCCTGGAGCCGGCATCTGCTACAAGAAACGCTGTAAAGAAAAGGGCAAAAGTAGGTGGTGAAATGTCATTATTCTGTAACTATTTTTGTAGTACCTGACCAAATTCTTGAAGTAGCCAGTGACCTTATGGAAAAATACTGTATTTCAGAGGAGGCATTACATACTATGTTTGGTCAACTCTGCCTACCCTTAGTGAAATGAAACACTTCGAAGGCCCAGATGACTGTGGACATCAGGGGTCCAGCCCTACCTCTGAATCAGACCAAAGTGCATAGAAGACCCTTCCCCTCTCCTATTCCCTAGTTTTCATGTGAAGGAGTGCCCATCACATGGTCTGGATGGAACTGGAGGTGCAAACTCCATCCAGGACTGTGATGTGGTCACTTTGAAGAGGCCAGAATCACCATGTGTTTCGACCAGTCCATCTAGATGCAACCTTTCAATTCATCTAGAAAGTCAGGATTCCCATTACTACATGATTTTAGATTTTTTCCTGTTCTAGCATATTTTAAAGTAGAAATGGTTACATGTATGGTCATACCTACAGTGGTGACATATTACTTAAGGTCATTTATGTTAGAAAGGACTTGCAATATTGAGTAACACTTGAAAGAAGTAGGTCCTAAAGACAAGCTGAAGAGAGATCCAGTCAGCAGATAGGTCTTACCTGTCTTCTGAGTTCATGGTCTGGCTTTTATCACAAAGATAAGAAATTTCTGCCTGTTCTATTGCCACCAGCTGCCAATCCCCTGAGCTGCTGCAGGCTAATCCACCTGCTCCATGTTCCTTCTCACCAGCTAGATGTACAAAGCACCACTGGGAAAATGATGCTTTCATGGTACAGAAACCAGCAAACCAGAAGTAAAGCAAGGCACAGCTGCTGCCTTGAGAAGCACCAGCCTGAGCTCCAGCCTGAGCACTCATCTTAGCCACAGGCTGCAGAGCAAAGCAGAAGCAACAAAACTGAATTGCTCAAGGGAGAGCAAAAGTTTGAACATGCGGCAAATGAAGCATGAAAAATGAAGCAGTGAACCAAACAATTATTCACCACTACAAGAAAATCCATTAAAGAAAAACAAAGCCATTTACAATAGCACAGCTGAGGGAGGTAGAGATGAAAGCATGAAAAACAATCCCCCCTGAAAAGCTATCTTGAAATTCTCGGACTGAGGAATAAAA
Source organism: Aquila chrysaetos chrysaetos (assembly GCF_900496995.4). NCBI lineage: Eukaryota > Metazoa > Chordata > Aves > Accipitriformes > Accipitridae > Aquila > Aquila chrysaetos. The sequence goes on from NC_044007.1 coordinate 40,569,741, forward strand.
GTGGAAGGGGAACAGAAAGGGAAAAAAGGGATGGGGGAAGGAAAAAATATCAAAATGCAAATTAGCAAGCTTCATTAGTGGTGTCATTCCAAAACATGCAAGGAAAAGACTAAACAAGAGCTATTGCCTTTCTGGGTATTGGTGCCACCTCATCACAAGCAAGGAGAGAATCTCAGATGACTGAGATGGGATACCAAAAGATCATGGAAATGGTAAAGTGAATGCTGAAAAAAGTTTTTTCCCTCTAATCATATTGAAGATGCTGTACATTCAACACCACTGTGTAATTCTGTGACTGCGTTCACTAACGATAAATATAATTGAGGTGTGTGTTTGCTGTGGTACTCTGTTACTAAGTAAAATTTTGAATACGCTTATTCTGCAAAGAAACTGATGCCTACTGCATGGCAGCAGCTCCACTGAAGACAGCTATGGGCACATCCAGTTTTCCAGAACTGTCTCCCGTTGAGCTCCATTATCGACAGATTAAGTCTTACAGACTTTTTTTTCCACATGATACTCACATATGAGAAGATGTTTGGGGCAATCCAGTCACCATTCCACGTTACCATCAATCAGGGTACAAACCCAGGGAAGTGTACACAGTGATATCAAAATCATGTATGTAACACATTCTGGGATGTCATATTGTGCAGGGGAAAAAAAGGGCAAAGGAAACGAACTGTCTATGATGCTTGGATATATAGTATTGCCAGCCTAGAACACAAAAACCATCCAGTATCTATTATGTATAAGCATGAGATTTTTTCAAACGCCAGGAAGTCTACACTTTATGCCTATTATGTTTATTGAATCCTTCTGATTTCCAAACACATTTATTCATAATTTGAAACTTTGCTGTCTGACTGGGAGAGAGAGAATATTTCCTGTATGGCCTAAATGGTAGCTAAAGCATAAGCATGTGGATGCAGGAGCTGGGGCTTTTCCTATAACTGCAGGTAGCGTGACACTTGCAAAGAATGTTGAGGGTCAACAACATATAGGCTACTGTATAGGGAAGCTGGATATTTATCCCTATTGCAGAACAGTGCTGGAGGGGTAACAGCAGAGATTTCCACTGCTTACCTATAGCAGGCTATATCTAAAAAGTGAAAGGGCAGGCTTTAAGTACAACATGGGAGATTTAGAGGTGAAGAGTATGATTTGGGTTCATTTTCCTGAAGAAAGATTCCGTTTTCTAAAGTTTGGTAGCAAAATCTATAATTGGAGCAAGCTACCAGTTAAAAAAACATTTTAAATTTTATTTGAACATAGGACTTTGCCATCTTCCTATGAACAGAGGCAACATAACTTATCTAAAACATATTCAAATCCGACTAAGGAAACAGATCAAAAAGATCTGAAATGCATGAAGCACTCAGACATTTTAGCATCTTTTTAAAAATAGAGATTTTAACTTTTGCCATTACTAATTCAGTTCTATTCAGACTCATTCTCCTTTTTTTTCCTTCTCTTTAGATGTCATACATGCTGCTTCTACTCAGGATGTTTCTTCTGCAAACCCTATCAGCCTCTTTCTCTGATACACTGCCAGTGGATCATTTACATATTCATCTTTTTCATGTTAGGAACCGTGGTCAACATTGCTGGCCACAGGCAAATTCTGTAGCCTATCTATGCAGAATATTTTTTTTAGGATTCATTGTCACTTTTGGCCCCAGATTCCTGACACAGTTTACTGAAGCATCCCTGGAGCAGACAAGAGCACAAAAACTGCCATGGTGAATGAGACACATGGTCCATCTAGCACAGCATCCTGCTTCCAACAGGGAAAAGCCTGGCTGCTTCCAAGGAAGTATCTGCTCAGACTATGTCTTCAGAGGAATCTGCAGGGAGCCTTTGACTGGCTGAATGTGTCCTCATCCTCATCCTGAAGCACAAGGTTTTCTTAAACTCTGATGCAAGAGACTTCGGTCCCTCATGCTTTTTGTGATGCTAATTTAAATATTTCTTGGAATCATAAAGATATGAAAACGCTGAGAAAAAATTCAAAGCTGGTTCTGGAGGCCATCGAGCATGTGTCACCTGCCAGCGTACTCTACATGTGTCCCCAGTGGGCTCTCTGATCCTCCAGCAGTCCTGTGAAGAATAGGTCTGTTTTGTCTCTAATTACAGTAGAAGTAGAAAAAAAGTAGACTACCAGTGTCAGGAATACGAGGTTTTAGAGCTGCTACTGATGAAACAGCTTTTATCTTAGACTGTAGAAAGTGGAGAAAATTTATCAAGGTTGGAAATAGCAGGTGCTGCCAGACAGGCTTCAGCCTCTTCAGCCTCTTCAGCCCAGACTGGGCAAAGCTGCTGGGAGCAAGCTGCTGCTGGTGCTTCCTTAGCAGGGATGCTCCACTCATTTAAGTTGGACTCTGCCTTAAAACTCAGCCTGTTAGTGTACTTACATCCTGCTTTTTTACTAATTCTTTTCAATACTGTTTATTTTGTAGGGAAAAAGGAGTATATTCATCTTGCTTTGTTTCCAAAACTACTTGAGGATGAAGGATTATAGAAAACTGCATTACATACTACATGCTCTTCCTTTCCATACTCTCTGTATTAGAAGAATGGTATCCACACTCTGATAATTATATCTGGTTTTCATTTATCAAGATTTAGCTATGTCCTACAGCTAATAGTAATTTCTAGAATTTAGCTCACCAAGTAAACATGAATAGTTACATATAGTCAAGGTTTCAATCACTCTTAAATTTGTGCACAGGGCTTTTCTCTTTATTATATCTGTAGAGGCTCTTATCTGGAGACACTTCCTAAAACCACCAATAAATATATGTATTTACACTAGATAAAATGTTTACTCAACACATTTAGATGCAAAAATTCATTTATGTCTATGATATTGATCATGGAATATTGTTTTGTTTTCCAACTGTATTAAGAAGACACAAGTCAAACTACATGTTATTTTTAAGACAAAAATCAATTCACTTGGCTAAAGTCCAGCATATCTGCTTTATTATTGATTTCTTTTAAGACATAGCCCCATGGACTATTTAGGAACTAGGTTCAATATTTATTTCAATAGTATTTCAGCAGTTAATTTTTATTGATGTTACATTCTCTCATATATCCTGAGAGACAGTGCATTAAGAATATCACCTTAGTTTCTAAAGCTAAAAGGAGTTGCACATTATGTGCCACAAAAAAAGAAGGAGCCCATGAGACTAATCATTTGTATACAGCCCATTGAAATATTGATAGTTTTGAAAACAGCATGTGGCATTTGTTTTTAGAAATTATGATGTAAGAAAACCCACTGTATATTCATGAATTACAAGGTTGTACAGAATTCCCTGAGCTGAATGTTTGGCCCCACAAAAACAACATCTGCTAGAACAGGAGCCCCAGGACCTGCAGCAGAAGAAACCCAAATTGTAAGCAGTTCGAGGCTGATACAACAAAGCTTGCTCTGCCCTTCTGTGACAAGGCCAGGTAAGAGGCATTTCTCATTGGGAAACCAAGTGAGCGAGCACATTGTTTAGACACAGAAGTGACCTAGGTAGCTCAGCATGCTGCTGGGGGGTCTGCCTGCACTTGGCTGCACAGGTGTATTCTCATGTGTGACTAGAGAGCACCGCAGTTTGCTTGGCTTTGGGCTTAATCTTCGCTTGATCAAGGATGCTAGGGGACCAGTATATCCTTATTACCACCTCCTAAATCCAGAGCTGGGCACAGAGGTACCCATGCTGATGCCTGCTGTATTGCATCAGCATCTCCAGCAAACGAACCGTGAAGGAGGAGACTGTGGGAAGGACAAAAGTACTTTGTGGATCAGCAAACACAAGTGTCACTGAGCTGAGATGGGCTGCAGAGCTGTGCTAAGGATGGAAGAAGCGTGAGTGTAGGGTGCTTGAGAATTTCCATTTGTTTCCCACATAACCTTGCTCTACTTCTCTCTTGTTTCTTGAAAAGAAATGGTTGCCTTAGATTCAAGACTCTCTTATATTCAGGCCAATACAGGCACAGAGGATTTCAGCTGAAAAGTCCGGAAAGAAAAACAGGCAGTTCCCCCACACTCATATCATCTTGGCATTGTGACTACCAAGTCATCCTTTTCTCATTGAAAAAGGAGATTCAACTCCAATAGATACTTCCCCACAGATTGCTTTGTCTTGAGAAGGAAACTGCATCCTTGTGTCCTCCTCCCAAGCCTGAAGAGCTCTCCGATGGAGCACTGCTGTAGCATAGAAAGCTTTTGCCTTTTACATAACTCCTTCCTCACCCTGTTTGGCCAAACATCCACAAAGGTAAGGGGAAAGACAGATTTAACCCTTAAACATACTCTCTAGTGGCACTCAGAGCCAGTTAGTGTGTGCTTAAGGGTTGCTATATTTTCTTAAATTGCCTTAACACTTTAAAAAGCCTTGAAAGGGATTTCCCTGTCTTTTTCAGATAGGTGGTCTTTTCCACAGGCTTTCCAGGAGTCTGCAGGAAAGGTCCCCTTCTCTGTTCCCAACAACAATAGTTTTTATATGGCTTCCCTTTCAACACAGTATACGTACAAAGTCTCAGCACCTAAAATCCAATCCTGTTATCAAATGCATTAGTTCACATATTCAAGAGGGTTGAAAGAGACTCAGGTTTTTCGGCATAGTTGAGCGAAAACTGTCTATCTGTAAGGGTTATCATATGTTAGAGCAAAGTCAATTAACCCAGTTAACCAAGATGTAAAAAAACTCTAAACAAATTGAAACAATTTAAAGTGGGTTTGAACCAAAACAGCAACTCATATCTAAAAACACTTCCTTCACAATGAGGGACTAAGTAACCCCCAGAAACTTCAGTCAAGATAGCTTGTCACTGGAGAGCGAATCAGAAGTATTAAAAACAGGAGCTGAAAATGGCCAGCTTGTTCCTTAACAGAATAAAAATCAGCATCTTCCATTATCAAAAAAAAAAGAAAGATGAGTTCATGGCACTACCTGTAGCATAAAAAAAGATATAAAAGTCCTAACATCAGGAAATACCAGTGAGTGCATACAAACACAGCCATCTCAAAAAACTTCTGAATTTATGGGACATGATAGAAACAAGGTCTGGTGTTTGACTTCCTGGAGCCATAGGCGAGTATGTAAAGGTGAATTTCCTTCTGTTGCCTCCTTGACAAAGGCTGGGGGGGAGAACATGGACTGTTCTCTGTTCTCTCATCAGTAAATTAAGCATGTGCAGTTTTGGCTTGTTTTGTATGATTTCAGCTTACACTGTAGCTGATGGTATTTGTTGTGCCTGAAGAGGTATTTAACATTTTACAAATACCAGCCTGATCAAAAAGCTGAGTTCACCCCCATATTAGGGACTGATCGGTGGCAGGGACTACCTGTTAGTCACGGTCGGAGGCGAGCTGGCCAGTCCATCCCTCCTGCAGTGGGTGCCACGCTCAGTCACCAGGAGTCTGAACTCACACTTTTCTGTCTTAGAGGACCACAGAGCTGAGTTATCTGCACTCGGGTTTGTCATTTGAAACAAGGCCAAAACTGAGGCAGCAGAATCTAATCTTTCAAACATGACCTTAATCCACTCCTGTAGTTCAAAGGGTTTAAAATTAAAGCTCTCCATTTAGATCACCTTTACTCCAAGTAATTTTCATTCTTCCCTGGAGTTCAATGCCCTTAATAATTCAGTATAGCTTTCCACCCTGCAAAAAACACAGTCACACCTTTAATCCCTGCTGCTGCCTTTCTTAGCAAAACCTGCTACTAAAAATTCCAATCAGTTCTTGAGCCTGGATTTTTAGAGATATTTCAATATCTAGCTAGCCATCATTCCAGTGTTATTCTGGTACTTAAATTATCTTTTAGGAGCTGTAGTATTGCTTCAGTTGAGCCTTGTGTTGTTTTCGGTATGGGTGTGTTGATTTGCGAAGGATGAAATCATTACCTGTAGTAAACTGTTGCACAGCAAACCTCTAGACCCATAGATCCATGAATATATTCTAAATAGTTTTCTAATTTTTATCCTAAATATCCTGAAAGCTTCTATTTTTACCCTGAATGTGCCTATCCTAAATAAAATATAAACAAAAAAATCCATTAATATTCTTTGCTTGCAAACTACTCAGAGCTACCAGAGCACCACACCTAGGGCCTTTAAACTGAGCTGGAAAGCAGAGCTGGCAAGCAAAATTCTCAATCCTATTATTCATCAGAATTAACTAGTCCACCAAAATCAACCTGCGTTATTTTAACGAACCTCTGACAGGCTTTGAAGGGCAGGCAGGCCAGAGAGAGGGAGCTTGCCAGGTTTTTTCCAGATGTCTAGCTACCCGCAGCAGCCCGAGCTCAGAGCCTAAATCCTGGCAGCCTGTGACACCGGGGGCCTGGATGCCTTCACCAAGGATGCCGTGGTGTCTCGGTCTCTGCCTCCGCAGCCATTCACTATCCTAATCCTGAACCTGGGGGGCCTGGAGGCCTGGCAGCTCTGAATTGAACCCCTCGTGTCTCCTGCCAGGTTGACAGGAGAAGGATCGAGTAGCCGAGGATGCCTTTTGTTCACCCTGGGTGCTGCTGGTGGGACGCTGATATGGGAGGTGTCACGCAGACTGCAGTCAGGGGCTTCAGGGGTGCCTGGCTCTACTTCACTCACACAGATGAAGTGGTTGAGAACCCAGGGAACACATTTTATTTCAGAAACCACAGTTTCCTGTCTTTCCAAAAAGAAATACCTTGGGATTTCTAGTCTGAGAACAGTTTTGAATTTTCAGGTTTCATTCTACTTCCAGGCAATAAAACTGCCTCCCAGTCACCTTCACTGGTGACTTTTTTGAAGTTCACCCTTCAGCTCTGCTTGATATCGTAATACCATTAGTGCTAATGAGCTCTCCAGCAAACATTGCATTGTTGGTCCCTTACCTACTTACTCTAGGAGGAATAAAGGACTGAAGATGGTGTGGCTATTAACTCAGAGCCCTGCATTCACTTACATTTTTACTTTAACTATCTCTATTCACTGTAAATTCCCTTCACACTCTGTGGTGTCAAGAACACATTATCGGTTTTTCACTGATCTCAGTTTCTCAGGTGCCTGTCACTGCATGTGTTGTAAAATCAGCATCTGTGCATGCACCTTGGCCAGGCTTAGCAGCTGCTTTTACAGGATAAACTGTGATATATCTTCTGTATCTGAGATCAGATGAAGCCCCAAATCCATCAAACATTTTCTTTTAAAGAAAGGCTATGATGCTATTTGCAGCAAAATTATTTCTATAGTAACAGTTTCACAGCATGGTCCCCAGCTCCAAATTTTCTGGATCTGGGATTACAATTCATTTGTTTGCTCTAAGAGAAACACTCATTCATTTTGTATTATGCCTGCTATATATACTACTATGCTACTACACAACAGTGTTACTGCCTGCAGCTCTCCAGCTGTCAGGGAAAAGGAGCCATCCTCACAGGGCAGTCTGTCCTGGACCGGCCACCCTGGAGTCTTGCATTAGTGTCAGACTTTGCACAAGACTCTTCCTAACTTTCAGATCCCTGGCCAGATCTGAAGATGAACAGTCAAATGGTAATGCTTGTCCTCTGGCAAAGATCCCGTGGAAGTCGGAGAGTGCCCCTCCACAAAAGCGCTATCAATATTCATTGTCTTCGGTCGTGCAAGACAGACTGGCTCCAAAGAAGAATTAGGGTCCCCAAACTCCTAACCTAAGTGGAAAGCAAAAAGCAAGCTATCCATAAAATCAGCAGATGGTAAGAGGGAGATAATAATGAGTGGTGTCACAAGCAGCGGTTGCAGCTCAGCAGCCGCCGCAGCATTATTAAGTGTTTGTTGTGGAGCACTCAGTGTGACTCGGTGAGCCCCCCCGAAAGGAGCTGTCAGCTCCCTGCAAGGTAGACTCCGTGCCCCCTACAGCTGAGCCCTAACTACAGCCCCTACAAGATAGGGCTGGCAATATTTTCTTCCCTCCCCCTTGACCTTCCTGACTACTTATAGATCAGCCACTGCTGTTCCAGTGTTTCTGTAACCTCTGGCAGGATTCAACAGTGTGGACCCATAAACCCTCATCTGGCAAGCGTGGAAGTCAAAAGTGCTGCAATTTGGGGATAAGAGTGCAATGGTAATTTCAATCACACAGAAGAGCAGAAAAGAAAATCAATACACCTAAATGGGGAAAGGAAAATGTGAAGAAAGAGGAATAATTCCCTAGCCTCCATGCAGATATGACAAACACTGGAGAGCAGGACTGAAGTACAAAGCTTAAAAGAATTATTAGGTGGAGTTCTGTCAAGATTGTCCCCCTAGGCTTCTCCTGGATTTTTCTCTCTACAGCTCTTACAATGGCATCGACAAAGGGAAGTACAAAACACTTAGAGACATATTTTGCTATCTACAGTCTTCCTTTCTTATCTTCTCAAGCTGCACAGGAAAAGTGAACTGTTATATCTTAATAGGATTTAGGCTATAAGATTTCAAGTCATCTGTTCTTTCTCTAATTCATACTGGATGGTCAGTTCCTGACAATGCTGTAGGTGGGATTTTCACAAGTCCTTAGCATTGGCCTAATTCCTCTCTCGTTCAATTCATTGGAAAGATCTGTGCTAAAAATAAGAATTTATGCAAACTGCTTGTATCAGGGACCAATATGAGGCCTGGTATGAAGGACAGGTCACCCTGTCTCTGCTTCAGTCACTTTCTTTCTCTAACAGGTCTGACACATATCCTGAGATGGCATGCAGAGCTAAATCTGACCCTTTGGGGTATGGCTAACCCCATGCTCAGAGCTAAATCTGACCCTTTGGGGTATGGCTAACCCCATGCTTCCTGGCAGCCATACTGGCATAGGTAACTCCATTGCATTTTCTATATATGTTTTCAGCAAGATATTTCAGAAAAATCGGGGAAGTCAGTTTGAGTGCTTCAGGAAGAGACAGGAATCCTGGAGGCCAGTCACATGCAATGCAAGTTGCAGCAGGCGGCAGGACTGCTGACAGCAGTGTGATTGCAGCTGCCTGGCTAAACTCCAGACCCACCATTGGGTGAAATCACTAGCGTTCACTGCTGCCACAGCCGACAAGCCTTTGTCTGCAGCTAAAGTGGCCTGTCGGTCCCTGGGATCCAGTGGGTCCAGTCAGACGACACCACAGATTCTTCTGGGCTTACTCAGACCATTTTCCTCCCTCGGGAAGCAAAAGAAGGAACGGCCCTGGTTTTTATTTTGGTCTCCTCCCATTCTCCAAATTATATCCAGATTCAGGAGCTTGGAAGCTCTTATGTCACCTCTGGTTTAGAAACAGTTTAGTAGGCAAAACCCACCAGCCCCAGGAATATTGCCCTGCCTATGGATGCTATCAGAGTGTGCCTACAGCATGAAGTCACTCTCAGAACATCACTGGTTCAAAGGCAGAGAGCAGCCAAAGCTGCAGTCCTGGGGCCACTGAAAGGGGTTTGAAATCCCAGAGGAGAAAGCTGGGGATAGGTCAAATTGAATTATTATCGGAGAACATCGTATTTTTATTTGCGTCTATTTTCTTGACTTGTAGGTAGTTGTTCAATTTTCCTGGGCAGTTTTTGTTGGCATGAAAGCTTAGAGTGATGCCAGAATTAGATAGTGTACCCTTACTCTGACTATATTGATCTGCCCATAGGCATGGATACACACATGCATTGACAAGCAAAATTCCTCACTTCTGCACACAGACACCAAGCTATATATGAAAAACTGCTGGTTTTGAGATTGAATTTCCTGCTCAACAAAAATGAATGTCAGGGCTGTTCTGTTGCAGAGCTCCAGACCAGAGGCACTAAAATTAACACTGTTAAGCTTGTGGTGGGATGTAAACACACACTTTAGAGCAAGGCCCTCCAACAAGAGGTCTACCAGGGAGGAAATGAACTCAAAGAGTCTGGCTGTTCCCTTCAAAACCAGAAAGGAATGTGCAACATGCAGCATAATCACCTGGAAACAGAACATTTGGTCAAAAATCTTCCCAAAACACCTGATAGATCCAAGTTTTAACCATTTGTCTATTTTCTGTATTCATATGCTCTCAGTCAAGGATGAATACTCTAAACTTAAGGCTTGGGTACCATTTACACAGACAGGTTCCCCTCGTCTCCTGGTCCATCCCTTCTTTGAGACATTGCCTCAGAGATCCAAGGTCTCCTTCTGTATGTTATGTAGAGAGTTAATCATCTACTCACAAAGGCTGTAGGGAAGAAGCCATTTATAAAAATCACTCATATGTGTGGCTAATGCCTTTTTCAGAGACCTGTTTCCCTGCATAAATATGACACATCACCAATCAGATGGAAGCTAATTGAAAGAGGGACTTCTTTCACCTTGTATTTTCTAAAAAATGCCATTACTTTTTATGATACCTTCCTTACTATTTAGCCTTTCAGGCCTGTCCTTTCATCACAAAGTCCCTTAAGGACTGCTAGGAAAAAAAATATCTCCTTTAGCCTGTCTTCCTAGGGCAGTGAAACTTATAAGGTCCTGTTATCTGTCTGTCCTTTGCCCTCCTAAAGAGTGTTGAAACCCCTGACTAGTTTCAACCCAATTTAAAAAAAGGGTAGAAGTCTCAAATATATTTATGTTCTTACAAGCTTTGTGAAAGCCAGCAGCTGAGTAAAGGCAAGACAGACAAATCAGTGCCATCAAAAGTTGCAGTGCAAATGTGCAATACTAGCTAAGAGCAGATTCAAAGAGACCCATATGAATGGGAAAGCCTTGGTGAGAGGCTACCCTCTCACCCTACCACATGGGATAATTTAATTGTATAAGCCCCTTGTTTACACAGGCTTAGTTTAGTATCAACTAAAATAACTTGAAGGTAATTGTGAGAAATATTCTGTCTGCTCATGACTGGTCCTGATGCAAGGCTCTACACTGGCATTTTACGGGGGAAGATGGAATAACCTGGGCAATAACAAACTGACCCAAAGCAGGAAGGGATCTTTGGTGCTCTGCATCCAACCAGGGGCTGAGCAAGGAAGGAAGGGAGAAAAGGGCTCCCCACCACAGCACTGGTGTTGGCTGAGACCACTGCGAACCAGGGCCCCAGACTTCCCTCACAGACCCTCTGGGCTACCCCAGAGCTACAAAGCTCCCCATCACACCCAAGAGGCACCACGATGGCTGTCCTCTTTCCAGCATATTGAACAGCCACTACAGTAAGCAGTAGGATCTGTCCTCAGTGCATACTCAATGCTATAGTCCTAAAGATAGACCCATCCCACATAGTTTGGCCCCAGCAGAAAACAACAGCACAGTAAGCTGTCCATCATGGCCCTAACCACTGTCCTGCTGCAGTGGCACAGTAGGGTTGTGCACACCTCCCGTCTCCGTCCTGGGTGGTTGTCTGCATTGGGCAACTGGAGAAGTCCAGCGGGGGATCTGGCAAAGCGCTAGGCAGTGACATGAGGACTCTCAGGCCCTTCACCAAAGGGCCTTGTTTTAGCTGCTGTAATGGATGCTATGGCTTCACCTGCCTCTAATCCACCCCCCCCCCCATCTTTTCCTGAAGCATGGTGAGTCAGCAATGCCTTCCTGACCCAGCTGAGATTAAGCAGAGCAAGTGACCTTGAATGTGCTGATAGCAGCAGGAAGAATAGTCATCAGCACCATAGCTCAAGGGCATCCAGATCCTAGAATGTGACTCAAATGCAGAAATCAGACAGACTTAAAATCATACCTTACTTAAAGTGCATTTGGGAACTTTATGTCCTTCTGTGGCTTTTGAATGTTTTTTGTCCTTTAATTTAAGGGCTGGTTCTTGCTTACACCATTGAATCATCCTTATGTTTCACACTGGGCGATTCTAATATAGTTGTGTTGTATACTGCTCACACTCCAGCTTGACTTTTCTCCACCAAGCAAAAGATGCTGTGATTTTTATTCACACTTTCTGACCTTGAGTGGATGCATCAGACATCTGTTCAAAAACATATTTTGCAGGGACCCGTCATGACACTTTCCTCATGCTGTGCAGTCCTTGGTTGTGTTTGAAGACCAGGCTCTAATGCCACTAAGGGACATAGGCATCTAACTGCCTTTTTAAGATCTGAAGTCTGAAAAATATCTCTCAGTTGCCTAGCACCTATGTTTCTGCCAAAGACATTTCCCACTGCTAGACATAGAGAACTACCTAATTTAGAGAGTGACAAACAGATCCTGCAAAAGGCCTGAGTACTGTGGTGACTAGGGCTGCAGTGTCAAATGCTTAGGTGCTCATCTCAGGTGCAGAATGTACAGACCTGAGTTACTTAACATACCCAGAAATCCTGAAAAATGAGTGTGGGAGGATTCGGTGCTAATTTGCCTAACATACCCAAGCCACAGCAGTCACAAGGTAATAGTAATGCTTGCAGACCAAGATTGATAGGAATTCTCAGGTCTGGTTTTACAGATTACAAAGAAAGCCAGAGCTGATGAAAGTACTTTTCACCCAAGTAGTTTGGTAGATAATGGGTCAGCCAGACACTGGGACATCATGGGTCAAAGGACGCTTATTTTCAACTCCCTCTTTTGCCTGTAGATATCTGATACCTCTTCTCTCCTAACCAAATGGTCTCATCACCAGACTATATAAGACATTCATGAATGTGACTCTCTGTCTTTCAGTTGAAGTCCTTCCAATCCGAACAACGTAAATAAATAGCCTTTTTGCTCAAACTGGAGCCAGTGGAAATACTGCAGTCTAGAGGTTAAAGCACTCAGCTGGGAAGGAGGAGTCCTAGATGTGCAGCCCTGCTCCAGTGAATGTTTACATATTGTACACAAAATATAGCACTGTCGCCAAGGAGAAAGGAGAAAGCCTCACTTTCTGGGCAGACTACACCCTGCCAATTTGACTGAGTACCTAGAAGAATAAGCGGAGGGAGTGGTTTGAGATGATCAAGTTCAAGTCTCCTCAGATGTAGGTAGGATTTGAGCTTCATGCACTCTAACCTCTTCAGGCTAAGAAACAAGACACTTACCAACTACTGAGAGCTGGCTTTTACTGCTTTTATGCATTGGTTACTTACCCTGCAGCTATCTAAGGTGAGTCAGGGTGCCAAAATCTGCCTTAGGCTTTTTCCACAGTTCAGCATTGCGTAGAAACCTTTTCCACTTAGATTCTGTCAAGCTCCAAATACTGTTTCCTGAGAAATCTAATCAGTTCCCAGAAACCTTTGTGTGGTGCATAAGCTATTGCCTACCATCAGCCGATGGTTCACTAGCACTTGTAAAAATAACAGCATTAGCAATAATAGCAATTTAACACAGTCCATTCAAATTTTCATCTAGAGAAATGAGTCACATAATCAATACCGAGTCTTTACAAGTGGACGTAGTAAATTTCAGAAAGATTTGTAAATTAATACACCAAGAACAATTCATTGTGATTCATTAGCAGCATATGGAAATTCCAAGAATTTCTACTCATGAGCTGCAAAACATCCAGTGGACCTAAACCGGCAGAATGGATGCAGAGATCTAACCAAATTAAAGCGATTAAAAACAGGAAAAGGAAGAATTTCCAATGCCTGTTTTAATCACTTGGCAAGATGTCCCCATGGTAAACTACTATTATTCTTAAAATGTGCATCATCTTCATCCTGCGATTTCTGTAGCAAACAAGGTAGCAGGATCACTCCTGTTCTTCCTGGAAAAACTAACAGAAAAATGTTGTGTGTGTCCTGAACTGAAGGCAATAAAGAAGCATTGAGTGAAGGTAGCTTTTAAGCGGTCTTTGTAGACAGATGTAACCTGTGGTCTGGGGAAAAGTTCTTTGTCACTATGTATGAATTGGAGTAAGAGCCTGAATGAGCAGACAGACATCCTATGTCTGGGAACACTTGTTACTACTTTCACTTCAACAAAAATAATAACATTTGCTGGTTAAAGCAAAAGTAGTAACTGCAGCAGCACAGTAAAATGTTATTATTCTCATATAACTGCAGTTTGATAGATCTTGTTCTAATATGTCCTGACTGAGGAGTTTGCCCGGCCAGCAGCTCAGCTGCATATCCCAGGCAGAAAAGCTGAAGGAGACAGGAGATTTACCAGCTTTGGCGTTATTTAGAGCTGTTGGAAGTCATTAGTCATCTCCACAGGGTAGGAGCAGAGGTGAGATCCTGCACCTAACATGTCAGTGGAGAGGGATACCAACTCCTCTCTGACTCAACAAGGGCACTCAACAGGGGTTTTACTTGTCAAACAGAGATGATCACCACACCGGGGCAGGAGCCTCATGACTGAAAATTCAGCAAGAAGCAAGCCTGGTTTCCTACTGCAGTTACTGCAATACAGCTGGTAGACTCACATGAGGGATGCTTTGCCTAGCACCCAGACAGCCAACAGCATGGGGGGTGATGCTTTCAAACCACATTGTTTGGAAGCAATGTTTGGAAGCAAAAATGTGGTGCAAAAAGATAGCCAGTAGTGGCAAGATGTTCCTCCACAGAAGCCCTGTAATACCTCCTTGAGGGGCTAGAGAAGGGCATCTAAAAGAAATTCCCTGGGTCTTCACAAAACACCAGAAACCACATAGGAATAAAGCATGCAGGAGAACATAAAAAGGGCATCCACAGGATGGTCACCCAGTGCAGGGAACTCAATGTTTGTGAATGGGAAAATGTTACACATCATGAAGTGACTTATGCTTTCCCATGTTTTGTACTTTTGATGAACACCTGTCTCCTGGATACAGCCCTAGTTTCTGCAGATAATAGATGTTGTATGGTTGTGTAATCTTACCCCCATATATATGGTCCTAACTCCCATAAACTTCAGTGCAAACAGCAATAAAAAAATTTCCTGTTTTGGAAAGTGCTGCACAAGGTGAGTAGTAAGTATCTGTAGCATTTCATAAAGTCAAGGATTATCACACCAGATTGGAGGGTCTCTTTCCCACTAACCTTCATAATTCATGTGAAATTTTCCACATACACCTGGATACTGCAGTTTTCCTTTCTTGATGTTTTGTATTAAGCATTTGTACACACTAAGAGTTTGTATTTGTAAAGGCCAAGGCTTCCCCAAGTAACTATGTGAGCAGCTATAAAGATTTTCAGAGGAATATATCCTGTACTAGGATTGGGTTAGAAGTCCCTTCACTATTTTTGTGTAAAAAGTTGTCTATTTGATAAATCAGTTATCCTGGATGCTGATCATGACCTGTTACATGAATCTTTAGGCATACTGGGGTTCTTTCTCTTTTAATTCTCAGATGCTTGCAGTCTGCCATGTTTGCTGTTGACCTTTAAATGCCTTTTCTGTCTCAAATACTGAACATGTAGAGTTAACTCTCGCTTGCCATTTCTTCTTCCTTGGATTTTGTACTTTTGAAACTGGTATTTCAAAAACTGTTCAAGATACAAAAATTAATTTTAGCAATTGCTTTTCTCCTTTTTCTCCTACAATGGAGAATGTTCTTTTTTTTTTTAAATTGCATCAGAAGTCTAGTCTTGCATTGTCTCAGATATGCCTTCCTGACATATACTGAGCCCTGTTAAGAAGGCATGGCTTTGGATGATTTATGTTTCAGAGGAGTTTGCTGATTTGGGGTTTGCTGTTATTTCCCTTGTTGTCTTTCTTCACTGGTGGCAAGCCTTGGATCTCACCTTGCTGGGGCCCAGCATGTTGGCAGCTGGTGCTGTGCACCTCACAGACTGTGAGCCAGGAGACAGTTCAATAACTACCTTGTGTTTCAACCTCATGGAGAGCTCAGAGTCTCAGGGACAAGAGGTTAATTGGAAATTGCATGATGCCCAGAGATCACATCTTCGCCTCCCTAAGCCTTTTCGGTGGTGTTGGACTGCGTGATCTCTCTTTTTTTTCTCACACTGGGCTCCTTTTCATCTTTTGAATCACTCAAACAATGACAAACTTTACAAATACGACAAGCCCTCCTCTTTATATCAGGCATTCTTCCCTCTAGGGATACAAGTGATCTGAGCTGAAGCAAGAAGTAATTAAGGCCATTTTTAAAAGCTGTGTTTCCCCCGTATAGCCTTAGCAAAAGTTGTGTCTAATTTATCACTTTGGTGGTGTGTTTGTGCTCTCTGCTGTTTTTGACCTCTTCCTTTGAAAGACACTTGTATAACTTCAAAGAGGTCTCAGATTTACTTTAAGTGTCCCCAAAAGGGATGATGTAAAAACTTTTTGACTTCAGACCATTCTGCCTCTCTCAGAGTGGGAAACAAATACAGACTTCCTCATATATTTGAAAATCTGCTCTTTGCTGGTTTGAAAGGATGCAGCAGAAGCACCTCTGAGATTACATGCACAATTATGTCCCAGTACTACTTCTGTTAGTGGGAATGAACAAAAAAATCTTAAGGGCTCCCCCTCCTCCCAGTGAATCATGTCCCAGAGCTCATTATTATGAACAGCAGATAGAGAGGTAAGAGATGGAAACTAAATCTGAAATCATAAACTCATTAACAGACATCTATGACCATGTCCCACATGGCCATGAATGTGGGCCATCAGGTATTTCTGAATAACTGTTGAGGTCTGAAGTGTACCATAGGGAAAACAAAGATTTCTTCACTGAATACTCCTTCTCAGCAGCTTCATAGTAAGGTCGAAGTTATACAAATGAGTAGGTGTAAGCAAAGGAATAGATTTGAGAAATGCTTGTGGTCTGTCCCTCTTAGGAAAAGGCTTAGGTGTTGGCCAAACCATCTACTACCAGCCATAAGGTGCTATTACTGCAGTGTACGTTTTGTGTGACCTCTTGCTTGCCTGTGGGCATCAATTGAGCTTTGAGTTTATATGTTGCTGGAAAGTTGAAGCCAAGCTACAACCTGTATAAAACTGGAGGAATTTCATCTGTCATTTGTCACAAACTTTCAGCCAATATGTGAATGCACCTTGTCACCCCATGTCTTTCAGCTGTTCCACAGGTGACTATATCACATCATGGCTTATCTCCAAGCAGCTCTGAAAGATAGTGGGAGATCATCTTTACTCTCTGACTGGGAGTGGGGGAAATCTGTAAATGTTCAACACAAATCTCTCAAATACAACTTATCGGGACAGAGATAGCAAGTGACAGTTTTTAGTATTATCGCCTTAATATAAACCCTGAATTACTCTGCTGGCTTCAATGAGAGTAAGAACTAGAACTTCATAGAGCTTCTTCGTCTTGTGATCTGACCTTCATATTTTCTTGCTAACCTGCTGGACTTGGACGAATCCTCAGTTTTCTTGGAAACCCTGGGTCTCTTTCCAAGAATCATTTGCAGTCACCACTTGAATGACTTTGAAGTCATGTACCTAGAAACAGAACCTAGGCATAGATAATAATGTGTACTTTAATTAGGATTCAGAAGACCTAAACAAAAAGAAGATAGATAGATAGAAACTATAAAAAAATCAGAAAAAAATCTTATAAAAGTCAGAATTGCAGATAATTTTGATGTTAGGAAGAAGTTAAATTTGGTTTGAAATAATGAATGTAAGTCTTACAATTTGAAAGAATATACCTGGTCAGAAAAATTACAAACCAGCTGTGCTCATAAAGCTATGTCATTGGAACCCAACTCCATAGCTTATATTTTAACAGGAGAAGGTGTCACAGGGGGAATTTAAAAATGAGAGGCATTTGGATCACTTAAAGAATCACTTCCAATTGTATTAACAATAGAAAAATGATTTAATAGGAAATTGTATAGAAGTGCAACTTCACAGAATTTGTTGGTAAGGTTCACTCTATTACTTAATACATGGATTAAATGCACACAGGAAAAATAAATCAGAATCAAACTAAACTTATGTATATAGGGACCGAAAACATAATAGGGTAAAAGGAAATGTGGGAAAGGGTAAGGGAGACCCTCCCATTGAGTCATGAGGTTCAGAGAAGACCCCCTCGCTTTCTAAACTCCTGTTGGAGTCTAGGTGCGGCTGGATTGACTCCTAGTCCCAGACTTGGACAACGGTTTATGTCTAATAGAATAAAAGGGTAAGAGAAACCCTCCCGTTGAGTCATGAGGTTCAGAGAAGACCCCCTTGCTTTCTAAACTTCTGTCAGAGCCTAGGTGTGGCTGGATCGACTCCTAGTCCCAGACTTGGTCAACAGTTTATATCTAAAGGGATTATAATAGCAGCCTAAAATTCATTCACAGTTGCATAAAAATCACAACAGTAATTTAACTATAAATTTGAAAGTAATAACTTATAATGTATCTTATACTTGCTATAACTTACTTAATAACTTATAATACACTTTCTATAACTTACTATAGCCTATTCAGGTTAGTACACATGCATGCATAAAGACACTAATATAAGAGGAAAAGAGAATAAAAGAGAGTAAGAGAGAGAGAAAAAGAGGTATACCTGTTAAAAATTCCCCTCGAGGTCAGTGAAAATATTCATTTCAAATGCTTCAGCATTTGTCTCAATAGGCAAAGGGTCAAGCCTCAAGGAGCAAAGAGAATCAGCCCAGGTCATGTCAGCTTTCAGCGACAGACCTCCAATTTTCGCAAACAGGAAAGTTTGCAAGCTCTGGGAGGTGTCCCACTCAGAGGGAGATGCTGCTCCCAGCCCACTGTGGTCCAGGAGAGCTCAAAGGGCCTCACTTAGTACCGCTGTTTATAGGTTTGGGAGATGATTGGCTTTCATCATTAACAAATTTCTAGAATCCCAGCTGCACTGGAAAATTCCAAGACTGTTGGAGAATAACTCAAAAAGATGCTCCAAGATTGTCAGGGGCGGACTGTAACATCTCAGGGTTGTTATGAAAAAGAACTGGCTGCAGGTTGTTATGAGAACTGGCTATCTCTACTCCCGTCCCCCCGCCTTTGCCAGGCAGCAGGAGTCCTTGAGATGCACAGCATATCTCCCTGTCTTAGCTGTGTAAGAGTTCCTAGCACAGTCAAGGGTCGCTTAACTGCTCGACTCATTACACTTATGCTAAGGCCTAGTGAGCCTTCCTGAATTCGTAAATCAGCCTGGAGAGGGGGAAAGAAATGCACCACCACAGAAGGAAAACTGGATCCCATTCACTGTTTTATGTCAGAGGAATCCAACTTCGCACACCACTGAATTTCCCAATCAATTCCATTGCTTTTTGTACTTACGTGACACCAAGATGAATGCATTCCTGCACAACAGAAAAACCAAGCATCATAAATACAGAAATGAGACTCTGCCACACAGGTCACTTGAGCTTGTGAAAACCTAGGCCCTTGCGTCTTTGAAAAGCAGGGTATTCATCTGTGTTGCTTTGTATCAGGGAAGTATGTTAATGCAGTGCAGCAAAGATGATTTTGGAACATATTTATAAAGATATCCCTTTGTTCCTGTAACTTTGGATTAGCAAATACACTGTCAGAGGGACTGTTACTGAGAGTTTTTGGAGAAGACCAGCTTCATTGCGATGAGAATGATCACGGAGTGAAACGGAAGAAAAGGGTACTCAGTATCTTGCTATTCCTAGTAACAACAGCAGTTAGGTTGGTTTCTCTTAGGACTCCTCCTAATCTGTGAGACAATGCTATTGATATGTGACCGATACCTCCTTCCAAGGCTTGAGAGAGGCTAACACCATGTCTTATTGTGATGGACTACAGTTTCCAGTATACTTTATAACTTCAGGTTTCAGAAAGACTAGCTGAGATCTACCAACAGGCAGCACTGAGGTGAGAAAGAGTTGAAGCCTCTTCTGATGACGTAAATCTAACCAACAACCATAAACCAGGATCACCAAAAAAGGCTCTTTAATCTCTTGCTGTCACATATTCTCTCTCTCTTACCATTGTCCTTTTTCTTGACACTTCTCTCTCTGCAGTGAAAGTGATTTTCGTTGTAATGTCGATGTTCTAAGCAAATTTATGATAAGAATCCTAAATTCCTTTTGTAAGAATCATTCACGGGCTCTTAGTAATGTGCAGTATTCCTTATTTCTGTTCAACAAGATGTGTGAACAATAGTTGCAAAGTAATCTGTGGCACCAGGATAGAAAAAGAGAAAGAAAAAAACGTTTGCAGAAAATTCCTCCAATATGGAAGAATATTTGTGCATAAGCATGCACATCTTCAAAATATATATATTTATTGTATAGGTAAGGCATCAAGATCCAGCCTTGATCTAAAATCCAACAGTGAAAGACAGATTCATCCTTATCAAAACTAGTAAAGTTCAAGTTCTGCTGTTATTTTGCTGCTGCCAATAAAAAAATCACTCCATAAATGGCAAAGTCAATGATACTTTGGATATACAATGGAAAGGAAAGAAAAAAATGAGTTGTTACAAGTTCTTGTCCACATTAATTGGAAATCTCTTGGAAGTAAATTATAAACACTATCAAAAGATCTGTTGCAGCACTGAACCTGACAGCTGTTACTGAAAGTAGTTTGCTGTGGTGCAGGCATTAATACACCAATATTATGGCTTTTATTTCTCACAAAATGTTTTATTGTGTAAAATAGCAGATGAGGAAGAGGCTTCCTGTAGTTATTTAAAGTGAAACCCTGCAGGGATTTTAAATGCAGTCAAACATAATATAGATACTACAAACTTTTGGAGTTAAACTGCATCACTAATGGTATATTTCAGGGTTGCTTTTTACAGATGTGGTCAACACTTAGACTAACAATGTTTTTAAATACTCTGCTTCTGCTTGAGAGTTGTATTTGTGAGTTTGCTAACACTGCAAAACTGTTGCATTAGTGGACATAAAGGACTGTCACTTCCATGGCCCGCAGATGCTTCAGCATCTTCAGTGTTGGCAAGTGTTCTTGTAAGTGATCACTCCTGCCTTGGTGTATCTTCACAACCCTCATGCCATGGGAGATAGGTGCTATGCACAGCCCAGGACTTTATTGACACAAGAACTCAGTGGACCCCAGAGGCTGATGGCTAATTACAGCAGAAGTCTAAACCACTTGAAGGCTATCTGAGAGGAACTATTGGTGGTCATAGTGGATAGGCTGACCCCAACAGCTGAACGTCACTATGTGGATGGGAGGATTGTTATGCTCACACCAGATCCTGTGTCCCTAGAAGGGTTCTGTGGTTTGAGGAATTCTGAAAGGCAACTTGCTCAAAAACAATTACAAAACCCGCAGTACCACAATTTCACAGCTGAGCACAGCACAGTAACACTGATGCCTCCTTCTCATGGGGCAGCTGACAGGTTAGCTGCAAATAACTAGGATCTGGTTGTTCACATGACTATATTAAGTCTGGAAAAGATGTCAAGAAATAATTCTGGTATACCTGGTGCAAAAATGAAAATAAAACTTTCGAGAAAGAAAAACTTTGCAGAGAGAAAATCTTCCTTTCAGAATAGCATGTGACTAGAAATAGCTTTTGAAATCAATTTTGAATCCCCTTGCTATCTATCATGGAGAATCTTCACAATTGAAACAACATCTCGTGTAAGATGTGGGGGAAAAAAAGGTGGATGATGAGCACAGACATGAATTGTACTGAGTGCACTGGCAAAAGGTGTTTTGAGTTTATGGGATGATTTTAAATCTGCTCGTCATTCTACAGTTTCAAAAGTTTTCAAAAAGTTTAACATGGCCCCAAAAAAAGTATAGTGCAAGAAGAATTTGAACTTTTTGAAAACTATGTGATGTTTGCTTTAGAGATAGATAAAACTAGAAAATAAAACTTGAGAGGTCATGTAGTCCAAACCTTACACCCCAGGCAGCATCAGCTTTTTCTTAAAAGACTTATTAAAGAGACATTTTCTCATTAACAGACTCTTCCTGTGTGCAACTATCTTTATGTCTAGAAAGCTTTCCCTAGTGTTACATTGACTTTCTCTTGCTGCAGGATCAGCGTATTACATAGCCTATTCACTGCAGACATGGACATCAGATTATTCTCATCCTCACTAGAGTCTTCTAACGTACTGGAAGATTGTTATCATTAGCCCCTATGATTTTTTAATTCCCTTAGAATAAACAACCCCAGTCCTTTCTATCTGTCCCATAGGCCATGAGTTCCTATTATTACAAGGCAAGCCTTGGTGAGGTCTGGGGACATGTATCTCTCAAAGGAACCAATATATAGCAGTGTCCTCATTCCACATACCAGAGCTGAAGATCGCAATCACATTCAGCCTGGCCCATGGAAAGCCATGTGGTCATAGGGGCTTTCTAAAGAAAGAAACCTAAAAGCATTGAATTGAAGGAAGGAAGCTAGGAACAGAAAGCTGAAAAAACTGTTCCAGTGTTCTGGGCAACAAGACTTCATCCTGTACCCTATCAGCATGGCAAGGTTACATGGTAGAATTAGAAAATGCCATCATCAGCTACACCTCTGGTAGAAATAAACAAGAGTGTGTAACTCAGCTAACTGTTGAGATTGAGAGAGGGTAACAATAATAAATTATTTAACTAACATTTGTAACTAAAAAATGACATGCTTTTTATTCCTATGCTATTCTAGCTAAGGATTTGAAATATTCATATTTCCCCCAGTCCAGGTTGCTCACTGCTAGGCTGCATTCCCGTGATGTTAGGAGATGTGAAAGATTTACCTTTCCTCAATATTAAACAAAATCATGAGGTAGCATTTCCTTAGCGTAATGTGTGGTGGCATCTCCCTCTGGTAATGTGATTTATTATACCCACTCTACATTTCACAGAATGATGCATGTGGCCAAGTAACTTTAATGAAAAGTGATGCCTGGAGAAATGTTTCCCCAGAATAAAGAGTATAAAAAGCAACTGCTGACTTCTCCCCATCCACGGTGATGCATGAGTTTCTCCAACACCCAGTGAAGCATGGAGTTACATTTTGCTTATGTAAATTGAACTAAGATTTAATGTTTTTCAGAGATCCAATGATACTTAATATTCATTTCTCACATACAGAATGAGAAATCTGAAGACAGAGTTCCTTGGTATCAGATTATCAATGGTGCTACCATTTAATTATATATTTTTAGGCAAGAAACACCAAAGATCATTGCCATGACACAAACTGTGTGATGAAGATAAGTTTTATTGC
Source organism: Aquila chrysaetos chrysaetos (assembly GCF_900496995.4). Lineage (NCBI taxonomy): Eukaryota > Metazoa > Chordata > Aves > Accipitriformes > Accipitridae > Aquila > Aquila chrysaetos. The sequence goes on from NC_044007.1 coordinate 40,592,671, forward strand.
TAGTCCCAGCAATGCCTTGCTTAAAGGCCTTGAAGAGGCAATATTTTTCTCAATACAACAGGACAGGTTTTTTTTTTTTCAGGAGTGGATGTGTTCATTCCTATATTTCTGATTTTAAAAAGAATGCAATGTACCAAATCTGTACTGAATTCCAGTGCAACATTACCGGCTGATGGAGGGATTGGACTGTAGAGAGTCCATCCCACTTCTGCACTTCACCTGCAGGTGTCATGGGCCCAGCCCACCAACTTCATACTGTGATATATCTGTTCCTGCTGAACTGCCTACTAATATATGAAATCAGCTTCCCTCAGTGTAACGTGAAATGTAGCCTGGTATCTACCTATGTAAACCACAGCTGAAACAAATGTCCAGTTTGCATTCTGGTTGTCTGTGAGGGTGTAACAGGTGAATATCGCACCTCTTAGACGGACAGACCTCATTACAACTATCTAACAAAGCAGTGAGACCCAGCACCAAAACTCTCACAGAGTGATAAGAAGTTTGTCCCATTTTAGAGAGATACATTATCTGATTGTATGATGATTTTCTCTTCCAAGTGTAGGAAATCCCTCCACTGGAGTCTCTTTTATTCAACTCAGTGTATGTGCTCACTAAACATGTACTTAATGAAATAGAATGAAGAATGTGAGAAAAACACTTTTTTACCCTAATACAATATTCCTCCCATTTACAATACATTTCCTCATGTGTTTTTCTGCAGGACCATCTTAATCCATCTATTACAGGCAATCATTTGAGCTCTGAAGCCCTATTGTTGACATGAGCAAGGTCTGCCAGATGTTTGAACATCAGCTTCTGCATGCTCCTGCTTTTCTCTAAGATGAGGAAGTTGAATGTCTCCAAGATAAAATTTAAGCCTGAAATTCTTTTATGGCAGGTACTAAGCAAGAATGAGTTTTCCTGCCTCTGTTCAAAACAGGAAGGATGCAGTTAGAGAAATTCTTTCTCAGAGGTTTTGTGCCAAGTAAAATGAATCTTGTGGTGTTGTGTGGTGCATGTGGTGAAGCATCTTGTTTCTAGGTACAATATGAAGAAAAGGCTGTCCTTTCTAGCAGTAAGGAATATTTTTACTCTTACAAGAGGGGAGAAGAAATACCTTGGCGTGCGCTGAGGACAGGCTATGGAATTTTCTTTGATCTGAACTAATGTCTGTATCTAAATTCCTCTATATTAAGTGATCCAACTTGGTGCATTTTTCCTGAAATGATGTGATACAACTAAGCCCAAGCTCCCTTCATGGACAGCATTGTATTAGGCAATACTTACACTCTAATAAGACATAATGGTCTTGAGCCTCATCCACCTTTTTGTCTTAAAAATATTTCCAAGACTAGTTGACATCCAATTACAATGACAGTAATCTGTTACTTACTGTTGTTTGGGGGAAGAGTAATATGCTTTATTTTCAAAGACCTTACTGATACTCTTCTTAGATTACAAAAACAAACATTAGGTAAGTGATAGGTTGGATCTTTTTCCTCCACAAACATAAACATGAGGCAAAATTTGTTTGCTGAATGAAAGCGAAGAATCTCTCTGCTGGAGGATATTTGATTTTGTTTCTGTAGAAAGCTTCCCAATCTCAATACTATTTATTACTGCATCATTGTACTTAACATATGGAGACAACATCAAGGTTATTTAAAATGGACTGTGTATTTAGTGTTTGTGCAGGGTTGTTACAGTAGCTTTTTGTCTACGTAGGGCTGTCAGCTGCACATTACATTACATTTACTTTGCAGCGCAATAAAGTAGATTGTCCTGTCCTCCAGTGGTTTCCTGGTCTCCAGTCAGAATTCCCACACTAAAGGTAAGGTAGCAGGTTTATCCTGATCATAAAGTGAATATACACAGGGTGATTTCCGCTGTATGGAGACTTTGTTCATCTTATGGGAAAGATAATGCATGTAATACTAATATATGAACGCAATGCAGTATCTAAAGATATATATCCCCAGGAGGCAATTTATCTAAAGGGCTGTTTTTCTGGTGTTCATTCATTTGTGGGAAGATGGTATTCCCAAACTGAAAATGAAGCAAATGAAGGGACTTCCCTGGTGCAAAGTGATGGATGATGATTTTGTTGCTACTGTCAAGAGATGCATTAGACTAGGTTTCTCATTCTGAAAATGCTAGATGAAAAGGGATTAATTTCATGACCATTTGGGAGACTGAATTTCCATTCTTAATTATAAAATGATGCCCTATTATAATTTTCTCTGAGGTACCTTGGTGATTGAAGCTGAGTTACTTGACTCAGGGACACAAAGAGATTCCAGAAGGCCTGAAGGCAAAACTTGAGGCATATGATTTACATAGCAGGAGGTACCATACTATGAAAATCCAAGCTCCTTTCACAACAGGAACCCAAAGCAGACTGCCACCCTGGCCTTCTGCCACCCTGCCTGTCCTGGTAAGAATGGATTTTTGTGAAACAGCTGTATGTTTGGAATTTGAAAGTGAGTGCCTTGATCCAAAAATATAATCCACCTGAGAAACTATGGAATAAAACTTCCCAAGTCTTTCCTTGATATGCGACCCTGTACTTTTCCAAGACTGGCATATGGTTTTATGTGAAACATTTTCTATACAGCATCGCTAATTTTTCTATACAAGACAACCAGTTTGCATTGTTAATCTGTTCACCGTTTGCTCAGAAAAGGGCTGATGCCCAGGTCGAAGTTCTCTGAAATCAAGCAAGACATCAATGGTGGGACTGAACTGACTAAATACAGTATCATTTAGAGACACAGAGCTATCCTATTCAGTCTCCAGTTGCAGCCCTAGCAGGCTGCAGACCCATGGGCCCACTGCCATCCTTGCCAGAACTCTGTGGATTTAAAATGGCATGAGACATGCCTGTCCGAAACAACTGAGTCCAATTCTCATAAAGATAATGATAAGTTTGAGCCAGGGGTGGTGTTGAAGGGTGGAAAGTTCAGCTCTTTGGCATTGTCATGCCATGTCGCTGCACTGGCATCATCAGAAACATACTCAGCCTATGTGATATTGCCTGATGAGAAGTGCTGGTGAGATCTAAGGCTGAGACTTGTAAATATGTCCTGACTGACAGGTATTTTGTGGTTTTGAGGTTTGGGGTTTTTTCGTTGTCATTAGTTTGTGTAATAGGATTGCCTGAGTGGTAAGTGACAGTTGTGTTGATGTTAGCGGGAGTAAATTATACTAACTTATCACACTGAGTTTCTCTCTAAGGTAACATGATGCGATGCAAGGATTACCCAATATAAACTGATGCTCAGGTCTAGATTTTCATGAAACTAATGGATATGGCTACACTTCCCTGAGAGCTAGTGATGGATGAGGTCAGGTTTCACTATTGTTCTCTGATGCTTGGTGCTACATTTCTTTAATATAAACTAATCCATGTCAAGGAGTATCCTTGACTTCGTTTGATATATGAGACTGGGTTTTTCCTTTTTGGACATAAAGGGAATACACAGACAGCTTTTTTATCTGTGCAGTTACAAGTGATGCTGTATTTCTCTGTGTTCAGAGAAACTCCGTCTCATGCATCACTATATATTAAGCAGTTGCAGAGGGTTTTTTACTACAGTAAAACCCAGCTACATGCATAAATAGCTATCAGGAAAAAAAAAATGAGGTTGCTCCATCATTTCTATCAGTAACACCAGCTCTCAGGCAACATCTTTTGTCAAGTAGGCCAGTCTCATGCAGGCCTAAATAATAGAGGGAAAAGTCATTTTATTAATAGTTTTACTGCACATTAGCAGATATCCAGAAATAGTGTCATATGTTTCTTCTTAGGTTAGAAGAAGGGAGACCTACCATTATACAGCAGTTATTCTCTGCAGTCCTCAGTCTTATTCATCACCTGCAACTGGTAAATCTCTGTCATTTAGGATGGTTTACATTATCAAACAAATACTGATTCTCTTTATATCAGAGAAAAAAAGCATTGTGCATTACTGATTTCAGGCAAAAAGAAAACTAATGGCAATAAGCTGCATTATTTTTTCCTGTCTCAGACTTAAATGGCTTCTTCAAAATGTAGCTTTCTTTGTTCAACTCCTACCAGGGAACTGAGGCCTCAAACATCATTGGGCATCAGAGAAATCCAGCTCCACGTGTTTCTTTTCACATAAAGGGACAAGTGACGCATTTTACACACACAAGGGCCTTGTAACTCAGTTTCAGCTGACCTCCACTCTCTGGGTCTGCCAATAATTCTCTTGAATAATGGAATTTTTATAGAAAATCTGAGGAAAAGTGAGTAAAAGTTAAGTAGTCTACAACCATTTCTGTGTCTGGGTAATACCCAGGATCTCACTGCTGTTAGAGTTTGTTATGGATTTAGCCTACAGTGAAAGCTTTTGAATAAATTTTTGTGCTTACAACTCCAACTGACACCTCCCTTGGCCCCTTAAGGCCTGGGTCTCACCACCACCTGATGGTGACATCTTCATACCTGTCTCAGCTTTTTGACTAAATAGCTGTGGAAGCCCTGCTCCCATTGGACTTCCACTCAGACCTCTCTATGCAATAAATACTGAGTACAGAATTTACACACATACATTTCTGCTACTAGATGTCTTTCCACTTGGTGTTTCAGGTTGACCAATAATAATAGCAGACAGTCTTCCAGTTCATGTTAGTCCACAAGAATCCTCTGAGGTCAAAAAGGGTGCACAAAGTAGATGCCCATATCCATTTTGCAGTTACCTCAGCCTTATGAGAAATTCTATTTCTTTGGATGCTGGTAACTTCTGTTCTCCGGGGACTCAAGTGAGGGAGATGATGGCCATACTGTGCAATACAGTGGTTGGCAAAGTTGTATGAGCTAGTGCCAGACAAGCTAGTTCTGGAACAGCAAGCAATTTAGTCATGTAGATATTACATGCTTAAATAACACTGCTGAGGGCTGGTTAACATCAAATGAGGTGGAAAACACAGTTAAAATAGCCCTACTGTTTCCAGGCCCATGTTAGTATCTCCTTCCAGTGCTGCATTATGCCGTGCTGGTGTGGCAACATGTACAAACTTACCCCAGGTGTCTTTGCACAGAATTCATGCTGGGTATACGTTTCTTTCCTGTCTTTGCATGAGACACCAGTGATGATACTCATCACTGCAAAGTTACCCAATTCTATAATTATGACTACTGGAATGAAATATAATTTCACTTGGATGTTCTTATCAGTTCTTCAGAAAATCTCAGCCTCATACAACATATACTACGGAAAATAACTGTGTCTCACACTTTATCTTGGAGAAACATAGATCTAAGTTTCCAGCTATACTGCGAATAGAGGATGCTAGAGTAACCCAACCTGTTTGGATCTAGAAAAGGATTCACGTGACTTTAAGCAAAGCAGTCAATAAGTTGCAGCTCTTTTCAGCCAGGAAATCACTGGCATGATATCACTTGCATTACCTTAAGTTGTGCATCACTATGGATATTAATTAATTTCATAATTCAAAAACCTCAAGCTCACACAACTCTGCTACATACTAAGGTTCTGCTGCACTGTTAGCTGCACTGTTCTGCTTCAGGAGATGAAACAGGCTCTGTGTGTGTTTCTGTATCTCACCTCCTTACATCTCACTTTTTATTGGCATTGGACATCATTTGGTCTGGAAGGAACCCAAGTTACAGACAGCCTTGTTCTCAGGAGAAACAGGCATAATGCATCACCTTACATTAGGGAAATCCAGTTTCCTGTAATAGCCTTAAATCAAAGAATCCAGATAGAAAATGATTCATGAAACAGAGCTTTCCTGGAACAAACGGCTCCATGAAGGAGGGTTTTACTGATTGAGTCTGATGAATGATGTTCTAGCTTTTATATCCACAATGATCTGTGAGAGCTTGTGTTGTGAAAGAAAAAGGCGCATCAGGCTGGGCTTCTTCACAGACAGCGATAAGTGCGGTTTTCTCCATATTATATGGATTGTAGAGAAAGTTTTATCGCTGTGAAAGAATACAGGTGCTTTTTTTCTCACATAAAGTGCTATGTCAAGCTACATTTCTCGAGTTTGAAAAGCCCATACGAGGTCAGAGTAAAGAAACTACCAGTATCTGCCGCTGTTTTGTCCCAGAGCGTATGACGATGCGTGCTGTTACTCGCTTAGCGGGACGTAATTCCAACTCCTTCTCGGCGTGACGGAGCAACGCGGAAAGGGCCGCGCCACCGGCCCTCCCCCGGCGGCCGCAGCGGCAGCAGCGTCCCGGCGGCAGCAGCAGGATCCCGGCGGCGGCTGCTCCATTCTCCCGGCTGTGCTGACCTCTGCTGGTGCTTCCCCGAGGCACGACGTTTTTCCCGTTCTTGCCGATTTTCCATCATCTCGCATCACAGTAAAGCAGCGATGCTTTTCTTTCACGAATCCGTTCAGGTTTTTCGAAAGTATTTGGTCCACGATGTGAAGAAGTGATGAACTCAGCAGTTTCTGTAGTTGGCTTGCTCTGAGGGGCAGAAGCGCATCCTCCCGTTCAGCTTTTCTTCAGCGCTCTGCTCCTCAATCGTGGACCGAAAGCAAGCAAACTTCCTGCTCTGCTTTCCCCAAAAAGCCATCATCCCACGTGCTCTGTGATACCTCGAGGCAGGGAAGAAGGGCTTGGGCTCTGCTGGGAGCCAGGTCCTCCCTCCTTACGCTCACCTCCATTCCTGTTTGAAGTACGCTATTTTTACTCTATTCTTAATTTTGAGAGTTACGCTTTCTGTATAATGATTTGGTCACCTGTGTCGACTGCTGTGTTATCACAGTCTCTAGACTTTTCCAGTTACTCTGGTATAACCCTTCCTATTCTTAATAGAGCAGCTTTATTTAGTTGAACAGGCTTACTGTTTAATCTGGCCTTTTCATTCAGACGATAGTTCAAATGTTCAAAAGAACAAGATTTACCCCGGCTAATGGTTCCTGTCTGGCAAAATATTTCAAAGCTCTGCACAGATGCATTCAGCCTGTCAGGCATTTTCCAGGGTCCATTTTCAGTCTGATTCATGTAATTTTCTCTCCAAGTACACAAAGAACTGCCTTTCAATGTCTGATAAACAACTCCTGATGCTTCACTGGGAATTCTACATGTGTAAGGCTCAGACAAAGCCTGAGCAAGGACTGCAGGTTAAACCCCAGGACTTTGACACCTCTATATAGACTTAGTTTGTGAGTGCCTGTTGTCTCACATCTCTCTTCTGAGGAAGGTGCCCTGACCATTTCAGGGGGTATGACAGTAATTTGGTCACAGCTTCTGTAGGTGCCTCCTGTGAAACCAAACTCAATTCCTTCCTTCGCTTGGGAAACTGAAATCCTCATCCCCCTTCAGCACAACCTGGTGAGGAGCTGGGTGCCAGGCCTCAGCACCTTTTCTACCAAGGTTGTTCAGCAGTGCAATGAAGAATTCAGGATTCACTGTGCAAAACAAAGCAGTATCTTGTAATCTAGTGGTTACTCATTAGGTAATGCCTACATTTTTTAATGAATTTAGTGCTTCAGGATTTGACCTCTAATTAACATCATTGTCCTTTGCTCTTACCTTTGAGTGTTCTCTTTTATTTTTGGATATTCTCTTTGGGCCTTTCTTCACAAGGAAACAAGGAGCATTAGCATGTGTTAGTTTCTCCAGAAAAAAGACAAGACCTTAATTTTTTTTCATTTTGGTCATTAATGATAGATAAAAGTAGAATTACAATCCAAACACTAATAATTATCAAATAGCATTCGTATAATGATCTGTTCCTAAATTATAACCTTGTTTATCTTTTGACTGTACAATTGCTCTTCATTTCAGTTTCCCAGAAAGAACGATCTTTTTCCCCATCCCTTGTTTTAAGTGGCCATCCCTTCATTCATTTGTCACAGGAGTAAGGAGAAGGCTGGATCAATTAATCAAAGGCTTGCAGAGCAACACTGAGCAATGTAATGGTTGGTTAAACTTTGCTTTCAATGTAGAATTCAGCCTTAGAAATTCCAAAGTAGGTGTTTTGTTTTTACAGAAACAACCTTGAGGCTGAAAAACAATTTTTTCTTTTAATTCTCTTTTGGCATCAAACTGAAGAGCTGCAACAAAAATCATGTCTGTAACCTCACTTTTGTGGCTTGTCTGTTAAAACATGATAACTACCACAGGCTTCTGGTTTTGTACTTGTAATCTAATGCAAGGGTAAGGTAAGGGCAAGAAAGAAGAAAACTTCTAAATGGGTTAACTAATGGTTATGTAAATAGCAAATACTTGTCACAGCTGTGTACTAATGCTTTGTTACAATGGTTTAGTATGTACCATAGCAAGGTCCAGGTCTGGAAAATGGTAGCAAGCCAGCTCCTTACTGGATTTCCAGTTACAGACTTTACTAGATCTTGCGAAATTTTATCTGGAAAGAGTAATGTAAAGTAAGGAGGACGTTACTGTCAGGGAGTGCTGAACAACTGGGGACGGTGTTGACAATTGGGAGGATGGGAAACAGAAACGGGATGGGACCTCCTTGAGCCTAGAGCTAGGGGAAGGAAGTTTTGGACAACAGATGAGATGGAAAACTCCTTCAAAAAACAGGACACAACTGATCACTGCACTGAACTGAATGCTTAAGGATAGAAATGTATACATAAAAAGACCAGAAAGCAACTGAGAGGAATATCTTGAGCAGTCCTTTCCCAGAAAGACTTCCAAATAGATGAATCTGCGATATCTTCCTTCACTGGACTTAAATCTCTCCTATATTATACACTTGATCTCAAGCAACAGCAGTTTACATTTAAAACTAAAACATCCTCTATTTCTTTATAGTCTGAATGTAGGAAATTACTTCAGCTGCCACTGAAATGCAAAGTTATGTTCTTAAAATGCATTTCGAGAGCTGTGTTAGTTTACTTCAAAAAAAATTGTGTCTACTCAATTTAATGATGCCTAATTTCAATTCTCTTCTGTATAGTTGTCAGGAGCTAAATACTGTATGTACCTGAATCCATTGGCCCAAGTCACAGAGAGGACAGAACATACAGACTGATGACAATATCACAGTCTAAAGCTGAGTGTAAATATTATTTCTGTATTTTTAGATGGGCCAACCTTGTATTTAGCCAGTAGTGTTCATCAACAAGTCATGATACACAGTAAAAGCAAGAATGGTCTTTACGCTCATTTGCTTTCTTGAATTAGAGAGGAAATGATTTTTCATGGCTCAGTAAAAGTAGTAATAATTACTGACAGGTTTATAACAGTTCATGGAGAAGGTGTTTGCTGGTGATTATTGTCAAATATAGGACCACAAGCAAATGAACTGAATCAGAATAATAATTCTTGTGTTGTTTCTAAGAAATTTGAAAACAGAGAAAGGTGACTGCTGTGCAAGGAACAAAGAAGTGCGATAAAATCAAATTAGTTTGGAAAATATCTTGAGAAGTGGCAGTTTACTGTTCTACCTCAAGACTGGATCAAGTACTCAGTCATTCCTGACAGATGTGCATCTTACCTGTTTGTAAAAAACTTTCAGTGATGCATACTCCATAACCAGGAAACCTATTCTTGGGCTTTAGCAATATAAAAGTTTCCCTAAAATCTAACCCAAAGCTCCCTTGCTGTATTCAGGCACTCTACTTCTTCTCCCTATCTACCTCTGAGATGAAGAACAGAGTTTTCCTTTCTTTTTTTGCACAAATATTTTATATTTTTGTGGTATGTTGACCCTGGCTGGGTGCCAGGTGCCCACCAAAGCCGCTCTATCACTCCCCCTCCTCAGCTGGACAGGGGGGAGAAAATATAACAAAAGGCTCGTGGGTCAAGATAAGGACAGTTTAATAAAGTGAAAGCAAAGGTCGTGTGTGAAAGCAAAGGAAAACAAATGATGTTATTCTCTACTTCCCATCAGCAGGCGATGCCTAGCCACTTCCTGGGAAGCAGGGCTTCAGTACGCGTAGTGGTTGCGCCGGAAGACAAAAATGCCTTCCCTTCTGCCTCCCTTTACTTAGCTTTTATATCTGAGCTGATGTCATATGTTTGGTTGGGAATGTTTGGTTTGGAATATCTGGTTAGTTTAGGTCAGCTGTCCTGGTTATGTCCCCTCCCAAGATCTTGCCCAGCCCCAGCCTGCTGCTGAGGGGGGCAAAAATGTTGGAGAGCCAGCCTTGATGCTGTGCCAGCGCTGCTCAGCAGTAGCCAAAACACTGGTGTGTTATCAACACCTTTCTAGCTACCAATGCAAAGCACAGCACTGTGAGGGCTGCTGTGGGGAGGATTAACTCCATCTCAGCCAGACCCAATACAATTTTCAAAACTGTTATAATATCCTGCCTCTTTTTTTCCCCACCCCTCCTCATCTTCTCTTCTCTAGGCTATCAGTCTCACTTCACCTTATCTTTCATGTTTCACAGACTTCTGACCATTCTTGTTGCTCTCCTCCAAAATTTCTCCAATTAGCCCAGACTTCCCTTGGACTGTGACACCTGAATCTAGACACAGTGCTCCAGCTGAGGTCTTAGTACAGAAGAATTCATAGTTCCTACATCTTGCAGACTTCTCTCTGGTTTGCAGTGTATGTTTGCTCTTTCTGTGATAAAATGCCAATGCTGAACAACAAACCCCTGACCCTTTTCTAGAGAACTGATACTTAACCAAACAAGGTTAAGGTGCTTAATCTTACTCTATATGCATCTTTCAAATTACTTCTGTCTAAATGCAGTATTTCACACTTTTTTCTATTGCTTTTATTCTGTTTTAACCTCTTCTCTCCAATCCATTAAGACAATTTTTCCAGTCAGTTTCTTTCTTCCCATAGTGCTTCCCATCCTGATGTTATCTGAAAGCTTAAAACCCTCCATGTTATTCCTTGTTGGATCATCCAAACTATTAATGAAAATATTGAATAATTCCAGACCCTTACAGAATTGAACTCTACATATCCTTGTATTTTGCTAGGGAATTGGTCAGTTAACTAAACTCTAAATCATGTGTTTTCTGGGCAGTGTTATATCTACTTGTCCTGGTTTCAGCTGGGATAGAGTTAATTGTCTTTCCAGTACCTGGTACAGTGCTATGTTTTTGAGTTCAGTATGCAAAGAATGTTGATAACACTGATGTTTTCAGTTGTTGCTAAGTAATGTTTAGTCTAAAATCAAGGATTTTTCAGCTTCTCATGCCCAGCCAGCAAGAAGGCTGGAGGGGGACAAGAAGTTGGGAGGGGACACAGCCAGGGCAGCTGACCCAAAGTGGCCAACAGGGTATTCCATACCATGTGACATCATGTCCAGTATATAAACTGGGGGGAGTGGGGGGGGGGGGATCGCTGCTCGGGGACTAATTGGGCATTGATCGGTGGGTGGTAAGCAGTTGCACTGTGCATCGTTTGTATATTCCAATCCTTTTATCATTACTGGTGTCATTTTATTAGTGTTATCATTATCATTATTAGTTTCTTCTTTTCTGTTCTATTAAACTGTTCTTATCTCAACCCACGAGTTTTACTTCTTTCCCGATTTTCTCCCCCATCCCACTGGGTGGGGGGGGAGTGAGTGAGCGGCTGCGTGGTGCTTAGTTGCTGGCTGGGGTTAAACCATGACACTACGCTACACTACATACATGTAAATCTTGTTTCCTTAAAATGACATGAGAATCAATGTCAAAACCTTTGCTAAAGTCACTGTACATGATATCCACTGTTCCCACTTACTTAGAAGGTCTGGTGTCCTACAGTAAAGTAAATTAGATGGGCTTGATATGATTAGTTAATGACAAATCCATGTGGATCATTCCTTGTCTTCTTCTTATGCTCCAAGCACTAATAAATATTCCATTTGACTATTTGTTCCAGTATTTGTAAGGACATCAAAATGAGGCTAATGGATATCCTTTTCTCATTTTTTTAAAGCTCTGTGCTCTGGTGTTACAGCATCATAGCCATCTTCACAAATTCTCAAGGAGTGGTAGTTGGGAGATCCTATGAGTCAGTTCTGTAGGTTCTCTAGCATGCAGCTCACAGGGCCCTTTAGTTTGAAAACATCCAGATCTCTAAGTACTAACCACTCTGCTCTAATATTGCTCAAAGTTATGTGTATACAGCAACATGACAGAAAATTATGTATTATGTATTTTGAAAATTCCATCATATGATCTTGGTCAGATAAAAGTTTCATGCATTATCAGTAACATTACAGATTCTCTTTCCGTTAAAAAAAAAAAAACAATGAAAGATTTGGTTTTAAAAGGACTACTTTTCACTGTGGCCATTGATTTCAGTCTGTTTCTGATAGATGTATATAACTTTACAACTGTGAAGAGAATAACTCCTTGTCCGTCTGTCTGTTTTCATTACATTAATGGAATTGTAGTAAGAATATTTTAAAATTTTACATGTAAGCTTCAATCTAATGTCCCAAACTTCGATAACATAACATCAATTTCAGAACTATTTTCAAGCAGATTTCCTCAGCTGCCAAAGACTTTCAGAATTACTAGCGATATTTAATTTTGTTAACTCTCAAAACAAGGAGTTATAGACATCTGTTCCCAAAGATGACTGTCTCCGCACCCTGTAGATGAAAGGGTCGCAGCATGTTTTCAAGTTACTATGAGTGACTACATATGCTAGGTGAAGATTTCCCAGATGCTGTTCGTAAAGACAATGAAGATATGGGCTATACTTTGAGACCCTGAATGCTATATAGAAATACATGCCTCTCACAATGCGTCAGCAGTTTTTTACAGTGTGACCATTAAAACTGGAGCGATCTGATCATGTACATGTTGATGCTATGACCAAAAGCTTTAATTATAAGACAAGTTGCAACAAAGAACTGAGAAATTCTTTGGTTATAAATGCATTTCTTCTCTAAACAAACAGACAGCTGGGATTTGTTAGCGATCCAGTCTTTGTCTGGAATTCAAAATTATTCATGTTTGACTAACCCTCAATAACTTCAAGAATTTAGACCTCTGCCTGATTATCCCTTAACTTAGTACAAGAAAATAGTATTACCTTTAAAGTCTGTGAACAATTTGGGATACACTGAAATTAATAACAAAAGCCTTTGATGAGGGCAGGGTTGTAATCAATGCCTAATAGTGGAGATAAAGCAATATGAGAGAAGAGAAGAGAAGAAAAAGACCATTGGTTTCATTTCTCTGTCTAATGTCTGATAACATCATGGCATTAACTTCAGTAGAGCTGGGACCTGACACTGAACCACAACACTGGTCACTTGGGTTATTTACAGTAACCCAACAGGAACAAGACACCCCATTAAGAAGCAGTGCTTATTCCTTCCAGCCTTTTTTTCACATCACCTAAATCTTCACACCCTGATTTTCCTTTCAGGCTTTCAGTGTTTGAAGTTTATGTCTGGAAGTGTTCATAAAGCAAACCTGAAAATAGAAAATTTTAAAAAAAAAAGTGTTTAAAATTTCAGCCAAGCAGAAGAAATGTGTGTGATGAGGGGAGGGAGAAATATGAAAAGCTGCTCAAATACTTGCTGCCAGAAATGCAGCTTCAGACCACGTCTTCACTGCGAAAGGCCAGTACTGAGAGTGGCAGAGGCCAGGTTTTGGGGCGGCTCCTGCCTGCACTGCTGCGGGCTCAGGGCTAGTCCGCTCCAGAGCCACCGGTGGCTGTGTGGGGTGTGATGTGCTCTGGGCCACAGCTGGCCCTGAGATGTGTCCATGACTTTGGGGAGGAGGGGCTCAGTGCAAAGTGCTAAACTATTCATGTAGGGTGTCCCCATGTCCTGGGGAGACACCCATGAATGTCCCGAGGCCAAGTCATCTGAAAGTGCCTGGCTGCCATCTCAGCCAGGAGCTCAGAGGGCAGGTCTGAATCCCACCACTGTCCGTACGCCCCAGAGTATGGCTTGCCCTCTGCCTGCACCCCAGAGTGAATGAGGAGGGAAGCCTGACTTCCTCACTGTCCCTGCGGGTCCAAGCTGGGGTTGTCCCCAGAGAGTGAAGAGCTCAGACCTTGCTCATGAAGGGCTGGAAAACAGACCATGGACATATGTCCCTTCCAGAAGGGCAGGGGAGCTCAGCACAGACCAGTGCCCTTCCTTCCCCACACCACATGGGATGAGATGGTGGTGAGTCAATAAAAAACAGACCATTTTTCTCAATAGCCATCTCAATTTTGCAAAGCAGTTGGCAGCGCTGCACCATGCCAAAGAGTTTGTCACTGAGCTCTGTGTACATGAAAGGTGGGTTCATTCCTGCCTCCAAGGAAAGTTAATGAAGGCAACCTTAAATGCCTTAAATACCAGCTCAGAGCTCAGGCACCATCTGGAAACAATGAGCTGGTAGAAGTTGAGGTGCTGATGCACCAAATTAACACAGGACCCAGGTGCTGACATGTTACTTCCAACTCTCCCTCAGCCTCGGCGTGTCCCACATGCGGATTTCAGCAGCGGGGACCCTGCAGTCTCAGGGGCCAGGGTCTGCTGTGCCGGCATGTTCACTGCAGCTGGAGCTAGGTGAGAAGTGGTCAAGACTCAAAAAAGGAGCCTTTTTTTCCTTTTCTGCAACATATTTCTCCAGGATTTTTCAATTTCTAGGTTTTCAGCATATCCCTTACTCTCATGTTTTCTTAACTTTGTTCTTCTTAGACTACATGTTTCCTTCTGATGTTTATTCCTTCTTTTGTTTCATTCAAATGTAAGATTTTTTCATTATTTTTGCTTTCCATTTGTTTATTGTACTTTATTCCATTTTCATTTTTTCCCTATCTTTTCTCTTGTTTCGCTCAGCGTTCCCCTCCTCCTTTCCATCACCGTATTTACATTTCTCTTTCAAGGCCCACTTTCTATAGCCCTCCTCACATAATCCCTGGACACACTCTCCAACCCCCATATCAATCCTTTTTCTTATTCTGCTTATAACCTTTTGTCCTTTTACTGTTTTTTTCCTTTCCAATGCACATTTTCTCCCCCTTCTCACATCCAGATGTTTTTCCCTCTCTATCTCCAGCTGTGCGAATAAATGACTTTTTTGTTTGTTTCAAGGAAGTTCGGTCAATCCTGAACAAAGGTACTCATATTTTTCAGGAAACCGAAACTGTGTAAAAGATCATTTTGGGTGAATGTTTCAAGTAGGACAAACTGAAAAATAGATGATTTTGATCTTTGAGAAAATTTAGTAAATAATAGTTGAAGTAAATTTGTAAATGCTGGAGCGACTAAAAAAAATCAAAGCATTTTAGACTTTGGGGGTGAATATGAGGGCAGGGTAAGTAGCTTTCCATTTCCACTGGATTTCTACCCAAAATAACTCAGGCAGCTCCCACTACACCTTTGAAGCGTATTTGTTTTGATGAAAACTAATATTTTGGGAGCAAAACAATTATTCCTAAAAAATTTATCCTGGCCCTAATTTCTATGTCCTTCTCTTTCCCTGTCCAGTATGGTTAGATGCAGACAACATGGAGGCATGGTATGCCTTTTAGCTGATATTTGGACATTACTTTAAAAAAAAATGAGTTGATCTCTTCCCAAACAGGGAGCATCAACTGTAATTTCTTGAGTATCCCAGTCCTTAGCTTCCTGGAACAGCAACTAAAATATGTCCCAGCTGGCTTAAAAATCTTGCATCACATCAAAAGCACAGAAGCTTCTTACTAACGACAGCAGTTTTTTAAAAAGGGGGCAAATGCGTTTCTTGCAAATGCTCTCCTGCACTTAAATACACAGAGGCAAAACATTAGCCTCAGATGAAGGCTGCAAAGTGAAAAACAGCAGCTGAGGACAGCCAGGCTCTGCCCTCAGACACGCAATATGATTTCTAGTGATTCAGATGGGAGCTACATCTGGGTACCTGGGAGAAGAATCTGGCCCAGGCACAGCCCCAAATGCCGTGCTTTTTCTGTCCATTGTGCCCAGATCACAATTAGCAAAAAGATTGTGTGGGAGAGGAGGGGACAGAAGAAGAAACTGCCAATGAGAGGATATTCTTCACTCATAAATCCCAACTCATTGAAACACAGATTAGACCCCTGCTTTCTTTTTAACCAGCCCCTGCCTAGAGTTCACTCAATCCTGAAATTTGCTGAACTGTTCAGCTCATGTCTACCCTGAAGTAATGAATTGGCAGGCCTATTTCTAACGGTGATTAATGAAGCTTTTCAGAGGGAACCCATTATTTGATCCAAAGTTAAAACAGTGGTTCATCATTAATCACTACAAGACATAGGCTCACAGATTCATAATTCTCAGCAAGCCCATTTCATTACGGGTCCCACTCTTTCTTTTGTTAACCCAGGGCTCCCCTGTCTCCCCACCCCTTGCAGTCGCCTTCCTGGCACTCTGTTTCCAGGTCCGCTCGAATAAAAAGTCACACAATCTCGGGGTTATTTTTCAGGATCTGCAGCCTTCCAAAATTACATCTTCTTTTAGATTTCAAAAATTCTTCTTCCTATAGAAAAATGTCTCCGATTATCAAATATGAGCCAACATTGGCACCCAGTGGCTGAACAGATTAATCACAGATACATATTCCCTTGAGCCCACCTTTTCTATTCTTCAAAGACTGGTTTTCCTCTGGGATGTATGTGGTACTTACTTACACAGCCTTCCATCTCTAGGCCATCTAGTCATGGCTGTGAACTAGTTATGCTAAGAAAAGAGAAGGAAAACACAAGGTTCTCCCCTCTGCCAGGGCCCATCAAAGTCACTCCACAGAAGTCACCAGGTGGGACTAACGACATCAAGGTGCATGGGGTGAAGAGCCCTATACTGACTCGTGGGAGGACACAGCACCCACACCATGTCGTGTGGCACCCAGCAGACATACGGGCTCTGCCCTCGCAGGTATCACCTGCTTGGAGAAGGGCTGCAGCTGAGTTTGTAAGTCCTGCTCCTCCACAGAGCTGTAAGAAATGGTATGACTGGTGACCTTAGGAAAAGTCATATCGAGTCTTTTGTCTCTAAATTGTTAAATCCCTAGCAGTATTTAAAAGTAGTGTAGACATGGCACTTAGGGACATGGTTTAGTTGGACTCAGCACTGTTAGGTTTACAGTTGGGCTCAATGATCTTAAAGGTCTCTTCCAACCTAAATGATTCTGTGACATAACCCTTTTCTATGACAATTATGTTCCTAAACTTGCCAATGACTTGTAGTGGGAGAAGCAATGACAGAAAACTGGATGGTGGCTAGCATGTAAAGGGGCAATCCTGAGCCATTACTGTTGGTAATGGTGCCAGGGAGGTACTGACTCTCTGCCTTACGGACAGTCATTGGCAGCACTTTGTCACAGCCTGGAGTACCTAATTCTTGGCTCTAGTCACCTCGCAAGCAGCAGGAACATCAGCAAAGAGGGATCCAATACTTCCAAAGGTGTTTCAAAATCAGAAGGTAAAGGGTAGAAAGGAACTTCCCAGTACTTTTTCAAAAGCCACATTTAGCTCTGAGAAAACTGAAACATTTCATTAGCAAACAGAAAAGTAGTTCACTGAATTAATGCAAAAATGTTACAGCATGATACTAAAATGTTTTAATGCATACAGTGTATATAGCCTATATTCAATAATTCAATAGAATAATATGGTAGGGTAATCTGTACAAGAGTATAACATGAAATTAAAAGATGAAGTTCAAATAAATCCTTTTTTGTCCTATAGAAATGGACAACTTGGCTTGATCCCATCAGAGGAGCAGCTGTGGGATATTTCCTTTAGCCCTTTTAGCCAGAACCAACTTCTCCAGTCATTGAATTGAAAATGTTTCATCAGCTTTAATCATAACGACTCTAATCAGATGCAAAAATTAAGGCACAGAGGAGTAAACGGCTTTTTGTTCAAGGCAACACAGAAAGCTATTTGAAGAATCATGAACTGCTCTCCCTGCAGGACAGTGCCCCTTCCAGCACTTATTATGACCACTTCCATACAACTGTAGTGTTAATTAATGAGAAGCTGTACTCAGGTTTTCAAACAGTTTTACAGTATCCTAACCCATTTGAGAATTCACCTTTTATTTTCATTCCTACCCTGTTCCATTACCTCCAACCTATTAAGCAATATCATACATATGGAAGAGAACAAGATGCTAGTGCCTTCCACTGGAAATGCAGGTGCTGCACGGGATTGAAAACCCTACGTGAACATAGATGTTCATTGGCTTACAAAATCAAACACATCTGTACATCAAAAGGAAAAAAAGTATTTCACTGCTAGCATCCAAAGCAAGATAGTATTAAAAAAATCCCTCACAGATACATAATTTTGAAGAACTTATCACAAATAAGGTTAAAGTTCTGTAGAAGAAAAGCCACGTTAATTCATTTTCCTTTCAGTCTGAGAAACTTGCTTCCCGGCAAGCACTTTCCCTACTGCAACCAAGGCTGTAAGCTACGATGTAGAACAGCACAAACAGTGAAAGACATTTCCTAAACCTGCTCCATGGGCACGCTGAGTGTGGAGCTGTGAGCTGGCAAGAGTTTGACCTCAGAGAACAGGGGCCCAGTGTCCCAGCAGACCAGAAGTCCTCTTGCCAGGCGAGCTCTGAGTTGGAGATTTGGGCTGGCCCTGCAGCAATCCCAGGAATGAGCTGGTTATGACCGCTTTTAGCTGGATGCTGCTTTCTCTGCATAACCTCCTGCCTCTCTGGGCCATCGTTCCTCCCAGGACAGCAATGTGCAATGCCGAACATTTGGGTGCAACCGATTACTTGCGGTCAGACATCAGGTAATGGACTGTGGCCAGAGCTTAGACAGGAGGCACTGTGTATATGAGTCTGTCTATGGGCATGCACATAAGGAAATATTCCTGCTCTGCAGAAGTGCCCCAAACCATTAAAACTTTGCCTTCTAACCCAAAAAGGGCTGCTGTGTGCACGGGCTCCCTTCACCTCAGGCCCCTCCTGCGTAGGCTGCTTTTCAGCGTGCAGCTGCACGTGCCTCTGCACCTCTTCAGCCTTTGCTCGCTGGCTCAGCCTTTCAGCAACACCACATTACCAGCCGTCGTGGTGTTAATGCGATATTGGCACCCGCTCGCTGAGAAATCAGTCGGCACTCCCAAACACAGAAAGTTCCCAAACTCGCCTGGTTTTATTGCTGGTGATTTGGCACAGCATCTGCTCAGCCGCAGCTGGCTGACACGTTAGCCACACCTCGAGGACACAGCTCTGTGGCTCGGCGTTGCCTGTACATGTGTTTGGAAGAGGGTCTTTGCTTTAAGCTCCACAAGCTTACAGAAGGCAGGGGCAAGATGTCCTTCCCCTCCCCGCCATCCCTTTATTTTCACAGGCTTTGCTCACGAACCAATTGGGAATACTCAGTGGGAATATATTCTCTGTAAATAGTTTCTTCTTCTGCCTGCCTCCTCTGTGCAGCCAGGAATGTGGGATTTATGAAGCCAGAAAAAGACTATTCAAAAGAAGCCTGTCTCTTTAGCACCAGCAGTTAAGATACTCAGCCGGGCTGAAGCCGATCTCAGTCCCGTCCCCTTGGCATTTATGCAATCTACATTAGATAATGAAGTAAAACCAGACGTGACTGAAGACCACCTACTCAGCTGCCACCCACCCTCCACATCCATCCTTCCATTACTGATGCATCGGCCCGAGCTTTCTTCCCACTCCCAGCCGGCCCTACCGCACAGGACCCGGCGGCAGCAGGAGCGGGAGCCGTGCCGTGGCCCTGCGCCGCAGCCCGGGCGCTGCTTTGCCCGCGGGAGTCCCGCTCCCCGGCAGAGCCTTTCCCGAGCACTGCAGCTCTCCCCTGGCGCACGATCCGGCTGCACCTAATTCGTGGCCCTGCTAGAGGACCCTGTGGACACACAAAGAAGTTGGGGAAACTTCAGAAGCTGCCCGGTGCCCTCCCTCGGGCGCTCGACCGTGGCGTTACTCGTCCTGCGGCAGAGAGTACGTGATGCTGGTGGGGCTTGTCCCGCTTTGCCAGTGAGACAGCCCCTCGGAAGGCATCAGGGAGGCAGGCTGCGAAGAGCAAATTAAGACTCTTTGTTTTAACAAGCTCTGACAGAGGCAGAGGCAGCAGCTTTCCGTATTTTGCTGAAGGTTTCTTTCCTTTAGGTGGCAGTGTGTGTTTACAGCTCCCCGCAGCACCGCCGGCGCTCCCAGCCCTGCCGCGGAGCATCCTCTGCCTCTGCTCAACCATCGCTGGGTTAATTTTCCAGAAAATCCTGCACAAGCAATTAAAATGTTAATGTTGTGAGGGAAATGCCTCCGTTGAAGTAAACTCATTCGAGAGTCAGTTGCGCTCGGTGGAAGGGGAACAGTCTATTGATTTTGAACAAGGTCATATCTCATCAGACTTGCCACCTGGATTATTTTTGTTTGCGCTGATCAGCTACCGAGTCCTTGATTTCACAGCGAGTTTGAAATCACCTTAATGAAGCAGAAATTTGGGGGGGGGGGGGGGGGCGGGCTTCCCTCCCAAGTCTTCTTTATTACAGAAATGTGCTCCCTCACCTGGTTATCTCTGACCACCTGCACACCTCTGTGCTTGTTAACCTTATTTCACTAAAGCAGCAATAACCAATGCAAAACTCTCAGTCCTGGCAGCTGCCAACCAAATTCACACCTTACGCTGGGATTTGTGCCGCAGCCAGCCAGCAGTGCCTTCCCTCGGGAGGATGGGAACGCCTCGAAGTGGAATTCTGTTAAAAACCAACGAATTCAGCAGTTTATAGAGCCTTCAAGCGACATTTGTGTGGGCATAAGGGAGTTCTGCATTGTACTTTATTTATAGAAGAAAGGACTATAATAGAAAGTTGTCCGCTCTTTTATGGCAATTCCTCCTGATGGAGACTGCCTTGCACGCAGTGTAACTAACCCCATTAAGACAAGGTATGCTCAGTGAGAGTGTGCAGGTATTTCATTACAAGCAAGAGAAACCTGGGACAGAGAAGCAGAAGCACCTAAAGTCTGATTTCATTTGCAGATTCCTTGTGGTCTCCGCCCAGAGCTTGTAGTCTTTCCTCCCTGAGCCAAAGGTCTTACAATGCTCTCTTTTCACAAATGTGGTCACACTGGAAAAGGTGGTTGTGCTTTTTCATCGTATCTAAAATAGGTTATGCTATTTCTAGTGATACAGGCTATGACTCTCTAACCCAAATGCTAGGGTATTTGCATGCTTAATTCACATCTCTAATTGCCATAATTGCACATGCTCATTAGGCAATTTTGTGTGCAAATGCTGAGTTAGGCACATAACTAGGCATAGTTTTTGCAGTGTGATTTGGTTCAACACTCGTGGAAAATTTGTGAACAAATTAGACATGCAATTGAATGCACATTTTCTATGCTAAGAAGTTGGGCAGGGCCTGGCACCAGGCAGACTGCAGTCTAAATGAATGAGCAGAAAGTATTGCCCTTGTGAATCCCAGTGAAAGATTGAGTCCTTCATCCAGAGAAAAATCAGACCTAAGATGTCCTTCACATTATCCAAAGATTCACACCCTCCTTTCAGACTGAGCTGGAATACTGGGAAGCAAAACAAATTTAACATTCATCTGGGCGGGGGGGGAAGACCAACAACAACAGTCATGAAGCTCTAATTTTATGATCTGATTGCTGAGGACGAGTAGATACAGAGCCTCCCTGTCAGAACGGAGACAAAGCCAGCCTGTCTCTTCCTATATTCCCACAGAAGACACAACAGTGTGTAACCCAAGTAGCTCAGTGTTAGCAATAAAGGATACTAGCACAGCTTTAAACCAGCACAGCTGATTTGAGTTAGAGCCTGCCTATGGAAGCATGACTACAAGAAAGCCCAACTTTCATGGTCTAATGTTTGTAATTTCTCTCTCTTGCTGAAGATATATGTTCTTTTTATTAAAAGCACAGAGGAAAATATCCCAAAAGTAAGAATTCAAGGCACAGAAAGATTGAATTATGGTTTGTTTAATCCTTCAGTTTTACCCTTCCCAAACCAGTCTGCAAACTCTCTTGCTCTGAATTTATGACAAGCAGGACTAAAGGGACTGTCTATAGATTAACATTGACATTTCCTTTGTGCATTAATCCTTTGAATCTCATTTACCATACATTTCTGCTGAATGACATAAAAATGATGATTTTTTTATTACTAAGTAGATTATGATGAGGCGCGTTTTCACCACCATTCAGGAAAATAACAAATGGGAGTCAGAGCTGTCTTTATACCTTTGCCTGTACGGTGACAATGTGGGCTCCCTGCGAGGGTCTGCCTTTCAGAGGACAATGAGGTCCAGCTCCATCCTGCAAACTCCTATGAGCCGAAAGCACAGGACGCCACAAGGTCGGGGACACTCCAGCGGCTGTAAACCACCGCAGCGATGAGCCCTTGAGATGGAAACACTCACAACTGGGACATCCTCAACTTTGCCAGGGCTGCACAGAGGCAGTCCTCCCTGCCCAGGACAGAGACTGCAGCTCTGGGTGTATGTCACCTTGCCTGAAGTTTTTTTTGTAGAAAGCACACTTGCTAGCTGTAGGTACGCACCATAGCACTTACTCACCCACCATGAGAATCTCCCACCACCAAAAGCATAGCCTGACAGGTGCAGTTTCACAGGAAAGAAAAGTTGTGATGGCCCTGACTCTTGTAAACTGCAGATTTGCATTAAATCTTCTTAGGTTTAAAAGTGTGAAAAAGCTTAAGCTGACATAGTATAAGAATACATACATCATAGATATAGATATAGATATAGTTGTACATATATAGTTACAGACATAGATATGTAAGTATTTCTAAGCTGTGAAGTTCTTCTTAGGGTGTAGTTTCATGATATTAAGGCTTTGGTAAAAAGACCAACTTAAGGAATTTGGCCCACAGTATGCCTGCCCACCCCACCTCATGGTCTTCCCCACAAGAAAGGATATTTTTAACCCAGACGAGTTCAGAGAAGAGATGTACTGGCATGAATGAACTGTGGTGTAGAGCTGGAAACAAAAGCAGAGACTGAGGGAGGCAGTGCTGCTAAAGTCGTCTTTGCCACCAAAACTACAGTCTCATAAATCTGAGGAAAGGAGAGGAGAGGAGAGGAGAGGAGAGGAGAGGAGAGGAGAGGAGAGGAGAGGAGAGGAGAGGAGACTGTAGCTGTCGTATGAGCAAATGCGATGGCGCTCTCTTCACCCAGAGCCCAGCAGACCCTTCTGATGCTGCCGTTTGGCATTTTGTCCTGCAGTGTCCTGCAGTTACTCTGATGTTATGTGGAGCTGACTGGGAACCTCCTTGTGTTCAAAGGTTCAAAGAAAGCTTGGAAAAATATATACAAAAAATTGTAACTGGCTGGGAGAGGAAGGAGGGAAGGAAAGAGAGAGAGAAGGAAGGAAGGGGGAGGGAACGGAGAAAATATGTCTGTGTAATATTGCATGTGCGTATGGTGCTAGCAAACATTGACATTAAGATTCCATAGTTTATTAATATAAAATCCTCAATTTTAAAAAAAAGCCTAAACCACACAGAACATATAGAAGTTGATATTGTACAGTAAATGAATGTGAATGGGAGAAAAAAACACCCAAGTGAAAATTCAGAGGCTAAATACCACACCCTGCTTTACAGCGCACACAGCACAGTAAGCCTAGGAAATGTTCCTTAGGCTATAAAATTACACAAAGGACTAGAGTGTCCCATTTTTCTTTTTAATTTAAAGAAAATAGCCAGAGCCACTGAAGAGAGGGAATTGACCTCTTTGGGTATCTCACTTTCTCAGAGACGTTTCTGGTCAATCAAGCCTGCACGTCATTCCTGGAAGAATGACCACAGCCTCCACACTTCTGGCCTCTACCCTGGAAGCCATTGCTTATATTTCCATTACCCCACTGTATGTCAGACCTGTTCACAGCCTTCATCAATGGCAGAAGGTCAGAAGTCTCCCAAACTTAGATATCGGCATATAAACTCCCATAAATTAGACACAGAAATTGCAAAATCCATATACCTGAGTGATGGAGCATGTTATTCCCCCCTTTCTGCTTCTTTTCAAGGGGTTACATGCAGTTTGGCCTGTGCAGCTTTACAATCCATCTATTTTAAAAACAATTAAAATAATATAACATTGATTTCTTTTTTTTTTTGAGCACTGCGGCTTGCAGGAGTGCTGAGTGTGAATGGATCCTTCCCATATAACATAGCATGTAATACCCTCCTGGGGTGGGGACCGCGGCCACCGAGCATCCCCACTTTGAAGGCATGCCCCACCTTCATGACACCAGGAACAGCAACAAACAAGGGGTTTCTGCTTGGGAGCAAAGAAACACTGCAAAGCCAAGCGCCGTGCCCAAGCTGCTCGGAGACGTGGCTATGTCCAGCTGAGGCCAGGCTTAGCCAGGAGGCATCTCCCAGTGCCGGCTGTGCCTCAGTTTATAAATAATTTTTTATTTTCCTTTGCTAAGGGGTTTTTTTCTCTCCCTCATGGGGAAGACAAGCTCCCATGCAAGGATGGCACAGGCCAATAAGAAAAAAGCCTCCCTCCAAATCCGCTGGGATCCTGGGCACGCTGAAGGCTGCACTTACCCTCAGCTCTCAGAGCAATGAGGGTGCTTCAGAGCCAAGGTTGCGCCTGGCTGGGGGTGGGGGGGGGCAATTATCCGCTGCGAAATATGGGGAGGGGGGACACAACACGCATACACACACACAACAACAATGCAGGGCCTGATCTCCAGAAGTGCTGAACACTTGTGAGGCAGCGAACACCTCCGGCGCTCAACAGCAGGAGTTAAGAGCATTCAGCACTTTAGGAGAGTTGCTAAGCATCCCCAGGAATCGGAAGACGGGGATTTCTGCATGTGGGTTTTTACCTGCGGTTGGAGCCTCGGATACTGTGAAATCCCTTTACACCTAATTAAGATAAATCGTGGAGAAATATACAAAGATGCATAATTTACCCGCTCTTCGACTGATTTAAGTGTATCCCCGCAGGGAACTACACCCATTTAACTAAAATCAAGTTAGAAATCAATTTAGTTACATTAGTGCATTTTCGGTATGGAATAGCCCTTAATTTGAATGGGAATAAAGACCCACTATGGGCCGATTGATTCTGTTAGGTGAAGGAAAAGCTTTTATTCTCAATATAGCTACAAACGAAATCAGATTTAGAATGCTACGGGATATTATATATGGGAAACATTAGGATTTGTGGGTATAGGCTTGTCTTTTTTCACACAGCTCTGAACATCTTAATTCCACCTGTGATTTCAGGCATTCCCACACAGAGTTATCCCAGAAAACCCTGAAAAAGGGGGCAGTTTCCCTTCCAAGAACCACGGGGGATCACTTTCCGTGGCAGAGTATGTGGGTCTCAGAAGGTCTTTCCAATTTAATGTATGAGCTCAGGAGACACGGGAGAAAGAAAAAGCCTGCCCTCCAGGAGCATGCAGGGGGGAAATTGCATACACCGGGAGGGAAAGGAATCAGGATAAGAAACCCCATCTCAGCTGGCTGTGTGCCTCCCCGATCAGGGACAGGGACCGAGCACGGCTTTGCAGGGGGAAGGGGAGGGAACAGACCTCCTGTCTGCATCCAGCGGGATGCGGCAGGGAGGAGGTGTCATGGGTGGAACAGCTTGAGCAGCACAACATGTCCCCAGAAGGAGGATTGAAATGTCCCTTCAGCTTCCTCAGCTGGCTCACTTTCCCCCAAGGCACAAATCGTTCAGAGGGGGCTGGTGGGTGCACTGGGGGAGCCTGGGGACACCGGCTGGCCCCAAGGGCCTGTTTGCAGCCACCTCTGGCTAACACAGTCTGGCTCCCGTCTGCTGACCTGAGCGCCCAGAGAGGACTCCGCAGTGGTTGTGCCCCACAGGCATTCCCATTTGACCCCATTGTCTGCCCACATCTCTGTGTGTGAGGGAGAGAGCAGGCAAGGGAGGGGGAATGCAAAATGGGGGTTTTCCAGTCACAGTGGTCTGCTCATCCCAGTTACTTAATTTTCACTGTTGTCGTTTCTTAGACCACTGAAGATTGCTTGCTAATCTTGCCCCCACTATCCAGCTCCTGACCTTCAAACACAGTCCTAGGAGCAATGTTATAAAAGATATATGAAGTAAGACTCTAGGTGGCACTTCAGGCTGCATAACTGTGACCTTGTCTATCAAGACACACAGCATTTAAATCATAAGTTTAATCAGGTAATCCTTGGGCAATCAGGATGATCAGCAAAAGTACGTCAGCACTGTGTAGTCTCTGCAGCGATTCCCAGTATACCTTTCCTGTGTACCCAGACCTATAGTTCAGTTCCACTTCACCGGCAGAAATCAAGAGAAATCTCACTCAAGAAAATGAAACTACTCACTGGAAAACAGGCCCGTGGAGCTCTTGCAAGACTGAAGGTTTGGCACCTAAGTAGAAGGAAGAAGCCTAAATATACGTGTGAGCCTAAAATACCAGAGATGTGTGCTATAGCAAGAACCATAGGAAATTCAGCAAAATGCTGCACCACTCCAATACCTGCAGAAAGGACACACAGGGTGTATATTTTGGTTCTGTTGAAAGTATTGCATTGTCTATTTTCAGTAGGTTTCATCAGGACAGAGCTAGCAATATTTACTTTTCTTCTCTCTAAGCCCCAGTTTGGCAGCACATCACGAGTCAGTGGGCGCCTTGGACATGTGCTCGCTTGACAATTTACTGAGAATTAAGCAACAGAGCAGCAGTGAAGCACGCTCCGACATGCTTTTTGGAATCAGGGCCCAAGTGCAGAGGCTTTTCTCAGTGGACATCTGAAAGTGCTGTTCCACACCATAATTATCTAATGGCAATGCTGCCAAAGGAGGACCCTGCCTTTTCTTACCCACAGCTATTTGTTACTCTTTCTCCTCCCTCCCATTTATCACTCCTAAGTGTGCTGATACCCTTTAAACTAAATTAGTGAAATGGCCGGCCAGTATTAGCGAAACCAGAAAAACCCCACTGATCTGTTTTAGACCGCGACACCAGAAATAGCTGCCTTAACGTAACTGTGGGAGGGGACAGAAAACTGCAGTAGGGAAAGGAGGAGAGAGGGAATGTGCTGGGCAGAACAAGGACCTCTTCAAACTGCTTTCTTCCTACAGAAAAGTTAATGGTGACCAGCAGCCAGCTGTCTATACTAAGTGGACAAAAAAACTTGCCTGCTTCTTCCTAGCTCCTCATCACTGGATCTGCATTAGACTAGTTCACGATTCATCGTTGGGAAGTCCCATAGGCTGCCTGGAAAAAGGCCCGGCATTCAGGGCACACAAGAGGTGCAGGTGCCCCTCTGCAAGGGGTCCTCTTCTCTGCCGCAGCACATCTGCAAGCCCTCAAATGCAACACACCCTTTACCTCGCCGCCCTTCCCATGCCTCATGCAAGGCCCCTGGGAGGGTTCATGTACCTGGGAGGGGAAAGGCTGGCCTTTTCCCCTCTGGGCTTTGCTAGCAAGCAGCAAAGCTGGCCCAATCCTTCCCCATCGGCTGCTGAACAGGCAGCAGCCAGTTGGCAGCTGCAGGGGTCTGAGGAGCCTTGTGAAGGGAGAAAAGTAAAAACAATAAAGAAGGCGAATCCCAGCCAACTCGTTGAGGATTTGTAAAATGAGGATCAAGTTTTGACAAACTTTTTTTTTTCTTTCACAGTGAAACTGGCGGACCCAATTCAGAGTGGTTCCCATGACAAACTTCCCTCCATTCTCTCCTAGGGAGAAGCAACCTAACCCACCAAAGCTGACACCACCATGCATAGGTTAGATATTCCCAGGCAGACAGAGGTATGAATATACAGGGCGGAGGCAGAACAAAAGGGATGCTGTATTCATTCTTTTTCAGGTTCTCTCCGTCTCATTCCAGCTTGCCAAGGCTGCAGAAGCATTCAATAGTCATGGAATTGGGCAAAGCGAGTTCGCCTTTCAGCAACACGGACATCAGTCAGTCATGCTCTCCCCACCTTAGCCTCTCTGTTGCAACAGTATTGGAACATTTCACCATTGTTTTACTGCTCATTACCCTCAGTTTATTGCCCTCACAGTTTAACCTCAGTTTATCCCTGGGGGTGAAGTGAAGGCATATTTCACCCATTGAGCAAAGCTATGGACAAACTTCACGGCAGCCTCAACAGGCATTTTGGTCCTTAATTCCCAATGAGGGAAAGGCTGGTGCTGAGTAACACTGATCTGACTGCTTGTACTCCTACAGATTGTGTGCACAGACCTGGTACCTTCTCACAGGGGAGTCCTGGCACCCTGGGGTCCCTTGGCCATGTTTCTTCCAGAGAGGAGGAGCCCAAGGGGGATGCAGTGTCACCAATGTCACTCTGCCCACCCGGGAAGCAAGGCAGCCAACATGGACGCAGGCTGAAGGAAGGGGGGCAAGAATCCCCCAGGAGGGCCCCCGAGGTCACCCTTAGCACCCTAACTGTTGTGTCAAGGCCACCGAGAGAGCAGCATGCCAGTGCCCAGTTGATGAGGCAGCCTGGCACTGCACAGCATGCCCAACGCTGAAAGCAAGGAGCTGTCATTCCTGAGAAGAAGAGGAGAAACACGGACTGCATGTGGCAGGTACAAGGCACAACGTGTGGGACCGGATCCTGCTTCATGGCACCGAGCTGGTGCAGTACCCACCTGTGAGCTCCTGAGGCAGTCGGTCCCCTGCTCCTGCCTTTGGTACCTGCAGAACGTCTCTTCCTTTAAATCTTTTATTCCTACCATCTTCTCTTTGAGCCCCAGTGATAAACTCAAATGATGGTTTTTTTATGCTTGCTTTTATATATATGGAAGATGTAACCTAAAAACTGGGGGCTTGCGTCCTCTGGGCCAGCTCTGGACAGTCATGTTGTAATGAGGAGCGCAATAAATGTCAGTTTGTCTTAGAAGACACTCGGCAGGGGTTTAGGTTCACCATCCGCAAACAGTATTATCTTCAGTGCTGTAATCAGCCTGAAGGAGGAATGGGTTCCTGGGACCTTTGGCATTTCGAGTGAAGTAAAGTTATACAATTAAACTTCAGTTAGGAAATATCCATAACTTACCAACAGGGGAGAGCAGTTAAGAGCATTACCAGCTGTCAGCACCTGGGAAACTAAATTGAATGGCCAGAGCACTGAGATATGAAAACTGAAGAGAAAAATCACATGTGCCTACTTTCTTTACGGCTGCAATGTCATAGGTCATATGTTGTGCTAACCTGTAAGAAATAATAGGAACTTGGAGATAAAATATAGCTTCAAATGTGAACCGGGGCATGGCATAGAAGAAGTTAAGCAAGGACAAACAGATTACTAGCACTCTGAAGTATAAAATCACTGTCTCAGAGACTGCTCGCTCTACTCCTAGCAGCTTCATAAGCTAAACCAGCTGTTGCAAATAACACTGTTAGATTTTTAAAGATTTTTAAATTTAATAGATTTTTAAAATCTATTTCCTTCATTGTAAATAGAAACACAATTTATTTAACCCAAAAGTACCCTCCCATGTAAATTTGGGTTTTTTTAAAAATTGAATTAGCAATATATGCAATGACAGCCTTTCAGGGATGTGTGACGCTTGTACAGATATTCCTGAAAAATTTGTTATCACTCTTACAAATTCATCACTCCCTTCCTGAATATCATAAATGATTTGGGCAATGTACTGCAAAACAGAAAATAAAGAAATAACGACTAATATGTTTTGGTGGACTTTATGTGTGAGGAACTGTGGCCTCGCACATAGGAGAGGAGACCTCTTAGCCCAGGCTCATTGAAATGGGTATAAGCAGGAGCAGTAGGGATGGGTTCAACCTATATCTGATGATTCATCCTCTGAGGATGGATGAATGTACTGAAGCATCTCTTGACTGAGAGACTGAAGAGCCATAAACACCTCCCACTCCTCCATGCAATGGAGATACTTGTGTTCCCCTACAGATGTGGGACATCTACTATCACCGCGTGTAGGGGTGATGTATCATCACCATGTGGCATCAACAGCCTGATTTGGAGGGTTGGTGCAGGACACAGCCATTTGGTGTCATGCAGCAAGAGGGGCCGGGCAGAGTACAGAAGCAAGTTTAGGGAAGGAGAGCAGTAGAGGGGAAGAGGCTGGTGGGAGCTAGGGTCAAGCCTTGTGTGGCGCAAATTAAGAGCCTGACTAAAAGCAGGAAATGTTCACACTTCTCAGAAAGCTTTATGAGCAGAGATAATGAAATAGCAACCCCTGAAGCACTTATGTTCCCATTCACTTTTCTAATGCATCCATTTGAACAGTAGCTCCTGTCACAGGCTGTTCCTGTGGAGCGATGGGCAGAGCATGAGTGTGGCCTAAGAGGAGCACAGTGACACTCTCGCAGTGGCGTATGCCAGCAGCAGGTACCAGCCTTTTTAATGAAGCCCTCAATCGCTCCCTGCCCTGCTGACTGCACACTGTGGGTGGCACTGGCATGGATGCCTTCACCAAAATGCTTGCTTCATGTCAGGGAGCTGCACCCGTTTGTAACTCCGCTTCCCTCGCTCTGTGGGCACCTCCGGCCACCCACCACATTGAGGGGGAGGCAATGACGACAGCTGCGATGGAGCCTTCAAGGGAATGTTGACTCACCCCCATCCAGAGCTTGCAAGAAGCACCCAGGAGTGTCCGTCAATGATTCGCAGCAGATGGGGAAACATAGGTGACAGGCGCAATACCTCCCCAATCTGCCGCAGCTTTGAAATGCCATGGCCTTGCATAACATTGCTAAAACAAATACAGCAATTAAAAACCTCTGCGTAACGAGTCCAGTTCTGCAAACACACAAATGGGCAGCAAAGCGGTGGCAATGCCGAGCGTTGCCTGGTAATCCATTCTCTCAGAGCTACGTAATGACCACATCCATAAAGAAGCAGGGGAGGAAAGGGAGGGAAGCACAGGAAATCCATTACTGCCATAAAGGGAAGGAAACGGAACAGGAGCCTGGACCCGAATCTGGGTCCTCCTGGATTCCTGACCTCCTGCCAGGGTAAGATATTAGAAACCAATACCAGGGGTGGAGCGGCAGTAACCGCTGCAGTGACTCATTCCCTTGTGAAAAGCAGAGCCACCCAGACAACTGGCACAGTGCCTCGCTGTGTGCGCGGCCTCGGAGAGCTCGCCCGGTCACGTAAGCAGCTGGCACGCTTCCTGTGATTAACAAAAAATGCAGACAATTTAGCCTGGCTACCTGAGCACTATCCCTATTATTGTCTGATAGAAATGGAAACAGAGTCATCCTGATGTGACTTTTGATCCCGAAAAAGCATGTAGTACTACATGAGATAGGCCAGAAATGAAAGTCCAAATGGAAAGAGATTAGGAATTGCTCTTTGAGTTGGTTAAAATCACAGCTGACCTTATTATGCGGTGTTCAAGCAGAAGGAGAGAGAACTCTGAGACAGGGCAACATTCAGGCTTTCTCCTTCCCCCTGCCTATACTGCTGTCTCCCATACCCAATTCTGGTCATGTGCTGCGTTCTCACAGTTCCCACACAATTCCACCCTTGTGCTCCCAACTCAGGGACGAGGAAGCTGTTTATCACAGCATTCCGTTTGTCACATTCATTTCAGACGACGATAATACCCAGTTCCAAGTAGCACGTTTTACATCAGCAAATATTGCAGCAGTTCTTCTCCAGATGGCGAAATGAAGGCTTAGGGGGGTAAAAAGACTTTCCTTTGGCCACCTAGCGAGTCACTGATCTCCCAAGTTCCAGTGCAAAATTAAACATCACTGCCTAGGCTTGCTTTTAAATTTAGCTTACCAGTATATCTCTCTGAAGTCCATACACGAGAACTGTGCCTAACGACTTGCGGGGAGAAGGTGGGGGGAGAGGGCTGTTCATGCCTTGGTACTGAGTCAATCATTCAAAAGCCTGCGTGCTTTCAGCATTTGGCTAATCAAATTTCAGCAGAGTGCACATAGCCCTGTATCCAATCTGTCTATTTGTAAAACTTGACAAATTTTTGGCGTCAGCAATAGAGAAGCCCATTCACCACCATCTTCTCCAAACCAGGAATTCGCAGCCTGATCGGTGCAGCTTGTGTTCACGTGCCTCACATGTCTCATGGAAAGTTTTACCTGTAACTGCATCTCCAAATACCAATGGGGAAGGTCTTTGGTGTGATAGGTTATATCCCTTCTGCACATATTTTCTTTCTTCTCCTTTCCTCCATCCACTACTGCTAGCCATAGGCAATGCTATAGAGATCCATCTTGACATTGAGTGTTATAGGGGTTGATATTAGAGACAGAGTTCCTTCAGAGTTCAAGGCTGGCTTGCTGAATGTTTCGTTTGCTTCTTGAACCTTCTTAAAGCCACAGCTGGGAATTTTAATAGCTGCCTGTCTGTGATGGGGGAAGACCCAATGTGACTGAAGGCCTGGTATGACTGCGCTCTCACTCCCAGGTAAAATTAAAAAACTTCCCTGAAAGTAAATGGGGATTTTGGATTTGAAACTATACAGGTCCCGAGATGAGCTGTTGTTTAATTTTGGTGGCAACCAGTAGTTCAGTGTGTCCTCCATCTAACCCATACCAGAACGAGCCAGTTTAGGAGGGCTGCTGTGGAAAGTCCCTTCCAACGTTGCTCCAGGTCCATGGGAACACAGCACATCCTCACTGCCCCATAGCATCACTTCCTATTCCCCCGAAGCCCCACAACTGCTCACCAGCCCCGACTGGCGTGTTGGGCCTGCACTTCGCAGCTCCTGCACTTACACTGAATGTCGACATGCTCTAAGTGTCCTGGGTCTGATGCTACAGTCTGCTGCAATATTATTATTATTATTGTGGATAGGACGATTATTAGTATTTAACTATGGCTTTATTTTCTTGGCTCTTCATAGCAAACAAATGAGATTGTGATCTATGGCTGTTTCCATTTTAGTGTCTCTGCAGCTCTACTGCAGAATGCCATCATCCACACCTCTGATCCCTGTGAGTCCTGTTAGCGCATCTTGTTGGCAGCAGAAGTATTCTTCCACTGCAGGTTTGATCCAAAACAGCATATTCCACCATCTGCAGCTACCTGCTGGTGTCCAAGATGTAGCGAGGTGGTTGCTTTCTTTATCCAATAGCATTCACCAACATTTATCTTTGGCACCAAGCGCTGAGGCTATTTTTGCTTCTGCCAAGTCAGGTAACGTCTTTCGTTGCAGGCACTTGGTAATGAGCAGTTTGTCGTACTTTGATGAGGTGGCTTGGGCTTGTTCGAATGAAGCGTTTACCCGTGTGGAGGTTGGCTCCCAGGCCACAGACCCGACCAGGGATGCGGCAACTGCAGCACTGACGCCATCTCTCACCATTCACTGTATTGGCTGCTGCTTCTCCTTCACCCTCAGTGCAGTGGTTACACAGGTGCCATCCTGGCTGAATCACTGTCTCTATTTCAAGGTGAAATATGCCTGGAAGACATCCCAGTCCTTTGAAAAATATCTTGATAACCTTTCAGCAGTCCTAGCAACAGAAGCAACACAGAGCAATGTCTGCTCTGACTCTTCATGGGCCAGCTTTTCTGCCTTGCCTGTGTGGTTCTTACCACAGCTATCACACCTGGCCTCATGTGCAGGTTATTTTCTAGTCATGATTTTTTTCTGCCTGGTATCTTCCTCTGGAGATTATTTCTTCCCTTTTTACTTGTCTTCTTGCACAAATATCAGTGCGTCTCCTTTTTGTCCCTCCTTCCACCCCAAAAACGCAAGCTGGAGGAGCACTCCCATCTACT
This sequence comes from Aquila chrysaetos chrysaetos, assembly GCF_900496995.4. Taxonomy (NCBI): domain Eukaryota; kingdom Metazoa; phylum Chordata; class Aves; order Accipitriformes; family Accipitridae; genus Aquila; species Aquila chrysaetos. The sequence goes on from NC_044007.1 coordinate 40,626,246, forward strand.
CTGTGGCTGTGAATTGGTGTGCACTGGCTTTCTGCATAGCCAGATCTCTCCCAACACCAGGATGGGCTCTTCAAGCAGCCTCACAGAAGTTATTGTTTCTTTCAAGCATACCACAAATCCCTTTTCTTAATATACAATTTGTTAACAAAGGAGTCAGCCATTTTGTCTGGGGGCAATATTCTGATCTATGCTTGCCTTAGGTTCAGTTACACTCTTTAAGGAGATTCTTTACTAGTCTTTTATTTAGGAGAGAGGAAAGGTTGGAAACTGTTGTGATTTTTTCTAGATCTTATATGAGTCCTCCTGCTGTGCCTGAAAACCGCTGCAGTATGTCCATGACTGCTACTAGCATAGTTGTTACTGGTTTGCTCTGTTTTATTTCTCTCCCTTTTGATCTTATTTTCCCACTATGATCCAAAAAGCATCCAGTTGATAAATTCATCCCCTTTCATATCCATCTTCCCAAAGATGTGAATCTTGGATACCATTCTTGTTCTTTCTTCCTCCGTTCTCTCCCTTTTCCTTGTAAATAAGCATGCTTACAGCCTTCCCTTCTGATTACACAGGTAGAGGAAGCAGATCACCTCTGAAATCATGCTCTCCATGGAAAGGAGATGAAAAGGCCTAATGAGCAAAAGTGACCTGGAAAAAAGAAAATGGAAGAACCGTGGATAGCTGCCAGCAGCTCTGCTGAGGACCCAGCCTGCTTGCCAGGAACTGAAAAGCTGCTAGCAATTGTAGGTGACTAAACCTGGGACATTGTTTCAATGTCTGCCAAAATCAACAGTAGGCCAGAAGATGGCACATAGCAACTGCTGGACTTGTCTTCCAGTTCTGCTGACAAACTCCTGGCCAGTTCCCAGTCCTGTGACTCAGTTTCCCTGTCTCTGGAATGAGAAGAGCTGCTAACTTTTGTTACAAAAAAATAAACACACTTTATGTATGTCAGGAAATTAGCAAACACAGCAGTGGGAAGGGATCAACAGAACAGATTGTAATGATGAAAGAGCTAAACTAAATGTCTCTGCCTTCAGATGCCTCATGCACGGCCAAGGCTAGAGGTCAGCAGAAACCAAGGAAAAAAAATCCCCTTCCCATAAAAAGTACAAAGCATTCAAACCATTTGCAGCTTATCAATAAGACACAATTACATGATAGGGAAACAGGTCCAGTTCCTGTACTGTAAGCCTTGCCTCCTCCCTTTCCTTACAAGAGAGTGTAAAGCTTTTGTACAGGGACAGTTTACAGGGACAACTTAAGACACTGAACACAAGACCCTGCCTGGACTCCATCTGGGGGGGGGGTGGGCAACTGCCTCGCCTTACTTGTTGATGGCCACGTCCTTTATTGGACCTTGTCTCAAGTACATGTAGATCCCTATTTAGCAAGCTACTTAAGTACTTCACAGCTGTGTTTAAGCATACTTTGCTGAATTAAGGCATAGGACATTAAAAACTGTAACTATATAGAAAAGAACATAAGCCCAAATATATTTAGCAGTCTAAACAGATTTTACTGTACAACATGAACTTTTGGCTCTGCAGAGAGGTGCTTGTTTCTATCTCCAGCTGTTTAAAAACTAAGCTTGCGCACTGTATTCAAAATTGTTCCTTTCAGCCCCATGCCTGTATATGAGGAGCAGCAGGACCACAGGGCACCCTGCTGCGTTCACAGATCACACAAGACCACATCTGACCTTGGCCTTAGCACACTTATGCTCAGATGTGGCTCCATGTGTGGCTATGCTGGTTTCGCTACACACACGTATGGATCCTTGGCCAGATCCAAGGAGAACAAATGACGGACCAAAGCCATTCTCCAAGGTACTGTACAAACACTGGAAAGAAAGAGTACCTTGAGTCTAAAGAATAAATAGGAAACGTATGCCAAGAATCCTGAAGAGGATTCAACAATGGTAATGTTCCTTAGACCTTTCCACATGATGTTTTATAAACTAAGACTTTTAGCCAGCCTTGAATCAAAAGAGGTATCAAGTGAAGATGAACCAAAGAATGAGCAAGGGGTGGTAAGAGGAATGTGCATTTTACCTTCCAGAGAGGACATACTTCTTCTTCTTCTTACCACAGAACAAGATCAAACTGGTTTAATCACAGAGTATAAACACTAGGCTAAAAAGTAGATCTAGTGTACCTAGAAAGAGGGTAATAATTTAAGTACGCCCAATTACTGTATTTGTAATAAAGTAGCTTTATTTCAGATGATAAAAGACACACAGTGCCTCAAGGCACAGTTCCTCTGGGACTGAACCCATGCTCATGCTCAGGTTCAACTTACAGGTAGAATGAGCCCCTTGCTTCTATGTAGTGAATGAAGTTCGGGCAAGAACTAGCCCTCACAGGCTGAGCGCTATTGCATTTTCTTACCATTTTGAAACACTCAATATTGGGATGAATTTCTTTCTATTAAGTCTGTAAGACCATAGTATTTACTTCTTTCATTCACTATGTGTTTTGCTTCAGCTATTATATTCAGTAATTAACCTTTTCAGTAAACTTCTTTTAAAAGCAGTTCCATACAATATTTTGGATTTATTTTCTGGAACTGGTTCCTTGAACTCTAGTAGATCCCAGCTCATGTCTGGGGTGAACATAGGCAACCAGGGCTGCTTCCAGAAGAATTAATTTGCAGTGTTTTGTGAGCAGGACAGAGCAGAAGAGGAGCAAAGATGAAGTGCAGACATTTACAATGACATACACATTCATGGGAACCAAGTTTTTGGGAATACCTATCATAATATTTCTTCTTATGAATGTTTTAAAAATTAAAATCGTCTTAATATATTCCTTCTCTCCCACTCTCAGGAACAGTTACTGTCACAGATACTTTCTTTAGAAGGTTTATATCTGACTGCACATTTCCAGGAAAAAGCCTTTGGCCCCAGTTGTCCAGGCATCTGCAGACATGCATTGGTCACAAGCAACTCAGCGGGACAACTCGCATGGAGGAAGTTATATTTAGCTATTTATTTATGCAGTTTTTTAAGGTTTAAATTCTTTTACTTAGGACAGCTGGACTTACAACTCTGACATTCGAATGATGGGAAACTATTTCCTCCCAAAGAAAGAAATGTTACTGATGGACATTCTGCCTCCATCTTCTTGTGAGAGTAGTATCTATGCTTCCTCAAAAGCAAGTATCCTTTACATAACTGAAGTTAACTTAATAGAAAAGATAATGTTCTCTCGTTAAGTGGTATAGACCATGTATAAAGAAAACATACATATAGAAAGAGAGGGAGTAGTGCGTTGCTACCATTGTCGTCTGTGGAAATTATTGCCTTTACCTCTTGTCCAGTTTTGGATTTAGTTTCTAATCCCTTTAACAGGCTTTCCCAAATCCTGAGTAGTTTAAACTATTATTTAATATCTTCTTTGCCATGAAGATTTTCTGTCTGTGTCTCTCTATGTACATTATATTATGTATGCACATACACATAATATTATTATTCCCTTAGTAGCAATTAAGCAGTATAATCCACCTCAAAGATATTTACAACAATTTAAACTACCCTGAACCAAGGAGTTTAGAGGATTAGAGATGAGATTTAAGCAGTTACTGAGGGGATAAATTTTACAGTGCCTGTGCACTGCAGCACTGTTTGTCTTTAAGGCCAGAGAACGCAGGGTTTGGAAGTGACTGAAGGAAAGAAGGAAATGAATCAAAAGTTGAGTCAGGTTTAAAGCCCAGAATAGTTTGTTTGTTGAAATCTTTTCACTTCCATGTTTAGAGGACAGCAGACAGCTGGCTCCTTGGACAAGTTTGTCCAACTTCCTTGCAATATCCCTCCCTTAGTGCTTTGAAGACAGTCAGTAAGCGTGTGTGCACTCCCGCACTGTCTCCAGCACCCTGTGTGCCAGCGGGGTAGGCAGGCAGAGTAAGTCTGGCTTAAACCGAAAGCTCTGCTGTCTTCAGTAACACAGGGCATGCTCTGGGACAGAGGGCTTAAAACGGCACTGAAAGTTCAAGCCACCCTGGATTTATCAAAGGAAAAGAGTATCCAGGGATAAAAATTTTTCTATGCTGAAGAAGCAGAGCACTGTTGTTTGATTTTTCTGATGCCTGTGTAGTGAACCAACACACCAGCATTGCTTCATGTTTAAGGGCGCACCCTGTCATGTATTTATATCAACACATTTATGCTTTTCAATCTCAGACTCCTCAGCTGAAATAGGGTTTGGCTGAAGGTGTCTTTGAAGTAAAACTCACCCAACGTATTTATCTCCTGCACAGTCCCTGGGGCCCTTTCCTCTAAGTCTACCTTGTCAATGAAGCAAGAGTAAACTCTCTCTGAAACTGCCCTTCTTTATGAAACACCTGGGATATTTCCCATTTCTCTCTCTCTCTGCCAGTGAGAAGCTAACACTAAAAAGTAAAAAAACTAGAGAAAAATTATTGTTGCCACCTGGTGAGTTAAATGTACCTCCCACATACTTCCCCAATAAATTCCTTCTATTATTCTCAAAGGGTTGGCCTTTTTTTTTCAAATTTATTTATTCATGAGTAATATCTTATATACAAAAATGCATCAATCTTCCTGTCACACCCCAGGTGTCAGCTTGTATTAACCACTCCAGAAGAGAGCAGCAGAGTCAGAGTAGGAATGGAGCTATCTGGAGGGAGTGGACTTTCAAAGCCGTCGGTCTCCCAGGTGTGACTTTGCCCAGCAGCTCAAGGGCAGCCGTCCCGGCAGCCTCCCGGAGCAGCCCCCAGCAGCAGCGCTCCTGCTCCCTTCCCCACGCAGGGCTCTGGCAAGCCTGGGAGCTGGGAAAATGTACCCTCTGCGTGGTCAATTTTGCTTTGTTAATGAGAGCATGAGGCAACTCCTTTCTGAACATACATTTACTTCCCTTCCTAAGAAATCTTTTCTAAAATATTTGTGTCTGCTGCTTGCTAGAAAGAAGAGAGAAATAGCAAAATGCGTGTGGAAGACATGTGGATGGAGGGGCCAAGCACAAGGAAGCCCTGTAGCATAGGTGTCACTTCCTGGAGATCCACACTTGGTCATGGATGGCACAAGCCCGCTGTGGTCTCCAAATGCTGAGAGGAAATGCTCATTACTATTTCTCCTTGCGACTGTGGCCACTTTGCTTAATAAAGAGACTCATTAAGGGGAATGACCTATTTGCAAAGCCTGTAAAAGTCCTAATTCTTTTGTGTGGTGTTTTTTTCTCTCACTCTCAAAAAAAAAAAAGGATTTCAAAATACCTTTAAGTGCCTGCAGCCGTGTCATGGGACAGTGAATTGCCACATTCACATGCTAGAAGGAGAAACAATTTTTGGGTATGGCAATGGATTTCATGTTTCAAGTGCTCAGAAGGTTATTGCATTTAATGGGGAGTGGGGACGGAAATTACAAAAATGATGATAAATAGCTTGCCATAGCCCATCTATAAATTTCACCTGCTGACATGGTTTAGTGGGCAGATGCTAATACCACCCTTGGGAGGAAGAAGGAAACCAGCGCTGGGACAGGAAGGGGTTAGGCAAGATTTAAGTGAGTGTACAGGAAGCAATAAAGGTTGTGGAGATTTAGCTCGAGTCTGGTGAGTGTTTGATTGAATCCTTGGTTAGGGAACAAACTTGACAACATTATCTGTTTTTGTTGTAGGAACAACTGTTCACTTGTCTAAATCCTGCCCTCAGCACTGATATATATCAGCCTTCAATTTACTCTCACTTCCATTCGAATCACAGTATGAATCAAGCACATCCCCCCGCTCCTATGCAGATGGCGTGCAGAGAAGACTATGCGCAGTTTGTTTTAAGGATTTTTTTTTTTTTTTAATTGAATTAGGCCTGATTTGTTCTTCCATTTCCTGCCTAGGGTGAGTTTAGCACAGGTGGTGTCTTCCAGGGCAGGGCGGGCAATTTGGGTGAAACCTCAAAGCTGCCTGAACACGCCGCGCTCACCGCTGCCAAGCTGAGCCCGCGTTTTGCAAGTCCAAGTCTGGCAGGCAGCGATACCGGCGGGGCCAGCCCCGGGAAGGGCTCTGGGAGCTCAGCCCCGGCCGCCGGCGGGGGAGCCCGGCCAGCCGCCTCTCAGCAGCCCAAGCCAGCGTCAGGTGCCAGAGCGGATCAGATCAGAGGCCCAGCTAGCCTGAAATCCTGCCTCTCCCGCTCGCCAGGAACACATGCAGAAGAACCCCCCCCCTGCAAAGGACAAATGCCCGTCCAAAAACATGCCCAGCAGTCAAGTTTCACTGCGAGTGGGAAGTACTCCTTGTCACAAGCCCTGAAGCAGAGATTTGAGTCACTAGAATAATATTACATTAAAATATGAGTTAATAGATTAACTTTTACCCTGGATAGTTTAACTGTAGATGTAGGTGATATCGATTGCGATGCCTAACATTTGTTAATCCTGCTAAGCTCTTTACCTCAGTATTTTCTCAAGGCCACGGCAGAGACACTGTGTTAAAAAAGCATTTGCTGTTTTAGATTTAAACTTGTTGCTTTTATTTCCAAGTGTCTCTCTGATATTTATGACAAGAGAGGGTAGCACAGGAGTGACCACATGACCCTGCGGTACCATCTATTATTTTATATACTGCAGTGACATCTCTTACTTGCCACCTTCCACAACTCAATCGTCCATATCTTCATCTCAAAGTGTTTCCATACCTCTTCATCACAGGTTTTGTTACTCTTTTCTGGACTTAAAAATATGTCAGCCATATAATCTTTTATGAGGTGAAACTACCCTTACCTAAAAACAGCATTCTAGCTGAGGACGTGCCATTGATCTTTCCATAAAAAGGCATTGTAATTCTCACAGCACTATCCTTTATGCCTCCCTTAATAGGAGGATAACCTGATTCTGGGAACCTATTCCCAGCATGCATCTAGCTGGAAAGAGGTTCAGGTTCTCTGAGTTTTGACCAGAACTTTTTATGATGCAGCAGGTCCCAACGCTACATCTATCAGCGGTGTCACCTTTGCCATACACGCACACAAGGCTCTGCCCCGCTATCTGCATCCCGCTCGATGCGAATTTCGGCTGCCATGCATGGCCTTTGCTTGCCTGCCCAAAATAAAACGCTGAGCACCATTGTTGGCTGGCCATTGTCCCCCATGCTGTGGAGGTGGTCGCGGTGCAGGGCTAAGCAATAGCAACATCTCCAGGGGGCCCGGGTCAAAGGTGGAGGTTATGACCTCTTGTGTATCATTAGGCAATTAGCCGGGGCCCTCTCTAACCTCTCAAAACAGAGGGCCCTGGGCAAACCGTCCATCCCTAGCCAACCATGGCTGACCTTCCTCTATCCATAGCCGCACTGAAAGTGTTTTGACACCCTCTCAGATATTTTGTTCTGCATATGAACAACATTATTATATGTTTTTTCTTTCTGCGTCTTGCAAACTTGCAAGTTTTTGAGGCACTGGAAGAAGACCGTATTCCAAGAATTTCATAGACCAGGAGGGGACCGGCACTCTCGGAACCGCCTCAGAAACAGGCTGGGTATTTACAGGTTTTGTTCAAGATACTATCCCTTCTCAGGACCCTGCTATCAGTATCAAAAATGTAATGTTTTTACCCAAAGCGGCTTAGAAAAGGGGGGCCAGAACCATGTGTGAAATGAAAAGATACAGAAGGGAAAGATTTAAGGATTTAGATATAATTGAACCTAGCCAACTCAGCTAAGCAGACCCCACTGATGTCATTCCTGATTCCCTTGAAAATGGACTCAGATTTGGTCATAATAAAATGGGCAAATCTCAAATGCCTTTTTCTAATTTTTCTTCTCTTTGTATTTGCAAACCCAGTCTTAGGAGATATGTGCCCAGGTATGCCTGGAACATTTCTGATTGTGCACTGAAAGGTTAGATGGTCTGATGGTCTGAATATGCTGTTTCTGAGACAGTGGTGCTTTCTACTAGTATAATTGACACCAACGTCCTTTGCAAGAGACAGTGAAAACAAAAGAAAGGGAGGTTAAAAGGAAAGATGAAGGAAGGAAAGAGGAGTCAGTCTGACAGAAGATGAGAAATCAGAACGCCAGATGTACACTACATGTATAGTATTTTATCAGATTACTCTGTAAGCAATGGTGCAATTTTATGTATAAGACAGTACAGGCCTTTCCCTCTCAAGGCTGTGGTAAGAGAGAGAAAAGATGGTCTTGTTGTTAAGGTAGTGACACAGAATTCAGGAGATCTGGCTCCCATTCCTGGCTCTGACACAAACCTTGTGTAAATCACTTAATCTCTCTGTGCCTCTGTTTCCCATCTGTGAAACAGAGATAACACATCCTTTTTCTCACCCCAGTGTGTCTTGTCTATTTAGATTATCTGCTTTCCTGGGCAGGGAAAGCTTCTTACTGCATGGGCTTGGGTTTTCAGTTTGTTTGTCCTCAGTGCTTTTTGCTGGACCTTTTAAGACCAGAGGGAACCACAGTGATCATCTGGTCATGACCCCTTATACAAGACAAGTCCTGGGAGCTCCCAGAATTAATTCCTGTTTCAGCAGCTGTGATAGACAAAAGAGTAGATTTTAGGAGAAATATATATATATAGAATGTAAAAAAGAAAAAATCCCCAAATCCAATGTAGCTTTTGGTAAACAACTGATCAGTAACCTTCACTGATAAAAGCCGGTGCTTTATTCCTTGCTTGATTTTGTCTAGGCTCTTTTCCCACTACTGGAGTGAATCTTCAACTACTGGCTGTTATCCTTGCTGAACTCAAGAGCCCTCTCTGATCGATGTGTATGTATTTATGGTGGGACTTCTTTTTCCTAACATTAACTATGCATGTAATCTAACCTAGCTGTCCAGTGATGGAAGAACCTGAATATGAGAATTCATCCCAAAGATCTTGCATACCTGTCTTGGGACAGGACAAAATGGCCTCTGAAGAGGTCTATATTGACTATTAATGGACCCTGGATAAACTTTTTATCCTTATTTGCACCCATAGGATAATTCTGGAGCAGTCACATGATGTTCTCCACTTTTCTTCTTGACATAGCATTTCTTTACAGAATTTGTACTCGAGATTCATTGCACTTCATGATGAGAGCAATTGCGATTGTAACTTGACTTCGTCCAGGTTGCTCCTCCTGTTAATGTGTATTCAGTCCCTCTTTTCTGCATCATCACCATACACCGATAATTGGTGAGATCCAGTGAGATAAGTGGATTTGAAATATTTTCAAGAGAGGACAGAATTCAATCTTCAGTTTTTCTAACCTGGGCAAGCGAGTGCTCTAACCACTGAGTAATTGAATAAAAGACCTTTTCCTGTGGTCATGTGTTAAATGAAGGCTGCATCTGTTTTTGCATTTTGTGCACAGGCTGAGCCTTCAAGTGTGCCACAAGCACACTCCTTGGACCAAGCTCTGTACGGGAAACAGGCAGACAAATGTATAGTTATGACATTGATACTGAACCGCTCAACCCTGTCAGGATTGAGGTGTCTTCTGGGAGTGCACAAAAGCAGAACCTCAGTTGCCTTGGAAACTTCTCCAGCTGAAAACTGAGGATATTAAGGCAGTTCTGGGCAGCCACTGAGCTGAGCTTTTAGGATTGCCATTTTAGATTCAGATGCCTAAACTCCTCCTAACTTCTCTCTTTAACCACTGTTTGCAGAGCTGGCCTCTATTTGAATAATCAAAATGTCAAGCCACACAAACATCTTACAGAAGGCTAAATCTATTGCATCGAAACTGTAAATTAAATCACCCCATTTGAAATCTGATTTAAAATTATATCAAGTCAGTTTGACAAGAACCATCCTGATTGTCATTAATTCTGTCGCCTTCTTTTAATTTCTTATTACTCAAGCACCCTATCAGCCATTCCATTATTTTGCCTGGGATCGAAGGTAAGCTGACAGGCCTATAATTACTTGGGTCACTGCATTTACCTTTTTTAAATATTGGCACAACATTAGCTTTCTTGTAGTCCTCTGGAACATCCCCAATGCTCCATGGCTTGTTAAAAATCAAAATTAATGGTCTGTAGTGCTCCTTGACTATCGATCTTAAAATCTTGGATGCAAATTATCCAGACACACTAATTTTAATGTATCTAACTTTAGTATCTGCTGTTCAACACATTCCCTTAGTTACTGCTAGAATGGAAAGCATTTCATCATCATTCTGTCCTGAATCATCCGGCTTTTCCCCAAATACCAAACAGAAGTATTGATTGAACACTTCTGTCTTTTCTGCATTATTATTGAGAATTCTACCAGCTAATAGACGGATTAATACCATATCTAGGATAGGCTTTATACCTGAAATCCTGTAAAATTTCCTTGTGTTCTGTTTATGCATTTCTACTCATATCATTCTGCTTCCCTACTGAATTTTCTACTATTTTTGCTTTGAACTTCTAGTGCTTGCTGTATGCTCCCTTTCTCATTTTCCTGTTTACCCATTTATTCCCCTGGTTTAGGGACTCATGGCAGTTCCCTGCTTTATGAAATTGACCCTTTGGAAGTCAACATATACATGTTTGTGTCCATTAAACTGAAAATAGGATCAGGGACGTGTCTATGCCTTTCTTCATCTAAAGCCCTTTGAAACTTGGCCTCATACACAAGTCCATTGTATCCAAATCTGTATTTCCCTGTATTCTTGGATGTCCTGGTTTCAGCTAGGATAGAGTTAATTTTCTTCTTAGTAGCTGGTACAGTGTGTTTTGGATTTAGTGTGAGAACAATGTTGATAACACACTGATGTTTTAGTTGTTGCTAAGTAGCACTTATCCTAAGTTAAGGATTTTTCGGTTTCGCATGCTCTGCCAGCAAGCAGGTGCACAAGAATCCAGGACGGAGCACAGCCAGGACAGCTGACCTGAACTAGCCAAAGGGATATTCCATACAATAGAACATCATGCTCAGTATATAAACTGGGGGGAGTTGGCCGGGAGGGGCAGATCGCTGCTCGGGCGTCCATCAGTGGGTGGTAAGCAATTGCATTGTGCATCACTTGTATTTTCTTGGGTTTTATTTTTCTCCCTTTTTTTTCATTATATTCCTTTTCATCACTATTATTATTATATTTTTAATTATTGTTGTTATTATTTTATTTTATTTTCCTTTAGTTATTAAACTGTTCTTATCTCAGCCCATGAGTTTTACTTCTTTTTTTCGATTCCTCTCCCCATCCCACTGGGAGGGGAGAGGAGTGAGCAAGCGGCTGCGTGGTGCTTAGTTGCTGGCTGGTGTCCAACCATGACATTGGAATTAATAATTATTTTGTTAAGTGAATCCATCAGTATTTAGTTTGTGATCCAAAACTTCAGCTGATGAATGCTGTTAAAGAATTTTCTGTCATTACAGGAAGAAATGAAGTAAAACTGGGTTCTTCCTAAAACTTCAGAGACATACTGCTGACATACGTAATAATCATTTGGAACCGGCAGCAGCAGAACCTCTTTCTGATTCCACCAAGGAGACTCACACCTTCCTCTCATGAAATCTTGGGACTTTTCTATCAAGTAAGCAATGAACCTCCAACAACTTCCTACAACACAGGACATGTGCCATGCAGATGAGCAGCTTTGATGTCATGCAACAGTGAGCAGCGATGCTTACATAGACGTGTCTTTTTTTAAGCACTTCACAGGAAAAAAAGAAACTACATTGTTTTCTCAATTCAGTATTCGAGATAAATTGAGTACTAAAATTCACTGCGAGTTCAGAGAAAAAGGGGATTTTCTAGGAGAAGTCAACAAGTTCTGTGTTGGACTTCGTGCAGATCCCTTAATGTCATTATCATGTATTCTAATAGGCTTTACCTACAGTCTCTATGGACCAGACACTAAGAATCAAACCATATTGCTCCCTTGAAGTCAACATTGCTGTACTCATTCACCTCACTGAGATGTAGCACTAACTGCTTTCAAGAAATAAGACTGATTCTTTGCATAATCAGCTCGCTGAATGACTGGGATTGCTCTACACTTCTGGGGAAAGCAACCAGCACTTTCTCCTGCTAGTACCTGTAGTGATGATGGAGGATGTCATTTCTTTCTCAGCATTAAAGCTACAAAAGCTGAGGTGGAATGTATGAGAGTACATCGCACTAGCAAGGGGTGTGAGAGCTGAAGATGACAAGGTTCCAACAACTGCAAAAAGGGTACAAGAGTGAAAAGTGAAATAGCACTAATTCAGAGAAATTTAGAGTAAGACAGAAAGCTTTACCCTTGGCCTATCCAGATGTATGCAGAAGCTACAGGCATTTCCAAACCATGACTGATCTCACCACCCTCCACCCTGCAAAAACTAGTCCCAGAAAAAGCTGATTGTGGAGACAAAAATGGTTGCTGTGTAAGTAGCTGCAACTAATCAATCCGAAGCAAGGCAGCACCATTTAATAAGTCAATAAAATATCAAAACCAACTTATACTTCTAGAGTGGCATTATGCATACTAACTAAGCTGCAGAAACTCCTTGGTGGTTCATAACTATACAAACAAAACCTCAACTCCATTGAACTCAAAGGGAGTGTTCATCTATGCACTTATACAAAGAGCAAAACAAACTTCTGCTGACAATACTTTGCTGTTTAAAATGACAAACATACACAAGGAAAAACAAGTCTGACGTTCCAGAGAGGCGTTAGGGCATGCCTACTCACATCAAGATGCAGAACTGAGGCCTTATCAGAAAATTCTTCAAGACAAAGACATTTCTTCTTTAACCGCTTTTAAAGCATGTTGCAGTTGCAGACATTTCTGAAAATGAATGAAGAATATGTTAAAGCACAGATTAAGCAAATAAAGACTAGGAATCACAGCTTCCTAATCTGTAAGAAACCTCTTTTACAAGCAAATGCCAGAAGGAAGAGGTTGGTAGCTTGCCTGATTTCAGAGCTGAGGGACCTACAGGTGCTGACAGTTGTACATCTGCTTTTCTTGTCTTCTCATGGACAGGAACCAGATCCAATCCAGGAGCTCTGTAGGCACAAGTCCAACGTAATAATCTCAAAGTGGCCCAGCTGTTGTTCTTGATCAGTTCAAGCGCATTTTGCACTCATGATCAGCAGCAAGACCCTACAGCCATGGGGACTTCCGTGTGATCTGAGTTCCCAGCTGTGGCAATAAGCAAATCATCAAAGGATGATAAAGTCAATATTGCTCAGTTGCCTTGGGAACCAGACAAATGCCCAGACCGTTCCCTTTGGTAACAGAGTGGGGAGATAAGTCATCACTACCTCCCTCCTATGAAGCATTCCCAGAGCTCCTGCTCCCTGAGGTATGTGGGATGTGTCTTGCAGGTTTTGGAGAGATGAACATTTCAATGCGTGGCTTGTGTAATCAGAGCTTTGGTTACAAGCCATGGTAATAAGCCATGCTAAGAGGCAGGATATAGTTGCTTGTGTTTAGCACCACAATAATGCAACGGCTCCAGTGCTGGCCCACATGTAGCCAGCTTGGTGCGTGAGTGGAGCAGAGGTGTGATTGCCTGTACCCATCAGGGTAGACAAAGCTGAATGACTCAAAAGCAGACATTGGATTAGAGCCCCATATATCTGACTCACAGACCTATCCTTTAACCACCAGCCACTTCTCAGAAAATGCGCCTGGGTAAAAAACTTAAATGGTATTCTTAGAAGGGGGGGGGGGAGGAGAAGAGTCTATCTTAAGAGAAGCCTCAGTGTTCAGCTGAAGGACCCTACCAAGGCTCAAAAACCTCAGGTTTAAACAGCTCTAATCCAGTTTGACCAGCAGCATCTGAATAAAGGCAGACCAATAATCCCTTCTCAAGGTTCAAATATTACCTTGTGTAAGCGCACTGTCTTGCACTTATTTCTCATTCTTCTGAAAGCTACTTCTGTTAAACTACCCAAAACAAAAACACGACACGTGCATAGAAAGAAAGGGTCCAAAAAAAAAGTCTTACAGCTGTTGTAAGCACTTAAACATTTCAACAGTGTTTATAAGTGTATGCCAAACTGGAATTGTTTCTCTCATAATATTATGATTAGTATAGCAAAGAACTCCAAATTCATAAATAATTGTGTAGCATCACTCAGAAGGGAATATCATACAAAGGTTATTTGCCCTAATGTTTTGGTCCAAAGATCTCTCAGTAATGACAGTAGAAATCCAAACATTGACATTAGTGTAATTTCTCTGATATTATGTAACTGAGAGATATCATAACATTCCTTTGTCACAAATCACCATCAAGACACTTTTCAGAAATTACAGTAATGTGGCTGGCTCTTTCCTTTTTTAAATGAAATTCGTCGCTGACTTGACATGTAAGATGTGTAAATGAGAAGTAATTCTTTAAAATTCCTATTGACACCTAAAATAAGAACATCTTCATAAGACCTCCAGCAATATCTTGTGTTAATATATGCAATTAAAAAGAAAGGAAAAAAAAACCCAAACCAAACTAAATTAAGTGAAAAGAAAAGAGAAAAGATTCTTTTGAGGAAAAAATAATATATATCAATAATTCTAACAGAGAAAAACAAATGCAGATTTAGGAAGACGGAGAAGAGGAACTCTAATTATATTGATCAGGGAATATAAGGATGACAAACAGAATACATACCTGAAGACCTCAGATACCAGTTTGCTGCCCACTGCTGAAAAGGCAATCTCCAGCTCACAAAAGACTGTATACATTAGGTACATTCTGCAGGCACTTCTGACATTTAAGGAAACATCTTCCAAATATAAAGCAGTAGGTGACAGAAAGTACAAATTATTTGGGCCTTCATCTGAAAAGCAACAAAATGCAGACCCAGAAGATCTGTTGAATTTCTAAATATTTTCTAATCTCGCTAATTCCTCATCAGTCTCAAAGGCAAAAGATTACCAACACTCAAGCTGAACAAGAATGATCTAAGTGCTATTCAACAGGGATTCAGCATACCGTCTCCTCGAGGTTGATTTATGGCTGGTCATCTTTGCTTTAATGCCCTAGAAGTCTCTCCTACATAATATATGTTATCAAGATTGAGTAAATTACAAAAGAAGCATCATGCATAATTCTAATTCTCTTCTCACAACAGGATGTTTATTTCCTGTTTTGAGATAGTAAAAAGGATTTCCAGTTATCATATTACAGCAATTTACAAAAAATGCCTGTAGGCAGGAAGTTCATGAAGAGTGAAACTGGCTCATAACTAGGTTAGCACATGTGAATGGACTCTGAAATGTAAATTTATCTTATAAAAAAAAAAAAAAAGGAGCATCAGACAAATACACCCAGGTATTAAATGAAGCAAAGGTCACAGTGGCAAGATTAGTGCCTAGAACAAGAGGTACCTGGTCCAGGCTGGAACATCCAGGCACCCATTATGAAACTAATTACAATAATGCTAAGCCAGTCTTTTAAATAAATAACTCTTTGTTTCCTAAGGAATAAAAGAGAAAAGACCTCATCTTTCAGTCTCAGGCTTTTCATCAGCCCCTTTGGGCAGAACTGGATCCTCACTCTGAACTCCTGCAGATGCCCATGGACATGCCTGAGGCTGTCTGAGAGCAAGATTTGGCCTCTGGTGGACTTCAAGCAAAGTTATGTGCTTGCAGGTGAAATTCAGACTTGCACAGAGGCATGAAACCTATAGAAATCTTGAGCCCTGGGGGGAACTGAGTGGTGTGAAAACATTGTATACACTCTTCAGAAGATGCAGCCTGAAAACTTGGTCTCTGAAAGTGGGGTGGCGTTCAGGGAAATGTCCTCGTGCTTAAATATCTGGTTCCTTTGGGAAGGTTCAAGCTGTAAATGCAGAGATGTGGTGGGTGCTCAGAGCATGCTGTGACTGCTCTACACTTAGCAATTGACCCCAAATGGCAGCACAACAATCCTGAACTCCTTCAGTGTGTGGAAAACCACAGCCAACATCACCATCTTTGTAGTCCCTTTCCTCCCTGCCTCCATCCTTCCTCCTCCCGTCATCCCAGCATGTCCCCAGGTGGGAGCACTGGGCCTTGCCGAAAGCCAGTTTCACAGGCTGCTGCAGTACCAGGTAGGGTGTCCCTCAGGACTTCTCTAATGTGCGTGGGTGGTGTAAACAGCCACCCACAGACCTGCCTCCTCTCCTCTTTTGCCAGGTTCTGCCCTGGACAAAGAGGCACTCCCTCACTACAGCAGAGATAAAGAAAATTATCATCAGGAAATGAAATTCCTCAAGCTTCAAATGCATCTGCAAAAGAATCATTAATCAGCTGTATGAAGGAAGGGTGGATGCTCTGGTGAACTGTAGGCATACACGTAATTTGAAGGTGCAGTGCAACATCACAGATACCGTTAATTAGAAGAGCAGCCATCCTTTGAACTCTGAGCTCCTTTTTCATTTAACTTCATGAAACCCACTTGGCATGTTGCTCACTGATTGGGGTACTTGCTGTTCTTATGATTACACCAGGCCCTCAACATTTCCATGGATGTTCTCAAGGAACACATGCCTGGGAAACTACAGGGCAGTGTTTAGCAGGTATGGACAAAGCCACAAAGATAATTCACTAGCACCAGGGAGGCATCCATCTTTCAATAGGATGAAATTAAATACACACCCAAATGTCACTAAAACAATATCTCATCCTTTTCCGAAGTTGATCCTCAGCTGGTATTGATGGGGAGAATTCCACCATTTTCCAAAGAGGCACCTCAGACCCACCTGGGTATCTGACTGAAAGAGTGCGACATATTAGGTACAAGTCAGAGAACCAGAGGTAGATTCCTCCCACTGAAAGTGGTGTAAACCTGCAGTAATACCACTGATGTCAGCTGGGTACCACAGATTGCCACCACTGTGTTTTAAAGAAGCACTTGATATTTGATCTCATTCTTTTTCACAAATCCACCTTATATGGCCATCAGGCATAGTCACTCCTTTTGTCTTTGTTATGCTGCCACTGCTGTAATTAATCTTTTTCCAAACACCCTATTGGCAATTTCCCTAATGCACACATCCTCCCTCTCCCTCACTCCCTCTCTCTCTCTTCCAATTCCTCTCTGCTGTGCACTTGCCCCTCCCCAGCCTTTTGGGAACAAATCATCTCTTCAGCCTGTGAGCCAGATTGTCTTCAAACTCCTCTTATCTAGGCACAGAAGTCTTTTACTTGGATGTATCTGTGCCCCGAATATGGGCTTGGTTACTCAAACGGTGGTATAAATTAAACCTAGGCTTCACATTAACATTAGTACTAACATAACCACTTGGCAGTGTGGGTGTAAGCAAAATCTTGTTAACAGGCTTTAAGGTCTGACTGGAGGGGTACATGTTATTATTTTAAATAATTTGTCATTTTTTCCTATCAAAACAAAACTTTTTGGAAGTAACTCTTTTTGAGTCATGTGAATCATCTAAAATTAAAAATCATTCCTTAATAAATTTTTAACTATGAAATTGAAGCTAATTTCAAAGCAAAATATTTTCAAGAAAATAAAATCATGGTTTTTTTCATAGAAAATGCTGAGATGGAAATTCCAACCAGTATTAAAAATTCGGTACCTGAAATGTAATTTTAGTTAACCCCAAGAGGCAGATCCTATAAGGAAAAAAATCTTCCAAACATTCTACTCAAGAGCTAGGGGGAAAACAGTCCTTTGGTTCTGGGTTGCTTTTATCACATGTAGCTGAAGCAAGGACTGGAGGGGTTTGCCTGGACTGGTGGGTCAGTGAACTACTGGGAGGAAAGTGAGCATGGCCAGGCAGCCCCTGCTCACCCCTGTTTTGTACTCTCACAGGTGCTGGAGTCAGGGGGATTTAGCAGCCGCTGGCACTGGCCTCTCCGGCATTGTCTGCCACTTGTCCTTGCCCATCGAACCTTTTGCTTATATTAACATTTGCGCTCCTTGTATCACAACAGCAGCGAAGTCTGTGTTTGTATAACCCACCCAGTTACACAATCTACTGATTGTGTGATTCTTCACAAAAAATAAAGAGGCAGGCAGTTTAAAACTTTTCATAAATTCTCATAATAATAATAATAGCAAATAGACAGATTGATATGTGTACTACAGCACTTCCCCAAATTGCTTTTTCCCTTACAACGTAACCCCCTTGCTTTCCTGACACAGCTTCTGTGATGACAGGTGCACTCTCTGATTGCCTGACCCAGTCCTGTGAACCATCTAAATCCTCCTGTTCCTGGTGGAACCCCCCCCATCCCTTCTTGATCCATGTGTCATGCCATGCTTTGCACACCCTAATAGTACAAATAACATTAGAGACACCAAGGTGGGAGTTAGGTGTGCAGGCAGGACATCTCGCCTGCAGTCAGCCAGGTGCATACTCCCTGGACACTGAGGTAAGTGCAGCCACTTTTTCCCAGGTGCTCTTTCATCCAGGTCCACCTCCAGGAGCCAACACAAAATAGAGTTACCTGAGTCACTTGAATAGCAGGAAGACAGACACTCCACTGATATTTGTGTTACTGTGAGATAACTTTGTTCTTCATGACCAGACAGGTTAATTCCATAAGACCTTACCACCTTGCTTTCTGTAACCAATTGGCATATACCACATTGATGTTGATGGTTGTCCAATGGCTGGATAATGGCCAAGTACTATTTTCTTAAGTTTCAATTCACACACACAGAGGCAGACAATGAACATATTTCTGCCACTGATGTTCCCAGCACAATTTGGGTGGTTTTGTTTTTTCAGTGGTAACCATGATTTTGGTGGGAAAAGCAGCAATGATAGATTTCATGTTCTTCTATCACCACAACACTGACATCCGGTTTGCCAGTGATAGTCCAGCCAGCAACAGATTTGCAGCAGTGTGGCATAAATTGCTGACAGAGGATGATGGAAGTCTGCCTCAGGACTTCCTGAGGGTGTCAGGTCTGAGATGTCTTAGCACTGTACAAGGGAAGCAAACTCCTTGCACAGTTCCTTGGAGGTCCTGGCCCTCCCAGATCCAGGACAGGCTTTTTTGTGCCATTTTTTCCTTGTGCTCCAGCTCAGCTGTCTGTGGTTGGTGCCTAAGGACTCTGAAATCCTCATGGCTGCAGTCAGAGGTCCCCAGGTGGTCTGTGTGATCCGGTGTGTGAAATCACCCTCTGAACACCACCAGAAAGCTCTATACCATGTCCCATGCTATCCTTCCATCCCCAGCCTCGCACCAGCTTTGGTCTCTCCCATCTCATACCACCTTGGGTCCGCTGAAGGCAGAGTGATTGGGTTGAGGTTTCCCACCTGTCGGGTCAGCACTGCCTGTGTTTGCTCAGCAGTTCCACACAGAGGAGCAGGCAGTCGCCATTAGAACTACAGTATGAAACACTCAAAGGTCTGCTTCAGCTTTTCGGGTGTCTTAGTACTCTGACAGTGTGGCCATCATCAAACGGGTTGTAACTCAAGAGAAGTATAGCAGAGTGGACACATGCAAGCCAGCTTGAATGTCCAGACCAAGGTAAACCCTGTTCTAAAGGGCTACTGTGATTTTCCTGCCTCCTATTTGCTTCGTCCCTGCTTTTCAAGTTTCATTCCTTTACTGGTTTTCTCCCTCGCTTCAAATTAACTTATGCAAAGCATCGACCTGTTATATTGAATGGATTTTTTTCTGAGCATTTTAGGGAGATGCAGAGACCGCCTTCTTCCAGATTGTTCAACAATCTTACCCATAACCTTTTCCTAACAGGTGTTGAACACATCCCAGCAGGATACATTTATCCTGAAGCTTCCTTGCTACTTTGAACAAAACCTCATATTCCCTCTGCCTTCCCTTTCTCCTTCCTTTGATCCATCCCTTTTTAAGCTTTGTTTGTGCTATTAATAATCGAGAGTTCAGCGCTGTCAGCACATTCAACACAGTGGAGAACAAAGGGCAGAAAACAGCCCCACCCAAAATGAGTTTACAGGCTAATGAAGGCAAACAAAACCCTCCACTTGGCTGGGTGCACAGGATGGCAGACTGAATGGTAACTTCTGGGCTGGGAGGGGGGGGCTGTCCTTTAAAAAGCCATTTTTAAGTGGACTAGAGTCTGCTTATTCACAAAAGAAAAGAGTTTAAGGGGAAAGTTCCTGAAAGTGAAAATGAAAGCCTGATGAAGTGATTTTTGGGCAAAGGGACGCCAGACAGATGGAGATAGGGAGATGGGTGGGTGCAGAATATAAGTGAGGAGAGATATGCGGCTTAAATAGCTAATCAGTAAGAGGGCAAAGGCACCCAGACACCCTGTGAAGACACTCTCATAAAGAACCAGGGACAGATGGAGCCAGAGCTGTGCAGAGCCTTTGAAGGAGCAGATAAGCAGGTTGAATTTAATGGGGCAATGTGAGAGGTTGTAATTGAAGAGCTCAGGACACTGAGGATCATTAAGAATTTGCAAGGAGAATTGAGCACTGCATGAGGAGCTTGGAAAATCTCCACATTTGAAGGTTTTAAGAACAAGTTAGATAAACATCTGTTGGGAATGTTGTAGATGTGGCTGATCCTGCCCCAGGGCAAGCGATAGACCCGATGACCTTTTGAGCTCCCTTCCCGTTTTCTGTGTGGGTGTGGTAGGCCCGGAAGATAATTTGCCAGATGGTAAACACATTTTTGCCCAGATTGAAGCTGAATAAGGAGTACTGATTTGAGGGACAAGGGGGTCCCAGGCTGCACAACTATGCAAAGGTATCACATGAAAGCTGGAAAGGAGGAGAAAAAATGAGGTTACTGCACTGTCTTTTCTGCTGAGCTTCAGCCAAGTATATCAATAGGAGGGGAATAAGAGAAAGTGGAGATGAAAAATGGGTCAAAGATTACAAGTGTAAATTCACAGTTGTGTTCGATATGATGGAATTGTTCCTATGAAAACTATTGTATTGTTGAATGCCACTGTGTATTCACTCACAAGGCCATAAGTATGTCTTTCCCAGACTAACTATAATAGAGATCTTCATGTCTCTACTCTAAACAGACAATGCCAAGGAGGTCAGCAGAAGCAAGGAGAAGCACTTTACTCCAGGTAGTCTGCAGGTGAAGTGGAAAGGAAAGAAGAGCCAGCGGCAAAACAAAGGAGTCGGGTATTGGAACACACACACAGAGAAGACGCTCACTGAGATGGCAGCGAGAGAGGGTTTAAAGTAAGAGAAGGGAACAAAAAGATACGCCTTTGTAATAGGAAGACCCTCGTTATTGACAAGACCAACTGTACTAAAGTGAGCTGAATGAAACTTTTGGTGTAAAAGACAATTCTATGTTCTTAAATGGCTCTGAATGCAGCCCAAAGACTGTATCCAGAATGAGGAGGAAATTGAGGTAGTGGAAATGCATGGAGGCTTTATGGCTTTATTAACCTTACCTAGATTCACATGCTTCTTGTATTATTTAGAAAAGATGAGTCAAGTTTTAGACTCTTAAGCAAACTCTGTATGCGTGTGTGCACACGCAGAGATTTTTTTTTAACCTGCATCTGTCATGTGCCTTTGAAGAAACAAAATGTAAAACAGATAAAGACTGATATTCCTTCAGTGGGATACAAGGAGACATAACAACTGCTGAGAAGAACTGGGCAGAGAAGGTACCAGTTCCAGAGCTCTAGCTCTAGCTCTAGTCTGTTAGACTGAGGAATCCCTCCTGGCACTAGGCATGAGGTTTGCTCCTGAAATGCAGGGTAGAGGCTTAAAGCCAGGAACAGGGTTTAGCCTGTTCTCAGCCTCAGGAAGATAAGGACTTACAGCCTTCAGAGTCTGGACACTGTCATGACCATCTGGTGAGAGTCCAGCCATGTCACTTTGCCAAGGAGCTTGGGGAATTCATATTGGTAATGGAGAAAGAAGGAAAATAAAAGATAAAAATAGAATCCACTTGATATGAAGCTGAGTTTGAGTTGATGAGGACATCATAGCAATGTCAGAGCCATGGAAGAAGACTAGACACAGAAAGGCCAGGCAGTGGGTCAAGAACAAGGAGATGGCCATGTGAACTATCAGCATGGACAGGAGAATGGGCTGCCAAGGGATTACCAGATGATGAAAACGAGAACAGGCTAAAGACAGAGCCAAAATAACAAAGAATCACTGAAGGACTGGTCATAAAAAGAAGGCTGAGAAGGGGGGAAAGCACAGTTAAAGGTGTATGAGGAAAGAATAATCAATGAGAAATTGATTATTTGAGTTATCATTGGTAACTCAGTAGTCACAGACAGACTGGGAAGATGAAAATAGCAAGAAGCCTTGGCAGCAGCCAGAAAGGTCATGTTGGCCTTGACAAACACCTTGTTAGTGGATGAAGGTGCCTTATTTCAGCCCCATCGTAGAGTAATGGATGGGAGAGTCAGTAGAAGTCAAGTGGTGGCAGTAGGAGGTGCTTTCACAAAGTTTCAAGTCAAAGGTAGATAGAAGTTGCTGAGAAAGGAAAAGTCTAGATTAGATTTTAAAAGACTGAGGAGATGAGGGGTGGGTCAGATGACAGAGGGAAAAGAAGTTTAAATGGTGGGAAAGTAAAGTATCTGTGATCTGGAGGATAGGGATGAGCCCAACACTTTCAGGTCTTTGTTCATGCCTATGCGTGCTATCTATTAGCATTTCTAAAACTGAAAACCTCCTCAATCTAAGTAGTGATAACCTGTAGAGACTGATGAACTGGATGACAGGAGAATGCAGGCCTATCACTATTGAAAGGAGGGTCCTGGCACAACCAGCCAGTCACAGCAAACCTAGTCTAGCAGCAGACTGCTGCTAGAGCACAAGTACCATTTAGGTGCCCAGTGTCCACATCCCATCTGCATAGCTTCAAAAAAGTATCCAAAGTCCATCCAGAGGGATTTTGAAACTGCATGAAAATTATGTCTCTGCTTCTATGGCAGTATCTTTTGTTACACAGGAAGGAAGGATCACAGCTTTACGACAGTGATTCACCACCCATACCTGGATGTTATTTCAGCTAGTTTCTCTGCCTCCATTTTGCCCAGCAGTAGGCATAATACAGTGCTAAGCTCACTGAAAACCGGTAGGAACTCTCATACAGAGCTAAAAATCACAGGTCTCACTCTTCCATGTGGCAGCAGCAAATTTGCTATCCTCTGTGCATGTAAGGGAGGGGGGGGGGGAATGTGTGTGTATATATATATATATGCATGAATCATAAATGATCTATCATTATTAATTCATTAGATACTCATTGTAATTACCCTGCTTGTGATGAATTCATTTGGTATTAATTTAGATGTCATATGTACAGTACTTTTGTAAGGATTGCCATACGATTCAGCCTTAATTAATCTACCTCTAAAGCAAAATGCTAACAATCAATTCACATTACTGGGATGCTTAGGCTGTCGGCAGGAGCACGTTTATTATGATTATTATTATTTATGGACACAAGGAAGAAGACATTACAATATTTGCAATCATCTATGTGTTCCATACAGTAGGATATTTTAGTCCCAATATAGCTATATATCTGTGTGGCCTTGCTTAACTGATTTGTCTAATCGATTTGTGAATGTCCTTATCTTTAAAGATGTCACCTTGTATTTACAATCATTGGCAGGTCATTATCCATAAAGATATCTCAACTCATTTTTTTCTTCAGCAATGAATCCTATTACTTAACCACTGTATCACCAAAATCTCTTTTCACTCTCTTATGCTCCTTTTTGGGGGTGGAGGAATTTATAAGGCGGTATCAAAAGTTTAAAAACAATCCATGAGACATTTGTATTTCAGAATGGGACTTAGGTAAATAATGAAGTGACACTCATTTTAGAGAAGGCTTTATTACTAAAGAAGGAAATCTTATTTTAATCGCATCTCGCTTCAGTTGAACTACAGTTCAGTTTTCTCAGTGACAGTGCAGTAGTAAGAACACCAAATGCAAACATTGATGACAGTAAGATATACAGAAGGACCAAATAAGAACAAGCAATATTTCGGTTTCAATGCACCTTGTCCTTCACCATAAGAAAGCACTAAAGCTATGAAAATGGAAGTACTTTTAGAATAGGTAAGAACTATGAACTCTATTTAAATTAAATGTAAGTAACTAAAACCAAAGTAAAGCTGCAATATGTAAGGAATATATTGCAGGAAACAATGAGATATGGGATTTCTGTTATGTATAGACTTCCATATTATTCTTACAATGATTTTGGATACATGATTATTCCTTGTAGCCCTCTCGGTACTTTCAGTTTCCAAATCCTGGGAACAGGATACTTATGCCTGCTGAGATCTTTTTTCCTAAGTTTTGTTTTCATTTTCCTCTGATGCAGTGTTGCATTTTGTGTAGAGACAGTGAATAGCTTATTGTAAAATAGAGGATTAATATTAATGCACATTCTTAACAGCTTTTATCAGGAATACAGTGTGAGCCTCCTTGAAAGATTTTTTTTGTCCTTTTCTTGGGGTATGACAGTATGATGTATATGATCTATCATGCTCATTTCCTTCACGCATTCTTAGCCCTACTGGAGCAGCCTTAGAGTGATGGTAATCTTATGAAAACTCAAAATGATTTGTTTATTACTGAAGGTTTATTTAAGGCTGTCACCATGACCTATATCCATTAGTAACCTCAAGAATTCTTAAAGGGACACTGGTCCCATTACCTGCTATTTTCAGCTGTACTCCACGATAGTAGAAAGCTAAGGCTGTTGCTTCTAAGAGCTTTTTATAAATTATATTGCTATCCTTTCCTCCCCATCAACCTTCTTTGTTCTATAGATCTCTTGCCTGGAAAAATGTTTAATCCCTCCCATATCACTCAAGCAGCACATATAAGGGCATTGAAAGAAGGGAAATGAGGTAGCTACATCCATGTATTCCAGTGTATTGACTTTCAGCAATTTGAATCTACTGGCAAATTGTTTTGAATAAAAAAGAGCATGAGCCCAGATTCACTCAGAGGACACAATGACCTAGCTCAGCACTGAAGTCCACTACCTACATGGCCTTCGCATTTATAAGTTTCCACCCTAATTCACTTAGAGACAAGTCACCTAAGGTACACCCTTTCTTCCAAGGGGGCTGCACAGCCACAGGAAAAGCCCCTGTTCCGCCTCCCTAAGAAGTCTGCAAGGCCCAGAGCATGATCACAAGACGGCTTTGTGCAGCAAAGGTAGAAGAGAAAATGGCACAGTTCCTTGCCATCTCTAGGCTTCACATTTAGTACCCTAATCATCATTCAGAAAAGTATAACTATTTTTTCACCCTGTTTTGAAGAATTACATTCTCGCCTCCCGTTTCCCCAGATGAAGCCCTAAGTTATGATCCCCCTCACTGCAGCTAGTCCTGTCGGAGACTGCATTTCACTTACATTCAGGGCTGAAGCCTGAATGTAAGCAAGCCCTGAAGCCAGGGCTACATCCTTACTAGGGGCTACATAATCCTTCTGGCATACCTTTAGGCCAAATGACTGCTCCAATCCATGACATCCACGGTGCAAGTGAGGCAGCAGTTTCAGTTTTTGCGAGAAAAGGGCAGGCACTAACCGCAGAGAGGACCTGCGGCCATGAGTTCTGTGTAGGGAGAGGTGGCCTCTCCCCATGTAAGCACAGCCAGTAGCTATTTAGGATCTGCTCTAGGGCTGTACAAGAGTGGGCCTATCTTAGAACATATTACAGCTATATTATATGTGGCTATATTACCACAAGGCAACATGGCTGCCATCTGCCCTTTGCTGAGTACTTACACCACTCAGGGAGTAATAAATTTGGGTTCTGGCTCTTTTCAGCCTGAGAGGCATTAAACCCACATCCCAAGAAAAAGCCTGTCGTGGTTTAACCCCAGCCAGCAACTAAGCACCACGCAGCTGCTCACTCACTCCCCCCCACCCAGTGGGATGGGGGAGAAAATCGGGAAGAGAAGTAAAACTCATGGGTTGAGATAAGAACGGTTTAATAGAACAGAAAAGAAGAAACTAATAATGATAATAACACTAATAAAATGACAACAGCAATAATAAAAGGATTGGAATGTACAAACGATGCGCAGTGCAATTGCTCACCATCCGCCAATCAACACCCAGCTAGTCCCCGAGCAGCGATTCCCCGCCCCCACCCCCCAGTTCCTATACTAGATGGGACGCCACATGGTATGGAATACCCTGTTGGCCAGTTTGGGTCAGCTGCCCTGGCTGTGTCCTGTGCCAACTTCTTGTGCCCCTCCAGCTTTCTCGCTGGCTGGGCATGAGAAGCTGAAAAATCCTTGACTTTAGACTAAACACTACTTAGCAACAACTGAAAACATCAGTGTGTTATCAACATTCTTCACATACTGAACTCAAAACATAGCACCATACCAGCTACTAGGAAGACAGTTAACTCTATCCCAGCTGAAACCAGGACAAGCCCTAACCACCAGGCCGTTACAAGACAAAGAGTCTACCTCAAGCCTACAGCATAGGAATGGCTAGGTTTTCTCCTTGCATCCAGACAGGAGTTATTTTTCCAGAAAGAAAAATGTATTCAGTTATGTATTCACAGGATCAGAGGATACCTCAGGAAGGGACCTCAGGAAGTCTCTGGTTCAAGCTCAGCTCAGAAATGACATCAGAATAGGCTGACCAGGGCCTTGTCAGGTCTAGTTTTGAAAACCTCCAAAGGTGGAGATTACAGCCTCTGGGTGACCTGTTTCACTGCTTGACTGTCTTCATGGGGGAAAAGGTTTTCCTTATACCCACCTGAACCTCTCTTACCTCAACATACACCCATCATCTCTCACCCTCCTGACGTGCCCCTCTGTGAAGAGCCTGGCTGTGTCTTCTCAATAACACCCTCACAGGTACTGGCAGGCTGCTAGGAAAGACAGTGGTTTGCTCCTTACGTCCAGACATAGTCTACAGGAGTCAGGTTCCTCTGAAGCAACCCCAGATCCTTCAGTCTGTCTCCTCAAAGTAAGGGCTCCAGACCCCAACCATCTTGGTAGCCTTCATCTGAATTTGCTCCATTTGTTTGATGTGTCTCTTGTACTGAGAGGCCTGAAACTGGATGTGGTAATCTAGGTGCCATCTAAGGAGTGCTTAGCAAAGGGGGATAATCACTCCCCATCCTGTACTGGCCGTGCTGCTGTTAATACAGCCCAGGATACTGCTGGCCACCTTTGCTGCTGGAGCACAGTGCAGGCTCATGTTCAGCTTGCTGTCTGCCATGGCCCTCAAGTCCTTCTCAGCAGAGCTGTTCCCCAGCTGGAGTGTCCTCAGGCTGTATCACTGCAGGGTGATCCCAGGTGCAGGACTTGGTGTTTGCCATTATTGAATTTCATAAGGCTCCTGTTGGCCCATTCCTCCAGCCTGTCTTTGTCCCTCGGGATGGCAACCCTGCCCTCAAGCATATCAGTGCATCCCCGTTCCCTCCCCTGCCCGCCATTTTGGTGTCATTTGCAAATATGACAAGTGCACTCTGTCACCTCCTCATTGATAAAGATGTTAGATAAGACAAGTCCCAGTACAGTCCCCTGCAGTTCTTCACTTGTTACCAGCCTCCAGGTAATGTACAATCCATTAGCCTCTACCTTCTGAGCCCGGCCATCCAATACAGTTGAGTGCTATAACTACTTTGTGTGTTGTGTTCCCACCAGTGTTGCATACACAGCTGCACAGTGACTCAACTTTGAAAGAAAAAAAAAATAGAAAACTGGAAAGTGCTGTCACACCAGGTACCCCATGGTCTGGTGTTTATTATGGCCTTCTAAGCCTGAGTGCAGCCCTCATAAAGCTGATGAGAACTTTCTTGCCATGCCCTTGTGGTAGGAAATTATGTAAAAGACAGGCACCACCAAAGCTAGTCATAGTCTTAGGCACACCTAGCTTTTCATGATTCTCCAAAGGCTCCAAAATGGAGTTCACAGACCCATGTGCCCTAAATCTGGACCAGGCTGAAGCTTTGTGCTGTAGAAAGGTGATCATCTCCACAGAACAAACACTTCTGAGCACATGGGGAAATCAGAAGGCTTCCAGATTAAGGATAGGCAAAATCTACTGTCATTTTCCATCGATTCACCCCTACAGCTTCCTGTTCAGCACGCTGCTTTCTGTATTTCCTATTCTCAGGCATCTAATTCTTCTGCATTAGATAAGGGAGTCTGCCATCTAATCATCTGGGTTATGAATTCCCCAAGATGATAGGACATAAAAGAGTAAAGGTTTACTGTATGAGTTCACCTTGTGAATGTAGTTCAAAATTACAGGGTTTACCTCCATAATCCAGACTACCTCAATTAGCACATATGCTTTTCCTGTCTGGCTAAATCAACATATTTCCTTCGGTAATCTCCCCTCCTGCCACAATGTCTTTTCCATCTGAAATCTCCCGGTTTATTTTACCTTATCCATGGACCTGTCTATGTTGAGCTCTGCATAAAATCTGCTGAGGAATGAAAGAAGTGCTATTAAGCTATAGTTAATATTCTAACCTCCTTCTCTTATCTTCTTTCTTGTAGAGGGAGAGAAAACTATGTAGCTGTCTCAGAACCTGGCATTGTTACCTCATGTGGCTCTTTACACATAAGTCCTGGTCTAAGGGTTCAGATCACAGGCTTGAATCATCCCTTTGCTTGGTCTGTGAACTTGTATGTCTCATACAAGACAGACGTGAACAGGCTGTGGCACAAAGTCAACCCCCAGAGTCAAGAGGCTGATCAGTTCAAGTCTATAGGCTGTAAAGCTGTACATAAGGAAAGACCTGAGACACCTAAAAAAGTGGTGAATAAAACCTCTTCTCAGCCCCAGCTGAGACTGAAAGCTAGAGATAGGATTCAGAGTCCTGTACATCCACACAAATTTATATCTTCCATACTGACAGAAAGTGCCCTGAATACCTAGCCATAGGGGCATTAGAAGGGAGGAAGATACCTATTACATTCCCTTTTACCAAGATTTTGAAACCTGTTTTACATAAAACAGGAATAGAATAAACTCAGTGGAAGACCTCATGTGCTATACAAGGAGCCTTAACGATCCTGAATGTCACCCATGCGTCCAAACATTGCTGCGCACCCAAGTCACAGACCTCATCTGGCCAAAGTGGAAGGTGCCCATACCCTAGGATTCACTTTAGCTGGTCAACTAGTGAAAAAAATACAAAACCAGTACCATGAAGGATCAAGGTGCCTGACTCTCATTTCCCTAAGGTTTATGAATGCCCACGATGTGAATTAGGTCCCAAGCTTCAAAGTACCTTTGGGCACAGAGGTCCCTGGAAGCAGATGATAAGCAAAGTAAACCACATAGCTTTAGGTTTACAGACCGGTAACAATACTCTGTAGCCACATAGAACTATATCCCGTCTGCAAGAGCTGATCCAAAGAACTTCATATACAATTATAAACTTTATTTAGACCTTTAGAAATATTTTGTGTTAGTCTATAAAATGGAGCTGTTTGCAAAATTCAGGGAGATAATTAAAACAAAATCTTTTAGAGAATGTTTTTATTTTAATCCTTTCTTGTATTAAGACAGAACTTTCGACTTGTGTAATGCCTGTGCTCCTAAGGTGCATCAACAGAGTACACAATTGGAACTAGTCCCTACAAATGTTTCAATGTGCCAATGACATCAATAAATAATGAGAAAGGGGTTACTTTCAAATAAATTACTATTTCAGTCATCCCAAGTTCAAGATCCAAAGGTACAGAGACAAAAATGAGGACTTTTCTATGCTCTGTCTTCAAAATCTCCATTCTCTCTGATTGTAAGGGTATGATAGTCCATATGGTGAGAGATGATTTTTAACATTTGCAGATTTCACTCTTCAACTGTTGGGAAACAGGTTTTCTTTTGTAGCAAGGCAAATCGAGACATCATTTGAAATTCTCACGGGGTAAGGAAACTTAGACTCACTTTTAGCTATAAGAAAGTGGCCCTTCTTTGGGACACTACAATTCCAATCACAGCAAATGGCCCGCAAGGACCATCTGTTGCTCTGTTGAAATGCTTGCATAAGAGGGTGAAAGAAGAGGAGATAGTTGATAAATTAGAGCTCTCCTGAAACATTTTTGTGCATAAATGTTACATCTAAAATAGCTTAGTGCTGGCAAGGGAGGGATAAGGAACTCTTCTGGCATGGGTAAGGGGGAGCATGGATGGAAACATCTAATGGAGTGCTATGTTTCAAAGAAAATTTAAAGTCCAGATAGGTAGTTAGGAGTGCTACATAGGGCTGTGTGCATTTTGACTATCTTTCTATAAGCTACGACTTTGCTCAGCTGCAAATTGCTTGCGTAGGTGAAGAAATCACAGTGTGAAATTGTATGCCTGGTGCTATGCAGGAGGTCAGACCAGATGAGCACAATGGCCCTTCTGGCCTAAGAATCTATGGAGTCTACCAAGTCTTGCAGAAGGTAACACCTATGCAGACAGGAAACATGAAAATCAAGTACACAGTTACAGTAACACTATATGTTAAATGGGGATCTGAAACTAAACATTGTAAATTAGAGGTTATTTTTTATTTACTGAAACATATACATATATATGGCAGATGCAGATTAAACTGATCTATAGAGTCAATCACTCACCAGATTTGTCCAAACTATAGAGATTATTCTATCAAAATCCTATATATTTATCTATTTTGGAACAAAACTCAAAATAAACAGCAGCATTAGTGGGTGCTATCACAGAGAGGCCTTTCCAAATCACCGGCATCTGCCTCTAAACACTAACTGGCTTGCTCACAACTGAAATGCACACAAGAAAGATTGGCATCTGGTAATGAAAGTATCGCTTCCCGGCTATGTTGGGTAAACATCATTTTGATTAAATCATTTGGGGTTTAATAAAGAAGAATGGGTGCTGCGGAAACACAACAAAAGTGGCTGGATCCCTGTCAGGCCCAGGATGTATAAATACACACACACACACACACACATACATCTGTATATATATACATATGTATATACACACTCTGCTGTGACTGCTTCGCGGAGGCTCCGCGGCCGGGGCAGGCGCTCAGCGCCCGCGGAGCGGCGGCGGCGGCGGCGGCGTCCCCGGGTCCAGCGGCAGCGCGACCCCGCGGAGCCGGGGAGGGGGGAGAAAAAGGGGGTGTCCGTGTCCCCCCCCTCGGTCCCCGTGCCCCAAACCCGGCGGGAGGGGAGGCGGCAGCCCCGTGGCAGCCGCGCGGGGCCGGTAGCCGGTAGGTGGAGCACAAGGCTAGAAACTGGGCTGGGGGACGGCGCTGGCTGGGCTGCAAAACTGCCCGGTATTTTGATTCATAAAATGCATAAATCCTCCGAGATGAATAATAACAGGAAAACGCAGTGACTGCGCGCTTCCTACCAGGCGAAAATTCTCAAAGTCCCAGCCCCCGTGCTGTGACCGCCTGCTATTTAGCTTTGAATTCAGATTTGGACGGCAGTTCTGTAGGTAGTTTGCTGAGATTTGTGCACCTTCTGCGTGGTTCTGTCTCGGTTTCACTCGCTTTCGTGGTCCCAGGAAAAGTGTGTTTCCATCGCTATCCTGCACCTTAACAGTATAGCATGCAGTAACTGCTGCTTGGTGTTGTAAGACCTAGCATGCATTGTAAATGTAGCAGCTTATAAAGTCTGAGAAGCAGAATTGTTCAGTTTTAAAAGTGTATTTAAAAAAAAAAAAGGAAAAAAAAGCATTTTCAGGAGCCCTTAAAAAAAAAAAAGTTTTTAGATAAATGACCCATGAGCAGAGATAAAGACCTGAATTTCAAGGTCCTATAACTCTTGCAGAAGCTTCATCATCATTGTCACAGCTTACGTACAACATTGATTTTTGTCTTATTATCCAGACCAGCCAGGACATAATGTGTGAACATCTACCATCTATTTTTCCACTGGCTTTTATTTCTAATGTGCCTCAGACTCTGAGCAAATGCGAATTCGAGTCCCTTAGTTCAGTCGAATTTATTATCCTTAAGGGAGGGGGACCAAAATCACAATTGTAAGTGCTCCCTCCGCTCGCACACGCATGCACGCACACACACACTAGATGTGCTGTCTGTGCACCACTCCCCTATTGTTTTCACTGTAACTGATTTTGGCACCAGCTCTTTAGCACTTTGGAAGGGCCTTCATTAGCACTGGGACACTGTCCAAAAGGAATCCAGAAAAATCAACACATGGCTGCTCTTGTTCTCATGATAAATGACAGCTTTGGCTGAAAAACAACAACAGTAAGGAAGCAAAACAAAACCCAAAAAGCAACAAGGGTAGCCATAATGTGAATAGGAGAAGTCAGACATGACTAACTCAGCCTGGATGGGGGAACGGGCTTGGCTGGGAGGGGGCAGGGGGATCCCTCCCTTGGTACTGTATTAAAAAAGTGGTTTGGCCTTTACGCTGACATGGGGGGTTCACTCTAGGAGGGGAGGGATGACGGGGAACAGGGAAAGACTAGGAGCAGGCAACACCGCTTTGGTGACACGAAGGAAAGGGCACCAGCACAGTGGGTTACGGAAAATAAAATGTCTGCCATCCTCACAAGGAAGAAGAGGGATCCACATCCCTTACATAAAGCAGAGCTTACAAATGCAGAGAATGTATTAGGCTGCTGTATTAACCCATTTATTCCCCAATGGCTGTGTTTACACTCAAATCCTGAAGTGCTTACTCAGGCAAAACTCCCAGTTGACCTAGTCCTGAAGGCTTTAATCAGGAAGTATGCCCAGTGACTTCAATGGAAGCTTTGTCTCAATAACTATTCAGGATATGGCCCATAGGGATCTTGAAACTAGAACTAATTGAATTTTTTGCACGACATGCCTTTTCACTTGAAAAGAACCCTTTTTATCCAAAACCAATTCTTCACAAAGTGCGTCAGTCATTTTTCTTTATTATTCGAAATTTTCTATCATATTTTACCAGAATGCTCACAGACTTTTTACTTTGTACCATTAAAAAAAAAAAAAAAAACAAACCCAAACAACCAACCAAATCCTTATGGACATTTTTACTCTCTCACTAAGAAAAAAATTGACAAGCAAATAGTTTTGAAACAATGTTGGTAAAAACTGTGGAAAACACCTAGGGAATGTCAAATGAAAAAGTGAAGTCTTTTTTTAAAGCAAGGAAAGTAAGCTTATTAAGATTTTGTTGTTGCTATTGTTATAAACTCATTCCTTGCATTTTGAGCTCTTCCATTAAAAACTACTATATATTACCAGTGAATACACAAGTTTGCATATACAGTTACCTTAAATCACCACAGCCAATTTTTAAACTCATTTTGGAGACTCTAAAAAGGAAGCAAATATCAGCCCTGAACTGTGAAGTCTTCCATAGACCTAAGCATATGAGCTATGGGGAGTCCTTCAAGTCACACAAAATTCAACAAATATTTTAGAACAGGCTGACATTCAGTAGAGAAGACAGATGTGGGAAGAAACACCATAAAGAAATTTTTGAGGCAAACATCTGCAAATCTGTGAAAAGATGTACAAACCCATCACAACTGGCAAAATTCTCCTGGAACTGCTTAGAAAGTGGGGTTTGTACCTTTATTTTCAAGTCTGAGAATAGACTGCTTTTCCAATCCAAGAGGGTTTTGAAATACATTTTGAACTTATGTTTTCAAATGAGAACATCTGTTGAATTTCATGGGGGAAAACCCCATTTTGCAAGGTGCAAATCTGCTGTAAATAAACCAAAGCAACATTTTCCAGAAATCCTTCATGAGCTTTGCACACCACGTGTCTCATCCAAACTTGGCACATATCAGATGGCTGGTCAACAGTGACCCATGAGAATACACACAAGACCCTCACACATCAGCTGCATTACAACTTGTTCATTACCACGCACAGCATCCCACATTGATCATGAATATATATCATTAGAAAACAGGCTGTACACTGATGAGGAGTTTGGAAATTGTCCTGCTTGAAATTCACGAGGAGTGCATTTCCAATAGATGTTTAGACTGTTAATTTAATGTGGTTAAAAGCTAAACAAGTATTTTACCAGAACTTGTACCTACATCTCTATTCATTCAAAAATATTTAGAGAAAAGCCCTGCATACTGATTTTGATTTCACTACAAAGCCAAAGGCCTGATGAGGTTTGCTGAGCAATCCCCTCTGCTCTCTGAATTTGAATCAAGGTTTTGAACAAGCTTGGGTCAGGCATTTGCTCTGAAACAACATGAAATAGCACCTCTCAGTGTTTTCAGACGAGCTTCATGTAAAGCCAGATCTTTGCAGGGCTACAATTCAAACAAAAATTCAGGGACACTAGTAGATTAGAGCTGATGCTTTCCCACATCTCCCTTGCGAAGCTAAATCACTGGGAACAATCAGTTGAGCAACTTCTGAATTCCCCTTCACACCCACCCAATTAAACTTTTATCATATGGGTTGATCCCGTGATATAAAACACAAATGCGTCTTAATGCAATTTGAAGTCACAGGCAGCCTTCTGGGAGAAGGGCAGATGCCTGATGTACCTTAAGCTGATGTATTGGATGCTGTTTTTTCCTGCTTTATGCCATTAGTACACTTGTTCACCATCTCCCCTACCACATTGCCATCAGGGAGATCTAAGCTTGGCAGCAGGCTGGGATCCCTGCCTCTAAGCTGAAAGAGGTTGAGCTATTTGCAGAAATAATGCGT
Source organism: Aquila chrysaetos chrysaetos (assembly GCF_900496995.4). NCBI lineage: Eukaryota > Metazoa > Chordata > Aves > Accipitriformes > Accipitridae > Aquila > Aquila chrysaetos. Next base: position 40,660,683 of record NC_044007.1, read on the forward strand.
TCCAGACGTACTAAACAGCACTCATCTTTCCAGATGGAGGGGCATTAGTGTTGCTTCCAGCCATCTCTTCACCTTCTGGTGTACTTGCCACTCCTCCCGCATGCACCACGAGCCTTATGCTTCAGATACCTCCCCTGCATGCTGAGAAACTCTGCGATCTGCCTGCACCTTGCAGCCCCGGGAGCCAGCTGGAGGAGGGGTATAGCCCATCCCATTTTAGCATGGGACTCCTATCAGATGGGAAACGGTGGGCTCTGAAAGGAGCCAAACATTCAGGGACTCTTTTCCCCTCCCGTGGTCTGTATTTCTACTTAAAGGATTCAGAAAGGAGAGGATTTGGCAGGTAGAGGGTCTGCTGAAGCTAAGCGCTGATGGCAGCCAAGCTAAAGGGATAGAGAGAGAGAGAGAGAGAGAAAGTCAGCGATGAAGAGGTAATGGCCCCATTGCTAAACTGAAGCTTTTAATGGTCCCACAAGACCTGCAGACTGTCTGGTCCAATGACTAAGGGCTAAGAGCCAAGCCTTGAACATGCAGATCTTGGATCTGTGGCACACCAGGCTACATCAACCCTGACGAGGTCATCTGGATCACATGAATGCTTCAAGTCAAACAACTGAAAAAAATTTATTTTTTCTTTCTTTTTTTTTTCCTTTTTTTGTTCTTCATGTGAATCCCCAGTGGAAGAAATCCACCGAACAAGCATGTTGATTTTGGCAAAGGCACACACAGTCGCTCTGTTCTAAAGATGAGCTGACACGTGCAGATTCACAGATTAGCCATTTCTAAAGGTTAATTAAATATTGCCATTGTTTTCCAAGCTATTAATGTATGTTATTCTATTTTTCTCTGCTAAAGAACATCTGGGTTTTGGAGTTAAAAAATATGCAACTCTCCGTCCCCCTTCGAAAAAGGTCTTAAAAAACACACACAGAATGTCTCCTTTAAAAATATGGCATGACCATCGTCAGAGTCACATTACAAAGTTGAGGAAAAAAATCTTTGAAAAAATATTAGGAAAAATGTTCTTCCATAGATCAAAACATTTGGTGTGCATTCTCATCTGCTGAGCGTGTCTCAGAACTAGCTCACACACAGTAAATGAACTGTGGGAGAGGCTCCTGGTATGAGCCAGCCCTTCGTTATTTGCTGAAGTTACTGAAAGTGATTCCATTCAGATATGTTCCTGCTCCATCCTTTGGTGCCAGGATGTATGACAGCCAGTTTTGTTTACAGTGCTGGCACTGCCGGGTAAATGAAGTGGATCTGTACAGCTTTCCTTATCCCTGTCCTGTGTCCCTCCTCGGCAGTTTGGACTCAGCTTATGAACAGATTTGAGGTGAAAGAAAGAATGAGTAGGATTAAGAGAATGGAGGTGTAGACACCCTGATTTGGTAGAGGTTTCTTGGCAGGGAAGTAAATTACTACAAAAGATTCAAGGCAGTCCTAGCCCTAGCGATCAGGCTTGGCAGCGGGAGCAAAGGAAAGCTCGGCTTTGCTTGCAGCTTTACTCTGCTGTTCCTGTAATATCTGAGACAGACAAACCAGCTTCATTCCTTGCACCAAACCTCCTTCATTACACCTCCAAGCCCAGGCAGTCTGAAAAACCAAAGGGGTAAGATTTGTCTCCCCTTTGCACAGTTAATAACTGCTTAACTTGCACAGAAAAAAGGGAATTGAATCCAGTATCTCCTGTGCCTCCATTTACCTCTCTGTCAAGCAGTGACAATCACATACAGGTAACTCTCAGGTGTGTGAGGAAGTTTAAGTTATTAATGCCAAAAGAAGTGCTTGGAAATTCTTAGCTGTATGGAACACAGAAACATAAAATATTGTTCTAAGAATGAGAATGTGATTTTGCATATTCGATGGCTGTTCCTCGTCAGCCAGATTTTGAGCTTCAACTTCATGCTATCTGTGCTAATCAAAGTCCCATGCAAATCCTAAAGAAGATATTCACCATCCCTGATGCTGATTCTGACCCCAAACATATTTAGGTCCCAGTCATCAGCTAGTGTATAGTTTTGCCAACTTAATGGCAATGAATGAACTAAACCTGACGATGATACAAGCCACCGACCAGTGGTGGTCTAACTCATGTCCTTCTGCATGACTTTATCATTTCTGCAGCCAAGCTGTAGTAGTAACTGATCCCTTTCTCAACTCCTTTCTAGGATGGCAAGCTATGGTAGATCTTTTCCCCTACTTACCTGGTCACAGTAGCAGAGGCGAAGGGAGCCCTGCATTGCCTCCTGCATCCCTTTATAAGGCATTAGGGGCCAGAAAAGCAAGCGCATAGCACTGATGATGGTAGGTAAGTCTGGCTTGAAGCAAGACCAACCAGCTTTTACAGTGTGCTTACCATACATTATGCTGCCATGAACTCAGCTATCTGTACTCTATACCACCATGTGCTGTCGGTTTCCCCAACCTACTGCCCAGTGCTATTATACTCAGCCCTTCCTGATCCTGCTGGGATCACAACAGTCAGATGAAATGAGGATAACTCTGTTATTTATTTCTGTCATGTTCTGCTTGGAAGGTTTGATGATTCCTCCTAACAGGCATTTTACTAGTCAACAAAAAGTTATCCATATTGCAGTGCTTGTTCTGACCTGTGAGTTAGCAAACAATAAATCTTAATTACACTTAAATGCCAGAAATCTGCAAAGAACGAGGCAACATTACTCAGCTGTGAATTGGTCCTGACTCCTGCCTCTGCTTTGGCTGGAGATGCAGCTGCAGGAATACATAAATTAGTTTTTGATTTGTTTGTGCCAGTACGATCAGTTGTAGCTGTTCCTTAAGAGCATTTCCAGTATTAGTGGGCTTACTGGCATTCATCCTATTAGCATCTCAGATGCAGGTGGCATCTGGAAAGTTTTATTTTAAAAGACTTTTAGTATTGTACTTAGGTTAATAAGAAAGCGTTATTTTTAAATATCTCGGCAGTTTTCCAGAGTGCAGCTCAGTCTCATGACATCTGCTCAGTGGATACTTGTTACCTTTGGGTTTATTGAAAGAAACCCTCTGAATAACCTTTTTGTTAGCAATCTGCTTTATAGGCCCTGCAATGGAATAGTGTTGGAGTGCAAATGGAGTCTCTAGCAGAGGGGATTTTCTATGCTGTAACAAGCTCTTTGGTATTCTGGCACTTACATGTCATAACGTTCAATAAAATCGCCCAGGCCTCCTCCTTGTTTCCCTCTTTGTGAGATTCTTCCATCTTTATTCAAGAACTGGAGCTCAGTTGACAGCCCAGCTCAGCTCAGCAGATGCGGTGTGGTTCCCACTTCAGAAATGGGGGTCCGGGGAAGATTTTACTGCAGAGGTATAGGTGGCTTTATCATGCACCGTTTTAAACACTGCAATGAGGCCAATCTTAAGCGACCACTCCTAGTGTTTGGGAGTGTTGACAAATTACACCGGCTGACTAATGGCTCATTTGAAATAAATAAAAGGAATCACGAATTCCATTTCCAAATTTCACCCATTCCAATATTTAGCATTCAATGGGAAAATGATTCAATGGAAATCCTGTTGGTGAACAAAAGGATTTCATTTATATCGAGCAAAGTAAGTCCCATTGCCAGAAAGATAAACATACCCTTCATGAAATTCACCTTTATTAATAGCTGACAGAGCATAGCTGGTAAACCGAACTAGCTATTCAACAACAGCCATAAATTAAACTGAAGCAGAAACTGTTTTTATAAAAGGATCAGCTGGAGCTCAGGCTCCTGTTTGGTGACATCATTCTCAATGCACTAAGCCAAATTTTGCAGATAAAAGAGCAAGAAAGCTGCAAACATAAACCAAAGTGAAGGAATTGAAATGGTCTTTTCCTATGAAACACAAGCATAAGAACTGAGTGTCACTCTGAAGACTTAGGGCCAAAACCTCTGGCTAGGTTGATTCTGGTGTGGCTCCACAGAAATAAAAAATGCAAACAGAAGCTGAGCTGATTCACAATCCCTAAATGTTTTACAACTCAGTGTTGATTCTATTCCAGCATAAGGCCTAGATGACTTTAAATATAGCTGAGTAAAAATAAAGAAATAACATTCTTAGAAGCTGTTGCAGGTCTTCTATAAGTACTAGGAAAATGCAGTCATTCTAGTTGACAGCTGAGCTGGAAACTCCAGATTTGCAAGAGTGTCCCTAGCATACAAACTGCAGAAATCAGACACAATCTTAGGAGGCTCCTAAAGGTGCACCACTGTTACCAAAATATCAGAAAAACACAGGAGTCACTGAAATGTTGGACAGAGAGCCAAAATAACTAGATTCTGCTTCTGCTTCTGCTTCAGTCAAAGAACACAGACTGAAGTCATCAAAGTCATGTTTGGGAGTGGTACTCAGTAGTTTTCTGACCAAACCTTGGATTTAGGTTCATTTCTAAAGTAGACAAAGAAAGTTGAGTTAGTCTTAGAAGAAAGAATGTCACCAGTCAGCTGACACCAGTGTGATGTCTTTTTACAGGAGTCTTTTCTTCTGGTATCAAACCTGGCTTCAGGAATAGTTTAAATGATAGAGTTTAGAGAAAAAGTTTAGAAAAGAGTTGAGATCAGCCTTGTGGTTTAGGTGATAGCTGCTAGAAAGCTGGACTTCAAAATGAGGTAATATACAAGTGATATAATAAATATTCCACGAGATATTTTAGGAGTCTTGCAAACATTAATTCTGGATAGAAAGCCAAAGTTTTGTCTCTGGCTGCTGGGCAAGAGCTCTCAGAAAAGACCAAGAATAATTAAATAAGCAGGTGGCATGTGCAAATCAGTTCAAACCAAAATGAGCAAAGGCAGCTTGTTTTAAATACAGAGAAATGCCTTTACTAGCAAGGTCGGATCAGTCAATTTTGGATTGCTTATAAAGAAAACTTTCTCCACTTGGACAAACATATTTCCTCCTATGTTTTTCTACACTATGTCAGGATTCCTACAGATGCAGGGATCCGTGTCTCTCAGTGCTGCTCAGCCAAGCAACAGCAGTGTCGTCAGGTGCAGTGACTCTGGGTCTGGGCAGAGTATCTGGCTGCAGGGCTGTGAGATCAGGTCCAGGCAGTCCAGGAGCTGCATCAGAGGCTGATGACCATCTGCACTAAGTCTGTCAGCCAAAACTGTCTTGGCCAGTACAGAGCTGGAGAATGATCATGTCTTTGTCTCTTTTGGATCTTTCAGATTACCCTGGGAATCAGGGGAGCTACTGCAAAGGCTTAATACAGGGCTCAGCAGGAGAAAAACAATCCAGTCACGGTCCTGGACCTGGGCATCCTTGGAGCAGAAATTCTTATTCTTGGAGGCGAGCAAATCTGTTCTGGAGTCTTCCCACTGTTGCCTCCATACACAAAGTCCGTATTTACCACCTATGGCCTGCTTCCTCAGGAAGCTGCTGCATTTTTTTTCAGGCTCCTGGAGATGAAGAACCATTTGTATTCCCCAGGTAGATATCATTCAGGTCTGAGTGTGAAGCCTTCGTGGAGATGGTCTTTCTTAATATACATCCATCATGATTCTGTGAAGAGTCATCCTGCTGAGGTTTGAGATCAGAACGCTGTTCAGGCCATTTCTGTATCTCCCATCTCCAGGAAATTTGTATGTAATTTCATAACATCGTTCCGGGGCCAAAGTTCTCTGACTACAAAGGTGGCAAAAAAATTAGCTCCCAATGTGTTAGTGATGTGGCTGTGATTAAGGTCCTTATCAAGGAGAAGCTTTCCCATGTTTTTTTATGTTCAAGCCACCAAGCCAGTTCTGCAACAAGATGTGGCACCAAGAGTTTCCTGTCTATCCAATGTCTTATCTGAGAATAGACCGACTTGACTCAGAGCTAATGAGGTTGCAGACTAAATCCATAAGGCAACGTCACATATATTAGGCTGACATGAGATCTAATTATGGGGTGTTGGAATCATTTTGATACCCACAGGAATAGAAGCACTTGTAATAAAGGAAATCTGCCAACAGGGAACTGAGATTTTACTGATCTGGAGTTAGTCATTAGCCCCATAGGCTGAGAAAGAATTAGCAACAACTAATGGGATGCATAGAGTGTGCATATTTATATGATCTGAATGCCATGAGTTCTTAGATGAGTACCTGCCACTGTTGGGCATTTTATAAAGACATTCTTGCTTTTGAGGGGACCAAATGGCAGGATTTTTTCATACAATTGTTTGACCCCATTTGATCTAACAGACTGTCTCCAGTCTACTCTGCTTTTTCTTTTTTTTCTTGTTTCTTGGTCAAGAACTGACAAATCTGAAGCTCAGTACTAACAACAGATGGGACAATCTCTAGTTTTTGTTTCCACGCCACCAATAGCCATTGAGGGTGAGGAAACTAAGCAAGATCCATGAACACACCCACCCTTTTTTTATTCTTGACTAACTACACAGAGAAGCAGACAGGCCAGAGCTGCTGCTGTTTTGAAAAAACCACACTTGGGTATAGGCACCTTAAGTGAGATCCACTCAGACCTGAAGAGCAACAGCACACTTAAAACTGCTCCTCAAGCTTCCTGGGGGAGGAGAGGTGAGAGACAACAAGTTCTGACCTGCTCCAGGAACAGGGGCTGGAGGCAGTTCACAAGGAGACCGACAGGGCAAGGTGGAAAGGGGGAAAGGAATACATAGGTGCATTTCCAAATACAGAGCCGCTTCTGCCAGAAGCAAATCTGTCAGCAAGATCCTTTGAAGAAAACGTGTAGGTAAGAACCATTAACCACTCCTCGAAGATAAAGAGTGACATCACAGTTTTCTTCTACATAAATATCTGTTCCTATATACCTGACTTTGTAAAGCATGCCTAGGACTCCAGCTTCCTCATTCCTCTCCAATATTATTCCTCTCCTTTCTTATGCTCACCCACTTGTGGAGAAAACCCCCAGACCACTCCATTAATGGATAACCTTTTCACTTCTTTGGGAGCCAAGAAATGCACACTGTCCCTGAATTCAGTTCCAAGGGACTAAAGAATGCAGGTAATTCATAGCCCTCTTACACCCATCTCCCTTTCTTGGATGCCTTCATCCTTAATTTATGTGCCACTCTGGTCAGACGTCACTCTGGCAGCACTTCTGAGCCGTTGTCTGTGAATTAATAGTGATATTTGAAAGAGGATCAAGCTCTAACAACCTCACTCAGAGTGAGCCTGTACCATCTAACTCTACCAGAAGTATGCCCAAAGTTAAGGGCTGTGATTGCAGGCTGTTATTGGTCATCCTACCAAGTGATTTTGAGTGCCAGCTTGAGTCCCCACCATATCTTCAGACTACAAGTCTGTAGGCACATCTCTGAGCATGGCTGGAGTGTACCCTCCAAAAGATGCTGGCATTCAAATATCAGGTAGGCACTTGGTCTTAGCAAACTGTCCACAAAACAGCTATGGAGATAGCAGGTGGATAGGGTACAGCATGGGCTGTGTTTATGGCATCCCAGAAATCTTTCACAGTCCTCTGAAAATGCCTAGTCCAAAGGAGGGCCATCAGCATTCATCTCAAAGTGTTTAGGTAGCACTACGTCTCGGTTTATTTTAGCTCTTCAGCTGCAAATCTGCTACAGCACAGCACTTAAAACACCTTTTTCCTTTACAGCTTTTTTCCTAGGCTGACCTCGAGATGTGTAGATAGGGGAAATGGTGGCAGAGGAACAACGCTGCGCTTATCCGCTTCCTGCTGCTGACAGGCCTGGCTGGGTTTACCTAAGGCTTGACCCCTATCTCTCCTGCACAGCTGCCCCAGCAGATGCTGTGCCCATCTTGGAGATGTGCTACTCATCAAGATAAAAGGAATAAGAATCTATCTCAAAGCACTTAGGTATGATTAAATAAAGGAGGCCATTTCCTGTGCTGCTAATCTGGTGCCTTTCAAAATCACTAACTTCACTTTTTTTTAAAGTTACCATCTTTTAATTCTCCTGGGTCTCCTCTAAAGTTCTCCTCCTCCTTCCTGGGAAGGGGTGATCCACTTCATGATATGACAGTAGCTCACAGGGCTGATTAAACTGAACTCCGTGCAACACAAACAGCAATTTTTCATGTACAAAATGAAAGAATTGAACTGTGCTCTCTTTTGAGTTTTGTCTGGGTCAGGATACCCAATTAACCTGCAGGCTCCTGTACTGGCAGTTACCTGCTCTTCACTTTGAAATCAAGTCACTCTCCTGTTTTGGGAGCTCTACTGCTCTGGAAGTCTTTCTGTCCTTTAATATGATAGAACAAAGCAGAAGCAGCTACTGTGAAAAAAGTGAAAAAAACAGGTTCATTCAATAAGGCCTCTTACTATACGTTTGAGTATTACAAAGTTCAATAACAACTTAACTGCTCGGCCACTAAGAGACAAGGTATTCTAGGACTCTGATATTTGATAAGTATGTATGAAGTCAAGTAAGTCTCTAGGTTGTACCTTCCCACTCACAAGAAATCCAGGGTTTAGACTTCGCAACCTCAGCACCTTTTTTTTTTGTGTGTGTGTGTGTCATTTTTATTCCCAGAAATTCAGATTACATACCTTGCTGGGCTTTCCACATTAGGTACCAGATGCTATATACAGTTTCCCATGGAAGGCTCTAATGTTTGGTAGTCCTCCTTTTTTCTTTTTTTTTTTTTTTGTTTTTTTGTTATAAAATATCAATTCATTTGTTTATTTATCAACATGAGAGCATGTAAGAGTCAAGCAGTGAGTGTGACTAAGCTGACTTTTACCTGCAATAACCATACAAAATGGCCATTAGGAATGTGAGGAAGGACCATGCATAGACAGCAAAGCCCAATCTGTTCTAGGCATAACACAACCCCAAAGCTACAGCCGTGGTGCTTGATACTTGAAGTGCAACAGACGTCTGACCACAGTGAAGGCATCCCATGCCTTTACTTTGGACTGCTGATCTGTGAATGTGTCTGTTGAGCAAAGCCATAGGCAAAAAATGGATGGATGTATCTGACGAAGTGTCAGATGCAGGGGGCATGTGCTGCACAGAGCACAACCCATATCTCCACCTCAGTTAGCCTAGATGGAATGTGACTGCCGTAATTTGTCAGAGCCCATCTTCACTACACCGCACTTAGGGTCACCAGTAGGACGTGGGTAATAAAAACTACAGAAAACCATATGCAACTGATATTTCTCTGCTGCAAACTATAGCACAGAACTAAGTTATTTACACACTGAGCCTGACTTTACCTTATCTTATGCCATGAACAGTCTTTTACATTTGTACAAAAGAACGGTAAACTACCGCCAAGTCAGCATGGTAATATAAGTTGTAAGAAAATGGAGAATGAGGTTTCTGGCTCACAGATATCTACACTTTTTTATGTGTTTTTCTTTTCTATAAATACAGACTTGTAGTCAGAGCTACGTATGACATTAAGATGGACATTTTGGAAATGATGGAAATCAGTAAAACCAGTGTTCCTTACTCTTCCTCAGACTTTACTCAGTGTGATTTCAAAATATGTGCACTGCTTTGGAGCTGACATTTTTGCTCCAACTTTAATTTCACGTGTACCACAGATTGTAAGGCTATGCCATGCCATAAAATGCAATTGTGTGTGTGAGAATGTCCTGCACTAGCTGCATGGAGGCTGATTGCTAAATCTCCCAGAAACCTTAGCTTTTCTGCATCCCAGAGCTTCTCATCATTAGAATTCCCCAGGTTTCCACCTCCTTCCTCGACGGCCATCTGGCCTGTCCACACTCCAGCTGCAGTCAGACGTCCCTCACCACTTACACCTGATCTTTTGACTCTACACACCTGAAACAATTCTCACTCAATCTATCAAGCAATATAAAATTAGACAATCAGGAAAGCTCTTCCAAAAGCTATGAACAAACTGCCCAGCTTTAAATCCCTCCTCCCTTTCCATGCTATCCCAGGCAGTATTAAAATGGAGGGGAAGACATATTTGAGGAAGAAAATGCAAGTGCTTTTCAATACCGCAGTGCATCCTGATGGAATAGTGTTTGCACAAGTTTGTACTTCTTTGGCAGTTGTTCTTTTGATGCTTACTGTTGGGATATATTGATGGACAACTCCATCGTCACCTCCTGCTAGTTAGCGGATCAAAGTTTAACAAGCAAAGGAAGGTAGTATCTACTCGGAAGGGCATTGCGGAAAGGGGGAGTAGCACGAGGAGTGATCACGTGGCAGGCACTGAGCGTTTGCAGACTGTCACTGAATAGTGGTGGGACGTGAGACTGAGAGGAAGAAGCTGCTATGCTGTGAGCCTACCTTGTCTCAAAGCTTAAGGACATCCAGCTTATAACACAGACCTTTTTTTTTCACTCTTGTTTTCTCCTTTATTTTCCATATTGAAAGGCAATGCTGGATTATTTTCAATATTCTGCCCACAAAACATGCGATAAAAAAAAACAAAACAAAACCTCTTATTACACAAGCCTTTTCAAACTCTTCCAAACAGCAGTCTTTTGTTAGTTTATAGCTTAGGTTAGACCGAGGTGATCTATATCAGCAAGAAATCTGCTACAGGACAGACACCAGCATGATTACAAGAGATGGGTAAACCTCAAAAGGCCTAAGATCTGGTTTGGTTTCCATGAAGCTGAACCTCTGGGGATCATTGCTTCCTGTTGGGGGATCTGGGTTTGGAAATAACAAGAACAGGGAGTATTGTTTTTAATGGTATTTTCTGCTCCTGGTTTTAGGCCAAATTTGAGAGTGCAGAGGTGCTCAATTACTTTAATGAACAAATACAACAGTTTTGCAGCCTGGAAATAGATTTGCTTGTGGTTTGTTTTCCATACTCAATTTTTATTTTATCGTTGAATATGGTGGCCTACCTCTAGACCTCTGTTGCATGGTAGACCTATCAGAGCTTGCCAAATCAAGAAAATCTGACTCCTTATGCTAGTTTTGTCACTGTCCCAGCAACCACAGAAGCACACTTTCTGTTAAATTTTTTTGGCGTTTCTTGTTAAAGGCCAGAGTCTGTTCTTAATACCTGTTAGACTGCCATTGACTTCCATGGAGCAATTCCAGATTTACATTGATCATCATTAAGAGTTGTTATATCACCAGGCTCATAGCAATAACTTAATTAAAATTAGTTTTGCTGATGTTACTCCTCAATTTTTTCCAGTCAAGTAAAACAAACCCTAAAGGAGATTTCTTCACTGGTCAGCCTGGAGAGCCTGCACACTGCCTCTCAGCTCTTCCCCCTCTCTGCCTTCCTGTGCCCGGTCTCCCCTCACCAGTCCCCTCTCACACACACTGTTTTATAGTAGCGGGGTCAGTAGAAAACATAGAGTTCAGCACTATAGAAGTGGAAACAGAAAGCAGCCATGGGCAATTAACCAGGGCTGTGACTGCTTATGTTTGGTTCCTGCTTCCATTTCTGTTTCCATGGAAATGGACATCAGATCATTGGAAATAAAGTAAATTTTCTACTTCTCCTCACCTTCATATCAGCTGGGCTATACAATCCAAATAAATCTAAACTTATCTAATTAAATGTGAATTTAGAAATCTTTTCATTTTATTGAAATAAATTGACAAAAACAACATCGCTTTTGAAGTACTCAGATGCTATTGGCTGTCCTTTGGGAAAGGAGTAGGTAAGTTTGCCCACCCCTTTTTGCTTTGTAAGGTATGGAAACATGCAAACATCCATCCTACCCCTTGCTCTGTGCTCCTGCCTGCCCATTAATATTGTTGTGCTGAACAGTACTCATCACTTGCCCATTAGGGGTCATTTAAGCATAAATGACCCCCCTTACAGAGACTGTGTGGGTTAAAGACCTCTTCTTTGTCTGGCTGCTAAAGCTTTGAGGTTCATTTGTATTGCAGAGCAGCTGCATAAAAAAAGGTTCAAGCCCACCTTTAAAGGTCATATGGTCTCAGAGGAGGAGCTTTGACCTGGAAGGGTTTCCCAGGTGAAATGCTCAGGGTTTGGGAACAAAGAAAAAAAGTGGGGTTTAAGCTTTCACATTCCTTTGAGAGACTGAGAAAGATAAGACTTGTGTCTTTTGTAAACAAACATATTAGAGACTGAACACTTGATTTCGCCTCTAGACGTGAAGCTGATCTGCAAAGCTGCCAGACCTGTAGAGGGGTAACAATAATTTTCAGTTTGGCTTCTGACACAACAGATCGGACAGACAAAATCTCAAGGGCCAGCTTCAACAAAAACGTCCTCTGTCATGAGTCCGTATTCTTCCAGATGTAGCAATTGCCTTTACTGGTCAGAGAATGAAGGCACAACTTGAAACAACCTGCTAGTCTAGCAATGTCTGTTACCCACCAGAAGATGTTTCATACTTTTTTCTCAAAGCAGCCCTCTAATTCTGTTAAACTCAATGAACTAATAAAAACTTGCCAACAAAATAGCACCAAATAGTATCTCTGCTTGAATTGGCATCGCACTTTGCAATTTGCAGTGATTGAAAGCATAAATATCATTACTGTATTAATGCAAACTCAATGCCAATAAATGGCTTGTTTTCTAACGGAGTCCATTTTACAGCAGGAATTGGGGAAAGATGGCTTTTCCAGCATCTACCAAAGTGTTAATTTCTGGAGTCCAGTAAAAACAGTAAGAGAGAAAGCAATCAAAGTGGATCTATATAGGATGGTAGATTTAAACCGTTTAATTACTGTAGCTGTAGCTGGTTATTGCTAATGCATGGATCACAAAACCTTCACTCCTGTAGAAATCAGTCATGCGAGGGAGATCAGGAATTACAGATACTTCACCAATGTGAGGGATTTGCTCTGGTCCTTTAAAAAGATTTCCTCCAGTGACAAAAGCCTCGTGCCTGATACTACAGCACGGTATGTAACAGATTTACTTTAACGAAAAGTAGCCTGTAACCTAATCATAGTCGGTGCTAAAATATACTTCTTTAAATGGCTCGTATCAAACCATTCAGTCATGATGTAGATCTCTTTTTTTAATTTAAATCCATCTCTGTTGAAGATGCTAGTATGTCTTGAGGAAGTGGAGAAAGATAGATGAGGGCTAACTATATGCTGTCAATGGCAAAAGGTCTGATTTTTCCTCTCTAACCAAAAGACAATCTTCAAAGTCTTTTTCTGCTATAATCCCAATCATTATGGTCACTATCACAAGCACAAACACCATCTCCAAGACAAATGTATCTGTATGAGTTTCCTTCCCCAAAAGGCATTGCACACACATTTAAAACTTAGAACAAACACATATGCAATTAAAACTGGTGTGATCACCCACAAATGAACATGGATCAGGATCTAACTTCACAGCACTGGAGCAACTCACAAAGGTACTGGGAAATTAGAGCATTACAGAGTGAATGAAGGAGAAGCCTATTAAGTATCATTTTGGTTTGCACAGAAATACATGCAAAGGGCAGGGAGCAAGGTACAAAATATTTAAGGGGCACAGTAAAAGAAATAAAATAGCTGGAATTGTGGGTTGAGGTCTAGTCTACATTAGTAGGGTTGCACTGACAAGACTTCCCAGGGCTGATGTAATATATGCTGATAAATAAGTAGGTACGAGCCGTATTTATTCAACAGTTCTAATAAAGCTATGCAAGGCAAATCATACTTTTCTGAGAAAACTGCATCTATACTTTAGCTTTTATGTCAAAAGTTTAAAGAAAGAATCATACCCTTAATTGTTGTTACGATCTAGCCCCTAGTTTAGATCTTGCCTAATTGTCATTTTGTAGAATAGATCCCCAGAGACCCTTATGCTATGTGTATTGGTTTTGTTCATTTCTTAGGAGACTTTTTTTCAAGTAATAGGAAAGATTTAAAGTGGATGTCTCTTAAAGGATAATAAATACCTGGAGAAGAATGAGGAAATACATTAAAGCTGAATCACTGCTGTGTCACACCAATTTTCCCCTTTTACTCTTGAGATTCCACTGAAATCAATGAAGTTACAGTTACTTAAAGCTGTAGTATTATACGAGTGAGCCAGGTACATCACGTTGCAGTAAACAACTGGAACTTGCTGGCAGACTTGCTCAGAATCAAATATGTCCCCTTAAATTTCACACTATTTTCACAATCTTGTAGCAGCAAAGCAAAACAAGAAGTTCACTGTGCAGTCAGAACAAAATCTTTTTTCTCTGGTCTAAGTATTTAGCCAATACAGTATCACAGAAACATTGATTTCTGTTCCCAAAGAATCCTCCTGATAGTTTCATACAGAACCAAAGACCCAACACAATCTCTTCTTTTATGGCTAAGAAAATGCTAGGAGAATCGTTATCCCTGGGAAAGATTTCTCTGATAGACGAGGAAGGACTGTTCATTAGTGTCATGAATGATGCTGCCTCTTTTTTATGCAACTTGCATTCACTGATGCTGGCACTGTCAGGGTCTCCAACTGTGTGCACAATTCAGTTCATCGAACAAGGCGGCATCCTTTCCAGATACACTCAACGTGCGGTATTATGGTTGGGAAATTCATTCCACAGAAGAGAAACATGAATTATTTCAATTCTAAAAAAAAAAAAAAGAAAAAGAAAAAAAAGGCACAGTCTGTGCCTTCTTTTTCCATGCTATTAGAGAGATTATCAGGAAAAAATAAACACAGCAGTTGTTCGAGGTCCCACACAAACAAAACAAGACTGCAGGCCACTCCGTACACAGTGCTGAGCCATTGCTCTGTTTACTTTTAAGATGTAAAATAACACATTTTTCAATTTTTTTTGTTTTTAATAATTATTCAGTGCTGACAGAGTGATTTTGCAAAATTTTAAACAGGAAAAAAGCCCCAAATGTTCACAGTTTTAAGTACACTCTGTTCTCCGCTCCTCCAGCTCAGCCATTTCCTTTTGGTGTATTTAGTGCGGTGGCGACACGTCAATTTGTCTGCAGGGAATGGCTGCCTCTCACCGATACCAAATGTAGGTAGAGGCCTGTCCCACGCTCCTGAGTCACCTGCAGAGCTCAAGGTGCATGAACAAATTACATCTGGTCCCTAAGCAGCAAGGACCAGATCCAAAAAAACGAGCTACAACACATGTCTATGTATGTGCCTTGGTGCTTGCCATACGAGAGAGCCTGGAGCTAACGGCAGGGGAGCAGATATATCCACTCCGAGAAGCAGAGCGCCCTGCAGAGATAATAGCTCACGTCCCAGGAGCTGGGTAGGTGCTTTACATCAGCAAAGCTGACACAGGGCAAAAAGCCCAGTCTTCTCCCTTGGGCCGAGCTGGTACCGTCCCCGGCTCCGGCTCAGCCAGAGATCAGCTGAGCGGGCACAGCTGTGCAGGACAGGCAGGGTTTGGGGATGCGCTGATTCCTGCACCCCTTTCACCCTCGCCTCCTCCAGGAGACGGGGGAAATGCACAGCTGGGGCACAGGCTTTTGGGATCACAGCATTTGGCCCTGATCCACACAGCTCTGAGCCTGCACTTTAAAAGCAGCAGACTGAGCAAGGAGCCGTTGTAGCCTACCTCTGGGAAAACCCTGAGGATGGGTGACAGGAGTGCAATTAAAATCCCTCTTCTCTCCAGAGCTTAGTTATTTTACATTGTGCATTTTCCCACTTTGGATGCCTCTTTCAGAAAAATGCCTCTTTCCTGCAGAACTGAGCAGGGTCACACAGGGTGGCCAGAAAAAGAACCCATGTCACTGAAATCCTCCATCTTTTCTAACAGTGGAATAGTCCGACCCAAAGTGCTCTGTCCCCTTTTCTGCCCGAGGAGATTTGCTTCTCTGTGCAGGGAGCTCTCAGTCACCCTGCTGATAAGGCATTTGCGGTGGAAAGACCACCCTTCCCCCCTCTTTACAAAGCAGTCATGCTTCATAGGAAATATATATATAATTGTTGGATAAGAAAGACAAAACTTGATAAGAAAGAAGAAACATTTGGCCTAATGGTCAAAGGACCAGATCTGGCAGACGGCAGCAGGCGGATTCGAAGTGTTCTTGTGAGACTGAGCCCTGCAACAAGATAAGTGGATGAACGCACTGTTCATGGTTTCTAATCCGACTTAAATGTCAGATAAGTACCCCACTGCACAGCCTGGTCAAGGCAGAAGCACTGGTTAGGCATGCTCCGAAACGGCATTAGATGCCTCAGGAACTTTAATAGCAAAGACTGAAGGACCTGCACAGTCTAAATGCCTGTAAAACCAGATGGGAGCTTAACATGGGTTTCAGGGAGCTTTACACTCGGGTCCCTAATTTCCTTCCGGTTACATTTAACATGCCTAATTTCCCTCTTTCATCTGGTGCGAGGTGCAGTTACATTTGGGATGCAGAGCTTGCAAGGATCCACATTTCCCAGCCTTTTCTCACAGGGAGTCCTACAGAAATGAGGAGGAATGTCCGACAAACCGCTAGTGAATCACCCAATAAGGACTTCTTTGGGTCCTTTGAGATAACTACCAGCTTTAAAAAACAAACAATCCAATGAACATGCAAATAATCCATGGTACAAACGGAGTGGTCTGGAATGTGGAGCATTCTTTTTTCCATTATCAGCCATCAAGGTAAAGGGAAGGAAGTGAATAAATTATGTGCCCAAAATATTTGTATGGAAACCTTTTCAAGCTAGATATAAAAGGCAATTATTTATTACTTCAGGAAATACTCTAGCATCAAGAAATGACCCCAGGTTGGTGTCAATGCTTACCCAACAGGATTACCATTCAGAAAGCTTTATGGTTACCACATAAAGTTTAATCAGTGCATTAAAAATAAATTAAAGATTTGCTAATTGTAATGTAATTAGCTTAATTTAATTACATTGCTCAGTGACTGAGTATTTTATTGTTATTGTGAGATCTTTTCTCATTTGGGGCCTGAAGTTAAGTGGCACAGTATTGACAACCATTTCCTCCCTTAATATTCAGCTCCAGGAATGGGCTGAAATTTTTACCTGAATCTTGCAATTTATCACAATCAGTATCATCACAAATTACAGAAAGCATCCAGTAACACGATAACTTCTAAACGAAGTGTCTGTAACCAGGGCAGTAGCAGCCTCGGCTGTTAATTTGTCATATTTCATAGCCAGCCTGACACCCTGTCCAATTTACTTGTAAGCTTTATCACAAAGACAGCTATGTGAGCTGCCTCTGACTATGAGCAGGATAGAGGAGATGGACAGAAATGCAGCAGGGGCAGCTTGGCTCTTCAGGTTCCCTGGCTTTGCATACAATCCAGCCGCAAAATAAACAGCCCCATGTCTTGATAATGTTTGTTTTCTCCATTAAAATCCCTCCCTTCTTCTCTCCCCTCCCGACTTCCTCATTAAGACAACCAAATCTTTTTCTTTAAGACTCCCTGCTGACTATAATCCAATGGTCAACATAATTTATTAGCAGTTACAGGAATTAAAAGAAATAAGAGGGATAACAGTACTCAGGGAGCATTGTTACCTATCTTACACAGGCTCGCAATTTCAATCCAAAGCATGTCATCCTCTCCAATGACCTGCAAGTTTTTCCTTTTGGGCAGAAGTTGTGTAGCACAGTAAAAATGGCCATGAATATCCCTTCAGGAAATTAGTCTCTCTTCTCCTGTTATCTTCCAGATGCTCTGAAGCCTTCAATCAATTTGCATTGATTTAAGCAACATCATTCAATACATATTATCAATCTGATCTGAGGGGAATTGTGTGAAGAGTAGGTATTCCTTTCTGTTCCCAACATGCTAAGCACAACAGCACAAGACACTACAAAACCCATAAAACGGTTTCTAAAAGACCAACAGGTGTTAAAATATGTCTGGACTTACAAAATTAAAGAAAATGCATTTTAATTTGTCTAACACGTTAAAATCAGGTTGGCCAACTTGGAGTGCAGACAGAGCAAACATCAGCTTGGCTGGATTTTGTTGATAGTACCAGATCCAGAAACATTTTTTTAAATCCCTGGTCTGGGTGCACGCAGCACCAACTACTTCATACGATATTGGGGTACAACCAACTAATACCAGCCCCACACCCTAGGGCTTTTCTGGAAAAGAAAAATAAGCCTCTCCATGAGGCAGGAGGTGGTGTGCTCCCTTCTACTGCCTGGTCCAGCAGGTGAGCCCAAACGCCTGCCCTTCTCCTCCTGTTGATGGCTGTCCAGCCACTGCTGATGCCCTCCACCAGAAAACCTAGCAGCCAGGCTCTGCAGAACTCACCTCTGCAGCCTCTAAGTGGTTTTGCAGATCTGTCCCTTATTACACCAGCAACCAAGAGAGCAACCAGCGGGAAATTAGCAGAGAGCATTCCAGTCTTTACAGCTGAGCCTCCAGAGGGGCTATAAAACCTCAGGCGCTGTTGGGGGGTCAAGAGAAAACAGAGAGCTTGTGGTGCCTGCTGTTAATAAGAGGAATTTGAGAATGAGGACCGTCCAAGAATGCTGAGACTAAAGGAGACAGAAGAAAGAGAGGACAGAGAAGAATGAAATAAGGTAGGAACCAGTCAAGAAAAGCCACAGCTGTAGAAATGGCAGAAAGAAAGAAGTCAAAAATTTAGACAAATTTTCAAGTTTGAAGGAGCTTATTCGAACCAAGTGACCATATGTCAGTCTCCTGAGGTTTTGCCTATCATGTTGAACTCCAGGCCCACTGATTCTGTAGGATGCAGTCTTCAGCACATGGCTACCACTGTGAGTGAGTCATTTGGTACAGTTCCTGTGGCAAGAATCCCAAATGTGTCAGGCCTGGACTAAAAAGCAAGATGGAGAATGAATACACCTGAAGGCACATTTGGCACTTTAATTCTGAGCAGATATCACTTCTAATTATAGCCAGCCTTATGCCAGCTTACTACCGTTCAAGCGCTTGTGGGTTCGCGCATTGAGTGCCAGATTTAATCCATTCAAGGTAAAGCGCAAGAGAACCAATTGCATTTTGCTTGCCTTCTACCTGAATGATTTGCTTTGTTGTTCCCAATTTGCAGTTTGACTGGAAGATTTGCACCCCTCTGGTTAGTTCTGGTTGGCTTCTCTGCAGCCACGGGTGCATATTTTTCAGCTGAATGAAGCCCAGCTGGCAGGCTCAATTTGCCCCACCAATGAGTCATATCTTTCTCTCTCTAATTTCACCTGCATGAGAGAATTGCAGGTTCCTCTCCGAATTCCTAGAGTTCAAAATTGTTCCTGCAAAAAGAAGGCTTATGCCCACCCCAGCACATGGAGCTGTAACCCTGCTTGCCTGGAAGACAGCAGCAAAACTCAAGAGAAAGCCACTAGTGAACATTACTTAAATAGTAAGTTTAGTTAAGAGAAGCCTTTCCTAGTCTGATCCTGTATCAGATTTTGATCTTATATGGTGCCTAGTGCTTCACAAGGACCAGTGCTCAGCACCCCACAAGGACATGTTGTTTTCCAGTATGATGTAGGGCTTGGAATGGAGGGAAGGTTTAATACAATCATGCATCAGTTTTCTTTCCAAGCAGCACTGTGAAACAGAACAGAAGGAGGATTGCCTCTTCACCCCATAAATCCACTTAAGCTTGGATTATGAGCCATATTCACCCAATTTTTGCTGGGAGCTTAAGGCAGCACCATGCTGCTGTTGGTCTGCGGGATGCTGGGAAGCTGAGGCAGGATTTGGGAGGCTCCGAACTTCCACAAGTGAAATGGCCGCGTTCTTCGACGTGCGGGGCTGGAACAGCATAGGTCTGTGTTCAGCCACACTCTAGGTCTATGTATGGAAACAGACGAAGTGTACACAGCACAGGCGGAAAGGGTTTGTTTTAATAACTAGTCTCATGCTAGTAGCTTTCAGAGCATGTGTTTTTTAGCAGCTCTGCCACATTGAGTTGACAAAGAAATAAAAGTGAACGCTTCCCCCCCACACAAATCTCTATTGATCCAAATATGGATCTTGTTTCAAGATAGAGAACAACTAGCACTGATGCTGTCAAACAGAGCCTTCTGGAATTATTTCAGAAGCTCCATTTTCCGCCTTTATGCCTCTTTCTCTTCCTGCCAATACAGAGAGAGAGAGAGAAAGAGAGGGAGGAGAGAAAAGGAAAAGAAAGGGGAAAGAGTAAAGAAAAAAAAGATTTTTTTAAATTAAAAGAAAAAGGAGAAAGATAAAGAAAAAGAGAACGAAAAAGAAAAAGAAAAAGAGAAAAAGAGAAAGAAAAAGAAAAGGAAAAAAGAAAAAGAGAAAAAGAAAAAGAAAAAGAGAAAAAGAGAAAGAAAAAGAAAAAGAAAAAGAAAAAAAAGAAAAAGAAAGCCAGCATGGCCGCTGGCAGGCTACATGAAACCTCTGCACACGTCACCTGCTCCAAGCACTGTCCTTCCCGTGCCCATCCCTGATGAGCTGGCTCAGTTGTGCAAGGTAGCTCCTAATTACCTCTCTCCTGGTTTTTCTCTTTCCCCCCTGAGGCCAGCCTTTCCAAGAACTAACTGCACACACACACACCTGGCACTGTGAGATAGGGAGCCTCACCATGGATACCGGCCCCCCATTCCCAGTCCGACCCGTGCTCCTGGGATTCAAGCAACTATCTCCAGGATGCTGTGAACTCCAGATGTGGCTTACCTAGTGCCTGGAGACACCGTGTGCGAGCACCGCTTACAACTGTTATTCTGCACTCACACAGACACACACACACACACAAGCACAGTTTCTGGCTATGCATATCAAGCTTTGAGAAAAGAAATAAAGCAAAATGGTAATCTTAATCTTCCCTTTAATATGCTGCCCCATGCCAGATAAGAGCAGCTGTGCTCGCACAATGGGTCCAACTGGACATGATAAATAGCCTGGGAGAAAAGAAAAATATATACATACACACACAAATACATACATGCATATATGGTCTAAGGAATTTAAAATACATTTTGTTTTCAGAAGTGGTGGCCTCCAGCTCACAGCTTCCTTGATTAATAAAAGGGTTGATTAGAAATAAATACAGCTTGTCAGGGTTGGAAATGTACAAAAAATCCTAGAGTAAATATCTGCAAGGGTAGCCCAAAGGGTTAACCTTACCAATGCACAAATACCGGCTCTCCTCCTGTTACAGTTTAAATGCTGATTGGAAGGAAGAGATCATTCTAGGTCAGTATGTCCTTTACATTGTGAATAGCTTGACAAGGGCTAATAAACTCCCCTGCCTATGGCACCGATAATTTATTATATATTCCTAGGCATCACGTGCAATTTTTTTATTTATACATGTATAGTTTGTTGGTTTGTTTTTAAAGAGGTGAACCAGGGCAATCTGGGTCAAGAAATACGCTTAAGCCCAAGGATGTAGAGAGCTGCGCTCTCCTAGGCTTAGCCTATGGTGGAGAATAACAGCCTGGTTGCTGCTTTTTGCATGGCAGCCGGGCATTGCAAAGAGATGGACTGCAGGGCAGCACAGCTGACTTCTTGCACAGGGATCCGACGGGTGCACGCACGAACACCCTTGCGCAGCCCTCTCACGCTGCGAAGCAATCCCAGCTGATTTATGAGGGACCTCTTGCATTGAGATAATTGCAAAACTAACAGATTTCAGGTTTATTTCCTGAGCGGCCGGGCAGAGGACCGCTCCTCCGCAGCCTGCTGCCGGGGGGAGCCGTGCCCCCGAGAGCAGCCTGCCTCGATCCTGCCTCGCACTCGCTGCATTTCACATCGATGAGGTAATTCGGCTGCAGATGAGGTAACCCTGCGAGTTGCCCACGAGCTGGAAGAGGTTACCATATGATCACTCATGTAAACACACAGCCCGGTCCCCCCGGACGGCGGCTGACAGCTGCGCTCTGCCGACACGCCGCGACGCCAGGCTGGTGGGCGGCAGTGGCCCTGGGGAGCCCCCGGCCTGCGGGGCTTTGCACCTCTCCGAAAGCAGCCGGGTACCCGCCACGCATGTGCCACGCACCGAGCACAAACATGCTGGGCGATGCTCGGCTTTCGACCCATCTGACGGGAGACCCTGTTTTTCTGGCACCCCTGCAGCCAGGTTCACCGTTCGGACGGCTCTTCCTCTCCCCACACCGGTGTTTCTAAGTGCATGTGTCGTCTTCTCACGCCTGGGCGAGATGGTTCAGATCTTCCACAAGCACTGGGGAATGACTTCCTCCTGCGGTTGCAGGCGTTAGACCTGGGGGAAATCCCTCCTTCCCCTGCCCGGGGGGGGTGTAGGGGAAAGGAGGGGTGCGGGGGCCACAGGGCGGCACTGCGGGGAGCTGCCCGGGCAATCCCCACGGGTTCGCTTTGTGAGCACCGACGTTTTGTGTGTGTGCACTTTGCACAGGTGCTGTTCCTAGAAAGTCCCCTAATTTGCAAGCAGCGAGAAAAGTGACTTTTGTGGTTAGGTAGCGCTGACGACTGCGCCCCTCTCCTATCTATAAGCATATGCATCAGAGGATCTGCAGGCCTGTGCTTGTCCAACAGGCAAAAAGCTTAAACCAAAACCCCAAAACCCAAACACCTTGTCTTCAGGGTCTCATATCATTGCCACTTACAGTACAGCATAGACTAGGAACCCTACTAGCTCTGCTGTGCTAAGTAATCCCAGTGCTGATCCCCAACTGGGTGCTGAGCAAAGCAGACCAGTGTGATGAATGTGTGGGAAGGAGCACGAATTCACAGCAAAAAGAAAGAACGGGACACAGGTTTGTCAATTCCCCAAGCCCAGGGCTCATCTGCGGCCTGCTCAGTGCCAGGATTTTTCAAAGCCTTCTTATGACTAACAGGGTGGCCGGGATCAAATCATACCACAGCTCCCAGTAACTACCTGTGCCTCCATGGGCCCTGCTTAACCTCACAAAGCATGTTTGAGAAGTTAGTTTTAACAAACTTCATCTCAGCAGTGGCGGACGCTGATCTAGAAATCTGTTCTGGGCAGACCTCAACTTGAACTACATGTGACAAGTGACCCAGGAGGACTCCGAGGGCTAACGTGTCATTAGATGTGGGAAAGCAGCTAGACTGAACGTCTTCTGCTCCGTTCCCAGGTTACAAGCCTAGCTCCCCTGGTCTGGCTGGTCTGGAGGAGGTCTAACCAAGCACCAGCAGTAAGTAAGGCACGCCTGTGCCAAGCACCCGAAGGAAGCCATTCCCCTCAGCCCTGGGGGTACGAGGATCAAAGAGCTCCTGGCAAGAGGGAAAGGCTTTCCATCACCCTCTGGTGAGTTTATTTGGCCAAAAATGGGAACTACTATGAGCAAGCCCTGGAGGAAGTCATATCTCTCTTTCCCCCGCCTCCCAGAGCAGCTGCTTATACAAGGAACAGGTCAAAATAAATGACTGTTACAACTGGAGTATATGAAGGGACACAAATCCATTACTGCTGGAGTTGAACTCACCTCACTATGCAAGGGCTGAGGCCAGGACTCTTCCCGCTACTGTGAGCTCGCGAGATTGCCAGAGGGACAGACAGATCTCCTAAAGTCTGCCCAGAGGGGATTCGAAGAAGCAAGGGGAGAAGTGGGGACACATCACATTTCCCTCCCTCCCCACCAGCTTGGCGATCCGGCAGGCTCTGCACCAGAAACCCCATGGCAGGGCCCTGGGGAGCCGTGCAGCAGGACGTGTGTTGGACTCCAGACATCGCAGCTAGATTTTTAAAAGATGTGGCTAATTTTATAAGCTCTAGTGGTTGCTGTCATGCGTAATGAGGTACAGTTAATCACATCGCTGCCTCATGCTGCAGCTGGATCATCTGTGCAGCCTCTTTTGCAGGGAAAAGCAAGGTGCGGCAGGTTTTACATCTCCCTCTCTTGGACTGGGTGCCTGTCACTGTTCGGTGGAACTCCAATCCTGGCAGAGCAATGACCTCCCTCTACCTCAAAGGGGTCTGCAGACAGCAGCTGGCAGAGGCCTGGGGCATGCCTGCCATGACAGACCCCAACCTCTTGTCCACATGCCACCTGCACTGTTCAGACATACTCTGGGTAGAGGGCAACACGTGGCCATGTCGATGCAGTCTGGGTGGCCTGAGCTCTCCCAGAGTAGTGCACGACCGGCCCAGGTGGGATTCACTCCCCCGACCCCTGCCTGCAGCGTAAATGTCGCCATCCAAGCTTGTCACCCCCCTTCACGGTTTCGGGAGACAGCCACCTCTGTTTGAGATAGTTACGGCCCAGGACGAATTGCCTGCCAAAGGTGCCATTTCCTCTCTGGTGGCCACAAAGTGTCTCTTGGGTCACTAGCTCGGAGCAGTCCCCTGAAGAAGCATGTGTTTGGTCAGGCCAGTCCCACCCTTTGAACCCACCCGACAGCCAGGCTGGCACCCACAGCACCATCTGGGTGGCATGGGTCCTCGGCCCTGGGGCACAGACCCCAAACCTCTGCTGCCCTGCCTCGGGACGCAGCTTCCCCTCCGACGGCTCGAATACAGGTGCCATAACGCAGGCAGGGCTTTAATTACGGCAGGAGCCGATGGAGAACCAGCAGGAAAAGAGTTAAGAGAGCCAGGGCTTGTTGCTATCCAGGAACCCAGGCTACCTCACCTCCCAGGATAACCATCAGCCAGCCCTTTCTCAAGCGCTTTTTTGGCAGGCTTCGTTGTCAGAAAACCACCTGTTACTTGGGAGAGATTCAAATGCATAATGAATTAAAAAAGCATATTGTGTGTTACTATCTAACCCCCAGACAGATGTGTTATTTAAGTGTGGTTATGATCTGTGCTGTTAATTTTAAACAACATATGATCAAAGATCATGTCTGGCTTTGTGCTTTGCTTCCTTTCAGGTTCTGGCTTGTCTGTCCATGCCAGACAGTTGTGGTTTCTGTCATATGGCAGGAAAAGCTTATTTTACGTGCTGCCTAAATTTATATTTTATAGCACATTAAAACAGCCCATCAGAATCAAGTTATCACATTGTTTATAATGGTAAGTGAATCGCAGCTGTGGAAAGGAGGGCACCACACGAAGGGCCTTTTAGGCACACCTACTCCCTACACTAAGGACTTTCAGCCATTTTAAAGACAGCAGCAGGCTGAAGCACAGACTGAAATATATAAACCACATCACCGCTCCTGTGGGAAGGCTGGAAAACTGTTGGAAATGACAGTCCTGCCAACCAATCAGTCCAAAAGCACCAGCCGGGTCCTCGGCAGACAGGGAGACACGCTTAACAGATCATGAGATTTTTTTGAAATAATACAGTTGGGGTTCTTTTTATTTGCTCCCTGGCCTGAGCCTTCAAGCTTTGCTGCCCAGCTAGAATAGCTAGACATCTGCCCTGAACGAATAGGTAAGTTAATAAACTGACCAAAAAAAAGGAAGAGCAGCCCCTTGTGATCGCTCAGCTCTAAGAGGTGAGGCTTTAACTCAGAGGCAACACGTATTTGAAGACATCGGGTAAAGTTGCAGGAGCTCTGGCACACTCAGAATGGTAGAGGAGCAAATCTTTGCTTGATGTATGCCTAACTATGCTGCTTTCCAAGGAACCCACACAATTTAGGGCAGATATAAAGTACGGCCAAAAAGTCACTCTTGCTGATTCAGTGCGCAGAATACATGTTTCACCCCTGTAGCATTTGAGGATACAGAGAGAATCTCAGTTCAGACTTTCCAGCTAAATCTATGAAGCCCATGAGGAACTAGGATTCAAAAGAGAACTGAAAGGGAGAGAACTGCTTTAACATTTGCAGGCACAGAGCCAGACTCAGCCCTCATCTGCACCGAGGTAAATGCAATGCTGCCGCTGTGGCAAGTGCAGGGGTGGGAGCAGAGAGCAGCCGCTGCCAGTTGCCCACCTCCAAGACGTGTTGGGGCTTCAGCCCTCCTTTCGCTCAACAGCCTTCTGCCAGGCTGCCGGCAGCTGCCAGGCTTTGACCAACCACCCTCCCGGGGAGGTAATAAACCTCTGACTAAATAAACGAGTTACTCAGCCCCTTTACAGGAATCAGTCATCTCTTCTGCCCAGGTGTGCCGGGAGGGCTGCTCTGACTCAGGGCCAAGGGCAGTCTGCCCCTGCTCTACCCAGCCCAGTGATTTCGACCCAGGTCCCCTTCCCAGCCTCTCCAGCCTCTGAGAAACCATTCTCTGCTTGTTGCAGGGTTTCAGCTCTGCCCACTCCAGGCCCGGAGGAGGTTTCCTGCTCCCCCAACACCAATGTGCTCCCAACCCCGCTCGGAGCAGATCCATGAGCCAGGCTGGACACTGGCTGCCACTGTCCCTGTGAGAGACAGGCCAGGCCTGGATCGCAGCCATCACAGGAATAAATAAAGGGAAAAAACAACAACTTTCTCCCTCCGAGGCTGTATTGAGACACGCCATGGTGGCTCTACCCCAGCCAGCCTCCAGCTGCGGTGCTACGGCTCTCCAGCCCTTTGGCAGAGGTACCACCTCTCCTCCCTGCTGGGGAAAAAACATTGCCCTAAAACCTCTCTGTGGAGGGGACCCAGACAGGAGATATCTGTGATAGATCTGTGAAGGCTATCCTCACCTCTGGCAGCTGGGCTGAAATGCTGCGTGAAGACTCAGAGGTGAAGCAGCGAGCACAGGTTAAAGGGATCGCACTGTGCAGCTTTAACGTAAAATACATCCTGCTCCGGGGCTGCTACTGTTAGAAGACCTGAAAACACCCTTGCCCACACAGGCAGTACTGAACAGGAGAGCATAAGGGGTAAGAGGGGATTGTCTGAGAGAAGAGACTAGAGCTGAGGAGAGGATTTTAAAGAGCACAAACTCATTTCATATGGCTGAGTGCCGGCAACACTAGGAGAAATTCAATGGATTATGTTGCACCAAAGGTCAGAATATAATTGTCCCTTCTGGCCTTTAAAACCTGTGAATGTATAGAGGAACCTTGAAATGACCAGATTCCTCAGGAATTTGATTCCCGGGGTTTATTTATTTATTTTCTTACCAGCTGCCAGACACAGCATGCTCCTAGACAAATAAGGAGGTGGTAGCTATGGTGGTGAGTATATCAGTAGTGCTAATCTCTTGCGGGGCTTCCTGGTAGAATTTCTATCTCTCTCCCTCAGAGGAGACAAGGTTAAGGGATATAAGACAGTTTCATCTTAAAAACCTAAGAAATGCGGGGCTATTTTAGAAGTGAACAGATGCTAGGGAGAACAAGGGAGAACTAAGCAACTTGGTGCGGGACTATTCTTCTAGTAGATTTTTTTTAAACAGCACTTTCCCAACCCCCATATTAAGTAGCTCTCTGTTGTCCTTGCAAAGGGCCAAAGAGCTAAAGATAGATCCACTAATTGCTACTTCCCTTTGTCCCTTTGCTCTAGAGATTCCCATCCACTATATTATTACTTCATCATTTTAATTGTGCAAGAAGCTTTTATGCATCACAATATTAATTAGAATAAAATAATAATAATGCAAAATACAAAAAGAAACCATTATTCGTGTCTAGGTAGCATCATTTTCAGAGCAGGTACTTTGCAAAAGAGTATTAGCCAACACTTCTGTCTGCACGTGCTCGTGATGGGCGGCCTCATTCTGCAAACTGGGGACCCGTCCTGTGACCTGCACTCACACCAAGGGGCCGTACGCAGCAAGTGCCTTGCTGTCTCCTGGGACGTACACTAAAGCAAGTAGACAAAAGTAAGTAATAGGGGGCTGTTCCAGCTCTGAAACAGCCTAGAAAGAGAAAGCCTAGAAAATTAAAGGTGACTTATGGCCACGGTTGCCTTCTCCACGCCCCTGGAGGTACAGGACACAATCTGCTCTATAACTGATATCCACATAGAGAAGCAACTTGGAAACATCTGACCCTCTGATACCAGGCACAGACATTCAAGCAGACCAAATTACCAGTGTCATTCATTTGCACCTTTCAACTTAATGATACCTTACAGGGAAGGAAAATTCAAATTAAAAATTGAAGCTATTAATATATCTTTGAAAATGGTAAGGGAGCAAGATTAAGACCAATAGGAGGCCACTAATCTTGGCATACTTCTGACTTGTACCCTTTAAATCATTGTAATACCTTGTTCAAATTCAAACATAAATAGGATTTTTTATGAGGGCGTTAGTGCTCCTGCTGCATCAAAAGCCATATTACATTTTACGATTCCTAGAGCTGAGAATGCTCATTCCCAAAACAGGCGGCCTCCTCGCCAGATGATCGTTAACGCAGATGACAAAATAACGTTACATTGAAAAATACATCTGTGGAAAGTGAAATGCAAAGGCAGAAGAAGAACTTTTCTCCTACACCTTTTGGGAGGGTTCAAGGGGCTCACAAGGTAAGTAGGATGCATTTTGCAGCTTTCTAGTGGAGATACAGTATATTGCAAAGTAACCACATCCTCTCCCTTCAGCTGCATCTCCCTTCCTGGCAACTAGTTGCAACTCACATATATGTGACAAGCGATAGCCAAGGTCAGGCAGTAGGAGGGAACTGTTCCCAACCAATTAACTGCATCTTTAAATTTCTTTTCCCACCCCTCCATTCTGCCTGTCTGCCTGTCTCCGTGAGTGCCTGTTTCCCCCGAAGGGAGGGGGGGACACAAACAAACCCTGAAACGATCCCAAATTTCCTTGGTAGGGGAAAAAAACTATTCTCCAGAGATCAAACCTTCGGTGAATCATTTTCCACCGCTCTGACATGTCAAATACTCCAGTGATTCACCAGTCATGGAGCTCTGATTCACCTGCAGTAAACAGGGCTGATTGCTTCCCAGAAGCACGGTGGTTTGCATTGCTCTTTAAAGGCTCCACTTCCTCCACGCAGCCCTGTGCTTCTCCCCTTCCCCACCACACGCCATCGCCACTGCCCCCCTGCCACAGGAGCAGCCAGGGCAGCAATGAGGAACAAAAACCCCAGGCTTATTGGTTTTAGTCCGAGGGGCCGAGAAGGAAGGCAGTCTTGGGTAAATGAACAGCAAGAGGAGAAGTTAGGAGGGCTCGTGAATCTTCCCTCGTTCCAGTTTAAGCATGAAAAAGGGAAGGACAGAAGAGAAGGGGCAGGAGGGGTTTGGTATTTATTTGTGTCTCTCATTGGGTTCATCTCCCTGCCAGCACAGGACGCGGTTTCTCCAAGAGGGAGCACCAGAAATAGAACTGACATGTCTAATGAGCTTTTTGGTGGCATATTCATTAAGTTTGTAGAAAGGGTAAAGAAACGCAGGAAGCTTAGTCTTGGAAAGCCTCCAACTGGACCCCTTTGACTCATTAAAGGAGGGAGTAAAATGAACCATGCCCCAGGGCAATCGTAAAAGGATAAGCAGGAAAGCAGGAAAGGGTCAATTCATTAAGGACCCCGACGGTCCCGGCCGGGCAGTACGGGGCTGGGGCCGGGAGATGGCCGGGCTGTGCTGGAGCCCAGCGGCAGGGGTGTCTGCTCACCCCTGCCATGCTGGCGGAGCCACCCGTGTTTTGCTCTGGGTGAGCCCCAAAAGGCAGCAGGCACCTCCCCAGCTGCAGTGAGGGGACCTCGGAACACCCTTGCTTTTACCCTGGGAGGCGCTGCCTGCCCCCCGCGATCGCCAAGAGCTCCCCGTCCACCACCACCAGCGTTCCCGTCTCCATCTCCCGCTCGGACTGGCCTTCCTCGCCGCCGAGGGGAGGGGGAAGGGGGGAAAAGTCACACAGACCCTCCAGAGCCTTGCAGGGGCAGGGGGAGGGGAGGGGGAAGCAAACTCAATTGAGCGGCTTCACGGGGGGCCCCAGATTTGCTCAAACCAGTCACGCCAGCTGCAGCCCAGCCATGATGAGAAAGGAGGGGAGACAGTGCAGCAACGGCTTCCACGACCCCGAGGGAGGAGGAGGAGGAGGAGGGAGGCCCAGGCTGCTAAACTGACACCAGGCAAAAGTTGGCCACGTTTTCCCCCAGCCACGGAGGAATAAGCGCAGGCAAGTCAGATGTGACCGTGCTACAGGAGCCAGGAGAAAATAAAAACAAGTGACAGCTGACTCTTGAGGACTTTTGCGGGGGGGGGGGGGGGGGCCGAGGAGGGAGGGAGAGACCTACAAATACTGGGGGAAGGGCAGAGCGCAGCCCAGGAGCCTTCTGCAGCGGCAGATGGAGAGGGAAGCTACCGCTGATTCCTGCAGAGTCAGGGAAGGAGAGAGAAAGCATCACACCGAGGTGATCACATGAATAGGGAATGAAGGCGCAGAACAAAGAAGGGGTTTCGGGGAGAGGGAGCGGGAGCCCCCACGCGGGACCCCCAGAGCCGGGGCATCCTGGCGCCATGCCCCGGGGTGCTGCGGCGGTGGGCAAGGCTGCACAGGAGCTCGGGCACGGCCAGCCGAGGCTGCAGGAGGACAGGGTCAGCGCGAGCAGAGGAGGGAGAGAGGAGACATTTGTGCGGTTACTAAGGGGTGAAGTTCAGTAAGACCCCACGGAAGACGTAATTCCTCAGACCAGGACCTGAGCACGTGGTGGGAAGGAAAACCTAAATTCCCTTGCTCTGGGCTCAGGGGCTTCCTCTAACCCGCTGTGGGATGAAGCCGAGGAGGCTGTGAATAGTGCTGCCTGCCTTTCTGCTGGTCCTGAGGCCCCCGATGTGCCGGCGATGATTGTTATGACAGTCATTCTGGCTGTGATTGGCATCTCCCGGTTAGATCAAGGTCACTGTTAGAACACATCCTTTCATTAAAATGGCCGAAAGCCTGTCAATGACCACAGGCCACGGCTAATTAAGGGAGGACCCAGCGCCCCTGTGCGGGTCGGTAATCGGGGCTGATGCCGAGCCACCTACACCAAGGGGAGCCGGCGGAGCAATCCTGCCCCCCACGCCCTTGCACGCAGGGAGGACATACCCGCTCCCGGCACGCCGGGCCACCCACCACCCTCGCTGCGGTCACACCAGAGCAACAGCGTCACCTCCTCTCACACAGCTCATGAGAGGCACAGCTGCATCCCGGGCACCCGGGGACAGCCCTTGTGTCCACCTAGGTCAAAAGGGAAAGGACAGATGACAACAGGCTCCTTACAACGCAATCAGGTGCACATCTGAGGGACAATGACCTGTAAGTGGGCTTTGGATTTGAAGAAAATCCATTTACAAAAATGTCTAAATACAGCCACGGTGTTATAATAACTAATTCCCGGGACAGTATGAGGTCGGTGCTGTGCGGGGCTTAGCAAATATGCCGAGGTCTTCGTAGGAAAGGACACCGTGGGAACGGGTCCACGCTACTTGTATAAATTAGCAGCTCAAACCCTGACCCAGGTGGGATGCAATCACACTGACCAAAGAATTTTTTGGTGTCAAACACTGAGGGGAAGCCATACACTGCCGGGGACCCCTATAAATATTAGTGTCTCCTATTTTACACACATTTTGGGTAGTACCTGCCCATGGACTTAGTTTGGCTAAACAGTATATCAATAGAAGTCAGTTTCTTCCTCAAATAAAACTAGAAATAAATCTTTATTGAAAATAAAGGAAAACAGTGTTATTCCAAAGGCTACTGGCATCTCTCAGTCCTGTGTTACAGCACTTCTGTCCAGATCCTTTCCTAGGGCTCTCTTACTTCATATTTCCCACCCCTGAATGTTAGAGCAAGAGTTCCTCATCATGGAAAATGGGCCCCTGCGCTGCCTCCAGACTGCCACGACTGTCATCTGTTTACTTTTGCCATCCAGCTACTATCTCCCAGCCACACTACCTTGTGTTCTCATGTGGCCAAACTCTTCCCAGTTCAACACCATTTGCACCTTACAGAGGGGTTGTGCTAATCTCAAGAGCGCTACGCAAGCCTCCTGCAACGCAGTTCAACGTGAGCTTGCTCACCGATGCGCTCTCCCCTGTTTTGGCAAAATGTTTCCACTTTGTTCCAGCTCAGAGTGAAAAGACATTTGGAAATCTTGACTTCCCTTCCAGCGTCCAGGTGTGCCTCCCTTGTTTTGTGTCCGTGTAGGCCCTGCCCAGCTTTCCATCTAGAGATAAGAGAAACAGTTATCGGCATTTGGTTAACAAACACGAATGCACGGGACATCACATGTTTCTGGCCCAGTGAATACAGGAGAGAAGTTTAACTCCCTAAACATCTTCTGATATACCAGACACCTGCAAGGGCTTCCTGGCAGAGGAGGAGAGAGAAGCTTGGTCCCCCCATGCCCAATTTGTTCTCAGGCTAAACAAATGCTTTTCTGCCTTTCGATCAGTTTCTCCCAGTTATCGTGGTTTATAACTTACATATTAGGCCCTACGCCTGAAAATAGTTTTGTAGACTATCCAGTGCAGCTGGAGCCTGGCCTTAGCAGACGTTGCTTGGCACAAGGCACAAGGTAATTAAATAATGATGTTTAATTTTGTCTGTGATTGTGGGCTAAAAGCAAAAGACATAGCAGGGACTTACTGCCTTGCACACGAGACGTGATTTCCATTGCAACTTTTTTCAAGTGTGCTTTAGAGAAATTTTTTTCAAAATTGCTGTGAAAAAAGGTAAGCTATATGTGATGTAGTCAGCATTTCACTCTAATCTGTAACTGCCTAATCCAG
Organism: Aquila chrysaetos chrysaetos; assembly: GCF_900496995.4. Classification (NCBI taxonomy): domain Eukaryota; kingdom Metazoa; phylum Chordata; class Aves; order Accipitriformes; family Accipitridae; genus Aquila; species Aquila chrysaetos. Next base: position 40,692,952 of record NC_044007.1, read on the forward strand.
GCCAGGACTTCGAGAAACCCATTACAGTGACACTAGGCACCCACTGTGAGAGTCAGTCTGGGAGCTAGACAGCTAGGAAAAACCACAGCTTTGGTCTGTGTCCAGCAGCCTAAATAAAAAGTTTCCTTTGCATGCTTTGCATTCATCACAAAAGAGCGCTAGCTATCTCTTTTATACAGTAAATATGCACCGTCACAGAAACGTATCACATTAAAGTCACACTGGTAAAAGCTTGAGCACAGGACGTTAAAAATGAGGTATTGTAATTATGTTATCTCAGATGAATTCCTCCTTTTTATGACTCATGGTGTTCACGCAGAAATGTCAATCCCAAGTATACAAAGAATATGTGTTGCTTTCTCCCCACCCCAGTAAAACATCATACAGTTGGCTTTAATAATGATGATTTAGGTATAAATATGTACGTTTATGTAGATAGGTGTATGTATGGAATTGTGATTGTTTGTTTATTTTATGTTTATCATTTGCACTTTGGTGATGCTCAGCATGCTTTTCACAAACATGAGGGTGCTAAATCTGAGATTTTTCTGTTATTCACAGGACTCCAGAGGCTCGGGCTTAAGTGAAGTATCAAATGCTATGAGTTCACGATGAATTGCAAGAACTGCCAACATTATTAACATCTTACAAGATAAATGATACGCACTAAACCAGAAAAAAATGCAACTTGAAAACACAACTCACCTGAAATACCTCTGTGCTAATATCGCTAGGAATTTAACGGCTGCATCTCCTGACTTCACTATTAGCAGTGCTTTTCCAATAGCTTCCTATGCACTCAATCTTCGTGGTGCTGTTTAAAAAAGAGAGAGAGAGAAAGAGAGAGAGAAAATTGAGCACTGAAGTTCAGCAGTCTCAGAGGGGAATATGGTGGGGAGTAGCGAATTTCGAGCAGTGCTAATTCCCATGCTGCTAATTGGACAGAGGCCATTTCCTGCATGCTAAAGTCAAACAGGACAGGAGCATATGGGCTTTCAGAGAGACAGTTGAGCCTTTGCAATGGAAAAGAAAACACACATTTAAAAAAAAGCACCCTAGAATCCCCACAGAATATTGGTGATTGCAGAGAAATTACAGACAAATTACAAACTTAAAAGCTATATGCACAGATGCTGCTCCTATTGCTTCTGGGAGAACTGCACCTTTGAAAAGATGGTGCTTGTTCCTTGCGGATATGCCATTTTCCGTGGCTAGTATTCTCCCTTGGCCCTACTGTTAAAATAGGATAGGGTTTTATTTGTTTTCTTTATTAATTTTAAATTATTTTTCACTTTATCTCTGATTCATATAGGTTTCAACAGCAGGATGAGATCCTCCTTTGGTAAGCTTTTCTGAGAGCAGCCGGTGTAACTCTCAGGCCTGAAGGAGGGTTGCATGCTCCGGAACGTCACAGAGGGGACAGACCTGCCCTACAAGGCTGAAAGTCTTAGCAGACCACATCAGCTAGCCACGGAGTCTTTTTTTCAGCTGTTTCATATTCAACCAAGCAAAACATTTATTGTCAATGGGAACCATATCAGGACAAGTTTCAAACATCACCTGCTCTTCTTTAAACATGTTAAATTCAAGCACAAAAGACTCACATGCCTTGCAAAATTAGTTTTGGATAGGCATAGGGAGGTCATGCTTCGGGGATGTGAGAAAGCGGGGATCCTAGGGGTGAGAAGGATGCTCTTGGAGGAGGTGCTGATTAGCCCACTTCCCTGTATCTTCCCGAGAAGAAACCAGTGTAGGGCAGGGTCAAAACCAGGGCACTGACAGAGCATCATTCTGATCCGTTGTGGCAAGGACGATGATGGTCCAAAAGAGTCGATTTTGTTCTATTAGCTGCTAATCAAAGGTGTCTCTTTTACTTTGTTGGACAGTTTGTTCTCCCTGCAGCCATCTCTCCTACACAACCCCCTGCCAAAAACAGATACGCGGAAGGTGCTGTGCAGGGACCAAGCATGGAAAATTTCACGTGGCGGTTTATAAAGCGGGTGGTTTATAAATTCAACAGCCTCGTAAAGCCAGAGGGACACAACGGCTCTCGTGACGGAGCCGGTCACGACGGGCAGCACAAGGAGCAGCGTTCTCCTTCGAGGAGCGGACCTTCTGCATCCAGTTTCTGCCTGCAGCCCCCAGCTGCCGCCTGACCGCCTGGTTTTGCCGCTGCTGGGGCTCCCTCGGTGGCTGTCACTCCTGCTCTGCCCTCCCCTCGGGAAGCTGCCAGAGGAGAGAGCAGACAAAGGAAGAGCAGCACAGCTGGAGCCGCTGGAAGCTGCACGCTAGCCGGGATTGTTTTTGCGTTCGCCCAACACCCCTCTTCCGTAGGAAGCGTCTTTCCTGCCGCCCCGCGAGTTCTGCTCTTCAAGCTCCCTTGTGTTTATCGCTTGCCATCATTTTTAAGGCGGAATTCCCGTGGTTTTTCAGTAGTATTATGGCTGCTTCTGGCTGCTGGCTTTAGCCACCGCAGACCGTACGGCTTCATTACTGGCTCTGCCCACGAACACAAACGCTTACGTGGCCTGCCTCGATGCCCCCACTTGTTTGAATGGCCCAGGGCAGAAGAGCTCTCCCGGAGCACATGGAGAGCAGAGCAGCAGAGAAGGGGTTAATAAAGGGTGTAATACCAAGAGGCCACACAGCAAAGCCCAAGTTAGGGCCAGCTGCACCCCTCCCCCTGGCCTCCATCCTGCTGCAGGAGCCCTGGCAGTGCTGCATCACTCAAGTGCTTCTTTCCCCACTGAGCTCCTGCCCCACTTGTGTGATGTAAAGCAATCCTTTTGTTTCCTCTTTAAGACATTAGCCTCAGGGGCCATTACAGGGAAGAAAGGTAGCTGGGGCTCTTTTATCTGAAGGAATCCATTAGGGAGGGGGGGGGTCCTTTCCTTCCTCCATGCCCAGGGAGCAGCTCCTGCCTTTGCACTGCTCCAGGGATGTCTCCTCACTGCTCCATGGCCACCTCCTCCCTACTCCAGGTTCACTTCCTCGCTGCACCATGGCCACCTCCTTGCAGCTCATGGCCAGCTTTCTCATCCCATTCCAAAAATGGGTCAAATGCAGCGTCACCATGCAGAAAGCATGAGTCTGCTGCTCAACTCCCCCCCATGTGAAATGAAAAGGAGGTCGTGTTTTTAAATACACCTCAGTGTAAGACTGGCTTTCTCTCTGCTGACATTTTGGGTGACTGAGGGGTGGTTAGTGCTCTGGCATGTCTTTGTGGCTACAGAAAGCAGAAACTCATTCTTGCTTTGTTTATTCTTGCAATGAAAGCAGCAGTTCCTGTGCATTTGCAAGACTCCAGGACCTGAGGCTTTAAATCATAACCCCAGATATTATATTAACTTGAAACCACTGAAATAATAATAAAGAAATGGAAAAAATATGACAGGGAAATTAACTGAGGGGGGGGGCGGTCTTTTTGAGCATACCCTTCGCACTTTCCCAAATCATGAAATCACAGAACAAACATTTGCTCTGTACAGCGCATGCCACCGAGACCAACAAGGACCTCTCTTAGGCTAATATAAATTGCCTGAGTTCCAGTAAGACATTAACAGCAGATATGAGCCTGCCCTGCTTACGCTCCAACCTCACCGGAGACCAAGCAGCCGTGGTCAGCCCAGAGCCAAACCAAGCAAGCCAACCCAACTCAAGGGCAGGGTGTATTTACCCAGGCTTGGTGTTAACTGCTAACACCATTATGTGGCTTTACCACAGATAGGAGCTGGCTTGCATGTCAGTGATTCAAGACAAGCAGGGTGAGGACACCAAAATAATCCTGGCTAAATACAGTGTTCAGCACAGAAGATGCAGATCAGGGTAGAAAATGTGCCAGCGTGCCTCGCTCCTGTTTAAGTCATGAGGAATAGGATGCTTTTGAAAGCCCTACTCATCACCTGTCTGCATCCCTGCATGGGGAAGCACCTCTGAAAGCCTCCACTGCAGACACAGTCAAAATGGGCACCACCGAGGAGTCGAAAATAGAGGGAATAAATGAGAGCAGCTCCTGAGGCCGTGGTGGGAGCATGCATTTGAGAGGAAATAGGTGTGAGCCCAAAGCTGGGGCTGGTGTGAGCAGGAGCATTACCATGTCTCCTTGTCAAAACCATCGGGAAGAGAAATGCCAGCGGGCTGAGAGCGGGGTATCAGGGTATCACCTTCCCGAGCCCTGCCCTGCCTTGCCCTGCCTTGCCTTGCCTGGTGGCTCCGGGAGGGAGGCGGAGGGTGAGGGAAGGAAGGAGGTGCAAGCTTCCCTATCCGATGCAGTTGCTTTATGAAATGTGGGGTCTTGGGGAAAAGTGCGTGGGGGATGCACGCTCCGCTCTTCAAAATTCAGTGGTCGTGCGCACCTCGAAGCTACACACTCAAACACCAAAATATTTCAAGTTCAACCAATACAGCAAGAGAATAAAAAAATAAATGGAGGAGGACTCCTGCCAGGGAGCACGCATGAGGAGGCCGGTGTCCCCGCCGCTGCGTGCTGCACCAGCTCTCCCTCTGCTCTCCCGTAAACGTCCTCCTCACTCGCCATATGTCACACACCCCATCCCCGAACACACCGACACAATTACGCTGGGCCTCGGCACGACCAGGGGACAACATCGCTTTCCCAGCAGTCCTGCACTGTTGTCGGTGGCTGGGGAGATAACTGACCCCCAGCTACTTCAGTCACAGCCAACAGAGAACGGGAGCAGGGACGAGTCTGGTTGTTCGAGGCGGGGACGTCAGACAGGCGGATACACAAAGGTAGCGGGAACAGCGCTGGCATGAAAAATATTTAAACGTGTATGATATTGCAGAAGTTACCCCCTTTGCTGTGATGATCCTCCTTCAGCATAGGCTAGTGCCATAAAAACGAGGGGGCCGGCGAGCGTGCAAACCACTGGGCAGACCCTGAGCACGTCCGGCGACGCCTGCAAAGACGTGTGAAAAGCAGCTTGGTTTCCAAGCCCAGGCATAGCCCTGCAGATTTCCTGGAAGGAAGAAAAGCAACTACGAAGCCCATAGCTGCCCATTAGCGAGACCTCTGGGCTACATGGCTGTCACAGCTGTGCCGCCTGCCCCTCGGCGCTTCAGGGGACCGTGGCTGAGCGTGACACCACCTTCACAGTGCCGTTAAGTGGGTGTCTGCCGCCACGGCAGAGACACGCCAGCCGGCTCTCAGAGAGCCACATCTGGTGCTGGATGTAGCATTAGGTGTCTTGCTTATCCTAGGCTGATGTTCCCAGCAGGGCTGGTGAGCAAGCAGAGGTTTATTGCCTCCAGCCAGCAAGGATGGCTGCTCAGGCCTGGCTGGGGTAGCTCTGTACAGCATCATCCTCGGCCACGTAGGTATGTGCTCCTTGATCCATGCAAGTCAGGCTGATAAAAGCCAGAGAGAACTGCAAGGGATTACATTTTGCATCCAGTTAATACAAATAAACCAGGTCATCTTTAGGCGAATTGCAAACAAGGTTCATCTTTCTCTACCCGGAGAGTTACTGCCAACACCGAGAAACTGTCCTAACAAAGAGCTCCTGTGAGACGGTGGAGGGATGTGATGGAAACCCCACCATTTGAGATGTGATTGACTGGACAAAACATTGAAAATATGACAGCTCTGAAGCTGCCAGAAAAATACATCAGAGCTGATCTCATCTATGACAAGTGTATTATGTACTTATGGATGGATCTATACAAAACCCCACATATGACCCAGGGTCACAGGCATAAAACAGTGGGAGTCACTGTAAACACACTTATAATTATTTGGGAATTTCTTTCCTCCCTTCCATTCATTAAAGAATTTTTTTTTTTTTTTCTCTTTCCACTTCTTTACTCACGAAGAGCTTGAACCACAGCCGATCAAGGTTTGCAGGACTTTGTGGGTTTTGGATCAGACTTTAAAATTTGAACCACTTACTGGCAGGAACTGGCTCTGCCAAGATATGGAGAAAATGTAATCCTTATCTTTGGGAGTTGCTTCTATATCTCATTGGTGTGCAAACAATAAACAAGACTAACAGTGATGTTTCTGACAGTCCTTGTAGCCTCACGGGCAGGAATTATGGCGGGTGCCTGTTACACATTGCCGTCCCAGTCCTGTTGTTTCCTGTGCAATTATACTCAGTCTTGGGAAGACGCACCCGGTGTTTTTGACGAGTGCTGCTCTTTGCAGAGGTGGTACGACTTGAAGAGGATGCTGTGTGAAGGGCCAGAGGAGTTTTTCGACTGCTCCCTGTCCCAGTTACAAGCAGTTCCCAGGGCAGGGGCCAGCCGTGCTGGGAAAAAGGGCTCATGCAGCCTGGTTAGCCTTGCTGGTGGACTGGCACACATTGGCAACTAGAAAATAACTAATGCTTAGAATTTGTTTTAACCTGCTTGGGTGTCAGTTCTGGGGTCTGGCCATGGATGGTCCCAACCCTCATGAGAACATCGCTCTCTTTCTCCAGGAAAAGCGGTGTCCTCAGGAGCAAGTGGCCCAGGCTGAGGGGACCTGAGAGAGGCAGGTGGGCTCCCCCCAGCCCTCCCTTGGCCCCTTCATCCTTGTGCTCGCAGAGGCAGGAAGGTTGTTGCTCAGCCCAGTCTTCAGTCTTCTTCTTCTTCCCCGTGGCGGCTGGGACTGGACCGCCTTGACCTAGACTTTGTGTCATTCATTTCTCCTCTGCTGGGAAATTGGTCTCCGAGGCCTCAGACATCCACTGCTGCTTACCTGGGCTGGATGCTGGTATAGGAGCTGGCACCAGTTCAAGAAGGGACTACAATATTTTATTGTGCCAGTGCTGCTTTGCTGAACCCTGCTCCAGAGGCCAGGAGGCTGGGCAGATAGGGAAGAGGTAGGTGGACCTGGTCCTCCACATCTCTGTGGCGCAGGGGGACTCCCACCCCAGCAGGTGTTGCAGCTGAAGGGCACTTTGCTTGCACTTGACGAGTGGCTGCATGAAGGGAAGACATCTCTATGGAGGGGGGGGGAGGACGTTTTCCTTGGCTTGGCTGGGGAGGGCTGGAGGCAGGAGTGGGAAGAAACCCTCCTGACAGGCAGGAAGGCAGGCAGGGGAGTGAGAAGATAGGAAAAGCAGGAAAGTTCAAGCAGGAAGGCAACATCAGCAGGCAAGCAGCATAACAGAGGGCACCTGTTGGAAGAGCTCCAGGAAAGTTCCCAGTTATACAGGGAGTCAAGAATGTGTTGAGTCAAAGTGTATTAGGAAATAAATCTGGTGGGCAGAGAGAGAGGTGCCTCCATCTATCTTGCCCTCAGAAATACTTTAGATAGTGTTTCACAACGATTGCCCTGAAAGTCCAAGAAACTCACCGCAAATTGCTGTATGATGCCCAGGACAGCAGTGCCCTCAACCAGGAGTAATTTGTCAGCATGCGGACAGCCAATGGCCACAACAGGAGCCACGGACTCCCCTCTAATTCAAGAAGGGAGATTTTTCCCAGCAGGGTCTTGACAGGCCCGCCACGCCACCCCACAGCACACAACTGAGGCTGGGTCAGTCTGCAGCCTCCCATCCCTCACTTGCTCTCCTTTGGGACACAGCCCTCAGCTTTTGTGGGTGTTTCTTCAGCCCTGACCAGATAAAACCCAAGGTGCAGATGAGATGGAGCTGCGACGCCCATTGCTGGGGGCAAAGCGGCTGCATCCACGAGAAGGAGGAGGGCTGGGGCTGTAACAGCTCATCCCACAAATGCTGCGGCAAACACCACACCAAAGGATCGGGGTCTCCATTAGACGGTTTCCCAAGGATTTACAGCTCAGCCATAAAACTGTGCACTGGGGTGAAAGTCGGCGGCGTGGGAACTGTTGTGGCATTATTGTTCATCTGCAGATTTGCCTTAGCTGTTTCTCAACCCTCACCCAGCTAAAGAAGAGTACGTGTGCTCTCAGCTGGGGTGATCATGTTAAAGCACTGCGTGGCCAAAAAACCCAGGCATGCAAGGAGAGGTGGAGGAGGATCCGGTACAGGATCAGCGTTACCGAGCCTTCGTGCGCCCCGGGGATTGCTCCGTGCTGAAAGAAGACAATAAATAACAGTGACTGATGCCGGTAGCAGCGTGCCCTGCCGCAGAGGGCTCCGCGGAGGATGCCAGAGGGATCCGCAGGGCGCAGGCTCCTGCAGGCAGGACGGCGGTTTAGGGGTGCCCAGGTGGTGCCCAGCTCCACGCTCTGCGGGCAGGCGCTACCGCCTGCCACGGCAGAAAATTAATGCCTCCCCTCCCTGCCTGCTTCCCACCCGCCCCTCACACCACCTCGGTGGCCGCCGGGGAGGGGGCCCGGGGGGGCACCCGGTGGTACGGGGACACAGGTGCCCGTCACCTGCTCCTAGCGCCAGCTGAGGGAGAGGAGGGTGGGGGGAGCAGCCTCATCCCCCTCATCGCCTTCCTTTGCCTGCCTGTGGGAGGGCCTGGGCCCGGCAAGAGGGGAAATGGGTTTCTAAAAACCACAGCCATTTGCAAGTCGAATCAGGTGGAGTCCTTGAAATTGCTTGAAATCCCCCCCCCCCACCACCACTTTTTTTTTTTTTTTAAAAAAAGGGGGAAGAAAAGGAAAATGAGCTGCACAGCGGTCCAGGTGGGAAGCAGCAGGAGAGCAGCCTCGGGGTCAGTAAACCGTGGTGGCAGGAGATGGTCCGACCCACCGAGGCCATGCAGTGGACACCACCGCAGTAGTTCTTACCCTCTGCCACCCCCACAACCCCCTCCCCTGCAGCTGCAGGGCCCCCAGCTCCCCGAAAGCCACCTCCCTTCAGCCAATGCCCCTCTGAAGGCACCAGCGCGGGGGGGGCAAGCAGGGCTTCCCATCACTGTGAGCCACGGCAGGTTTCGAAAGCAAAACCTCGCTGGTGCCGCCCTGGCCCCCCACTTCTCCCTTTCCAACTTCAGGCTGCTTTTTCTTTGCACATAAACCCGTGCTGAAATCGAGTTAAGGGAGGCCTGGGTTTTTCCTTTTAAACAGATGAAGTGGGGGGTGTTGCGGGGGAGGGGTTGCTATAATTGGATCACTTACTGTGTGACTAATCACAGCCGCTGGTAACCACAGTGACTATGGTTTTAACCTTACTTGGTCATTTGCAAACCGCCCGGACAACCCAGCCATCTGCAGCAGGGCAGGCGGCCATGGTGTGGGGCCGGGGGCACGCAGCCCCGCACCCCTCACTGACCGGCCCGTGGATGGGAAGGGGGGCGATGGGACCTCGGTGCTGGTCCTTTCCTCGTCTCTGTGCGGGTGGCTTCCCAGATGGGCGCGAGGAGGTTGGAAGTGTGGCCACAGAGCAGGCAGGACCAGTGGCTCGCAGCGGGGATGGGCTTCAGCCAAAAATCTGGCTCCAGATCTGAAACTGGGGGGGTTCCCCAGATGCACGGTTCAGGCTTGGCCCACCAGACAAACCCACGTAGCTTCGCACTTCCGTGCCTGGACGTGACTGATGGCACCCACGCTCGCTGCGGAGGTGGCATCTGACTGCCCACATCTTGCCCTGGCGCATCTATTTCTGGCAAGGGAGCGGCGGCTAGATTACGGATGATAGAGCAGATTAAGTTTTGATTCTTATTTATTTGAGTAAGAACAATCCTTAAAAGCCATTATTAACCTCCTTACCTTTAATCAGCCAATTGCTGGGAGTCCTGGTAGCCCTGCTTTTACCGGGTGACCCGGTGAACCTGAATGTGGTTCAGGGCAGCAGCGCGTGGGCTGCCACCGCCACCGCCGCTCATCAGGAAGCTGAGGTACCGTGAGGTGTGTGTCAGGCTTCTCTGTTATTACTTCTCTGTAATAAATTCAGGGTGGCAAGTTGAGGCTGGGGAACCACCACCCCCTCCCCCCCTGCCCCATGCAAACACAGCCCCCCGGGAGAGCCGGGCGGCCGCTGCCGCTCTCGCTCGTTTTGAGCCCGGCGTTCAATTTCTCGAAACGAGGACGGAAGGAAGCAACAAATGGGAAGGAAACGGGCCTGCTTGTGAAATCCAAAACCGGATCGGTAAGAAAAACATCATAAATTATGGATCCCTTGGAGCCGCCGGCAACCTGTCATTGTGCATGATCTGTCTCCATTGTACTTTTCTGTGTGGGTGAAACTGTTGTAAACTAACACAGGGCAAGCTTTTTCTGCCGAGGATCACTGCCCGCTGCTGGAAGAGCCCTCTGCCTCCCAGCACAAACAGCCCATTGCGAACCAAATGTTTCGTGTAACCGATAGCGGCCCCAGTGGATAGGCGAGCCCTTGAAGAGGGTGAAGGGGAATGAGGGTTTCAGCTGATCCTGCTCACTGGAGCTTAGCACGGGTGGACGCGCCAGCTGCAAGGACGGGGACGGGCAGCCTGGGCCAGCACAAGGCCGCCCATTGTTCCCCAATACGCTGCTGGAAAAGACAACCAGATTAGGGTAGTTGAGCGGCAGCGCTGCGGCGTGGGACACCCACGCTGGGGAGCCAAGGGGGCTGCTCCGGGCCCTCAGCCCCCCGGGTCCCGGGGGCTGTGCTGGGGGCGGCCAGGGAGCACCCCCGGTACACCCTGCCCGGAGCAGCGGGGCTTAAGGGGCGTGGGGAGGGGGATTTTCGGCCCCCCAGCTGCACCAGCCTGCCTCGGATGCCAGATGCAGGCGGGCAGGGGGAGGAGGGGAGCGGGAGCAGAGCAGAGAACGAACTCAAGGTCAAACGGCGAGGGGAGGGGGAGGAAGAGGAGGTGGCGGGGAGGGGAGGAAGGGTGTCCCCCAGGCGGGCGGAGAATCGCTCTTTATCCACCCTCCTTCCCCCCTTCCCACACGCCAACCGCAGAGGCAGCCTCTCATCAGGATATTTATGAACACACGCACAAATGGGAGGCTGAGGGGAGGCAAGAAAAAAAACAAAAAACCCCACCACCAACCACCCAACCCTATTTTGCTCATTCTCTTTCTTCAAAGAGCAGATGTGCTGTGGCCTGCAAACCGAGAAGGACACTCCCTTGCTGTTAGCTAATTTAGGCTGACATGCTAGGTTTTTGCGGTTCGAAACGAGAAGTTTAGTAATCAGCCGCTAACATTAACCAACACGCTGCTCGCACAACCGCCCGCGCCGGGCTCGACTGGCCTTCGACGTTACAGGAAAAAAAAAAAAAAAAAAGATTTGTTTTTTTCTCTTGCAGAAAGAAAAAAAAAAAAGGCACAAGTCTTGGCAGCACCGAGGACCCAGCTAGTGCCGTGGCACCCGGCTGTGGCAGCGCGGCGAGCCCCCGGCTGCAGGGGCCAAGGCAGCAGCCCGCTTTCATGGGAGCCCAAAAAGTAAATGAACAGCAGCAGCAGCAGCAGCGAGGAAAAGGCTGTCGCATCACCCTGGTGCTCGCCAAAGGCGCGCCACCCCCGTGGATTTGAAGAAATAAGTCTTTCTAGGGGGTTTATATAATTTTAAGGGGTCTCGTTTTTCCTTCTAAGCCACTTTCCTGCTTATTTTCTCTATTTCTGGCCACAGTTCAGCAGCTCGTCAGAAGGTGGGCTAGTCCCTCATTGCAGATTCAAACGCGCTTCTGTGCCAAATTGACCTGCTGTTATCCCCCCTTTCAGCTACTGTAACCAACACCGCACAAACAATGAATTATGAGATTAGAGTTACAGAAAAATGGCCTCATTCTGCAGATGTTGTGTCTGGAACCGGCTGCTGCAGGGCCTCGTGTTTGTTGTGACATCTTCCTCGCTCCCCCTCTTCCTCCTCCTCCTCACAGCCCCACCTTCGCCGGGTGATGCGTGCCAGGGACTGTGTTATGTGAAGGGTTAATTAGCAGCTTCCAACCCTGCCCCCCCTCCCCCCCCCCCCCAAAAAAAAGATGGAAAAAGAGAGGAAACGGGTGAGAGAGAAAAACAGCATTGATAAGAGAATAGCCATTGTATAGACAGAAAAGCAAATAATTGATCTGGAATAAAAAAAGGCATAGCAGAATTATTTTAAGATATATTGGAGTTTCATGTGGGAGCTGCATGGCGGGGACAGTGCGATGCTGCGGAGGCCGGAGAGGGCACAGGGTTTCTTTGTTGTGTGCGTGCTGGGGGGGGGGTTGCGTGTGTGTGTGTGTGAGTGTGAGTGTGCACACGCGTGTGCATGTGCTGGAGCCGGCACGGCACCCTCAGCTGCTCGGCACCGCAGCAGCTGGTACCTGTGGACTGAAAGCCCCTGCGTGCACCGTGGCAGCATCAGGATGCAGCACCACAGCCTCCAAAATACATTTACTAAGTGAGGAGCATCAGGGGGTTGTGGGTTATTTTTTCCACGGTGGATCCAAATTTTCAGGTTGAAAAGGGGTGCTTTAAAGCAGATTTGGGGACGAGAAAATATAAAATAAAACAAATCCCTGAAACTCCTGATGCTGCTAAGAGTTTTGCTGTTGACTTCAGCTGGGTAAGGAATTTGCCCAGGAAGCCGGTGACTGATGTGGATCGAGCCTGGCGGATACACCTCATCATTCTTCTCTTTCCCGCTATGCACGGTTTACACAGCTCAATAATTATATCTTATGTGCAATTTTTAATGCACATTAGGGAGCGATGAATGGAAATAAAGGCTTTCTGCATGCTGAAGGGCCAAGGCTGTGCTCTTGGTTAGTGGTGGGACAGGTTTTTTTCAAGGGAGTAATTGATTTGGAAAAAAAAAATGCAACTGTAGGTCAGTTGAAACTATTTGCCAAGTTCATCGTGTTTTTGGTGAATAGTTTTGACAATTAAAAAAAAACCCTCCAGCATTTCATTTGGGGTTTTCAGATGAAAGTTTCTACAATTTTCAAAATGAAAATACTCAGTTCTGTATTTTAAAATTATGTTTCACTTTGGAAATTATTTATGTTTAAGGACTTTAAAAGGTAAAACAAAATGAAATGGTCTTCTTTGGAATGAAATTATTCTTTAATTATTTCCTGTGTTGCTGAGCATTTTTTTCCAGTTCACTGAAACCTTTTTTTTGTTGGTTTTGAATTTATGTAAGAGAGAGAGCTGGGTGTCCCCGGCCTGCCTGGCTCTCTCCCCCGGCGCAGAAGGAGGTGTAATTGCTGGGGAAGGTAATTGCCCACGTGGTGACAATAACTCTCTGTTCATGGGGATGCGGCCAGGGATCCCTGTGAAAGCACAGGTCGGGCGCCGTGGAAATGGGACCAGTGCGGTGCTGGCCGGGAGAGGGAGGAGGGCCACCAAACCTCTCCCTCCTCCTCCGCTTGGTACACAGCCTGGGGGGGCCCAGCCCACATGGGACCCCCCCTCTGCATCTCCAGAAAGAGCCTGGAGGTCGTCTTGCACCAGAAAAGCAGGAATTTCTGCATCCAAGAGCAGATGGCTCCTTGCCCCAAAATGGGGCAGTCCCGCGTCCTCCAAGGAAGACACAAGTGTCCCTCTGAATTGCCTCGGGTTGCATCCATCCTCCCACCGCCCCCCACGGGCACCCGCTCCGGCACGCTGCGGTGCTGCCATGTGCCTTTTTAGTAACCGGGACTGCCGTGACACTCCAGAGGACGAGAAAGCACAAGGCAGGAACAGGAAGGCGGCTGCGAGAAGAAGCCCCATGGAGATGCTGCATCTGCTCCATCTTTTTCTTTTTTGCTAGTATTTTAATCTCTCAGCTAAAATGAATAGCAAGTTGCAGAATTTGGCTCGATCTTTTGTGTTTTCTGCACATTCTCAACCTACCATTGCATCCTGTTGTGCTTCAGGCAATGTGCACTTTTTCTAGGCTTTGCTTGACACCAAGCTGAGCAGGCAGGAGCTATAGGTAGGCTCTAATCCATTAAAAATACTTAGTGTTCCTTAAGAAACACACTTTTCTGAGATGCTGTAGTCCTGTTAGGCAGCAGGTTCAAGCTCCTTTTCTCCTCTCTGTGTCTCTGGTCTCAACTTCTCAACAGAAGACTTCCCTTTCCACCCTGTATTTTTCCCCATTGTTTTTACTTCCCTTTTTTAAGGCGATCTCATATTGGCATTCTTGTCCCAGTCCCGTGCTGGTAAGGCAGGTTATAAACATTAGTTTTCCTATCAGCAAATTCAACTAATAGTATCAGAAAGCAACATCTGATAAACATCAATTATTAAGACCCAACAGTGACAGAAAAGGACCTAAACCTCCAGCAGCCTGTGCTCCTTACCCTGTTTAGTTTCTTTGGCTGTATTCACAGCAAATGTCTTCTACTGTGCTATTAAGAGGTTTTGCATCCTCCGATTCACACACCCTGGACATTTCAATGGGGTTTACGCTGATGTATTTTGGTGGAGTTCACCACGCTCAGAGACACTCCAGGAGAAGAAGATGGGGAAAAAAAATATTAGAAAGGTCCTCAGGAGCTGAATATGTGCATATCTGTATGCTAGCTAGTCCCCAGCCTATTAATCCAGTCTTACCATGTCTATACAGAAACAATTACTTCAGTTTTCTTAGAATTTGGATTGTTCCACAGAGATCTGTGAGGCTGTGCTATGGCTGAACAAAATCTATTTGGTTTTGTTTGGAATATTCAGGTCAAATGGCTGCATTTGGTTAAATCCTTCCATAAGAATCAAAGAGGAGACTAGATTTCTGGTTCCATTTCTGCCTTTTTCCCTCCCCCACCCCTTTAAAAAACAACAAGAAGTCACTCATGAGCGAAGCTTCAGCAAGGAAACCTAGCATTAATTTGAGAAAGTTATGGGGAATGAGAGAAAGGTCTAGTAATGGAAATTGCATTAACTTGAGTGCTCAAATCCACTATTATCTCAATCCCAGTGTTAAGAAGCCACCATTTGGTGCTACAGCGCTCTCAGCAATACCCACTGCTGGGTCGGGGGGGTCGCTCCCAGCAAGGGGACAGTTGTGGTAGCGAATGTTTTGGCAGGACAGTGCCAGGTCTGCCGTGCCATCGCCTCAACCCCATCCGCTTTGTGCTGTAGCCGTCTCAAGAGGGTATATGTTTTCCTTCATGCTGGTGATATATGAACATCAAGGTACCTGACAGCATCCATCGCTGGATTTTTTTTTTTTTTTTTTCCTATCATCTGCATTTGACTTAGGGCTTTAACCTTCGCAGCATCCTTTTTTAACCCTTTCCAGATCACCCCATGGCTCACACATGACATCTCTGCTATTTGGTATTCTTTCTGGCTGTTGCTACCCATACGCATTTTAATCTCTCACTGCTCATGTTGTCCTTATATAGATGCTGTCCCAAACTCCTCCCCGTCAACTACAGCAGTGAACACCTGTTCTCACATCATTAACTTTATGTGCTTAAATTCTTCACGAATATCACTCCTGGCCTATAGCACTGCTGCGTGTTGAACCCTGATGGATAATCTATGAAATCTGCAAAATAGCTTCAAGGATGTAATACAGAGGATTCTCCACCCAGATCTACTTGCTGGTTCCCAACCGTCCCATCTGAATTTGTAATATATATGCTTGTTCTGTTGGGGAATACATTTATTAAGCATCTGGGGGATAAAAAAAGCCCAGTTCGTCCATCCGTTATTCTTCCAGCTCAACTGGTGGCAAATCAACAGCCTTAATAAAGTGTTGCATTTTCCAAATGAACAAAAAGCACTTCAGGACTCCTGGAGGACAGCACAAGTCTCTTTCTGCAGCTCCGTACAGCCAGCACCAACTCCATCACCTTCATCCCTTCCGATTTTTTTTTTTTTACTCGGATGGCAATTTGCAGCGAGCACCTTGATGCGTAGCCTGGTGCTCGCTGTGCCTCAGCTGATATATCTGCTTCCCATCAGCAGCAGCATCGCAGCGGATCCCGGGGCCAGCCCCCATCCCTCCCTCCTCTTTTCTGAGCCATCCCCAGGAGGTGCCGCGTGGGCTCTCCCCACGTGACGGGGAGCAGCTGCACTCCTGCTCTGCCCCCCCCCCGCTCCCCCCGCGTTGCAGCTGCAGCCCATCCTGGCTACAAAGGACGAGGAGCTAACTTTTGTGGCATATGCTGTTACAGTCAGCTTTGCTGCATCTTTTGTCTGGATTTGTTGTCTTCGGAATAGCTGAAGCCCCTTTGCTTTTTCAGCATTCACTCAGCCTGAGCATTCAGCCAGCCGACGCATTAGTATTTTGTCTTTGTAAGCACTCATGGCTGCTATGAATGTGGTCAAGAGTCGTTAGGCCTGGGACATCACAGCACCCTCTTCCCTTCTCTCACAGCAGGGCAAACTGATGCTTTGTGCTCAGAGAGCTGCCCTTAGCCAGCCCCCCTACTCGCTTGTGGGGGCATCCCATCCCATCCCATCCCATCCCATCCTATTCCATCCCCAGGTCATCACCTGGGGCTTGGACCTTCCTCTTTGCTGCACTGGGGTCCCTGTTCAGCCCTACAGAACCAAGCCATAATTAGCGACCTAAGACCCTTCCCTTCCCAGCATCTCCCTAAGCTTTGCCTTCGCGGTGTTGCAAAGATGCCCAGGTTAGCAACAGCAAACCCTTTTCCTCTCCTTCTGTCTGCACTACTCCCTGAAAGGTTTAGGAAGACTTATTCAGGAATTATTTAGGAATGACAGACACGCCTTCTTCACAGCTCTGTGCACAAGGAGGTTTCCCCATGACATAAAAGTCACCTTTACAAACAGGGGTTATGCTGGCAGCCCTCCGGCATGTTCAACGATGTTTGTGCTTATGGTGGTTTTGGGCATTTGTGTGTCATGGCACTCGCAAGGTGCCCTGAAAGCGGCATGCTGCCGGGGCTGGGCACGTGCAGGGTTTTGGAAAGCTTCCACAGCCATAAAACTCACTGTGACTTCTGGTGAGAGTATCTGAAAATATGATCCCAAACCTTTCTATGCTTTCAAGTAGTTTTTAGAGTACATAGAAAAATATTATCTTTTTCTAAACTTATGCAGTATTCAAAATGCAACTATTGCTTTTCTCAAATCTCTGTGAAGCCAAAGCGGGTGGGAGGGCTTCCTTACATCCACAGACAAATGTGGCTCATGTGTGGGAAAAGAGAGACTTTACAAAATAACACCAAAACACCTCATGTGGTGTTGTCACATATGAGAAACAAACACAGCTTTGGTGCAAAACTGTTTTATGCCAGGGAGTCTGGAAGTAGCTGGTGTAGATAAATGAGTTTCAGAGGCAGTTAAGTATGTGCATATTAGGTGAGAAGTCTTATGCTCAGGAGAGCATTACGGTGCTGCATTACACACATTAGCAGCTGCAAAAATCATGAATGTGCATTTAAAAACAGGAATTGGAGGAAACGATGTTCTTTTCTTCAGCGTGTGTAGAGAAAACGAAACGTTTTTCACGCGAACTTTTCATGCTGCCTCTTTTATTCTGCATACTCTGTGCATGATACCGGTCTTATTAACCTCTGCCTCCTGCACTCACCCATCAAGTACAATAAAATGGCTCCTCTGATGTCCTTGGTCTGCAGGGAGTTTCCAGAAATGGCATCTGTGCTGACATTGAAATAATCTGCAGTCCGAGGCAAGTATGCAAGTTATCGACGAGGCTGCCTGGCAGTCGCGGCTGGCTCTGTGAACTGCTCCATTCTTGTTTACTTAAAATCCTTTTCCTTCCTCTCTTTATTTGAGAATACAGCATGCCATGCCACGATGCTATCTAATAGCCGTGTCCCCCCTCCAAGGGCCGGCCAGGGACCGCGGGCCGATAATCGCAGCGGCACGGAGGAGTCGTCGCTCTCTGCTCCGCTGGCAGAAGCTGCGGGCTTTTGCCACCTCTGAAAATCAGGTTTCTGCTCTTGGTCTCCTGGCATCGGTCCCACAGCAGGGTCACAGTGAGTGCAGATTATACCCACCGCATGACAGGAGTCAATTCCTACTGACTCCAGGTAGCTGCCGCTGCCACCGTTTCAATCAGTGCGCCGGTAATTAAAAATTGGTCAAGGTCCAGCCGCTTCCACCTGATATGCTGGGCAAAAGCATCTGGATGAGAGGGACGGAGGGGTCCCGAGGCACAGCCGGCTGCTCGCGGACCCCGCACCCACCGCCCGTGCGGGCAGCCGGAGCCCCGCAGAGGCTGTACGCAGCTCAGACCTACCGGAGCCTGTCTCTTCCAGCAGCCTGCAGAGCAGGAATGAGCCCAAACCCGAAGCACACCAGAGGCTGCGCGGCAGCGGGACACAGCGCTGAGTGGAGCAGAGCAGGACACGGGCAGGCACGTAGGCAGCAGCAAAAAGTCTTGGGGATGGTTTTGGCTATCCTTAGGTTGATACGGCCCCCAGGGAGGACAGCTCTATCTTATGGATAACTCTGTGTAGTTATACAAAGCCATCGGCGTGAGACCTTTCTGTGATAGCACTTGTAGTCTGCTAGGCTGAGAAATACAGAGTATCACATTTAACCCCCGCAAACATCATTAACAAGCCATAGTACCTGGCCTCCCGATGCACCGCTGGCTGCTCCCCAGTTATCCCTTACAGAAAGGGTTGCAAAACCAGGACAGGGAGCAACTGTTGCCCAGATCCCATCCAGCCGCTTCCAGCCTGTCAAAAACCACGGCTCAGACACAACATACTGAGATAAACCTGGCGCTCTGGCTTTGAGCCTTTGATCTTCAGCTGGTTTGCAAGAGAGAAAGAAGAAAAAGGTTAATCACAAACAGCTGATGTAGAAGTTGCTGGTCTGATACAAAACCAGCAGATTCCCCTGTAACCATGTACCTCCCAGAGCAGGAGCCTTCGCTAGAAAGCAACTGCCTCCCCATTGCAGGAACTGGCTGCACGAGAGGTATTTCCAGAGAGGAGCAGATTAAACTCGTTTTCCATCTAACCTGGGCATGGGCTTGTTAGGGATACCAAGGAAGGGGCCACAAAATGAGCTCGCAGGTCTAGCGGGTGTTTATAATATGTGCTGAAGGGTTTTTCCAGCTAAGCTGCAATTTGAGTTTCTACCCTGAGGGTTACACCCTGAGAAGTTAAATGGGATGCTGAAAAGTTTATAAATACAGAAAATATGCTTGTCCCCCCGGCTCTCACCCCCTTTCCGTGTGGGCACGCATATCGGAGCACACACAGCAGCCTGGCCCTCTCCTGTTGTTTCCAAGCTGCTCTTTGCACAGCTCGGCTCAGCCGGTCCTGCCAGACCTGCTCCACGTGGCATGCCAGCGCTGCCTTCTTCAGCTTGAAACCTTCCCCCAGTGCAAATGCTTCTCCATGCCTGTGCCACGGCCTCTTCTCCATCATATCTTTCTGGAAAAAGGGTGGCAATCGGGGCTCAGTGGGCCCTGCGAGGAAAGCGAGGGTCACCCCCAGCCCTGACATGGTGCCCAGCTGCTGGCGCCTGCTGCTCCCCTGCCCCCTAAAACCCCGGGCTCGTCACGCAGGACTTTTGCCAAGGAGATTTTGGTACCGCCGCCCTGTTTCTTGCAGGGTCTCTCCGGCTGAGGCTGAGGATATCGCAGAGGAGAGGGGGCAAAGCTGGTCTCTGCTCAGTCTGGTGCTCACTAAAAATCCTGCTAAGGAGGAGAAGAGCTGGACTTTGTACCAGGCTCAGACCTTTCCCAGCTCCATCTCTGTTTGCCACCGAGATAGATAGGCAGCACTGGGTGAAACAAAGAGGGAGCAAGAGCAGCTGCGGGAAGCTTTTCCAGAGAATAAATATTTCTATTATTTCCCAGCCTGACTGGAAGCATTCATGGGCTGCAAGGAGATGGTTACTCCCTCAACTGCTTTACTTATCTCAGCCGCTCTAGGTGGTGGTTGTAGCAAATGGCACGCTTGCAAGATAACAGAGGCTTTAAAGGGCTGCTGTCTTACAGAGAAAGGGAGATGCTGACTCAGCTGCTGGAAAAATCAAGCAAAACATGGAAAAGGCACAAAAGTTTGTTCGCAGCCTGAAAAGGAGAAAATAAGGGAGGGATTCTGAGAATAGGAAGACGCTGAATTCAGGGTGCATCCGCTGGCGAGGCGAGGGGGGATGCTGGGCAGGCCAACAATGGAGCAAAACAAAACAACACAAAGGCAGGAAATGCAGAAGTTCAGGTTCACACAAAAGTTCAGGTTCACACAGCGCGGCCGGGGCAGCTGCCCCACGCACGGCGCAGGTACAAGACCCTGCGACATGGCTGCACCCACCCGCGATTTTTGTGGGTCTCCCCCCTGCAAAGCTCTTTGGTGGGTGGGATTTTTTTTTTAAGTATGGAACACCTAGTAACGGGCCTGTGGAGCTGAGCTGGTGGTGCAAATGGCACAGCGTACAAAGCATCTACACAAAGATGGTTTTATAGTACACCGGAGAAGCAGAGTGTTTTTTTTCAAAGCCAAAAATGATTAAAAATCAAAATAGCAGATGTCCCTTGTGACTTCTGCTTGCTGAGGATTTGTTAACTCACTAGACAAGTTTTACAGTCCAACTACTTTAGCTTTGATGAGATAACCAGACCACTGTAAAACATGAAATCTATATTACCGTGCACCTTCAGTGCTGATATTTCTATAAGCATTTAGGCAGGTAATATTAAGCACCAAAGCAGGAGCATACAAACAGTCAATTTTCACTCACTACTGATTGTGGGGGTTTTTTGCTATAATGTTCATAGCGAACAATATTTACAGAGGGCTTTTAATATTCATTAACCAGAGGGTCTTCATGGGTTCATTTTCACTGCATCACTATATGCTGAGCAAGATGGCGGAGCAACAGCTGTGGGCATAAAGGACAAAGCCACATGAAACTCCACTTGGTTAGCAGGTGTATTTAGGCTCAAAGATAAAATGGTTCAAGTAGACTTCAAAACAAAACATAGATGGGAACCCAATTCATCTGCATGTCTCGGGGCAAATTCCAAATGACCGCCCTCCATCCTTTGCCATGGTGGCAGTGGTTCCCAGGGCCACGGGTTCATGAAGCCTCCCCACCTGGCAGAGGGAAAGGACGGAATGGTCGTCGGATGCCCTCAGCCTGCCGGGAACCCTGCTTGCAGGGCGGCATCACCCTTGCCACCAGAGGCGGGGTACAGGTCTCAGAGGCTGAGCGAGGAAGGGCTGGTTTGCATTGTGGGGCTTCTCCCTATCGTTTCAGAGAGGCTGTTCCTGGTGTTTTGGGGGTTGTGCGCAGCCCACAGCTGAGCCCCAGCCTGGCTTTGCTGCTGCCGGAACAGCTGAGCTCGTTAGCATGTAAAGGAAACGGAACTGCAGCTCCCGGTCTGCTTTGGGTGCAAACTGGGAGATCACAGAGCCATGCAGAAGGCACACAGATCCCCGCGCATCTCAGACCCTCGCAGAGAAGCGAAGGCCGCAACAGTTTTTGACGGGGCAGCACCGTTTGCAGACAATACCTTGGCAAGAGGGAAATGCCTTGCTCCCGTTTGGCTTCTGCGCTGCTGCTGGAAGAGGGAGGATGGAGCCTGCGGAGGAGACCCTCTCTCACCGGAGCCAAGCAGCAGCATGCAAACTCTTCTGGGCAGCCAGGGGGTCTTATCTAGCGTCTGTAAATCTCCACGTAAATTTATAGCACTATATAAAAGTTTTAAAAGAAGGAAGAGGCCACCACTCTGGAAGGAAAGGAAGTGGCGGGGAAAGGAGTAGAAACAGGCTTAATTTGTGCAGTAGCCTGGAAAAAGTCCATAGGGAGTTTAAAAAGCAATTGTATTTTGGATCCTGAAATTAAGCAGCGAGCCGCTCACTGTTTGGCTGAGGGTGAGGTGGTCAAATGTCATGACACGTGAGGGAAAACAGCAGCTTTCCATCCCCTGTGGGAGTCCTGGAGCGAGGGGTTTGGATGGGGAGGGAGGGTTACTGCACCGGAGGAATACAAAAAATAAACCAAACCAAACCAAAAAAAAACCCCAACCAAAAAACCCAAACAAAAACCCAGGACAGGAAAGCATGGACGGAAATTTCAGCAGAAGGCCCAAGACTGCCGCAGCAGCAACAGACAGAGGCTGTAGTGTGGCTGGAGAAAGGAAGAGGATGCACAGGGGTGGGGGGGAGTG
Organism: Aquila chrysaetos chrysaetos; assembly: GCF_900496995.4. Taxonomy (NCBI): domain Eukaryota; kingdom Metazoa; phylum Chordata; class Aves; order Accipitriformes; family Accipitridae; genus Aquila; species Aquila chrysaetos. The sequence continues at coordinate 40,714,806 of NC_044007.1, forward strand.
AGGGGGAAGGAGGGCTGGGGATTATAAACCACTGTCAGCTTAATTTCATTTCCCAGGAAAACAAAAAAACTATTTGTAGGCACACAGATGAGAACAAGGAGATGAGATTCAGCCAAGATGGGTTTGTCAAAAACATATTGCATCAAATCAAATTAATTTCCTTGTGTGGTAAAGTAATAGGCTACGTGGATATACTTGAGGTTAGCAAGGCTTTTGACACAGTCTTCCAAACATCCTCCTAAGTAAATTGGGGAAGCACGCTCTAGCTCGAAGTCCTGCAACGCAACTGAAAATCAAATTGGAAACTGTACGAAAGGATTTAGTTTATGGTTAAAAGCAGATTCTGTGAGGCCTCCCAGGACCTGGTGCAAACAGTGTTTAGTAGGAACAGAGATCACTCCTTCACGGAGAGTCTCGAAATATTTTGAATGGCAATGTTCATGCCTAAAAAAGGTCTTCATTTGAAATGACAAAGTGGAGAAATATTCATGCAGTCCCATGAGAAGCAGCACAGTACTCGAGTTATGCAGAAATAACACACGAAGGGATGACCGGCCAGGAGACCACCAAGGGGACCTCAGGATCACAAGCTGGGCACAAAACAACGGCACACCAGGGCAAAAGAGGAAAGCCGGGTAAGGGGAGGTGTGAATGGGAAGAGCGGAAGCCCCAGGTGAAGCAAGCTGGCCACGTGGACTGTCCCAGCCCAAAGAGGGTGGCCAGTGCCAGGTCCTGCCTTAAAACCGACTGAAGGGAGCTATCTGGAAGGGACAACCTGCAGGGAAAGACTGGGCCAACCGTGGGTCAGTCTGAAGAAAAAAGACTGAGGGGGAACATGACAACTGATTTCCAAGGTAGAAAACACTGCTGCCGAGGAAAAGGGGTCCTTTGGTTCTCCGTGTTCATGGAGAACAGGAGTAACAGCAATAGGCAAAAACTACAGCAAGGACAGTAAGCTAAAATGCGAGCAAAGCACAGCATGGTTTGTGGGATCTCCGTCTCTCAAGGTTTTTAAGAACAGGTTAAGCAAATATGACCAGAAAAGCCTGAAGGGTAGTTAGCCCTCTTTTAGGGCAATGGATTCGTTAGACCTCCAAAGGCCCCTGCCAGGCCAATGAGAGGCAAATATACATTGGTGTAGTGAAATAAAATGCTTGAGCACTAGCTCTTCAGTAATAACTCAGGGTATACAGTCTAATAACTTAATAGGACAATTTAGGTTATTTTGTTTAGGACCAGGATGCCGTAAGACCAGAATCCAGAGTTGGGATGAGTTTTACTCCTACCTTCAATATGGCCAAGTTCTCGTCCTGGGATTCCAGCTCCCTCCACCATCAACCACAACTCTCAACAATAATGTTTATATCACCCTTTTTTATTGGCTATTTCTCCACTGCCTGATCAGTCGCTCTGTGAAATGCCTAAGACAGCCTTGCCTTTTGAAATTACACACAAACATGTAAGGGCTCCAACAGCTTTTCCTGTACCCATAGGCACCATTGCCAGCACCCAGGTCAACGTGTCCTATTATCTTCATGTTTTGCTTTGCTGACATTTATGAATGCCACTGCTCAGTTAAAGAAAATTTTATTGGGCTAAGAAAGCAGGATATGGTGATGTTCATTACTGGTATAAGTTCTCCTTTCATTCATCATAGCCATAATTAATTTTCTAGCATGGGTATAGGCTGAGATTTAAAGCCATCCTCGTGAAATGAATTAGTCCCTTTTCTCATCTTATTTGGAGTTCCCCATTGTGAATATACTCCAAGTGTAATAGAGAGGCAATTTATGAGAATGAAATCTCATCTATGTCCTATTCCTTGCCCTCTCTCTGGTGATTTTATTATGCCAGGGTGCCTCTTCCCATTTGTTTAGAGGGCAGCCTGCATTCGTTATTGTAAGTTCAACAGGTTGTTTAGCATACATCAGCGCACAGCGGGAAGTGGAGACAGGCCTTGAATGCACGACATCCAACAGTCAAAGCGTGCAGTTGGGGTCTGTGAGTGAGGGATGTTGCTGCATGTAGCATCTCAGCACCAAGGAAATGCTTAAAGAAAGGCTCTCAGTGGTCCAAGACTCAAATCCCACTAAGCCCCAGGTCAGTCCCAGAGGAAGAGATGGACGCAGCAACTTGTGGGCATGAAGCGTGACCTGTCCCAGGGCTGGTACCCCAGCGCCAGCACACCTCCCATCACTCCCAGTCTGGCAGGCAACGCAGCTGAAAATGCAAAGATGGGATGGATCAACTGTTTTCATCCAAAGAGGAGTCTGCTATTGCTGAATCTGGTGAGATTTAAAGCCATCTTTCCGAAATGAATTAGCCCCTTCCCTCATCTTATTTGGAGTTCCCTGTTGTGAATATGATCACAGCAGCGTGTGGAGAAAGCTACCAACTTCTGGGAAGGAGCATTCAGCTTCAAGGGAGCTCAGGAAAGCTGAAGGGAAGAAGCAAAGGTTTTTGCAAAGCAATGCAATGCGATGACAATGCTCCGAGGCCCTGCTCGGGGACTCTGGTGTTTGCAAGCAGCTAAAAGTCCCCAGGCCTTAGTAGAAAAGCTTGAACCTTTGGCTTGTGTCAGAAAACTCCAGTGACAAAAATTTCTCTGTTGAGGTGGAGGCAAAGGTTTTTCCATGTTGCTGGGCTCTAGGCTTGTCAGTTTGCAGGTGGTTCACTAGTTAAACCAAGGGGTAACTATTTACAAACTTAAAAGAGGCCTGTGGCATCAACTGTTGACTCCAAGTCTTTCTTTTTTATTGCTTAAAGCAAACATCTTGCACGGAAGAGCACATCCTGGCAATCACACAGTTATAATGGTCCTTTTGCAGGACGACATGCAGATGTAGCTGGAACTGGGGAGGAAAGAACCATGGCCATCAGCGATGCCCCTACCAGCGGCTGGGGCGGCTGCACAGGCTGATGTTCCATGACTGCCATCTCCACCGCTGCTTCGAGGCTGGTACGCTGACAGACTGTAATGGCTTATCTTAACGGGTTGGGGTGCAAAGTACAGCAGCTCACAAAGCATGGAGCACAACTGCATTTGCAGTTTAAAGCATCCTGCTCTCTGTCCTGGGAAAATCTTCATTCACCTTAGCACTGAATTTTTATTACAAATTGACTGCGTAGGCAGTTTGCATGCAGCTTTCAGATGAGATGAAGAGGATATTTTGCTGGTTTAATTTCAACCAAATTAAAAATAAAAATTAGCACCAGTAACTTTTCACAGATTTTACCTTTGGAAAGCGGTTGCATTTGACTTTCCAGAAAGCTGGGATGCAGCTAATTAAAACCGCACATATCATCCTAACATCATATCCTCACTACTGAACTTCTAACCTGACATAAATACATTGCATACTGTAACCTGTTTCTCCTGATTATTAACCTTGAACATGGCAACCTATAAATCATCAGTGAAACAGCTGGTGCTCAGCATTGCCCCAAAGGTGTATGATTACGATCATTTTATATATATCTTGGTATGCAGACATGAAAAATTCATTGAAGAGCTTGGTATTGTAAGACTTATTGTAATGAATTTTCTTAAAAACATAGATCATGCTTAAAATAGGTGTCTTCTCATTATAATGTAGCCATTTATATCTTCCTGAATTACTTGTGCATAGCTTGGCTGATTTCTTGAGAGTCAAATGTGATTCCTAAACAAATTCAGAGTGGTCAGTTTGCCTGTACTTCAGGGTGAGATTTTCATTTTTAGCTTTATGCCTTTATTTCTATGGGGGCCAGGACTCAAACTTGCAAAAATATCAAAAGGATTACAGATTTTTCCCAGTTGGAGATTCCGCTGCAACACCTGGTGTTACATCCATCGCTACTGGGATTTCAGTAGCTGCCGTTAGCATTTTAGCTATGGGGATGATAGCTGTAGATTCATGTGAGGTTCGGTGCCAGCAAACACAAGAATTGTGCAACTGTAAACCAGTAATAAAACCAAAGGGACTAAACATACCATAAAACAGGACGTAAAACCAGAACTTGAAAACGATCTTGTGAAAAACAGTAAATCTGCTGGCCAGGACCTCAAGGAACATAGAGAGCTAGTCCAGAGGGAGTAGGTCACTTGGTGACATTTTGGTCTTCAGGATGGTGTCCACACCTTTTCCATCCTCCCAACAGCCAAGTACATATATACAGCCTGCACCAGATAGAAACGTCCTCTGTGATTTAAAGCTACCCAGCACCGATCTAGTGAGCACTGAGAAGCCTGTGCCACATGTTCCCAACCTATACACATTTTGCAGAGGCTCTAACTGCTCGTGTCCAAGGTTGAGTGGTTGTTGGCAGGTGAAAGGAATAATGAGGGAAAGGCCCTGCATTTTGCTACTGATTCATAGAGCAATTTATCATCTTGCAGATGAAACCATTCTTTTCCCATAGGTGATGAGAGGCTTTCGTCATCTCTGGCTCCTCTCCCTCCTGAGGCTTCTCTGTCAGAAACCCTGCCTAGGATGGGATGAGGGAGATCCTTCTTGTGCCAGCCCCTGTCCGTGCATTTTTCCCAGGATAACTGAGTCAAGGAGGGAAGCTCTCCGTGCCCTTGCTGTAGTCTGCATTAACAGAGCGCACCAATAGAAGGAGATTCCATCAAGGACTGCTTTACTGCCTTGGCCACATCACCCTTCAGTCTTCACCTCGCACTGGAGGGGCATCACTGCCACCTTGAACCAGAAGGGAAATCACAGTATTCCCACAGAAATCTCCACATTTCTCCCAGACCTCCTGGTTCTGATTTTCCCCGTGACAATTTTTGTTTGCTGCAAGCACACACACATTTTTGTGCAACCCTATTGCACACTGGTCATCAGAGAGATCAGTGCACAGTTAATTTGCTTTTGCCTGCTCACAGCATATTCTCCCTTACCTATCAGAAAGAGTGAAGACAAACATAAAAACCAGCTCCACAATCGCTTGCAGATTATTTCACGTGGTGCAAACAGTAAAGGCTCAGCAAGAAAACCTGGTATCACTGCACGCAAATGTTGCTTGGGTCACCACAAGGCATGAGGCCCAAGAAGAGATCTAAAAAGCTACTTCTCCGTGAGGAATAAATGAAGCACATGGCAGAGAAGCGTAATTTGTTCCAATTTAGTTAAGATCCTCTTGGCACGCCAACTTGCAACTGCTTTAGGAAGACTTCATTAAATTGTGTGCAAGAAAGCCCACTCAGCCTTTAGCTTGTATACAATGAAATCTACTGATGAAAACAGTTTCACAAATCCTATTCCAAATCCAGGTTAAAAACATTCACCTCTGAAATGGTTGTAGTCAAATGCTACACATATTCAAGTGCTGTTACTGCATAGCGTGATCCCTACTAGCCACCAGCAGAGAAGCTGATCCAAATTCATTAGAGGCTGTTACATAGAAAGGGTGCCAAGAAGAGCTGACAAACATGAGGTATTTAGCAGCACGTACTGAAAACAGGCTGAAAGATCTTTTGGAGCTTGCCTCTCATGGCTTCTAGAAAATTCCTTTTTTCCTTCTCTCCTTTGGATTAAATATAAATATAGAGTAGGTAAGAAATTATGGCAGCTCTTCATGTGGCAAGGGAAACTAATAGGGCAATGACAAAGCTTGCTCAAGTGAAACACTGAGTGTTTAAAGCCAGCAGATGCCTTTTTCTTTTCCCGAATGCTCCTTTTTAGTGCAGTTGTACAGTGCCAATGACAGAAGGTACTCCTTGACAGGAACTGGTACTTGTAAAGCTGGACTCAAGGCCTTTTTAAAACTACCAGTTTCTACTAAAAGACCAGCGGACACTGGAAACACCAGCTAACCACTTCTTGCTATCTGACAGAAAGCAGACGAGGCTGGAAAAAAACAGGAATATTATCTTCTCTCTACCCATCCCTGATGTATCCACAAGCTCCCGTATCGAGGCAGCTGTAAACAAAGCCAAGGAAGAACCAGTGGAGAGCTTTTCAGCACTCCCACACGACCAGGGAGAAAGAGAAGCTGTTGGAGTATACTAAAGCTTCAGCAATCTACCATCTTAATTTCAGATTTGCCCCATCAGCAGAGCAATGCGTACAGCAGAAGCCTTTTGAGGAGAACGTGGAGCTGGAACGACACAAATCCTGCCACTTAAAACCAGTGTCTGAACATGCAACTTTGGTAACCGCGTTTGTCAGATGAAGCGGCTCCACCATCAAATCCAGGTATGGCCAAAGGAGCAATAAGGAAACACAAACAACAACCAACCTTTCTCCTGAAGAAGTCTGCGTACTGATTTATATTCACATTTCTATGATGTACTATGCAGTCAAAGCAGCAAGCGGCCCCAAGGTCGAGTTGCAGGGGGGAAGCAATAGCTCTAAGTCCTGCTCTGAAAGCAGGACTCAACAGGAGAATGAGAGGTGAGACCCAAAGCCTGGCACATGGCTTTCCATGGAAGCAGGAGACAGCAGAGAGAAGCTGACAGATTTGGTATCTCACAGCGGGGTAGCAGGTTCATCATCACACAGTGGCAGCAATTGATTGAGGGGGGCTGTATTACGACAGCCCGAGATGTAATGAAGATTGTCATGTTCAAGGATGAGCTGAAGTCTCTTACCCAGGCAGTCCTAATCAGGGTGGTTTGAGTACCGCGTGATTGTTGCTAACATTAGCCTCACAACATCTCTGTGAAGAAGGCAAGTGTCATTCTCCGTTCTGAAGATTGGAAACCGTAATTAAAGCAACTGCCTCGGGGAAGCAGACAGAATTAGAAATTGAATCTGGAGTCCTGGTCTGCCAATTCGCCCACGGACTCATCCTTCAAACTTGTGAGGAGGCAACCTAAGACAGTCAAAGGGCACCTTTTACCTGCAGCCCGAGAGACACGCTCCCCCAGACTCCAGCGATAGCTCCAGCCTAACCAAACGGGCACAAAAGAGCAAGCGCTGCTTGCAAAACAAAGCGCATACCCCACTGGTCACTAGAGTGCTGCAAGCTGGAATCAATGCGATGATTGTGACAGCTGAGAACAAATTCAGCTATGTTTGACAACTTCCAGAAAATATTGGCAGAGGACAGGGAGTCGGCACTGCCCAGCAGCACCTTTGTGAATTGATTAGCCATATAGCAGATGGCAAGCCTGCTGCAGACTGAGACAGCAGAAGATGGCCAGTCTGGTTGAGAAGAACTTGAAGACGACTGGGAAGAAAAAGCATGTCCTTACAGTGACAGCCCAAAATGATATTTAGGAAATGTCAGATGCATGGCAGATGAGGAACAGGGCCGATTTTTAACATTTTCTTCAACTGTTTATTACGAGCACCTGTCCGGCTCATAAAGCAAAATTATATAGCTTAGTTTAAACCTTTTACTTTCACCTCTTTCCTTCACAAAAATCCTTAAAGAAAACATCAAAAACCATTTCTTCTTTTAAAATGTTCTTCTAAATAGGACTTACATAAGTCATTCAGGAATCAACTGGTACGTTTGAGAGAACTTCCATGCTTTCTCTGAAAGCTGACATGCCTTGAAAGTTTGATTTTAGGAAAACACTCTGGACAAAGAGCAAAGGCTTTGCCTCCGTCCTCCTGCTACATATTTTTGGGAGAGGTCTGGCACATGTTTGGGGAAAATTCATATTTTTAATGGTTTTAGGAAATGCCTTAGGCTATTCAGAGTCTGCACAGCTGCTCATCAGTAGCCAGCCATGGCTGAAGGAGCAGAAACTATAGATCGGAGAAATATGCCATCTTTGTCTGGTGCAGAACAATGCTGCTGCAGTGAAATACAATGGCTGTCTCTTATTTTCTACTAGCCCTCTGGAAAAAAAAAAAAAAAAAAAAGAGGGGAAAAAAAGGGGGGGGAAGGATCATGGAGTTTCCTTGCAGGGCCTCTGAACGGAGGGAGCGAACATTAGCTCTGCGCTCACAGATATGCAAATCCTTCCCCGGGCCCAACAATAGCAGCAGCCCTGTGGGAGGACGCCGATAGCACAGACCAGGCGGCTGCTGCTCCCAACTCCTCCGCCTGCAAAGCCCACAGGTTCCCGGGACTTCCCGAAAACTGGAAGGTCAAAGCATCGTCCAAGGAGAGCTGCAAAAGCTCTGATACCAGAGCTGACCGCTCATCGTCTGCAGAGCACACCGTTACTAGACGTTTTAAAGCCTACAGTTCGCCCGCCATTCAGTTTCCAGATGCACTGGCCGAAAGATTGACGAATCCACGGTTCAACGTCTCTGTGTTGCCCCTTAGGTTAACAAGGCTCGCGTATAAAAAGTTGGAACTAAAAGAAAAAAGGGGCTTCTGTGGTGAGACCCCCAATTAACAATGCTTGCATCTACATACTCCGAGCAAACTTCCTGAATGGGTGGGATGGGTTTTTGTTTTTAATGTAGACTACAATTACCAGGATATAATGAAGTCTCTGACTTGCAGCTATCACCGATATCTAAATTTTTTAAGCAAAGACTGAGGGAGTACAAGTAACAGATTGGAAACTACCAGCACTGAGCTACTGCAACACAAATAGCTCAAACGATTAAGATTTGATGGTTTTACTAGCGCTGACAGCAATCTATAAAAGCTGGAAAAACAAAACCATTCAGCAACATGGACTTACCCTTCTTTAGAAAATAATTTTTTGCACTATGGTTCACATTATCCTATATATTTGCTATTTTGCATCAAATCTATTACCTGAAGCTGCATGCAGACTGAGCTGGGACATTCACCTTACATTCAGAAGGTTTTTGATTGCTTCCAAAACTCCCATCAAACTTTGATCACAGCAACCGTCAATCCTTAAAATTTCATTTTCTTCACGTATTTTCCTCGCAACAGCTGACTCAAGCTAGTGATTAGAATGGATGCCTGAAACACCATCTCTCTCTGTAAGAAGCCAACTTCAGGTCTCTCCAAGGCATCATCACTCGAACCCAAAGAGGGCTACGACAGCTTATTTACACAGCACGTGCAGCAAAACCTGCCACCAGCGCTCTCTCCCATTCAGGGGAGTCAGAAAACGTTCATGGGCTGGCACCTTTCAGGCCCCCAGGGAAGAGCCTGGAGGCAGCAGGACCGAGAGCTCCCAGGTGCCCCAACATTACCGGACCCCCAGCCCCAACATTACGGATTCAGAGGTAGCCAAAATGCGTGGTGCAGAGCAACAGGAATCCTAAACGTCCCCAGCAGTTTTGTATGCAATATGAAATTCAATGGGAAGCTTAATACTAAAAATACAACCGATTACCCCCACCCCCAAACCTTAAGCCTCTCTCAAATGAAAAAGTGCTTATTTTGCTGTACTAAATGGCAAAAGGTCCTCAACAGAAGTGTGTGTTATTCCAATGAACAGTACACTTAGTTTCATATCAATGTCAAATGTCGAAGAGACTGAAGCTGACAGAAGGTACCTGGGACTAGTTCAGGGGTTTGTCCGCTATTTCATCAGTGACAGTTTTCAACACTCATACTTGAACTGATTCTCCTTTACAGTCCAGTTCTTAAAAAATATGTCTTTAATAGCCTGAGCAGATCTGTCACTTCCCTTGGCGGGACTGCACACCATGCACATAGAAAAGGTTGTGTTAGTATGCAGACCACCGCTGTACTTTGACACAGGTACTTTCTTGAAAGCAACAAAAGAAGTAATTTGTATTCCTCAATACCCCATTAACATTTCCGTGACCATTAGGAGGTTCAGCAAAAAATGGTTGGTGGCAAAAAAAGGCTTCTCATCGAGACAGACAAAAAGGGTGCTCCAGATGTGAATCAAGTTCAGAATAGTATCTGATCTAAGCATCTTACTCACGTAAGCTTTTATTCATTTAGACACACTTCAAAACTCCGCAAGAATCTCTGCAATAATTAACATGTAAAAACTCTGTGTCAAATCAAAGAAAAACCTTCATATTTTCATGTAATACATTTCTCGGACATTAGATGGCAATCCCCCCACTTCATTTTTCATACTAGGGGCCCATATCCCTTCCAAAAATCAAATGTCACCTTCTTTTCAACAGGTGAGCTATCTGTTTGGCTTGTAGGAAGCAAGGCTGTTTTGGAAAGCACAGTCAGAGAACGGAGGCTCCCCCATTACCACGGCATTTGTTCTGTTGCAACAGTCTCCAGTTTTGTTTTTTTCTTTGATTAGGAAAGGCAGATGAGTAACACCATTACAGAAGAACACTTGTAACAGGGGGCAAGATTCCCTTATTTGTCGCTTGGACACCCTATGCTATGACTTGGATGTTTCTGTGCCAAAAACCTATAGGCAGAAACAGGCAGTTAGCAGAATTTCCCCCTCATTTCGACAGAGGAAGAGGGTTAGGAGAAGAAAGGGGGTTAGTGTGGCATTTAACAATATAATTTCTAGTCTTGCCAATTAAAAAGGGCACTCCCAAGGGGTATCATTAGTCTGTGTATATCTTTGCTGGGAATTATAAAACTGAATTTAAAAAAAAAAAAAAAAAAAAAAAAAAAAGGCTATTTGGTACCAGTATGTGGACTACACAAAACAGGAAGCACCAACCAACTTTTACAGTAGGAATTCTATAGGTAGAAGAAAAAATAAGACACAAGGCATTTAAACAACTTAAATAACAGCTCAGTCGAATTCAACAGAGTATGTAACACACCTGATCAAGTTAATGTACCTTGGCTTTCAGCCTCTCACTTTTTGTCGTGGTCTATGTGTGATGTTTTAGAAAGAGGCAGGAATAACACACCTCGTCAACTGTTCAGTGATGTACATGGCGGGGGGAATCCTTCCTGACCTTCATTAACTCCGTATGATCTATTTAAGTGGCAGTATAAGACATCCTGACATCTATTCATTTCAACAGTGCGTGCCTGTGATTCATTCACACAAAATTCACTCCCTAAGCCTTCATTTCTCATCTACTTTCATCATTCATGAAACATTCTTTTCAGGCCAAGTTCACCCCTTTTCATACGTCCCCCTCAGGACCAAATTTTGGCCTTGCAATACTTGTCCATTTGAGCTCTCATGCAAATTCACAGTGGACATGAGAGCAAGGTTTGCAGCTCTCCAGCATTCCAAAAGCAGAGATAATATTAGTCCTAAGACAGGGGTCCACCCACAGCTGGCTACTCAAATAGCTAATTTTTCTTGTACTCCACTGAAAACCTAACCTTTTATCCTCACTCTCAAGATGGTTGTGTATGTGTGTGTCAAGGTGACAACACTGTGAAAACAGAAGTTCTCAAATGGTACATTATCTCAAATATCAAAAGGTCACAAAAGGGTACAAATCGGTAGCTCTCCAGAAGAGACACTGGTTTTTATGAAAAGTGGGTCAGTTTTAGTTTCATGTAGGTTGTTTGACACAGTGGTTTCTGGCATCACAAGCTCTGGTCTACAGGATACCACAGAGCCTTTGTATCCCTTGCTGTCACTACAGCATTGTGTTTTTCTACCCATTAACCAAGGATAAATGACCTAGATATTGTGCCTATTAAAGCCTCATTTTTCTTTTGCCCTTTTGTTCTTTAGTGTACCACATTATCACATGCTGAACACATTTTAAAGTATTCTCAGTCTCTCATGCCCCTTTGAAGGAGTAAAGTAGGGTTTTTAGTCTGCATTTCTGTAGAGTTACTTAGAGTGGAAAATATGAAGGTAATTCAAGGTTTCTCTTCCTGCCTAGCCCCTTGAAGACAATCAGTTCAGCATTTACAGCCACTAATCTATAAAGAATATAGCAGAAAAATGCTATAAAAAAGCCACAATGCAAATACAGAAAGCAAACACCAGTTTTGATGTCCCTAAACACTACATTCTATAATTACATCTCTGCATATCATGGGTCACTTTTATTAAAAGCATCATTACTACAGTTGGCAGCAATTTACATCTTATCTTACATGATAGCAGTTTCCAAAGAAAAAAAATAAAAAGACATCACAACAAAGAAAAACAATACATTTACAAAGTCATGTCTGTAAACTTCAAGGCTAGTTTAGAGTTGAGGTAATGCTGTTTAGCTTTGTGGCTAAAGTAACAAAGTCCTTTAATTTAAAAAAGGTACCTGATTTTTTTCTTTTTGTTTATACCAGTGCATTACAAGATCACGAGACGATTAAACTGTAGCTTTATCCTGTAAGAACCTTCTTCGCGGGTTAATTTCCAAAAGGTACTCTTCACATTCAACAGCTGCCTTATTATTGCTGCGTCTCAAGACAGAGACATTCACACTATCATGAAGATTGTCAGAGAGAGAGTGTGTGTGTGGGTGTGTGCGCGCATGTGAGCGGGTGAACTCCCATACAGTCAAAATGAAGCGCGAGTACGATATGTATGGTAAATTTCATCTTGACCTTCACAGCAAAAAAAAAAAAAAAAATAAAAAAATTAAATATATAACTTCATCCTTCCTTTAAGCAGCACTTCCTTCTATTAGTGCCACTTGATTACAAATTGCTGCTTAATTCATAATACCAATGGTACCAAAAGAAAAAAAAAAAGCAGAGCATTATGTCAATTTCCTTAAAAAGACATGATCACCTCTCAAATTTCATCTCTCCTAGGGATAATAAATAATGCACTGCACAATACTTAATGACCAAGATACCTTTTGACACATCTGTATAACATGACTTGAACTTTTTTTTTTGCTACACTATGTTACAGAACAGCTTATAAAAACTAAGTATGGACATTAACTGTGAGTGTAAACAGTAGGACTACCACTTGTCAAAAGTTTAAAACACTTTAACTGTAACTGGTACTGGTTATTCATCATTTTCATTGTTTTCTATTTCTTCCCCCCCATCAAGTGAGTCTAATTCTTCACCCTGTGCTATTTCATCTTCTAAAACGGAGGAATCTGCAGTTTTATCAAGGCTCTCCTCTGCATCACTGCCTTCGAGATTTTCTTCATCTTTAAAGGCAGTTCCTTCGGTTTTGTCAGTAGCCTTCTCTTCGTTGGAGCCCACTGCGTTTTGAAGTCCTGCTAGTGCTGGGAAACCGGGCAGAGTCAATCCTCCCAGTCCTGGAGGTAGAAACATAGATGGATAGAAGAGGCCAGGAGCCATGGTAGACAGCAGGAAAGGATTGAAGGCCAGAGGGTTTGTGGGCAATCCAGTGTTGTTGGTGGTGGTAGTGGTGACAGTGGCGGTAGTCGCCGCAGTAGCAGCACTGACAGATCCATTTGCAGAGTCAGTAGCAGAAACAGTGTCTGTGCTTTTCTCAGAGTCTTTGTTCTCCTCTTCATTCTCATTTTTCTTCTCTTCAGCTTTTGAAGCGCCATCCTCAGTCTCTCCTTGACCGGAAGCAGTAGTGGCATTTCCAGTAGTAGCCGTTATCGGGTTATTCAACAATCCGCTTAGTCCAAACATATTGGGCAATCCTGCCATCCCTGGCAACATCAGAGGCAACATGGCAGCTGGATTTTTAGCATCCCCCCCAGCAGCAGCAGCTGTTGCTAGCCCTGGTGGAAAGCCCATGAGGCCTGCAAGCTGGAGAGACTGCAGGTTCTGTAGGTTCTGGAGGCTTGTGAGGTCCATTCCAGCAAACAGACTGTTCATTAGTAGTGGGTTGATTCCCGAAGTTGATGCTACAGCAGCAGCTGCTGCAGCTGCTTTGGCAATTTCACTTTTTGGCCTTCTTCCTCTTCTGCTTGCTCCTTCCTCCCTCACAACAGGTCCAGTGAGAAGACGATCAAACATGGACTCTGGAACAAAACCCTGAAAAGGGGACACGAAAAAACAAGCTTTATTCTCAGTTAGCTTTTATACCTTTCAGCAGTTAACTGACAACGATGGAAGAAACCGAAAGGATTTCAGCATACTCCAAAACTGGTTTGTTTTTCAACCCTGGCAAATCGTGACTCGCTAGCTACTACAGTGAATGGCAGTAGAACATGTAAGAAAAACTGAAGACAGCAAAGTCACAGATTTTTTACATTTAAACACATTAAAACAACACATGCTCCAACTCTGTAGCTTCATTAAAAAGAACCCACCCTGATGTACTGCAGTTACGAGTTTATACCTTTGTACTTCATGCTGAACTTCAGTATAGTAGTATTTTATTCAAATGAGTATTTGCAGAATTGTACCCTTTATTTTCAAACAACTGTTGTAAAATAAAAGGCAGAAAACCTAATCCTTTGATGCCGCCTGTTACCAAGATGATGAATTCTATTTCTGTTATGAATATGACAAATATTTTCTTAATAGTTCCTGATGTATGAATACCTGTGTTTATTAAGGATTGTTGTTTGCAAGAAAAAAATAATGCAAAACAAATGCTGAAGGCTCCCTTACTGCAGCTGATTTTTTGAGTGTACTTCAATCCCATTCTGCAGCAGCCTCCTATCACCACCCACCCCAAGCTGGGTAACTCTCACCCAGACACTACAATTTCCTCAGCTCAAAACCAGCTACGAGATAAAGACTTAACAATCAGTTTACACATCCTTCAACTTTTCCGTACTATAATCTACAGTGAAGCATGGAATGAGAGTTTCACTTACAGACTGTTTAACAATGTCAGTCCAATCCGGAGCAACAGCAAATTCAGGATTTTCTTCCAGCCATCTTGGTAAGTCCTTCATTGGAGGGGCCATAGCTCCACCCATCTAATGCAAAAGACAAGGTTAATACTTATAAAAAAACCAAAACCCCCCCAAAACCAACCCAAAACCAAACAACTATTTATATGGACATTTTCTATCTGTGCACTTTAATCTCTGAAGGATGGCAGTGAAGACTTTCAGTTCAGACTGTGGAAAACTACATGGAGACCAGCTAATGGTAATAGAATTGAGAAGATCATGTTTTAAAAATATATAGTAAAACGCTGCAGCTTAGGCAGGGCTAGTAATGAAATTTGTACCTGATATAAGCAAAAATGTGCTATATAGTTTCAAAAAGTAAGAGCTATTTACTCAAGTGATTTATATGAACTTATCCGAAGAACGAAGAAGGAATTAAAGTAACTGGGTGGTACATTACAGTAAGAATAACTGCCGGTGACAAATTATTAAACTTTTAAAAGGAAAGCTTGGAATAGAAAACCTGCTTTCCACATGCAAAGACATTATTAAAGACCTCCACTGAACTAACTTAATTTTTACCTTCTTTCCATTTCGCTTATTTACAACAGGTACCCTTTCTTCTCCTGTCAAGGTGTTTATATCCAGTTTATTAGGGTTTCGACATCTGTGTCGTTTTTGTTTCGGCTTCTGAAATGGGGAAAACAGCACATCTGCACTCTTCTGGAAAGAAGAGAAATGTATTGCTTTTTATTTTTTCATTTTCTTGACAAAAATCACCAATCATGGAACACCATCTCACAACAATTTTAAGAAGGGGCCAATTACTTTACCCTCAGATAATCTCAGAAAAATCTTTTTTCTTATCAGATGAAGAAAATTCTGCAGAACTTGACACAAATACTGTTTTAACACATTGTTATATACAAATATTAAGAAAGGAAAAGCAACCCATACACTCCGGTGCCACTTGGGTGTTTAGATACTATACTAAGTGAAGCTAAAGAGAAAACCTCTACTGAAAAACAATAGTTACAAAATCAAATGACTACGCCCAATGTGAGGAAATTAGTTTTACAGACATCAGAATTAACTTCTGTATTAATATAATACAAAATGCTTTTAGAATCACATACTTACTGGTACATAACTTGGCATATCTACAGTGTAAGTAGGATGCAATTTAAGCCATTCAACTAAATCCTTGTTTTTAGGAGCATCCTCTCCCACCAGCCTGGTCCCATCCTCTAGATTGATTACAGGGATGCGAGTGTCTGGGTCCAGTTGACCAGGAGATGGAATGTTCCTTGCTGGTAGGGCTTCCATATCTTCTTCAAAAGCTTTGGTCACTTCTGCATCCTCCTGAAAACATTAAACATCTGTATTAATTCTCACTTCAAGAGAACAGTTACCTGGGAGAAATAATTTCAGGGACTGAAGCTAAATGCTCAAGGAGATTTTGCATACACAAGAGTTAATGGGATTTAAATATTCATACTATGTAAAGCAATACTGTTGCATTAGGGAATTTTGTAAATTTAGCATCCTTGAACATTAAAGAACATACAGCTAAAGACAGAGCAGTTTTTGTGCATTTCCAGTTAATGGCCCCCAAGACCTTCCTTTTTCTACACAGTAAGAAAGACATACTTAAGCCTCAAAATGCATGTTGTTATAAATATATTATGTTTTGTTAAAAAAAAAAAAGTCTTTTTGAAAGTACAAGCTACTTAAAACTGAGCTACAATTTGCTAGAGTAAAAACTTAATGTGAACAACATTTTGTTTGGTGCAAAAATAACAGCTCTAAACACAAATAAAAAGCTGATTGGGTAAAAACTGTACATTACTATTAGGGAGAGTATAACACCACTTTCAACTCACATTCAGAAAGTACTAGACACAGAAGAACAAATATGAGACAAAAAGGTTGCTGTCTTACTACAGTCAATGATGTCCGTTTGTTGCTCATAAATAACAGATCAAGCCCTTCTACATTTTTCCTCCTTCCTCTCCTCCTCTTCATGGGCGGTTCTCCATCTATTAAAGAGCCATTTAGTAGATGCCTTGTGGGTGTGCGTGAAAGACCTGCTTGCAGCAGCTCCATTTGAGTTTTAAAGGCATCAGACACAGGTGTGGAGACATTAGGCAAGATAAACTTTGAAGTAACAGATGAAAAATTTGAGGTAGAACTTGTTGCCTCTCGTGAGGCCTTTGATAAATCTACAACCTTTTCTTGTCCATTTTCTGAGACCACCTGAGACTCACGTAACTGGGCAACCATTTCCATAAGATTTCTCCTCTTGGCAGCTCTCTCAGCCTCAATTTCAATCTTTCTTCGTCTCCTCCTTCTCTGACGTGGAACCGATAAATTGAGTGCATCTTCCTAATGAAAAATGAGCATTTCCAAACATTAGCAAAGCTCTATTGCTGTGCTGAATTTAAAATAAAAGTCCAAACATATAACTCTGAAAACAAAGCCTTCATTTTATTCAAAGAAACATTTTTTTCTTATTTTATTTAAAGAAATGCTACTTTTTTATTTTTTCTATTATGCAAAAGGAACGCATGCAAGATAAAATGTTCTATGTAAGAAAAAGATGCAGCCTTGCCTTTGATAACTGAGGAGAAGCAGTGATATCTTCACTGCCACTGACGCTGGCTTGGCCAACCATGGAGAGCTCTGCAAAGCTCCTTTTTTGTAGAGGGCTGTCCACAGCTGTTGGAGTATACCCAGGTATGAGCCCCTGGAAATCAAACATCTGGCGCCTATTTACTGGCCACTTCCCTTTCAGCACTGCTTCACAGATGTTGTCTAATCGGTTGATCATTACTCGATCCTGCAGAAAGGAAAAGTACGTAATGAATCTTCAGTGTGAAAGTTGCCATTTAAACTCAAATGAGTATAACGACACAGTCCAGCTTCCAAAGCTTAAGAAATACATTCAAAAACAACTATTCTTGCAGGTCAGGATAAACTGATCACCTTACAAGAAGCTAATACAGACAATTTTGTAGAATAAAACATCACTAAAATTTAAAAGCTGCATTTAAACTGGGGGGGGGGAAGGAGAAAGACAGACCAAGTTTTCTGTACAACACTGTACTAACTGACAAATTTAACAGAAACTCACTATTGTTTTACACTGCAAAACTTCAGTAGTTAGGAAAATCTCAAGTTAGGAAGGGAAAACATCTGCAATCAGTATCTTAAAGCTGCAGTTCTTGAGATCCAAGAGGCTGGATCTGCAATTCCGTCCTAGGAAGTGGATCCTCATTAGCGTCACTATTAATAAAGTTCAACATTATGAAACGGGCACCAACCTAGGGACATCTAATGAATGTCAATTTTCATTCCACGCCCATTATCACTTCAAATTTCACTGAAGCGTGTACACTAAAAATCTCTAATTATGTTTATTAGTCTACTTATGCTGAACCTATACAGATGAAGGATTTTTTGTTTTAGTTTTACACTATGACTGGAATAAGATTTTAGTCCACGTTTCCAAAATACATGCTGAGAGCAAAGAAGAGTATCATTTGATTTTTTCAATTTCAGTATTCAAGCACATTCTATGCTAGCCTGCCTGAAGTAGCAGAAACTTCAGAACTATGAGAAATACTGCTGGTTAGGGAATACGAGCATCAGTTAGCTTCCTGAACAGCTAAACAGTGCAAAAGCCACTAGCAAATCTCAGCAGCTGCAACAGACTGCTTGCTTTCCCCAGGAATAAGCCTATTAAGAGCAAGGTCCCCCTGCCCTGCCCCCCTGTCCCAAACCAGATGGCCCTGTTATGGTGATTAGTAAGCTTAAGACTATTACTACTTTATTTCTCTCTCTACCCTTACTGCAAAGGAGAGTACTAAATTATGTATGGATTTATTACAAGGTTACGGTTTCATATTTTTAAAAACATTTTATATTAGATAAATTTATGCATTGTTACCAAAATAAGATATAGCTTTAACCTATCTAAAACTGCTGCTTAATGTTTGCACGATACCTTAATACAATTACATCTGTCAACATTACATAATGGCTTAGATCATGTAGGTCACCAATACTCTTCTCTACAATCTCCTCACCTCAAAATAAAAAGGTGATCTTACAAAATCTCTGCTCTCAACACTGCAGAATGCTCTGCAGATGAAATCCGTAATTCAAAATTGTAAGTTTGCTTCCATCAATAAAAGAGGCGCGAGAGGTGTGATTCTGCTGACGTACAGTTATGGAGCCTATGAGGAACTCATGTCTGTCAGTAGTTTGTTGTTTTACTAAATTACACAATTTACAGTAAAGCAATTCCTTTCATTTCCTCTGCTAATTTGTATGAAATTGAAGAATAAAATGCTATTCCACAAATCATTCATAGAAAAAAGTCCCTTGCTCACCAGAAGTGCAGAATCATACAACGCTCGCTGTTATTTTGCAAACACATTTCCCACATTTTATCTGTATTGATAAAGACACATGCCATTCTACCCCTAACCAACCTTAGGCCAGAAAGAGAAGGCAAATGTTCTCTCATGAAGCAGCTGAACCACAGAGGGATCCCCATCTTCCATGTAGAATCCATCACGTGTTTCATCCCTTGCCGTACTCATAGAGGCATTGCTTTCTTCATCAAAATTCTTACCCTGAGAAACTGCTCCTGCTGAATAACAACCATGACCGGGCATTAACTACAAAGTTCCCAACCACCCAATGTCAACCTAACTAGATAGGTTAAGACAACCAGGCTTGACACAACATTTCTAACTCAGGCTTTTGTTCAATAATTACTACAGCAGAGCCTTAGCCTTCTGCATTTGGCACAGAGACCAAGCTTATTGGCTCAGTAAGCTATCTTGGAAATCATCCCTTGTGGGGGAATACCCCGCTGATGCTGGATGGTTTTTATGAAAGCTTATCTAGCCACCTGATATGCGGAAGGGCAGAGGAACTGCTACATGTAGCCCATCCCAAGCTCCATAATGGCTCTGTGCGCCACTTACCAGCTGGCACAAGTTACAACAGCTGTGGGCCTCACGCTAAGCACACAGAATTAATGTGACCAGCACGTTACCTTCAGGTTGGGAGGATTCTTCTGATTTATCATCATCATCCAGTTTCTCTTCTTCATCTTCTTCTGAACCTTTCTCAGAAATAGATTTTGGGTCTACGTCTGTACTCATTTCTATGTCTTTCAATTCACATTTAACAGAACCAGGCTCAGCCTCAGCATCACAGTTCGGTTTAGTGTCCTTATCCGCAATATCTGTCTCCTCTTTGATATCAGACTTTTCTTTGGCTGCTGGATTTTCAGACCCTTCAACTTTAGACTCTGTTTGTTCTGTAGTCTTTTCTTCTTGTACTGGTGTGGATGGGACAATAGGTGGTGTTTGACTGCAGCCAGCACCGAGAGGGTTTACAGAAGAGACAGTATTTGCATTACCTGTCCCTCTGTTTTGAGCAAAGTTTTTGTGAGCCTCAAGAAAAGAGAGTTCAGGATCATTCAGAATGTGATAATCTGTCCTACTGACTCCATGTTTAGCAGCACCAATCAGTAAGTCTTTGTCATGTTTACCACACTCCCACCACTCTGGCAGGTCCAAGCTTGGTTGGCAAAGTTTAAGCCTCTCCCCCAACTGCGGGTGATGGAGAACCTGTTCACGGATTTTCCGCAACAGCTCTATGCGATACAAAGTTCTAGAAGCACGCTCTTCTGTGATCGGCTCAATCATAGTGGATAGATCAGGTGGTTCTGCAACGACACCAATTTGTATTGTTTAACATCGATTAAATGTACACCCATTTTGAAATCATTACACCTGGGCATGAAGTTTCAACAGTCCCATTGTCTCATAACAGTCATGTTAACTTCTACAGTCAGTTAAAACTTACCATCATCTGGTTTGACTGGCATTCGGCACACTCGTCTACACATATTCACAAAGCCATTAAAATACTTTTCCAAGCTTTCATCGGACTTTTTATCAAGCCTGGCAAATGCTCTGAATTGATTCCAGTCAAATTGATGTTTTACAGGATCAAAAATTATTCCAAAAGTAGACACCACACGATAAAAATCAGCTTCTTCTCTTCTTGTCCATCTAGTCAAGGAAGAAGCAAGAGAAGTGAGGCCACTGAATAAATGAGAGTCCTAACATATTTTGGATGCCGCCAAACCCCTTTAGTTTATTCTTTCAAAACAGAAGAGCGGTACTGGTGACACACAAGCTCAAATGAGATTCAAAGAAAGATATCACTGAGAAACTCACTTTTGTCGTTTTTCAGTTATTATAGCTTCCCTTTCTGCTTCTAGTGCCCTCACTTCTTCCCGAGGCCGACGTCTCCTGCGGTCAGTCTTCATTAGTGCCTCTTGCCTCATTTGTTGCCTTTTATAGCTGCGCTGATAGGCAGTAATGAGGCGACGCAGACGGGTAGTCAGGGTTGAAGTGTTGGGCCAGTAGAGTTGGCCTAACTCAGCATTGCTTTCACTGTGCTTGTCTAGAGAATAGAGAAGTATTTGTGTGCTGCAAAACCACCACTAAACATTTCAAAATTTCTATGGCTATAACTGGATTCCTGGCTTATCAGATAAGGACATATGTCTCATTAATATCGGTGCATAACAAATTAGAAACAGGATAACTACATTGGTAGGAAATAAAAAATAGAATCAAACCATCCAACTCTAGGAACTCAGAAATGCTTGTGAAGCATTTAGAGATAACCATCAAGTGTTATTATTCAATGTTATGAATGCAAACATATTATGAATACTCTAAGTATTTAAATTAATGCAATGCATCTTTAAATATATTACTAAGACGACCATTCTGCCTCTGAGGAAACACCTACGCTTATGATTTCCCACTTTATTATTCTTACTTAAACTTGGCAATTTTCCTCCATACTGAGGAAAGAAACATATCTATAACTTCCAAGATTATCTCGGCAAAACCATCAACGGCTGCATTATGAAACATCCGGTCTTCATCATCACAATTTCTAATGTAATTAGAAACCCAGAAAGCCATACTATGGATTATTCAGAGACAGTAAATAATTGTTGTGAAAGATGTGAAGCATGAAGAGATTTGGCAGTAAAAAGTTTACTGTGGTGTTTTTCTAAAACACCACCTATCCCCTCATGTGGTAATATAAACAGTCCACCTTTCACTAAATGGTCCATTTTTGCCTTTTTAATTTCTTTGCTATAGTCTTACTTGGGTGTATTTCTATGGACTCCTCTTTGTCTTCTGGAGGTGAGTTTGCAAATTCCTTGGGGAGAAGACAGAAGTTATTTTAGTTTTCAGTTTTGACCATATGTTATCATTTCAGGAGAAAGTCATCTCTCAAACGCAGCAGCAAACAATCTTTGTAAGGTGTGTTTATCCGGTAGCTCTCAAACTTAAGAACTGCACATTGATAAACATCGAGAATCAGTATAATTATATATATTTGTAATTACAGAAAGTTGGAAGTTCTTACATCAATTTCATCCTTGAAAGGAGTTCTGGTTGGCTTATATTCTGGATCTTCATCCTCTCTGTCAAATTCACCACTATAAAACATTTAAAAGAAATATTTTCAAGAAATGTATTGTTTTTGAAAGGGGGCTGATTTTCGGACAAAAGCAAAAAAAGCTACAAAAGCCATCAGTATGGTGTACCAAGTTACACATTTATATTTCATGTTCAACTGTGTAAACAATTCTGTGTACTTTTTACATCATATGATCCCTTCAGATCCTCAGGCAAGATGTAAGCAAAATATGACATATGAACTCATGCCAACATATACAATGCTGATAAAGTTTATTAATTTTTTCATGTCCTCCTTACCCATCACCGCCATCTGCTAACATGTCTGTCCCTCTCTGTTCAGCAGCTATGGCCTTCGCATCAGGCATGCCAACCCGTTCCAGAAAGCACAGTGCTGGATCAGCTCTCATAGAATTGTACTTCTCGTAACCTGCATGCAAAGCATGAGACAAATTTTTTTTAAAAGCTATGACCAACTGTGAATAGAATAGGTTTAGGCAGTAGAAGTACAATTTTTTTGATTCATTTATTTATTTTTAAATAAAACAAAGGAGTTGTCACTGTGCTGGAAACAACCATTTCATTCATGTAATGAAATTCTTCATATTGGTAAATTCCATCAGCACAGAAACATTTTCACATCAATAACATTAGCAAATAGTAGATACTGAAGAAAGCATTCAATTTAATGTCTTTATAAGGTAAAGTAAAAATCTTTCACAAGTGAAAAACTTCTTTAAGTTTTCTATACAACTTTCGCAGTGGTTCTCCACATTCAATACTCCCTACTGGAAACATGCAGATGTGAATGGAAACACACACACACATGCATTTTCTATAGCTCCAGCCCTGCTGGAACCCTCAATCTAGGCTGCAAAAATGCTGTATACATGGGTTATACGTAAGGCCAACGAACCTGTCTTATTAGGTTTAGGATGATGCATGTCAGTAAGATGACACTGTTCCCTCTATGGTTTTCAAACTGCTGTTTGCTTTTTTACTGCCCAAGTTGACTAGATGGAAAATGGCAGATCCCAACAGTGCACTGCAGGAAAATGATTTTTAGACTAGACTTGCCTCAGCTGAGCCCGCAAACAGAGCTGCTGTACATAGGCAGAACAGCACAATTCAATTAGGATTTGTACTACAACACACTGCTCCTAACTGCTGTAGAGCCTCAAGCCAAACTGTAATCATGAAAGGTTTTATAAGCCATCATTCTCCCCTTTAGTCAGGCTGGGCTGCTGAGAATACCTCTGCGACCTCCAGAGAATTGGGATTATAATCAGGAATCGCTCACTGTATATATCATGCCAGCTCTGCATCCCCAGCCTTTCAAAGTTAACAAGGCTGCATCCCACTCAAGGGAGCCGGGAGTTCTCAACACTGACATTTGTGAAATATTGCTTGGAACAAAGCCCAGGAGGCACTTGTACAGATTAATAGCAGAGGTTAAGCCCACCGTCCACTTTGACACTGGTTGGCAGAGTTAGCAAGTGAAGCAGTGCTAGAAGCAAAGTTTATGGAGATCTATCTTACTATTTGGCTATTATTTAAACAAATATGGTTTTGTTTTATTTACAGCCAAGAAAGTAATGTTTTCTTCTCAAATGTTCTGCAAACATTTAAAAACAGCATCTGATATTTACAGCTCATATTAGGTTTTTAACGCAGGCAAGAAAAAAAGGGAGATACAAGCCAACAGTTCTTTGGAACAATACTTGTTAATATTATGACTGAACAGTCCTACACACAGAAAGCTTTACAACTGAGTTTTGTTCAGAGTGAGACATCACTTACCGTGTTTGAATACTCCAATTAAAAGGGATTTATCCGCCTCCTTATCCCACCAGTCTGCAGGAACTTCGGCATGGAATGGCTCAGGTATCCATACATCTACTTCACTGTGAAGACAGCATTATATACATTCTCAGAGGTATTACTGAAAAAAGATGTTTTCTACAAAAAAAGTGGTTCACGCTGTTCTGTAAATATGAATTTTGAGGGGGGAAAAAAGCCCAAAACCCAACACAGAAATTGAAATACCTTCAAAAATAATTAGGATGGTTAAACAAATAAACAACCCCCCCCCCCCCCCCCAGCCCCAAAACCCCACAGGAAAAAAAAAAAAAACAAACAACCAAAACCTAAGATTAGCCTATATTGGGAGTGGAATGCCAATGGTTATCCAAATATGATTCATTTAAGGTCTTAGCATTTAAAAAAATTTTTTAAATTGAGATAGAATAATTCTTCAATATTAGCAGAACTGAAAATCCATTTCTGTCATTTCCCACATAGTTTCCTCCCCCAAGAAAATTACCCACTGCGCTTCATAAAATAATAAGGCTGCTTGAGAAAAGACATTTAAAGAGATAAAGTGTGACAACCTTTAAAGGCTGCATTATTGTAGTACGTGTACTTTATAAAAGCCAGCATCTTAAAGCAAAAAATAAACCTGCACTTGCACTAACCTTGAGTCAGCACCCTCTAAGATCTTGTCTGCTTGGTCCCCTATAACTTCTTGTCGTAGATAGTACAGCATGCGGACACGCAGCAGGACCCTGGAGAGGAAGGCAGAGGGGGGAAAAAGTTCTTAACTTCAGGACTGTTTGCCAACAGTGGCTTTTGGCAGCTGCTGCTGTTCATCCATCATCCTGCCAAGGCTGATTAGCCATGCTGTATGGTAGGCTTGAAGCGTGACAGATGGTGGCACATAATCACCTCTGTGTGGTGCTTTCTGCTGGCTTCCAACAGGCCTGCCTGGCAACCGCTTACACTGCACAGAGAGGGACCCAGCTCAGCCCAGCCCCGGCGCATTTCATTTAGTTCTACCTAGTGCAGCTTGTGAAGTTTAGACACGTACTCTACCACTGCCTCTGAAGTATTGAAGCAAGTTTGTAAACAACTGAGCAGATGGCTTTCAGTAACTGTTCTGCTTCATTATCTCATAAAATTTCCTCAGCTGCTGCCTTAATACCATTTTTGGAAGCACATCAGAAGTTGTAGGAATAAACGAGATATAAAATCTGGTTTTACTACCTTACAATAAACCCTCAATATGGAATGTCAGGTCTTTCAGATTATACAACTTTTTGCTTCCGAGAATGGTGGGGAAAAAAATAATCCCCCATTTCCCTTGGGAGATATTAACTATTTTTACTCTTTATAGTTCAAACTGCTATTTAATTTCACCTGTGCACAACCTAACTGCTATAAGGAAGTGAAAAATCTTCATTGCCCATATTATTTTTCCCCGTTTCTGTAATACTACAGTCGTTTTTGGAAGTGCTGTCAGGTGTTGTGGTCATGCTTGAAGCTGGCAGGAAAGAGAATGGCTGACTGGCTTTTCAAGACTAGAAAAGAGGTCATCTCTGTAGAAAAAGTATCTACCTGAAAAAAAATCCTGCTCTCCTATGTCTACCCAATTCAGGGCACCCCCTGCTGCCTAGTTCATGAAGTAAAATCACTACAGGCTAAGATGGAGATTACTCAGCCTGCCCTCTCACTGTACCCAAATCCATCACGGCAACTGTTGAATTGCTGCTGCTCCTGGAACAGCAAGGGTGACCAGGGAGGCAGTAATCTGATCACCCACTTGCATGAAAAATTTAGACCACCACCAGTTTTGAGAGCTCCTCATTAGAGATCTGATGAAACCAAAGCAATACCCGGTTTTACATGTGTTTTCCAAGTAAACCTTGGAAGAGTAGGGATTTGAATGAAGGTCAATGTCTGCAATTCAAAACATGTCAGACATGCTTCTTTCTGTATGTGTGATAACTGGGACCAGTAAGGTGTCCCTGCTCCCTGTGCGGCTATGTAAATAAGCTGTTGAGGGTCTCTATCATAGTATTAAGCAATAACAGCTGTTGCACCAAGCCAAAGAAAAGGAGCAGGAAAAAAACCCCAACATCAACCAAAAACCAGAGGCTCTTTGCACCTTTCAGGAGTCCTATGCATTAAAACAGCATACATGTTACATAAGGACAGGACACCAGTTCTTATAAAGCCAATTGCTACTGCTACCTTTTGAAGGAAATTACTCAAATTATTAACTGGCTTCCACCTCTGTTTGATTTTACCTGGGCTAAACATGTTGCTTCTACAATTCACTTAGTCCTGGTGGATCTGGGAAGTGAAGGAAAAAGATAGCAACTGAAAACATTCTTGCACATTTACCAGTCTTCCCAATCCTTGTAATTGTTCTACTGTATTATTACAGGAGCAATATTTTAAAAATGAATTTGTCTGATCTGCAAACTGATATAACAAGTAATGAGGACATGTTACCTGGGAGATTAAAATAGTGTTACAGGAAAGAATTTAATTACTTTAAGAGCAAGTGAAATGTAATAACAGATCTGAGTAACAGTTTAGAAAAAAAAAATCATAAAGCAGTTTATTTGGAAGTGCACTTGCTAACGTAATTCTGTAAGTATCTGTTTTCATCAGCTGAGAATTAAGCTTGGTTAGCATCTGGAAATGAGCTAACAAACCCCTTAAATGCCTTTCCTCCTTCACATCACACCCCCTATTGACAGGCCACAGGTACTTTTCAAATCAATAATTTATTTCCAATACACAGTATTAGTAAGACACAATATATTTTAAAAACACAAAAGTAATGACGACCTTTCAGTAACACTGCATTACATCTGTATGGTATATATACAACGAAGAGTGTAAATTTAAAAAAAAAAAACAAAAACCAAAACACAAAACCCCCTAACCCCCAAAAGCAAACAACCTCCCCCCCAACCCCAAAACAAGGTATTTTGGGGATAAGGGTTAGGTTCAGTGTCTGTAATGGAGAATATAATATGCAAAACTGAGATGAAGAACTAGGACACTGTCAAAGGAAGCTGACAGAAAAATAACTAAGATATTACAAAACAAAAGCTAAAAGAATGTAAGAGAGGCTCTTAAGAGACATTCATGCAACAATAAAACAACGTAACATCCAAATCAAAATACAATGATCTTTATCCCCAAAGTTTTTCGGTTTAGTAACACATTTGGAATTTCAAAAATCAAATCAGGGCACTGATTCAGGTAAGAGAGCTCGGTGAGACATTTTATCTCAAACAAAGGAGAAAAGGAGGAATATTCTGTATAATGTGGAGAGCAAGAGAGGAAGGGAGAAAAAGAGCGAAGAGATACACCCACACATAAGTGAACTAGTACATGAAACTCTGGAAACTAAGAACTGGATATTTGAGTTTAACATCTAAGGAACAGAACTTCAAGGACATCAGCCTGAGAGACCCCACAAGAAGGGTAAGAACAAACAGCTTTTGTTTAAAGATAGCCAATTGTCAAGAGAAATAGACATACTGTAGGGATATAGTCTTTCCTTTATATGGTAAAAAGAATAACCTCATCTGATTCCATTCTTATTTAGTAAGTAGAAGACAATTTTCTTCAGAACTGTTTTAATTGCTGATCAGTCATAAAGAGCTTACAGAAGTATCCAGATATCTGTTAAGATGACTGTCCCCAAATTAAACAGTAATAATGGCCTTTACATCCTATTAAACGGCCCTGTGTTCTATTAAAAACATCCAAAAAGTCAGGGATTTTTCAAAAGCATGTAGTAAAAAAACCTCAAAATATTTATTAATACTTACTTATTACAGTGATGTTTGAGATGTTTCCTATAGCTGTCTTCTTGAAATAATACATCTGGATTACAGGTTGTGAGCCAATCAGCATCTTGCAGCATTGGCTGTGAACTCTGGGCTTTTACTTTCTTGCCTTTCCTCCCTCTGGGCACTGGTGCAGACAGACCTATATAAACCCCAATATTTCTTAAACAATCTGAATAGAAAAGCCCTCACCCCAAACTGTATTACAGACAGACATTTAAAGCTAAGTATCACTGCTATTTAATTCCTTTGTGGGCAACATAACCACCAAAAACTGAACAGCAACATAATTCAGTAAAGAAAATTGCAAATAACAAAATCAACCAAAACTTTCATGCAAATTTAGGTGTGAAGACTTCAAAAATTCAGAGCACTAGCCAGAAAATGGTGTTATATAAATATTTCTTGTAAAAACTCTCATGAATCTGAACGGCCATAAGGAAACAGGCTTTCTGTTTTATGGCAATTTGAAAGAGATTAACTCCAGCAGTAGGTGCCACATAAAAATTATGCTACAATATTTGTTCAAAACTGATTTAAGGGAAAAGCACTGCATTCACAAAATGTCTGAGGGAGACTTCCCCTTTAAGTACAGACCAAGTCAAAGCCCACCTTATTCATAAAATCTGACAAGATCCTACGACATGTCAGAATGGCTATAGTTTAAACTAAATACATAGCATGTCTGAAGCAATTCTTTCCTATTTACTAGCATCATTATTTGACTGTGGTAGACATACCGGAATGATTAACCAAAGCTCGAGTTTGTCCATCTGCAGTTGGAGTGATCAGATCCCAGATGAAACTTTTGATATTTTCATCCCCTTTGTAATGATTAAGACAATATACGAGGATAGTCCGGCAGATGGTTTCCACATCTTGTTCTGTTAGCTGACGTTTATAGCGCCCATGTGAGAGGATGTCAGTCCATCGACCCCAGCTATAAGAAAAAATATGTTCAGTACAACAGCCAGGGCACTGGTATTTTAATTTGTGACTTTCAATTTAACTCCAGGTACCAAGCAAGTTGGGACCTCCTGTGTTAGCACTAATGCATTTTGCATTTGCAGGTTATGTCAGGGAATCCAACCTCCAGCACCAAAGAGTTAAGAACGTTTATTTTACAGAACAGGCAATAAGTTCACTGCTCGTAAAGCTGCAATTGAACTACACTCAAAATAATAAAGTACATATGTTTAACTCTAATGGTCCCAGTCAGCTATGACTAGGAAATTCAACCAGTTCCTACAATCATGGGATTTGGGGATTTTTATTTTGATCCTGAAATCCATTATTAGCAATTGTTGCACGCCAATTTCCTAAAATAAAGAGTCATTCTGAAGCCCACCATGTTAGCAGTCAAATATAGCTACTTGCTTGCAAAGAGATAAAATTCAAATTGGTAAATCCAATGGCGAAAAATATAAAGTATCAAACAGCTGAACTTAAGTGGTGCCAAAATACCAGAATCTATGTTGAAAACCTCTAGACTGACTGTTGATTTCACAGCCACATTCTTCTTTACAAATACACTTTGTTATTCTCCACAACACTTAGAAAAGATTAAACCTTGGTAACTCAGGAATTCTTTACACTATAAGAAACCAGAAACAAATATTCTGTCATCACAAAACTACATATCTTACCAGTGAGCTCATAGCCATCTGTGAGACACTCAGATACTTTAAGCTAAACAACAGATATATAAGCAATTTATATATATTGCAACTTAAAATCTCACTGGCATGTCTGCAGTGCAATGAGGTAAAGGCTACACAGTAAAGAGATTATGTGAACGTGTCCAAGAGAAGGATGAGTTATTTACTATATGTAATTTCCATATTTTCAGTTCTTTAGCCACAATCAGTATATTTAATCTGTATATCCTTACCCATAAACCAACAAGTTCTTCTCCACCCTGAAACATTCACTTCTTGCATAACCCTGTGATTTGTCCTGAGGCCTACGGGGCTTTGTGCTAGGCTTTTCTTCAGAATCACTTTCCAGGTCTGAAAACTCCATCAGTTCATCCTCTTTGACTGCACTGTAGAGTCTGGTTTGCTTTCTTACTCTTGGTGTATCTATAACTAGGTTATTCTAAAATGAAAGTGAAAATTTAGAAATTTAGGAGGGGGGGAAATCTTCAATTTAATTGTACTAGGAGCTATCATAAAGCTCTTACCCTTCCATTTAAAGCATCAATATCCAGCTCAGCTTTCTTTGCCCACTTCTGCCAAAAATTAGGGTCATCCAAGGAAATGTCTGTCCTGTTCCCAGATGCAACAAAACTAGCCTAGTAGATGTGAAAACACATGCATTGGTTTCTTAACTGCATGCTACAAAGAACATCTATTTTCACTGGTAAATACAATACTTAGGACTTATAAAATGGTAGTTTCAAGAAAAAAAAGGCAAGCCTGGAAACTATCATGACTGGAAATACAGCTACCCCAACATTTGTGAGGAAAGCATCTGAAACAAGTACATTGAAAAACTAAATTGACACAGAAGGCAATTTAATACTACTTTCATCTATCCTGGTCACATTTCATTAATTTTCCTCTGAATGTCAATGCACACCTTTGCAAATGTTGAGCCTTTTCCTTCAGATTCAATAGTAATTGTGTGTGTTCGCCTTAAGAGAATCTGATCAATATCCTCTTCACAAAACTTAGACCCTTCATCTTCCTCATCCATCAGAGCACCATATGCCCCCTTTCGAAGAAGATCTTCTATTTCTTTCTTAGAAAGCTGTTGCACCTGTAACATGCAAGAGAGGGGTTTGGGTTGGGTTTTTTTTTTTGACATCAGCCAATGTAAAATCAACCAGCATAATCAATCAACCAGCATAATCAGACTGACTGTCCTCTTATTTAGCATTTTAAGAACTGAAACTCTAAGATAATGTGGTGTCGGTCAATTAAACATTCATGCTGAAGTCACCTTTAAAAGAATACGAACAACACAATTCTTAGGGTGAGGTTATATGAGTGGTTTAAACAATTTAATAATTCATTGTCACTGAATCCCTTTAGCTCTGATGACTGCTAAACTCCTCCCGCGAGCAGATTTAACTTACTAACCTGATAAAAAGCTAAAGCAAAAAAGTCCAAAGCAAAAAGGCTAGACCAGAAAAAGCTGACTAGAACTCCAAAAACTGCCAGGATCAACATAATGTGAAGGGCGGAATGATGAGAATGGATGAAGATTGAGGGAACATGACTCCACCCGCCCCCTTTTGGCAATAAGTGAGCCATTAGGTAGGCTGAGTTAGTTCATGTAGCCTTGCACTTAATTAACCCTACTTTAACATACATGCCATACTCCATCTGAAAACCACTGTTCTCCAGCTAAAATGCAAACAAGCAAGAAAAGCATTACACATTTGTAGCATTTGTTGATCATGCACCTTAATGTATTAATTCTCACCCCATTTGTAGCGTTTTCTCTTCCGCTCATAGATTGTAGCACAGCCTTATCAAGACCAAGTTTCAAGCTAGCTTTGTCAAACATTTCCCTTTCATAAGAATTCCTTGTTATCAACCGGTAAATTTTCACTGATTTGCTCTGTCCTATTCTGTGACATCGTGCTTGAGCCTGATGAAACAAAGACAGATACTCAGTTACAGGTGACAAAAGGAAGAAAAAAAAATTAAAATAATCACTACAGAGAACTTACTTTAGAAGTTATTGGTTTCAATATAAATAATAATCTTTATGCTTTTAAGAGAAGGAAAATGGATAATTTCTCTTGTAGGTGAAGAAAATTTCACAGCAAAAAGACAAAGAAAACTTTTCAATAAAATCATCTCTTGTAACATTACCTGGAGGTCATTTTGGGGGTTCCAGTCTGAATCAAAAATGATGCAGGTATCAGCAGCGGTAAGATTAATGCCTAAACCTCCTGCCCTTGTACACAGCAGGAAAACAAACCTATCGGAATCAGGTCTTGAAAACCTGTCAATAGCTGCCTGACGCAAGTTGCCTCTTACTCGGCCATCAATTCGTTCATATGGGTACCTGAAATAAAGACACATTATAAGGAGAACTTTACTGCAATGCATTGTTTCTTTGTACGAATATGCAATTAAAAAAAAAGGAAAATATGCTACTATAGGGTCAAAAGAACTACAACAAACTGAGTGACTGTTCCTGCATCCACTAACTTCATCAGTGGAAGACATACTACTTTGTCTCCTGCTTTGTGCCTTTTGGTAAAGAACAGACTTTCTCTCCAAGGAATGAAATAAACATTCAGGCTTAAGCTAAAAAACTCTACAGCCACCAAAGTATTTAACAGAGTACAAAACATTTAACTGAGTAGAAAACTAAGAGGTTTAAAGTTCCCCATGTGAGGTCACTTTGTATTCACCTGAAAGAAAAATCTCAGTCCTTGCAACTTACAGGTATGCTTTTCCCTTTAGTCAGATAGCTACTGAAAATACTGTAAAGTGTTTGAATTTCATCCCTTTTCAATATGGATTACTCACAGGTTAAATACTCTGGCCACTGAGGAAAGCACAGTTTATTTAGAATTGTATTATATTGTTGCTCTCACCGTCTTTGAATGAGGTAGTCTTCCAGTATGTCCAAGCAGCGCACCATCTGGGAAAAGATAAGCACCCTGTGGCCACCAGCCTTCAGTTTTGGCAGCAGCTTGTCAATCAGTACTAGCTTGCCAGCAGCCTGGATCATTGCCTGGAGCTGAAAATCTGGAGAGTCGGCATTGTGTGTTTCTTTAAACTCTTCCAAAATTTTCTCTTCAGCACCTGCAAAGATTGGACAGCAATACATGAACACTGCAAAGGGTTTTATTAATAAACAATGAGCTCGCCTTCAATACCCTATAGAAATTGCAGGAATGTTTTAAGCATTATGTGAATAAACATTTATAAAAAATATTAAGCTTAAATTTAAGGCAAACATATACACAAATATAGCATAAATAAAAAGTAACTTTGAACAGGTTTTTCTTTTTCTTTAAATCTTTTAAACGTGAGTAAACCCTTTCCTAAATAAATTCATACAACTATTTGATGCACACAAACTTATGAAAAATTAAGAAAAAAAGATGAAAAAGTAAACCATATTCCAAATGATCAAATGGATTTTCTGTTTAAAATGCAACATGAAAGAAAAAAAAAAAAATCTCATTTCCACAGGAAAATACAAGGAATACAAATCACATTTGATGTCTGTGCTTCCAAAACCAAAACCAGGCTTAAACACAGGCATGACCTGGACCTGCTCCTTCCATTATTAATTATAGAATTAAAATCCAAGCAATGAAAAAACTAGTTTTGGGGAGGGGGGTGGTGGTGGTGGAAATAAGCAGCTGTGAAATAATTATTTTACCTTTTATTTAGCTTTCTTTTCTCCCTGAATGTATTTTTTTGTTCACTTTGATGAAGCTATCCAATGTATATATTCTTTCCAGAATTAGTCAAAAGTTCTTTCTTACCAATTCCTTTGCCTATGAATGATATGCACAGCAGCAAGTATTTCCTAGTCCTGCTCATTACCTGAAGACTGCAGACTAAGTTCAAGTTTTCTCTTCAACCTCTCCTATGTTTTTATTCCATTTTTTTATGTCACTTCTACAAACAGTGGACTATTCCAGGAATTATCAGTTTACTATTCTTGGCTATGTAAAAGGTTAGGAGTCTTCGTTCTAAGCTTATTTCACATCCAAATAAACCCCTTTTTGGAGCTGTCTTTTTCAGTCCCTCTGCTTTTATTTTATTTTTTTTTAAATGTAGTTTATAAAGTATTTCTGGTTTGTATAACATTCAGCTTCAATACCGCTTTTGAATAACACAAGGAAAGGTGAGAGGGTTGGGGGAGGGAGGGAAGAACAGCGTACTGCCAGGCTTCTGCTGAGCATCTCATATCCCAGTTCTAAGTAGATACCTGTAAACAAACATGCAAACGCACCCTCCCTGTGTGATTGCTGGTTCAGTGCCTACTGTAATGTGGCGTCTTAACTAGATACTCCCCTAAGCAGGCTGTCTGACAGTTTCATATTACTAAATACATTTGCACTACTAGCTTTTATGGAACTTAATGGACTCAAGATGTGACCACGCTTGAAGGCAGTTTTACATCCCTGAATTTTCCTTATCTGGATTCCCTACTCCAAGCATTACTGATCCTAATGGTTTGCACATAAGAAAATTAAACTCTTGTGAAAATAGTACAATCAGACACTCCTTCAAGTTCCCTTCAATTCTATCACTTCCCATCTTGTAAAACAGGCAGAATTTTGGGTACTAAACCTCAAGATTCTGTACTGAGCTTAGGCAATTTCAGGATATAGTAGGCTGTCAAGTAGTTCATATACAGTAACTTCAGTGAACTTTCTTGGTTACATCATTTATTTCTTACTCAACTGTGATATCCAAATTTAGTTTCACTACTACAAAGTAAACCAATATGAAAACACAGCATCTGCAAAAGCAAACCACCTAAGCCAAGCACACCACAACAAACCCTCAAACAGGTCTAATGAACGGTGACTTTTCAGTATCAGAGTTTGGTCTTAGCAAGACCCACTTCCATAGCAGATCATAACCTCCAAAAATCTGCTCCTTCAATAACCTTATCCTAGCTAAACCCTGTAAAAGACTGCCCTGTCTTTTTCATTTCTACTTCAGTTGCTATAAAGTGATGTACACTGAGTAGCCTGTTACCCAAAATTTACTTGATGTAGTACCTGTAGGCCTGTAACACTAGTTCCTATCCTAGCTGATTTTTAGTAGGGGATGAAAGGAAGGTATTTGAATGTGTGCTTGGTCCATCAGGTAAACCTCCACTTTCACTCTTAATTAGGAGAGGGTTCCAGGGCTCAAGAGGCCATAAGGAACAGAGTAAGAAACCTTTCCAATGTTCAACACCGTAGGTAAGTAGAGAGACACTCCCCACTGCTGGCTCTTGGAGACAGAGAAAGAGAAATGAGGTATAAACACTTGAGAATGGTTGCTATGGAGAAAACAAGGAGTCCAGTGCTAAGAAAAATGACAGACAATGCTTTGTCCAAGTTGGTTGGAGAATACACAAAATGCAGTAACTCCCTCTAAAAGCCTACTCAAAGACGGTCTCAGCAGACCACCATTCTGCCAGCCAGAAAACAGATCTACCAGTCAAGACACAAACAAAAAAACCACTCCACATTCAACTCTTACCATACTACTACCATCATACAACCTTCTATGGCTCTTAACTGAAGATTATCTAGAAGACCTGCTTGCAACTTTTATGCAGAAAAAAAACATGCAGTGTTCTATTTGGATATTCAAATACACATGCAGTACTGCTTGCTCACAAAAGCTATAAACTTGGAAGAAAATGAGAAGGGTTCAGAGACACGTTTATAAAAGCAGTTAAGTCTCGAGAACTCGCTCCTGCAACAAATCATTCATTGGGAGAACACTATGCAATATTATGTACTAGCACTGCAAGACCTCTTGGTAGAACTACAATAAACTCGTGCCATCACTCTAAGTACAAAGACGTTAATTACTGATCAACAAAATAAAACCTCAGGCTCAGACAACTACAGGATGTACGACTATTTTCTGTCCTAGAACTACAAAGGACATACTTGTTTAGTTCCATCTCCACACTAATAATAGAATTTATTTATTTTTCCCTCAAATCAGAAGGCTTGACCCACCTGCCATGGTGCTGCATGACACCAAGCAAGTCCAAATGTTGAAAAGTCACAAAAAAGTTATAAAGGCAAAAGTGTTCAAGAGACAAACCCACCTCCCTTTTTATTAGGGTTAAGATACAGTCATCAAAAAATACTTGAAATTTTCTATAGCGCCACATGGACTTCAGCAGTCTCTAACAGACGCTAAATGATACAAGACTTGTAAGGAAAAATCACTTCTGTAGACAACACTGCAAGCACTATTCATGAACTCTATTTGACAAAACAAAGTAACAGCAAAATATTCAGTTTATTTCTTTTAGCAAACGTGAAATAAGGAAAAATAATGGCAAGTTTAAAACTAGCTGAAAACCAAGAAATGTAAAAAGCATCAAGGTCAGAAGCTCATAACCTGAACATCCTAAACTATTTTCTGATAAACCCATTTATATAATGGGTTAACTTAAAACAAAGAACCAGCAAACAAAAAAACCCTACACCAGAACCACAAAGCTACTGTACTGTAAGTTCATCTCAGTTTAGAATCTGAGCAGCCCACCAGCATGGCTGGGCTGAAGTACTTTGGAGTAACCCTGTATCATGTCTTTGGAATAATTACTTGTGCATGAAATATAATTAGATGTCATTTCGTGAATCAGTTTAAGCATTTTCACCCCCCATTTAAACAAAAAATGTCAAGAAAAAACAGTAAGCACTGCAATATGGAAGTCATACAATAAAAAACCTGAAATCACATATGGCTCTTGAATAAAACAGTCTTTCATCATGAAGCTTATAACCAGCATTAACCAAACATAGCATAAATCATATACAGTAAGGAAGAAGAGTTGGGAAACAAGAAACTAGTAGAATGCAACCCTGTACAGAGGCTTGTGTTACACCCTCGAAAGGAAGATTTGATGTGACCAACACATACAAGTTTAGCATACTTCAGACAACTATAGCTAGCTGGTTCATCATATGGTCCATCACTGGAACAGGGTCCCCAGGTAAGTTGTCATGGCACCACAACTGGATGATGCTTAGTTATATGATTGAGTTTTAGGTAGTCCTGCAAGGAGCAGGGAGTTGGACTTGATGTTCCTTATGGGTTCCTTCCAACTTGAGATATTCTATGATTCTATAGAACTTGCCATAGATAATCTTGATCTAAAACCAATACACTATAAAACAGTATTTGTCATTAAAGTCTAAGACGACATTCATACAAATCTTTTTCTGACTAGTTAAATTAGCAAAATGAGCTGCCAATACGTGGCCACAAAAGCAGGCTTCATCACTTCTTACGCCACAAGTTTTATTCAGAAATTTTAAGGTACTATCTCAAAATGTTCTATGGCAAGAAAATTAGTAACAGCTAACTATATCTCTGAAGAAAAAATTGCCAAATTTATGCCAGCATCCAACAACCCGCATGATAACTGAAGTCTTGTTTGTCAGAAATAACAGAAAGGAAAACTTTTAATACCAACATGAACTCTGTCAGGGCTAGGAAGCCTTGGAAAAAGCAGCACAGGTGTCTTCAAAAGCAATGCTGTCCTGGCTAGCAGATGCCTAAAAGGTATCTCACTTTTCGACTTAAAATAAATTAATAAATAAAAAGACACACTAGAATAGAACTTCTAACTTACTGAACTTCCTTACAACCATTTTTCGAATGAGGAGAAAAACAGGCGGCCTACCATTAATAAGGTATGGATGATTGCAGCATTTTCTTAGTTCCATCATAGTGTTTAAAAGATTAGGTACATTTGCCTGACCTCCACCCTTGGAAAGAAATGTGA
This sequence comes from Aquila chrysaetos chrysaetos, assembly GCF_900496995.4. Taxonomy (NCBI): domain Eukaryota; kingdom Metazoa; phylum Chordata; class Aves; order Accipitriformes; family Accipitridae; genus Aquila; species Aquila chrysaetos. The sequence goes on from NC_044007.1 coordinate 40,751,919, forward strand.
AATTCTTTTCAAGAATAGCACGATAGTATTTCTTCTGAATATTTGTCAGCTCAACTTCAATGATGGTCTCTTCTTTGGGGGCCAAGTTCTTTTCTACATCCTCCTTGAGACGTCTCAGCATCATTGGCTTCAAAATAGCTTGGAGTTTTTGCACCTAGGAAATATACGTTTAATAAATAACTGAATTAAAACTGTAAGGCTTCAAATATTTATTTTTCAATGTCCTTAATTCTAAAATCCTTGTTTCCTACCTCAGATCCCAAGTAGAGAGCATTTGTAAAAAAATCTTTCCTCAGTGACCCAGAGACTGAGTTATCCTTGTTAACTCAGTAACATACACACATTTAAAGTCAATTCTTAGTGTGCAACCCTTCTGTTTAATGAATGTTATTAAACAGACCTCACTTAGGACTACCCTTCTAGACAAGGACACAGTACTGCACACCAGTCATGCAAAGCTAACCCTAAGCAAGCACAAGTATATAAGCAAATTTGACTGTAAGATCAAGCTTTCCAGTTAACTTCTAACCACTAAACACAGTGTTTAATGGTTATTTTTTCCCTGTATATATCTGCTTCTGATTCTTTTCTTATTTCCCTAGTTTTGATATCCACTTAAGTAGAAAACTATTTAGGCCTCGCCTCAAAATGAAAACATTTTATTTCTGTAAATTTTTATCACACTGATAATTTTTAAGTGTCTCCAGGTTTTGCAGCATATACTTTAAGACACATCCTAAATAGGGGAGAGGGGAAGAAATGCCCATTTTCCTCAAAAAAATTAGCTAAGTTTTGTCAAGTTTTTGTAAAGTCCCTTACATAAAAAGCTCAAACATATTCCATATAGAAAAAGACTGGTATTTAGGCTGGTTTAGGTTGTCTCTCAAAGTACAAACCACCTCAGTGTTGAAGAGCTGATAATTCACCCCGAAATAGGTCATCATCTCCTGATGCAGAGCTGCACAGCAGAAACATGAACAAAAGACACTTTCTCCTGAATTCACATCATTCCCTTAGTAATAAAGCAACTTCAGGAGAAAAAAGACAAATTAGTACGGAGGGATGAACAATTAAAAAAAAAGAAAAAAAAGGATTGCAAGGAATGGTGGAGAAAACCCAAGTCATTAACACATTATCTCTCCCATCACTTGAAAGATAAATCAAATTCCAAAACATCTAATGGTTTGTCAGCAGAGAATGCACTTCTTCCAAAACTTTTTGGCCCAAGAAATACAGGCTCCAATTCTGTTAACAGCTGATGGCATTATTTTAGTGATATTTCCATGTATGGCTTCAAAAATTTCCAGTTCTGCTCTGCTGACATTTTGAGCTGGCTAGACGAAAGCTATGCTGAGAGTTAGGATATATTAACTCCAGCTCAAACAGTATATTAACGGGGCTACATGGCTTCTGGATCAGAGCTGGCTCACTTCCAATCAGGTCAGAGTCCATTCTGACTGGCATGCAATTGCCTGCACAATCTGTGGAAACATATCCTATGATTCCCTCAGGACACACTATGATTTTTCCAGGAGGTAAGGGGCTGGGAGGAGAGCTGTTTTGTTATTTAGACTATTACCTATGGAAGAGTTGCTCTCAAAGAAAGTTAAAAAATTCAAGCAGTCAAAAGTTAGAAATACCAGAAATTGAATTTTCAGACAAAACCAACATAAGTCACATACAAAAAGGCATGCAATCATGACGTTAGATTATCATAGGGTGGAAAGGGCCAAATTAAGGTTCCTAAATTAGGATGCCATGCTTCAGTTTATTCATAATATTAAGGTGATTTGACTGTTACCTATTGACTTTTTAAAACTTTTTCATACATACAAGAAGAAATTTAAGTTTTATGTATGATCATCAGAAGCTTTTACATTTTAGATCTAAACCATGCTGCATTGAGGGTCTTTCAGTTTGCATTGATTTATGCATTTGTTTTATTGCACAGCTTGAGAAATCTGTTTGAGTCAGTCAAAAAACTCTCCCTCCATTTGGTTGCCTCTTGCTAAACTAGGTTTCAAATATGTTCCTGTTTGCACAGAAGTCACTGATAAAACTCTCAGATGTTAACTCCCGCAGAAATTACAGAGGACAGTCTCCTCATTCTGATACTGATGCTTAAGGAAGAATGTCAACTGACAAGTTAATTCTCTTAAGAGTGAACAAGCAATTCTAGAAGTATTTTCATCCAGCAACTGTTAGAAGACACCCCACCCTCATGTTTAATCACCGCATTTTAACGAGAGGAAACTTTCCCTATTTCTGCATGACCAATGGACAAAAGATAAAAAAAATAGCGACAAGGCAAAATGACTTTTGATCAAAAGGAAAAAAAATTAAGAAAATTAAAACAAATAAAAAAACAGGGATAAAACTACTATGGTCTTCCAAAAAGTAAACAGGCATTACTTGTAAAAACAATAAAATAGATAAATTCACAATATCTAAATAGAAAAGTAAGTGTGCAGGAGAAGTTTACCTGTTCTTCAGTTTTCAGGTCACCAAATTCTTGCATGAATGTTGTTTCTGATGGGAAGCGACCTGGTTCCAAGAAGTGAAGCAAGCTAAATAGCTCTTCTACTGTATTTTGCAAAGGGGTTCCAGTAAGCAGCACTTTATGTTCCTGAAAGGTTAAGAAATAATTGCCTACAAATCCATCTAAATTAATTTTCAATGGAGAAATACACAAAATTATCTCTTTTTTTCCCTGTATCTCTCATCTTTGCTTCCTGTCCACTCCTCCAACTACTTACACATAGCTCTTTTCAAGACATTTCTAACTAGTATTCTGGCCTTCCTTCAGCGATAGCCCAGAAAAATAACTTCACTACTTAAGCACCTTCAAAAGTCCTCTAGATACAAGAAGAGATTTTACTGATCCACAACATCCCAGACCTTTCACAAATATAATGAACTTTAAATGGCATAGTAACAGCTAAACTTCCCATCACTTCCAGTATAAATACATCAATTTACTACACCTCCAATAGATCTCAGTGCATTAATCTCTTCAGGGCAGGTGTAAGTTTCTAACATAGGAACCCTGAAGCAGAGTCCTACTTTTCATCTACACACAACAGAGCATGACACTGGCAGACACAAGAGGAAAAGTAGCATATTGCTTTAGAGGAGAAGCCTAGAGAGGTTAAGCAACTAGCCCAACGTCAAACATTAATTTAGTAGTAGAACAAGAACTGAAGTGAGAAGTTCCGTATCTCCATCTGTAGCCACACCTATAAGCTCAGCTTTCCTCTAATAGCAATGATAATAAATAAATTGTATAAAGCATATTTATAAACTTTCATTCCTTAAGCCCCAAGACTCCTTCAAGAAAAGTACTGTTTAACAAACAGGGGAAAAGAAACTAAAAGTGACCTATAGGTCACCACTGCTTGTGTAAGCTAATGTTTATGCTGCTTTATTCTTATCAGAAATAACAGGTTTTGAGTTCCAGGTGTTAGCAAGACTGCATTTCTCTCACATTTTTAAAGAATCTTCTGAACACACACACACACACACACACACACACAAAAATAATTATTTTGCCTTTTAAATGGTAAATACCTTTAAAAACTGTTATCTTATTTTTTCTGTGTGCTTAATACACATTTTGTGCACATAACATAATACATATCTATGCAAACATCAGAAACCAACTCACTTTTCCCTTCCTTAGTCAGCCTGAAAGAACATCCTTATGGCCACACAACAAATTAACATTAGAGCTGATATTAATGCAGAACAGTTTAACTCTTGCATCCGTATCTGTCCACCTGACCACATTAAACCTTTAAATAAATGTAGATGTGAAGAAGTGACTATGGAGTACGTCACATGAAAAGAGAGAAAGAACAAATTTATCTTCTCTTAACAGAATCCACATAATTCTAGGTCTAAACCAGTGAAGAGACTTATGAAACATCAGTACTCCAAAACTGAATATATGCATATGCTTCCAGGTATTTTAAAGACTTTCTCAGCTGCATTCCCTCATTCTTCTTAGCACTTGATGATTTTACTTGAGAAGAAAACCTTTTATTTTACTTTTTGATAAAACCATAAATCAGGAGTAATAAAAATACAGAAGACACAAATGTAAGAGATGTATGCACTGACCAGGTCCATCATCTTGAGTCCTTCCAAAAGCTTACAGTTCCTGTTTTTCAGCCTGTGGGCCTCATCGATGACCACACAACGCCATGGAATGTTACGCAGCTCCGGGCAGTCAGTCAAGATCATTTCAAATGTTGTGATAATGGCATGGAACTTGTAGGACCCCTTTATCACACGACCCTAAAAAGAACAGCAAAAGTTAAACTGCCTGGCAAAGAAAGGAAGTACATTTGTTTCATCTTCAAAATCCATTCTTTAAAAATACAGAACAGTACAATGGGCAAGATATTTTAAGTAAATGAAGTCATTAATGCTGACTCAATGAGAGAATATAAATGTCTAAGTTTACTACTGGCTTCATGCTAGCTATGTTTTTAATCCTGTAAAAAGGCCCACAGAATCACTGCATATTCATTACAAAGATGTTATACAAGTATTTCAGATGTAATTCATATGGATTATACTAATGCCTTGAAGCATTAATGTAGTGCTGCAATATTCAAATAAGGTTTTCAGACTTTGTCAAGAGAATTTTCTTTTTTTTTTAAATCAAAGATATGTGACGGTCCTCCCAGACAATCCAAATAAGCCAGAAGTACATTCAGGCTTCATTTTTATGACTACTAGAATATTTTGCTCCCAATAAACAGTAATTTTTTCCTGGTGGACATTGAGTATCCAAAACACCTACAATTCTAGTAAACAGCTTTGAAAAGAAGCAAATCTCTGAACTCTTAAATGGAGAATGTATATCCCTGCATACATTTCCTTGATAGTTTGTAATGTTAAGGAAAGTTCAACAGGACGATTTACTTGATGTCTGGCACCATATTCACTATTTATGTGGTTAGTTGAGGGTCTTGTTTTCAGGGCTGATACTAAGATTCTGTTTCAAAAAACTGCCCTGAATAAACTTTACTCAATATCATGAAATGAACATCTTTCTGACATGATGCTATATTTCTTCCTGATATTGTTCAAAGAAAAATCTAACTTGGTATCTCCAGTGGCACTGGGCCTGTGCAGGAACACTGTCTAAGGATGGGCATCACACAAGTTCAAGGCCATTCTACGTTTTCAAAGCAGGACTGTCATGGGTTGTATACTGAATACACTTTGACAGAAACAGATATTTTACAGTAAGGTGACCATTTCTTCCTTCAAACATGTGCAAGTCTCAATCCTTTTATAAGTGACCTGCATATAATCCTCTCCAAACTGTGGGGATCAGAACTGGCTACTGACTCAATAAAATTATTGGAAACCTGATACCCCAAACTCAGCATTAAATCTGCCTATGCACATCAAGAGTATTTCAGAGGAAGTAATGACCTGCTCAACAGTGCTTTCTCACGGCATAGTCCAGAAACATTTATCATCTTAGGAAGAAAAAGAGTTGTTACTTAACAAACAGCAGATGAAGATACACCAAGTGGGCAACTTACAAAGCCAGCAAATTGAAATACTGTAACCTTTTCATGAGCCAGACAAAACTGTGAAAATATGAGAATGCAGCTCAGGAGATTCTTTCCAAGTAGTGGAGAACAGTTCTATGAGCAACCTCACAACTGTACAGCAAGCAGTGCTCTTCAAAAATGACCACTACATAAAGCAGCACATCCAGGTGAAGCAAAAATAGTAAGAGGGACCCTTGATTATATATTTAGAGTTGTCTAAATCTCACATTAAAATATGCATAGTGGTCTTGCCACAAGAGCTCATGTTACTTGAAAGAGAGTCAAATGCTGTACTGAAGAACACAGGAGTAAATCAAGGAGAAAGTTCCAAGAGCTTTAGAAGGTAAATGATGTTGTTCTTCAACAGTTTTAGGCCTCCAACACTTGGGAAAGTATAGGAAAGAATCCTAAGTAATCCTATTAATGTCACATTTGAGAAATTTAAATGTAGAAACTATCAGGAAAGTGACCTATAGCATTGTCACGGGTGCATTCTTGGGCAACCAGGAATCAATTTATCCTGTTTCACTGTGACATCCAAATGAAGTTCTCTCTCTGATGTTGGAACCACAGGAATTTCATACCCATTTATTCAGAGAAGTTCTTCCATTTGAGGAAATCAATCGTCCCAATAGGTAGCAGTTTCCTGTTCTGTTTGGGAAGTTCTTCTGGAAGTAACTCAAGCAACAGAGGTAGCCACAAAGTACAACAATTAGATATGAATATAAAAGCTGGGCTATGTTTTGGGGTATTACCTCCTAGTAGATACAAACTGAGAAGATCAACTGGATGTGTATAAGAATTGGACTTCTAAAAAGATGTACATTCCACCAGTGGGAACCGTGAAAGATTATTACAGTCTTTTCCCACCAACCTCAGACTCCACTTTGAGGAACAAGAGAACAGATGCAAGAAATGTGCATGTTAACCAACTACAGCCAGAAGGCATCTGGATATGGGGACTATTAACTCCATCTCAGCCAGACCCAATACACTAAGTCACAGCCACTTTGTAAAATGCAATTCAACATCATCTTTGGTGAAAGACAGGGTCCCTATTGGTGAAATACTGCCTTAAACTGCTGCATGCTAACCATTCTTTGCAGATGTCTGAGGTAAACCTATGCTGATGACATGTTCATAGCTCACTATCTTCTCAGCAAGGAAGAAAACCATGTAAGCAAAAAAATGCTCGCTTAAGCCAACACCCACTGAGCCCAAAAGGAATGAACCAGGTAAGCCAGAAAAAGTCCTGAACATCAATAGCATTATTTTGAGTTAAAATCAACCAAGGACAAGGTATTCTGTTTCTACACATGAACCAGGTGGTTTCTCTTTTTAGTCCTCATTACACTGCAAAGTAAATTTCCCTCACAAACAAGTCAACTCTTTTGCAGGGCTCCATCATTAATTTTATTTGGCATATATAGTTTTCCTGCTCTTACAACGGAACTCTTTCTCAGAGGTAGAATACTATAGAAAAGCAACTGGTTTATTTGATATTCCAACCGGGGAAGGCCCCCAGAAGGACCTTTCAGCTATATTGCTCAAGACGACCAGAATAGGCTTCCCTACATGACCCTCACAAGCAACGAGGCAGAAAGGGATTTTAGGGGAATGTCCCTGGTAGCATGGTGTCCTTAGTGTTGAAGTCACACCACTGCAGAAATGTATTTTGTTATTGACTACTCTCTAGATTTTCACAACAACTTGACTCTGGTTACCAGTGTTGACTCTGAAAAATCACACTACTGCAGATGGGGTAGGTGCTTCTCACGCATGCTGTCTTTTATTATTGCCCTTCAAAGCCACTCATACTTTCTCAATTTTCAATTGTCTTTTTGAGAAACAAAAAGCCTCTTTTCATGTTAAGACCTAAAAAGCCAAAGATGCCGATGTCTGCGTTGATGTGTTTGGCAAAGGAGACTGGAAATGATACTGCCAAAGCCTGCCTTCCTTCTTTCCCTTATCATCCCCCATTGTACACCCACTGATGGTACTTTAGAGGATGCCAGACTGAACACTACATCAGGATTCTTTCAGTTAGAACATGAAGAGATTTTTTTCACATAATTCAGTTTCTACCATGCGTTTCACAACTGACACAGTCTTACAAAGAATGGAACGCAGAAGGTGATTTCATAACACATCTAAGCTAGCTGCCAGCAAAAGGACAAGTTCACTCCATTTCTCCTTTATCCCCAACCATGGTAATTTCCGATTCTTCTCTTAAGCCAGTTCAGGGAGCAAAGCTAGCAGAAAATGATTCCTTTTTCTGTGCCATGAGTGCTTTGTCGTTACTTGCTATGGGGTCAAATGACTCCCATGGTCATTACAAGAGACAAGTTAAGAATATGGCAACAGTGGGAACAAAACTTTCTGCAGCATCTTGCTTTAGATTCTTTCAGTTGTCTTTAGATCAATGAAATGATATTGCCAAAGTAACACTAAGAACCTGCACAGTAAGTAGGGATTTTTCTGATGATGCTCCTTCAGGTTTCATGCTACATAATTGCTGCATCCTAAGGGGAAGAACACACTGAGAACAAGCACTGCTTAAATAACAAACAAACAAAAACCCAAACATACGTGATTTTTAACACAGCAAAGACTTCAGCAGAGACAGTATTTGCATAAACCCAAATTTTAAAATTTGATACAAAACACCTATCTCGGATAAGAAATAGTTTTAAAACCAGAAAAAGTACAAATCAATTCCCGTTTATTTGTGTATTATACATCTAGGTAAGAAACTAAATGTGATTATTATCGTACGGCATATAAGCCATTAGACCTCAGTGTAGCAACTGTTATTCAAATCAACCTTCTTTAACAACAGCATATATGATTCTGATTTGAAAGTTTCTTTGATAAATTGCTAAGAAAATGGCCAAACAGATATAACTTCTATAAACTGTAACTTCTACAGATATAACTTCTAACTACTACAAATTACTATGTGTTTTTCCACTATATTTAAGTGTGTGATTCTATTTCTGTTTGCCCTAATGGCATGTCAAGTTGTGCTCCAGTCATGACCTTCAAAACAGTTTTTACTCAGTTCTTTCCCTCTAAAAGCGTATTTTCTATCTCGCAACCACCCTCATAGCTTTGCTCCAAGGACTCTGTTTTTTCAACACTCTTTGAGGACAGGAAGTGAGAACTAGGCAGAACTGGACTACCCACTACATTACTGACAAAGAGAAGAATGCTGTAACTTCTCTACTCTTTAATAAAGATTTCTCTCCTCCTACACACTTGCACTACACTAGCCCTTTTAACCACAGTCTCACAGTATGAACTCATGTTTAACCGGTCATGTGTCACGACACAAAAGGATCTGCATTTGTCTTACAGCCTTCCCAGAACCGAGCTCTTCCTACTGTAAGAATCATCTCTATTCCTTGTCCACAGATAGCCCTATATTTAGCTATTCTGAGTATTGTTAGCTTGGATCCAATTTATTAAGTAATACAGCTTACTCTGTATCCATGAACTGTGTTAATTATTTACCACTCTCCCCATCCTTGTGTCATTTGAAAACTTCCTCAGTAATGATTTTATGTTTTCTTTCAGGTCATTGATAAAAGTGTTATATAGCTCATGGACACGAACCAATCCCTGAAGAACTACGCTGGAAATGCAAATCATTTCTCATTTACAATTACATCGAGAAATATCAGTTAGCCAGTTTTAAATCCACTTAATGTGTGCCATATTGATTTTATATCATTCTAGTTTATTAATCAAAATATCCAGTGGCATAAAATCAAATGCTTTACAGAAAATCTAAATATATGAATTCACCACTATCACTTCTTTAAGCTCAGCTGGAAATAATACTCCACAATACATCCAATCAGGTTGAACTTCCATTCTTTTTTTCTCTTAAGTGAGGAGGGTTATATTGTTTTGCAACAACACTTGATGCATGCACATTATTTTTCCCCAATCCTTTTTACTTACTCTCGGCAAAGCCATGCATTTAAGTGTAGAGATCTGTTGCTCTTTATAGCTCCAGTTTTCCAAATAATTTTCTGTTTCTACCCCCAACCTTTTCTGTACCTGCCCTCCTTCTCTCACAAGCACTATTCAACATGAGTGCAGTAACACAGATTCAAAATATATATGACTTATAAAACCTGATGAAGAAGCATTGACAAGTTTAATTTCTGCAAGCTGGTCTTTTCCTGGAATGGTAGGCAAAGATTGATTTTTAAGCTTAGTTACAATTAAAGTAGTTTCTCCATTAAGAATCTTTTCTGCCAGCTCTCCTCAGGAACACAAAATAATGAAAACCTTGCATGAAACAGTGAAACCCTGAACAAGAGCTGCACCATCTCAGTAACTCTTGGTCCTCCTTTATTTCCAGTTAATCTCTTGGCTACTATTAAAAAGCACTCTCTTTATTAATACATATGCCTTCATTATTAGTTAAAACCTACTACGTCAGTACTAAAAACCTAATCGATGCTTAGATTAATTAACAACAGTAGAGCATATACAAAAAAGAGAAAAAAAAAATCATGAAGAGTTCTTACCTGTGGGTCTTTGAAATACATTTCATACAACTGAATGGTCCGCCGGCTTGCTTGACTCCCATGATACACAACCACATTCAACTCTGTCCAGGTGCGGAACTCCCTTTCCCAGTTGGGAATTGTAGACAACGGTGCAATAACCAAGAAAGGACCATGGATTCCTTTCAAATATATCTCATAGAGAAACGTAATGGACTGGATAGTCTTTCCCAACCCCATTTCATCTGCTAAAATGCAGTTTCGTCTGAAAACAATAAAAACAGTCCAAATTATTTATTTCCAACTTAAAACATTGAAAATCAGTAAGAAGCTAAACTGAATAAAACAGAATTTTCTAGAATGGCAAATAAACACTCAAAAGACATCATAATCTTTTTGCATTTTAAATAAATGTTATAATTTGTCATGCAGTAAGCATGTATATAGCCATTTCATGTACCTCTCAAGTTCACACGGGGGAGGAAGGGGCAGCAGGGGTGTGCATGTACACATGTGTATACAAAAGCATTTGCCACAAGAATCTTCCTGAAATATTCAAGTTTTATGTAACAATATGTTATCCACTCAAAATTAGTTTGTATATGACTCCTGCAGTAAACAATGAGTCATGTAAATAATCCTAAAACCTCCCTTTAGAAGATTACTTTAAAAGGTTATTGTTTCAAATAAACCATAAAAGATTTCCAAAGCAGGATTCAGCAGTAAGCAATATTTTACGTACGTGTTGTACCAATTGAAAAGAAGCCAGTTTACTCCCTCCAACTGGTATTCCCTGAGTTTGTTATTGTTTTTATACTCCCTGGAACTCTCCGATTTCTTCCAGTCATCGGCAGGAGGTCGCTCCTGTTTCAAATACAGCAAATCCCATTAGTGGTTTCTGAAAGACCACATTACTTTACTATTTTCAAATAAAATCCTCTATACAGAGCCAATTCTTACCACACGCTCCATTTCTGGCTCCCTAGACATCAGTTTCTCAAATTCTTCGATCTTAGCATGGTCGATGTCTTGCTTGAGCTCCCAAGTGCTGTCTTCATAAGGAAGCGAACACCATTTCACCAGATAATGTGTTACAGGCTTTGTTAAGACAAAAATAAGATTACATCACAATTTAAAAAGAATAAAAGTGTAATCTTTTTTCAGGGCATCTGCAGGATTGTATCTGCTAGATACAATTCAAAAAACTTTACCAGACCCGAAGGTCCGAATCAGCCAAAAGGATAAGCAAACAGCAGGCTGACACCTTGACTACCTAACGAAGTAAGATTAGAATGTGGGAAATGCAGGCTTACCACCAAAACAAGCACAACACCACATTTGAAATTACTAAGGTTAAACTAAAATTTAAAAGTAAAACAATGTTCATTTTCCAACTGTTACAATTTCCATGCTTTACCACATATTTAAACAGTCAACTGTTTTTTCTTGTCAGTGTCATCAGAAACTTCCCAGCAGGCAACCCAAACACCACCATTCACTGACAGAGCAATATGGAAACATTGACACTGTCAGTGATGCTTTCTATTCTCCCAGGACCAAAAAGGAGTCTCCTGGAAGACAAAGTGATCTTGTTCTGCAGAACACGTCATTAAAGAGTAAGAAACAGTGAATTCATGACCTCTTCTGCAACAGACAGGCTAAATAATGTCTAAACTATTATGACATTTAGCTAAGATTCTTACAATTTTCATTTAAATTCTGTATTACCTGCATGGACATCGTATTTCTGCAGTATTAAGTACCACCTCAAACGTACATATCAGAAGGGGGTTTTGTTGTTGTTTTTGTTTTGTTTTGTTTTGTAATTTTTTAAATATAGGTAACTTAAAAGAAGTTTGGAATTCTTAAAGAAACCCCTTTATTTTAGGGAAATTGCTGTATTAGCCAATGTTTTCTCAAATATGTTCCTATTTTCTACACACATATACGCTGGTAGCTTCTGAAGTGTTTAATACATTCACATTTCTAAACAGTAAGTTCTAAACACAATGTCTATATGACTACAAATGCACTAAAAGTTTTGTTTACCTCTCCATTATCATCTGTGCTACGCGAAAAATCCATGATTCGATCAACTTCCACATAATCTGGATTAAAAAGCTCATCATCAATCTGTTCAAGGAGAGAGGCAAAAATATAAAAGATATCTCTATTAGCCCTTCCTGAGAGGAAAAATTATTATATATTTCACCATGCAATAATATTTTGGGTCACGGTGACATAGAATTTATATTTGGCAAACTTCAACATGTTAATTGAAATGCTACAATTCAGCAAGATCATTCCCCATGAGGGAATCAGACTTCTCAGACTTTGTTAACTGGGCCTCTTAATTACTGTGTGAAACCTTTTACTGTGAGAGAATGTTTAAGAATATTTTAAATGAAGTGTGAAATTACAATTCACTAATGAGCAATCGAAAAGGCTTATGGCATGCAATGCATTTAGCATTCTTGAAAACTACAGCTTGCAATAAAGAAATTAGAGCCTTGTACACTAAGTGCCTTTGGATTATTTTAACTACAGGAATTGTCTAACTGCTTTATAAGCAAGATTCAAAGATTATTATTTCAAAAACAGAGAAAAAACACTGCATGAATACACCATTTCACCAAAAAAAAAAAAATCACAATTTGTTATGTTCTTTCTTATGCCTTCAACAACTTACAGGATTCTCTTGCGTACTAAAGCGTTGTGTTTCATTTTATACTTTTAAGATCCCCTCCAATAGAAAAGGCAGACAAAAGGACTAAAGACTGTACATTTTGATAGCTTTTTCTAAAACAAGAACAAATTCCAAGTATCTACCATAACTTGTGACCCACGTGGAAACAGATTTAAAAAAAAAAAAAGTAATTTAAAAAAGCAGCAATTCCAGGCATCTTCACTTAGAAGAGATGTTAAATTTGACAATGCTGCTGCTTAATGACGTGATACACTGTACTGTTATTCCAAATAACGTATTAACTTCTTTAAAAACTCAAATATCAGGAGTCTTGAAAGTTAATTTAATCTACTTCTTAGGCATTGGTATTATATGATGCAGCTAATTCTTTATATGTGCCACCCTATTTTATAATCATCTCAAAGTATTTTGGATGCTCTGACATAGTGTTCATAGATGTTCTATACTCTCCTAGAAGCACAACACATTGAGTCCTCCTCCCCCAAATTCCTGTAAATTTTATCAAAATATGTCAATCATATGCACTTAATGAGAAACCCATACTGACTTTATGGAAGTTTTTAATTTGCAACAGGTTTTGTTTAGCTTGAACTCCATAGTAAAAATAAATATAAATAAATAAATACAGTAGCACATGAACTTTTTTTTTTTTCCTCAAAAGACAGCATTTTACTAAAAGGTAAGCTTTCAGAGACACAAATCAGCAGATCCCATCTTTTATTGACAGGACCCCTACCACACTACTGCTTATGGCTCTAAGTGAAATTAAATTGATGATAAAAAGCTTAGAATCCCTAGTGAGCAGCAGTCCATAACACAGAAAAATGTGATGCATTTTTCTGGCATAATCAGCTCCTGGAAAGAGAGACCTGGTACTGATTCACTAAGAGTCATGCTTCCAATGCAAACAACTAACCACTCACTTTAAGAAAAAAAAAACCCTGTAATAAAAAGTATAAAGTCAGGATAGAACACTTGAGCTTCATAAACTTGAAAGACTTGGATCAAGCACGGTTATACTTTATACCAGAATAAATGCTACTGATATATCACACAGTTGTTCAAAATCTTCTGCTTGCATACACAACAAGAATTCATAAGAATATTCCTTAAATACCTAAAAGAAACAAACAAAAAAATCGTACTTCTGAAAGGAATTTGTTCTGGCCCTGTTTTGCCTTAAACCGCTTAATCTTCTGCTGAATTCTCTTGTCCTTGTCCAGCTCTTCCACAGATGCCCACTGACAATGAAGGTAAGAACTAAAAGATGAAAGAGAAAGTCTTACTCAAAACTACGCTTCCATTGCATACTCCTACATATCCAACTAGTATAACTAGACCCTTCCAGCACATTGTAGTGCTACACTTGGAAAACTGGACAAAATCTTCTACACCGTACAAGTTATTAACAAATTGTCTTTACTGGAAGTAATTACACTTACTAATGGAGAAACTTTTCAGTAAATAAAAACAACTCCCACTCAAAATTTAAATACATACCCCATACGTTTAGTGTTTGTCACAAAGCTAAGAAGATTTTTATTGGGCATACTTAAAGCATAATTACAAGACATTTATCATAAATGTCACTATTTAACATCATATTCTAGCACAGAATATGTTTTTTAGAAGTTAATAAAAATACGCAAACATTTCAAATACTAACATGCTATACACTGATTCTTGTGAGAACAGCATTGTAATTAAAAGTCGCATGAGTCAACTGAAGTTTTAACACTGATTGAAAGAAAAGAAAAACCCTTGTAAATGCCGTTCCATGGTAATAATTCATCTTTAAGAAAACACAAAGTAAGGAACAGCATCTCTGCCAAAATGACTAGTCTCACTTTATAAATTTAGAGTTTGTCAAAAGTTATATTGCTAAGAAGTCTAAGACACGAATAGTTAATAGAAAAATTACATGCCAATGTCATAAAACTAAACAAAGCACAATTAAGCTATTAAACATCATGTAATAATCAATATAGTGCAAAAGGTACAAAGGTGGCAGCATATTTAAAGTGAAGTTGACTATCTGCAGTTACCTGCAAGAAACTTACTTGAAGTGAATTTCTGTCTCTCAGATGGAAAAGTTGCTAAAATTAAACAAGATATGCTATTTTTCTAAAAGAAAAATGAGCTTATCCAGCTGTGAAGTATCTTATTTTAAATACTGATTGCATTGCAGTTTCAGAGCTCAGAAGTGAAACAACATGCCGCTCTCACCACTATTACATCCCTCTTACAAAGGGGCACCTATCTGCTGGAATAGTGGAAGCCATCTTGTTTGTTATCTTAGACACTTCGTTGAACACAAATGTTGTTTTTGAAACAACATTAAGGGTTATTTTTTAGTAGTTTGCAGGCACGTTACTCTATGGTTGCAGTTAGATCTACACAGCTACATAGGTATGTGCTCATGAATCTGCATGGATAATGAGCCTTAAAGTTTTTAATAGCAGAGCAATTTTACCTATGGATTTAATTTTGGAGAGAACACAAATTAAGACAACGCTTTCAAACGCACTACCACCAAGGCAAGGTATTTCCCAGTTTACTTGCCACTGTTTTGGATTAAACATTAGAAATGTTTAAAGTTGGATAGTAACAGTTATATCATTTACAAAATCAGTTTTTCAAAACTATTTGGAAGTTACATGAACTTAAAGATAGTAATCAAACCTGTAACTTTACTTACAAGTTTTTGTACTTTACATAGAATTCCTCTATTTCTACCTCCTCTCCATTCTCCATCTGTAAGAAAAGAATTGTTGAAATGTGAATTAAACCACTAAACAGTCCAATTTAGTTAATGATTAAAACTAACTGAAATACAGAATACAGTCCCCACATAGAGAGACAAGTGGAGGTGTAGGAAAGCGTTAGTGGGGGGAGGACATGGGTGAGGAGTTTCCTCCAGCAGTTTACCCAAGTACATACTGCACTGCTTACTACAACTTCCAAGACATGAATCATTTGAACTCCTCCCTAACCACATGCAGCTTCATTCACAACCTCACCCCAAATCTGGCTTTCTGCCAAACCCACAGTGTTAAGTAGAAGCCAAGTGTACCATTTTCTCAGGCAGCAGCCAATTAGCAACTGCACTCCTGAATGCCATATGTATTATTTTTGGCTGGCTCATGGCAACTTTACATTGTGGGTTTTGTAATGTTTTAAAAAAGAGTTTTAAAGGGGGTTTATTCCTCCATATAGTTAATAACTCCAAACAAGAAGCCATATAAAACTAAACCTTATACCTCTGCTAGAATTTTAGGGCATCAGTGTTCATGGCTTTAGTTTTACTCAATGGTGCAATTAAATTCACTCAGGCAAGATGTCTCACATACAGAGCAGCCAAATTAAATTAACACCCAAAAACTACATTTAAAGCAAGGTTAAAGTTGTGATATAAACCAGCAAAACCAAGGGCATTCAGTGCTAAGGGTTGAGACTACCCTTAACTCATCCCTAGTGCCAAAGTATTGCATAACATATGGCATGTAATACTGTGTTGAATTACTCCTGAACCCAGCCATAGGACAAACTAAGGACAGTGCACCAGGCACATGTTTAGAATTCAGTTTATGTCACAATGTTAACGGTTTGTGTTTACTAATGAACTTTGGAACAATTTTAAATAGAAGAGGATTTTTCAATTTACATACTTCATGAGGGACAACATCTGTAATAAATATTGTATGTAGCGCTAAACAGACAAAACTGTTGACCCCTGTATAAGTCAACATCCTCCCATCTTTCTTATATATACATATATATATATATATAAAAAAAAGAGGAGGGGGGAAAGAGAGACTACTCTAAAGCTAGAGGATGAATTGTCATCTTCCAAATTCTCTCTCAAAAGAAAAGTTGCTGGCTAGACATTACTTCCATAGCAGTGCAATTAAAGAACAAGAGTAGCAGCTGCATTAAACTCTGTTCTAGCACAGTAAAGAAAAACTTAATGCATTCCTAACTCCTGATTTACATAGTATTCCTTCTCTTCCAGACTAGCAAGGGATTTTATCATTTTAGCATTTACATCACTCCAGTACAGTCTGCTTGTGTTCCTTTCTAGAGAGGAGCAACACCAGCTTCCACCTAGTTGTCCCTGAAGAAATGGAAGAAGACAAGGTATTCGTGGTGCTACTTTTTGATCTTCTTGAATCCTCTGTTGAAGAAGGTAAACCATCCCCTAACCCTAAACACAGGTAAGAAGCTCCTCCGTCACTTACAAAGATACCATCAAAGGAAGGAATTTGAAGACCATCATTTTGGTTTTTTTAAACAAAAAATTTAAAAGAGACTATTTCTCAAGAAGGTATTCCTAATTTAGAGGTCAAAATTGTATTAAAAAAAGTATTAAAAAATGGAGATCCCATTACCTGAATCTATTCACTACCCTGAGGCAAAGCTGCTCTTTAAGAAGTCATCCCTAATTTTAAGACATTAACTTTTTTTATTTTCTGAAATGTATTATGGCCAGGTCTCTTTGATTAGCTTTATATCAGAATCCTTTGAGAAACATCAATCTTACAATGACAACATGGTGAAACACCTTTATATAAAGGTTTCATATTAGCCAACTTAACTTCCCTCAACACCATTTCAGTCAAGTATATTTTCTGTCAACTGCCAACTTAATAACAATAATTTACATTGTAAATCTTGATAAAACCTGTAACTCTCATGAGTAAAATGTACTTTTTGTATTGTCTAATAGGTAATAACGGGTCTATGTTACTGTATGTTCTATTAGTGTGCATCAAAGATTCAACTAAATAAAAAGTATTTCAGAATAAATTACTTTTAAAATCTTACTCTGGCATTCACGCTTATGGCCAAAAAAAGAATTCTAATGAAGTTACAATCACCAGCACTCAAGTAGGGGTTTAACAATACATCAGTTTAGGATATATGAGACAGAAGCTTATGCATTTGACGTCACTGTCCAACCCCCACTACACATATGTTTACATTAACCAGGTAAAAAGGTGAGATAGAACATTTATGCAAAATTCTCCCCAAACTCATTATGCAGACATCCTAAAATAGCACGTGGCAGACTTGGGCAACACAGGACACTTCAAATTATGATTGCCCAGGTGCAACCATAATTGACAACCTGATCCACAGTCTCTGCAGATAATTGAAGAAATAAATGATCCCCTCCTTCAAGCAAATACTTAAGAGCACACAATCTCACACTGCCTTTGCCACAGAAGGGATACAGTAATATCTGCTAATGCAAAAGTTATTTGAGCAAGCCACTCAGGTGTAGAGACAAGTAAGAGCTTAAAAAACAGAAACCCACAAAAACCCCCTAGAAATATCAACTGCTAGAAAAACAGCAGACAGAACACATTAATAACAGATGCAAAGCAACACAAAAAACAATCATCTCAATTGATACACAGCACTAGATTGTAAACTAATCGGTTTGTGGAAGAGATGTAGGCATTTGTACACAGCTGAATTAGATCTAGTTCTCACCATGTATTGGTAGGCAAAAAGAGAAATTCCTATGTGTAACACGCAGGTACAGTGTTCTACAAACTCCACATCTTTCCATAATATGTGCTATTTGTGCTGAATAGCATATTTAGTTCTAGCCATTCCTTTTCAAAGTTAAGGAGCAGAAATTCAAAGGGGAATGAAGTTGGCCAAGAAAATAATTAGAAAAATGAAAGATTTCCACATACAAACCGAAGATGTCAGGACTGTGATGGTTTAGAAAGAGAATGATACAAGCACTTAACACTTTCTGCAAGAGGAAGAAGTATTCAACAGAATTCAGAATTCCATGTTGAGAACAACAAGGAAAAACATTGCCTTTTATACTTCAAACATGAACTAAAGTAATTTCTACCTTTTATTCTGTACATTTCAAAAATGGTTGCAAGTGCAGTGCTGCATCATATCTGGTAACTCCAAAACTAGACTAAGGCTACTTTTGAGAAAACCAGCATAATTTCATGATAAGAATACTGCTCCAAAAGCGTATTCATCATCTAATGTCCTTTACGCGAATGCAACACCTTTGTTACAACCTAATCCACTGAAAGGTTTCCTAGTGAAGCCTTTCCTCATGTTTATTTTATGCACTGGTCCTGATCGCAGCAATTCTACTTTGATTAGTAATCTAACAACCAGGGTTTTGATGACGTTAGTAAGAGTGTGAAACACCTTTAATAAAAGCACAGTTGGGTACTTCAGATGTTAAATATTAACATCCTGAAATCCATTTTTTGGGGATTTTGGAGAAGAGGGTTGGGTAGAAGAGCAGGGAAAGAAGAGACACCCCTCAAACCTGCAAATACAATCCATAAAAAACATTAAAGAAAGAGCTCAAAATAGAGCTTGCCTCCAGCAGAGCTTGCAATCAAAGACATGTAGGCAGCAGACCAACCACTTCCCACAAACTGCAGCAAAATACACACTCCCCATGAGTAATCACACCTTTGTTTGCAGGGGAGAGGAAGAAGAGAAGAATAATTGGTGAAAAACAGCTTCCAATGTAAAGACATTTATGAAAAGACCACATTCTCCTCTCGTGCCTAGTAGACCATCAGGACAACTAATTACTGAGTGTATATTACATGAAGTTTATCTGAAAAATAAGTGCAAGGCTTGAAATACAAAATATAGCTCTAGACTTCAAAAAACCCCTAGAGGTTTTGTGCTGTGAAAGCTGCAGAAACAGGTCAAATTCAATCACAGCCAGTCATGACATTGCATGAATTTAGGATTACAAAGCTGTTAACGATGTTAAGACAGTAGCAATAAAATTAAAAAAACAAAACCAATCCCCCCCCCTCAAAAAACCAAAACGCCACAACATGAAAAGAAAAATAAAAAAATCCATGAATAAAGACAACTTTCCCTCCTCCAATTTGAAAATTAACACTTTGAGGAAAAGAAGTATTTCTGGTTAACTAAGATCAACAGGAGTACCTTATCTATATTAATCAGACAGTCTTCTGCCCAACCGCAGTACAAGTCAGAGAATTAGCTACACAAAAAAGTCTATAAAATATAATAATGCCTTTTTTGGAACAAGTTCTTTTCTACTTCCTACCCACAGTTTAAGAGTTTGGAAGTGCAAAGGCCAATCAAGTTGTGAAGCAGATTAGAAGAATCTGTAAGCAAAATAAGAACAAAACTATCAACCAGGGCAGAATTAAAAGAGAACCACAAGACTGTTTCTTTCACCATTTTAGCATAGTGACAAGGAACATATTAACCACCTGTATATGTAGCATTCTTGATGGCATGTAAACTTCTTTTAGCTGCTAAGCACAACCACTATCAAAAGATGCAAAAATTATGGGCAAGCATTTTTCTTTACTAGAAAAGGCAGAAACTTAGGATGCAGGAGACTTCTCTCAGTCCTCAAAATCCCATGAAACATCACTCTGAAGTGAAGAGCACCACAGATTTCGCCCAGGTACATTTATTTGCAAAAATCAAAATTCTCATCTGAAAAAACGCAAGAAAAGAGTGGAAGACTAAACAAGTAATCTGTTTTGTGAATGTCTATCGAAAAGCATGTTAAATACCATCTAAAGACACTTTCAGGGAACCTCCTCTATTCGATAGAACAGTTTCTTAGTTTGGAATACCTGAGGTATTTTAAGAACTTAAAATGGGCTTCAGCAGAAATATGCTTAGCCTGTTTACAAATATGGGGGGAAGGGATTTTGTTTCATTTTACCTTTTTCTTGACTGAACGGCTACTCATGATTTTCTCCACAACAGGACCTTCAGCATCAGCAGATTCCTACATCGTAAATACCATACAAGAGTTATGGGAATGCATCTTTGTTACTTAAAGACTTCCTTCATTAGAAAAATGTCAAACATTTTTTTTGCAACTCGAGTTTAATACACAGGAGGACTTCCTCCCCCTAGCATGAGAACTGAGAGGATTCAAAAAGTTTTAATACCATAATGAAGGATTGAAGGATACTTGTTTAAGCCCATTTTTAAGAGCTGATGCAACTCTAGCTCTCTCACTAAGGCTGACATGCACATATACACAGATAAAATCACATGGGCTGTTCTCTCCTAAAATACCACATGCTTTCAGCACCACACAGTCTAAATATTAGATGTTTAAAAACTCTAGTTGGCTGTGTAAGCATCCACACGATAGCTATTGAAATTGCCTGCGATTCTTTATTACACTATTACATTAATTCACTATTACAACTGCAGGCAAACCTACCAAATTCTCCTTCTGATAAGACACAATTAGCAATGGAGATCACATACAGTATTTCACAGGGCTTAACAAATTGCCAAATGGAATACCAAAGAACATGTATATGTTCTCCAATAGGTCATCAGTTAGTTAAGTGAAGTAGTTCTTTGAAAAAGCACCACAAAACAATGAGATTGTTACAACAGTCATTCCTACATTATTACCCCTCGTCTTATTCAAACTATTTTATCCATCATTTACATTGCACAGAGAATAAAGTGTACCCTGCTGGGTACTACAAGGCAGTAATTTCATAAAGGGGTTCTTATGGTGCCTAGCAGCAGGGGACAAGCTTGAGTGGTTTATTAAAGTCACAGAAGCCAGACCACTGAATTCAGCAAAGTAAATGCAAGACTCCTAGCAGTCCAGTTTAGGTTTCCTTTAGATAGAGACCATTAATTTCAAAGAACTGTGTCAAATTGAATATCATCAGCTTATAAACAAAGTCATGAATTAATATATTCTTTAAGAAGGTAAAAAGCTAATACCTTCTGGCACACAGTGCCAACCATGGATTAATATCATTCAGGAAAGGGCCTATATTTGAACTTTGAATGCTGCAATTACAGCCACCTTTCCAGTCCATTTATATCTGACCTGTTGCTCTGACTGAGAAGTATTTGAAGGAGAGTCTCTGCCAGCAGCATCAGCATCATCGGCCTCCTCATCTGAAATTTTGAACTCCAGGTCTTCTGTATAACGCTTCCTCTTCACCTGCCTGCTGGAGCGTCGCTTCTAAATAGAAAGCATTGATATTTTTCATGAGAAACAAAACTGATAAATTGCAGAATAACTGAGAAAACTTCTTTGTATTTCTCAAATACACTAGTGTGTAGCAAACACTATTATTTTTACAGCATCTTGAGAGAAACAGTGGAATCAAGACACTACTTTTCTAAATTCCTGCCTGTTAGCTGCTTTTGACTTCTGTTTAAAAAAAGAAAAGACCAACCAAACAAAAAAAACACTTCGTGCTTGTTCTGGGTTGGAAAGTGTTGTTTTTATTTTTAGCATTACTAAAACCACATAAGAAAATTAAAAAGCGTTATCTCAGAAAGCAATTAAAATAGAAGAAATTGCACCTCTCAATTCACATCTATGACAAACTTTGACAGATGGCCAATGCAGGAATCAAACACCACCTTTCTGCAGCATGGCCCACAGTGTTGCTAAGCAGTGACAACACACCTTCTTGCTCTCCCCATCCACCCAGTTGTACCCAGATTATCTTGTTGGGGAAATACAATGAAATACGATTTCCTCACCCCACTGACCCAGCACTGTTCAGAAAGACATCCTGCAGCACAGCATGGGAAAAGACCCCAAACTAATAGAGGAGAATAAAGAATGTGAACCACCCTAAATTGAAAACATGGTTTCTGTGTCCCCATACCCTCATCTCCAGGATGAGAGAAAGCTTCAGAGAAACTGCAGAAACTATCTGTAAAATACACAAGCATGCATTTGACAGAATTTGCAACTTGATACTCGGTGCCAGACACCATTTTCTGCAACAATAAAATTCAAATTCCCAGATAGTCTGCATCAGGTTATGTATTTTGAAAAGCTGAGAGCGTACGCTATTGAAGGAAACTGTCAACTGAGCATCAAATACCTCAATGGACTCATGTATGTGTGTGTGTGCGTGTGTATATATATATATATATATATGTAAAAGAAAAATATGTTGAATATCGACTGTTAAAAAACCATCTTTCTGAATTTATATACTACTTATTTTTACATCTTTCTCAGCTTAACACACATCTTCAACGGTACATGCAAATACTTAAGTAGATTGTTTAACAGGTCTATGCACTGGGGTCTCTCAATGTACGTAGACAAAGTCAAATATTTACTTTTAGATAGTTAATCATACTTTTTGAAGCACAAATATCTGATGCACTTCACAAAATTAGAAATTCTTTCTTTAACTGAAAATGAAATTTTTGAGCAAAGGTTAAATTTACATCACCCTTTTGAACAATGGTGATGTGGCTTCTACCTTTAACATAGTAACTTATGGGGCTTCCCACAAAACTGTAACAATATTTTTCTACTTGAAAATAGATACCACTTGGCAAATTTGCACTCTCATTTCCATAATTACTGATGAGAGAATGTCAGTTTTCTTTTGGCTCAACAGGTAAGTCTTACCATTATTTTTGGTGCCAAAAATCTCTTCTTCCATTTCCCTAATAAAAACGACGCCTAAAAAGTAATGGTAATCCTCCATTTGATTTTTATTGACTTGGTTAGCTTCCTGTTTCCTCTAACGCCCACACGAGGCTTTGCAATTGTTATGCACTGTTGTCAGAAACTGTGCATACATTTACCTGCATCAGATTATCTTTTACCCATTAACTAATCTATAGCTAGAAAGGCAATAGGCTTGATAATGGAATAGAAAAAGATCTGTATGATGACACACAAAAGTAAGTATTTTTTCCTCTCTAAATAACAATGAATTTCCTCTCTAAATAAAAATAACAATGCATCACTTTGTGCATTACTACATAATACCGTTACAGAAGACTCGGTATTTAACACAAAGAATGCAACGGTGTTTTAGACGACTGCGTAACATCAATCTCAGTTGGGAAATATATAACAAGTTTACTAATTCTAGCTGTCCTAGCACGTATGGTTGTAACCTTTCCATAAGTTTATGCAAAGAAGTGTAGGTGCAGTGTAACATGCACAGTGTGAAAAAGCATTAAGAAAACAAAAATCACCTGAAATACTTTTATGACATTTAATTAAAAAGTGATGCAAATACCCTAACACTTGTATTTACAAAAAGAAAAAAATATTTCAAATGTAAAGTTTATCACCCAACTGAGTTTCACAAAGAGAAAGTTTTGTCTCACTGAACTAAAAGCAAGAAAAACATGCATGTATATTGAACTGTAGATAGTACATAATCATCTGCAAATTAACCCCCAAAACGATCAACTCCAAAAGTTTCTTCCTGTACCTTTTGTCAGTGCCATTAATCAGGTTAAGAGAGACTTGTGGCACAGGACAGAAAAATTTATCCTTCAAACATTTTAATGTTTACATGGTGTATCTCAACTTTTCTAATTCAGAATACTTGGCTTGCATGAATCAGAAATAACACTCTTTTTTGTTGCTGCTTTTGTTTTTAACTAGAACATATTAGATTGCTCGCATTTCCTTATACTCTACATCCTTCCGGAAAACAGTAAGAGGGAAGGCATAATCCATGTTTGTGTTAGTTAGGATGTGACTGTTTGTCAACCTTTTCACCAGGCTGCTCTGACCATTTTCAAGCAACCATCAGTCTCATAACTTCAACATCTCTCGTAACTAGAAGCAACACATCCACAACCTGATATGCAATGGAAAAATGAAATGGAGTTCAGTAATACCAGCATAACTATTTAGAAGTCTCATACTTTCTCCACCACAATTTGCCTCTAGCCCTTCATGAGGGAATTCTTATTTTTAATGCCTATTGTGATTGCTGTCAGAAGAAGCAAGCCAGGAGCTGACCGCTTCTTAACACAACTAATGACAAGAGCACACAAAAGTTGTCATATATGCTATTTCTACTTCCAGTTTTTCTTTACACGGACAAAAGTTTGGACAGAAAGGGATAGGTGCATAGTGGTCAAGAGAAATTATCAACGTTAGCTGATGATTGGCAGTCAAGCAACAAGGCCCTTCATCCATTAAAGCTGTGTAGCTACAAGTCCCTGACACGCACGTTTCCAATATTCCGCTTCGTCATGTCTTATTCTTGATTTCAGAAGGTTTGCAAAGCCGATGCAAGAAGAAACACGAAGCGTAAGCAAGGCCTCATGATGGTACATTAAGTCTACAGAGCAGAAAAATTCAGCACCGTAATTCCAACAGTAATGAAAGAGAACACATGAAAACTCAGCAGTACTGTACGCGTATCTGCAGGTAACAAGACTGTAAGGCAAAATTATGATGATGAACACTTGTTTTAGTAAAATATTCACCACGGTGATATCCAGTTCTCACCTTCTTGGTATGTCATTCTGAACAACACAGAAAATACCCAAATACTTGTATTTCTGCAACAAGCACTGTGAGAACTACTGTTTTATGCATCTAAATTGTCAAAGGTTACATCGAACTTGAAAGATAGCATTACCTGAACCCCTGGGTCATCTTCATCTTCAGGATGAGGTGATGGTGGCGGAGTTTTTTCCAAATCTGAGTTTTCAGAACCTTCCTTTCCCTTGTTAACCTTTTTCTTTGCAGCACTGGTTTCTGAATCTGGTTTCTTGTTACTGAAACAGAGGTATTTTTAATCAATATTTCTACAAAAATGTAAGCAAAAAGTACTTAACAAAACAGCTAATCTGTGAGATGTTTATTTTCAGTGACTTCGTTATTTTCAACTGCCTTCCTTATTTAAGTATTTAAACATAACTGCAAAATCAGTGATGCATGGGCTATCACTATACATTTGCCATTCCTTAACAACAGACACCTCTCTTCTTTCCTTCAAGATCTTGGACAGCGACACTGAGCACGTATTCAACAAGAAACTAAAAATGAGACTGGAAAGGAAGAGCTGCTTTCTTCAAAACCTGCACTTTCTGAAAGCGGTGTTTGGGCAACCTGACACATATGAAAAGAAACAGGATTACGTGTGCACTTGCCTTGGTATAAACTGTGCGGACCAGGTAAGCAGAACCAGAGGAAGCATTACCAAAACAAAGGACCAAATGAGAAAATTCTTTGTTTTCTTCTACCATCCCTGTTATCTCCGAGCAGGAAAGGTGCTTTTGTGTCAGCTCTGATGACACCCGTACAGCCTCAACGCATGCAACTGCAGCTTGTATGGGGGGAAAAAAACCACCAGCTGGTATCTCAGCATCTACACAATACTGGAAAGCTATGTCCACTGATGGTAGAGAAAGATTTGGGGGATTGTTTCTCCCCCTTCTCCCCCATGAAAATGTTGGCCATCTGAAGAGCTGCGACCACATCTCTCCAACTGCACTCAGAGGCCTGGAAATGGGTGAGGATGCACATGTCAAAATTCAGCTTTAAATACATCATCACCAAATCACTCACCGATACAATCTTCAGCATTGTGGGGGTGAAATTTTTAAATGGCAACCAAGAAAAATCAATGGTAAAAGTTAGTAATTTTAAGCACATGTAGCTTTTGAGTCTCGCGTGGGTTTTTGCTAGCCTTTTTTCCCCTCTGTGGTCAACTCCCCCAGGCCCGTTACTGATTTGACAGGCTGGTTGTGGAAAGTTGCTGAGACATTTAAGAGCAGAGTTACGTGCTGGTATCTGAGAAACGGTGAGTACAGGTCGCCAAACGTTATGTCAGCCACCTTTATATGGCTTCTGCACCCTCAACGTTTTAATTTCATACCCGGGACACTGCCTGGGGTTTGTTTTTCCTTCATAATCCCCGGCCTTGTAACTTTTCAAACAAACATCGGCTTTAAGCTTGTTCATTTTGATCAGCGCATTGGCCCACTAAAGGCGTATTTTGGAGCTGTAATTTACAATTCCCGAGTACAGTGACACGTTGCTTCGGGACCGGGACAGCTCGGTTGTGGTGTTTTCCTCTTTTGCAGCCCGTGTTTAACTGGTTTAAACTTAAAAAATCAGTTGACTTAAAATAAAATTTAAGAGCGAAAAGACCGGGAGTTTTGGAAATGAATTTGTATCATCGTGAAACTGCAGGGCGTGACACAGCTTTCCTCTCAAAAAACCACCTCAAACTGTGACAATTTAAAAAAAAACAAAACAAAACAACGGGGGTGGGGGGGTGAAGGCGGAGTTTGACGCCGCGGAAAGAGCGCGGACATCAGCCAAGCCCTCGGGAAAGGCGGCGGCGGGGCGAGCGCGGCCCTCGCTCCCTCCCTCCCTCCCGGCCTCCCTCGGGCGCGCGGGCCCGGCCGCGCGCGGGCAGCGGCTCCCCTTCCAGCGTTTGTTTCCGCTCTAGCTGCCACCAATGGCACAAAGCCGCAGCTGAAGCGGGGCCCCTTGCCTTTCATCCGCGCGCCGAGAGCGCTCGCGTCGCCCCGGCAACCCGCGGCCACGTGACCAGCACCTGCTCCGCTGGCTGGCGGCCACCGACTGCAGCCATCTGCTTCCCTCAATCAGCGCCCGGGCGCTCCCGGCACCTGCGCGGCCGCGTCCTGTGCGCCCCCCCCCCCCCCCCCCCGCGCCCCTCTCCGCTCCCCCCCCCCCCCCCGCCTTTATCAAATCACCGCGAAACCGCTTCCAAAAAAAAAAAAAACCCAAACCCAAACCCCAACCCCCACCCCCCCCCAACCACTTCACAGATCTCTCGAATTTGTTTAAACGCAAGGTAAGGCTGTCAGGGGAGCTGGACGGCCGCCAGGTGAAGCGAGCTGACAGGCTGGCGCTCTTCGCCCCCGACCCCCGTAAATCAGAGCAAGGCGCGCAATTAAGTTCCGTAGTCGTTACCGTGCCCCGGGTGCACCGCCGCCTATGAATAACAGGCTTAAAGTCGGGAAGAATACCGTGGCCTAGGTTTGATAAAATACCAATTCGCTGAAAGGCCAGGAAGCGCTAACGAGGGCCCGCCTGCCCCGGGGCGGACCGACCGCCGCTCCGCTCCGCTCCCCTCCCGGCCCGGCCCGGCCCGGCCCAGACAAAGGCCCCGCCAGCGACTCCAGCGCGGGCGGCAGGTCCGCCCCGACAAAGGCTTCCTGCTAGCCACCCTTCTTCCCCCTCTCGTAGCGGCAGGGACTCCCAGCTAAGAGTATTTCGTGACCTATATATACCCCCGAGCCGTGCCTTGGCGTACTGAGGCGCTCCCGGTAAGGGAGACGCGGGTGAAGCAAGTCGCATACAGTTTCAAATCTCCCCCTCGGCAGGCCGGTTAGACCCGTGAAAGAGCCACCAACCTGGGGAGAACAAAGCCCGTGTGCGGCTCCACCGGGAATTTTAAGTTCTAAATTCAGCAGAAGAATTGCTCTTTTTAAACGCACAGCTACGGTTTCTTTCAAGGGAAGAAAGGGAAGGTGAAGCACAAACAAACCACGGAACGGCACCGTCCCCCTTGAGCGAGGGGACACGCTGCTTCCCAGTGCCTTGCGCACCCAGGAGCTTCACCTGGCCGGTGGGAGCATCAGCTTCCTCGAATTGTCAGCAACCCTTGTTCCTCTCCATCTTCCCACAGAGCCAGCGTGATTTGTCCCTAACAATTAAACATGCCCACTTTTGACTCAGCCTTTCCACTTTCCAGCAGACCGTACTCAGGCCATTCAGGAACGGTGTTAGCCTGGACCAGAATTACTTTTCCACACGTAAGTACATGCAGGGAAAAACCTGTTCTAGAGACTGTGCCATTACCGTTGGGGTCTGTGTGTCAGTGCTTATTAACTCTTGATGCACATCTGATAGTACTTTCCAAATTCGGCAACAAGGAAGGCGAACTGTAATATATGCATTTAGACAACTACCTCTCCTATTTGGTTTTTACAGATGCATGAATGCAAAACTTAGCCAAGTCCCAATAGAGACAAGATAGTGTCCAAAACAAGAGCTAGAAATCTGGGAGATACGGAAGTAGTATTTGCCACGCACAAAACACTACAATATTTTAAAACTGTCAGTTAAAACTAGTCCTTCTATTCAAGTGATACACACACAGACATTTCAGATTAGATGTCTTACAATCTAGCTGTCGAATACCACTTTCTGGTTTCATCCTCTTATCCCCCAGGACTGCACAGCATACTGACCAAAGGGGATCAGCAAGAAGACAACCTGCAGAAGGTCAGATGAGTGAACAATGTCAAGGAAAACAGGCTGAAGAGGAAAACAGTAAGTAGGACAGCTGAAAAGAAAGCTTGAATTACAATTTGAGAACAAGTACCCAAACTCTGACAAAGTGTTTTGTGTCAGTTAGTCAAGCAGCCACCTACAGAGCTAGGTCAAACTCCCAGAACTTACAGGGCCAAACCATCTGACTCAGAAATACCCCAAAAAGCATGGCATGCTTTGCAGGATTAAGAGGCAAAATAATTAGCCCGTATGTTTACATTGTGCAACTACTTCACCTGATCTGGGTAACTGACAGATCTGTTTAGTAGTGTAATTTATGATGGCTATCAGGATTTGGATGATGCTTTTTTCTGTAATTTAAACATCTAAAGTAAGTCAGACGGACTATTGATCCCTATTTTACCGTTTGGGAACACTGACCTGTGACAAACTCATGACTGGAACGTGGCCTAGAAAAACGTTACACATCCGCTCTGGAGCATTAAAACCATTAAAAAATAAAAATCCCACCCTCTCAAAATGTTAGAGCTGTGAGACTTTCTGTACTGCTTTACCTAAAGCTCCTAGTGTAATCAAAACCTTTTTTTTTTTTTTTTTTTTTTACAAATCAGTTTTTACATGTCACAAAAGTAGGAAAGACAATAGGACAACAAGGTTTTGTCCAGCCTGAAAACCCAGCCAAATTACTAAAAAGTATGCTTTGGTAACAGTGAAGCCCACAGGGCCTGCCTGCAGCGAAGGCAAAGGTAACTATCTGGCAGCTGGGCTGGTTCAGAAGGGAGACGAGGACAGGTGTGAACAGGAACAGCCCCCGTGGACGCGCACATGGAAACCTCGCACGGTTTCCTGCTCTCTCCCACAGGCAGCCCCTTCCTGCCCCGCTCAGGATGATGCGAGCTTGGGAGTGGAAAGTACCACCACCGCCTCGGGACCTCTCTTCCTGCCCTCCAGCTCCCCAGGGTGCTGCCCGCGCAGCAGCCTCTTCCCGCTTCCGCGGCCAGGAGCCATCCGCTTTCCAATACAGCAAACAGCGAATCTGTGCGCCAAAAAAGTCTGCCTCCACCTCCCTCCAGAAGAGGTAATTATGCTCGTGCTCAGCTCTCCCCTTGCGAGCAGCGAGCCGCTCGCCCGACCCTGCATCCCAGGCTGCTGCTGTACGCATGGGAAGGACGAAAAGTTTTCCCCTGCAGCAGGGAGGGGAGGAAGCAGATAAGAGCAGCCCTGCAAAGCACAGCACACTGCTTTGAGGGGATGGGAGAAGGGACGAGCTCCTGCAAAGAGCTGCCATTTGGCCCTTGCAAATAGTTACTACTTCTCCCACCGTAATCGGTGGCCACTCTCTAGGGTTTCATAGGAAGCAGCGGGAGAGATATCAGCTGTGCTGCAGCGTGATCTTCTCAAACAGGTGGTCCTCATCTCCTCCAGGGACAGGCACAGGAGGAACAGACATCCGAGCCATGACTTTGCAATTCAGTAGGACTACTTGCCCTTCCCTGTCCATCTACTTTTGGAAAAATCTGCCTGCTTTGCACGTGCCTGAAGCTGGCTCCGTAACATTAAGAGCCCGCATAATACTCAGCACCCACACAATACTCAGCACCCGCACAATTTAATGAAAAACCTTCATTTGTGTTCCTAGGTATACCTACATTTTGCTTTCAAACCCGGCTAGTTTGGTCCACAATAGATTTGTTTTGCAAGTGTTTTTTTTTTCCAGAGACCACTGTATTCGTCTTTCTGTATTGGCAGGATTGGGCTAATATCCATTACAACTGTAATAGTACAATATTAATGTGTGATCTTTCTTTCAAAATCACCAGGTACGCAGTATAACATAGCAGCCCATTTGGGTGTTTTCTTTCTTTTTAAGATGCCATGGGACATGCAGTTCAAACAACCATGAAATTAATCAGCTTCTTCCATTCTCCGATCTGTTGTCCCTCATATGAAGGTGCATTTCAGTGAGGCAGGCCACTCATTTTGTCACACTTACACCAAAGACAGAAGGAGATGTGAAGGATAAAGTTTTTGGGTTTTTTGTTGTTGTTTGTTTAATAAAAGGATTACATTGTTAGTCAAAATTGGAACTGAAATAACAGGGTTAAATTATGAGCTATATTAAATTACAAAATGGTTATGATACTTAAAATACCAGATTTTTTTATCTACGGGTATACTCTAATACACTAATACAGCCTGTGTCATTTAACTATCATGGACTTGTTATGCTCTATCGAAAAAA
This sequence comes from Aquila chrysaetos chrysaetos, assembly GCF_900496995.4. Taxonomy (NCBI): domain Eukaryota; kingdom Metazoa; phylum Chordata; class Aves; order Accipitriformes; family Accipitridae; genus Aquila; species Aquila chrysaetos. The sequence continues at coordinate 40,783,006 of NC_044007.1, forward strand.
CTGTTGCTCTTCAATAAATACATTTTCTATGTCTGACTTAATTTACCTGAATTTCATGTAAGTGCAAAACTTTCCTATTAAAACTGATCAGCTGATTCAGGAATGAAAACCATTAGTTTTGCACAGCATTTAGAAATCTAAAAACCACACTACTCCCTTCAATGCTTAGAAGCAAAACACTGAACAATATAAGCAGTAGTAGTAAACACATGCCAGATAGTAACTTTATCAAAATATTTTACTTCTACATAATCATCCATAATCTATATTAACTTGCACTAATCTCACTCATCTCAGCTGCTGTAATATTTCCTTTCTGGAGTTAGCGCTGCTGAAATACTGTGGCTTGGATGATTAAACGTTTGAACTGTTGATTTCTTTAAAAACTTGATTCAATGATTTGTCACTGGACAGGTCCCCCAGTCTGTGATGTTGCCAAAGTACGCAAATTTCTTTCACCAATTTAAGAATCTTTGGCAGCACAGCACCCCAACACAGTCTCAGAGTTCAAAGAAGTTTGATACTGAAGCTGACAAGAACACAAAATGAGAACAACCTTCTTTTCAAGAGAGCATTTTGTAACAGAGACACAAGCCCATTATGGGAAAAGTAGGACTTTCTCCACACTCCTGAGTAAGCATAAGGAACAGCAAATGCCCTTAATGCTGCTCCAAAGACATTTCTCTCGCAGGTAAAACAACAGGGCTTAGTACTTACTAGAATAATGTAAGTCATCTAGCCACCCAGGGACAAGAGTCATTGCATGGGAAAGAAGATAAAGACTCTCCTACAAATACAACTAAGAAAGCAGTGATTTGTTCCTTCAAAGAAACACTGCCCCTTTAATCTGCATGGCATGTCTGAAGATTTAGAGAAGACGCATGAAGAGATATTAGGATTGAGTGGATGGGACAGGCCGGCTCTGAGGTCTGATGTCCAGCACAGCCACAGGAACCCATGCATGTTTTTGAGGCAGACTCCTAACTATTGCTTACTAAACAAAGCTTCATTGTAGTCAAGACCTCGCAAAACCACACTAATTGAGAAGCCCTGCAGTAAAAGCCTTTTTACTTTGTGGTGGCAAAAATTACGGGGAGATGCTCAATACTGTGCAATATGGCCTGGTCAGCCTCTAAACCTGTGCGTATAGGTAAATGGAACAGAAAGGTTATCTTAGCTAATACAGTATTTTGGTTTCAAAAAACACATACTGGGAGATGTATAACTCAAGAGTTTTTCTAAGCTGTGAATTGCTATGTATGTGAACCCCATCCTTGGGACAGTCTGGAACACAGCCGAAGTAACTTCTGCAATAGGGATAGGCTAATCAACTGTAATTTACTGAACAGTTAATACAACCTGTTCACGACAACATTTGATTTTACAAGCCAGTGTTTATAAATTCTTCAGGAAACATCATCTCTGCTAATACAGAAACTTCTCTTTCTTGTTAAAGGAACAAATAACATCTTACTGTCCATGCCTCATTTAGCCATATAACTGTATCAAACCTAACCAACAGTCAGTCCTGGGGAATATGTGCAAAGCTGATTCATTAACTGCAATTTTTAAATCCTAATACAAATGGATTTTGCAAACTGATTTGGATTAACCAAGTCTGGCTGTGCTTCCATCTGGAAGTTATATTTTATAACGCTAGCCACATCTCGAAAAACAGATTCAGATGTTTGGAACAAATTCAGAACAGTTGTAAGAAATTCTAGGTACAAATAAAAAAAAAATTGAGCTTTAACGTCTTTTTCCTCTCAGTTTTCTTTCAAGTAGGCATTTATAATCATGGTGTTTAGGGAGTTGAGGGGTAAGGAAAGAGTCTGTGTTATTATCTATGACGTATTTACTCATGTGTAACGGCAGTTTGTTCTTATACTACTCTGTAGCATTTTAAGCCTATCCTGATAAAGGGACACAATGCTGAGTAAAAACAGTTAAGAAACAGGGTTGAAGCATCTGGTCTATCCACAAAGATTTTCTGCTAGGGAAATTGTCTTTACATGAAACAGCAAAATGAATATAATCCCTACAGTGAGGATACATCAATATCCATATAAAAATGCCTTTTTAAAAGCAGAGCTTATAGCCCATGGGTCATGTCAGTATAAAATAGTGTCTGTAAGGGTTGTACAACTTGTAACAACTCTAAGTACCTAACTTCGTCATTTAGAGAAAAACACCATCAAACCTTCTTTCTCTAAGCCTTCATCTCTGGATTTGGTCAAAGCTACATTAATGTTGAAGCAATGTAATTTGTTAATACATAAACCACACACGAGGACAGATGACCATTAGAAGAGAGTTAGTTTTGAAATCTAACACATCCAGAATTTTTTATGCCTTGAAAAGAAAAATTAACCTTCTGCCTTTCCAGCTTGTTTAAAATAACTGTGAAGCCATAAACAGGAAAGCCAAACAAAAGAAATGTGCCCAAGTCCCTCAAAAACATGATGTCGTAGATGGTAGAAGGCAAACGACAAAACAAGATTTCCTCTCCACCCACGCCATTTAGCACAGATGCTCTAGAAATCCCACAAACACACTGTTTTTCTCTGATTGCATATAGAAGTTTCCTGACTTACCTAGCCTTTTTGCTGGTCTTGGGTTTTGGTGTGGTATTTTTTGCTTTCTTTTCCTTTGGCTCTTTAGGGGTCTTAGGGACTTTGGGGGTCTTGGGTTCCTTCTTTTCCTTGGGTTCTTTAGGATCCTTCGGTTCTTTCTTTGCCTTGGGCTTTTTCTTTTTCTTCTTCTCTTCTTGAGAGCAATCCACTGAATTTCTGCTTAGATTCTGGCTGTCAAGTCCCCCAGGAAAGTCTTCCTTACCAAAACCTTTACTGGGACCTTCTGCAGCAATGTGATTGTTTTTCTTCTTCTTTTTCTTTTGCTGTGGCTGCGGCTCAATTGATGGCAGATAATCATCGCTCTTCACTAGCTGGGTATTCGGTCCACTAACCTGAGTCATATCCGGCACTGGTTTCTCTAAAAAGGGTTCCGACGGAGAATGCTGAGAGAGACAAACAGAAACAAAATTGTAGATTTGCAACTGTGATTTCTAAAACTTTGCTCTTTTAGAGCAAGAGGTTACAGAGGGAGAAAACACTAAGCAGAAGATTAACCTAGTAGCATATCTGAAACATTATAATGTAAAACAGTAAAACCCAAAGCTTTCTGCAGTTAAGACAGTAGCAAAATGACCAGAAATTTTTGATATAGCAAGGGTAAAATTATTCTAAAGCTTGTATATAAAGTGGAAGTATAGCAAATATTTAGTCTTCAACATATATATGCAAAAGGAAAACAATTGTTATTTGAGGTATTTCAAAACAGTTGTTAGTAGAATTAATAACTTGTTACAAATCATTCAGTTGCACTAGAATTTTGTCCTTTTGGAAAAAAATTGTTAAAGTTTGTTTCTAGACATGCAAAGGAAAATAAAGTATATTCACAGGCTGTATTTATAAAAAATGAATCAAGGCAATTTACATTGGTTCAGCTGTGACAGGAGGTATTTTGATCAGCATTTGAAGGATTAAGCCACTTTAAAATGTAATATAATGTTACACTTTATGTCAAAGATCCACAGCTCCCTATTTGTAATTGAAACAGATTTGTTCCTGCTACAGATTGGACAGAGAACTACCGTGTTTGTGAACCTGCAAAAACATCCTATTTCAAAGTCTGTAAGTCTGGTGTAAACCTGATACACTATACAAAGTACATGTGAACCTATGTATAATTGCACAAATGTCAAATGCCTGGACCAAACATATTTGATATATTTGCAACTCTTTTCCTCTTAATGGTTCTGTTCTACACAAAGAACTATGAGTCTGCAATGAAAAAATGCCTAAGGTCTACCATGACTTTGCAGCATATCAAAGCTCTAACCTGCTTCTCTTCACTGCCTGCTCGTGGTTATAAATGTAGGATAACAGTGCTTTTCAAGAAGAAAAGTAATAGCATGACACCATACTGATGCCTTTCTCACAACTGCATATACGGCCAGACCATTTTCCCACCCTTCCTCTGTTTCTCCTTTTCTCTCCCCTAAAAATTAAGTCAGCATGATTCTAGGTGGAAGAGTTCCCCATTAGCTGTGGTCATGAAGCCTAGCAATTTCATGTTTGATCCACTGAATTGGGGAGAAGAAAGGTTTATAGCAAATCAGAATTTTACTTCTAGGAATAGCAGTGCCTGTGTAACTTTGTAGTGTTATTCGCATTTCCTTTTCTCTGCTTTTTATTCAAACTGCACGCACTTAGGAGTGGCAAGTGTGCAAACGAATGACTACAAACCCAACCCCTGAGCATAAGCAGAACTGATGGGCATACACAGACATATAGTTTAGCCGCCTGGACCTAAAAAAACGAATGCACTTAAGACTTAGAAAATAAAATTTTTAATATCATGAGAAAGTGAATGCATGTGTATTTTTCCAAATATATTAATACAGTTTTCCAAATGTAAACAAACTGAACCAGTGCAGTCCTAACTATTTTCAGCATTTTTTTACAGTAGCAAAAAACTGCTGTGCCCTGAATATACTCACATACTCAGAAGATACCCAAGCACCAGAAGGAGCAAGGCTGTCAAGAAGTGGAGACAACTCTTTATTGCTTTTTGGGAAAGGTTTGAATGGTACAAGCTAGACACTACAGTTCTTCATGGAAGGGACTCCAGGACAAGAGGGAAGTCCTGAGTGATGGACTGAAGATCTGGGTCTACTTGGCTTAACCAAGAACTTCCAGGGTGACTTCTGCATGTTTCCATCCTCCATCTGTTATATTAAGATACCTGATGCACCCACTGCATTAGCACCACATCAATCAGCCCCACCTCAAGGCAATCTCATGTTAGGTATCCTGAAGTATGAACCAACACCTCTTCTAGAAATCTGTAGTCACCATACCACTTGCATACCTTCATGCTGGAAAGTTCACAAAGACTGGATATCTGTATAGAAAACGCTGATTCCAGGAAGTCAGTGGTGCCAATGAGTTCTGCAGTCCAATTATGCATTACATAAAACAGAGACATTTTAAAATCTTCTAATTGGTTTTGAATTTGGTTGACTGAATTGAATGTCTCCTCAGATTTGTTCTGTGACACGGAACAAAACCGTCTTCTCTGTACGTCAGACCGTTATGTACTTGTACTGTCTAACACTTATTTTTAGGTAGGAAAAGACAGGAATATGACACAGATCACCTGTAAGTACTTCTTATCCATAGGTTTTCAGAGCAGTACTTTTAACCTACATTTTCCCAAGGTAGTCAATATATTTCTGTATTATCTGCCATTTCATATCTCATGCATCCTATGTTTTTCAGAGACCTCGAAGTCTTCACCGAGCTGTCCACTGCAATACTCAGTCCTCTTTTTAAATACTGTTCACCTGCTGTGTCTAACATATAAGAAATCTAAGTTTTTCTTTCTATTATTTGTAAAATTTGTATTAAGGAAGTACGTTGTGTTTGGCACTACAGTATTTGTTTGCCATATTAAGAGAGACTTCTACAACTATCTAAAAGCTTTCATATAAGGCACAACTTTCTAGAACAAATCAGAATTGGTAGCTTATTTTTCTTCCTCTTAAGCATGTGAGATAGCCAGGCCAACAAATATTAAAAACCACAAGAAATCTAGTAATGCCACGTAAATTTAATTCTATAAAATTTTCAAGGTTGCACCTTCATTAGTGACAATTATGACTGTGTCACTGAAATTAATAAGAAATTTTATACATGCTTGAGTATTCTCATTACCTTTTTAATCTAATTCAAAAAATTAATCCTTGCCTCCTTTCTAAGACTTGTGGGTTGCTTTTTTGGTTTGTTTGCTTGTTTGTTTTAGAAGTCTGAACAACAGCTTTCAGCACAGTCATAAGCAAATCTAAAGGTAAGGCAGACAGGTTTCCAAGTCTCCACAACAGCAACGTCAGCCCTTCATGATTTGACATTTGTAACTTTAATGTAAGGTCTGGCCAGAAGGTACAGGACTGGGAATGGCCGCAATTGTTGCCACACTGTAGTACTCAGTAACTCACTCTGGAAGATGTCATCCTATGAAAATTCAGATTTCTACTACCTCAAAAAGCTTATCCACAATTCATATGCATTCTCAGGCTCTAAACCAACTTAGACTATACATTAGACTTAAATGTTATGCATGAAACAAATATTAAAAAAACCAAAACAAAACAAAACCCCCAAACCTGCTGCCTTTTATTTACAGTACAAAGTTACATGCATTACCAAGCATACAAATTAAAATACTATGGTTTTGTTTCGTATCATTCACAATTCCCAAAACATTAAGCTACAAAAAGCCAAATCTGCCCTGATTAGGCTTTGGTTATGTTTCCTATTACTTGAATATACATTACTTTTGCCACACACCACTCCCTTTGCAGTTTGGCACATTTTGTAATTCACTTATACCTGATCTTTTAAATTGTAGCACTCTTTCAATGAAATAGGTGTGATTAACTTTATTTTTCTAGGAAGACTGTGCCTACACTTTTGCAATATGCTAAAACGGTTTATCCCTAACTGACAACCCCACATTGCTCCCTAGTGTGAAGCTGTGTAGGAGCAGCACAAATCTAGTGAGGAGAACAGAAGCAGCTTGAAAGATGCATTTTCTTACCCCAAACCAGTGGTCTGCTCTTTCTTAAGAGGGGAAAGGAAGAACACGCTTTCACTAGTAAATATTAGTTCAAGCCTACCACAGGGAATTATTTCAAATAGTTCTACTTTAAATCTACAAAGGATTAACTCTAGTTACAGCATCACAATTTCTAATGGAAGAACCCCATTTTCCATTTACAAAATTGAAAAAGTATGTATATTACAAGTTTTTACCAAAATTGAAAGATTTATCTGCATACTTCACAGAAATTGCTTCTCCTGCTGCTTTTAGTAATAACAAAGCCATAATTTAGTAAGTTAGTACAGAATTTAATCTTCCACAGGAAAGAAACCAGTGAAGATTAAACACAAATCGGTATTCACCCTACTCGATATTGCAGCAGAATTATTTTTGGTATTATTTGAAATAAGGTGAAAAAGGTGCTCAAAAACATTGGTGTGTTTACTAGACCCACATCTCTTTAAATCTTTTAGAGAAAAGCTGTTTTTGTAAACATTTAACAAAGAACAGATGGCCTGTTTTAATCATGCGAAAAAACCTGGAGCTCACATTAATACTCCTACCACCAACTACTGGGGCTAGTCACCTAACTAACCAGCAGCATGGTACAGTCTTCAGTAATACCATTTAATTTTACAATGGACATTTTCTCATCAATTCCCACTGCTTGACAGTTAATCAATGCTATTAATATGCAATATCACAATGCAGGACATTCCTACTAAAGATTGCAGCTTATTAAAGCAAAACTGAGATTCTTCAGAAACTCTGAGGAGTTAAAATAATTTGCAGCTCAACAGGTTACCCAGGACGGTAATATGCTTTTGCATTATCAGCGAAAGCCAACAATATCCGAGCAAATAATACATGAAAACACTACTTGTAAAATTGTTTCTGGAGTGCAAAAATCTCACTTTTCTGGAATTCAGACTTATTTTTAAACTTCCAAACATGTCTCACCAAGATTTGAAAAATTAAAAATGAAGCTGCCTGCGTTTCACAGCTGCTTACACATTTAGAGCTAAGCTCATTCTCTGCAGCCCACAGCAAAGATAGATGTCTCAAACCAGTCCTGTTACATGAAGTAGCAAGATGGACAGGATGTAGGATTAATCCAGTGAGGGTTAGTGGCAGGGAGGGAGGTTAAGGAGGAGAATCTTTCTGTTGCTTGAACAAGGATTGAACTAGAATCAACCGTACTTAAGCACTGAAAGTAGCTTGAGTGTCGCTTCCCTAGCAGAGCAGCAATTTGAGCCAATATTGAGCTTTAAGAAGTATGAAGCAAGAGCAGCAAAGTATGCAACATGACTCAGCTAACTTTGTGAAATTTAAACATCAGCACCAACCAAAAAAACCCTCCTTTTTACTAGGACTACTTTCATTTCCCCGACGGGTATTTCCAGACTCCCTGGTCTTTTCTGTATTTTGAAAAAGATCTATGGTAACCACATTTGTTTAAATTTTCTTGAACTTTGGTTTATTAACTAAGTTGTGTAACAGTAGAGCACATGCTTAGTCAGTTCCCACTGGCTCCAAAACACAAACCTCTCCAATACAATATCTATACAATGGATAATTTCACATTAGGTAAATCATTACCGAATATTCTCATTTGCAGCAAGTGCAGTCCTGCTAAATTGTCGCCTTCACTTTGGAAAAGTTAAAACAGCAACATGCAACAAAGGGAGTTCTTTTAAAACAGAAAACGGACTACAGCATCACTTCTGGAAGCAGCTCTACCTAGTGCCACAGAGATAACTCGTTTTGAATTTGTATCCTTCCTGATAGCACAGTCCCCAAGGTGTTAAAAGCCACCATATGTAGAAATTGCTACACGATTCTTCCTTTCAAAGGTTAATGAAAGGATTCATCATCCCTCTGGATTAGTTAGAACAAACTACTTATCTTGACTATCCTCCAAAACAAATCATTTGGAAAGTTTCCGCATCATGTCTCTATACATTGCTTTGTCCCTGCAGTTCTCAACTTGTCTCATTAACACTTGCAGCATAGGCCTGTCTCGGAGCTCCCTCGATCTGAAGCACGCTTCAGCTTTTCTAGACCAACATAAATACTTTTCAGACGTTGTCTGTCTGCAAAGCTCACATATCAGTAAAAACTCCAGAGTAAACAGGAACAAATACCACCTCTGAAATCGCAATGAAATACCAGTACCTACATTCAACAACAGTACAGCTGCACAGGATTTTTTCCTATAGTAGCTAAAGTCCAGAAACATCGTCAAGACTATGGCGCTCACACCCATAATCCTTTCCAAAACCTGTTTTACCAAACAGTTTCTTCTCCTTTATTGTGAGTGATGATCCCTTCCCTTTTCTGTGAAACTACTGCCTTGAATTGAAGCTGTATATGTCTTTTTTACTTTACCATATGAAAATACTTAGTACTACCTTAAAGTTTTGGGCAATATGATGCTGTTTAGAAACAACTGGTGTCTCAGTACTTCAGAAACTCCTCTAAAATTGTAGTTCCAAAGTAACAACTTGCATTTATAAACCAACAAGTGTTGTCAAGTGATCTTTGTAATAAAGGGAAAGGCATCACACACCAGATGAGAATGAAAGAAGACTATTTTGCAAATATACTTGACAGGAATCTTGTAGTTTATTAAATCTCTTACTATACTTCTACAAAACACAGACGAAAATGTATGAAAAACAAGAGTTCTATTAACACCTTCTTAGCGAGACATAACTTGACAATTAAAAATCACTTAGCATGAAAAACGTTCATGTTTTAGTGTAAGTGCTGCTGCAATACCATTTGATTTCTTAAGGGAAGAAGGGAAGGGAAGGAGGGAAGAAGGGAAGGGAAGGGAAGGGAAGGGAAGGGAAGGGAAGGGAAGGGAAGGGAAGGGAAGGGAAGGGAAGGGAAGGGAAGGGAAGGGAAGGGAAGGGAAGGGAAGGGAAGGGAAGGGAAGGGAAGGGAAGGAAGGGAAGGGAAGGGAAGGGAAGGGAAGGGAAGGGAAGGGAAGGGAAGGGAAGGGAAGGGAAGGGAAGGGAAGGGAAGGGAAGGGAAGGGAAGGGAAGGGAAGGGAAGGGAAGGGAAGGGAAGGGAAGGGAAGGGAAGGGAAGGGAAGGGGAAGGGAAGGGAAGGAGGGAAGGGAAGGGAAGGAGGGAAGGGAAGGGAAGGAGGGAAGGGAAGGGAAGGAGGGAAGGGAAGGGAAGGAGGGAAGGGAAGGGAAGGAGGGAAGGGAAGGGAAGGAGGGAAGGGAAGGGAAGGAGGGAAGGGAAGGGAAGGAGGGAAGGGAAGGGAAGGAGGGAAGGGAAGGAAGGAGGGAAGGGAAGGGAAGGAGGGAAGGGAAGGGAAGGAGGGAAGGGAAGGGAAGGAGGGAAGGGAAGGGAAGGAGGGAAGGGAAGGGAAGGAGGGAAGGGAAGGGAAGGAGGGAAGGGAAGGGAAGAAGGGAAGGGAAGGGAAGAAGGGAAGGGAAGGGAAGAAGGGAAGGGAAAAGATCCTAAGTCTTCCTGCTCTGTTACTACTAATGGAGACCATCCTTAAGAAACAGGTGCAACTATTAGAAAGTTAAAACTTGCTGATCCAAAGTTTTCAGAAAAACTCTGAATCATAACAACTAGAATTTTGATGCCAGCAGCATCCTAACAGTGGAGTGGAAGTGATTAAAACCAATCTTAATGCCCTCAGCCATCACTGCAAAAGTACACTCATTGCTGATTTGGTGGAGCTGAAAATATCACCCAATTACTTTATGTGGAAGAATAAAAACATGCTATACAAAACACAGAGTTCCTTAACTGAGTCTCAGCACAGCTACAGTATTAGAATTACTTATTTTCTGGTCATATACTCTGTGGAGTAACACAGATTACAAAATACGAATGATACTAATGTGGCCATCCAAAAAGCAAACATCCCACTGTATTTTACAGTAATCATATGTAGCAACACTGTTTCATGCTCACATAAAGTGAGAGATATTACTAAGCCTATGGAATATCAGCCAGTGCAATGAGCGCTGATGGTTTGTTCACAGCTCAAAAACAACTAACTTGTCCCATAAGAGAGCTTAGGTTGCTGTCGATTGATCAGAACCGACATCAGTGTCGATCAGATAATCTCAGACAACTGCCACCCCTATGATAATGAAGCATGTATGCTCCAAATTAGCTTTCCACAGAAGAAAGTGCAATAGCTATCACATGGATTGTACATAACTGCTGATGTGGTGGTCCACAAGACAAACATTTTATTACTTTCTTGCTACAGATTCCTTTGTAATATATACTGGCTTTGACAGCAGTATATGGATTGCTCCTACTGCAAGCAGGGCAGGTCCCAAATATTACACAACAGTAGCCAGACTCTCCACTCTCCATCATCACCATGTAGACTGGTCAAGGACTCACAATTTTGGCAAGTTTTTACTAGCTCTAGCTGCAGACACACATAGGAAGGGTGGTAGAATTAGGTACCGAATTCTACTGGCAAAAGCCATATTGCTCATGTTGACAGCTTGTCTACCTCAAGCCTGCCCTCCCTGCACAGTCACAGTCAAAGGAAACCTCACTCCTGTGGACGCTCCATTATCAAGTAGTAGACATGCCAGAAACATGCCAATGTGAGTTTTACCACAAAAGTTTTGCAGAGTTCATGCTATACAGTCTATACCACAGGTGGGAAAAATGACAGGCAGACCAGCAGGAGTCCTACTGTAAAATGGCCCATAAGCATCTTTTTCTTAATGCCTTACTTCTGCCAAGTAGAACCTGCATTTAAAAATGCAGATATTTTCTCCATGAAGTTACGTTTATGAAGTTATGCCCAAGCACAGCTATCTAGATACCTAGTTCTTACTAGAGAACTCCTTGGATTAGAGAATAACCAGGAAGTTTACCACTAGTCTTTTCCAACCCCTCTAAAACAAGGTGGTAGCTGCACATCTCCAGGCAAGACAGGGAAGTCACACAGTGAGAACATGTCAGGATGAAATGGTTTCTAGAGGACCTAGTACAATACTTCAACTTCTCCAGGAAAGGAAGAATAGGGGAGGAAACACCTTCACATATTCAACAAAACCAGTAGTATTGAAACTGTTATTATTAAATACATAAGCATTATAAAGACTAACCTAACGTTTTAGCATATATACAGGCTGAGTTGTTGCTCTTGGGCTTGCCTCCACGTTCCTCCACAGCTCTTCAGCTCCACTTGGAAAGCGAAGCAGTTCCTCTGAAATAGTAAAATGCAAACATCCTCCCTCTCCTGGGCACGTTTCACAGCCACGCTATGAAATCCAAGGTCCTGAGGGAAGAAGGGAAGTGTACTGCCCTGCACACGCAGCCTCCTCCCTCCGCCAGTAGAATTCCCTCCATTCAGTTACTAAATGTCAAATACACAGAGATCCATCCTCTCTGAAGGGTAACCCGTTCCTACATCACGCTGTATTGCCATCACCACAGGTTATGATGCTCTGGTACCAGCTATGATTTCCACTTAACACCCTGTCCCCTACCCAGAAAAAGAAAACCCAACAAAACAGTCCTGATTGACTTCGTGTATTAAGCACTTACAGCCTGCCCATAGTAATTAAAGTGATAAATGTCCCCTAAAATTTTGGTTTTCTCCAGAAGACTTAAAGTCACTCAGAGAACCATTTTAAGAGGAACCTTAAGTAGCTCACATCTACTTCTATCAATACGTTTCTCTACTGTTACTAAATCTAAATCACAGTGACACAGAGCAAATGGCATCAGGTTTAGGAGAAAAATCAAAGACCAGCATACGTGGTGCAAACGTTGCTGCTTCTGACCGCAGAGAACCAAAAAAGTTCCATCTGTGCTTTCATTGCTGCTTGCAGCAGTAACAGCAAAAGCATTACACGATACAACAGCAAAAGCATTTCTATTCTGGTACTTCTTCCCCCCCACCTCTTCTAACCCTGAAAAGAGTTAACAGGAAAACTTATTAACAGGCTATATATGTAAAAAAACCTGTAAGGTGAAAAGCAATAAGACACACCTTATATGTTTACATAAGAGATACATACTATTAAAAACCATAAAAATATAAGGTGTAGATGTAAATTCAGAAGCGATACTTCTTTTCTGATTTGCAAAACCTCTAATAAAGTATGCTTTATCTGAATTCAGATAAAGTACCCTTTATCTTCTCATACTTTACATCAAATAAATTGCACTTTAACCTAAGGAAGGGAGAACAACAGAGAGAAAGGCAGCATGTTTGAGGTTTGTTTTTTTTCCTAGATGAAGCCAAAGACTAGCAGGCGAGGAAATTTCTATTTCTTCTGCCTGCTCTGCAGCGCCCAAGGATCAAGTAAATACAAGCTTCAGAAATACCACCTTTTTGACAGACAGCCTGTGAGCCCTAGTCTGTTGCTTGCAAGGACAATACAAAATACTTTTCAACAATGAATCAAAAGGACCAAACTGCAATAAAGACTGTAAGGAGGTACACTAGGAGCAGAGATGAGCAGATGGGAGCAGCGTGGATATATGTGTGTATTGCCCCAATCTATTTACTTGGCACCACTGCATGCCTACGTATTTTTTTACATCACGCCTGTGCCAGAAAGTCTTCAAACTCAGCTTTATACACTTCATCTCCATGACTACGTGCCACACTTGTGTACGTGTACCATCATGTCCTTTCTTCTGGGCTTGGTTATCTTCCAGTCTCTCCCTACCAGCCTCAGGAAGCCTTAGAGACACTAGTCATAGCCAGTTCTTTTCGGCCTTCTCATGGTAAGCCACACTCTGTTTTGCCATGCGCACCTGCCCCACGGCAGCCTCTCGCCACTCTTCTGGGGGCACTCTAATACCAGGGTCTTCAATGGTTCCAGCCCACCTCTCAGGAAAGCCGGTGCTCAGGAGACAGGCTGGGGATCTTGGCTGCTCACTAAGCCCTGTCTCGTAGAAATGAGTAAGGGCAGCAACCAAAGGGCTTTACTTCATACATTCATAAAACAGTAAGATAGAGCAACAACTAGCAAAATGCTTTCAAATGTATTTTAGGCAATGACATTTATTAGCATACGGTGTTTGTTCCAATACATTAGGAAGACTTTAGGGAAGATATAACTTCTCTATCACTTACCTAACCCCTTCATATATATACCTAGGAAAACAAAAGCCCAACTATTTGTTTTAAAAGTTCCCCCCATCCGATTCTAGACTTGCTAAACATGCATGTTTAAGAAGCCTGCACATATAAAAAATGTATCAATCGACAGTTTAATGACAAACACGCATCAGATTACGAGGCTGGTGAAAAGAAGATGCAATTCATAGAGAGCCTTTACTGAGAACTCTATCACTTTTCCTATCTGCAAGCCCTCATGAAAAAAGCAAGTTTTCCCAAAGGTATGAATACATATCACGTTCTAATAGCTCAAGAAAAGGGCAATGGCCTTAGATGTTTGAGATTTCAACAGATGCAACAAAGGACTCGAACCCCTGAGTTTTTACTCCTGTCCCTAGAAAGCAGCATAACATCATATGGTCTGGAATATCCCTTGGGTCAGTTGGGGTCAGCTGTCCCAGCTGTGTCCCCTCCCAACTCCTTGTGCCCCCCCCCCAGCCTCCTCACTGGTAGGGTGAGGTGAGAGGCAAAAAAGGCCTTGATGCTGTGTAAGCACTGCTCAGCAGTAAGGAAAATATCTCAGTATTATCAATGCTGTTTTCAGCACAAATCCAAAACAGAACCCCATACTAGCTACTATGAAGAAAATTAACTCTACCCCAGCCAAAACCAGCACACAATCTCAAAGTCCAGGTGAGCACAGTTAATACTAGGAGATTGACAATTTAAAATAATTTAAAAGTTAACATTTTGTTTTGACATTGTAAATGCCATTTCTTTAGTCACAAGGAAGTTCCACATAACAAGAGAAAAAGAAACTCCAAAATCCCACTACCACTTTTACTTCTATTAGCTGTCCCTAATAAGTTGGGGTGACTTTTCTAAACCATTTTTATCCAACATTAAACTGTTCTTGTCCAGCAGAAATTCAAAAGCTTTCTTCAGACATTGACCAAATGAGTCACCCTGCAAGTGAAATAGTAAACACGCAATGTTGTCCTGGGAAAAGAATACTTAAAGTCCACTGTAACCATAAGAAAAGCTATTATAAATTATAAACATATTTTTCTTTTTTTAAATGGCAGTCTATATTATTAAGTATTTCAAATACTTGAAAACAAAGAATAAATGTCGTTAGCACCACTTATGAAACAAATTCTACTTCCTGGTACTTTACTTTTTACAATAATATCTCTAATGTACAGCGTGACTCCTCCCTAGTTACTTCCAGAATTGCTGCCTCATTCAGCTTACACGATGGATGAGAACTCCTAGATTAAATCAGATCTGAATGACTAAGATGTTATCCTGAAGAGAAGACTCATGTTACCTTGAAAACTTAAGTACAGAAAAGGGAAAGACTGTAAGGAGATGGTCTGTAATGAAAGCAGTGAACATCAGGCAAGGTTATTTACTGTCTTTTTTCCACCAGCCTCACCTCACTGTGATACTCTTCTATTTTTTTTCCAGAAGGATGGTTTGTTTTGGGTTTTTTTCTTTTAAATTACATTTTTCCTTTTAAATTACTCATTTCTTTATAACATGGATCTCCAGCAAAGGACTTGCTATGGATCCTCTTCTTTGAGAAGTGCCCAACCATGACCGCAAGAGAGTACCTAGTTGGATAACTACTGGCTTCAGCATTAGCGCAATACAGCCCAGAATAACGCACACTAAAAAGCCCCAAATCCCATGTCTATCACTCTAGCCTCAGGCAACTCCCTGTCCCTCTGTCCCGGTTTCCTCTTATGTAAAATTGAGAACACGCATTATAGGAAAGTTTAGAAGATTAATAAATTGGTCGTTATTGAGGTTTTTCTGTGTTATGATTAAAATTACCATTAAAAAAAAAGCTCATTTAGCTATTAATTCTTTACCATAATATAAAGAGAGACAGCGTTTGTAGGAAAAGTCAGTCTGTTTCATGAGATTCAATGACATTGAAGATTGGGTTTACTGGATAATATACAGTAAATAAATTATCAGGCCATACCTCAAATAATAAAACCAAACAGATTAAACAGCTACTTATATCACAGATGATCTTCTGTGGGTAGAAAAAGGGAATAGCAAAAACACAGTTTCATATACAGATTACATCCTACTTCATAGGCACAAGGACCATGCAGCAACAGTCCTACTTTCGATCTCTCTTAACCTCCAACTTTGCAGCTTGCTATAATTCTGTAAGCACAATCACTTAAAATATGTGTATTAAATTATACCGTTTAACATTTTCTACAACTAACTTTGTTGTTTCTTGATACTTACTTTCAACAGACAAAGTATATACAAACATAAGAACCAAAGACTTCTTGGCAACTGTAGATACAAACAAAGCAGACTGCAGATGGTAATGAACAATTACAGTTTTCTGGATGTGCTCATCACACCCCTCTTTCAGAGGCATTGATGCTTACAGCAATATAAATACTTAAAAGCTCTAAGGTGTCACATATTAAGTATGTGGGGAGATAACAAAAGAAGAGTTTAAACCTACTTATTTTTCTTACATGCATATATTTACAAATATATACCTATGTATTCAAACATGTAACTTCCAGTGTTCTTTAAACTTCCTCTACTGATGTCTGACCCCCTTCCCAAACTACAGCTGTTGCCATGTTCACTTTCCAGCATATAAAAAAAAACCAACCAAAGCCCCAAACCAACCTGCAACAGAAAAAAATCATCAGCTAAATAATGCAGGTTCTACCCTGGTTACATACTCGAGAATTAACATTTTCCATCCTGTCACGTAGAAGATACCCAGTCCTCAGGTTAAATAAGTTCTATGAAGATAAACCAAAACATGATGCAAGGGCAGGTTTTTCTTTTCCCTCTCCTGTCTCTAAATAGAAAAGGATAACAACCTGAAAACATAATGACTTGTGCAATGGCTTTCTCACATTTTGTTTTAGATACACTCCTAAATAGTTATGGAAAAGCAGTAATTCTAGAAAACTCTCTGATTAACCAGCCTTTAAACACCTATAGTTCATCAACTCATGGAAATCAGAGGGCAAAAGATACAATATATCTTCAGCAGTGATGCATTTTACACCAATGATACCTATTTTATGAGAGAAAAACTACTAAAGATTTAATGGTGCCAATTAAAGAAGCCAAGAGTTTGCATGGCTCAATGGCTGAGTCATAGACCTTTTGCCTATAATAGGTTCCATTATAGCCCTGAGCTCAAGCTGTGGGAAGAGGATCACAGATGAGTAACAGGAATTAGTATTTTTAAATGTTATTGCAAAGGAAGGTGTCCTTTAAGCATTACGCAGTTGCAATTCTAGCAGCAGTAGAGCAGCTTATGCTTACTCAGAATCCTAGTTTTAAATGAGATGCTCTGCAATTTGTGGACACCTCACAACTTCAAAACACTATCAAAGAAATTTAAGCCCATCAGTGTAAAGCCCTCACAAATTTAACCAGCATTTCGTATGCACTTCCGAACTTGGAATACTTCAGTACTTGTAATTTTTGTGCTATGTTATTACCTGGATTTTTGGTATTCATTTATGTTTACATAAAACAAGGTAAGACTGTGTAGCTGAAGACTAAATTAATTTGTACTTAACCATAGGATGTCTATAAACAACTAGTGCAATGTACAATGAGAAAAAGAAAATGAAGAAGTTGAAGTGCCTCTCAAGACGGTTCCCAGTAAACCCAGGGAAGTGTTTGTTCCATCGTACAGTATTGTACAAAATTCTGATCATCCACATCAACAATTAAACCTCAGACACAGGTATGGATTATCTTGAAGGAGAAGTCTAATGGGAATTTAACTTACTTTAGATAGATTGATATTTATGAAAACATCAGCAGATTCTAATACAGGAAATAAAAGAATTAAGATGGGTAAAATTGGCACCAGAGCAAATTGGGTATAAAACCAGTGACTAATAAATTTAGGACAGAAAGTCAGATGCCTGTTCCAACATTCAGAGTAATCTGATTTGGGTAAGAATTTTTAAAAAACAGGAGTACTGGCAGCAAAAGGCAAGTGTTCTTTAAAGTGAAGTTTGATAAGGTTACGAAAAGTAGTTCACAAGATGGCACATGTGACAGCTGGAGGCTCAACTCAATGGCCCAGACAATCTTTACAAGTACTTTGCTCCTAATAAATGGTGACAGCAAAAATGAACAGCAAAATCTTGTTTAGATCAAAAAATAAATGTATTTTAACAAATGTTATTTGGACTAACAAACACTGAACATACTAGTTCAGAAATGAGTTAAATATGCTTAGAACAACCATTTATGTTTAATTTCCTAGGGGAGGGAAATCTCTATTAAGCAGACTAATAGGGCTGGTAAGACAAGTTTCTCGTCACAGAAGTTTTACCTTCAAACCTGAAAAAAGGGGGGGGTTACCCAAAGTTTTTATAATTACACTGGTCAATACAGTCAGAAAAAAAGCCTCTTTTATAAGCCTTACTTCAGTCACATCCTCAAATCATCACAGCTATGAACGTGACTACTCAGATACCCCACGGAAAACCTCTGTGATTTCAAATGTTTGTGTTTGTAACACCGTCCTTTGACTAGAAATTGTCTTCATTCATATCATGATTGTCATACAAAATGCAACAGTGCTGTTTAAAACAGAAAGGGTTACTTTTTAAATAAAAATGCCACAGTCCCAGTGTCCTTTTACAATAGGTTTTCTATTCCCTGGTTTGGACAATTTTCCAAAAACAATGCAGAAGTAATTTTTCTTTTTTAGGTACTCTAGATGATAGAGATTTGAGAAAAGTAGAAGTAAGCCATTTGTGAAATTACTGGCAATCAGTTGTTCATTTACACAGTTACATTATTTAAGTATTAGTGATATACTTGTAAGGAGCAGGTTAGTGCAGGAAATGCTGCTACCCAGTTGTTGTTGGGCATCTGTCTTAACTTGCAACAGGAATACTGCAACTAAAAAGGCTCTCGAGAGAACTTCACTTCTTTCTAATGTGTTGGAAAACTTGTTCTTCCTCAAGAGCTTCCTACACGCAACATCCCTAATACAAGTGATCTGAATCAATGAGGATAAATGAAGGTAGAACAAATTCTTCCCTCAAAAAAACGAATTGTTTTCAATAGAAATTATCCCAGAGCTCCCAGACTAGAAGCCCCTGGCCTGCTTTGACAGCTCTCCATACCAGTTAATTAACAATGTAAACCCCTTCTCCCATCCC
Source organism: Aquila chrysaetos chrysaetos (assembly GCF_900496995.4). Classification (NCBI taxonomy): domain Eukaryota; kingdom Metazoa; phylum Chordata; class Aves; order Accipitriformes; family Accipitridae; genus Aquila; species Aquila chrysaetos. The sequence goes on from NC_044007.1 coordinate 40,801,941, forward strand.
CACCCATTGAGGCAATTAGGAAGTTCACAGGAATGCTTTGTTTTGGGGTAAGTTTGTACAGTTGGTGTAGAGACACTTAGAAGAGATGCAGAGGAGCAAGAGTTTTTATCTTTTACACCTACTAGTAAGTATATCAGACTTAAGCAGTTAATCACTGAAAGAGCAAGACAACCCGCAGATCATACTTCAGCTGCTTGCAGCCCAGGCCTTCCTGTATAATATACACTTCCCACCCACAATGTTTTCTTTGCTTTACTTATGAATACAAGCATCTACTTCTTCAGCATCTACAACTCAGAGAACATGTTCCCGAGTTAAAAGGAAATTACACTGATGAAGATTTCAATAATTCTATGTTTGTGACTTGCAAAAAATAACTCGGTGGTTTTCTAGGATTGAAGGTAGGTATTTTCATGTGCACAGCTAATGCTCCTTTTACATATTAGTCCTCAGTTCTGCACGAGAATTTTTGATTATCCAATTAGACATAGTATAAGCCCTTTAAATGCAGAAAGTTACTTTCTGAAGCTGCAGCGGTTATTCTGGATATACTAAAAAGACAAAGCAGAACAGAAGACTACACCCAAAGGCTTTTTGCCTTTCTGAGGACATACAAATGCACAGCAGAAGTCAAGCTGGCGTTCAAGAAAGCGTGCGGGAACTGAGGAACAAGCGGTGTTAACTCTTCTCAAGGGAGGGGAGCACCAGGCAGCGGTGGCGGGGACGGAAGAGGGAGGAGGTTTGCGGCCGCCTGTGTAACCCCAGGCGCCTTACCGGGCTGTACATTTCCACTCTGTGAAATGGAAACAGTGATCGGGTTTGCCTGCCCCGCCAGCTTATTCCCACTGACTCAAATTATTCAAAGGTTCTCCGATGGAAGAAGTTAACAGACATGGAGGGTACGTATCACAGGCTAAAGCCACCTTTTTCTAGCTGACAGGTTAGTATTAGTAAGCCAAACAACTCAGGTAACTGTGGTTTCATGCTGCCACTTTCCACTACGAGATTTGCAGCTCCACAGAAAGGCTCAGTTATGCCCAGCTCCCTTCAATCCAAAGGCAAATACAACAAGCATTTTTAGTATACATTCTCTTCAGTCTTTCCATGTCATTTCCAAAAAGGTGGCACCATACAATCCATTACTTCCAGGTGAGGTGAGGATACACCATCCTGATCAGCCAACACAGAACTCACCGTTGGGACACCCCCCTGAAGAGATCATAGAATGGTTTTTGGGTTGGAAGGGACCTTTAAAGATCATCTAATACAACTCCTCTGCAATGAGCAGGGACATCCTCAACTATATCAGGTTACTCAGAGCCCTATACAAGCTGACCTCCAATGTTTCCACGGATGGGGCATCTACCACCTCTCTGGGCAACCTGTTCCAGTGCCTCACCACCCTCACTGTAAAAAATTTCTTCATTTTATCTAGTTTGAATCCACCCTGTTTTACTTTAAAACCATTATCCCTCATCCTGTCACTACAGGCCCTGCTAAAAAGTTTGTCCCCATCTTTCTTATGAGCCCAAGTACTGAAAGGCCACAATAAGGTCTCCCCAGAGTCTTCTCTTCTCCAGGCTGAACAACCCCAACTCTCTCAGCCTGTCTTCACAGGAGAGGTGTTCCAGCTCTCTGATCATCTTTGCGGCCCTCCTCTGGACCTGCTCCAACAAGTCCGTGTCTTTCCTGTGCTGAGGACTCCAGAGCTGCACACAGCACTCCAGGTGAGGTCCCACCAGAGCAGAGTAGAGGGGCAGAATCACCTCCCTCGACCTGCTGGCCACGTTTCTTTTGATACAGCCCAGGATGCGGTTGGCTTGCTGGGCTGTGAGCGCACCTTGTTGGCTCATGTCCAGTTCTGCATCCATCATTACTCCCAAGTCCCTCTTCACAGGGCTGCTCTCAAAGCCTTCATCCCCCCGCCTGTATTGATACTGGAGGTTGCCCCAACCCATGGGCAGGACCCTTGCACTTGGCCTTGCTGAACCTCATGAGATTCACACAGGCCCAATTCTCACACTTGTCCAGGTCCCTCTGGATGGCATCCCGACCATCAGGCATGTCAACTGTATCACTCAGCTTAGTGTCATCTGCAAACTTGCTGAGGGTGCACTCGATCCCACTGTCTATGTCACTGATGAAGATATTAAACAGTACTGGTCCCAATATACTTTGCTTTATACTGAGGTGTAACCACTGCCATTTCAGACACCAGCCTGAGCAGACCCCATCTGAAGTAAGATCTACATTACAACACAGAACTCTGTTCTGTCAAATTTTTTTCCCATTGTTTTTATTTTTTAATCTGTAAGCCTCTAGTAGCGGAGATGTAATTCTCTTTAAAAACTTCCCATATGCATAATATTGCTTAGCATACAAACCTGCTCTCCTTAATCACCTTTCCCAGGCCACTTAAAGCATTCTGCAGGGGACTTCAGAGGTATACAGACCACAGGTTGAAACCACCAACTCAAAGAAATCTTAATGGATACACATGAGATACAAAACCAAAAGAGATCGTCAGTAATCAACTCTATTTTTCTCTTGGGGTGGGAAGACAGCAGTTCTCCAAATGGCCTTTCCTTTGCAGTATTTTATTAACTTCATCATGACAAAGTAGGCTTGAAATCACAGACTTCTTAGAAATCCTTTGATGTTATATATGCTGCCCAAGATCCATTTATGTCAAAGAGCCCAAGATACTTCTCAAGCTCTAGTTCTTTAGTCACAGCAACAAATGAAAAAAGCCTTTGAGTATGTTATCTATGGCATGTCACAGGTAGGCCTTTTCCCGGCTCCTCTAGTAATTGAACTAAACTAACAATTAAATCAGAAAGTGTCATTAGAACTGGAGGGGATGGGGGAGGGGGGGGAGGGGAGGGGCGGAAAAAAGAAAAGAAAAAAACCCGACTAAAACCACCACCTAGTTTTCTGTGGACAAACACCACACTTAGCAGTACCAATTGAGATAACTCTTAATTATAATGTCTAAATCATACTTTAGTTCTCCAGCCACTTTGATTAACATTGTTCTGTGAAACATTAAATACCTTATCTTTAGTGCAGATATCTTTAGTGTCCTACCTCCAGCCATTCTTTATGCAACCTATAGTAAAATGTAAAAATCACTACACATAGGTCTTAAATCAGACGTGCCTACAGCAATATCGGGTCTAAATTTTGTTTTATATTGTAACATTATATTATAACTGGAGAGCTGTGTCTAAAGCGACCCTTTATAACTTAGCCCTCATTGCCACTAACAGTTTCTGAGTTATGTTTTTCGGCGTTGCTGTACAGCGCAGCAGGGAACTGCAGGAACTGCTCTGCCGTCCCCTGCTCGCCACTACTGCAGAGGAGCACCTCTCAAGCTCACCCGACAGCAATGCTGGCAATGCAAACACGAAACAAGCAACCTGTGTCAGACAGCAAAAATTCCCTGAATCCCAGCCTAATAACTTAGTATTTCAAAGGAGGCTAGCAGAGAAAAAGACTTGGAACTAAGTAGTCTTCCAGTACTGTAGGTATTTATCCCTGTGTCCACAACTGACGATACTTGCCCCAGTAAACATTTTCAATATTCCATTAACAAACTGAGTGAGATACGAATAACAACTATAAAGCCCAAAGTTTTAGACTAGTTTTAATGACGACGTATTTCATATACAGTTGTACAAGTAAACTGTGATGTCAACTTTTTATGGTAAGGTGTCACTTTAAATTCAAACAGGCACTGTGTATTATAAGCCTCCCACTATATTTAGCAACAATTGGCTGGTACAGAAAGATTTCTTCCAAAAATAAAATAAAGCACTTCATATCATTCAACGCTCACATGTAAGGAAAATTACAGTATTATCACAGTTATCAGAGTCTTGCAGGGCCAAAAAAGATATGAAGTACCAGAATGCAAGTGGATGGAGGGCCATCTGGAGAGAAAGGAGATGTAAAAGGAGAGAGGAAAAAAACAGAGTTCATATTGACTACTGGATAGTAGGAAGTTTGTTATGAAGCTTGTTATGAGTCCTCTCTGTCTTTTCTTACAGGAACACTAAATTAAAAAATCTAGAAGTATTAATTTCTCAGTTACTGTGGCCAGTATGTTCTTTTGGTTGTGGGAGTTAGAGACATAATAAAACACAATTTAATTAGCACAATTAAAATTGACTAATGTTTTTCTGATTCAACTGATTAAATTATTCAGTCTGTTTTAAGAAAGAAGTCTATTGTAGGTGGGTATACCTTCCTTTCAGGAACTCTTGTGTTACATATGAAAATTTCCTCTCCGATTAAAATACCAAGAGTTTATATTTAACAAAATATAAAAAAAAATGAAAGAGGAAACTTAAGTAAGTGTTTGGCACTCCCTACAACACGTTATATCAATATAGCAAAGACACATTTGGTGCTGAATACTGAAGAGTAAGTGTTGCACTCTTGAAGACAAATACTTGCAATTTTCCAAAATTAAAAGGTTAATAATACTCCATAGAAACCCGCCAAGCTCCAGAAGTTAACATTTCTTGACGTTTAATTTCTACAGCAGCAACCCATGCAATATGAACCCACTCCCAGTTGTTCTTAATTTTTGTGCTTGTCCAGTGTAATACATAAGCTGCTGTCTCCTAAACTAGGCTAACACAATAAAACCACTGAGGAGGAGTACAGGAAAGAGTTGAATCCAAACCCTCAGTACTGATTCAGGGATGAACAGCTGGTGAAACAACAGAAGCAAAGAAACAAGGATTCCTCCCAACCCAACAGTGGCAGATCAGAGAGAGATCCACTTCTTTTTCTTCCACATCTTGTATACCTGCACTACTCTCGGGTTAACCTCTACAATCACCAAATTCCTACACAAGAAGTGGGATTTCCTGCTTTGAACTGTTAGACTGATCATGTCCGTCTTCTTGAGCTGCACCCTTAAGCAAGAACAATACTGGAAGGAGGAACAAGGAGAGCAGGGAGACGGCATGTTTTAGAGTAACAGATACCTGAGTAAGAATTGGAATTGGGGAGTTTCATGAATTTGGGTTTTGAATAACAATCTTTATGCCCATCATCTATATGTTCCTCTTCATAAACAGGGGTAACACCATTACCAAACTTGCCCAGTAACTAAGAAAATTCTGACTAAATAGGTGATATATCAAGGTCAGTAAAATCAGAAAGAATGCTGGTTCCAGAGTTTATAAATCAAACCCACACTCGGATCACTAAGCTATCCCATCTCCCAGTTCTGTTTCCTCAAAAAGACTAAGAAATTAATCTGAGTTTTATTTCTAACTTTTCATGCTTTTAAATGATTCTCTATGTTGAAGAAAAGAAATTCCATTCAGTGCTCAAGGAAAACAATTCATTGACAGATACTGGAGGCATCTTCCCTCATTTCAATGCACATGACACACATCTAACGAAACTGTGCCAAGCTCTCTTTGCTAGAAAGGGGGTGTTCTTTCATCTCTTCAATAACAAAATAGCTGCAAATACTTCAGTTGGAAGAGGAAAAAAGTCCTTCTTTTCTAAAAAGGAAAACACACCTCTGAAATCAAATCAGTCATTTATATTTGTGTGAAAAAGGGAACAAAAGGTGAGAGTTAAAAAAAAAATTTGGGAGAACTTGGAATGTAACCTGCCACTAATTCAATAAAACAAGACAAAGCTTTGAATTCTAACAGAAGTTTTAATTTATCAAAATTTGAGGGAGGACTCAAGGCCTGGTTATTCAGGACAAGTGCTACAGAAACTTGAGCTGTATAAGCGTATTAAAGGGCCTGAAAGCTCACTGCCAGAGGAAGAGGCAATCTCCATTTTCTCACACCAAGCATCTGCACTCCCACAGCACCAGCTTGGGTGATCTTGTGGTCGCACAGTGAAGAGATGCCAGGAACGCGACCTGGCCAGAAGCGAGCTGGCCAGATAAGCCAGTTCACCAAATGATCAGGCATGCAGATGGAGCAGGAAGGAGCTAAGGGTTCTGTATCCCAGACCTCAGCCACCTTTATTTGCATGGATTATTTTTTTTAAGCAGATTAGATATTGAGAGTTCTTCAGCTCACACAACTATGCCGGGAAGCTGTTAGCGGACTGTCTGCCCACAGCACGGTGACACAGAAGGTGCACCCCGAAGCAGTGTGCAGAGCAGTAACGGGCACCACTGTGCCTGCCGAACGGCTACCGCCGGCAAGGGATCAAGAGGCAGGCGACTCAAGCAGCTGGCGCAGGAGAGGTGGGCTGAGTCCCTAGACTCTGTCCCCATCTTAACACAGGCGTTGGCCGTTTCCTCTGTGCTCCCACCGCTCGGCACCGCTCCATCAGCTCAGCTTCGCCTGTCGCTGCCCCCTCCTGCCCACACTTCCTACTCTGCTCCCACCAGCTCCCAAGAAGCAGCTTCACCATCTCTAAACCACACCTGCAAACTTGGGAATATTTCAAAAGAAAGATCTGTACAAACAGATGCTTTAATCACCGTGAAAAATTCAAGGGTGTTAATCTTGCTCCTTAGCTACCAAACTTTACAACTCTGTTGACAAAAGGCGGCACCAAATATTTATAGATGGCATCTCTACAGAAAAAAAAACCAAGCTATTTGTTCCCAAAATCCAGACCACATTACCACCTGTATAATCCATATCTCTCCATACAATTAAAAGAACATTGATACCTAGAAAGCAAAGCTCTCAGAGAATAAAGAAAGGAACGGGAGGGGTACACATCCATTCTGACGCGTTGTTCAGGTGAGACCGTCCCTTTTAAAAAATTCCAGTATTTTCGTTTCATAATTGTTTGGTCATCAGTTCTTTCACTGTAACTCAAATGTGAAAATTCAAAAGTGAAAACCACTGGCTCACTGAACTGAGGGAGAAAACAACCTCTACAGACAAAAGTGAAAAATCCAACTTCAGAGTGATGGTGTCCCATCATAGTGGGAACTGAGACATTTACTCTCCCTGGAGGAAAAAAAGTGAGGATATTTACGCAAGTTTGTGACACTTGCATTCAAGATACAAGCAAAGGCAGATTAGTTTAGAACAAATGGATGCCTCAAATTCCACATGAAAAAACAGGACAGAAGACCAGGAGGAGGATCCGTAATAAAAAGGCAGGAAATTATTACTTCGCCTGCAACTTGTTCCTTATTAAGATTGCCACTGTATTTAATGAAATAACAAATAAATGTAAAAAAAATAATCAACCATTTCTCCTTTCATTTGCCCCAGTCTTCCATCCTTGTAAGTTATGTAGCTGATGATCATACAGACATTTCCCTATCAGCTTTCAGTCATGAAAAAAAAAGTTTCTCTGAAACAACAGATTCAAATTTGTTCAAATAAATATAAAATAGGAGAAAGTGTTCAGGCATGGGAAAATAAGATGATTGCCAAATCCCACTGGAAGTGACCATCAGCAGATAAGAATACTGTACTGAGGTACTTAACAGCAGCATAAATTTAAAAATATTTCTAGTTAGGTGATTCCTTAGATAATGCTAATGATTTCAAGAAAAATCACATTCAGGTCACCAACATATCATAGAAATGTTCAACATATTCACGCTGAAGAACAAGTCTAGTAACTCTTAAGCCTACAAAATCAGTGTGCTGATGCAGACTTGTGTTTTTATGCTAATGCTGCAAACTGGCTTTACCCAAAACTCTAGAGCAGGTAATTTAATGGCACGAATTACTTTCATCACAGTCAAATCATGGCACCTGAGGGAATAAGTATTCTTGAAGTTTCTTGTACATCCTCAACAGTAAAAAGGACCAAAAAATCCATAGCAAAACCATCTCAAAACTACAAGTCTTTGGCCCAAAGGCCTATTCACTGTAGAATCACTCCAACCCCTTATTTACAGAAGTACATATAGCCTTCTCAAGGGTGAGGAAGCAGTAAGCCTTTGGATATGTTAATATTAACTGTTAGACTGGAATATATCTGAGAGAGACCTGCATGTGAACTAGCTCACGGATGGATCAGGTTATCAGCGTAACAGACTATTCTACTCCACAGAGGTGAAATAACTTCAATACTTTTAACCAAAGGTAGCTTTAACGATCCACTTTTATTTGGGAAATCATTGTTAATTACATTGCATACATTGCTCAAATACAGGAGTTCTTCAGAGCCTCAACAACATACAGCAGAAGCCTGTAAACTTTTAAGAAAAATTTGCTGTTATCAGCCTTTACTTTCAGATGAATACTATGGATTTTCTTCTCAGGTTTTCTTTCATCACTCTCCACAACTTCTGATCTGGCCTAGGTTTTTTACATATATTTTACATAAATACACACGCACACACGTATGCTTATCTGTATATAAAAATAATATACAATTGTAATCAAGGTTCGGTATCAGTGTTTTTTTAATTCCATTTAGTCTGGCACCTTCAACAATCTTGCCAACATACACTAGTTGCTGGTCTATGAACACTTGGAAAGGGAAACTAGAATTTCTAGCGGCAGCCATGAGATTTTGCTGAACATGCAGCATATATGGTACCCCAAAAGACCAGCTACCAGTCACATGAAATAGCCTCTGTATCAAAACAAAAAGTAACGAGTAGTGTTTGTAAGTCTTAAAAAAAAAAAAAATGAAAAAAAAAATGGAGTTGTTCTACTTATTGACAGGAAAATAGTCAAAAAGCTAAACACTTAAAGGATGAAAAAACTAACAGTTCCCTCTGGAGCTGTGGGACATTGCTTATGAGTATTAATTATGGGAAAAATCCTAACCATCTGAAATGATACCATTTCTTACTAAGTGAAATTATAGGACACACATTGACAGATAATTGGTTATGCGAAGACAGAAAGGAGGTAAGTAAGGAGTCAGTCTCCTCTTACTACTCGTAGGCATTAAAACAATTAAATACCCAGGAGAAAGTCAACTTCATTTTAGTGTGCCAGCAGTAACTAACTTAACCTGCACTCTCTGCCGGGTTAGAGTATTGTGTCAAACCACTCCAGCTGATGGCAGTTTTCATTAATATGCCTCCCTATTCAGGTATATCCAAGTATAAATTAAACTGAGGCAGGAATACAGGGTTTGAAAATGCAGGAAGGGCCTGTGACAGGGGTGACCCAGCTGGTGACTCAGCAGGACTTTCCCTGCCTCTTCCCCTGCAAGGGAGGGCAGGAAATTTCAAAAGAATGTGTTCATACCAAACACAGCTATGAGTTACGATTTAAAGCAAAGTCACATGCCCACAGATAGTAAGGCCAGCAGAGCAAACCTGGCAGTAACGCACACAAAATGAATTCCTTCTCCACAAGAAGCTGGACACTGCAACCCAGCATCCTTCAACACTGTTGCTGCCCACCATTGAGGTCTATCATTTATTCAAGCATGGAGGCTACACCATAACTATTTGTCATTTAAGTATTCCTGTGCTTAACTATAAATAATGTAGATCACATTTGTGGAACATGATTAATGAACAGGACTCGAAACTTCAGCCCACACAGTAGCTGTGGGTAAATAAGAATTTCTGTAAAACAACACACCCAGGATAGCCTATTCTTGGCAGAGAGAACTCCTACACTTGCTCTATCACTAATAAAGTTCTCTGGAAATAATGATACATAAGAGCAACTGCATAGCATTAGACCCCCAGAGGCCTCTCTAACCTGATACCCCTCTCTGACAAGGTCTGTGGAAGAGTACAAGAACCAGACATGCACACAGTAGATGCACCCCAACAACAAACTCTCAGCCACTTATTTACGGCACAGACCTGCTGAACCAAATGTGGTGCTTTCATCTTTATCAAATGATGATGCATTTTTCTGCGCAACATCTCAGAGATCAGCATCTTAATGTGCAGTTCTGAGCTCACCACCTGATAATTTGCTGAACACCTTAAAAGAATTCAAGGAGACAAAAACAGGTGACAAACAACCCTTGTTTCACATTCACCTTCTTCATGCACCCGTATCACTCAATTTTAGAGGCTTTTACCATCTCTCTCCTTCCCTTCCCCTCTAAATCACCTCCCTCTGTGCTTTTTCAAGTGCTGCTGTATTTTCTGAGGCTGGAGGAAGGTACCCAGAGCTGCACAGCACTTGCCACATAGGGGTACCATGCATACACATAACAACATGGTAACCATCTTTGTTTTCCTCTCCGCTGCTTCGTAACAGTTCCTACTGTTTTATTTCTTTGACTGTCATAGCACATTTTCAGATAGCCATCTAACACCAAGACCCTATTCCTAAGGAGAGGGTTTTGCCTGTCATTTCACTGCCCAGGTACCACAGAATCATTTAGGTTGGAAAAGACCTTTAAGATCATCGAGTCCAACTGTTAACCTAACTCTGCCAAGTCCACCACTAAACCATGTCCCTAAGCACCACATCTACATGTCTTTTAAATACCTCTAGGGATGGGGACTCCACCACTTCCCTGGGAAGCCTGTTCCAATGCTTGAGAACCCTTTTGGTGAAGCAATTTTTCCTAATATCCAATCTAAACATCCCTTGGCCGTGCCTTGACTCACAGCTTACGGCCAAGTGATTGATATTCCTGTTGTATTTCCAATTATTTAGTTTCATTATTGTTAGGCTCTTCACCACATCTGCACTTGGCCCTCAGCTTTCAGTATGTTAACGGCAGCAGCAAATTTTGCCATCTGACTTTTCACTCTCCTCCAGATCATTTATGAGTATTTTGAAGAGCACAAGCTCACAAGCCCAACAGAGATGCCTCCACTGTGAAAACAAGCAAGCTACTCCTACCCTCTGCTTTGCACCTTGGCCGATTACCCTGCCACAACAGAACCCACCTTCCCATCCCATGGCCACCGAGCTCTTCCAAAAGTCTTTGGTGAAGAACGTTTCAAAAGAGGGCTTGAAAAACCAAGCACACTGACTGAATGTCCCAACACTACCATGGTTCTTATGAATCTATCAAACTCCACTGAAGCCAGCAACTCACTGCTAACAAGGTCCTAATAACCATGTCTAGTTTTCAGCTATTAATCTAAACCAGCTGAACTGTCAACCACCAGCTCTATCTCCCAGCCAAAATAATTTGCAGTTTTGCACACAAAAAAGAAGTAACAAGCCCTAGGAACGACACGGCAATTCTTTCAAGTTAAAAGCAAAAGAACTTCACTTTCCTTCCAACATATCTAAAAACAAAACAGTAATTTGGTTAACCACAAGTATTACAGCCTTCCCATGATAAGGCTAGCTTCAAATCACTGAAAAATAATTGCTAAGATGGCTTCTGTTGATTTAAAAGTACATAGTGATTTCCATTTTACTGACTGTATTAATTTTGTTGATTCATTTTATACAAATAAAAACAAACCAGTCATTTAAATAACTGTTCTTCAGTGAACAGTTTTCTGCCAACTGACACGAAGGGAAAACCACTACACAGACAGGCGAGCTACAAATTCTGTATTCAGTCTTAAGAGCAGGGGTTTCGCACATCTGTATTTTTCCCCGGGGGTCAGGAGGAGTTGAGTTTTCATTGACTTGAACAATATTTATTTCATCCAAACAGTTTTCAAGGGGGAAATGCCTGCCTGTCAAGAGTTTCATTACTACACTCAGGTCTCAAACTAATTACTTAATGGGAAGGTATGTTAACAATAACTTTTACAAATAAAAAGTTAACTTCTCTGTTCACCTACTTCTGTTATTTGACTAGCTACAACTGTCTGAATTACTGATTTTAATCAAATAACTTACCATGTGGTTTTCCTCTATTGTTTAGTTTCAGCACTTACCTTTGTTCAAGCTATTCATCTGCAGTTCCGAACTTTGTAACAGGATGCATAGCTCATTTAAGGGTTCAACTGTCTGCATTTTACCTCTTCAATGATTAAAGGGAAATAAATGTCCCAAGAACATTTAGCAAGCCTGTCCATTCTACAAGTAAACCTTCTCCTCCCAAACCACCTCTTGCTGCCAAAAAAAGGTGTACTGGATGGTCAGACGAAAACAAGGAATTAATGCCAGTGAAGAACACCACAGCTTTAGGGCACAGTCTATCTCAAATCTTCCCTTCCCACACCCCCACCATTACTAGTTGTGAAAGATCCCAGGGATGACGGTTTTTGTTCCTTTACTTAGCAGTCTTACGTTACCATTTCTACAATTTTCTTTCCAGTTTTTTCTGCTAGATGTGTCAGTTCTCATCTTCAGGGTAAAAACCACATCTCGTACATCTTTTTCTGATGCCCAGTCTTTCTGTACTGATTTCGCCGTGTTGTCATTACCCCCTTTCCAAATACCCGCTCATTCTCTTGCGTTTTTTCGTATAGTCTTGAGTTCTCTCCTTTCTCATTCTGCTTACCCACACAGTCGATAACACAAGAGGCATTGTCAAGAGCTGCTCTATCAAGGAGGAACACAGAACTCCACATGCACGCGAGAACTGTAATTCAGGTCCTCCAAACAAAGCCTGTGCATGAAGGTGGGGGGAGAGGAAAGGCCAACACAGGTATAACATTTCACACCAATTTTGAGGGGGGCAGGGGAGAGAAAGACGATCTTGAAGATATTCTTTGCCCCTTCAAGAGGAGAGGTTCCTCCTCCCTCCCAGAAAGACAGCGTCCTTCCCCTTGCCCAGCTTAGGCCCTTGATCTCCCTCCCGGGGCTTCCCCACCCTACAGCACCTCCAGCGCTCCCCCCTCCTCTCTTCCAGGGGGAATGTGGAAGCCTCTCCCAGCTGCTGAGCTGCTCCATCTACCACTCCTTGTCAGCTGCCTCTCTGCAGCGCATACATCTGATTCCCAGACCCACCTCACGCTGTGCGGAGCGGCTAACAGAAGCAGCCGGCAGGCAGCAGTGGAGGGGACTGCTGAGCAGCTGCTTTCCGCACAGGCCTGGGACACTGGCTAGGACAGCTGTTTTTATGATTTATTAAGCTTATTGTAGCATCGTATCATTATGACTGCATTCCAACAATTGTCTCCAAATATTTATGGGCAGAGCTACTTGGCATTAATTACTGACTGGTTTAAAAAAATAAAATTAAAACTCTGATATCTTGACCACCTATTCATTCAGTACCAAAACCTCTTGAATGATGACTGATAGAGCCAGAGGCAAGCAATGGCAAATGCAAAGATCTCAAAAGGCACTTTTTCAGCTGAAGCTTAACGTACTAGCATGTAGTCAAACCTGCTAAGCTACAGAGGATCAAGATGTTTTACTGTTTTTGGCTTTTAATTGAAAAGTGACGTGGAAGCAATACATTTTCATTGAAACCCAGCAGATCAGAGACTCAGTAAAATAAAACTTCTATCCTATTTGAGATTTCATTTAAGCCTCAGAAGATTTGATTTCAGACTACGATTCACACCTGCTGTCTTCTCCTTGCATAAACTGTTGCCCTATCACTTCCCAGTTGCACTACTTCGTGCTGAAGCAGTTCATCCTGAAAATCTTTTCACACGTAAAAATTTCAGCTTTAACTTAAACCCACAAAACATTCCCTTAGGATTTAAGGAAAACTCTGAGTTTGGCCAAAACAAACACATTATAACACACACTTCTTTCTCCAAGTTGCAAATACAAAAATTAATAGTTTAAATGACAGTTCTCACACATGCTTTCCATTTTCCCCCTCAAAGGAACCAACACGGAAAAAGAAGCAGGTATTCAGCTTGTCCTGTTGCTGTATCACATTTCGGTCTATCTATAACGTTATCCTGTAAAAATTACTGTAAGGACATTAGCAAGCTACCTGAATCTCATTTTACCTTCAGCTTCTATGCACCAAGAAAGACACATAACCAGAAACAATCAGGGAAGTCAAACAGGAGCAACTATTTTGAAACCATAGATCTTGTGTACCCTGAAACACATTTACAGTAATTTAAAACATTTTCTGCTCACTGGAAGTAGCTTACCTGAAGGACAGGCACTTTTTGTGGTGTGTTTTGTGGTGACTGGTGAAGCTGTGCCCAAGGCTGATGATGAGGATGTGGGGGTGGTGAAGACTGATGATGTATCCCTGGATGAGGCTGCATGGGAGGACAGGTTGGCATTTGCTGTTGAAAAGACTGCTGTTGACTAGGAAGCTGCTGGCCAGATATTAGTCGCTCTTGTATTGCTTGTGGATCTGCAAGGCCAACACCTGGACAACCATTTGGTCTCATGTGCCCACCCATCTCCCGTGGTGTTGAAGACATACCCATAAACGGACGATTCTGTTGCATGTTTCGGGGGCCCATATTCCTTTGTCCAATTCCCATGGCACCAGGGGGCTGGTGTGACGGCTGAGGATGGGGTATATTTGGATAACTGCCAACTTCCATTGGTATTCCAGCACTACCAGGTCTAACCTGTGGAGGAGGTGTACCTGCTGGATTACTCATTGCTTTCATAGGTGACATGGGAGGTGGAGAGGCATAAGTTCCCTGAGGCTGTGAAGGGTGCATAGTTTGCGTGTTCATTTGGTTAAGTGAGCCACTAGGGTGGATGGGTTGCTGGTGCATTAGTCCTTGACCACTGTTTGATGGAAATCCGACAGCATTTGGGTATCTTGGTACAGATTGATTCATTGGAGTGTTATTTGTAAGGCCTAAATTCTGATTCATCCCTGTATTATTAACTAATCCCTGATTAAGGTTACTGTAAGGATATCGAGAATACTGCCCTGAGTTGTTTATAGTAGGTGAGGGTACCGTCTGGCTCCGAGAACTAAAATTAAGTGTTTGCGGCCTAACAGCACCCTGCTGGGGAGGATTAGGGGAGAATCTGGGACTGTGGGCTACTGATTCTCCATGGAGAGCAGTGGGGGGATGGTGGTGAAATTGCTGGACTGAGTGTCGCAAAGAAGGTGCCATACTGGGATTCTGCTGGGGCACATGAGACAAGTGGCCAGGTCCTGAGGTGGCAATGAAAGGGTTTCCCTGATTGAGGCCTTCTTGGCCTTGAGAAAACTGGTTCATCCTCTGCTGTTGCGGCTGACCATGCTGCTGCATTGAAAAATCACCACGAGCCATGTAGTTTCCCATCTGCTGCATGTGCTGAGGATGGCCCTGCCCGGGGGGTCCGGAGGGTGCCTGTGGCGGCTGTGTCGGTTGCGGTTGCTGCTGCTGTTGCTGCTGGTACGGTGCTCTGATCTGGTCTGGCACTTGAACTGCCCGTGGTCCCCACATGGAGCCACTGTCTACGAAGGGTTGCCCGTGCCTTTCGTTCTGCATGCTGGGATAGACTCCCATCTGACCACCAGCACCACTGCCGTGAGGAACCTGAGGAACTGGAGGGTTGTGATACTGTGAATGAGGAGACGCTATACCATTCCCAGGGGCATTGCTTATCATCCTGTTCGGCTGATCCATCAGGTGCATTTTCTGCTGTTCGTATTGATTATAGTGATCAAAATGGGTCAACTTGGCTTGATTTTGATTTGCAGGGGGATGATGAAGAGATGACTGTAAAGAGGGAAATCCTTGATCCATGGGCATTTGCTGCCCCATAGGATTTACTGTATTTTCAGGATATCCACATTCTCCAAGACCTTCCAACCCTTCACTGAAAATATTCCCATCTTCTCCAAACAGACTCATCATTCCTGGATCTGCCATCTTTTTTCAGCACACAGCTCCTCAGAGCTACAACTAGAATGCTAGTCTGTGCTTCACCTCGGCGAGGTGTTTTGTCCTCAAAGCCTTTAATCCTCAACTAATCTCCTTCATGTCATTCCATATTTCCTTAATTCTTTTGGACCACGCAGTGTCAGGCAAAGTCTGGTTACTGCTCCTAGAAAAAGTGGGGGAAGGGGGAGAAAGAGAGGAAGATATTGAAATAAATAATGTCAGGCAATATAAAGAAAACATACTTGACTGTTTTTTAGACAATGCTAGCTAGTTTCAGCCCCTGAAATACATCTTAAAAATCTATTTCACTTTATGAAGGATTCATTAGCTTTATCAGAAGCTTTATTATGATAGAGAGTTAGAAAGCAAGCAAAACACTAGCCTTAACCTTAAATTAATCCATTCACTACACTTCCTAGTGCTCCTTTCTTGGGTGGAACAGAACAAAAGAACACAACATGCAGCAGCAGCAGCTGCCACAGCAGGTAGGCAGATGTATGAATACAGCCAAGCAGCCCATCTGCCGAACTAAAGCCCTGAAAACGCTCTAGTTACCAACAGCATGTCCTTAACCTTATTCCCTTGAGCTGTGTAATCAGATGAGCAAGCAGAAGCGCCAAGTCCTATGATGGACTAAAGTTAGTTATACAGACAACAGATTTTTCAAACGCACGCAGAGATGACCCTCTAAAACATACCAAACTCCAAGAGTTAGCATTTAGGAAGAAAAAAAAAAATATTTTTTTTTAAACGCACCACTTGATTTAATGAAGTTGTAAACTGAAAGACATGACGCTTCATCCCATTTAAGCAAAACTATATGCTCAGTTTGTGTAAGAAAATTAAATTCAAAAGCTTCATTCTATGATAGGGTAGATTTCTCAAATCCATACCCTAATTTCTCTCATGATGATAACAGGGAACACTATCATTGGAGTCCATTATTCATCTTCAGGCAATCATGCTACTAACTGCAACTACAGCACTTTAGAAGACCTCACTGAAGTTTTATTCTCTCCAGAATTATAATCTTGAAAACTCACTCAGGCGAATAAGTAAAGGCAAAAGAATTTAAATAATAAAATGCTAACCTAACAAGGTAGACACTTGACTTGGGGGAAAAAGAAAAAAGGAACACACAGTAACAGAGTAGATTCAGAAAAGTTCCCATTTAGGTTTTTCACAGGGAAGACTGGCATGTTCTGAAATGTGTCCCCTGTCCTCTCCCCGCAACAACTCGAAAGAGTTTGTTTGGATCTGCTTATTATGAACAAAACTAGTCTAATGTCATCTTTCCTTCTTAAGATCAGAACTTTAAATGCTATGTCTTATATCTCAAAATAAAGTTTAAGACAAGGAAGCCTATCCACGTAGCAAATAAAACCAACTATTTTTGCATCTTTGTCATAATTTAGTAGCGACTGTACTTGCAGATATCAACTTGCCCTTAATCGGTGATCACAGAAAAGATTGACGAGTTTGCACTATCACATCTCGCATTTGGTTGCAGATGAGGGATGCTTTCAGTCACTTTGGATGCAAAACGCCAGGCCAGACTATTTTAACTAAAGGCAATTTGTCCCAGACAAGTTTTAGGGATAAAGTATCAGCACATTTATTACACTTTTTGTAGCCATTGTCAAGAGGACCTTCTACAGCATGAAGCAGAGGGCAAGAGGAAAAGCGTAAGCATTTATCACTCCTCTTAAAATAGCATTTGAATGTCACCTTTAAAACCACACTCTTAAATCTCTTTAGTGCTCAGCTGGGATATTAACACATATTTCTAAATCACTTGGGGGTAAAGTCCTATGAGCCATCTTATATCTCTAATATCTATTTCTTTTGATTCAATTTTCTTTATTAAGCAGAAGCCATCTGTAATATTTACCACCTCAATCAGTTCATTAAAGCACAGTTAAAGAAGTTTCAACAACAAGGCGAGAAGGAGCCTCCTTCACCAAAACAAGTTTTTGGTATTAGACTGCTCCAGAGCAGACCACTCCATCATGGTGAAGATCCCTCCAGTGATTCAAGATTGCTCGAGGACTTCTGACACTGCTACCTTGGCTGATGCACACTGCCATCAGGAGCTGGCAAAGCTGGACATCAGTGTGCACTGAGAGTCTCCATCTAACGGAACAGTCTCTCTGCTTAGAAACGCTAAAAAGCATAGTGCACAGATACTGTTACCTCCCAACCGCTGATGTAATCTGGGCAATATCAAACTTGAGCCAAGTAAAGGATCTCACCCATCAGCTAACCTATTTACAGCCACAAAATTATGAACAAGTAAGAATTTTCACTCATTTTATTATATAAATCATGCCTACTAAAAGAACCATTTTTGACAACAAGCGTGCTCTACTCTCCTGAAGCACTAATAAAACTTTGCAATAAAAGTAACTGAAATCTACATAGAAGAAGAATTCTCTTTGCTATCTGTTATACACAAGCTAACAGAGCATCTCTAGAAACAAGGTTTCCAACATCAAGCATGCATTTGAATCATACTGCTTCATTTACTGTTTTTCAGCTGACAGGCTTCCAATAAAATTCAGGCCAGAGTCAGACACTGATAACAGTCAACATCGGCTCTTGCCAAACCTTCTTCTACTTCCCCAAATAAAAGTCAGACCTCTGATGTGATATATGGCTAACAGCACATGTTGAAGAATGAAAGACAGTAGCAGCTACAGCCTGATCAAAATAAATCAACCAATGTTTTGATAAAGAAACAGTCAATATTGGAATTACCTAATAAGCTCTCAACCTTCTACGCTAACAGGGTAGATGTCTTCTACATAGTTAAGCAAGTCATAGAGTCACAGCCTTATTTTAAGTTGCAATCATTTCTTTGCTGCTTTCACTACAAACAATGTATATTCTCTGCTTAAATCCTCAAGGTTGGTTAAAAAAAAAAAGCCTACACACAAAGGCAGGACCTGCATCAAACAATAATTCTAGCTAAAATATTCAGTAAGCGCCACTGTTCACTTGCCCAGGAAAGCAGACATACTAACAGCAAGACTGACCTTGATAAACTCAGCTTCAAGCCTTTTTTTATTAAACAGTTTAAAAATGAGTTTGTGCATCTTCTTCTCTACTATCCTATAAGCTAAAACCAACAGACATTCATGAAGCAGTGACTATTTTCCAGGTACAAAGGAGAGAATATATGAACCCTTAGCAAGGCTGATTGCTGAATAGAGTCTGAACGTATGAAAAGATAGTGAACTTTTTTTTTTTTAAATCATCTTAAACAAACTACATAGATTCTGCTATAAAATTCTATAGCTTTTCTTTTCCTGAACATGAAAGATTGCGCCAACAAGACTGAACTAAAGAGTGAACGAATATATTTCCTTAAGACTGCCTAGACAACCTATTTCTGTTCAAAACAATGGTACGATCCCAACTACCAGAACACAGTCAATTGCCTAACAACCCTGTTGTCTCAACAGACAAAGCTTACATTTACTCCAGTCTGCAACATTCCAGTCCTAAACAGCTAGATCTCAAATTTAAGTAGTAGTTAACTATTGCTCAATTTAATATTTCAGAGGTACATGGACTCAGGAGCCTTGGGCAGCTTCCCACTTTTATGAGTGGAACTAAACTGGCTGCTGCATACACATAACCTGATCTAGGGCTGCAAACACTAAAACCTGAACTTCATTAGTCTTGCCCCCAAAGCAGCAGATCCAGGCAGTCAAGACCAGGAAGCAGCATGGGCATCACACAGATGCATGTGCTCTCCAGAACACTCCCCTCACATTCTGCTGTTCAGAACAACTTCTTGTAAATCAACAGGTTCCTCGATTCAGCTCTCAATCCTTCTATAGAAGAAATTTAGCAGCATTTCTTGATGGCCATGCAGCAAGTAAACTGAATAAACAGAACGTGAGAAGGCAACTAATACTGCCTGCTTCAAGCTTTGAAGTGAGATGTATCACGCACAGTTGATATTTTTACAGCTATCAGTTGATATCTCAGACAAAACTCTTAAGTACTTGACAGACACAAATGAAACAGTTACTCATATAATGGAACTGTGCACCTACAACACAATACAATAAACGCTGCAAATACTACGCTATTTTGAAGAACTAGGCTAGAAAGACCTCTTATGCTAAAAAAAAAGCCCTGCCAAAGGTCATTTTGAGACTGAAGCCTCAAAATGTAGGATTAAACATCAGACTACTAAATCTGCATTTAAACACTGCATATTTAAACTGCTTTTCAAAAGTGCTAAGCTCCTACTGGCTGTTAGGGGTAGTAATTTAAGCATTTGCCACGTGGAAGTAGATGACAAATGACAACAATTAAAGTCACATTCTTATTTTATGAACAGAGGAAAACTTCATCAAAAACTTTCATAAACACATATAACACCCTGACAACATAGGAAAAGTGAGATGGCTGATGAGACTTCTACCTTTCAGCTCATTTACCCACTGAGCAAACAGCACTGCTGATGCCAGGGCAGTTATGCAAGTGCCTGACCACGTCTGTGGGAAGCACGCCTAGTCTCCTGCGTGTTTAATGCTTAGTTGTCATTGCTGTCACAGACAACTCTTCAAACATGGTACATTCCTCCTGCATGTAGATTAGCCAAAATAGAAGAGCAGATCCGTAAAGTGATTGCAACATGATTTCTGACTGTAACTTCCAAAGAAACTTGGGTTATCTGAATGCCTAAAGACACTTTTTTTTCCTTCATATAGAACGCTTTCCTAGTATACACTTCACACGGTACAGCTGTGTTAAAAATTAAGTCCGTATAGCTCCTATCAGATCAAAGGACGTCAGGAATCGCGTTCCCCCCCCCGCCCCGGGAAGAGGGAGATGGCACTTGCAAGGATGAAAAGAATGACCTCACACCCTTCAGCAATATTCTGCCTTCAGTGGGAAGAGTCAGCAAATATGGTATAAGTATTTCTGAAAAGTTTAATTTCACAACTACCTTAGTAAAATTCAGTTACTTCTTTACAGAAACACATCCTTACAGAAATTTGCAGTGGCAAATTTAAGGCAGTCAGTATCTCTTGTTAAACTAAGAATTAGGGGAGAGGGGGGGTGAAAACCTCACATGCCTTTCCTCAAAAGTCACAGGTTTTGCCTATGTGCAGCTAAACGCCATGAATGCTATTCAGTAACATCTTTTGGGCACGAAATCCATGAAACCATAACTTTCCCACATAGAATAGTTAAGCAGAAGCCAGACTGCATTTTATTTCCTTAATGCATGATGTACTTTGGCAAAGAACAGGCTTTTACAGAGGCAACTGAGGGCACAACAGCCTTCGAATATTTGGCAGCTTGTTGCTGTCAAGCAGCTGATGCAGGAATGACCAGCTAGAGTTCAGCCTGTGCCACACATTTGGAAACAATATCCTACGTCATTCAAGTTCACGGGAGCTCTCAGAGGAGACCACAACAGCATCAGGTAGGAATACTCTGATGCAAACCCACCGAGCCTCGTTCTTACATCACACGCGCCCGTTGCGAACAACTTCTGCGTTTGCCGTACCAGTTGGGCTGCACACTCTTTTCCTAACGCAGGGCACTGCTAATTTTAAGTCGGCACCTATAACATTAAGTAAGAAGCCTCAGCACGTCTTTTCTTTCCAGTCCAGAAGAAAGAGGGGAAAGTTCATAGCTATTTACTAGAAGTACGTACTTGGGAGGTTTTTAATGAGGTAACCAGAGGAATAAAAAAAAATGTTTTTCACGTTTAAGTACGTTACAAACACGAGGTGGGAGGCGAGGGGGACAAGCCCAAGCCAGAAGCACTTCAGTTTCAGTGTTACGTAGCCTGGAATTTTAAGAGGCCTTTTTTGGTCACACGACCACCCTCTCTCCCAACACAAGTTTAAAATACAGATGTGAGGAGGAGGAGGAGGGGGTTTATCTAAAAATAGTCCTAGATGAGCAGGAGAAACAACTGCAGCCACAAAAATATTTCAGGAACACTCTTTAAAGCATTCGACAGCAGTGTTACCTTGCAAGTAACTCCACGAAGGGGAAGAGTAACCCTGGAGGAGGTTTGAACCTCGCCAGCGCAGCCCACACAGCCGGCAGGATTTTCGGTTTCGGCGTCGGCCGGGAGCGGTTCGCGGCCGCCGCCCGCCCGCCCGGTGCCAGCTGCCGGGCTGATCGGCGGCGGTGCGACGGTCAGGCGAACAAAAAGCCGAGGCAGGGCCGGGGGGGAGGTGGTGTCAGGGAGAAGACTTATATTGTTGCCATCAGTCACCAAGAAATCTCCCAGCAATTACATTCTCTTATAAAGCTGACACTAAACCGGCCGGGGGATTCAAGAGGTGGGGCCAGCGGCGACCCGCTGAGGCGCTGAAAAAACACCCCGCGCAACTGATTACTCTTGTTAAGGGCCATGCTTTTTGTGCACCTACTGCAGTTGTCACTGATTAACCAACTGATCTGGCAATTTCCTACATTCTTTTGCATTTAAAAAGGATCTGAGAGGCCGAGAGTCATCCCCTTTCATATTCCGGGGGGGAGTGGGAGGCTGCGCCCCGGCCGGCCGCCTGGCTGGGGTGCGGAGGGGCCCCCGCTCGAGCAGGCCCCTCTCCTCCCGGCTCCGCCGCCCTCCTCCCCCAGCCCAGGCCTGCCAGGCCTGCAGCTGAAAATAATTTATCTGTTCGCTCTGCCGGGCTCCCGGCATATGCGATCGGGAGGGAAGCGTATCCATCATGAATAAACTTGAGCACAAAGACAGGCTGAGTGTCACAGGATACAGAAGGGCAGAGGTCGCCGCAGCGAGCGGGAGGGTTTGCGCAGGGCCGGGCCGGGCCGGGCCGGGCCGGGCCGGGCCGCCTCATGCAACCTCCGCACGGCAGCGACGGGCCGGAGCCTTTCCCGTTTTTTGTCACATCCCCTGGAGTAAACAAAGCCCCGCACGGCCCAAGTCACAAAAAAACCGTTGTCAACAACAAAATAATCGGAGACGTGGCGAAGCGCTAAGAAAAACGGGGCCTTTTCCGTCTGCTGGAAGTAGCTCGCAGTGTTTACACCCGGAAAGCTGGGAATTGTAAAAATTCATGAGGTGGATACTCAAATGTTTCCCAGGGTTTCTGAACATGTGATTTTCACTGAAATGTATTTTTTTAATCACGGGCAGGTTTTAAGACTTAATCGTATCCCAAAAGGCTATTTCCAGCTATAGAATTATGAGTGCTTTAAAGTAGCCAGACCCTATATTTTACTTTACCTGTTATAAGGCCAATACAATCATGTTTCATTCATAGTTTATGAAGTCTGAAAAACCACTTGATGAAATTACAGTCTACCGATACCACACATGGTATATTTGTCCACATATATTCTATAATCATTTCAATTTATGACTTGTACTTAAGAGTCATTTTCCTGTACATGTGTTCTTCATAAATACTGGTAGATCACAGTCTGCGCTTGTACAGGAACCACATATCCACACTCATTTCTGTGAAGATAAATACACCGTCTACATCCAAAGTGAAAAGCCAGAGTTTTCACAGAACTAAAGAGAACATATTTCAGGATTGTGGAACAAAATGGTAGTTCTCCCTTACGCTCTTTACATGTGGCAAGATGAATCATCCTACATCTGAACTGAAGCCCTCACCCAACTTCCAGTATTTACGATAATTTTTGTCCAGTACACTTAAGCATACTGTCTTAAACCTTTCAGCAAAGAAAAAAAAAATTATTATGTATTACATCAGGAAGGGATTACAAATTATCTTTTAAAGAAAAAAAATAACATCGATGTTTTATAAAGTATTTTAAATGAAATCACACATGATCTATTGGATTTTGCAAATCTTAACTTTCTGTTAGAAGACCGACCTGCAGTACCAGACTAATTACATATTTTATCATATACAATAGACTAATTAAAAGAAGCGTTAAATTATTTCACTAACTTAAAGTCCACCGTAAAGGAAAAAGGAGTGGGGAGAGAGGGGTGTGGAGCAAGACAGTACACTGCAGGACACAATGCAGTAGATGGGAGTGCATAGATTTCAGGAACCTTCATTTACTGCCTGGACCATTAAGTAGGTCCAATAATGTCCCACAGAATACGGGGACAGCTGAGAAACAGGACAGATACCAAAAAGACATTCCACAACTACTGTTTATTGGACTACTTATTTGAGTTTTTTATTTGTTTGTTTTAACAAAATTAAGATAGGCATCTGGAACATCCTATTGTTTTTTTGAAGAAGGATATGCCAAAAAAAGGTGGTTTATTCTTGGCCTGTGGAATGGAAGCAGGGTCCTGCATGTACAAATGAAGTTTGATTCTTTTGGTTTAAGAGTAAACAAACTGCTGCGTTCAAGTTCACTTAGACGTGGAAAAAGGGTGCCTACACAGTATAAGCAATGGTGCCAGAAGTTATAAATTGGCATGGGGACTGTCAGATGAGTGCAACCCTCATCATGCATTGTATGCAGCGTGGCTTATCTTTCCAGGAAGGACCAAGCTAGAATACTTTTCCTCTATAGAAAGCAGGGGAGAGTCAAAAGGCAGAGAACCCAATTTTCTTGTGCAAAACTTTAATGGATCTCCACTTTCTTCTTCACAAAGAAGAAAACTAACTGGGGTATTTTTAAGTGTGTTGCTTAATTGATACGCACATCTAAAATTACTCCAATATAGTTATGTTCAAACAAACAAAAAAAGCCTTCCAGGGAAAAATTTGTCATCTAAGATTTTAGAACTATGCAATCTCACCCCCCTTCTCATCAAGATTTTGAAGAGCTTGGAAGTAGCTTGCAAGTCAAAGATAATTACTGACCTAGTATCCAGAGCCATAGTCATTCAAGCTATTGCAAGCAGTAGGAACAGCTGACATTCATCCACCACAAAATCTTTACACCGAACAGGAAAGTTCTTAAGCTACCTTCAATCCTCCACAAGCTTTTCAGAGACTGATGATGAACATACAAGAGCAGTACTGCATTCATGGATAAGATAAGAAAGGAAATTTTTACTTATCTGAAACAAACTTTGAAACTGGTTCCATTTCACAGTAGGTAGCTCTCCCTTCTCTCAAAAAGCAGGGCTAAAATTAACTTTATAATAGAAAGCCTAATGATTCACATTCCATTTAAATTTACCTTTCAAGCGTATCAATCTTGCTGCAGCATCTACAGAGGACTAGAAACTTCCCAGTCCTTTTAAATAAACAAACAGAAGAACAAACCAAAGAGATACATTCCCACACTGCCCTCCCCTCAACAAAACCAAAGATTTATTTCTACTCACTGGAAACCTGTGAGGTTAAAATTTAGTGTAGAGGGTTTTTTTGTTTTGTTTTTTTTCTGAAGTAGGAAAAGCAAGCAAATTAAATGTGGGAGCAGGCTGACTAAAAGATTGGAGTACTATTTTACAAGTGGAAGAAATAGGAAGGTTTATTTTGTAGAATCATAGAAAGGTTTGGGTTGCAAGGGACCTTTAAAGATCATCTAGACTTTGGAAGAGTTTCTACTGCAAGCTTAGTTGGACTAGCAATTTCTTTATTTTGTGTTTGTAAATACCTGAAAAAGTGAAAGTCTGACCCATAAGATGGCTCATAAAAAACCAGTAACAAGCAAAAACAATTAAGTAGCAAAGATCCCAGAACAACAGAATTCAGTACTCTTAAATCAAGTACTACATGAAGACTGCTACCATACAGATTTGTGTAACCAGCCAAGTTTAGAGCTATTTTACTTACTATTCAGAGTCTGGTTGTCAGAACAAGACCTGCAACAGCTAGTGTATTACCTATGCTCCAGTGCCATGCAGAAACACTATTAGGAAAATCTTCATTCTGTCAAGGGTCAAAAACCTGCTAGTCAAAGGTGAATAAACTCAAACAGCTAAAACATATTCCTTTGCTTACAAACTATGCAGAGAGAGAAACTGGAACAGGTACAAAGAACGGGGAAGTTCCAGTGCTAAACAACACTTCCAAATTTATTTTCTCTCTACAAAAAGACTCATTCAGAATACAACAGCCATCAGAAGACTAAAAGCATGAACCTCTACACTGTGTTTTACTTAAGAAGCAAACAGTAAATAGCATTATTATAGCATCCTTACTACATCAAGAACTATCTTGATGGCCTGTCTTTCTAAATTAGCATGCAAAGACTGAATAATACAGTGCACAGCTGAGGAAAAAGTATGGATGAGGCTCTGCTAGAGATCAGTTGATTCAGGAGGCATAGGAATCAGTGGCAGATGAAAGGCTTAAGTTGTATAAGCAAATATCATTTGCACCTACCGCTGAGACTAGGGTAACTTCTTCATTAATGAAGCAATAAAATCTAGCTCCTTGTCCATCCATTCCCATCCCCCCCCCAAGTTATATATACTATATAAAACTAGTTAGGAAAGTAAAAGTACTTAGAAGTACTTGAAAGGTATGATGAACTGCCTGTTGCCACTAATTAAACCTCCACAATGAGCTTTCCTGACCAACTTTTTACAGCACCTTTTAAATTCCTGTATCCAATCACAAGGCGTCATCCTAAAATCTAAAAGAGGTAAGATCGTGATTCTTCCTTTCCTACGCTGCTCAGCACCTGAAATCCATGTACCTCTGTGTTTTCAGACAATGGTAATCTCTGAACCCAGTTTTGAAATAAAAGCAAGAGAAAAGACCACCTCAAAAAAGTGTATGTTATGTCCTCAACAGAGACTGCACCTTCAAAGCAAAGCAAGCAATGAAACATCTCACCTCATTTAGCAGCCAGTCATCAGAATCAGGTCCCCTTGGACACTGTATACCAGTGTGCCAAGCTTGGACAAGAAGGAGTTGTTGAGGAAAAAAATTTTATTTGAGAAACTTGAGTGTCTTACCACTCTAAAATACATGAAGACTTAACTCGATAGACTGATTTTTCTACCACTTGGCCTTTGCAAAACTGTTAAGGGGGCTCTTTTGTTTTTATTTCCCTAAAACCCAGGTCTTCACTTCTCAGTTTCATGGATGCTAACAGAAGGACTTAACAGCAAGTGCACCTTTCGTATATCCATAGCACCCAATACATTCTGCACATCTCTGCAAATTACTCAAAAACCAAAAAGAGAATGAAGAAGCAAGACAGATACTGGGACCAGCTTAATCAAGAGATGTCTGCAAGGCAGTAGCAATAGCAACAGCTGTCAACCAGATTTGTTCATCAGGATTGTCAGGAGTCCCAGCCTGCTTCTGAGCATCCAGGTAAGCCAGCTGCCACCTTCCCTTTCAAACGCACCCCTCACTAGCCAGCCATGCCTCTCTCATGGTAAGCTTGGGTTACAGCACAGGCTGCACTCTCAACGTATTCAAAAAACGTTACTACCAAAACCCAGAAGTCTTTATTTAAAATTAAGATTTTTTTTTTGTGTGTCTTTTTTTCCTCTGGGGAAGACTGCATTTGTGTTTGATTTGTGGCTACTTATAAAGTAACTTTCTAGGGGCAGGCTAAGTGAAGGTTTTATTGAACAAATTCTAAGCCTCAGACTTGACAATATTGACAGTCTCTTAACAAAAAAGAGAATATCTGTAATTATCCAAAGCCATAAATGGCATCAGACTTATTTTTCTGATTATTCAATACTACGCTTTTAGGCATCTGCATTTATAGAAGCAGCAGTTAGGTGTTAGCAACATTAAATGCTAAATGGTGTACCTACTCTAGTAACTCTTCCTGACACCTCCATATAAAATGAATTTTCTTCAGAAGGAATGGAACATGCTATGAAACAAGAATTTCCTCTCTCTATATAATTCTTTTATTAAATAGTAATTGAAGCATTATGTAAAAAAACCCCCAAAGAACACCACCACCACCATCCGCGCCACCCCCCACCAAACCAATCAAGAAAACCCAACAAAACTACTTCAACATCTGTCTGCTTAAAAGGAAAAACTCCCCTATTCTTTAGGGATCTCAAGATTGTAAGCAGCATCACATACAGGAGGGACTATTAAATTTTTTCACAACATCAAGATGTTCTTCTAAGAAACAGGCTAAATCACTTTTTCTGTCTACAATAAACATGTAATCAATTTAGTTCATTTAAACCAGGAGTGAGCTCCATACTATCGGCCTGATCTGCAAATAGCCCTTGTTGATAGTCTGGGAATATGAGATCATTGATATGACCATGACATACTACTTTACCTGAGGATAAACAGTTAATTTTTCATGTCTTACACCTGTTCCCTATGTCTTCTTCACAAGGACAAAACTGGGCTTCCTCTCACACCTTCTAAAAACTGGAATGAAGTAACAGCATTAAAGCTGGACTGAATTTACAGGTAAGGTCCAGAGCAGTACTGTAATAGCCTTTTTTTCCTGAGCTGAAGCCAACTAAAACAAGTTTAAAGACAGTCTCATTTGAGAAGCAAGGAGGAAGTATACATCAACAAAGCAGTGATGCATGAACATCTACAAGATAGAAATCTATGTAGCGCCTCTATTTCAAACCTATGATGGCAACATAGTCCAATCATTTCTACTTTGTTAGAAAAGCAGTGTCCATCTATTATTTCACAAAAGACATACCACCTTTTATGATAACTGATACAAATGAAACGGGGCTACAGAACACTGTCTGAAATATTTTTACAGTTTTGAGAACTAGACTGAAGATTTCAGTGTTTACCACAAACTTCACATTTCACTGGAGCCAAGAGACTGTCCAGCCAGTTTCCCCTACTTCTTTTTGACCTAGGCATCTGGAGCTTTGACTGAATTCAAACCCAGATAACTACTAATTCATCCATTTAAATTAATTTCCCATTCCTGCTGCACCATACAGTAGCTACTTAATCTAAGAGCCTTGTAGCTCGACAGACTAGCATACCAAATAACTTAACTCCTTAAACCATCAGTAGACACTCACTCCACTGTTTGTTGTTCCCAACTTTAGAATCATAAGCTGTTTTCCCCTTGATCCTGATTTTGTATCTTCCCTAGGAATGCTCCAAGTGCAGAAGATGAGGTGGGGAAGCTTCTTTCCAAAACACTGCAGAGCCTCTTACCTGACATCTCCACAGCCATTCTTGTTGCTCAGCTAAACTGCTAAACTATTAACAACATGGTAGTTGCTCACAACTGAGCACACGACTGAAATGCTGAGTCGCACAACTGTTATCCATCAATAAAAACATTCCTGTTTCACCCATCAATAAAAACATTCCTGTTTCACCGAGTCCTCTCCTTCTTGGTCACTGTTTCATTCACTCCGTGTTTTTCAAGAAGGCAACGTATCTCATGGGCATGGTGCTTTCTCTTCTCACTCTGCGCAGAACAATGTGTGGCAGCCGCACTGACAGTCATGCACTTGGATAGAAAACCACCCAGAAGTGTATTACATATCTGATAATGCAATACATCTATCCTCCCAAAAGGCAAACAATTGCTCCTATCAGCAACTCTATAATATTTTATTTCTCCACTATCAATTTCTGCCAACATCAAGCTAATAAATGCATGAGCAGTGGTTAGAAATCAGTGGTTAAGTTACATATACTGTATTAGGTGGCATCTGGGGGCAGAGGGGGGCTAATTTGAGAAATACGTAGAAACCTTGCTTTCAGGAGAATGAGCATTAGCACTTTTAATGTGCTCTGGGATTTCAAGTTGAATGTATGAACGACTTAAAAAAAAAAAATCACTTTACAGTAATTTTCAACTGGTTGCCTAACACCCATCTCCTAAGTGACTATCATCAAAACACAACCATAACACTAGTGATGAATTAATATTAAAACCCTTCAGTGAGATCACAGAAGTCCTCAAAAAACAGCCCAAGTTGTCAGAGCGCACTTCTCCCACACACTGAGTGGTAGTCAGGTTCTGGAAATAAAAGCTTTGTTCAATTACAGAAGTGGGTGCTAGATATGTTTCTCATTTACACATGTAATTTTGAAATCCAAAACCAATTTGACAGTGTCTAAACAGATTTTAAAAGCTAAGAACGAATACTTCCAAAAGGAAGAGATGCAATAGTCAGAAAAAGGGAAGCTACTCACTCTCTAGCACAACTTGACTAGCAAGGGACTGCACTGACAATTTTATATACTTCAGCAGGGACAATCAATGAAGTTTTGCAGGGCTTCTCTGTACTGGCAAGTCAGAAGCGGTTACAATTCTTCACGTATAAAATGGGCGTTTTGTTATTCACCTATTTTGCTTTACAGGAATACTCCTCGGTTGCACGCCTGCATTGCCACCATCTCTGCTGCTGTCGGTAACTTACCAGTATCACTCAAGAAAGAGCAACAGCCCAGCAATCTGTGAAAGGGATAATCTAAGTGACTGCAGGATGAAAGAAGTGCTAAAGACAAGAGCAGCCTAAAATAGCAGTCTGAAGATGGGCAGCAGGCATCTGCCTGCCAAAAGAGAAGACACCTCGCGGGGTAAAGTTCCCCAGCTCCTGGGCCAAGAGAGTGATGGCCACTCCAAGGTTTCTTAACGCCTCCCTTGGCTCCCTGCTACTTCTTACTAGTCACGTATTTTTGTCTTCACAAATAATGCTTCAGCTATTTCTCCCACTGTCTGCTGCAGCTGAACATTTAGCATGGCTGTGCGTTTCTGAGCCCACCACAGACCGAAGCACAGCGCTCCTCCCAGGGCGGCGGGCAGCTGCCATGTAGGATAGGCCTACAACATCGCATGCACAACTAAGATGAGTAAACACGTTTGCTACACAGAAATGAAAATGCACCTAAGAAAGTTTTTCAAGATATTAGATGTGCATGTGTTGCATGCCAAGTTTCTGAGAGGAAAGGAAAATAAGCATGCAAGCCATTTTCTCCAAAACCACAACCCCCTAATTCCCCGGGTCAGCACAGTGTCTGGTCCTTCAACATTTCACTCGGATCAGCAGATGAGGAAACAGTCACACCAGAAGGCCCTGTAACAGATGGAAACCAGAGCAGCTGGAGAGCAGGGAAATGTCTGTGCGGGCGCAGGGCGAGGGGGTGGGGTGGGGGCAGAAAGCCCATCCCCGCTCCCGAGCTTTAAAGCTGTGTGCAGCCATCACACGGTACTGCAAACTCAGCCCACAGATCTGCTGGGGAGAAAGTTGAAGGAAGCGGTACGTGGCCAGATGATTTAGTGCTTCCCAGACTTCCCATCGGGAGAGCAACACTGAGCCATGCAACACGGACCTGCAAGCACTGGATGCGAGCTCCTCAGAGGAGCGGGAGGTAGCGGAAAAGAGCAAGCCGGGCATTTGCCTTACTCATGAAAAGCACAGCAGATGAAGAACTGCCAGCTTGAGAAAGCCTAGAACTGGAACGGTGAGGAAGGAGACAAAACTATGCATGCATATGGGAGAAATGAGCAAGGAAACAGTGGATGAATTAAGATCAAAACCAATCAAGGTTTGAGGGATGCTTTTTCTTTTTTCCTTCTTTTTTTAAATAAGAGGTATTACAGAACCAAAGCGGCACAGAAACACATTTTTTAAAGAGGAAAAACCAAACATGGTAAATGAGGAAAAATAAAATTGAAGAAAAACACCCTGCCATATGGTACAATTATTCCACTACGGTTCAGATTCACAGCTTTACAACACCTGCGCAGTTAATAACCACATTAAGTCATACATGATGTCACCAGTATTTCTTTTCTCAACTTAGTTAACTATTAGGGAAATACATCTAACAGGGGTTTCCACACTTTTGGAAAGACAAATGACTGCCCATGATTAAGATGCCCATCCCCTGGCACAGCTTGGATGGCAGCCTAACCCCAGTTCCCAGATGAAGGAAATGGACCAAGCCCTAGGAGGGAAACAGCAATTAAGCAGAGATAGTTTTATAAACAAGAAGAGCAGGGTGGGTTTTTTTTCTTGTTTGTTTGTTTCTTTTAATCCTGGTTGGAACTACCTTCTGCAATCCTTTTGGCTCCTCAAGTCAGGAGACAAGAAACTAAACTGATCAACGTGTAAGACGGAAGTCCTCATGTGAGAGCAGCAGATTACAGTGTTAACCCAGATAATGCAAACAAGGTCATTCAATGCTTGTAAAAGGCATACAGAAATACTTCATTTTATATATATATTACTGTTCTTTACCTGGCCTGCCACGTAGAATTAGACTTTGAACATTGATTTTCAGCAGCTGTGAGCAAGTGCAAAATTGACAGGACAGCAGGAAAGTTTTCATGACAATTTTTCCTCCTTAGTTATTCCTGTTCCTAGCCACAAACAAGATGCTTTTATTCTCCTGCTTACCCCAAACATCTCAAGAAAATATTCAGGTGCAGTCTGACAGTAAAGGTAAGCTGATCTAACCATTAGTTGCCATCAGAAGATAATCAACACAGGGGCAGTTGAACAGCAATGACAGCACAAGGGAAGAAGCAAGAGTGGTACGGCTGATTTCAGGCAGCACAAACCACTGGATCAGCTTATTACTATACCACTCATTCAAACTGCCTGCAGGCCACAGCCAGGTGGTTCAACAACTTAACCTGAAAAGCACAGCACTAAACCAAGCCAGGCATTTGCTGTATAGAAAGAACATGAGGAACCAGTATCTGCTGGTATGACCTCCAGAGGAAAAATTAAAAAAAAAAAAAAAAAAAAAAAAGAGTTTAATTTGATCAAATACGTGAAAAAATACTTTGCATCTAACTGATCAAACACGCAATCAAATCAACACCAAACACTACACAAAGAAAATCTTACAGTTACTGCTAGCTACTCCTGCCGGCTGGAAGGGAAGATTGCTGATTTGGAGTTATTTCATACCAATGTGCAACTCCAGTGAAGGATGTGCAAATATTCTGGGGTCTGGCGCTAGAATTTCTTTTAGACAAGAAATGTTATACCTCAGTGTGATTTAGGAAAATAAAGGCCATTTCTGAATACTAAGGATATTTGTCAAGAGAGTCAAAGAACAGGTTTTAGTTAAGACATTCCAAAAGCAATTAATCCATGGTGCTCAGAGGACTGCCTCCAGCAGTTCAAGCCAAGCACACACACAGTCCCTCAATGAATGGCTGTGATGGATAAACACACTGCTTAAAGGGAGAATATTTCATCTACATCCATTCAACACCTAGGAAGCCTTCTGGACACAGAGAGGTAAAACTTTCTTAGATTTCTTGTAACACTTCTCCTGCTCACATTGGACTTGTCTGCAGTCTTCCCTAAATCCCCATACTAAAAGTCCATTAGCATAAGATTGGGTTTTACATATTCTTTTTTTAAAAACATATTCACCACAAGAATTTTTAAATATATTCCACTATTTGAAACACTTTTGTTCCAAGAGCTGACCATTACAGACTATTTTCTAGATATGGCAGGACAAATTCCTTCCTGTCTGAGAGTTTCCATGGTAATAAAAGTCCCCTTTAAACACATTCACGGTGGTTTGGGCAGGCCAAACAGGCAGCCTTTGTACTGAAAAGCTCCCTCTTTGTACTCCTCTGTGCTGATCCTGCACAAACTACCGTAAAAGTGTATTTTAGTGGAGGCTGAGTAAAACTAAGGCTCACATCAGTTTCACACGACAACTGTTTATTCCACAGCACAGATACAACCCTCTGGAAGATTCCCTTCCCAAAGAATTGCAAGTGGTTGGAGAAAGCAAGCTACAGGACAGCCTACGGCACGTTTCAAGCAGACCTAACTTGAGCAACTTTGCCCCTTACGCTATTAAAAAAGATGAACTGAAATGACCATTCTCCTTTTCCCTTCCCCCCTCTACACCATGTAGTCTCATTGCTATTTGGAGATGGCGTATTTACACCAGTGCATGCGTCTCTAGTTAAATAAGGGTAGTCTTAATTGATAGCTCCGTATCAATATGTAGATCTGTCATGGAAAGGGACTGGGAGAATGGCCTAATGTGTGGTTCAAATTGCTGTTTGGAGGAATATACAGAAACAAAAAATGGTTTTGGGATGTTCAACAAAGCACCTCCCTCTAAATTTCTATCCATTCACATTTGTACTCTGACACCTTTGAGTACTAGCACAAATTCTAACGCATTTAGGTCTTCCTACAAGTGGAGCATTTTTGCACTAGGAGTTTACATTTCGGTAAATCTCATAGTATTTCAGATTTAGAAAGACTTTTTTTCCACTACCCCTACAGCAGACCTTCTACAGATGCTGGACCAACTCTGCAGGCAATGGATTCTCTTAAAGAACTAAATCATTAAGCATAAACATGCAACTTTAATTCACTGAGCAAGTTTTCAGCCATCCTTTGGATTTTTCTTTTGTTAGGTTTTGAAAATTTGTATGCAGATTTAATTTTATATAAAAAGTCTCTATTTCCTGATCAAGTTTGTTCACTAGTTTTCAAACCCTGCAGCTTCAGATGTCTCCGTAAGACTCCGAAGTGCAGCTCAGTTCCCAAGCCAGTATTTCTTTGCTTACAATAAGGGAGAGAAAATTTAAGCATCTAACTTGCACAGTGAGCTTTTCTCCAGTGTTACCATTAAAATTTGGGCTTTTTTTTTTTTTTTTTCCCTACCTCATCTAGTGAAAATTTCACTACAGTACAGACTCCCTCATCCAGGCTTTTCAAAAAACGTATGAAGAAAGAAGCAAGAACTGCAGGAATAGCTCTGAGAAATCAACACAATGTTTCATCTCTCATCTCAACAGTTTTTAAAACACCCCTCAAACACACACACATGCACAACCCCTTTCTTAACTTCCCCCTGCCCCCCCGTAACTCATTTCCCGTTGGGTGCCCCCACTCCCGAGAGGTCCGATGTTGACTGCGGACTCTTTTTGCTTCCCAAGAATTGAAGCAGTTTGTATGGAAAGCATTATCCAGACGAGTGGAAAAAATCAGTCTTGTGATCACTTTCACAAGCGTAAGAATGAAAATACCTGATCTTTGTCAGATCTGATTTAGAGGCATTTAAGTTTCCTTTTTGGCAATAGAGGAAACAGCCTTAAAATTACAGCAAGTTTAAAATTGTGGGAGGCAGTCCAGTAACATTTAAGACAAGCAGATTGAACAGAAAGGAGAGGTTTGAGAAAGGCATGTTATGCAGAACTATTTGGAGCCATAAAACCAAGCTGTAACTTTCTGGAGAAGCTTTTTGGTAGGCAAGAACAGAATCAGAGCAGATATAGAAAAATCAGAAGACAGCAAAGTATTCATGAAATGCCTCTCAAAATAAGTCTAGTAGCTCACTGACTACTTGCAACTGAAAAATTATGGTTTTAGCTTAAGCAAAAGCTGACAGCATTTATTTTTTTCCAATAGAAAATTTCAACTCAGGAAAAGAAACTGAACAGAATTTGTTTTGGTTGCCAGCAAAACCTGGTCTATCGCTTTCGTTGAAACTAGTCCAATTTAAACAAACATCAATGTAACATCCCACATTTCTCATGCTAGCAAATCTTATTAAGAATACTTTCCACAAACACATGGTATTGCTCAGTTATTAACAAAAAAAAAAAAAAAAAAAAAAATTCTTACGCAGTCCTTAAGGATCATTTGTAGTAAATCCATCTACTTCAGCAATCTAGCTATGAATCTATCTTCATAAAAAGATGCAACATGTTAGATGATTTTCACTGTAGGTTATAATATTTCTGAGTATGTTTAAATTGCCCTCAAATTATGCTTTATCAAGCTATCATGCTGATTGTAAAATAACAGAATATAATCAGAAAAGGTAAACTGTAGCCTCTCTTTCTTATGCACCCACTTCTTAAAATCAGAGTCATTGTACGACAAAGATTTCATTACCACCCTGTTCTGACAGAAACCAATATTAATTATTATTTGAATTAACCTTTGAGCCATAGTTTTCATCAGTACTCAGTAAAGACACGGACAATTTCTAATTACATTCTACTCTCATTATAAGTCACTAGGCTGTAAAGCTGTATCTGACAAGACTGCTATACTTGGCCTTGAAATGCTTTGGACTTCACTATAAATCTTTCAGAAACATCTAAGAACTCATTGAATACAAGAACTATCACACAGGATGCTTCTCCAACAATTTAGAAGTGTTTTTAAACGGATACCAACTGTGATATCACAGAATTGCAATACTATTGCTGAAGGAAAATAAATTATCAGTGGCTTTATCATTCAACATCATTATTTTGATGATCTTTTACTTAAAGTTACATATAGTGGATCTACTCAGTCTATCAAGGCAATTATGCAGTGATCATCAACTGAACCATAATTATACTCAACAAATAGTGTAAGAAGAAAATGAAAATTTATAGATTGACAAAAATCTGATTCTAAAGCTCACTGCAAATATCTACACCATAAGCTATATTTATTACAAACTAGAGAGATTTTATCCACTAAAGAGTTATTAGTTCTCTAGTAGGAAATGTAGATTTTCAGGATCATAAATGAATAATAACCAGTAATTAATATACAAAAATTAGTGCAAGAGGACAATTTTTCTTTTGTAATTTTTCTGCTTTACCTCACATAATCACTTCACTGCGGTCAGTTAGCTAGCCAAGAAAAAAATGAAATATATACATGGATATAGGGAAAGTGAATGCCATTCTGGAGAACAGGTTTCTACCCTTGACTATGCCAAATCTCTTGAACAAAGAAATTAAACTTCTAAAAGAGCGAGTTCTGGCTCTGTAACCCGAGCCTCATTTTCACAACTTCACAAAGCTCACATCTATGACTAACTCCAAATGTTCAATCTCTGAGCAAAAGACAGTTTTATTTGAAGGAATACCAGAGGTTGGATCTATCAGGTTTCAAAACCAGAACTTGACTTAGCTGCTGACTCAAGACATATTTCAAGATAACAGGAACATATTTCAAGATATCATTTTTAACCTTCCACTGTTGAAAATACCTGTATCTTAAAACAGAAGCCTCAGTATGAAATCAGTTTTAATTCCAGTGAATGACATTTCATGTTATAGAAACCTTGACTTGGACTAAGATGCACAACAGATATGACTTTAAGTTTTGTTCATCTCCAAAAAAAAAACCCAACCCCAATGATCTTTCCTTCACAGACTACTTTTATGGATGCTGTTACTTACACAGAAGATCCAAGTTACTAATTTCACAAAGATTTTAAAGAAAAATTACAAGACATGAGGAAACCCAATATAAAGTTTGGAGTTGTTAACACAGAAAATGCCAGTTGTGCACATATTTAAACATATTATGGATTCCATTAGTTAATGCACAACAGCTTTGTAATCACTTTGGGTAAATGATGGTCCATGACCAGAAGAATAGCTAGATACAATCAGGCTTATCACAAGACAGAATACGCTAACAGAATTCAGATCTCTCGATTTTAGGGACAAGCTAGAGATGATGGATGGAACTTCAGTCTATAAAAATGCAAGGTGTTTGTAACATCGGTGTCAACAGTGTTACCAATTCTAAATATGCATCCATTTAAACACAGAAGTTGTATTTTTCCTTCCAAGCCAGGTGACAAAGACTACTGTCTTAAATTGCATCCCCATATTCTGAAACTATCTAGACCCCTCACCTTAAGGCCCCAATTTGCTTGCCCACTCAAAAAACCCCAAGAATTAGCCATACTGGTTTGTTGCCTTTTTTTCCTTGCAGTTGCATACTTTTCAGAAGTTACTCCAAATTTACACCTTCTTTGTATTACAGTAGTATCTACCTGAATATTCAGATAAGCATCTTCCTTTTATACCTGATACATTAAATTCCTGGGTTATTCTTCCAGTCCTCCAGCTAAAAACACCTAACTGGTAGTTTGACTATTTCTTTTGTAGACATAGAAGGGTAAAAGGGGAAGAGAGGAAAGAAAAAGCATGTGAAAACCGTGCTTAAACAGAAACAAATAATTTATTTCCTTCCACTTATCCTTATCTACCTCATTAATAAGAAAATGAGGCTGAGTGATGGGCAAATGTAAATCAACTCGTGCTCTAATCACATACATCTGTCTGATTCAGATCAATAATCATATGGCGGAAAAGGAGGCATCAGAACCGCAGTACGATAGTCCATCTTTATGAACATTTTTAAGTACTTTCCCACATAAAATTTCCAAGAGCTTGCTGTTGTAGTTAACTCGGGATGAGCCCTACCGCCCTGTTAAACTTCAGGGTAGACCAGAAGGAACAAATATGTATCCAAGCCTTTGAAAAAGCAAGGAAAACTGACAACTTACTGTCAAAGAGTCAGTTTTGATTTTATCCTACAACAAACTCCACATTGAGACTCTATTCTGCCAATGCATAACTGCTCCATAAATCCTCTAAAACAGGGACGTGGAACCCAAAGCACATGATTTCATTTCATACCACTCATCAACACAAATGTCTTTTCAATTAAAAATAAGATAATCCTAACAAGATCATTAAATCATCAACACCAAACATATCTGAAAGACTTGTTTGGCCTGCAGAAAGGCTGTCCTGCCTTTCAGGTTGATACCTTTTGCGTATTTCAGACGTAAAACACTGAGCTTCTAACATAATTTAAAATAAAGAAACCTAATATACAGTTGTCTCGATTTTCAGCAATTCAAAGCTACAATTTAATGAGTAATTGTCATTTGTGGTGCAGTACCCAGCTACTTAGAGGTCTTTCTTAAGACTGTACTTGATGGAGCACAGCCTTTTAAAAGCCTGTTGCCAGCCCCAAAAGATATTGCCTTATTGCTGGGGGATGGGGAGAACAAAAGTGATATATGCCTTTGACAAGGATCACAGAAACAGGAGCAGATACCTTTAATCCATAGCTTTGTTGATGCTACTAGATTAAGACCTCCTTCCCGCTCCCAATGCCACTCTGAGAATCCCATGTGCGTGGGGGGATGGGGGACAAGGAGGTTAAGGGAGGAAACAACAGCATTACAGCACCTCATTTTGTTTATCAGCTATTCATAGACCATGATGAAATCTTCAACTGCCTTCATGCCATTTTTTCATATCAACTTTGCTCGTGACACTTTTAACCAAGCCTATAAGCAATGTATTCTAATAAATCAGCCTGTAAAAGCCCCTATTCCATTTAAACCTGGGCACTAAATGACTGATAGCTTGTGATCTTCCAATAGCAGAGATATGTTGTACTAATGCACAACTATGCAGCTCTTAAACAAACAAATTCCAGATTTCCCCTCTATTCTTCATGAAAGTTACTTAGGAGGAGAAGTTCAAAATGCATTAGTTCAGGAAGAGAGACAAAAAACGGCACGAGCACCCCTCATTAAATGCCACCTAAGAGAATTTACCGTCTCACAACATGCTGCTTTTGATTGCGTCTAGGCTGGATTAGTTTCAACCCCTGTTACTTCAAATTTTGTTACCACCCTTTACTTTGCAGACAGCAAACCACGCCTCCACTTTCTTCTAGGTGCTTTGCTAGTATTATTTGAACTAAGAAACGACACCATCCTAAAATTCCTTTAAGTTCTTTCTTAAACCAAAACCCTATACTTCTACATCGTTTCTTTCCCTGTTACCCTCAACAAATTTACCTGTAAGCACATTGACTGCAATTTAACTCATTTTAATAAGAAAACAAAACAACTGATGAGCTTATCTTGTACACATGGCATGCTATCTAGAAGCTGAAGTAGGTTGCATGAGAAAGTTTAAAAATTAACTTATCAAAGCATAACCGTGACTCCTCAACAACTGGAATGGGCACCAGCCTTTCATGACACCTGCATTCCTGGTAGGAAAAAACCAAAAGAATTTTTTAAGATTTCTCTTAAAATTCTGTTTATTTCTAAGTGTTAAGAACCCATACTTGCCACCTTTCAGAGCATCCATTTTGAAAACGCAACTGCTGCTTCTTTATAAAATCAGTTTGCCTACTTCCATGACCATAGGGTCTCACATATTTCATGATCTTTATACAGCAAACCTTTTTTCCATTACTTAAGTGTAAAACTCCCCCAAATTCAGTTGCTTATGCTGAAACACTGCATGAGTGCATATTAAACACTACTTTGAAAGTCTAAGTAACTTTCAGGATAGCCTCTTCTCTAACAGAAATTATCAAATGAAACATAGAAGTACCAGTCGATGCCTATGACTTCAGATTTACAGACTTACAGACTTACTACTTTCCAAGTACTTCTCAGCTAAGCAAAGCAACATAATTCTCAAAAAAAACCCCCAGTACGAAGTGGTTATTATTTGTGCAAATGTTTTTCTAAATATGGTACTCACGTAACTATACATGAAGACATGAATAAACTCTTACTGTTCCACCACTGCTTCAAGCACCAAAGGTTTTTATACAGAGTGGTACTGTAGCATGTCACATACTATGATAAAACAGAGAGACCTCAGTACTAAACAATTAAATAATATACTACAGTACGGTTTTTCACGCAGGAAGCCAAGAAAAAGAAAAGTCAAAGTTATGGTTCCCATGATAACTACAGCTTGATTGTAATACTGTTTTATACTGCATATTTGAACAAATGCATCAATTTACAATTGATGGGGAAATATAACTGAAGGACACAGTCACATCCTTTGTCTCACTCTTAAATAAATCAGTGGCATTCAAAATAAATTTCCATGACACTTGTACAACTTGGTAAGGTGACTGGTTTGCCAGCAAGAAGAAAACAGGCTATAAAAACATATAAACTATATCTATCAAACAACTTCTCCGAAGTTATAGTGAAGCACACAGGGCAACACTGCTGCATTTTAACTAGATTATGGACTATTTCAACATCCAACAAATTATATTACATTCAGATTTGTCCACATTGTACTTGACTTGACTTACCATGACTCATGGCTACTGCTAATGAAATCCACTAAATATGTTTAAGCTTAGCATTCCTAAAAAAGCAACAGCAACAAAAATGCATTATTGGAGTGCTTACTTTCACAGAGAAAAATGCACGGAAATGAGGAAGCTTGTAAGAGAAACAAAATGAGACAGTCGGACAAAAGGCTTGCAGACAACGGACAAAAAATACTATCCTGAAAAGGCAGAGATGTGAGAAAAAAAATTCATCAGAGTAAAACCACGAGCTGGGGAGACTATCAGTAAAAACAGTTTTCATCAAGAGCGGAATAAACCAGAAAAAAATAACTAGCAAGTAAAGCTGCAAACAAAGGGTATGTTCATAAAGGGGCAAAGTAATAAAAGGTCCTTTCACAAATGCCAGGTACATGAAGCCTGCTAGAGAATCCACTGAGCCAACATATAACCAAGATATGAAAGAAATACTCCAAGAAAATAAACAAAAATTAAAGTTTTTTGCATTTACTGTCATTGGAGAAGCTAAGGGAGGCTTTCATCTTTTTTGTCACATAAAGCCTCAGACGTAGTTTTGGTCAAACCAAAGCAAACAGTAGCAAGTTACCAAAGCAAGATGGTATTCACCCAAGAGTTCTGAGAAGCTGAAGGATAAAATAGCCTATCTATGCACTATACCACATAATATCTAGGTGTCAAACACTGCTTTCATG
This sequence comes from Aquila chrysaetos chrysaetos, assembly GCF_900496995.4. Classification (NCBI taxonomy): domain Eukaryota; kingdom Metazoa; phylum Chordata; class Aves; order Accipitriformes; family Accipitridae; genus Aquila; species Aquila chrysaetos. The sequence goes on from NC_044007.1 coordinate 40,842,925, forward strand.
TCAACAGTGCATCAGTTTTGAAAGGCGGTCACACCTTTAGACTGTGAAGAACTACAGACCAGCAAGTCCAATGTCTCAGCAGGGCAAATAACTAGATGATAAAAGAAGTAATGTTCATTGGCATGCAGCTAAGTACAGACGACAAAAGTGACATTGATGCTTTCCCATAGAAAAGTCCTGTCTTACTAATACATGAGAATTCTTCGAAGCAATTGGCAGGTGGTCGAAGTCTGAGCTAACTTGGATAGCCAAAACACATGCCACCTGCTGAACAAAGGTTCTCCACCAACGGTCCCTGAAGAAACTAAGCTACAACAGCAGAAGAGGGAAGGTCTTCACATGGACAAGTAATTGGTTCGAAACAGGAAAAAAATGTTAGGAAACATGATGTGACTCTTTCCCAGACCTGTGTTGGTTAGCATGCACATAAAAGATCTAGAAACAGTGGTGAGCCTTGAAGTAAGTTTGCTGATAATATTAACAAGTTCATTTTGCTAAAATGAAAATCAGCTATGCAGGAAGCGGCAGACCTTCATCATACCCAGTGAAGGTGTAATAAAATGGAGATGAGATTCAGTGTAGGTAAACAGAAGGCAATGCACACTGAGAAAATACAATCCGGCTGTTTTACATACATTTTACTGAGCTCTGACCCGACTACCTCATTGTCAAGAAAGAGATTTGGGAGCTAGAATAAACAGATCTACAAAGACAAGATTTGTTAGAAGAGTAAACAGAATGCTAAGCATATTTAAGAAAAAAGAAAAAAAAACCCACAGAATTGTTTGAGACATGAGACGCACAAGTCTATGCGATACCCATATCTTGCTGTAGTGCCACTGTTTGCTCTGCCCACCTCCACTTCAAGAGTAAAATTACTGAAGGACCAAAGGGGGGTGACAGGCATTTGAATACCCTTCAGAATCTCCAGCCTCGAGAAGGGACAACCAGGGAGAGAATAAGAGAGTCTACGAAATCAGGAGCAGCATGGAGCAGGTAAGTAGTGAACCATTGTTCCCTTTTTCTTTTAACAAGGAAACTAGAGAACATCAAACAAAACTAGCAGGTGGTAGGTTCAAAATAAAACAAATAAAAGGAAGCAGTTCTTCATACAATGTGTACTTAAGCTGCAGAACTCATTGCCATGGTCCCAATGGAAGCCAAGAGTTTACACAGACCGAGAAAAGACTAGATGAATTCATGCAAGAAAAATTCATTAAGTGTTACCTATCACTTTTTCCGAGGTAATTCTGAGCTGCAGAGTTGTGGAGGCTAAGGGGCTTGCTCTGTTTCTGGATAGCCTCCACCATGGTCACTGTGAAATAGGACGCTGGATGAGGCAGACCTCTGATCTCAACTGGCAGAGCTATTCTCTGATGCTAAAAAAGCAAGATCACATTCGTAACATGGTTTTACAAGCTCTTGACAAATATGCTACTTTGATAATAACACAATTTCTAGCATATTATTTCACCTTCCTTTCATGAAGAAACTGTGTTTCAGTCCATGTTATCAGTACTTCAAGAATGCAAGTGAGATTACAACATTCGAGAGGACCACAGCATGAATGAGACAAGGACACCAAAAATAGTGAGTATCAAACTCTGCTGAAATTCTACCATTCCTGTATAAAAGATTACCCTATTCCAACAACAAAAAATTTGAAGAGAGTTTATGATCTGGTTCTAACCCCTTGAGGGAGTAAAAAAAAAGGGTGGAGACGGGTAGTAACAGAAACGCTGGCAATACTAAATACTGCAGCACAAGCAGTACTTCTCTGGATGCTACTCAGTACCTGCAGTGGTTTTTAAGTTCAGTTTGGGAATAACTCAAAACGAAGTTGTGTTATACATTGAAATTTTAGGAATACTGAACTCCTATTGAAAACATTTTTTCAGGTTTGAAGGAGAAAGAATTAAAACCAACACTAAGTGGTGAAAAAATTAAAATATTCATACTTTTTCTGATTTAAGCAGCAGTTGTAAGAGATAGTATCAGCTCAAAGCACTGGCCTGAAGCTTTACTACTGTTATAAAAAGGTACTTAAAATAACTACAACATATTTAGGTTAAGCACTTAAAGGAATTACTGGAAGACTGAATTCAATCCTCAGTTCCAATCCACAAGTCATTGTGCAATGTTTTAGCTGCTGAAAACAAACCCTCTCTATTACCTATAAAGTGGGAACCATGCCCGCCTCCTAAATTAGGGGTATGAATTTTTCCCTCGACAAATACAGAAGACATGGCGATTGCTGTTGTAAGCAATGGAAGAACTCTGCCTCTTTGCACCTTCCAGCCTACTCCTGCTCCCTCCCATACAAGAAAAGTGCTGCTGCCACTCTATGCTGAGCACAGCCCAAGCTTGAAGACAGCAGCGTATGCCCAGTGCAGAACAGGCCTTCTGCTAAACCTCCGTCAGACACAAGGCAGCACAAGCCAATGGTTTATTTTCAAGGACTCGTAACGATCAAAGCTTTCACAGGTACAGTAAAACTCACCATAACCCCCAAATCACACCCAACAAATTACATACCCTTGCTTGGAACCACGCAGTTCTTCAAAGGCATTGTTCGGTTGTAGTTTGGTTTAGTCAAGTTAAATACTTGACTTGAGGTAGAATTAAAACCTCACAGAAAACGTGAGTCAATATGGCTAATAACATAGCATAGAATTGAAAGTATACTATCTAAACTCTTTCTACTCCTAAACCTAAGCTCAACATATAATAATCACAGATTATTTGGCAGACCTTATTCAGCAAACTGTGTAGGACAAGGGGGGGAAGCTTATAGTCCCTAAACTCAATACACAAAATGTAACTGTTTATAGACTCTACTCCTGAGAAAAGTATTTAAAGGAAGAAGACATAAATTCTGAAAAATAGAAAGCTATTCAGACACAGACTCTAAACACTTAAAATGGATTTTTTTAAAGTGCTAAATATCAGACCAACTCTGCTTTTAAGGATGGTATTTATCTACTTCATGAGAGCAGTAGCAAGGCAAAATTCATACTTGGTAAAGAACCAAGATCATCTGATGAGAGCTGCTAAGTAAGTAGCAACTACTACAAATCCCAATATGGCAGACCTCAAAACACATCATTATGAACCTGGTATACCAGTTTGGAGTAGCACTTAAGTTCCTGGTTTCCAACCGTCTGCTCTGGCCACTAGCCTTGAAAAGAAGCAAAACCATCCAAACACTGAGAGATGCATGCACAAAACAGGTATTTTGCCTTCTATCACTTCCATGCGTAACTGACACGAAGAGCATCAAATTCACCCACTGGAAATGAATGTACTTTTTCTTATGGTACACCAGAACTATGTGCTCATAATTCCTCCTGACCTTTCAGCAAGCCTCGTGCTATTGCACAGACCATACATCAGCAACAGTCAGCTTCAGCAAGTGGGGAAATACCCCTGCTGCTCCTATTCCCCCCCCCCTTTTTTTTTGAGGCAACACTGTTTCTCAGTTCCTCTTAAGCCCTCCCCGTAGCAATGCCCACCACTCCAGACACCTCCAAATTTAATCCACTGGAATAAGCAGCCTTTAAATTAAGGTGTTATAAGGTCATATAGCAAGCAAGATGATCGGATTAAAGAGGAAGTGGAGTTAAGTTAATACTGAGTCACTATTTTAAGTTCTGTGTTCAAGACAACAGCATGATAGCCTTTCAAGTGTAAACCAGTCTTCAAGCAGGACAGCTAAGAACTTTTCTATTTTTTAAAAAAAGTTTTATTTCTTTTTTAAATCTGAACATGCAATGCAGGACAAAAATTCATCAGACAGACAAGATCTGGTCCCAGAGACAGATGTTTTACAGCTGTGCTTTGGGCTTCCTAAAGCCCATTAGAGCTAGCACATACAATTCCTAATGTAAACAAGCTGCTTTTAGTAACTACAATATTCACTCTGAACACACACAACGCTAGTCAGGGCCACCACTCCTCACACAGTTTTCACCAAAAGCAGCTTGCAATATCCTCAGTGCCTTGAGATAGAATTTGTAAATTCCCACTCCTGCTCCTCCTGTCATCCCCTGTAGCTCCTGAAAGGGAATTTTTTAGATGTAAAACCTGCAGAGAAGAATCTAGATGGTGCACTACACTGGTGGGTTTTTTTATAACTATGCAAGTATTTACCTTCCATTAAGGCACGTACAATTGCCCAAATCTTGAGAAAAACAGGAAGGAAAGCATGAGATTCCACTCTTCCACCTGCTAAGAAGCCCCTTTCTGTCACACTGCAGGCAGTTTACACAACTCTACAAAATAGCCAGGGCTCTTCGGAATGCACGCAGTTTCTCATGCCACATTTCTGCTATGCTGAAAGAGTCACCTCAAGCTGGCAGGCAGCTTGAGCAGAAGCTACCGTCAGGATCCCTGACTTTCTGTAAGGTGTTCAGTCCTCTGCTGAGCTACACAGTGTAAACTCCCCGTTTCTCTCTCTGGAGAACAGCAAGAGTATAGTATTACAGGAATAACTGATCAGCATGTTATTTTACTTGCAATGTAATTTTTTCACCAATTTTAAACAAATAAGAGTGTGTTCATTTCACTAGGATAAAGCTTTAGACTATGATAGGAAGTAAGTCTTAGCCATCTACTATGACCAAGAGCTCTCATACCATCTCAAACTAACAGGAATATAGTTACTTGGGATAAAACTCAGAATAACTGAAACAACTGAATTAAACATTGATTTGACAAAATTTGAGACATACAAATTGACTCAGAAGGTTGATGAACTTAGTGGAGAACTTCAAGCTTGCCCAAAAAAAAAAAAACACACCCCCCCCCCAGCAATGTACTTTCTTGTGAATAAATTGTTTTAAAGATTAAATACTTTACATTTGAAATATCAGATAGGCCATTTATACATTAGTAAATCTTTAAGGCTTTTTTTCTCCTACCTCAAGAGGAAAACTGATTTCTGGGCAGTGGATTATTAATTCTAACAAACTGTTTATAGCATGCAATCCACACCATCACTAGAATAAACAAATTTTAATATCAATTTGAACTCAGGCCAGCACATTTTTCTTTTGGTGTCCTTTGCTTCACAGATGATTACTCTGTTTCTATTTCTCCCATGAAGGTTCCCAGGCAACTGATCCAATCCACTTGCTCACTGCCACCAAAATGAAAAGATGAAAAGGGCTTGCTGCTCTCCAAGCCACCGGCCCCCCTTGTCCTTAGTACCAGCTCTGGTGTTCATCAGATCCTTTTATGAGCCAGTTTGATTCATTACAACAGCAAAATGCTCTCCATTTTACAGAGTTATTTTTCTGCCATTTTAGTGAACTAAAGTGGTTCACAGAAGGACCTGACAAGCGCTGCTGCTATAACAAAGTAGCAGAGCCATGTGGTTGGGAGGAAGGGTGCAAGGGGACAAAAGGCAGAGAGGAAACTTCTCCTTTCAGAACAATGTCCGGTTAAATTAGCTCACTGCATTTCTCAAACCATACCCTGACTTATAAATGATTAGATGGAACACAAGACGACATTCAATTGCTTTCAGCCATCTTCAGAGCTACAAAAAATTTATTGTACAAAAAAATATGTTAATATATATCCTTATACAGATTTAAATATAATACTCCAGCATAAAAAAAGAAAAGTTCTTACAAACATAATAGCAAGATAAGGATAACTCAATTAGAAGAGGAAGGTAAAGAAAGCTTGGCAGATTTCATCCTAGCTTTCTTTTTATAAGAAAAAAAAAAAAAAAAAGCCCTGGGAAAGTGAACACCAGTCTCAATAACCATTATGATGGCGAAACACTACAAGCATTTCTGGTAAGGAGAAAACAGCAAGAACTTTACCTTTTCTCCTGAAGTTGTCACCAGTATCCAAGTAAACATATTAAGGGAAGGCTGACATGCCTAAGAGAAAGAAAGGCAGTCGAGCCAACGACTTGCAAGGTAGCGTACCACAGGCAAGTGACAATGTGCTTTAGATGCCTAGTCCCCAGGTTTTCTGCCCAGTGATTTGTCTCCATGGATCGATCTGCCTCGTTCTGTGATGGACTGCCTACTGCAGACATGCCATTTCACTTGAGAAGCAAGAAGTGAACATGTATCAAATATATCATTCCCACAGCCCAACTGAATCGATGAGAGCAGCAAACGGGACGGCTCAGCTGCTGGAGTCCTTATCTTGCTATTCAAAGTTCATTGCCTACCTGGAGGCACCTCAAAACAGAAACAACTCATTTCAGTAGTACGCACGGAAGAGAAAAAGCGCCCTGCCCCAAAGCACCGCCATCATTACACCTTATCACATTAGACAAGGGTTTCTCAGCCTTCCTGACTCTACCAGCTGCCTACCAAAAATCCTAATGTTGGGCAGCCACAAAGCACACCACGAATCTCTTGAGTGCCATAGAGACAGAGCCACAAAGGAAGACAGCAGCAGATCCCAGAAGCCCCACTGGGGGATAAGATCGGGCATGCAGCCTGCATCCCAGCTGGCTCTGTAATATCCGCCTCCAAGAGCCCCTACTAGTCCAGTTCCTCCCACAGCAAAAATTCGCATTGCCCAACCATCCCCATACTGCACAGTCCAGTTGTGCCACTAGTCATGCGACAATCTCAGCAGGGGAATCGCACGTGAACCGCTGACAAGCCAAAGGTTGACCATCCTTCATCTAGAAAGGCAGGCAGAAAGGCAGGCGTTCTGGTTTCCTTTCTTTTGGGGGAGGGGGCAGGGAAAGGGGACTGGTGGTAGATAGGAGTGAAACAGATCAAGGAGATTAATCTTTTAAATAACTGTGTTAGGGAAATTTCTTATAAGAGCAGCAATGGAAGCAAATCCTTTCACCTGCCATCTTTTCTGTAGCCAAGGTTTTCTTTTTTAACACCCCAAAATTAAGTAATCCTTGGTTTGGGCAGGGGGGAGCAGGGGTGCAAGGCAAGTTTATTTCCTTGAGAACTAGCCATTCAAGAACTCAGTCACCTTAGCCATAGCATTTCTCTAAATCTAACCATGATAAGTGAAAAGCCACACAAAACCACACCGCCTTCCATTTATTTTTTGGTTTTAGTTTCAGTGCAACATCTAACACGCTCAACTTCTAAGACTACCTACTACAACGATTACTGGACCCAAGTTGGAAAGCATGTTTCTGTTCTAGCGCTGCCTTTAACAAGCTTATTTTTCCAACAGCCATGCCGTTTCTATGAAACAAGCCCTTCCTTCTGCATGGCTGCCACAAAGTTCAAATCCTGTTTAAAATACAAAAGTACGTTCACTAAGAGTCACTTCTGTGAGGGAAGGTGGCATGGGCTGGAGATTACTGCAGAACTGTAGTAAAAGGAGAAATGCAGGTGGAACTGATGCAATTTTTTCAGTAACCTCTGTTAAGGTTACAATAGAATTAAAGCAGCACGCAACTGCCTTCACTTACTTCTGTACAAAAAACCCAACCAAAAAACCCCAAAAAAACCCCAACCAACAAAATGACAATGTACCTTTGCAGAGATCAAGAGAGAAAGGGGAGAAGTGAAGCTGAAGCCTGCTTATTCACTTCCCCACCAATGAAAGAATGATGATTAAACTAAGGATGAATAAGGCTGTACCCCATTTGCAGAGCTGAGTGAATGCAAAGCACAGAAGACACCTCGTAATGGTACTGATAAATAAACTGAATTACTTAGCAGCTCTCTCCCAGACTTACCTCCTGAGGCAGTCCAGAAACCCCTATTTAACTCACTTTCTGAATGATTCCTTCCTAAATCAAGAGAGAGATTAAATTGCTCACTATAAACTCTCAGTTTAATTCTTCACGGTTAAAACAACTTGAGGCAAGAATTATCTTCTTGGCGAGAGTCCCCTCATCAGAGTTTAAAGGAATGTCTGAACTCACGTAAGCAATAGCTACAATGGCACAGGGCCCTCGTTTAAGCCATCCTGACATGACCGCATCACCCTGTGAAGTCTGCAAGATCTTCCCAGGAACTAGCCACATAGTCCAAGTACCTTTCAAACCAGGAATCAGAGATGACGGCCTGCCTGCTTTTTGCCTTGCAAGAAACCACCAAATCCAACAAGCAGCTACTCCAGTCCAATAGCAGTGCAAACCTGAGCATTCTCAAGAAGCCACAGGACTTGCCTAGATATTTGCCAGACAGTTGAGAAAGAAAAAGAAAATCATATTCTTAGATCCTGTTTCAAGCTAATAGATGCAGTTACGGTTGTTTAGGTATTTCTGATCCCACATGAACAAACAATGCACATTCAAATATAGAACTAAACAGCAAGTTACCTGGGAAGCCGGATTTCAGATATGCTCTCCTACCCAGGAATAGGTAAGATTTTGAAAACATTTGTTATACCCTAAATAACTCATTAAGATGCATCCTTCAAATTTACCAGTCTCTCACCTACATGCAATTTTATCTCAGCCTTATCAGAGTGATTTTTGAACATCTGTTAGCCTCATCATTACCTTCCTTTCTTTAATCCTCCTATCGAGCATTAAAAACCAAGTCAGTCCTATCTCCTTTCTGGTTGTCTTATTTTCAACTTGAAGAAGTAGGAAACTGCTATTCTCTACAGTCCAAACCGACGTGCACTTTCCTGTAAGACATTTTACCAAGTAACATTTCAACTTTGGACTTCAATCTCAACAGCCACATCGATGAATCCTCTCAGAAGCAAGGAATATTTTCTTCTAGTAAGTTATCATCAGCTTGGACTTCCCACTTACTAGCTCATCCAAGTTGTTAATACCAAAGACTCTAACTGAATTTCTCCATTTCTCTCACGTAAGGCCTTGTTTCACATTTCTCCCAGAACAGCACTACCTCAGTGCTTTCTACGATGAAGACTTTTTCTCCTCGTTTTGTCCTATCACTGATCTCTGAACTTCTAAAATTCCAGCTTCCAGTTCAGTTTTAGTTAGTTTTCCCCAAATTCTCTCTCAAAGAATGACCGGTATTCCTTCACGCCTAAAGACTACCCATTTAACAAATCCTGTTTACCCTGTAAATAAATCCCCAGGCTTCCTACTTTAAGATCCAGGACAAAAGTGCCTTTATTAAAGTCTTCCTTGGACTTACTCCAGGTTCTGATCTGCTTTACCACTGGTCACAGAGTTCTTGGTCTCCAAATCTTCCCTGCTCCTTTCAAAAACATCACAATCCCCCCCAGCAGCTCCTCTCCACACCGCAAATTTCTCTGTTTAGCAAGGGATATCCCGCAACGGCTTCATTTCACGTGAAGTGTGACGGGACTAGACTCTCCCCACCCACAATCACCCCTGCACAGAGCAAGAGAAACCATCACAGCTGTATTTCCCCACCATGAAACGACGGGGGAACACCATTCTCCTGAAAACGTGAAACGACGAGAGGCCTTTCCTATTCGAAGGGTCACGAAGAACCTTCGGAAGGCTGCCGGCCGGCTGCAGCCCCCGGCTCGGGCTCTCCGGTGCCGACCACCCCCTTTCCAGGCAGCGCCCAGGGTCTAATGTGAGACTTCGTCAGACTTCGGTGCAGCCAGCCAGCTCTTCCCACACCAACAACAGCACCCTCCACGCTTTGGGTGGGAAGTGGTATTATTAGGAGTTGAAACGTGTGTTTATTTTGCAACATATCCTAATTACTTAAGACTGGCAAGAAAACGCAACTCCACTAAGCAAACAGAGAGCAATATAAATTGGAAAGAAGATTAAAAACCCAACAGGAAAGGCACAATCTGAAGAGGAAGAAAAATCTATGGAAAAGCTGGGGGGGAGTGGGGGTGGCAGAAAAGAGAAATAGAAATAAAAGGTTTATATGTCAGAGCAGGACTGGTTTTGCTGGCAAAAGGCATGATACTTTGTACATCCAATGTACACCTCCATAAAATGCTTTAAGAAGTGACGCTCGCTCTGTAGATAGAAGTCAAAATAACTGTGGGTAGACCAATTTCTTTCAAAAAAAAAAAAAAATCACTAGGAAGAAATTTTAAAGCCAGCTACCTGTTGCAATTCCAGCAGTAAACAGAAAGCTCAACCGAACAGCTTAAAAAGCAGCTCAAGGACATTAAAATTAAAGTGCTTCCAGAACTATTCAGCACTGTATTCTCCACATGCTGGCTACTCCCAGGCAGGTAAGTTGCTGTGCTGCTCGCTGTCATCACCGGCCCATATTTAAATGAAGCCTGAGCAGAATAACCTCTAGGATCAGGACCATAGATGTGAAATTTAATTTTCCTCTCAGAACCACTAGGAAGAAGGCAGACATTTTGGCTGCAATGACTTTTTCCAGACAATTGATTCTCGAAGTTATTTATTCCCCACCATTCCCCTCAAGGCCCTCTCGTCACAGCAATTGTCTATATCAGAGGAAGGTTGGACGCAGCTCCCATGAAAGCCAAGCAAAACCACACCCAAAATAGCTATATAGGTCACTACAAAGCAAAGCGAGCCCTACGTCATGCCAGCAAGGGCTTCTGGTTAGTTCCTATATGCCAATAAGCTTTCAAAGTCATGTGTTACAATGCTCTACTAATACAGTACCATATTTGATAATTAGCACTCCTTTACCGAATTTCAACTTTTAAATGAAAATGCTTAAGTTAAGTAGTATTTCTCTCTATTCCCCCCCCCCCCCCCCCCCCAGGAGAATGCATTCAGCATAATAGCAGCAAAATAATCAGGATGTTTAGAAACCGCTACTGAGCTGCATTCATGAAATGAGAGAACCCAATGGCATGAAGATCCTTGGTTTTGACTTGGCTTCTTCTAGGTCCATGTTTACATCTTTGAAAAGTCACAATGTTGGAAGCTAAGAGCTAATCAGCTTTTGTATACTTAAGAATATCCTTAAGAGCTTTGTTGTCATATTCAGGCGCTTGGAATGTGTCCTTTAGGTCACAGCCTCCTTTTTGTTTTTTGTATCATGCTTTCCAACCTCATTTTCCAAGTAAGAATTTCAGCGTGCAACTACTACGACATGGTATGTCCACAACCGCTGATCTCGGGTAAGATACGAGCCACTAAAAGTTACAGTTAGATTCTGTAGGCAGAAAGAAATCAAGAGGAAAACTCTTCCGTCAGGTTTCAGTATCTTGTCAGAAACCTAATACAAACATGGGATGTTTCTGCATATTGTACCTCACTCCTTCCTCTGAAAGAGTTCTAAAAATAAATTATACTTGGAGCTTCCCTTTGCCTTTTTATCACTGCCAAACTACAGACAATATTTGAGACTCTCTTCCGTTAAAATCCAGCGGCTTATATTTGTGCAAACAAGCTATTCACAGAAATATAAATTATGAGAAACGATGAAGTTAATGTCTGTCTTAATGATGAGGCTAAATAGATGTGGTAAATTAATACAATAACTTTTCTGTTGGAAAAGTGAAATCTAAAGCCTCACCTACACACAAAAGACTCATTTGTAAAAAAGACAGTTTAATTATTTACTAAAATTTGCAGTTTTCTCATGTATACAGGGAACATAAAAGTAACATAAAAGTATCACCCGTGTTACTTATGGGCATCAGTTAACCAGCTCATAAATCTGAGCAGTTAGTGATCTGTTTGTAGCAGACAAATACAAAAGCGTTTGGAAGTCAGGATTTAAGAGAACTGGGTGAAGGAGGATGTTCAGGCACACACCACTTGTCACACAGTTGCCTGTATCCTTGCCAGCCATACAAATTTATTTGGGTAACGCTAGATTCACGAGAGCAAATACCAACCAGGAGATTCTAAAAGCTTTCCCTCTGAAAATGAATGTAAAAGTAAGATGAATGGGAAGTAAGGCATAGAGTTAAGGCACAGGATTCAAGGCAACGCATGTGTTTATCTCCACCCTCCTTCTTTCCGGTTACTTTTTTCCTCCTCCTCCCACCTTACCAACCCTTACGTATCACACCACACACTAAAAACAAAACAAAAAACCAAACAGCCAGCTGCCATAGGATGCCACGGCTATGGCAAACCGCAGAGTCTCACTGCGAGATTTCAGCAGATTCTCTGAAAGCCAGCGAAGTTCCCATTACTCGGGCCTTCCACCTTTACTGAAAAACACATCGGGGTCGGATTTGGCCGTCCGTTAAGGTTTTAACGTGGCGTTGTATTCTTAACACTGCAGATTCTGCCCCAGCGAAGGGCCTCGGCCACGTCCCGGGCGCGGGGCATGGACCTGGCACGCAGCCCCGCTCCGCGCTGGGGCAGGACGGGGCCCCCGACGCCGAGAGGCCGCCCGCCCCGCGCCCGGACCGAGCAGCACGTCGCCTTCGTCAGCACACCTTTTCCAGCTTCGCCATCGGCCTGCTTCACCTTTACGTGCAAGTAACTCGCTTTACGTCTTAGCAAGTCCTAATGTTATCGGAGCGTTAACGGGAAATACCGTGGACGTTCGTCAAAAGCTTTTCGGTGCGAAACAGCAAATAACGCGCGTGAAAAAAAAGCTACGCTCTGGTTAACTGACCCCGCTACGTGGACGGGGAAGTCTTTTCAGTGCTCCATTGACCTAACTCTTCAGGTCTCTGCATTAACCAAATTTGAAAGAAAATGGTTACAACTCACATCTCCTGCCACTGTACAGAGTTTTGACTGCAACAGAGAGTATCCTGCTAGACCTCATTTCGACTGGCATTTTCACAGCACTACATCCTTAGAAATTGTTGTTTTTTCTGAAGGGACTGCGTGATCTTTACCTACGATCAAAACTTTCCTTAATTACTGAAGAGGCAATAAAATCGTTTTGGGTTTTGAATCTGAGCAATTTTTTTCCGCTGTTTAAATAACTTAACAAAGTCTTACAAGTAATAACAGAAATATCATTACATTGCTAAATATTTAGTAAGATATTTGGTCAAATACGATTATCCAATTAGTATCAGTGAATCACTACTTCAGCGAAACTTGCAATCACAAGCATTTAATGCTCTTCTAAGAGCCTGTTCTACAGCTTTCATAATGATCTTTATATGTTCCTTATTTCAAAAAAAAAGCTCAAAAGAGACTGAAAACAAGCAGTTTAGGTTAACAGAAATGCAGGACGGGATGCATGAATCTGTGGCGTTTTCCAATGCTACAGTAGGGGAAATTTTGTTTTGTAAAACTGTTTCAAACTTCAAATGATGTCTCACACAAAAAATAATTACTTTTTCTAAGCAGTTGTGGTTTTATCCTAGAGGAAAATAGCACAGTATCAAAAGGATCTCTGCAAAACCCTGAGCACATTTACAACACCAAACAAGAGGAAACAAGCAACGTTCCCGCATTTAGTGGCTGGAGATAGGAAAATGTAGAGAATGTAATTGTTCTAATCACCTGTTACAAACCTCAGAAACAAATGGTTAATTTTCCCCCTCGCACTGCATCTTATTTTAAAAGGCATTACTAGAATTTTTTCTGCTACTGTTAAAAAGGCAGACCTCTCGGAAGAAGCCCTCTCTAACTGTCTCCTCACCGTTAAGTTTGTCAGCAACCCTGCCGTCTAGACTGTGTTTTATGCAGAGCAATGTGCTTTTTTTTTTTTGCCTTTTTTTTTAAATGGAAAAAAAAAAAACCAAACCCAAAACCAAAAACCAAACCCAAAAACATGTTGGAAACTTTCAGGACAGAAACTAGAGAGCTTCGAAGTTCCTCTCTTAGCAGCGCCTAGCAATGGAGAGGAGAGAGTTCTGCAAACGTGCCCCAAGCATCCAGCTACATTTAGCTTTCAGCCTTTTTATTATCATTGTCAATGAATGGGCCCCAGTCAAATTAAAGCTGCCATTTTAGGTTAAAGACTAGAGAGCCTCTGTTGTGCAACAGCGAGACAAAAACACTCCAAGCGACAGATGCAGCACCCTTATTGGAAAACGATGGATTTCAACTTTTATAAAAAATAAAAAAAATAGTAATTACCGATCATGCTTTTTAATATGAATTATATATTGATACTCACACATTACCGCAAACTAACGGGATTTATAATTGGAATAAATCAGCTACCCATGCTGCTAAGGTCATAGTCATTAAGATTTTTTTGCCGTCGTTAGAATGGATGATCTGTGAGGAAATGAACAGAAACATTTTTTGTTCAACTTGCTTGTTTGTACCTCCGCTAGTCCCACATACCACGAGAAAAGAAAAAAAGAAAAATGAATAACAAAAAAAAAAAAAAGGCAAACACATTCTCCCGAAAGCCATCTTCTAGGATAAACACAGCTCGCGATCTGCTTTGATGAAAGTAAAATCAAGACGCACATCGACACAGAAACAAACTTATTGCATCGAGGTTATTCTGATATTGCCCGAGCCAAAAATCCACGAAAGACCAAGTGGCTGGGGGGGGGAGGAGGGGGGGGGGAGAAAGAGCTTCTCGCAAATGAAAAAATCGCCCTTTTCTGTAGTTGGAAGGCACGCTCAGTCCCTTCCCAAACGAAAACAAAGGCAGAAAGTGGGTAAGTGCGGGAGAGTTGCGCGGCGCGCCGAGCGGCCCCCGGCGATGGGAAGGGAACTCCCGGGCATCGCTACTTTCCTTTTGTCCATTGTCTGTTTAAAAAACAACTAGTTTAAGCCCGGGCGTGAGCGGGCTGTAGGAGTGAGCCGAGGAAGCCGGCTCCATTTCCAGCCTGTGCCCCACAGCCGCCACCCCCTTCCCAGGCACCCCGACCCCCACACACCCCCCTCCGCGCCCCCCCGCCCCCGACACCCACCCGCGAAGGCCGGTCCGGCGGCGCGGGGCCCGCCCGGAGGGGCTCCCCCGGCGTGGGAGCGCGTCCCCCTGATGTAACGCTACCGGGATAAACGAAGGCAATGTAATGATGGCTGCTCATTGCCTGCAGCGCCTTCTCCCTGAGACTCACTAACAACCCTGCCCCCCTCCCCCCGCCACCGCACACGCACACACACACACACGCGCGCACACGCGCTGCCCGCTCCACGCACGCAGCGCCCGCCGCCGGACCCGCTCCGCGCCGCTCGCCGAACCCCCCCCCCCCCCCGTCCGCCCTGACCGCTTGGCCTCAAACCACCTTTTTCCGCTCACCCTCAAAATGGCCCGGAACGGGGCGGGGGTGGGGGGGGGACACGGACGTGGGGGGGGGTGTGCCGGGGTGGGGGGAGCGCCCCGGGCCCGACCCCGGCCCCATGTGCGCGGCGGCGGCGGCACCCGCCCGCCCCGGCCCGCGGCCGGCCCCGCGCCGGCGGAGCGAGGTGCCCGGCGGGGTGAAGCCCCTATTATGCGGCGTCCGCCGGCACCGCTCCGGCGGCCTGAGGTAGCGTCCTCCCTTCCCTTCCCTTGCCGCCCCCTCCCTCCCTGCCCCCCGCTCCCCTTTCTTCTCCGGCCGCCGGAGAGCGCCGGCCGCCCCCTGCCCCCTCCCGCCGCCGGGGCAGGACGGTTCCCCCCGCCGTGCGCACCGGCGGCCGGAGCGGCACCTCGTGCTCCCGCCTCCCTCCTCCTCCTCCTCCCTCCCCGCCCGCCTTCCTGCCGCCCGCCGCCACCCACCGCCCGGCCTCCGCTGGGGGTGCCCCCGCCGCGGCCCGGCCCCGGCCCCGCCGACCCATGTGCCGGGCGCGGAGCGGGGAGCGCGGCGGCGGGCGGGCGGGGCGGTGCCGGGCCGGGCCGGGCCGTGCGCGGCGGGGAAGCGCCCTCACTTTGTTAGCGCTTGTTGTGCCGCCGCGGCCGCCGGGAGCCGTCAGCGTGGTCAGCGGGGGAAGCGCTCCCGCGGCCATCCCGGCCGGCGCTGGGGCCCACCGCCCCCGCCCGCCGCCGCGCAGTTTCGCTCAACTTTTCCCGGATTTTTAGTCACCCTCCAAACTTGCGGAGCGGAGCGCGGGGGGGGACGACGGGGAGGGGAAGAAGGGAAGGGGAAGGGGCGCCGCCGCTCCGGCTCCCCGGTGCCCTCCCCTCCCCCGAGGCGAGGCAGGCTGCCGGCCGGCCGCAGCACAACAAAAAGCCATTTACACCCGGGGAAGTGCCCCGCTGAGACACCACCCCCCCACCAACCCCCCCCCGCCCCGCCTCGCCCGGAGCCGCGGCCGGGCGCAGCATCCCCCCCCCCCCCCCCCCCCACCCCTGGCCGCCGCCGGCAGCGAGCACCCCCGCTCCGCGCCCCGCCGCGCCGCCGGGGACGGAGACCTGCCGCGGGTCCCCGGCTCCATGGCCGGCGCTCTCCCCTGCCTCCCTCCCTCCCTCCCTCCGCGCCCAGCGAGGTGCGGGGTCACTCACCGGGCCGGTGCGTGGCCGTCGAGGGCCGTCGGGGACCGGTGTCCCCCGCTCGCTCCCTCGCTGCCCTCCGCCGAGGGGCCGGGGAGGAGGAGGGGACACGCTCCGGAGTTGGGTGCCGCCGGCCGGGGGGGGGGGGTGGGGGGGGGGCGAGGCGGGGTGCGGGTCGCGCACACACACACACACGCACGCACGGAGTTGCTCGCTCGCACCGGGGCTGGGCTAAGAGGGGAGGAGGGGGATCCCTGGCCGGGGCGGGCGGGCGAAGGAGGGGTGGAAGGGAGGGGAGGGAGAGGAAGGGTCAGCGCGGGTCTCGGGTAGTTTCGGGGTCTCCGCCGGGTCCCGGCTCCGCTTCGCTCCTTTGTGTAATTTCACTCGATTCAAGTTTAATCCGATAGTTCCCGAGCGAGCGAGCGAGCGCGCCCGCCGGAGCCGAGCCGAGCGCGACACCAGCCAGCCAGGCGGCTGCCGCGGCTGCCGCCCCCTGCGCCCGCCCGCCCCCGCCTCCCCCCTCCCTCCCTCCCTCCCTCCGCCCGCCGCCACAAGGCGCGCCCCCGACACCGCCCCCTCCCCGGGGGCGAGCGCCGCCGCGCGCCCCGCCCCCCGCGACGTCACCGCCCCGCCCGGCATAATTTATGCAACGGGGAGGGACGGGGGGGGGGGGGCGACGACGATGAGGAAAAAAAAGAAAATAAAAAGAGGGAAGGGAGAAGGAAAAAAAAAACCACAACAAAACCCCGGCACCGGGCGGGGGAGGGGCGGGGGTCACTAACCTCCCCGCCGCCCGGCCCGCCAGCGCCCCGCCGGGGCTCCCGCCGCCGCCGCCGGGCGAGGAAGCGCTGCCGCGGGGCGGGGGACGAGGCGCGGGGCACGGCGGGGCACGGCGTCTTCCGTGCGCCTCCCCCGCCGCTCCGCCCCGTCTGCCGGTGACCGGGGGCGGGGGGGGGGGGGGGGTGGGGTGGGGTGCAGCCCCGCTCCGCGGGGTCAGCGCCGGGCCCGGCCGCCGCGGCGCGTCCCGTCCCGGGAAACTCCCGGTGAAGCCCGGGGGCGTGGGGTGGGTGTCACTGTGTCACTGCCGCGCTTCAAACTTCCCAAACGCGGCGGCGAAGCGAAACCGAGAGGCGCCCCGGCAGGCTGCCCGGCCCCCCGCGGCCTGCCCCGGCCCCCGGCCCCGGTCCCCGGCCGAGCAGCGCGCCCCCGCCCGCCTCTCTCCTCCCGGCAGCCGGGGCGAGGCGAGGCGGGGCGGGCGCAGGGGGTAGGATCGCTCGAGTCCGGCGATTTCGGGTGGACTTTGTCCCCAGCGGGTCGGGTTCTCCGAGGGAAGCGGCCATTAAGCGCTGCCCGCCGCGGCAGCGCCCCCGTCCCGGCGGGGCCGCTC
Organism: Aquila chrysaetos chrysaetos; assembly: GCF_900496995.4. Classification (NCBI taxonomy): domain Eukaryota; kingdom Metazoa; phylum Chordata; class Aves; order Accipitriformes; family Accipitridae; genus Aquila; species Aquila chrysaetos. The sequence continues at coordinate 40,860,466 of NC_044007.1, forward strand.
TGCCCCCGCCGCGCCGGCACCGGCACCGCGACCGGGATGGCCGCCGAGCCCTGCCGCTGTCGTGTTTGTAAGGCGTACCTTCAAAGTCGTGATACAAACCGAAACAAACTCATTCCGTAAGTAAATTGGACAAATCCCACCAAAAAGTGATTACCAGTAGCACGCTTAACGGTCTTCCCTGCATCGCTCTGGAAACTAAATAAGCGTCTTAAAAGTATAAAGAGATTAAATGTAAACCCAGTGTAAAGACACTCTGCATTACAGGAATTTTCAGCGAGTCATTTGACGAGATAACTTTTTACCATCATTGTTTGTAGCAGGTTGGAGAAGGGAAAACAAAGGTCATGTGCTGCTGAGCAGGGGCACCCTCCCCCTCCTGGTCCCTCCGCGCCTTTTCGGGGGGCCGCGTGCTGCACCCACACTCGTACCTCTTCCGTGGGAAAGGGAGAAGGCCTCTTCACAGGATCTCGCACAGGTTTTGCTCTACGGTCTCTTAGCACGCAGTTACCAAGCCGGGAGCTGGACCCGGACAATGTGGATGTCAAAAGCTCCGCTCGCTTCTTGGGTCGTCGATCCAGGCATCCGCGGCAGTGCTGCGGCCGTGAGGGCCGCTACAGCCACAGAAACATTTCAGGCTTCTCCGGAGGAAGTCTGAAACTCTCCCGCGTCGTGTCGTTCGTGTCTGGCCTACTCAGTCTCTCTTGGGTTTAGGGGGAAAGCACCTTTTCGGGAGAAGGGCCAGTTTGCGGATAGAGAGGCGTCACCTCCTCCCGTGCAGCCGGGCCCGTGCAGTCACGCAGAGAGGGGCCAGCGACCGGGGAGGTGACGCTGTCCCATGCTTTCAACTGAAAAACGTCTTGAAAAGCTGACAGCACGTGACGGTGCGGTATAATACGTTCCCTGTTCTTCACCGTGGTCTTCCATAAAGTTAAAAATAGCAAGTGGAAATAGTGTTTAAAAAAAACTTTGAAGCAGCACATGCCCCAAGTATACCTTCACCAAATTTGCTCAGTTTACGATCGTTCTATTTTTAATGTGCATTTCTCTACTTTGTGGGGAAAAAAACAACAAAAAAAAACCCCAAAACAACCCAAACCCTACACAGGTATCCTCCCAAGTTACTAAATGTAATCAGTTTCAGTTTTCTCTTGCAGTATGTTGACAGACCAGAGAGTAAACAGCCTAGAAACACTTACCCGCAAGTCTGTTTTTCTGTGCGTATCATTTAACTGCGCCCCTAATCTGGCAGCCAAGCACCCTGGCGTAGCGCAAACCAGCCTGGAACTCCCCTTGCTTTCAAAGATTTAAGTTCTCCAAGATTTAGGGGCAGGAGAAACTCATTCTGAGACCAACCGCCAGCAGCCTCGCTGCTCCCCCTAGAAACTTGTTTCAGTTTCTTGTTGAGCAGAAATCAGATTGCAAAGCTTCCGAGCATGAAAAGTGTTTAAAGAATATCGTAGAGACAGGGTAAGACAATCAAAGACATGCAGCATTTCTTTAAAAAAGTAGTATACTTTTGGCACCAGTATGGCACCAGTAATGAGGGGGGACACGTGTAGGTGCTTAGTTAAATGTTTGTTCCAAGGGAAAAAAAAAAAAAAAATGCCCCTGCCTCTAGTGCATGCCTCTTGCTGAAGGCACAGAACCAGCTCCTTGGGTCCCACAAATCATCCTCAGGCCATGGCCTATGAAATCAGCTGGCTTACTGCTTGGGTAATAAAAATGCGAAAGGAGTCTCCCAACGTTTTCCAACCTTAGAAGAAACAGAATCCGCAAATGGCACTTTGACAGAATGGGGAGAATTACCGCCACTCTCCAACTCCTCAGCCACGAAGGGAAATGGAGTAAGGAAAAGCGCTGCAGGGGTTTTACCACTCCAAGGTGGGATGCAGTCCAGGTGCAGCACGTGTCCACACACATGCGTACTCGACGGTCGCTACGGAGGAAAAAGTTTTGAAACCTTAACTCGTGCTTCAGCCAGTCCCCAAAGAGAAAATCCTAACTCCCCAAGTTACCAACAAGCACTTTGCAGCTCCGTAGCAGAGCGAGGAAACGGCAACATGGCAGTCTTCATGATTAACCTTACTGGTAACAGCTTATTAAAATATCCAAGAGATGACAGGGATGAAAATTCACTTGTAGCCACCCAACCCTTTGTACGCTGTTGGGACAAAGTAATCCATCTGATGTAGGCAGCCATTTGGCTCACAGATTAGAAAGAATTTGCATTAATGGCTGAGAATTTCAACAGCAGTTGCAGAGCAAGGCTACACGTACCAACAAAACCCCAATGAATTGCTACACTTTACCTAACTATGTAAACTTTCAAGGTGGGGATAGTTTGGACAAAGCTGAGCAAGTCACTGTGTATGACAGGCATAATTACACAGAGATAAGTTAATGTACTCCATAAGAAGTACAACACAGAGACTACCGAGTAGCATTTACATCCGTTTTAAAACAGCAGTATTACAAAATGCAAATGATTTAGTATCACATGAAGATACAAAGGAAGCTTATTTATTCAGCAGACTTTGAAGAACCAGCATCTGTTTTAACAGACAGGTACAGTGAAATGTGGTCTTAAGGTCCAGATGTTGTCACTTCTGAAGGCAGCAGGTGACACCTCACGGTGCCGAGTCCCCACGCGAGACTTGCACAGGTAGGCCTTGGGGCCACAAGGCCCCAGCAGTCTGCGCCTCATTCCTGACAACCCAGTCCAGCTACGTGGCTTGTCTGAGAGCTGCTAATGCCGAGGACTGCGCACAGAGACCTCGCAGCAGCCCACCCTGCTTGAGAAAAGCCCTCTTAACTACATCCGCCTGCTCAGCACTCCGATGGTCCAAACCGTGCATCGGTGCCGACAGGAAGGACCCGTGCCTGTGCCATACCCTCCAGCTGCCGCTGCCTTCTTCCAAAAGGCTTTTTTGCTTTGATGAAGGAACTTGCAGCTCTCAAGGAAATTCTGCACAGATGTACCCAAACCTCAACAACCTCTCATCTCACAGCCTTTCTTTTACTTCTGTTTGTGCAAGGAGAGATGCGGAACTGCACCAGGAACCCAAGCTTGTGCTTGGAGTAGCTGCCCTCCAAGCACTTCAGGCTTGGTATTCCGGATGCCATTTCACGGCCTCAGATGAGCTAAGGCATCATGTTTTGTCCCACGATCAGTGCGAAGTGGCTCTGGAATCACACGACCCTGACACACACTCACGTTTTATTCATCTCTGAACATTGTTTCGGCCAAATGAAGCGAAAAAGACAAACAGTTTCTTTTTCTTTCACAAGTGCCAGTTTTACTCAAAGTTTCTCAAAAATAAGGCAGCAATGGAAGCACACGAGACTGAGAGGGTGAAGCGGCCAGAAGGGTACAGACGACAATGATATGCCATATGCTAAAGGAAAGTAATACTCCTTTTTTAGAAGAAATTGTTCACCAACGTAGAGCACGCTGAAATACCGAGAACACGTGGATTTTGGTTAGTACCAGGAAGCAGTAGACTCCTATCAGAAAGAACAACCTTAACGATTTCAGCTGAAAAGCTAAAAGCATTAGAAATACAAGTGCTACAAGGAGCCACCCTGTGGCACCAAAAAGCTAAGGGAACAGAGGGCAAGCCAGGGTAGACACTTGTGTGGGCTGGGGTTTTTTTTCTTTTTTTTTTTTCTTGAAACTCAGGCCAGCCGGAGTGACAAAAGCTGGAACTAGCCCAAACAGCCACTTCTGTGGCAGGGAACTCCTCAGCTGAGGAACTGAACCAGAAAAGCAGAGGGGCAGCAAGCTCCGGCAGCTCGTGTCCAGATGCCACTCAGCTGCCAGGCCTTACAGGAGCAAAAGCTCTCTGAGGGACGTCGGTGTTCCCCCCGCCTCACCCTTGGGAATTCAACAAGAAGAAGAATAATTAATACTACTCCCAAAATTCATTCTCTTCTGTGGAAGTTTTCTGATACAGTAATCTCTCTCAGAACAAGGATAACATGTAGCTCTCTCAAGGCTAACTTAAGGACGTAACCAAAGACTTTAAGGAGGGAATAGGTAGGTGGAAATGCCACCCGAGACAGCACACCGTGACTCGTCACTGTGGGTTGCGTGGGTACGCACATAGTTGTGGGCAGCTGCCCCGAACCTGCCGGCATTCTCCCCCTCAAGTCTTTCGGACACACTGCCCAGGTACTGCCACTTACCCGTGACTATCTGTACAGCTGGAAGGCAGCACCCACTGAAGTGCCAGCAGCACAGAGGCGATAAACAACTCGCTCTCCTTCCCAAACAGACTCACTGCTTAGTTTACCAAAGTAAGAGGCAGGATCGCTTAGCTTTCCATCTAAATTCTGATTTAACAGGCCAGCGCCCGACTGCTCGCCTCAGCCCCCCAGTTCCCATTACTACTGAAGACACTCGGTTACACAGGCCACCTCTTTAACCAGGAACAGTAGCGAGTTCTTGTAAAAATGGAGCAACACCAGGGAACTGACCTACTCCACAGCATCCCTGCTCGTGAGGATGTTTGCTCTTGGACTGTGACATGAACTGACAGTTTCACGGTCGGTTTTGTTTTCACCGTGCAGAAGCAGCATTAAGGGCTCCCATTTCCATCTTTGGCGGCTCACTAGAACGTGCCTCTTCTTATATGGAGAGACACAGCTATCACAGCGCTGACAATTTCTGACCTTTGTCCTTAATAAATGGAAGGCTTCATATCTAAGAATGAAGTCACACACCCGACGAAACTATCAGCTGACATAAAAATACGGCAACTCATCTGCTTAGCAACACAAGCTGCCACCAACATCACTTCCTTCTTAAATACAAAGTTCAGTTCACGGGCTCCACCCTGACTCAGAGCCGCCTGTAAAATTGGATCTGACTCGCCGAGAGGTCACGTCTCCTCGCTGTGAGCAGGACTTTCCACAGCAGCTATATTTCACTGGAACTTCCCAACGCACAGCCCAGGGGAGGCAGGGAGGGAGGGAAACGCCACTGCAGTCGCAGAGTTCACCTGCCAAGGAAGCAAGGCGCCGACTTTCACGTTCCCATTCAGCTTTCCTTCAAGACAAGATTTTTCAGAGCAGGTACTGAATAACTTGTGCCTTCTGTGGACTGGGGAGCAAGAGGGATCCATCACGATTATTTCCTGGGTTTGCACATGCAAGGAGCACCCAGGTGTGACATTCTCTGACACGGTCAGAAATACCTATGCATGTTTGTCGTTACTTGTTTTAAAATGGGAGGCAATTCAAAACCCACGGCCAAACACACATTTATAATATCCTTGAAAAATAATTATAAACTTGGCATTTTTGCTACTTACATTCATCGAGAAAAAGATGTGTTTAAAATTGTTTCTTTAAACTGTTACACTACAAATGCAGTAAGGAACACCTTAAACCCATGTATAAAGTTTTATAACTTTTCCATGTATTTTTTTTGTAAATGCTTCATAAAGTTGCAAGTCAACCCCAATTAAAAAAAAATAAAATCCATTTACTTACATAGTTAAGTTAGATGTAGTTTCTCTCTGATTCTTTTTCTATTCTGAAAGAGGATCAACTAATGGGATGATACCGTTTTCTCATTAAGCTCAGGTCCACTCCCCTCCCTGCTTGGTAAACTTCTAGGAAGAGGACTGAGAGGGATCTGAAGAGACCATCTGGTGTCCCCCGGCCGCACAAAGACAGGATAAAGTAGCCCCAGACAATCCCCAACAGATGTTTGTCTAACCTGTTCTTAGAAACCCTCCGTGAAGCAGATACCCGAACTTCCTAAGTAGCTTGTTCTGGTATTTCACTATAACGATTTAAAAGTTGTTGTTGCCTCTCCCTGCCACTCTCCTAATACCCAATTTAAATCATACTCCCACCCTCCTAATATCCAATCTGAGACATTTTCCCTCTGTACAGATCTGATTTATCTCATCTTTCCCCCAGCATTCAAAAACAGTTGATCAAACCTCTTTCAACCTTTTGCACATCGGAAAATTTATCCAATTCCCTCTAAAAATCACTTTTCAGGCTCAACATCCTCCCTTCCTTCACCATTTCCTTTTATATTCTACATCTCTTTGTTTTCTTGCCCTGTCCTGTACTTTATTTTTCAGCACAGAACATGAAACCAAAGGTAATACTGCAGTTGAGGCCTTACCGGCTCTTAGTGGAATCATCTTTACATCTTTCACTATGACTTACATATGCCACCTATTGATAAATCCTAAGAGAGCATTGCATTTTGCAAAGGCAGCGCATTGTCCATTGCTATTTTGTTAGTGATTCTCTACAAACTCCCCATTTACCATCTACCTTGATTTCTCCAAGAAATTGACGATTGTTTTCACTTTTGCATTTACTAAGTTCATTTTGATTTCTGATCATCCATAGTGGTCACCATCCTCCCAGCTTGGTGTAACTGAGACGTTTCCTAAACGTGCTCTGCATTACATCAATCCATACTATTCTTTGTGTTTCCTTACGGCAGATTTATCAGAGTAGTATCTTGGTGCCTTACAGCAAAGTAATTGGCAGCGTCTCTTCTGTCTCTTTCCCTATCTTGTCCTTTCTCTCTCCAGAAAGGTGTGCATGGAAAATTTGGTTTCAGAAGCACACGGGGACATACATAAAATCACTGTACATTTATACAGAGAAAAAGTAAAATAAATTGTTCCTTCCGCCATTTCAGACCCACCCCTAGAAAACGCTCTCATACATAGTTAAGTTTAAAGCTTATGGAAGACTTCTGCTGCAACAGAGTAGCGGAGTTGCCAGCTGTGGTCTTCATTTTGCTGGGACAGAAAGCATAAAGGGAAGGACCAAAACTCTGAATATGAATCAATACTCTATGGAAACAGCATAATATGGAGGAAAAGGGTAACACACTCATGCTGTAGCCTGCAATAATTATTGTGAGTACTGGGACATGCAAGAAGTGTGAGATACAGTCAGCAAACACGTAAGGACTTAAACTTACTTGTGCGATCTTCACAGTTTCTCACAATCCAGCCGAGTGCGTATCCCTTGCGCAGCAGCTCACTGCAAGAAAAGAAACAACTGCCTGGCTAAGTAGAGTTTGATCATCCAAGTATTTAGACCAACGCACCATTAATTGAACCCTACAAATACTAAAACTGAATTTAACAAAATGTACTCTGGTAATACCAACTCACAGGTAAAGGAACACCTCACTTCATGCGTACATTTTGTAGGGGACATGCTAGATCCAATTCCACGAGATGCTGCGTACTTGTCATTTGTGCTGATGTGATTTGAAAGTAGAGGTGTTCAATACCACTCAGTGCCAATCGTGAGGAAATAAATCTAGAGCCACAGGTCAGCGTTAAAAGTACCACCACCACCAGCAGACACCTCACTTTGTATCCCTCCATCCTGCACCTTTTCTGTTTCCGTCTTGCATAAATATCTAACATTTGTCTTATCCTTAAAGAGGAATGCCTCAGTTCTGCAGCGCTGAGGGAACTCCCCTGGAAACCTGCCAGAAACTTACCTTTCCTATGCACACGTTTGTTTATACCTTAGGTATTACAAGCAACTTACACAATCATTATATTTACTTGTACATTCTTGGCAGATGAACAGAACTTGCTTATTTCAGTTAAGACAGAAAGACCTCATGTCTTCATCCTGTGGTTGCAGAGGAGGGAGGGGATGTGCACTGCATCCATAACGCCACAGGTCACACTTCATGGGCCGCACACTTAAGCAGCACTGCACTGAATGGCACAACTTTTAAGCAATGGACCAACTGTTCTCTCTCTTAAAAAGATGCAAGCTAGAACATGCCGTATTTTTTGCACTCAGAGCAGAGATTATATCACGGCTTCTGAGGCGGCAGGGTTTTACCTGAAGCTTGTCTACAACTTAGCAGAAAAGTTATAAAACAGTTGCTAGAAGGTAAAGACAACAGATACAATGTTAGCACTAATATTCATCGTTTAATCTTTGGTGTAGTAGGTTATCTACATGACTTTTGAGTCGGAACACTGCAGATGCTGTCATTTTTTAAATGTAATAAATAACTTGCCACACACCACGTCCACCTTGCATTCTGTAGGGAAATACGAAATGTTGGCAAGGGAGCTAAAAAGCCCAAACACGATGGCAGCCGTACTGATGCCAACTTCTTAGAAACAAAATTTAATGATGCATAAAAGCTGCTCATTTTCTTTAGAGGTAGGCTTAATTTTTTAAGTTACATTTGCTGTTGTATGACCACCGCAAGTTGATGTGCTACATTATATACAAGGAAACTCCCCAGAACATCAATGAATCAACATAAGTAAAGGTAGATATTCTACTATCTTGATCAACTGACCACAACTCTTTTACATTTGCAGCTTAGTCTGAAAGGCAGGCAGTTCTCAGGGCCTGGATGACAAGGAAATTGCAGCAGGACAGAGGGAGGAGCAGGAAAAGGCCCACTTCCACCTGGAATTGCTTTTTATAAGCCTCCTTGCTACGGAACAGGCAATCCCAGTGCTTACAAGGATTGCCCCATGGGAGCCTTGCTGACAAAGGCACAAATACATAGTTCATTCTTGATGCTGAAAAAAACAAAGGGAGAGCCTTCAGAGAAATAGAGAGGGATCATCTGTTCAGTTCAACATGCTGGAAAGACATTTCTCTGTCACAACTCTTCACAGAGATTCAAGGCTAGCAAGCTGCAGGTTCCCAAATAGGAGAAGCAGTTATTGCAATAAAAGGATCAGTGTACGTGGGCCTCGGATTTTTGTCAAGCAGAAAATATACTTACACTCAGAAGTTCTCCAGTGCCAAAGACAGCAGCACATCTAACACTTTGTGCTGTCCTAGGTCTTTTTTACATGTTTATACAAAGTCACAACGGTAACACAAGGGTTATCATCAAAGCCAGTAAGTCCTTAAACTTTCCTACCAATCCCTAGAAACAATCTTCTGAAAAACAAAGATACCACTACACCCCCCCCCCACCCCAAGTACTGAAAAAATTACAGGCGATACTATTTTTAAACCCTCACTGTTCTTTACCCTAGTCTAAATGCCCTAAAATCCCAGTAGCTTGAACTGCTCTAAGAATTTAAAACCTATCATTCACCCCAAACCATAAGTTTTACTACCCATTTTTCACCTCCTTTAAAAACGAAAACCCAGGTTCAGCTTTTAGCAGAAGTGAGACTATTGCTTCATCATGATTAGATGTAAGCAAAGGAAAACAAACAAACGAACTTGGGGCCTAATGTTGTCGACACTTGTTCCGCACACAGTGCTTTACTTGGTACTTCTGAGCACTAGCACACGTGGTAGTTTTTGCAAGATCATGGCCTTGTTTTGGTACAACACAATCAAGATAATTTTTACAAGGTCAGAAAGCTGGAATAAGACAAAAAAAAACCCAGGCCGGTTGTGTCTGGAATCAATTAGGCTTATGTGCTCTTCAGATGGTGCTTACTTTTCTATTAAATAGTATTTCAATGTATACATACTATTAGTGTGTACCTAAAAGCATGCATTGCATACAATACGTTTCTCCATTTCTTTAAACACACCTAAAATAGGGACATGAGGAGGTCAAAAAAGGAGAAGAGGTATTCATCTGTGAGTGTTGAAACGGTTTTGCTTTGAGTTTACAGTTTAGCTATCTGCCTCCTCAATGACAAACTGCTCAGAAGGGCCAAATGTCCAGGCATGCCTGCGGTGTACTCTACCTGTCCAAAAAGCAAATTAAAACTGAAGGAGTTGTCCAGGCAAATACTGACTATGCCCACTGTCAACTTCTAAGCACTTCATTGAGTTTTAAGATTTAGAGCAAAAAGAAAACATTATTTTATCCTTCAAGATGTAACTTTACTGTCTAAGTACCACATTTAGTATGGAATCGTCCACAGAAGACTTCAATTAATGAAAAGTTGACTTTCTGGGGAATTTTGATTTTCTCTACATTGTTTTTTCTCTAGATGAGGCCAGTCTAGTTTATACTAAAATTAAAGCCAGTATCAGTACAGAAGGCATGTACAATCCAGATAGATTCTTGCTGCATTCACAAGTAAAATAGGCGACAGTAAAAATGTTTACTTGTTGCTGATGTTGTGAAAACATTTACAGACATAAAAGTTCAATTGTCTAACCAGTTAAAGATCAAAATATTTGCCTTCACCGCTTCTTTTCTCACCTTCATTTTGCTGAGTACAAAAATAAAGTGAAAGAACGTGTTCTTCCTCCGCTGCAGTAACTTTTTAACTCAAGAAGTTGAAATTATTTTGGAGATAGCATTAAAAACGCAGTCAAAGAAGTTAAAAACCTCAAATTTCCTACTATTTTTCTAAGCAGAATAGCCGTATCGTGTCTTTACCGTAAGCAGCCAGTCACAGAGCTGGCTAGGTACCACAACACACAGGTCAGCAACGCTTCAGCTGGAGCTGGGTCAGAGGAAGGACTCTGTGACGGGCTCCCAGGAGGTCGGGCAGGGGGAAGGGGAGGGCAGCAGGCTGCGTTGCCCTTGCAGCGACCACAAGAAACCCAGCCCCAGATTGCGGGGAGTCATTTTATTGCTGAAGTCAGCCCCCCACACACACCTCCTTGTGCTCGCACAACAGCGCGGCTCCACACTCGCGCAGCAAGGGGAGAACGCTCACCGCCAGCGAGGCTGCCTGCAGAACGCCTTCGCTGAACAGGCAAACACAACATTAAGGGAAGTCCCCCGGACGGTCCGAAGAAGCGGCCTGGCTTCAATACGCCGACGGCTGCCACGGTTATCGTCGTGCCGAGGGAATCGGATTCCACGCACAAAGCGCTGACCTGACTTTGTGCCCCTGGCTCCCCTCAGTTTGGGGAGGACGACTCAGGCTTCTCGGCGCTCTAGCTCTGGGAGGAAACCTCACCTTCTCAGGTTCACCCTTCTTCGCCGGACCGGGCTTCGGCCGCGCTCCTTCGCGGCGCCTTCCCGCCGCCAAGCGCGAGCAACCCCTCACCTCCTGAGGGGCTCGCCTGACGCAGCCTGCACAGGACCCGTGTCCTCGCGCTACCGTCATCTACCGTCATCTACCGTCACCGCAACTCCCCCGGGAGTCCCAGCCGAGTTTGCGCCGGGCACCGCACGCACACGCCCGGGGAGAAGCTCCGCCGACATGAGGAAAGGCACCCCAACGCCTCGGCTCCCCTCGGCCGCTCTCCCAGCCCAGGGCCGCCGCCAAACAACCGCCTCAGCGCACCGCCCTCCCCCCCGCAGCCCCGCCGGCCGGACCCCAGGCGGCCCGCGCCGCCCGCGGAGGCCCCTCGGGGCTGGGGCCGGGGCAGCGGGGCGGACAGGCGGCGGCTGCCCCGGGGAAGAGGGAGCAGCCGCCGACAGGCGCCTCACGGGGCGGCGGCGGGGGGAACGGCGGCCGGACCCCGCCCGCGCCGCCGCCCGCTACCTGCGCCCCTCCCCCCGCGGGACGCAGGGTTGCCGTGGCGACGGCCGCGCTCAGGCGGCGGGCCGGGCCGCCCCCCCCCCCCCCGCTGCGAGGGGAGCCACCGGCACGGCACGGCACGGCACGGCCCTCCCCCACCGCCTCCCCGCCGAGCGCCCCCTCCCACCCCGCCCCCCAGGGGGAACCCCCGCCCCGCCCCCTCCCGCGGCGACAGGCGCGACCGCGGCCACGGCCGCCCCGCCCCCCCGCCACCGGCCCGCTCCGCGCGACGTCACCCCGGCCGGGCTTTCCTTCCCCTGACGGCAACTTCCCGGCCGCGCTGATTGGCCGCGGCCGCCGGCCAATGGGGAGCACCGCCCCTCCCGCCCCCCCCCCCCCCCCCCCCCCCCCCCCCCCCCCCCCGGTGCCGGCGCGGAGCTGAGCGGGGTCGCCGCGTCCCGTCTGGTCCGGTCCGGTCCCCGCGGGAAGAGCGCCCCGGCCCGGCTGCCCCAGCCCGGCTGCCCCAGCCCGACTGCCGGCCGGCGGGAGCGGCCCCGGGCCGCGATGCGTCACGGCCCCGGCCTCCGCACCGCGTGGCGGCGGGGGCGGTGCCGCCCGCCCGGCGGGCGTGACGGCCCTGGGCGGAGACCCCCGCCGCCGCCCCCGGCCCCCCAGTTCAGGCTAAGCTCGCCACAGACGTATTTATTCCGGTGTAATAGGTGTTTATGGAACGTTACTCCGGACCTGTTCCTAGTCAGCCCGAGCTAAGTCAAAGTAACGCAGGTTCATATCGGCCCCGGAGCAGCCGCGGAGGCCTCGGTGCCAACCGGGCAGGTTTTTACCTCACGCCTGCGGGCGCGCCGGCGGCGGCTGGGGAGCGGGCAGGCCCTCGGTGCCCCGCGCAGGCCCGAGCGGGGCGGCTGGTCTGGCCGCTTCGCGGGAGGGAGGAGGACGGCTCCGCTTGGGCCGCGGTGCTCGGCCCTGCCGCCCGCCCTGCCGGGCCGTGGCCGCCGCCGGGATAGCGGGAGCGAAAGCGTGCGAAGCGCAACAGCGTTCCCCGGCAGCCCGGGGAAAGGGGAAGTTAGGGCACACGCAGAGCGGGGCAGGCTTTTTGCGCGTTCTGTCCCGGCTGACGGTAGGAGCACATGGTCGTCGTAACAAGCCGCAGCGCCGCGAGGAAGAATTGCCTCATGGAATTGCAAGCGCCTTCCGAGCAAAGGTGGAGTCTGGAGCAAACGGCAGATCCAGCTGATAGGGGTCGATAAGCCCGGGGAGTATCGCGTTGCTGCTTTGCATACCTCAGAGAGACGCCCCGGTCCGTGTGGAGCAGGAAGAGGAGACGGCTCTAACAGACTGGCTCCCAGCACCCAGGTAACGAGAGAGGGCTCCTCCTTCCTGCAGCAAGCAAGCTTATTCCTTGGCTCACGAAGCAGTAGTTTCAGTAGCAGCTTTTCCTCTACTGCAACCCTGAACGGATCCTCTGTACATCTGGTGAGCAACAATAACTCAACAACTTCAAACTTCGAGTTCATCTGACAGCGAAGGAAAACTGCTTTTTGCCTTGCATAGCAATTGAATTAAACTGGAAAGCCAGTAGGACAGAATGAAGTTACGTACACCTTCAAAATAAAGCCCCAAACAAACAAAACCACCACCGCTCGGATGGTGCTTGGCCAAAAAAATTGCTAACTGACAACTACGTTTTTCTTCCGTGATTGTACTGAAGCCTTCTACTGCTAGCCGCTGACCTAGGAGAGGGGATTTAGCAGCCTCCACGCAGGCCTGTCAGTAAGGCAAACCTTCAACCTTGCAAACTTCCCTGCACTCCGTGCCCAGGGTTCGTACCACCAGCTGTGGTTATCCAGCCTTTTGCTGCATGTCCGCACTAGGCACAGCTCAGTAAGCTTCCTCGCCTGTCCTGTACTTCTCCCAGCTCCTCAACAGAGTTAAATAGGTGGGTCTATGACCAACTACGTACGTTAAGTTTATATAGCAGCATTCTAACAAGCAAACACCACTTCATCCAAAGTAGACAAAGTTGGGTTTTTTTAAACTAGTGATAGTTAATAAAGCTCTTCCAGAAGAATAGGGAACTGTAACTATGCTGCTCCTTTTCTTCAATCATTCCCCCTAAACAGACCAAAAAACCCCTAAACACCCCCAAACTCTGAGTAGGAAAGGAAAAGGTGGGAGAAGTAACGAAGAGAAACAAAGTACAGAAGATGTGAAGAAACACACAAGAAACAAGACATGGAGCTCTGAAAACTGGAAAGAAAACAGAATTGGACTTGGATAGGAATCCAGAGAAAATGCCAAAGTATTAATTTATGATGCACAGTGGTCAGTCCTGCAGGCCAGTGCTGTGATGTAACATACATTAGACTTTCTTCAGTGGTAAGGATGCCCTTTTCTCTGAAGTTACATGGGTTTATAGAAAAACATCCCAGACAGGATTACAACATTGCACATACTTTACTTCACAAACTTCATTTCTGCTTCATAGCAATAGCTATGGGAGACACCGCAAGCATTTTAGTTTGTGCAGGAATGTTTTACTTGTGAGATGAGAGTTGAACAACACGAGGCAAGGAGCAGCAGCACAGCCCCTCTGCTGGATTTTTGTACACCACCAATGGCTGACAGACCTTTGTCAGTGACCAGTTAGTTTAGGTCAGTCAGTCACACTTCGAAGTGGCTGGATTGACTCTCAAGGACACCAGAAACACAAGTTATTTTTTGTTCTGATATTCTCCATCTTAAGTACTTTTGACATGAACCTAACCAGCAACCCATGAGTAAGGTCCAGTCATCCTCACAAATTAAAATGTGATAGACAAAATGGAAAAAATCTTCTTCCAACTACATTCAAGACAAAGCTTTGCTGTATTTGTATACAACAATCCCAGACAGGTGTTGTATGTGGATTCAGGTATTTTTTGAGCCAGCACTTGACAAGTTAATCTGCCCAATGCCCTGTGCTGCCATTTCTGTTCCCATCTCTCCTCCTAAAAACCACTCGTACATGTCCTCAAATGCTGGACACTGCCTCAGCTCTGGTCTTGGCATTACCGATGTGCACCTGGCAACACAGTGTATACAAATATAAAAGTTCCTCCATCACAGCCAGCCCGGTGCTGTGGTTCTCGAGCAGCAACACCTTCCCAAGTGTAGGCGGCAGCATTCAGCTGCAGGGTAATGCTCGTTAAGATGACAGCCTCTCCCCGCATCATCTTTGTGGGAGACCACAAGCAACCCCGTAAGTTCTTGTCTTCCTGAGTACCCTTCTTAACTGTCTTGTAAGTCACATTATTTCAAACATTCCCTGCATCTGAAAATGTTTTTCCAAGCTGTAATGAGAAAACATACTGTTTACTTGACTGTTTTAACTTGGACAACATTAAATTGACAATTGTTAGAATTGTACCTTGGTCTCTTTTGAGCTGGCCTCTCACTTAAGGATTTTTTTGCCTCCCCGTATTGTACACCAAAGTCTAGGAAACGTAAACAATCAGTTTCCAGTTAGTTTGATACATGGTACTGGACTTTGCTTAACTACGAAAGGCAAATCCTGCTATAATTTACACCAAATGTACTGTAGTCCCAACCATCAACAAAATCCTCCGTAATATAAACATTTATATCTCTGACTCTTTAAAGAAAGAATTTTAAACATCGCAACTATGCTGGGGGGGGGGGAGCAAAAAACATACTGATGCATTGATTCACCTACATTCATGTTGCCACGGACAGTTTTACAAAAACTGTAATTTGGGACAGGAGTTCAAATGGATGTAGACAGTGTAGCAGACCGGATTCTAAACACACTTTCAAGCAGATTTTCCCTATGCCTTCCTTCACCTCTGTGTGACATAGAACCATGGGATGTAGCAGTTAAATCCCACGTCTGAGTATCAGATACATGTTCCAGTTTATTTGTCAAAACAAGTTCCCAGAAATGCTCATCACCACAACAGGGAGATTTCCAGTACTGAAGGTCACAACCAAAGACAGTTTTTTAAAATTTATTTTTAAGTGAACAGTATGCCTGATAGCATAGAATTGCAATTTCTTCAATCAGCGCTCTCGTGACAAGTGTGTCGTTTTTTAGACTGGGGTAAAACTGACTGCAGACCACGCTGGTTTTGCTTTCTCCCGCTCAGATTGCCTGCAGTAAGATTGCTACAGCAACAGTCTCTTTCCTCAAACCAATCCTAAAGCAGGAACACTCCCCACGCCCGCCCCCCCCTCTACCAGCTGCTAAGCAAAGAATAAACTTTTAGCTTCGCCCCTCCTTTATTGGAAGGGGAATAGGGTAATATGCTGTAATTGGTTTTCCATGTTTGCCAAGAGTCTGTTTCCTCTTATCATCCACAATATTTAACATAAGTCTTGTAATAGTTCCAAAAATAATAAAATCTGTCCCAAGAATAAAAATGATAGATCCACAACATGCTGCTTTTTTGTCATGGTCTTGGTTTCATAACATTCTGTTAGTAGTTTTTATTGCCTAATGTTGTGGTTTCTTTCATACGCAGCAGACCCAGTAAAGACATTTCATCAGCTACTTACACAGCAGCAGCCTGGATTATTTACAAATGGAGATTTCAGTGCCGTATTAAAATAAATCACCACTGCATACTGTTAAAAGTTACTTGCAGTAATATGGCAGAAGAAAACCCAGAGATTCTAGGGGGAGGAACATTAAGTATATACAAATTGTAAGTATGATTATCAGCAAACAAATTTAAGATATCCAAATAAAACCTGTTAGTCTTCCTCCTCCTCCCCTATCTCCTCCCATGCAATAGTGGAACAGGAACAGGCAAATTAAATCCCCACACACATGCAAACGGTACACACGGTATGTGTAACAAGTAACAGAACCCATGCAATACTTGCCTGATGATTTTGTATCATGCAGCAAGATAGTATACCCCTCCCTCCCTCCACCGCACCCTACCATCCCCAAGCAAATGCCCCATGTTGGGCAAATTCCCTCAAGTGTAGGTGTAATGGATGTGGAGCGGTAAATATGGAGAGCAGCACTTCACTCACTGGATTCAGTCTGAATGAAAGAATACCAGAACAGACAAGACAAAAAGGAGGCAATACACAAGAGAAACTCAATTTAGGGGGTAAAAAAACCCAAACCAAACCAAAAAACCCCAACCCAACCAAACAAAAAATAAGAAGAAAGCTGTAGGACAATCAGTAGTGTTAAAAGAATAGTCTATCAAGAGGAATTGCTATCTCGGGCATCAGCATTTATGAAAGCAATACCCTACTGGTAACAACTTTTGAGAAAAATGCAGGCACATGGGGGTACCCAAATTTAAAATGATTACTTAAAAAAAAAAAAATAATCCTTTAATGCCCAAACTTGTCTTCTGATATTTCTAAGTTGTTTTAATACACATTTTTTACTCAGATTCAGTTTAACTACAAGTTAGAGCTTGATAAGAAGTTTTCCTTTCTTCCCAAGAATAGATGTAATGCTCTAACAGTCACAGGTAAACTCCAGGCAGAAATAACTTTCCCAACTTAAATGTATGTGATTTAGCCTAAAACTAATCTGTGCCTTCCGACCGCACCAATATATAAATATTGCTGTTGAAGGCTCTTCAACTAGTCAACAGCACAATGAACCAAGTGTCACAAAAAGCGCAACACAGCAGAAAGCAGACATCTCAGGAGCAGGGAACAGAGCACTCGCTGCCTGCTAGAGGCTTCGGACAGTCTCTCATTATTTTAGCTTATCAGTAAGTGTTTTGGCAGTCATTTACCTTAAGTCACTGCTGAGTCTGATCTTGCACAAGAATAAATCAGAATGATTGAATTCAACAGAAACACACAGGTATAAGATTGAGAAGGAGTGTTAATCTTTCTTAAATGACTGCCAAAATTCCTGGAGCTTCTCATTTTAAGTAGAAATAAGAAAGACAAGTCTTAAGTCATGCTTAGAGGATTTGTCACTCCAAATTTACTCTTTTGTAAGTTAAGTATGGCTTATACCATATGCTAAACTGGGAGTACAGGGAAACTGCACCTCGGTATGATTTTTCAGTATCAATAGTTTTACATTACACGTAACAGCTGTACAAGTTGCTGGGGAACAATTAAATGTTTTCATTCTTTGGTTACGAAAATCAACCAATAAAAGCAACTGGAATTCGACATGAAAGCTCAGCAAGTTATCAGTCACTCATGTACAAGTAAAACCAAAACCTGCAAAAGAATAACCTTGGAAAGCACATGCTCTAGAAGTAAACCCTGCTGCTAGGTTCTGTGCTATATAATTTTCAAATTCTAAGAAGATAAAATAGTATCAGGGGCTTCTCAAAAACCCAGGAAAATACACAGATTTCTAACTGGTAACAAAAGGATTATGTATGCACAAAGCTTGTGACAAAAAGCCAGCCAGAATGCAAGGGTACTTTGGTTTTGTTCTAGCTCCTCTTTGAAAGTACTGGATTCTTAACATAATGTACACTATAAGACTGGCACGTGAGGACCAACCAGCATGATCAAAAATTGATATGTACATGTGACTGTACTAAGTCATAGCACATTCTCCCTGCCCCTTACCCTGCCACCCACCCCCCCCAAGGGAAAAAAAAAAAAAAAAAAAAAAGGCACTGGTGGCTCTTTGCTATAACAGTCCTAGATTCCTGGTCAATTCTATACATCTTCCATGCTTGCAGAAAATGAGCGGCTGTCAGCTTTAGCTTTGTAAATCATCACCATTTTGTTCTTCTCAGCATAGGGTACAAATTCCCCTCCTCTGCTCCCTTAATAGGGGCAATTTTTATGGCTAACAGAAATTTACTCCCATTTGTAATGTAGCTGAGGCTGCTATAAAAGAGCATGCTTTTTTCCCATCTCGTCTCAAGCAACTAAGTTCTGCAATGTTGCCAGTTGCAAAAAATCTTCAAGCGGTTAATTCAAGCAAGTACTCATTTGTTCATTTCTTCTTATGAACATGTAGTTACTACAAGCCAGTTTCCCCTCAGCATCAATGCAATTCAGTCCTATGGTTTTACTGTCACACAACACCATTTTCAAACTTCAATTGAAACAGTAAGTGTGTTTTGTAAATGCAAGCTTAATATAATAAATATTTAACAGTTGAAAGCATGTAAATGAAGTAACCTCTTAAGAATTTAAATAGTTGAAAACAATTGTATTGCATTGCTTATAATGCTCCTAAATGCGTAAGAAAGAGTTGAAGTTGGCAACTAACATAAATCCTTATCAGTTGTCCCTTCCCCCAGATACAGACAAAAGGTTCCACACATTTTTTAAAGTTTATTTAATCTCAGAACCACTGCTATGTTACACCTGTCAGGCTGAAGTTTATTCACTTTCAGTGTTAAAGTTCTGACAATAAGAATGGATGACATCAGGATCCACGTCCCCCAGTGTTGTGTTGAGTCAGTATTGGTCCAGTAAGACAAAAGTTTTGCAGTCATTTCCTGCCCTGCCCCCCCCCCTTTTTTTTAGATACATGAAGTATGGCCTAGCATTAGTGTCACCCTTTTAACTGTGATTTATTTAAACAGGATGAGATGGAAACTCAGTTGTTTCCTCGTTTGTAGGAAAAGTGACATGAATATTCTGTACTTTAACAAATAAACACTGAAACACAGGATTCTGTTTTGCACTGTTGCAACCCTTTCATTTGAGGCAAAACACCCCCCCCCCCCCCCGACCACCACCATAATAAGTACCAAAGCATTTCTAGTTTTGATTTTCATCAAGATTTCCAAACTGGCAGATTTTATTTTCACACCCTCTTCACAATAGACAAGATGCTTACCATATATTTAGGATTACAAGTTGTCACTAAAAGAAAACTTTACACAACTACTGTACATTTAGGTTGAAAAACTGTCCTTGCATGAAAAATATACCTAGAAATCAAGTGGTAAACAAGAAAAAAACATTAAGAAAAGAGTAATGTTTTCATAATGTGCCATTTTGAATTTATCAACTCCTCCTCTACTTTTCATTCATACTCTGTTTTTACCTATAGTATTCATTAAGGCAAACAGCTAATCCATTTCTGAAGAGGTGCTGTGGAAATTGTGGACAAACAGCAAACATTTGGCATTAAAATAGATAGCACATATGTAGCCTCTAGTAATATACATTAAGCATTTCTCTTGGACTTCAGGATAATGACAGGGGAGGATGAACATGCTAACAATGTCAAAAAGGCTTAAAATTTAGCGTCCAAGCAATTTCTATTAATGCTTCTATAGTTTTCAAGCTCTAAGTAGTATAGAATTTATGCAAATGCATTAAAGAATTCTAGCTTGGCAAGTACACCCAAGCAGGTTATTAAACTATATATACAGAAAGTGATAAATACAGAATTAAAAGAGTCCTTCCGCTTCTCTTTATAGCCTTGAAAATTGACAAAAAACTTGAGGACAGCTCTACAATATTAAACATTAGGTAACCGCAGGAGCTGGGAAACCTAACTACACAAACTGATTAAAATACTCAGATGACTTTGTAGTGTTTAATACAATTCAGTTCGTAGTCAAGGGCACAAGACAACATTTAACAAAAATAATCACATCAATTGACCTAGAAATCAAATGTAAATAGATATGAATACAATCTCCAAAATCTGTCTTTAAGTGAACATTAACCATTTATTCAAAGTTATACAAGAATTTGAAGGATAAAGTCTTCTGCAACAGGAAACCAACTTACAAGTTTCATGTCTCAGTTGAACTGAAGTGGAGGCGAGCGGGGCAGGGGGGGAGGGGTGGGGGGATGAAGGGTGAACAAACAAGTTAGTAGGCCCCATCCAGGCAGCTAGAAAGTAAAAACAGGCTCAACAGCAGCCGCCTCCAGCTTGTTGTCCTCCCTGATTGCCTGCAAGTGTTGCATTAGTAGCAGCATGTTGAGGGCCAATTTTTATGCCATTTGCCTGTAATGAAGTTTAAATACACAGTGTAATTATTTTATAACACCAATATAATTGAAAAGCTTTTTTTTTAGAAGATCATATATAGCAAATTCTGCTAATGTATGCAATAAATACAGCAAAATCTATATTTTTTTTTTTTTAGCAGTATGCCCTTGGCAATTAAATGTAATGTAAAGGAAGATGCTTTCCTTCTCGTTTACATTTCATCTCTATGTTAAACTTCACACCTTCAACTCATAATACTAACACACAGAGCAAGAATTGTATCTGAATACTACTTGGCATAAGGCTTTAAAAATACATAGCATTTGCTAGGAATGTATAACCTCTCCCCTCTCACCAAAATCTCCATTAGTTTAATATAAAACTTTTCCTCTCTAGACAGCATTTCTTTCTGTGTTGAATCAGCTGTAGAGGCTAAGGGCATACGAGTGTTCTGTGTCATCAATAATTTCTATGATCCCGAAAGACATGGCTACTTGCCAAGAACCCACACACAGTGTAGCTCTTTCATTCATCAAAATCACACTTATATCTTAACCCTCACTCCCTCAAGTGGATTTTACCTAAAAATACAGCACTTTGAGAAAAGTAATACAGTAGCTTCAGAAATTAAGCTCTTAAGGAAACTTTGCGTCACAGTAAATCTCAGATTTATAGTGCTTGGCAGTTGTTCTGCAACAGTGGTAGCCTTGGGGTTTCTGGCACTAGCTCAGTATTGACAGCAGCTGATGTGGTTTCTTTTCGCTCTTTGACTCCTCTTTAATAAAAAGCATGCCCTATGGCTCATTGGTTTTGCCCCCTCTGGGCTGATAGCAACTTCTTGAGGAATCAAGGAGCCAGACTTGGCATAAAGCCAAATAAATAGCACGGACTGTTGGCTCTTGACAGCATATTGCAATCAAAGCTCCATAAGGCACAGTAAAGCAGTCAGCTACTATATGAAACTCGACAGATACAACGAGCATGCTTTTTCAGACACTCTGATTACTGTTCAATTTATATTGCACTACTGAGTACAATTTCTTTAGGAAAAATGTTAAAGAAAATTTAAAATTTTTCATCACTAAACTGAATATAAAAAGTGTCTCACCAAAACACCATATATACACAGACATTTTTCCAGTCAGAATTAGTGTCTTTGAAGGATTACTATTCAAGTCTTATTCAGCTACAAGTTTCCTAATGCAAATACTTTGCATACTACTGGAGTTTCTCATTATTTCCTCTCTAGAGTCATAAAAGCAATATTTTTAATAGTCTAAATTTCTTCATATTGAAACATATTAAGCAGAAGGAGGTGAAGCTATTTAACTGAGTCCTGCCAATTCCCTCACGACTCTCTGAACAATTCTGCAAGGACTATCACACTTAAGAGAAGCATCAGACAGTCCCAAACAGAGAATGCACCTATTCACAGAACAGAACAGAGAGTGGCGGTGCAGATATTCACATGTGGTTTCACTAAGCACCTCAGCAATGATATTTAGGGACATGCAGGGTAAAACAACCTTGGGCATCAGAAAGGACTGACCACTTCACATTGTCAAATTTAAATCCTAATATTTCTATTTACTACCACTCAATTTGAATCTGCTTTTTCTACGGCCATGAACCTCTCCTAACTGCTCCAGATTTTTGACAGCATAATAATTTCAAAATTCAAGAGACACATTATAGGTCTTTCTAGGCTCTTGCATTACAAAAGTGCTCCCTGCTCCACCTCCCCCCCCCCACCCCAAACAAGCAAAGAGACAGGCCCCAATAATCTGTAATTTCAGTAATGTGCATAGGCAAAATGGCTAATCTTTTATTCCCTACAGAACCCAGCCACCTAAACCAGGAACATTTCAAAAGTCTTTTATGTAACTCTCAAAGCAATCCCTCCCCTACACTGGACAGCTCATGGAGTGCATCTGGCATATCAACATGGTCCCCCATTTACATAGTGGAAAATTATCTTTGAAAACAGATGACACCATATGGAGAAGTGGATGAAAGTGGATTTTCTTCTCTTTTGGGGATTTATATTATTTTGCGATGCTTCATGGATGGATAGGGTCACTTATTTTAATCCATTTTTATCACAATGGCAGACAATTCTATATCCAAATGGAACAGACAAATATTTTACTGTCCAGCCTTCTGGGGAAGGCGAATTTTGTACATTTAACAAACAAAAAGTGCTCAGAGTACTAAAAGTTACCTCATTATTAATGTCAAAAACTCCTTCCTGGATTTTCTCGTAGATCTCCTTTGCGGTGTTAATAAATGCCTAAAATAGAGGAAAAAAACCCACGAACACAATGAATACGATATCCTTTGGTATAAGATGCACTAATTGGAATCCAATCTCATGTGCAGTTGTTTCAGCAAGACTTTTCTTCCTCACCTCAGCAGGAACAGGTATGACAACAGCATCCTATACCTACCCTGAAGTAGCAATGGATCACACGCTGTTTACAAAAACAGTGGCATTTTCATAACATCTGTATTCTACAATCTGTTGTCCAGTAATTACAGGGTAAAAGTGGTTTTTAAGATATATAAATTACTTTTAAATTATTTATTTCTGACCCTTATGGATAGATTGTGTGGCAGATGGTTTCCCCTACCCTTAATATCTCTGTAATAGGCCACTCTAGATTAGAGAGCTTAGCAACATAAAACCACGGGGTACTTAAAATGATGATGTAAGGATGCTGTCTGCGGGATGAAACCTTATGCTATCATTTAATATTCACCTAATTTTAAGAACGTATTCCCTTTAATTAATCTTGCACATGATAGGCAATAGACATCTTAATAGTAGAAAGGTGAAGCCCCAGGTTTTATTATGATTTCTGAAAATCTATTGTTTTAATTCAGAGAAAAGACTTTGACATTCAGGTCTGAAAAAGCGAATGATATAAATGTTTTTGGTTAAAGTTTACAATCAATGATTCCATTCTTCATCTCTCGTTTAACTCTATAGGTTAAGTAATGCCTAAAATAATGTATAATTTAAGAGGTGATTAACAGCAGCTAATAATTATAATCAATACCAAACATATAGTTCTTTTTGTTTTAAAATACCAACACCATGCAATCATACAAGATATGCTCTCTCCTGCACAAGCCTATTACAGCAAATACAGATCCAATTCAAATATAAAAAAGTAAACAGGGTTCATGGAGAGGAACAAATCATACCTTTCCTCATTTCTACACTGGAAGCATTTGACTGCTGAACTTGCCACCAGAGCTTTGTTTCCTAATTAACAGGACTGATATGTTTTCACCTTTAAAGGCCTTACAGCTCCCCAGAGTAATCAATCTACTGCAGCTCAATTACTGCACCAAGCACACACCACAGCCAGTGAAGGAGACTTGAACGACTGCAGCAGAAGCGGAAAGATATGAATATGCATAAACTCTAAGTGGGTGATCGAATCATCACAGAGGGTCATGAGAATTTGCAGCAAAATAATGAGAAGAATTAATCATTGCAGATTCACAAGGCACTTAGGAAGTGAGTTCGTTTTTCAAACACACGTTAGAGTGGAGGAGAAAAATTGGCTTTCGGCCAACTACGAATTGATTCAAATTCCTCAGAAATTGAAGGTTTCAATATAAGAAAAAGAATTCAAACTTATCTTGGTTTCTGATAACACAATAATTATTGTAATAGCTTCATACATGGGCCTATTGAAAAATATAAGTCAAAAACTTTGGAAATTCACACAGCTGGAATCTGTGAGGATACTTGCTTGCTTCTACTCCAGCAGGACATTAAACAGAACTTGAAGTCTTAAAAATGTGTTATGATAACTTCATGTAAACAAACACTTAACAATTGGCATTTCTAACAATTCTAGACAACATTGGCTAACTACGCCTAGGGTCTTGTAATTCTCATGAAATTAATTCTATTAGATCTATAAAAGTTACTTTAGACCAACAAAACTAGAATTTTAACAGACTACAAACTCCAAACTAACACAACTGAGTATAAAATCTTCTGGATGCTACACTCAAGAACAGATCACTGCAGGAATGCACCTATCCTCACAAAAAAATAGTAAAATGCACTGGAAAACATAGTGTGATTTAACAACACTCAATCTCCCCCCACCTTCGACATAGTTATTACACATGTACTGTACGAAGCAAAAAAGCATACTGAGTTCAGTACAGTCTATTTTAATATTAAAAATATTGCCTAAGAAACCGCTGATCTGAAAAATCCAAATATTCCATTCCTCTCAGTTTTATCATTTCAGTTGTCTTGAAAAGACAAAAACTGACTACCATGTTCCCATCAGTGATTCTGGTGCACCACATATTAGTGTTAAAACAGCACGTACTGTTATTCTGCATGGCAAAATGCCAGGCTGCACTGGGTCACACAGAAATAATTTCTATTTGAAAACAATGGTTGGACAAGAATATAGCACATAAGTCTATCTCATGTTTTCTTCAGTTGGTATGGATTCTGAAAAATTACTACTAATCAGCCATGAAGAGAGACTTGCATCCCTTGAGACTTCCATTTGTTTCTTGCATCCATGTATTTTAAGTCAGCTTACACTTCAAAGTGTAAACGGACTCAAAATAACCACCTGAGAACTTTACTGAAAACAGCAGTCTACTCACTAATAATATCATATCAGATTTTGGCATTGCATGCTGGTGCCCCAATTAGCAAGGACAAGAAGGTGAACTCGGTATAATTGACTTCTTCTAAAAATCTCTTTTAATACTCCATGTTCTAACTCTTATCTGGAACATGCAGTATACTATAAACTCTTAATTATTTATGGGCAGTTTATCCTATTTGCAGATTAACTGAGCTATGGATGCAGGAAGACAGAGCAGTTTCCCCTCAAATCCAGTTTGGATTTATTAGACCATGTGCAGGGGACTGGAAGAACACAGCTGTAGCACTTCATACGCCAACTTGGATCCAGGTGCAGTTTAGCCACTTCCACACAACACAAGACCTCGACCAGTAAGCCCACATGGACTCAGCTGGCTGCCTACCAAGCCTACTGCAGTTACACTGTACAGTCCCATAATGCTGCTGTTACTAAAACACTAGTTACTAAAACGAGCACTTCCACCCCAAATCAGCTCAAGTCCAGGTTTATTTTCACTCGCCCAGGAGAGGCAGTACCAGATTCAATCTGGATTTATACTCAGTCACCTGAAAGATGGCAAGGCTCTAGTACACAGCACCTCCATTACTCATAAAAGGGAAAGAGAGACTTCAGTATGTTAGACTTCCAAATACGAAAATTCTAGACTACATTTCAGGAAAATTAAAGAAAACAATGTAACTTCAGGAAAATGTCTACATTTAGTGTTTAACTCTTCATTTTCATCTTTCTAAATCACAAATTACTAATGCTTTTATGCATGAGACTACCGAATGTATCTGTACCACAGCATTAAAAAAAAAAAAAAAAGGTTGTATACAAGTTACTCAGTGATTTGTTTTAACAGAACATGTTTTTCAATTGTGTTCACATTATAACTAGGTTCTTAAATAATAGTAATACCCTGCTGAGGAAAATTACATTACTGTACAAGTGGGAAAGTAAGTCTTGTAAGATGTGATCTGCCTGTCGTGTCACGCCTGCACCTACTGCTAAGCTAACAAAGGATGTTTTTGAGTCACAATATACCAGTATAAAAACTTTAGATGATTTGTATAAGGAGTTTCATAGATCATACTGCTACATGGGAATCAAGAAGTCAAGTCTCACAATGTTCACCTCAAAAAAACCCCCAAACAACACAAAACCCCAACTACCAAACAGTACAGATGCTACATTTAAGATAAATTAATCCTAAAAACACTGAACATAGAATTAAATCAACTTCAACATCCATTTTATCACACAAAGTAAACAAGTAATGTAGGTTTAATACCCTTGAGACAAAACCAGGAAGAATGAATTCTATAACTGGTAAAAAAACCACAAGAAGTAAGGGAATAAGGTCTTGATACCTCTGTCTTATGGAATTTGTATGCAAGAGCAATAATAAGCTAAGGGCACCAGAATGCAAGTTCTAGAACAGCTACGTTTAGTTTTCACTTGGCAGATGTCAATAACGTCACTTCTCTTTCTCAGAAAGCTAATGCCATGACAAGTATTTGAGGACTGAGCTACAAGCTGAACATAACAGGAAAAACTTGTAATTGAATGACTGATACTTTTAAAAACTCAGATTTTACAAGTTCATCTGTGCTTAAAATCAGAGTAGATCAGGTTCTGCATTGCCAGCTCATGTAACATGCTGCCCTCTGGTGGCAATATTAAAGTTAATTTTAGTGCTTTGAAATACAAATTCGGCAGTCATTATTTCTGGATGCTTTCTTACAATTAAATGAGGAATGCTTAAAGGTTAAATATCTCTCAAATTCTAAAGCATGACCCTCACCTCTGTGGTCAGCCAACACCTAGGATTTCCTCCACCTTCCCAACTTCCTATCTCATCTTTTAGCTGTAAGATACAATGTAGTTAAGAGTACTATATTATTAAAGAATGCATTTGGAAACAGTGACAATATGGATCACAAATGGATTTTACCCCTAGAGCATTCACCATCCCGGTGTGTAAGTGGTGCTAGATGGCCACTTAATGGAGTGAGATCTCAAAGCTCTGAGCAGCCGTTTTATGCACAGTAAGACAATACTTTTTACAACTAAATGATCCTTCAGAAAGAAGCCTAGGACACTAAAGGGGCTACAGAGGTGTTAATTATCAAGCAGTAAGAAGGTGCTGTATAATGAACCTACACCCCAAAAAGCACCCCAACATGTTTGTAGCCTTAGTTTTGAAGTAAAGGTGCACAGGCACAAAACAGACCTTGACAGCAACTTGTTTACGTGTAGCCATTGAAGTGCAACCTTTCTGACAAACTTACTGGGAAGATGCACATTACTAGAGCTTGAAGTGTCTCGAAAGTCCTGCAGCTGATGTTGAACAGTTACAAAGGACAAAGCACCTGAGGAAAAAACAAGATAAAACCCCCAGAACTAAGAATCCATCTCTCCAGCAGAATCGACAGCTCAGGCAGGCAGGCAGGCAGCCATATCATACTTTTCATGCGCTTCTATGAAGCCTGAAACCCTTGATTAACTCAAGACTTTTTATTTGCATTATACCTTGGGATGCCCAGAAGCCCCAAGAATGGTGGCAGAGCCAGTGTTCCTTACTGCACAGTTGGGGCAGAGTCCAAGGGTTTGCTGTAAGGAGGTAAGAGCTGTGAATCTTCACTGGAGCCAGGTGTCCTGCCCCTTCTCTCTCTCACAGCTGAACTGACATGAGCTTCACCTCTCTATTTTCTCATGGGAAAAACTGGCTGAAGTGCCAGCTTCACACAGCTAAAAGGTCACAAAACTTTGATTTCAAGGAACTTGAAGGAATACTGGTTTGGATACAAGTGAAGATAAACCTAACTGTTTGGGTTTTTTTTAAAGACTCTCATGAACTAGAAATCCTGCTCTTTTGCAACTTCTAGTCAGATTACATCTTGTGTGTCACTTTACCTTACTACGAAAACTATTAACATCCTAGGATTTTCAACCTTTATTAATAAATCCTTGCTAACTATATTACCAGGTCAAACAACTGTTTGTTTACCAGCAATTAGCTGTGTTGAGGGAGGGTGCGGAGGGGAAATAAAAAAAACTTCTAAAAATCATTTCAAATTTAGAAGCTGCTAAGAATCTCATCTTTCCATAAGATTTTCATTTTTACCCTTCAGAATATTACAAAGGCCATCTTCGTTCCCTTATCCATGACCAAGTAGTACTGCTGTTGAAGCTACAGGGGTTTTGAATATTCATTATCCATTTAAGCAAAAGTATGAAAGAAGCTGCCTGAAGAGAAAATTAAGTTACAGCTGAAACAAAACCATTCAATGACCAACCAGCTACATGTAGCAGAAGTGCTCCATTGCTCAGTCAAAACCATTAGTCTACTCAGATTTAATCCTAAATAATGAATCCATTATTACATTCTATTTATGTGCAGAGAACTTGGAGTAACACAGAAAAAAAACTCAAGATGAAAGCTTGGCATAGGGCTATATAATCCCCTCCATATGGGAAACAACTTACTAAAACCAACTCCCACACCAGGAGTCAGTGATACACTAGTACCACTCAAGTGAGATCAGCTTCTGAACAGTGATGGTGTCTAGTACTGGTTTTAGTACCCAGAAAACTCTTTTGCTTAAGGTTGATCATATTAATCATATTCAAAGTAGCAGCCTAGAGTGCAAGAAGAATGCACAAAGTTATTCCAGCTTCCCAAATACAGCTAGGTATCTTTACTTCTTAAGAATTAGTGCATGTAAATGTATTCAAACAAATGATATTCCAGAAACACAAAGATAAGTACTGGGGGCTGTAGGAGACTGCAAGGTCACCCTGAGTTCACACAGGTGATTCTATTCTGTCTCTAAAAGCATTAGACACCACCCAAGCAGAAAGCACTCCGCAAGCTCCAAACTGAATGTTTCAGGTAAGACTACAATTGATGGTCATATACTGTTGTTGCACTACCAATGAAAAAGCAATATGATAAAATTGTTAATGTCTCTTGCAAATAAGAGAAAAACATTCTTAAATATTATATGCAATTTTAATGCAAGGTTGGAAAGTAACTGATGTTATGATTAAAACAAGTGCAAACATGCTTGGAGTTGGGACCTCAGACTTATGCCTATACAAGTGAAAAGCCTACTGATAGGCATCAGGGTGTTTTCTTCAAAAAAAAAAAAAAAACAAACCCACATATGTGACACTGAATTCTGCAAACAGTACTTGAGAGTGCACATCCCCCATCCACAATTCAAGAAAGTAGAACAGATACGATAACCAAAATTCTAAAAGTTAACACTAGATTCCTTTCACCATGAACTAAAAACAAGTTCAGTGTTTCAGGTAAAATTTAACTACACATTCCACTGGGAGAAAGCCAACAGCCATGCTCAGAGTGTACATTACTGAACATCTACAAAACATAGTCAAGATTTTTTTTTTCAACTGGAATTGTAAAGAAAGAAATGCACTAGTGATACAGCTTAGAAATCACAAAAGAAAAAAAGCACAAAAAATCAGTTACATTTTGATAGCTGGCTACCTTGATAGCTTTAGACAGAGGCTAAAAGGAAATCAACAACAACAAAAAAACCCCTTGTTTAAATAATTATGATAACTGCTGAAGAGACTAGTATAACTGACCTTGCACCGCAGTCAAATTATAATCCTGTGCTTAACCCCTGCCCCCCTGGTAATCCTTCTATCCTCCCAATGGTTCAGAAACTCTTCTCACCCAATCCCATTCTGTATAACAAAGGATGATTCAACTCTGTGGCCACACTGAATTCTTAGAAGACTCCACAGAAACTAGAAAGGAAGAGCCTACATCCACTTCCCACTCCCAACTATCAATTACCTGTTGTGCAAACAGGGTATAAACATCCCTGCACAAGATAAACAGCTAACAGGATATTCTCCACTGCTAAACATTTCTATCCAAGATGTAGATTACGAGACATAATCCTGAAGAACCCCATGAACTTTTTTAAACTGCCTTAAGATCCAAGCAGTGAACAGGTCAATGTACTGCTACAGCTACAGATTGACTAAGGCATGACATAGTTGTGGAAATCAGGTTTAAACAAGGGAAACAGCTTAAATGACATCAATGACAGAAGCTGATTTGTTCATATAAAGAAACTGCTACAGACTCCACCATTAGCTTGCAAATATCTACAACAGCCATTTATGACACAAGGTAAGATAAAGTTGGGGTGGAAACAATGTCAAATTGATCAAAACAAGGTCTAGAGGCTTGTCTTGTCAGGCTTCACACAGAGAAATGTGTATTTTCAACTAGAAATGAAAAAATCCATTAGGATAAAAAGTCTCCTCTGGCCATTTAACTGTTTCTAGTACAACACAGGAGACACACACCCATGTGCTGCTGTGTTTCAGTATTACATTTGCATGAAATGCAAGTAGTCTCTACACTGAATGTCTATGACTAGGACTGCAAGACTTTTATGGCTATCTGCTTGTGCTTTATGATGCAGATCTGTCTGTTAACTTAGGTAGCACCACCAGCTTGTACTGCCGCATTGCCCCTCCTGAATTCCCCAGTGATAAGAATTCAGCATACAAGAGCCACACAGTTACTAGCCTGGTTGCTGCAGGGCCAGGTATTAGTCTGGACACAGACTAGAGACAATATTAAATTAAGAAATGCATGTCAGATCTTGAACCAGATGCTGTAGAAATGCTCATGTGGTAATCAGCCTAAGCCTCCTAAGGTAATAGGACAAACTTGACAACATACAAGGCAATGCCCCTACCAAAGTAGCTGTTCAGAACATGTGGAATGTGGTTAGATAACCCACTACCTGTGTGGGACTGAGAACAATACAGTAACCTGTATAGCTAACAGTGTCTCAAGAATAATTAAAATGGGTAAAAAGCACTCACTATGGAGTTTCTTTACACCTGTAGGATGCAAGCTATACAGTGGTCAGACTTACTGATGTCAATCAAAAGATATATAAGAATTAATCTATCTTCTATAAACTAAAAAGACTTGAAAACACAGTGTGAGCAGTTCAGAAAAAAAAAAATAAAAAATTTAAGACTCCATGAAGAATTACCTCAGAAGATTTTTAGAGCTGCCTGGGAAGCTTCCCTTACTGCTTCAGAAATTACTGATATAAGCAGCTGTCCTAAAGAACTAAAGAGGATGAGTTTGCCCCATTTTCTACCCTAAAAGCATGCATTAAAGCATTTTTGTTAAAATAAACAAACAAAATTCTGGCAACTAGTATTTTGAGCAGCCATGTATATTTATGAGATAGACTGCTTCCACATACGGAGGTAGGCTACAGAGGACTACAGGATTCAAACGATTTCAGGAAGGGCTTCCGTGAACAATGCAAGATGATTATTTCTGAACCCTTAATGGTCTTGGTTCTTTTGCCGTCAGTACTTTTGCTTCAGATTCAGAAAGCAAAGTTTGAAAAGCAGCTTTATAATGAGGAAAAAAAACCCCAACATTTAAACTGCAGAACATGTTTGGCCAGGAAAAATGGATATTCCTCCTAATTCTACTTTGGACAGATACCTCAAAGTTGGATCTAACTAGTTCTCTTAAATGGGTGGAAGAATAGTTTAAGCCCTGCTACTGGATACCGTGTAGCTTCTTTGTTGTCACTTTTCCTGGCAAACACACTTACATTACTTCCTTTAATAGCCAGAAATAAACTTCCATTACTACTTTGCTTTGTATAGCAACCACTAAGCAACACAACGCAGGCACAAATGCAGCAGGCCAAGGCTTTATTAGTCAGCTACATGATCTCAGTATGGTAAAATCCCTCTTTTGGCAAAGGAAAGGGGAAACAAGACACCAGTTGTTTTCTGGGAATGTTCTAGCCTGTTTTATCTATGCATTTCTGTCTGTACACATGCATGTATAGTGTCTTTCTCCAAAGCACCCTTTTTGAGGAATATTTCCTACTGATGGGTTAGAAGGACAGACAGCTGACAACTGAAGTAAAAATTAATCTTAAACATTAGTTTTATCATTCTACAAGACTGCTAAATACAGAGTAAAGAACAGAGGCCTAATAGATGCACATAGTTCTTAAATATTTCTGAAACTGTATTCACGTAAACTTTTGTTTGCATAAGTCTTTGCTGCTAGCTAGTCAGAATCTATATCTACCATTTGGCTCTGGAGCTATGTCCTTCTCTCAAGTAAAATACCCTGCTCTTTCAACACAGCTGATGCTGTATCTTATACAGACATGTTTGACTTCAAAGATTTCTACAGGTATCCTGGCACTGTAAGGGTTAATTACATAACCCATGCATGATACACTATAGTCTTCAGTGGTTTATCAGCATGGATTAAAAATGCTGTTGAGTAATTAAGGGGATATTCCTTCCCCCCCCAAACCCCATAGCTTTTTTTCTCTCATCCCCCAATAACCACCATACAATTAGAGAGCGCCCCTTTGACCCCAGTAGTTCTATCTAAAACGTCTAGTACTTTTGGAAAAGACAAGCAGTCTGAGGCTCAAATTAAATACATAAAAAGCATTTTGACAATTTATCTGAAACCTAAGCAAGTAGAAGAAAGGGTCTGCTTCAACACTTTTAACACAAATGCACTTGAAAACATCTAACAATCCAGATGCAGATTCAGACACTTGCAATGTCCAGCCTTTTAGATCCAGTGTACTTCCATCAATGCAAAAATTCAACAGTATTACTTTCTTAGCCCCTAGTTTCCCAAATAAGCTACTAAAAACATTCTCCCCATTGCCACCACATAAGATGGCATTCGTAGACACAGGGCCACAGATACCTTCTGCTTAAAATTTAATCTAATTTTAGCTGAATTACCTCAAATGTTGTTCTTCCTGTTTAGTTTCTACATCCTCAGGCAGTCACAAAACTATAATTTCTTTCCAGTCCTGAAGTCGAGTACTGAAGGCTTGCTAGATTTGCCTCCATTTTGCATACTCCGTGTTCTTTCCTCAAATGTTGCCCATTCCACATGATTTCCTTCCTTGTTCCCTTGTATTTTTTTGATACTGAACAGTCCAGAATCAGCATTAAAATGAATATGGTCTCTTTTGTCCATGAAGTGCTATCTTTTTGCCTACCGTGCCTACTATTTCTCCTCACTTATTTGTACTGGCTCAAAGATTAAGATTTTGCTCCTTCAGCTGTAACTATTCTAGATCATGCCACCTCTTTTAGTGTTGAATAAGAACACCTTTTAAGGAATGCATTTGTTTGTCACTAAAAAGGATTATATCCTAAAAGTTTTCGACCAGAATTAAAAAGTTAGTACATGCACGCAATTACTCACTTGTACCATCAGAAGGAGAGGAATCTATTTGAACTTTTTTGACAAAGAACTTTATGCTCATTATCCTCCTGATAATCAGAGATGCATTAGGTACTGGACAACTCATTCACTAGCATGTATTTTTTGACACGGAGAGAGGTGCTAATGTTAGAATCAGGTACTAACAAACCAGAATGAAGTAAGTGAAAGCTGTTTGTTACTCTTACTATAACTTTTTAAAAAAATACTAAATATTTCAAAACTAGAAGGCTTTACCACTAAAAGAATACCTCATCGGTTGTCCACCATTTTGCATTTAGGACAATTTTGGGAAACAAGTAAGGGCAGTATGAGAAGCTGAACTATGTCATGCTATTATAAAAAAGGTTAGTAAGTGGGGATGTATGAACTGAGTATGGGCCTGAAAGACATGTGAAACAATCTTTCTGCTTTACATAGCACTAGTATCTCAGATGGAGCTCTTTGTCCACTGCTGTACTGTCTCTACCTAGGATGGAGTTAGTTTTCTTTACAGAAGCCTGTTTGGTGCTGTGTTTTGGATTTGTGACTAAAACAGTGTCGATAATACACAAATGTTTTAGCTACAGCTGAGCAGTGCATGTGCAGTGTCAAGGTTTTCTGTTTCTTACTCTGCCTCCCACAGCGATTAGGCTTAGGGTAGGCAACATCCTGGGGGTGCAGGGGCAGACACAGCCAGGACAGCTGACCAGAATTGGCCTAAGGGATATTTCACATTATATGACATCATGCTCAACCATAAAAACGAAAGGGTAGTCTTTCCAAAGCAGGTGTTGCTCAGAGACTGGCTGGGAATCAATCTGTTTGTGGGAAGTTGTGACTGCCTGCCTTGCCATCACTTCTTCCCCCCACTGCTTTCCTTCATTTATTAAACTCTTTATCTCAGCCCCTGAGTTTTTCTCGCTTTTGGCTCTTCTGGTTCTTTCCCCTATCCTACTGGACAGGGAGAGAGAGTGAGCAAGCAACTGGATGGGCACTTACTTGCTGGCTGAGGTCAACCCACCACAACCACCCTTCAAGAAAGGCATGCAGTAAATCGAGGTGAGATATGCAAGAACTCGCATATGTCCAGAAATATGAACTATAAGCAAAACTTCAAAAGACTTAAATTCTTTAAAGTAGCAAAGACTGAAAAACTTATTCAAATACATAGCAGACTACAGCAACCAATATAATGACCTCTTCAGCAGTTCTAGAGGAACTAGAAAAAGAAATTGTGTGCGTGAACTGTAACAAAAAAGATTCCTGCTGTGTAGCAGAGGGGAAAGTTGACAACAATACAAATACCAAAGCACTGCAATAGATTGCTCTGAAGAGCTTGTTCAATATTAGAGGTCTTTAGAACAGGTTAGATTAACATCTGCCAAGGATACCAACCGCTTGACTTGCTTTGGACTAGCAAATCTATTCTACTCTTCCTTTAGATTTCAGGACAGACAGAAGTACCCATTTCTCTGATCAAATATTAAAAAAAAACAACACCAAAACAAGTATATTAATTACTAGAGTCTCAACAATATGATTAGTGCTATGCAATGAGATACAACATAGACACTATCTTTCTCATAATATAAATTAAAGAGCAGTTAAGTTAAATTAAGGAATCCAAAACCTAGAGGCATAGTATCTGTCCAAATAACAAAGTGCAATTCAAAACAACTATTTTACTAAAATACCAGTGTTACTCAAAGATCAGTGTTCAGAAATCAGTGTTCAGGGTTCAAGTTACCTCCTCTACATTGGAAGCAGTTTTGGCAGATGTCTCCATAAAGATAAGTCCATGCTCTCGTGCAAATGCTTCACCTTCCTCTTTCTTGACTTCTCGTCTAGATTCTAAATCACTAAGATGGAAAAAAAATAAGTTAGTTGCATGGTCTAACCTGTCCATGTAAATATTCTTCAGAGACATGCTTATAGGCCAAGAGCCCCCATTAGAACTTATGTACATATGTATATCTATTCAAGCCCTTACCTAAAGTAGAATTATTCTAAGCCTTGCACTTATGGTGTATGGAATAGCCACAGACATCACACTTGGTTGAGCTATCAATCCTAGCTGACACAGATCTTATCAAAGACTTCATGAAATGGCTTTCAACACAATGCGTGTATATTTATCTAGCTATTCCTTGAATGCTAACTTTAGACATTGTCATTTTAGGTAAATAACACTCTTTTCTAGTATAATGTTATCTAACAGTCCACATTGTAAAGCTGAACTGATAGGGAGTTTTATAAATGACTTCTTAATGATATTAAAAATAATTTTAAAAATAAAGTTATTTTTTTCTATTCAGTAACAAAACTTCATACAGTCAATTTCTGTTCTGATAAAAAAACTTAAAAGAAAAAATAAGTTATTTTGAACTACATTAGCTGCTCTCTCCCAAGCTAGCATTTAGATTTTGAAACTCCAGGCCTGGCCTCTAACAGCAGAGGAATTTGAAGTGACTGTCACACAGTTTCTTGTTTCCTGCTTTCCAAGCAGTTTAGATGAAAGTTAAATATTACACAAAAGAACAGAAAAAAACCCCTCTCTGGACTGGACAACTAAAGACAAATCTCTTTCTGTAAGTCATATAGACACATAAGTATTTCACTCTTCCTTTTTAAAGCTTCTTTAGCAAAAAGGAGCACACAGTTTTTCCTTCTTTCTATTAGATCTTGAGCAATAACAATGCTACATTTACACATAAATAATAAGTGACATAAATGAAACTTTATTTAAATATATAAGTTGTGCATGTAAAAAGATCTTCTCCAATACACATTTTTAAACTAAACAGCGTGCAAATACAGAGGTTTAATTTGCAGCAAGAATACCAGTAAAAAGTACCATACCGGGCTTCAGTGCTGCCATCCTTGTAATTATACATATATTAAAAAAAACCCCGATACTCACTGTGGCATCAATTTTGCAGCAAAGCAGGTTTTTGTTATTTTTACAACTACATGCTAGCTCAGATGAGTTAGAGTCAAGACAATTCAGCACATCATTTAAACACGGAGCATTTGAAGATAAGGATTCAATAAATGTCTTCTCAAAACACTTTTAAAGTTGATGTTCATTACATGTAAGCATTCCCAGAATCTCAGCTTCAGGCTTAAGATATCTTAACAAGGTGTTCATTCTCACGTCCCTGAAGTCGCTATCTGACATTGTATTTTTGAACTTGAGCAGTGTCTTTATTTGCTACTACCACGCTACCCTCAAAAATACCTTATTTAAAACCTTCATTCACTACAGTGTTATCTCCATGACAGAACAGAAATAAACAACTATTTTGACTTGAAATAGTGCAGCTACATCGAAAACTGCAGTGATAAACCAGTCAAAACTCACTACTGATATCTAAACATATTCTTAAAGAGCTTTAACTGCTTCTACTAACCACAGTTGTCTTCCTCTCTCCATTCCAATAATTCGAAGCATTTGGTCTTACTAGATCAATATAGCTATGTTTTGTTCTGGAAAGAAGATTAAGTACAGTATTTGTCATGTTTTAACACTAGTATTTGTAATGTTTTCAAAAAAACAACTATTATTTCAGGTTAAATTCTCAATACTCTTCAAATCCAGCAATAAGTCAGTACTACAAATGTATTATCAAGTGCATTTTTGGGACTCATAAGAACAAAATTTATTCCTTCAAAAATATTATGCTAGTATACATGTTCTTCCTTCCATCTATCTCTAGTAGTACGCCCTACCATATGAACACCTGTAACACACTTTCAAGATAATGTGATATAATTGAAGGAGTTTTCTTCCCATCCTCCTCTTTGAAGCTTGAAAATAACCCCCTTTAAAAAGCTTCTTAAAGAACTTTTACTTCATGTGGCACCTTAATCTGTAACTTAAAATACATCACTTAAGAATATGTATTGTTTGAATAAAATG
The DNA here is from genome assembly GCF_900496995.4 of Aquila chrysaetos chrysaetos. Taxonomy (NCBI): domain Eukaryota; kingdom Metazoa; phylum Chordata; class Aves; order Accipitriformes; family Accipitridae; genus Aquila; species Aquila chrysaetos. The sequence continues at coordinate 40,897,604 of NC_044007.1, forward strand.
TAGTTGCAACCGGGAATTACTGAGCTAACTGCAAGTAGCATATTATAATATAAAATCATGTGGTATAGTCTGCATCAGCAGAGTGCAAGACAAAAATTTAGCTTAACAGCTAAGAATGATCAGAAATAGTTACAGATGTCAACTAAGTATGTAAACTTATGTAATACTTATCTAAAGTAAACTTTACTGTTTCTCTCAGTGCCATATTTTTACTCTCATAAGCATAAAAACAGTGTGTCAGGGACATCACGGGCTTACCAAAGCTTCATTTAATAAAATAGATTACATTTTTATATTAATTTGTGAAGACTGTTCTTATCACATTCCTCAGTTAAAAAGAACATCATTAATAATTTTCCAGATTATGTATAAAAACATGGACAAGCTTTACAATTACTTAACGCTTAACATGTTTTTCAGGGGGAGGTAGAGTGTGGGGGGCAGAGGGAGGAAAACAGAAAAGAGGAGAAGTGGGAAGAAGAAGAAAAGATGTGAACAGGCCAGAGTAGCAAAACCAGACTCTATTTACCACAAGGCTGTTTCTCAGCAGTATCTAAGAAATGATCTGGCTGTTCATTAAATTTTAAGGGACAAGCATACACACCATTATTTCAACTAGCATCTTTACCTTCAAGAATTGCTGAGGCATGGAGACAATTTAAGGTTAATTAGGTAAAGGCCCATAACTACTGGGTTATTAAATTCTGAAATTATGCTTTTGATATTTGGAAAAATCCTATATCCAGCAAAAAAATCTAGACATGATGCTACAGTTCACTGGATCAAGAACTAGAAAAATTACAGGTAAACTTAATGTATTCAAAGATGTGTTTTTATAAAGACCTTCAATACAGATCAAAGTCTCAGCATCAATAGGGAACCATTTTAGAACTTTGGACAGTCTAGCTGATGAGAAGACCAAGTAATTAGTTGTTTACAAATTGGGTAACAGACTTCCAAAACTTTTAGTTGTATTTTCATCACCCAGTGTCTAACAGCAGCCTGAATGCACCAGGAAATGGTGAAAGAGCATTCTCTGCCCCCAATCCCAGCTAAAACATACAGAATATGAAACAGGCTTAGAATTCAGATTCATCTCATATAATCACTGAGGTATGCACTTTTTACATTTGAGAAAGATTTTTGAAATGGATCCTGTAGTATGGGCTTTTTTTTTTTTTAATTACATTTTCTCTGCTCTGATTCTTAACCAAAAACTAAAGCACTTCAGAACACAAAATTAGGAGTCATATTCTCTTTATAAGGGAGAGATCTAGGTGCTTCTAAATGGTGATTCCAGATGTAAAAAAAAAAAAAGTAACGAGAAAAACAGTTCATATAATCCATGACTTCATGCATTCACAGTCAATCCTTTTAAAACAAAATTACTTCTAAAAAAGGTACTCAGAACATAAGGTAGTTGATCCACATGTGCTGCACATTGTATTAGCCTAATCAGAGAAACAAAGGTTTTAGATTTACCACAGAACTATGTCCAGCAGCTGAAGTAATTTAAAGTTAACATACTGCCTACAAATAAGAAAACACAAAAGCTGAAATCCAGAAAGTGATAAATTTTCACCACTTACAAAATCATAACTGGTTAAATTTTACCTTTTATTTCCAATAAGCATTATAACCATGTTGGAATTGGAATGCTGACGAGCATCTTCTAACCAAGTTGTCAAGTGGTTGAAAGTGTCCCTCCTAAGTATGGAAGGGAATGAAAATTAAAAGCAGTATTTCAAGAGATCTCTTTCCCTTCTGTTAGTCAGTTTCTCTACTTGAGTAACCAACTCATTTATTAGTACACATGCTCCAGGGATAAAAGCTAGTAATCCCTTTGCAAGATGGAGAATAGACGAACAAAAATTTAGTAAACAAGGAGCATTAATGAACTCTGCCTAAAAAGTAAGTGAAAACATGTTTGCTACAAAGAGTACAGAGGATTCTTATAGCTGTAAGAAACTACAATTTTATATACATATAAAGTCTGCTGAACAGAATTTTAAAAGTCCCTAGCAGCCTCAACCAATTCAAACAACAGTACAAATAATCACATACTCGTATAGTGATGTTTGTTCTATTGAAGGCAGAAAATGGATAACAATTTTCTGTGAGTTTATAAACTGAATAATGAATTTAGCAGCAAAGTCTTTAAAAGTAAGGTACACAACTATGGCATGTTACAGCTTTTACAGAATGTGTACACTAAATACTAAATTACATGCTTGTAAGTGTGTTTAAGATTTCACAAGAGTAAAACCATCTATTTATGAATCAAAGATTCATTTGCTGGAAATCCAATGCAAAGGATATGTTGCTTCCTGATATTTAAAAATAAACAGGGAACAAAAGGAAAAACATCTAGGTAATCTCTAGTAAAAGTTGTCACTTAATTCAGCAATGAGACCCAAGATCCACAAAGTGAGCCACACACCCTAATAGGATTTTGGAGCCTGAACATCTTCATAAACCAGGCACAGTACCCACAGTTTTGCAGATAAGTTGTATAGAGACTTTATTTAATACAGAAGCAAAACCTTAGTCACTTTTGAACAGCTGCTAAAGAAAAAAAAAAATAAAAAAAAAAATCACACCAAGACCTGTATTTTCCCAACCTCATAAACACAGCAATGGTAGCAGTTTCCTGGTATTTTTATGTAACCAAACTTTGATGTTTTACTATTTCACTCCTTTGCAGAATGGCACTCCAGTAAAAAAATCTGCTGTAATTAGAGAAAAATTATAGCTCATGGTAATAAAAACACTAGAAAGTCATTAATGAAATATTTTAAGGTCTTTCTGAATAAAGGTAATGCAGAGGTTCATAGTCAAATAGTTTATAAAAATAGTTTCATTCTTCCTGAGACTTTATGTATACTTTTTCTCAACCACTATACAGAGAAATTGTAAGGATATAGGTTACATAGGCTATATCTTGATTTTGAGCACTTAAGGAAAGTTGGCAAAACATTAGACTACAAATATCTATACAAAAAGCCAAACTAAATTAATCATTTTAATACTGCTACATACCATAGCACAATTCTACAAAGACATATAATTTTAATCCAGTTATACCTCCTTGGTATTCTCACCTTGTAATGTCATACACTAGTAAAGCCCCTGCTGCCCCTCTGTAGTATGACCTTGTAATGGAACGGAAGGACTCCTGCCCTGCCTGTAGAAGACAAAATTTCATTATTTCATATCTCAAATTTATTTTTTGGTGCTGAAAACCACAAACTTAGAAAAAGAGAATCATAGAATTCTACTTTTGAGAGGATGGGGACAAAAAGGAGTATGGAGTGGAAATCAGAGAGGGCACAACTGGGGACAAAGTCTCTAACACTAGCAAGAGAAGGCACATAAGGAGAAGACACCAACTAAAGCATAGTGCTGTTTTAAAAAAAAAAAAAAAAAAAAAAAAATCGGAACAAGACCTCTAAACCTTTTTTGGCAATCCCTGACAACCCAATTTACTGAATGGCTTCACAATACATGAATCATTATTAGAGCACAGAATGGACTCCTAGCAACTAAGCTCTGAAGACAAATTTGAAAGGAAGCAAATAACCCAGAGCTTCACATTTGAATTCAATAACCCGCTCCCTGGGGCAGCTGTTGACACTAGAATAAATAAAGCCCATTGTAAATAAATGATGAATGACATCTTTACGCCCACCATCTGCTGGTGTAAAGGTTGTTGGAAGGCCAAGGATGCAGATTTTATCCGTTATATCATAAACAGCAGCCAGCTTTCAACAGTCTTCAGATGGAATTCTTTCAGTAATCATTTTATTATGAAAAAAACAGAAAATGGTCCTGAATTCAATTTTACACAATTCTGCTCCACAGTTAATCAATTTCCTCTGTACTTGATAAATAATACTTGTCAAAACAGCTACAGGATGTAAGAGTCATCTTCATATGCACTGGTGAAAAACTTCAGAGAACCTACATAAATTAGATAGCTCTCACAAAAGTATTCTGTAAAAAATCTCAGGACTTAAAAGAACATGCTCAAAAGAACACAGCCCTGAAAAATAAATATTCATAGTTGCAGACCTTGAGCTCCCCATGCTCATGTTTTTCAGAAGTGCTATCTAGCACCTGACAGTTGTTAGGAGAAACATTTACTTCTAATATTTAGTAATAACAGAAGCTTTAGCATAATTCAAAGGCAACACAGAACACAATTAAGAAATACTAATATTAATGCTGGAGAAAACTCTACATGCAGTAAGATAGTTATCTGCAGAACTATAGGAAATTACCCTGATTTAAAACCATGAAAAGCAAGAATGAAATATTTATCAATATAAGCTACTCTTCAGCCCCAACCTACAAAATTAGTGTACAGAGAACTTTCTCTTCTCACAGTTACTGTACTTTTCTTAGTATAAGGTCTTCTGGAATTCAAGGAGAACTTAATCTAGACTCTGTCATGGAACAAGAACAGTGGCACAATAAGTTTCAACATGTTCAGTCTTCAGAAAGAAACCTTATCTTCCAGAATAATCAGTTACTTCAGTTTAAGAAAATAAGTTTATCTTAGCCATTCTAGCGGAAAAAGTTACAAAACACAGACAATATATTTAATAGTTTCAACACAATAAGCATACACTAGCATATGCACTTGGCCAAGAGTACAAGTGCATCTTCATGTAAACTAAGGTAACAGAACACAGACAGTCTGCTAGAATGCACCAAGCAATAGTAAAAAACCAAGTTTTTAGAGCAATACTTCATTCCCTACCCAGAAGCTCCACTAAGCTCTACAACTTTTTCTTGGTGTGGTGACTAGCTCAAGTGCGTGGTAGATGCATAAAACATTTTCCTCCTAACTAAGCAACAGACAAGTTATTGTTACCAGTGTATTCCATGTATTGCCTAAAATCATACATGAAGTGGACTTAGCCTACCACATTAAGATTGCCTGTTTCACCTTCATAAATTCAACCCTGACACATGAAATTGTTCATCTCCCTGAGTAAATTAATCATGGTCAGCCAAGATTGTCAGAGGTTCTAGCAAATCTTACAAGAAGATAAGAAGTTTGAGTTCTTACAAGAATCACTTACTTACAAAAGTCCGGTATCTAAATCCTGAAAATACTGTAACATTTTTAATTGTGTCTCACTTACCCACAATGAAATTGAAATATCATTGCTTCCTGAAGGAAAGACTGGGGAAAGGGTGGAAAACGTTACCCCTTCTTCACCAAAGAAGATACAATCTTCCATACAGCGATAATGAATTTGTGCTTACACATACCAATAGATAACACAAACTGAATTCCCTTTCATTCTAAACAGAAGAAAACTGAGGTTCTGTAAAGAAAGTCCATGAAATTTATGTTTATATAATATATACTTTATATTATATATAAAATAGTAAGAAACACCTTATATATATAATTTACTGTCTATTTTGACAGTATCATTCCAAATGAGAGATCTAGAAGGTCAATACAGCAGGGTTAGGCATGTAGAATATATTCTACAGCTTTTTTTTAGTATCATTATTACTCTAAGCATTTTTCATCTGACAGTTTGGTCTCTGCCCCCTCTCCCCTCACTTTTTTTCCCCAAAGGGGGACAAGCTATTTCAAAGACGACAAAAACAAACAAAAAAAAAGTGTACGCTATTAGCCAAAAATGACTTTTTTAAAAAAATACAAGTGTGTTATAATTGTACTTTATCAGTCTTACAAAGTAGGACCAACCCAAGTTTAGCTACTTGCTACAAGGAGCAACAGACAGAAGTAGCAGTATGGAAGCTGAGTATAAATTAAAAACAGCTTTGACACCAGAGAAAAGCCCTTTATCTTAAGTGGAATTAACATTGTTCTTACCATCCCTCCCATGTTTTCCCAAAATCCAGCACTTCCCCCTCCCCCCTTTTTTTTTCTCTTCCATATTGAAAAGCTTTTTTCACAGAATCACAGAATGGTTGAGGTAGGAAGGGACCTTTGGAGGTCACCTCTTCCAACCCCCCAGCTCAAGCAGGGCCACTCAGAGCAGGTTGCCCAGGTCAATGTCCAGATGGCTTTTGAAGACTTCCAAGGGTAGAGACTCCACCACCTCTCTGGGCAACCTGTGCCAGTGCTGAGCATGGGGGGGGCAGTGTGGGGAACACTAGTGGCAGTAGCCACTAAATGAATGTTAAACAGGTTATTTCCCAAGGCCATATTACAACTAGTACAGGCAACACAAGCCTTTGCTCCGAGGCAGCCCCTGGTTATACCCACTTGAGTTACACTGCAGTGGAAGTCAGAAGATCTCTTTCCTAACAGATAAACCATGACAGCTATTTCCCACGTAGCAACTCTCACTCAGACAAGGTTACCTACAGGAACCAATAAATGCATACTGAACAGGCCTGAACACACATCCTCTCTCTTCAGAGAAAAAAGGTGCTAGCTCTGACAGTAGTTCACTAATCATGAAAAAATGTAGGGCTCTGATAAACAAGTGATGTTTTAAGTCTAAATAACATTCTTTTTGGCTGTTTTCTGGACTGTAAGCTTTTACAATTCATATCCTGTCGGTTAACAAAAACTTTCTGATAGGAGAGACTTACATTATCATAGTTCTAGGAGTTACAAGTCTTCAAAATAGTACAAAAATCTTCATCCCTGCTTGAACTGTAGAACTGCATGGACATACATCCCATATGCTTCTCTAAATATACCTCAGTATCAAGACCAAAACACAATATCAAAATAATGACGTAAGCAGAACATTAAGCATTATCAAACACCTTAGGTCACTAAGACACACAGAGATTTAGGGCCTGTACTGAAGTTTTCAGAAACATTTAAGCTATATAACTGTGTTACCATTGACACAGTACCTGTGGCACATTTGAGAAAAGACTCCAAGTGTTACTATTCCTATAGGAAATCTCGGTGTCATTTCCAAGTGTGTGGTGTAGTCACGTAGGTGTCAGTTGCAAAATGTGCAGGCAAGTCTTTGCTATCAATAAGGGTTCCTTGCAAGTTCCTTAACTGTGTATTTTTGAATCTATAAACTAAGGGAAAAAAAAATAAAAAGAGCCATGATGCAGCACAAGAAAGTAGTTAGATAATGAAACAGGATCCCCAACATCGCATCTCCCTAGAAAACAGTCAATTAATTTTACCTAATTTTCTATTCTCAATGCTGAAGAATTTGGAAAGTTTCTTCAAGGACAAAGTTATCTGAGTACATCCCAGCAGGCCTTCAACATCCAAGCTGACCAACAGTTTTTACTAGGAGGAAACTTCATAGTATACATCTACATGAAAAATGAGAAACTGCAATGCACCATAACTAGTAGCTCTAGACTCCTTCACCCTTAAAAGGGGCATACATGTATAGTATGTTCAAACCCGGTGACAGAACACTTCATTCACATTGGGAATTATTACTCATTTAACCTTGTTTACACTTTCATATGCTGTAAGGAAAACTAAAAAGACATCTGAGAAACAAACTCACACAAGTATCACACTACCTATGACAACTGCCAGTTGGGAACTACTCCACCAAGTTGATCCCTGGAACAAAATGTTCCAGAAAGAGAGAGGAGCAATACATACCTTTGAATATAGTTTTGAAAGTTATAAATAAATTAACAACCTTTTAGTCACATGGCAACTTGTTTATACAAATGCATTAATCTTTCTTGCAATCATGTGTCTACTCCAGAATAAAAATAATTTTAAGGTGATTTACTAGCACGTAGTACAAAGAATAGGCACAAGAGTAGTACAAAAATAAAAAAAATAAAACACCCTGCTGCTTTCCAGCAAAGACGTTCCTGAACAAGAACAGAACTAAAGATGCTTATGAAGAGGAATCTGTAACAATTTAAGAAACTGTCAGAATTTACATGGAGGATTCAGCCAAGTTACATGTTGCTTCAGAATAACCCTGTCAGCATCCTAATAAGACCTGAAATTTCAAGAGGACTAAAGATCCCCAAGGGTGAAACTACGTATGTCTAAATACAGATCATTTGTACATATGCCTTTTCTTCTGATGTTGTTGAATACACGCCATTTAGACATCCAAAGCAATTCCCAACACATCACAGAAATAGAAAGCTTTAGCCCTCCACTATTAGAAGTAGCCTTACGATTTATTTCAGGTTTGTCGTGGTTTAACCCCCAGCCAGCAACTAAGCACCACGCAGCCGTTCACTCACTCCCCCCCCCACCCAGTGGGATGGGGGAGAAAATTGGGAAAAAGAAGCAAAACCCACGGGTTGAGATAAGAACAGTTTAATAGAACAGAAAAGAAGAAACTAATAATGATAATGATAACACTAATAAAATGACAACAGCAATAATGAAAGGATTGGAATGTACAAATGATGCACAGTGCAATTGCTCACCACCCACCGACTGGCACCCAGCTAGTCCCCGAGCAGCGATTCCCCGCCCCCACCTCCCAGTTCCTATACTAGATGTGACGTCCCATGGTATGGAATACACCGTTGGCCACTTTGGGTCAGCTGCCCTGGCTGTGTCCTGTGCCAACTCCTTGTGCCCCTCCAGCTTTCTCGCTGGCTGGGCATGAGAAGCTGAAAAATCCTTGACATTAGTCTAAACACTACTAGCAGCAACTGAAAACATCAGTGTTATCAACATTCTTCACATACTGAACTCAAAACATAGCACCATACCAGCTACTAGGAAGACAGTTAACTCTATCCCAGCTGAAACTAGGACAAGGTTAAAACCTTTAGGTTTTAAGTAGCTACCCTCACTAAAATGGGAGTTCCACTATGGACAAAAGGAAGTGATTTGCCCTTCTTCCATCTAAGGCTTTATCCTAAGCAAGAGCTTGCTCTATTATTGTAGAAAGCCACAGATAAGCTGACAAGAAATCCATAACCAGTCAGAAAATAAAATACCAATAATATAGTATTTCAATAACCAAATACATTTAAGCACATGACAGACAAAGGTTTGTGAACACTAAGCTAGAAGGTGTATCAAATTACCTTAGCTTCCTAAAGTGCCATCATGGATGTGAACAGTAACTTAGCTACTGGCACTGAAATTCAGATGATGGTCCTATTACACAAACCGCAATTCCAAACTACTAAGTGGACAAATTCCCCCCTGATCCATGAATCTAGAAATAAGTTAATGCTCCCACATAGCAGCAGTCTGTGAACTGATGATCAAACTAGTTTCAGGAACCAAAACAGATCCTCTCTAAGTTCTTGATGTTACTTCACAGCAGTAAAACAGAGGGGCCATGAGCACCAAGTCAATAACTTGAGCTGTAAGATGTAGCCGCATTCTTGCGGGCACAATGGTGAAAGTGTCAAATTAGTAAAAATACAGTAGAAGAATTCACCAATTACCCATGAACATAAAAATATGCTCTGACTACCAAAGCAAGTAGAAAATATCATAAAGTAGACAATTAGTTAAGAACTCTTGTGGGTGAGTGCTACATCCTAGCAGTTGTCAATATCACTAAGATGAAGTGAATATTCATTTAATGAATTAAGGGAACTTTATTTGGTTTTACTCAATCCAAAGCATTTGCAAACACATGAAAAATAACTGAATTTCCAAGAAGGATTAGTATACTCAGAATATCTGAAAGTGGACAGATAAGTCACACTGTGGTTTTAGGGAAAAGAGACATGCTTTCAACAATTATGCCTTCTGTCTTACACAAATGCACTTTTTTGTGCAAGCTCTCAACTACTAGAAAACACTGTCAATTTAATTAGAAAGCTCACTTATATGGAAACCAAGAAATTACTTGAAATTAGCCTGTAAAAAAGAAAATATTATTTCAGATAGTCTTTGTCTGAACAAGACTAGTCTTAGTCTAAGCAAGGCTAAGGTATTATAGAAACATAATAATGAATAAAAATAAACATTTTTTATCACCAATTTCCTTGCAATGAAGCAGAAATAGATATAAAAAATTATCGTATTTAAATACACAGGAAAAATTCTTATTCATACCAATTTATTTAGAGAACATAAGTAGTATTACTTATTATCATCACTGATCTCTCCCCCTGCAGCGCCTGAGAGCACTTAATTCCTTCTTTCAATTATTGCTTATTTTTGCTCATGAACAATGACTTGTTAGTAACAGTCAAAACAATACAGAACATCCCCCTCAACAACAAAATGAAGGCTACTGACTCAGCCTGGTAAGAAGCCCAGTATCTCTGTACAACAATGAAGTTTTTCTAAGGAGAAGCAATTTCAATATTTCTCAGTGTTAACTGCCACAAGACAACTAACCTCATCTACACAGCTTGTTTAAACTCACAAAGCCTAATAGCTCCCAGAATGGTCATTTTGATCCTTACCAGCCTCTGTAGACCACTTCTAGTTCCCTAAAAGTTATTTTTGCAACTGACACTAACTCAAATACCACGCTTCCACAAAAGCGTAGCTTAACTCCTCATAGTAGGGAATTACCAACCAGTTTTGACAAAAATATTTCTCAGTCTATCCAACTATTGAAAGCCATTACTAAGATTAAAGACACAGGAAAGGGAATAATCTAGAAACTAAAGACAGACAAGAAAAATGAACAATTTGGTCCAATACCTGCGTTCCCCTTGACTGACCTAAATGCATCAGAAAGGAAAAGTGAAACCCAAGGACTCACAGACCTAAAAACCTGGGCATGCCACAGCACACATAGCAGCAAGCTTGCAGAGCCCAGCAGTGGGGAGATCAGGAGCAGCCTGCAGCTGGGAGAGAACAACAGGACACACTATTTGCTTGTGTAGACATATGATCAGCAGTAGAGCAGAGACTGCAACACCTAACACTAAGTATGCAATGGTCACACTGAGCACCGAGTATCTTTCATGTAACGTGGGGTTTGGGTTTTTGGTGGTGGTGGTTTGGGGGCACTTTTGGGGGTTGGGTTTTGGGGTTTTTTGGGGGGGGGGGGCGGCAGGTGTGTGCGCGTGTGTGTGTGGTTTTGCATCAGACTAGTTTTACTAGACTACCAGCTCACAGGACCAAATACTGGATTACAATTTCCAATGGGCATACGTGCATTCCTTGAGAATATCTTCCAGTTTGGCCTCATCCAAAAGAACTTCAGTTTGACTACTCCCACATGAAAATCAGACTGCAGTAAGCAGAGCTAACTTCTGCAACACACTCCTGATCCAAATTGTAGATGCTAACGAAAAAGTCAAATATTCTTGAGTTATGGTACAAGAAGAGCACGCAAATGCATCTCACAGACATGCAACTGTTAGCTTCAGCTGCCCCGGTAAGTTATGACATACTCCTGCAGTCAGGTATGCTGCAGCTTCCATATATTCCCATTATTAAGATATACTTCTCCTTGGAGGTGCATTGATCTGCTGAAGACAACACAAACTGAGCACTGTTGCATAGAAATATCTGGCCGAAAAAATCTGAATTAAAGTGATTCTCTTAAGAAAGCAAGTCCTCGCTCATTGTTAAGCAGTCAAAACAAATTTTATCCAGTTCTCTACTTCTTATGTCTCTGCTCAAGATGCTTCCTGTTCAGTGATGGATTAAAAGCAGGTATGTAAGGCTAGCACTAAATCAGAGAAGTCCTGGTGCTGTGACTCAGTAAACACCAACTGAAAACATAAATACTTCATGTGTTTCCTTAGCCACAGGTGTAAAACGAACTTTGTCTTATCAAACAGAAATTGTTACAACTTAGTAAATATGGAGACAGCACCAGTAACAGCTAGCAGTTTTTGCTAACAAAGAAATTCAGTAAATGCTCAGTAAATGCAGATACACAATACAGACATAGTAACCTTGATTATTATGGACATCTTTGTGTACCTTAACACTCATAAGTAAATTATCTCTTGAGAATTACCTCATCATATTTCTTATTTTGCTATTCCTTCAACACTTTTGCACCCAAGATCAGAACTGAGACAGTGGAATTTAGATATGCTTACAAGCCAAGATTGGATTATAATAGAAATATCCTGTGTTTTAAAAATCAGATTGTATACAGTTAAAATTTTAATTACAGCCAATATACTAAGTCATTCATTGCTTACAACTTCTAAATTATTAACTACAACACAAGCATACAATCTACTCAGTGTATGAAAGCTTTCAATGAATATTTTTAATTTATGTATGATTTACTTAAGAAGCTAGCCAGATGAAATCCCTGCTCAAAAAGAGTTTGTAAGTTATAGTCAAAAGCAATTCTGTTGAAATTTTGGCTATCAGACACTTTGCATGCATTCAAGAAGCCAGACTGCGAAGAGCTACTGAGTCAGAGGCACCAAAAAACCACAATCTACTCAAAAATAGTTGAAGTTCACTTGTATCCAAGGAGCAGATAATAGCATATTAACAAAATCAGTTTGAAAGCCAACGAAAGACAGTGGCTGCACTGGCAGTAAAATTAGTAATTTCGTCTACAGAGAATCTATCCCAGTTTTAGGAAACAAGGACCAATGTAGATATGTTCTTGTGTAGTCATACTACATACTAAAAGTTTGCTTCTGAAGCTACCATTTATGCAGAGATTTGCTTGTCTATTGAACCTAAAAACGATCAGCCACCTTGGTAGTCAGCAATCCACAGTTCTAATAGTAAAAATGCCCAGGGCAGAAAAAGCCTGAAGTAAGAAGAATCTGATCATATTCTTCTATACCTTTAAAAGGAGAACTTCCAAGGAGGCACAGGTGTTAGATGCCATTTCAAGTGATGAACTTGTAAAATAAGTAAGGTACTTCAGATCTTACCTATGAAGTTAGCTAATACTGTATTTGTTTACATTTTTATATACACATGTACGTATGTAGACATGCCTATATGAATGTATCTTCCTTCCTTCATTTGCTATACCAAAAAGAACACATACATGAGGCTATTGTTCATGTATCTGTCAAGTGCCTAATGTATCCTAAAGTGCTTTTGGAAAAGGAAACAGACAACCCTGCCTTAGGGAACAGTTAAGCACATTTGAAAGACATAGCTATCAGCATGAGCATCTTAAAGCCCTTGCATCACAAGCACAGACGTTGAGGCTGGCTGCTCTATGGTAAAGTGACTGACAAGAAAACAGCTGACTTTGCTAATGTGTGTTCTTAACCTGAACCCCCTCAAAAGCCAAAGTCTGCTTTTTGGTAGGCTTTTCGAAACTTTAAGATTTTACCCGTCCCTTCTGGATTGTCTGAAGTATTTACTATCTTCATGATTATAGTGAACTTGAGTTCCTAAGTCATCTTCTATGAAAACAGTGAGCCATATCTTTTATTCTACATTGGAAATGCAAACACTTCCTCCAGAGAATTCCTGATTAAAGCTAGTAGACATATCACAATTTCCCAACAGCGTGTTGTATTAACCAGACCTTGCATGAATGCACAGAGAAAGACTATTTAGAGAAATCTAAGTTCTTAATAATATAGAAAACTTTCACAAAAAAGTGAGGCTGCACCAATTCCAGTCTTACAAATCTGACAAAGTGTTACTTGAGGAAGTAAAGTTACAGTGCAAACAGCAGAAATTTGCACTGTTTTAAGAGTACATCACACCAAAAAAGGAAATTTTAGCAAATTTTTAATCTTCATAGAAACCACAGAAAGCTGCAAGTCAAAGTACATAGTCTCACATTGGTGCTGATGATAGAGCTTAACCAGAACAAAGGTAAAGCTAGTGGAGCCATATGTTTAAATAATTTCTATGATGTATTACTTACCGTATCCCATATCTGAAGCTTTATCTGTTTTCCATCAATAGTTATCATTCGAGCCCCAAATTCTACACCTGAATAGATTTTACAAAAGATTACGTTATTAGCATATATCAGAAAGAAGAATGTCAATTACTATGAAAGCAAGAAGGTAAGTTTAAGTTAACTCAACATTGTATTTGTAGGAAATAATCTCTTTCACAATCTGCTTTTAGTTAATTTTCCAGCTGCTTGAAAGAGCTGGAAAGTTTTCCAGAAGGAAGAAAACTGTTACTTTGCAAGTGCTTTAAAAATGCATTAATTAGAGCAAGTGCCAAGGAGGTATTTCCTACAAAGTTTTCCAAACGATTTAGTAGGTCCAGATCAAAGGGAGAAAAAAATGTCCATTTGAATGCAAACAGGAAATTGGAAGAGTCACAGTTATTTTAGCACTCTACCAATGATAGATTGCTGAAGCCAGTTTAGAAGAAATTAAACTTACAATTCTTTATCAATAAAATTTTCTATTAAGTGAGCATACAAATATCACCTTCAACAAGACAAATTTTATTACTGTACTAATTAAAACTCATCTGCCTTTATGAAAAAAAAGTGCTTCCAAAATTCTAGCTAGTTAAAGATCAAATTTAATAACTAAGGAAAAAATTAAATGTGTTTCAAATAAACAAAAGGAATTTCTTCAGTGGAAAAAACTCAGCCTTTTGTACCATCTATTAAAGCAGTTTTAAGATCATTAACAGTAAATTAAGCATAAATTGAGACCATTACTACAGTAGTTAAAATCTGATAAATGCCTAGAGATAGTGGACATATTTAAAGCTATCAAGTTTTCATTAATCTATGCTTTGTATATCCATTATTTCAGAAAAAAATAAAGATCTGGTAGGTTAAGTTTTGTCTAAAACTGATCACTGTCTAGATTTGGACTGAAGTCTTCCAACTAAGCAGCCCTGATTTGAAGTATTCCAAACATCTCTTCAAAAGTTTGTTTAGAATATTTGGGGGGGCAGCGTTGCTTTCTGCAGCATGACTTTTGGGGAAGGGGCCAAGGAGGAAACACTCTCCTCCCCCACAGGATATCAGAGCCAAATAAAAGCCGTGGGCCAAAGAACACTCTGCTCTCTTTAGCATCCAAATAACTTGCAGTAACTGTATGCAAACAAATTGAAAGAATGGAGGGGGAGGGGCAGAAAGGAGGAAGCGGGTTAATGACAGTGCTCTCTGAAGTTGATTGCAAAGCCAGGGGAAGGTCCTTGGACTACTACAACTGGCAACGCTGCAGGTATTACTTCATCTCAAAATGCAGATATAGAGCTGCTGATTTAAATCCAGCACTCATCCTAAACATTTGGTTTCTACACACAACATCACAGAAAAATTAAAAGGATATTTATCCTTTTCCATCAAAATATCTGCTGAGAGAAAATTCTGAATTTGAAACAACACATCCAGTTTGATGGTAAGTTTGTTCTCTTAAGGAATAGAAGCTGTTCAGGTTTACAGTAAGGGCACGTCCTAAGGACAACAGGCAAACCAAATGAATGTTTACAGTGGTTTTTGTCACCCATATCTACCTACAAATGTTGTGGGGGTTTTTTTTGCAGTTGCGTTTTTGTCTATGTTTGTTTTTTGTTGTTGTTGGGTTTGGTTGGGGGTAGGGGGGTGGGGTCAGGAGGGTTAGGCTTTTTTCCCCTGCAACTGCATCATGCAGCTTCTCCCTCCCTTCTTCATTTCTTTTAAAAACACATACTTCAATTCCCAAATGAAAAATAAATGGAGATGGTTGTTGCATTTTAAGTTCTTTTACAGTACTATCACAGTTATGCACAATTCTGAGTGTAGCTCAAAGACAGAAAAATACCTGCTTCTACGCATTCTATCCTCCCCCCCCATCTTGTTTTCATTACAGGTGAAGTTTCTCTCTGAATTTCTTAAATCTTAAAGATAACATTTTAGGCTAGCTATAGTAAAATTTGGGGCTGAATTTTGCGCAACTCTAGATGAAATGTCTTTTTTCCAACATGTCCAATATCAGTTTCCCTTCTCCTCTCCCAAGCTGCTCCCAGCAGAAACAGATCTGCACTCTCATAGGCTGAAATCATTGTATTATATTGAAAAAGTTAGGCTATGTAACACAAGCCTTTTTATTCAATCTACAGGCTCTCAGGAGTTTTAACATCATCAATTGGAAGTGCATTAGGTAACATCAACCCATCCCATCTTGCCCTGCATGGGCATTCATATGACTTTGAACCCATGTTCTTTATTTATCTCTGTCTTTCTAAATCTGTTTGGGTAACTGGGAGAACCATTCTCCTGGCCAAACACACACACACGTGCCCTATCAGTTAAGTGAAAGGAGGCTGCTTCCAGCCTATGACCCTTCTTCCCCTTTCCAAGCAGCTTCCCATGCTCCATTCCTACATCCCTCATTATGTTGCTATCTAGGTTCACCTCCTCATCCCACCAGCTTCAATTTCCGCTCCCAGGTTTCAGCTAGGTATGTGCCAGGCAAAGAACTGGCACTACAACCACCCCGCTGAGGTGAAGCTTCTTCCTACAGCCTATCAGTTTCCTGATGTGACAGGGCTGCCAAAGGCATAAGTGATACATAAGGTGTCATATATTTGGCAGGCCTAAAGAAGAAATGATGACAATAACTCATGCCTCCCTAAAGAACTCAGGCTCTTTATCCAGCCAGCCTATCTGCTGCCAAGACCTCAGAAATATCTGAGAAGTGATGTTAGCCTAAGAATTTGTATTATATTAGACAGCCACACACAAGGTGGGGGAGGACTGTCAAGAGAGAAAGGGAATCCATAACCAAACCACCTGATACATTCTGTTACATAAAGAATATTTGTTTATATTTCAAGCATTTATTTCAGTACTCCCAAACACAGGAAGCCTACCTATTCCAGGGCACAAATTAAAAATAGAGACTAGGGATATATTTTGTGCAAGGCTCATCACGATTAGAGCTGAAAGGTTCCTTGAAATAACATCAAGAAGTTCAAAGGTTCTGCAACCTTATCAGAGACTAGGATCTGTTATGCTTAACAGTGAAACTCATCTGAAGACTAAGCTTGCCCACAGAATAATTTATTCCCACACTATTCCTCATATTTTGTGTGGAAAGATAAATAAAAGTTTGTATCATTTACTGTAGTTAGATCAGAGGCAATGCATTCTGTCAACATGTATTCATTTCCCCTAGTACAAATATCAAATCATACCCAACACAAATGGTCCACATCCAATGAGTGGGAAGAAAAACCCCTGTCCCTTCCAAACAGGGAATACCATCACACTTCAGTCCTTCTCTATCCAGAAGTTAGTCTTCCCAAGTGGTAAATCTGTTTATTCATCTTTAAGATTAACTTTGCTTTAATTTATCTGTAACTTTTCTTCAAGGTTCTGTGGCTAGGCTAATATTATATTCCCTTGTGAAAAATCTGTCATTTGCATTACCATCAATGCAGTTCAAGTTTGGCCAATTCTGCTTCCATGCCCAGTTTTTAGCTTTTCTGAAGAGACAATTGAGATACTATAGCTATGAATTTCTTAAATTGTTTCAGATTGCACCTTCCCAATAAGAAAAAAGACCTCCACTTAGCTTTATTAGCTAACAAATATTCATCAGCTAAAGATTCACTGCTACCTTAATATAGCACAAATCCTACATTACTGCAGCACAACAAACTCACAAATGCATGCTGAGGTAGGTACCTTAGCTGCTTAACCTTTAGCATTGTGGGGGACAAAAGAGACCTACCAATAGTGAGATCGTGAACTGGTTGAAACCGCTTGTCTGTGAACTGTAACAATAAACATGATTTCCCAACACCTAAAAAAAAGAAAAGAAACAAGTTTTAAGCAAATTAAAATCTGTTATGAACCAACAGAAATTAATTTAAGTGAATGTTATATGTTGTTTAAAATTCATTGCTGGAACTTGAGATACTAGATTTCACCTACTTTGAAGTGTATGCAACTTTTCATAACACAACAGCTTTTAAAGTTCCAGAAACATTAAAGTCAAAGCAGTTATTTTCAAAAATTGAACAAAAATTAAGTCCTCTTTTGAAAAAGTAGTTCTGCTTTTAAAATTCAGCAGAAAAGTTTCCTAACAGACCTACAAAGTATCATTTCACATCCTCTCCACAGTAACTTCAAGTCTTGCTGCTACTCCTCACAACCCTACATCTGCTTCCCCTTCAGTACTTTAGCTTTCTTCCAAGCTAACTAGATCCTCAATAGCACCTCACTCCCATCTAACTCCTAATTTATCAGCTGAGGTAAGAGAAGTACATACATGGCTGCTTAAACCACTATGTGCTACTGCCCACTGGTTCCCAACAGGCCAAAAAATAGTCCAAGCAGAACAGCAACAGCTGAGTTCACATTACAGCCAGACAACACAAAGATTGTCCTGCTCAGATCTCCTGACTTCCAATCCAAATGGGTTAACTACTTCACATTACATGGACACTGGCCAGCAAATGGGCAATTTCTTCTGTATCTGAAAGCACAGAGAAGTAAAAGTTAATGCTGTCAATAGGAGTACTCAGACTACCTAGATCTGTAAAGGTAATACTTTTTACGGTTAATCTTTCCTTGTTCTTTTACTTGGAGGGTCATTTTTCCTGTTCTGCTCAGTCAAATTTCGCATTTTCAGCCTTCTAAAACTTGACAGTCGTACATTTGGTTTACATACATTTAAACTCTGAACTATTATCACATAACATATAATACTGGAGCATTCAAGTTCCTGCTGTACTTTACTTTATCTGTCCAGCAAGATAAGGCTATTTTAGCCACACACTAGAGGTCAGCAACAGCTGATCAGAAGTGACATATCTGGTAATAAAAGATAGCAAACAAAGGGATAAAGAAAAGAACCATACTGCAAGACACAAGATATGCATACCAGTGGTTTGCATGAAGTGACATTGATCTTTCTGCTACTAAATTCAGCAAAGTTTTTTAGTATGGTTTCATGAGGAAACAGAGCCTACACAATCGTAATCACTGCCCACCTGTCATTTTGGTCTTAAAAAGCTAAGACCAGCAGTGAGTTTCAATCAAATCTAACAGGAATAGGAGACTTGCATTTAGTTTTGTCACAAAACAAGTTGTGACAAATTGATGACACTCTGAGATGAATATATCCCAAGCGATGCAGCAATTCCAGCAGCCTAAGCCAGTTGTTGGTGCTGCTATCCCCACTCTCTTCCCTACGGCATGTTTGTGCCCATTTCTCCACATGGCTTAGATGAATTCTGAAGCAATTTCAGTCGTCCACTGGGTTAGCATGCGAATCTGACGATAAGACTGACAAAGCAAACAGAAATGGCTTAATGCAGGGTCAGACAAGCATGAGAGTTAGTTCAAATGAGGGAAGAGAAATGCAGCAACCAGCAGATCAACAGCTTAGAGTGGCATGGAACTACAGCCCAAGGCAAAGTTTGCAGCATCGGCCTTAACAGATCTCTTTTCTGTAGCTTTCTGGCTTATGATAGCAAGCTGTCAGAACATAAGCAGCTTGGAAGCAGGTATAGATTTTGTCTGACAAAATTAGTGGACATAAGAGAAGTGGATGAGGAATGGGGGAGAGTGCTGGAGGCAAGAAAGAAACAGGAAGAAGGGACAGGAGAGTGCTGGAGGCAAGAAAGAAACAGGGAGAAGGGACAGGCAAAATACTGGAGCTGTTGGGACAGAGAACACAAAACTCTAAGGGATCTTAAAAATATCAATAATTCTTCTACTCACAGAACACTTTATATATACAGAAAACTTTTATAACACCAACGAAATATAGCTGCCCCATCACAGAACATAATCACCATCTCACAAAAAAACAACCTATAAATCACACCAGAAATAGAATGTAGAATAGCTTTTGCCATTAACCTTACAAAGTGATTTCAGTATCATTGGATAAAACAGAACCTCAAAACTATCCAATATTCCTGCACAAATCTTACAAACATTAGAAAAATATTTCAAAACCTACTCAACAAAGTGACACTTGATTAGGTGTCGAAGCACTAGTTCTGAAATGGCAATCTGATATTTCTTCTTCTTGTAAGACTGGTGACCAGCTTGTTGGTTCAGGAGAATATACAAACACTAGCATCAGCTCAGCGAAGATGACAGACAAGCACAGCTCCTTTGATGCCCTGTCTCGAACTAGCACAAGACGACTGCACCTGTAGTTACTTCTGTGTAGCAGGCCTTTCAGGAGCAGACTACAGACTGATGGGTTCACACACAGAAACAGGAGAAATAACTAGTTTCTGTTTAATGCCATTCCTGCTACTTCAGAACCTTCTAGCAAAAAATATCTGGAAGTTCCTAAGTTTTGTACTGCTACTGACTGAAAAAGAGGTTCAAGAAGTTGCAAACGAAGCTGTAGTACCTGTTAAGTTTAGGTTATAATCCATTTTAGATAGTACTTACAAATATTTTACTGCCTGCATTTAATAGTAATATTTTGTTTTAATTTTATAGTTTTAAGACATTGCAATTTTGTAACAGAAAAGTGCTTATTGAGAATAGCTTGTGGCCCATTCACTTCCAGGCCCTGAGCAGGCTGCACTATCATAGACAAAGCCAGCAACCTGAATCAGGAATAGGAGCTGTATATGAACTCCTGAGCAGTTTACCACCTTGTGACATAAACAGATGCTGCAAAGATCAATTAACAGTTGCATGGCAGCTAATTCCATGGCATACAGATGGTTTAAAGTAACTACACTGGTTAACTCTAAGAGCGAAGTGGCTGTTTACCAGGTATCTCCTTCACTTAGCACTGTAAATCTTATACCTGAAATGAGGCAGACACTCTAGGAAAAGTAGAGCATGTCCTATGATAGTTAATTGTAGAACACAAAAGGGACAGATTCAGCTATTTATTAACTCATTCTCCATTTTACTGCCACAATTACTTTAATATAGCTTCAGATAAACCACACCCAGAGAAAAAAATCTTAGTATCTTAAAACAAGAAATGAGCAGAACTTGGATACACTTCAACAACAATCACAGTAAACAAAAGCTCTTGCTTAAGAACAAATTAAAACAATGGATTATGTGCACACAGCAGCAGCATGCTTCTTTTCAAGTGCCTGTTCTAGGATCCCTTCATCACTTCTTAGTACCCAAACAGTGATGGGAAGTGGAACTTGCGCTACAGTAGTTTTACCCTCTGGCTCTGAATTTCAAACCAGCAGCCTGAGTTGGTTGTCCAAATTCCTCTGCCTCCCTTAACAGCTTCCTCTTTATCTGGATGCTGCTCTGCAGTCACCTTCCCTAGGCAAAGCATTGCCAGAGCTTTGCTATTGTCCACCTTGGCCCAGCCATGCTTCCAACACCTCCCTTCCTTATATCAACGCTAGCGTTCATTTCACTGCTCAGCAAGCCAGAACAGCTCAGTGGCAAAGGTAACCTCTCCCTTCTCACTCGTAAGGTTATGCAATGAGCTGAACCAAGAAACAGACCCAGCATAAAACTACAGTCACCCAACACACTAGTATGTGCATGAGACTAGGGCTACAAAATATATAGAAAAGGGAAGGGTTGTTCTTTTCAGTAGCAGGCTGCACTTGTGGCAATTAAAAGCAGCTCTGGAACCATAGCACAGGTGATGATACAGCTGAGCCAGTTAAATGGCTTTTGCTAAGAGAGCTGACTTGCTTCCTTCTCCCCTTCCAGCTCCTGTGACTCTCTGTGAACAGGGCAAGGAAAGTTCAGTCATCAGCTGCAAAGTCAAAGGTGCACTACTATCAACACAAGGAAAACTTCCAGGCTTTTCTTACCACTAGACAAAACTCATCAGTGTTCCTTCCACTGATGTTTGTCTTAGAAAGCTGATCTAGCTCAAAACTAAAAAAGCCTTACTTTTTCACATAAGCACCACTACAGCCCAAGAAAGGTGACAGAGAAAAAGAACTGCAGTAGTAGTCATCCCAGTCTGGCTATCAAAACTGAATTCTGAAGACAAATATCTTTAGTTAATCTGCTAGCTGCCTCTGATGAGTAGACTCCCTCCTTCCCCCACAGTTCTACCTCCTTACTCAAAATGGCTCTTACACTTTTCCGACCATACCTACTATTTATTTGGTTTTGGTTTTTAAGCCATCTTTGTGAGCTGAACTGGCTCTCTGAAGGATGAGACAAGCACTGATGGTGACAGCTAAGAAGCAGAACTTCATAGCTGAGACAAGGAGTGGTAACCAGGCCCACCCATTTTGGCAGCAGATAAACATTGGATTAACTTGGCCATCTCACAGAACTATTTTTTTTTTGTTGTTGCTTCACAAGACAGGGTGATCAATCAGCTCACCACCCACAGAGACAAAGACCCACTCCCCCTTTGATATCTTGCTCTCACCAATCCCCCTAGGTCCAGTTTCCTCCTTTGAAAGTACTCCAGACCCCAGGCCAACTCAGCTGATTCAGCCACCAAGTAAAAAGTTAACCCCCAAAGTAGGTAGTTTTCCACTGCGTTAGCGGGTTGATTCAGCTCATGGTAGACTATGAAGGTCACCACAAGGTAAGGGAACAAAGACCTCTTCCTTTTACTTGTAATCAACTATGTCAGCTTGGATGCCCATGAAACCAAAGGCCCAATACCAAATGAGTGAAACAAACTTCCTGCTTCTCTTACCTCCCTGTAGAAAACAAACAAAAATAAATCTTTAAATAGGCTAAGGACAGTCTCAAACACCATAGATTTTAAAGCCAACTCAGATTTAAACCATGTAATTAAATAGTACAAATGTCAAGATATATACCTCTAACCTGGCTTATGAGGTACTTCTAGTTCTTTCTAGTAGTCTGCACAGCTTCCAGATGTTTCATAAGCCCTTTGCTTATCACAGCCCACAGCTCATTCCCTCTCTCCTTCCTTTCCAACCACAGCATCTTTATGCAACCCAACAAAGTGCAGTAATGACCCTTCACAGGCCTAAGCATAATGAGACATTAACCTAAAGCAAAGATTTTTCTTAACCTCTTTTAAACCAGATATCCGTTAATCAAAACTCTGTGATCAAATGGGAAAATTTTATTTAAATTAATAGGAAGGACAAACTACAAAATTTCAAAATGTCAGTTATAGAGCAAAGGGACTTCACATACCAATGTGAGCATGGACAAGAAGGGAAGAAAAATAACCTCCAAAATCCTTCACCATGACTACATAAGTTTGGGAAAAGTAATGTCATAAAAATGGCTTTTTAACTCTTTCAAAGATGATTCAGCTTCAATACTTAAATAAACATTGCTGTAAATTATTTACAACAGCATATCTGAAGCCAATGATATAAGTTTTCCCTCCTACATAAAAACTAGTGCAGATCTACAAACTGAAAGGAGCTGTTCATCTTTATCACATTTCATTTAGTATGGCACTATCCAACTGCTAACTGCAGGTTTTAAAAATAAATAAAAATTCTTTCCAAACAAAATTAAACTACATGAGTCTGTAAAAAACCTCTTTGTGTCCTGGATGATCACAAAAGACTTAGAAAACTGCCAGCCATTCATAATAAAATGGTTTTAGTCAAGGTTGGAGGGTGGGGTGGTGTTAGCGATTTTTTGTTGGGTTTTTTTTGGGGGGGTGGTGGTGATTGGGTTTTTTAAATTAAAGATTATAATTAGTATGAGGGTACACAGTAACAGTCTCATGAAACCATCTGTATGGGCATCTACTTACAGTTTGTTAATTCTAGTTAACTACTTCTAAGAGGCTAAAAAGATGTACTTATACAACACCTAATATCTCCTCTTTTAGGGGTGAAAGTAACTGAAAGGGTCCTAAAGTAAGATATAAGTAGTGCAGATCAGTACTCTGGTTTTCAGTATGAGCAAGTTCTCAAGCTATCATGAAGTGTTAACACCAGCTCTAGTGGGATGAAAACCTGTTTAGCCGAGAAGCATTGTTACATACTCGTAGAAAATAATGGCAAGAGGCTCTGGGCACGCACATTGCTAGGTAGTAACAGCTGCTGTTCCAGAACAAAGTGCAATGACACTAGAAACGTTTCAGAAGGAGGACTAAAAAATAAAGCCAATTCAGTTGTTTAATTCCAACATTTGCGAACCTCCTAGTTCAAGTGAAATGGTTTACTAGACAGCTTAGAGTGAGGAGAATTAGATCACCAAGCAATTATATGTTCTTCCATCATCTTCCCCTAATAAGAATAACTTTGAGATATTGTTGGTTTATAACCAGCAACTATCTGCTGAAATTGAAAGGCAAGTGAAAGTTCATTATGCAAGAAGCTCTGAGGGTTGCTGAACTAACACATTCAAGAAAAGCAGAAGACAGACCTGCTCATGCAACACTGATCATAAAGAGACATTTAGATGGGATACAACTGACAAGTTATGTTGGTGGCAAGAAATTGGACCACTGCAAAACTGGTATTTCAGGTATACTAAAGTTCAGCAGCATTCTCTGGTAGAATCTAGTAAATATACTCTAACATAAGAAAATCCTGTTTAATGCATATTAAATATTCTGGGGAAAAAAAAAAAAATCCAGCTCTAGTCCTCACAGAAATCTTATGTATCATTCCCAGTTTATTCCTATGTGGTACACTGCTGGTAACAAAAACATTTAAGCAGAAAACAAGATTTCACCATCACACAGAAAAACTTTTAAGAAAAAAAAGTGACAGACTTTCAGTCACCAACTGCCAAAACAGGCAATACTAGTGTGCTAAGAGTGTTCAGATCAAAGTCCATCTTGACTTCAACTGGTGGCCAAAAGCCAATGTGTAGGGAAGAGTGGAAGAACACACCAACTTCTGCCTGCAATCATCATGAAACAGACACTATCAGCCACAAGGCAAAGGTACAGCCCTAAGCAGAATGCACCACATATGCTTCTAAATGCATTTGCAAACTCCTATAATGTTTTGGAAATATCCAGATCAGAAGATTTTTCCTGGTTAACTCTCACAGCAGTCAGTATTCCATAATACTTGTATTTTTCCCTTAAAGATACCAACTCCATGAAATTCCACTGATACAATGTAAAAGCCACCCAGATTTATGGCAACGTTGTTTGAGTACCTGGAAGACAGCCATGCCATTTCAGGTCTCTCCCACAACAGAAAATTAAATACATCTTAAAACAGTTCTGACTAGATAGAAAAAAAACTTCTGTGTTTTTTTTTTTAATATATAAAATGTAACAACCAGAATAGAATCAATCCCATGTTCATAAAGCTACTGTGCCTGAAGTACCAGTGAAATAAAAAGTCACGGAATGTCAATGACCAATGAAGCAAGCAATGCAAGGGGACAAGAGCTGTTGAGCAAAAATCAGTCTTGCACAGTCAGTTTCTGTGGCTGTCATTTTTTAAGAGACTGAAATCATACTGAATTCCTGTGTTTAAGTAGATGAAAGCATGTGGAATCACAATTCAGAGAAGACACATGCAGGTGTCTTGTATAACTGCAAGGGGTTTTCGTTGGTTTGTTTATAGTTCGCATAACCCACTTTGTTTTGTAGTGCTGAAAAGGAAGAGGAGCTAAATGTTAACATCTGTCCTCAGCTGATGCTGTCTTACTTTTCTCCTACAGTTTGTTTACAACTAACTGCTGAGTCACCAGGCAGTTGATCCATTTCCAAAGACTCTAAATCAAGCCCCAGAGATAAATTTCTTGATCGCTATGAGGATTACATGGCCTGCAAGGCCATTGGCATATCTTCACTGGTCGGAATGCTGTGGCAGACCACCACTGGCACTGAACAGGACAATCCCAATCCACTCCTAATTTCCATCAGCAGAGCTGTGAGTTCAACTGCCTTGGTCTGAGGAACAGTAGTAACACCTAAACCATCACAGTCGTTTTGGCAACAAACAACTGTGCACAATATAAATT
Organism: Aquila chrysaetos chrysaetos; assembly: GCF_900496995.4. NCBI lineage: Eukaryota > Metazoa > Chordata > Aves > Accipitriformes > Accipitridae > Aquila > Aquila chrysaetos. The sequence continues at coordinate 40,923,205 of NC_044007.1, forward strand.
GGATCTTCAGTACTAGCTATATTAGAATACTTAAAAAAGCTCATAGGAGATCTAAATAAACGCAAAACCAACTTACCACTATTGGCATATTTAATTCACTTCAAGAATGATCGTTGCAGTAGTTTTAATTAGCTTCCTGTAACAACTATGAATAAAAGCCACAGGAATTTAAAAAAAAAAAAAAAAACCAACAAAAACCAAAAACACAGACAGACAATAAACTTGTGAGCTGTTTTCTCCTCTGTTTCCTTTTTCTGTCTCGCTCTTCCTATATTTGGCTCCTAGGCAGCTGAAACAACTTCAGAAGTGACCCACATCCACTCTGTATTTCACATTTCAAGCAACTTAAATGCAAAAATGCAGCACAGACGATTATACTGAGGATATTTCATTGTAAAAATCTAATCAGTATACAATCAATGTACCAAAGCCATTGTTTGCTGCTATCTCTACCACTTTTAATGATTATAGTTTTCAGAGATGCACCAGGATTGGCCACCTGTTCCGAATCCTGCACTACCATTTTGCATCACCCTGGGCAGACAAACTTCTTACTTCCCCTGAATCTGTGCAGGTAATCTCCTGTCCTCTGATTTAACGAGCTGTCCCTCACCTAAATACTTGAGAAAAATCAGAATTTTTGCTTATCATCTACAGCCTAATGCTTCCAACACCGTCATTATAGCTGTGATGCATTTCTTAATATTCATTTGTACTATAGCTGCTACTGCAGCAGCCTAAAAAAGCTTCCAGGGTTTAAATGTAGGTTTAAAAAAAGACAGAATCACATAGTAGTTTCATCCAGCGTATTTAACAACCTCACGTGTTATGCGACTGTAATGTATAATTATAGTCTAGCAACAGATAATTTGGTTCATAGGTACGAAGTACAATTATGCAGGTATCCTTAGAATAGCATGTAAAATGACAGCTGTGTCATCAAACTTATTAAAGAAGGCATTTATTCAGGTATGAGGAAAACAACAAGACAGACGCACAATACACAAGCACAGTAGTTAACTATGTTAGTTACCTTGTCCTGACAACAGTTTGATGAAAGTATGCTACTTATATCCACACTGTGCTGAGGAAGCACTGAATGTATTGGCAAAGGGGCTTCAAATAGCAATTCCTATCAGCATACCATTACATCTGCAGCATTCGCCAAGCATTATTATTTGTTACACAGCAGCCAATGACAAATTGAACACAGCAAGTTTTTAAAAAGTGGCAAGCAAATGGGTGAGGAAGAGACCACAGAAGCAACTTGAAGCATCTGGGAAAGCAGTGGTCAAGAAAAACAAATGAAAAAAAAAAACAGTCCCCGTAAAGGAGAAGGAAAGAGCCAGGGCTTTAGTTTTCCTTTGACAGCACGTCTCGACACAGTTTGCTACAGCACCTCCAGCCGGGGCTGGAGAGGGCATCCTTGCAGCCCGAGCCGAAGGTACCTCACAGCAGTGGTCTCGGTGGCCCCTCACCACAAAACTGCGGGACGTGCCACCTCTCCGGCCTCACTGCCGCGGGGATGCAAGTAAAGGGCACTGCCCAGGTGCAAGTTTTGCAGTGACAGCGCCTTCTCCCCCACCGCCCCCCCGCTCGGATGCCGCAGCCAGGGGCGTGACACAGCCCGACCTGCCCCGCGGCCTGTCAGCCGGGCCCGGAGGCGGCTGTCAGGCTTCCGGGCCTGGCGGCGGGGCCCAAGGCCGCCGGGCGCGGAGCCGCCGAGAGGCAGGCCGAGGCCCCGGGCGGGGCCCAGCGCAGAGGCGGAGGGGGGGGGGGAGCCGCCTCTTCGCGCAGGGCCACCACGTCGACGACGCCAGCACTGCGGAAATGGGAGCGGGGAGCCGGGCCCTGCTCTCCGCTCCGCTCCGCTCCGCCCGCCCCCCGCTCTCCCGAGGCGGCCTGGCCTCGCCTCCCCGCCCCCGCCGCTTACCTGTGTCCCCGATGATGATATACTTGAAGAGATAAGCGTAGGCCATGGCCGCCCGCTCCCCGGCTCGCCGGCTCCCGCTCGCTCCTTCCTGACGCCCGCGCTCTGCCCCCGCCCCCGCTGTCAGGGCTCGCGCTGCGGAGAGGTGCAAACGGTTAACGGCCGCCGGGCGGCGGCCCGCTCCCGCCGGGCGCCTCCGCGGGCAACCGCTCGCTCGCTCGCTCCTACCTCCGCCGGCGGGCTCGCTGGGTCGCTGACTGCCCTCCCGCCGCTCCCCGAAGCGCCGGGGAAGGCAGACGCGGCGGCGGCGGGAAGAGCGGGCGGCGAGAACAATAACAGGCGCCGAGCGGCCCCGGAGCCCTCCGGCAACGTCACGCGCCCACCTCCTCGCTCCGCTCCGCTCCGCCCCGCCCCCGACCCGGAAGTGCTGAGCTAGCGGCTGGCCCGGGGCGCGCCGCCGCCGCCACCGCCTCCCGCCGGCGTGGGGGCGGGGCTCCGCGGGCGGCCCCGCCCCGCCCCCGCCGCGCCGCGGGGCTGAGGGGAGGCGGCGGCTCGGGGCCGGGGTTCTCCTCGGGGCGGGTGTCGTGGCGGCGGGCGCTCGCTCTCCCCCGCCGCGGGGAGGGGGAGAAGGCCGCCTTGCGGGGAGAGGCGGGGGACAGGGGAACGGAGGCGATCGGGCCTCTGTTAGGCGCCGCTGAGCCCCCGGTTTGCACCGGGGCCGGGGGTGCCGAAGTACGGGGCGGGCGGCTGAAGCGCTTAAAGGCCGTTTTCTGGCGGAGAGGATCCGGGGCCAAATGCTTGCGCTGAGACTGCGAAGCCAGCTCGGAGCCAGGGAAGCCTCTAAGCGCAAACGCCGGCGAGCAGTTCTGTACAAGCTTGGTTTCATCGCTTACCAGACTCGAGTTGTGGCTCGGAGAGGGTTTTTTCTTTCCCGTTGCTGTCCTTCCTCACTGAAGTGGAAGCAGTGAGCCAGGAAGGTAGCCTAAGTTCGCAGCTACCGTTCAGGATTTTCTGCTTAGAGCTCACAAACGGACTGGTGAGTTGGAAGAACTTGAAGGTCTTCCTTAGTCCAGGCTGCCTCACGAAGTGTCCCGTGTACCCAGACCTTTGGCCCTGGAGCAGTCAAAGGTAGCTCGGCTCACCGGTCGGTTCCACGCCGAGGGTACGTCAGGCGCCCAGCAATGGTGATGTGGTAGGACACTGGTCGGGCGCTAAGGCCGATGATGCTTTAGGGTGCCCTTCAGCTCAGCTGCTTGTTGACTGTGAATCGGTGGGACTGTTGAAAAGCCATTGGCATTTTCTTCATCTGAGCTCGCAGGTCTGCCATTCCGGCTGTACCAGTCTGGTAGCTTTTAGCTTTATAGAGGTTTTTTATTTGTGGAGCGTCAGGTCAACAACTTGGACAACATTGAATTAACACCAGTTCTAACAGGTGTGCATCTAACTTACTTGTAAAAACCTTCAATAAAGCTGATTGTGCCCAATCCTCTCTCCATATTTCATGACCTGAAAACCAAAATTAAGCTTATTCTTTTTTTTATTGTCCTCTTCCCTCTGGACATGCAAAAAAAATGATATCTATAAGGAGAAAGGAGCTTCTTTATATATTATAAACGTTATATCTACCTTTTCCACATGAAAAAAAATCATGTTTTCCATGATCCCTTGTCAGTCATTTTTCTCCTCTTTTTTTTTTCCCCTCCTCCATGCTTCTCCCAGTTTCTCAACATTATTTGTAAAGTGTGGAGTCCAAAATAGCAGTTCAAAAGAGTCATATGAGTATCTCTAGTCTTGCTCCTTTCTGAATGTGATTTGTTTTCTTTTTTTTTCAACAGCATCTGAATTTTATTCTTCATTCTAGATTGCTATTCTAGATGGCTACTACCCAATGTATCTATATGTTTGGTATCTCTTTATTAAGCACTGTTTTTCCCTTTGCTAAATTTCAGTAGTTTTGATCAGGGCCACTCAGTTTGTCAAACATTTGATTTTTTTCTTTTTATTCCATCTCAGCCATTTTGTTACCCAGGTTATTCATAAGAATACTGAATAGGTCTTCCCTGGACAGGACAGAGCGTTGGAAAGCGGCATGTGAAATTTTCTCCTGCTTTAAAAACCCTTTACACACGGAAGAAAGCCACTTTCCCATTATTTTATGTACAAGAAGTGAAGTTTCAATATAAATCTTTGTTAATTAACAATTCCTATGCAGAATGAGTTTTCTCAGAAAAACAGGGGTTTGCCTTGTTTCCTATGGAGGTTAAGGTTCTGTTTTCACATATCCGTCTATGGGGGAGGTCTGCCTCTATGTTCCCTGTCCTAATAATGATTATGAAAGCTGGCATTTGGATGGAGTAGAGTACCTTGGCTGAAGGAAAAGCTGCACTTGGGGTCAGCGGTTAAACCCAATCAAGAATTCACACTAAAACAAGTTTTCCTAAGTGCTCCCTCTATAGGTGAGCCCTTCAGCTGGCGTTCACGCTCTTCACAAGGGTTTGTGTGACCTCAACCACAGGAAACAAAGCTGCAGGAAACCAGGCTGCAAGCAGGTAAGATTTCATCCAGTACAAGTGAGGGCTGCTGCTAATAGAGATGGGGCAGCTCTGCCCCCACTTACCTGCTCTTGGACCTTCCCTTGTTCTGGCACTACGAGAGTCGTCTGCTGGATCGGGGAACTGGAGTAGCTAAGCTTTAATTTTTCTATATTAGCTTTCAGGCAAATCCATTCTTGTCCCACAGCCACACAAACTATACTTTTGTGTGCTTTGACATGCTTTTGTATGTTTTTGACAGCTTTGCCAGATGGATCAGACCTCTGCCCAGCAGTCCTCACTTCTCAAAGAGGGTCCCATGGATGTGAAGAAGGCTAAAGCCCATTCTGTTACACCAGTCACACTGACAGGTATTGACTCAGTCTCCTCTCCTACAGGACCCTCTCCCTTGGCTGTAATGGGAAATACGAAGGAGAACTGTGTGGGCTTCTGCGTCCTTCACCTTCTCCTCCAGAGCCCTGCAGTCACTCATGACATGCTCCAAATCTCCGCTGGTACTATCAGATATTCCTACACGGTTGAGCCACAAAGGGTGTTACTCTGAGGGCTGGTCAAGCCTTGGCAATCTCTCCTCAACATCCCAGGGTAATAAGTTTCAAGTGTATTTGATGGGGACAGACTTTTTAATAGGGCCTGTAGCGACAGGACAAGGGGTAATGGTTTTAAACTAAAAGAAGGTAGATTCAGACTACATATAAGGAAGAAATTTTTTACGATGAGGGTGGTGAAACAGTGGAACAGGTTGCCCAGAGAGGTGGTAGGTGCCCTATCCCTGGAAGCATTCAAGGTCAGGTTGGATGGGGCTCTGAGCAACCTGATGTGGTTGAAGATGTCCCTGCTCATTGCAGGGAGGTTGGACTGGATGACCTTTAAAGGTCCCTTCCAACCCAAACCATTCTGTGGTGCTATGATTCTGTGATTCTGTTTACCTCACTGATGGAATTTGGTCACTTAGTTTCCAAACTATGTGATCGTCTAGATTTCAGGTTTGACACAAGCAAAATTGGCCTGGCGTGATTGAATTAAATCTGATCAGAAAAGGGAATTTCCTTTTTCTAAAAGTGCAGATTGCTGATGGGGAGAAAATACAGACACTGCAGAATTTCCAGTGAAATGAGTGGGTATCTTTACTACCACTGCTTAGCCATCGAACAGCCTGCTGATGTGACTGGCAGTTCAGAGAGAAGGCAGCCCTACCTGTTTCTGCTCTGGCAGCCTGGTAAGTCAGACAGGTAACCAGCTTGCAGGTGACCCATGTGGCAGGGCTATGCTATGCTGACTGGCTCTGTGGCTGTTCAGCGTGGCTCAGCAGCTACACAGTAAACAGATAGCCAGGCCTCTTCTAGTTAGCCAGGCAGCTGGCGGTGCTGGAGAAGCTTTGCATGTGCACATCTGTGGAGTATTTCAGTCACTTGTGATGCTACTGTTGGGATATTTTTGGAATCAGTGTTTGCTAGAGGCTTGCAAGGATAACATGCGAGAATTTGTTGCTTGTGCTATCCCATGGTAAATACAAACTAATTTGCTGCTGGATAAGAGACTATATACCTAAGTTATTGAGTGTTATCATCTGTTCTGCAAATCTGAGATGCCTCCAACTAGAGATTAAATTATTTTCCTCCAAGTTATGTTTAACATACATTTGTTTAAATGTTATTAAGAGGCATGTAGGTAAATAGGTAATGTATTTTTAAAAAATTTTTACCTCTCACCTGTCTAAATTTCTGTTTTCCGGAGAAATGCATATCTTCTTCTGTTAAGCATTAGTACTTTAACATAAGGCTACCATGGACTCAGTCTCACTTATTAAAAAAATTATTAGCCAGGAGATATAAAAGAAGCAGTGGTTATTCAATATTGAAACATAATGCTTGCAGAAGGTTGCTTTGCTTTGGTTTTTTGTTAATGTTCTCTTGAATAATACATGTTACCTGTTAGTGATTTTATATAACATGCTCTTTAGAAATATGATGAAATATTTCACTAAGAAGACAGTATTAGGATAATATTCTGGCAAATTTGATACACTTGAGAAAACTAGAGTTTGCTCTTTTTTCTGGGTCACTCAGTTTTTCCCTAAATTTCCATCACTTATCACTGTGCAAACTCACTTGGGGTTTATAGCAAAGCCTTAGGCTTTGCAGGATCCTTACCACTAACAGTACTGTTTAGGAAAGAGCCATGGAGACATCCAAAGCTTCAGGTGCTCTGCAGAGCAAAGCATTAGACGGGAATTTTTTACGGAAACTAAAACACAAAAGCGGAACCCTAGCGTAATATTTGAATACAACCACACTTCAATTATAATTTGCATTGTATAATCATTTAACTGTTAGAAGTCAATCTCTACCCGCTTTTCAGTTTAGCTTAAAATTTTTGAAATCATGCCTTTGTGCTGTTAAATTATTTATACAGATGCTGAGTAGGAAATGTTATTTCCTGGTGCCTGGCTTTATAATCTGTATGTATGTACTTTTCCTGAAAGTTTATTGTATGCTACAGTTTATCTTATTTATGAATTTTATTTAATAATTTTTAGAAGATTAGATTTGTATTTTACTGTCCTGGTTTCAGCTGGGATAGAGTTAATTGTCTTCCTAGTAGCTGGTACGGTGCTATGTTTTGAGTTCAGTATGTGAAGAATGTTGATAACACTGATGTTTTCAGTTGTTGCTAAGTAGTGTTTAGTCTAAAGTCAAGGATTTTTCAGCTTCTCATGCCCAGCCAGCAAGAAAGCTGGAGGGACACAACAAGTTGGCACAGGACACAGCCAGGGCAGCTGACCCAAACTTGCCAACAGGGTATTCCATACCATGTGATGTCATGTCCAGTATATCAACTGGGGGGAGTGGGGGCGGGGGATTGCCATTCGGGGACTAGCTGGGTGTCGGTCGGCGGGTGGTGAGCAATTGCACTGCGCATCATTTGTACATTCCAATCCTTTTATTATTGCTGTTGTCATTTTATTAGTGTTATTATCATTATTAGTTTCTTCTTTTCTGTTCTATTAAACCGTTCTTATCTCAACCCACGAGTTTTACTTCTTTTCCCGATTTTCTCCCCCATCCCACTGGGTGGGGGGGGGAGTGAGTGACTGGCTGCATGGTGCTTAGTTGCTGGCTGGGGTTAAACCACAACATTTACCTAAGTAACAAGGCAATATAGAGCATATTTTATTTATTATAAATGTTGAGAATGGGACCCCACCTCATGTGGAAATACACAGAGCAGATCCTGCAGGAAGGCGGTCAAATGTATATAAATCTCAATGAAGATCTGCCTTTGGAAAGAGAATTTCTGGGTACCTGTTAAGCATAAAAAGTGAACAGCCCCTTGTCAGCTGTTCTAGTTTTTCCTTTATTTATAGAAGATCTAGGATATTTTGAGGTCTTACAAATTCCATCATAGAATCCGTTTTAGATGTTATTAACATTAGGGACTATAGGGACAACCTGGCCTATTGATAAATCCTCTGAAATGATCATAAAATAATCATTATGTTAATGGCATAGAGAAAGATTTGTCAACTGATCAGTGTAGTACCTCCTCCTTCCAATCTAGGATTTTAAGAATCTAGTACTTTGGTTTTAGGTTCATAGCACTTTTCCCTGTCCCAAACTTGTAAGCCGAAGTAATGGTAGAAGCCCATGTAATGTCTTTGATGTGCAGCATCAAGCAGTGGTATTTACTAACGTTTTATTTTGTTGGTGGTGAAATTATAATTTACTTTCATAGTGGATTATCAGAACCACCACCCATGCTGCATTCTTTTTTTTTTTTTTTAACTTTCTCTTTAATATGAGTTAGATGGCATTTATTTATTTAGTTAGTTAGTTAGTTGGTTAGTTAGTTAGGTTATTTCTCTTGCAAAATTGGCATATCATTTGTTACGTCTGTTTTTACAAGCATCTTGCATGTTTAGATACATCCTTGAGATGTGGGAACAGTTCTCATTTGCAGCCAGAGAGCTGCTGAAGTTGCTTGTATTGACATTTAAATTTGCTGGTGCCATGTTTCTGAAAGAAATCCTGAAATTACCTTTTGGTTTCTGACCCACTCATTGATGAGTGTCTCTTATGTGAAGTGTCCCAACCCACACGCTGGACTTTATAGCCGAGTCCAGTGATGAAATTCCTTTTTTCCCTCCAGTTGCAGGGCTTGGGGATACTTGATGTTGGCAATTTGAGGTTCTCATTCATTGTTTGTGTTTGGTTTCATTTTGTGACAGGGGCATTTGGAAGCATCAGCAGGGGCTCAGATGTATTTGGTCTCTTTACCTCCTGTGGATAGAAATCTGTGTTCCCCTCCTCTGGTCAGTCTGACAGATTGTTGTATATCTTGAATGGGTGATTTCATACATACTTACTGTTTGCACAGAAAGAAGGGAGTAAATTAGTCTTTTAATTCCCAATCCTTCATCCCTTGGGCTTCATAATAGGATTCTCACTTGTGGAGCTAGAATATAGGCTTGTCGTCCATGTTTTTTTAATCTTTGCCTTCAAGAAAGTTAACATGGCTTAACATCTGAATGATGTAAACCTTTACACACTGACTGGTTTGCTAGGTATGTAATTCATGACATAGCAAACACATTAGGATCTCTATTTTTTCACACTATTTAGGCCCAGAGTGTGGGAAGCAGCAGAGGCTGTATACACAGAGAACAACGGGACGAGGAGGGGCAGAGCAGCAGGTATCTGCTGGACTCTGGTATGGATGGTCTGGAGCAAAGAAATGAAAATGCTTAGACATTCCCACACAGGTATGAGGAGAGTGAGTGCAGGTAACAGAAAGAGTAGTGGTCTCTGGGCTGGGAGAAGTTGGGGATTGGAATGAGAGAGGATCTGGGGCAATATGAGAAGAAATACCTCCAGTGAGAAGTAGGATAAGAGGACTGGAAGACCAGGGGTTTTCAGGCCAAAGAGCTGAGAAATTAAAATTTTGGAGCGGAGAAGTGGGAAACTGGAGACTGGGCTTCTGAGTAGAGTACCTAGAAATATGTGCCTATGAAGGATGTGCAACTTGGGCTCTGAGGGTCCTAGTCCAGGCAGCTTTGGCTAGGATTTCAGCTAACACCTGGAACATATGCACAGAGGCTGTTTCCCCGCCCTCTTCTGTAGCTTCTGTTTTTCTTTCAGAAATACAGAAATTTTACTAATACCAATTTGTATACTTTTAAAAGACCCAAGCTAAGTTACATTGTTGCTTTTGAGCTGGTGAAAAAACATTTGGAAATTAGTTTCTTTTTTAAAGCTTTTATTTAGAGTAGTAGTGTATTTAACTAACAGCTTTAGTTAAATGCTATTAGCTAAATGCTAAAAATAAAAGTAATGCATTATGAAAGACACCATGTTTTTCTGATCACTATAGTTATTGAATGTTTTATTCCAGATCAGCTACATTGATAAATAATCTTGCGGAATGAAAAATTCAGTTTTAATAGCATTCTTTTTTTCAAAAGATAATCTTGAGACTACATTTTCAAGCCAGTGCAACAAAAAGTAAAAGTATAGTTCTTCAGTTTCCCAGCTGTATTCATATTTTAGGTTTTTGCACCCGTGGAAATATTTACATGACCTCTGCTTTATCCCTGTTTATTTACTAATGGCCTTTGCCACTGTTATCACTGCACCCTATTTTTCCTTGCAAATAACCTTGTTTTTCACTGCCTTGACATAAAAATAAACAGTTTGATAAAACAGCAAGTGATAAATTTTAATACACTTTTCCCATAAAAACTGGGAAAACAAAAGGATCCTTGAAATAACCTTGAAATGGCTAACAAACCAACTGAAAAGATATGTTGATTTTTTTTTTTGTATTCTCAGGAGCATTAGAAAATGTCTGCTTGTGTAACAAGAAGCACAAAAGCATGGAGTATTAGTGCTACACAGACAACGTCAGAGATCCATGCAGAAGTGTGCTTAAACTGGCATAAAGGCAAATTTTCAAGTTTTTTTTACTTTAGAGGCAGAGTTTTTCCTAATTTTATTTAGGTCTCTTTTTGAAATTGTTTTGGCAATGGTTTGATAAAGAGGAAATGGAAGGTAAATAAAGTTACCGCACAGGCTCACAGGAAGTGAAAATTATGAAAACTTCCTGTTTACTCATAGCAAGAAGTGAGACAACTTTAAGGAAACTGGTTTACTTAAAAAGGAATAGGAGTAGGCAAGACTGGTCACATTTTTTTCAAATTGAAAATATTTTGGTCTGAAAAGGTTAAAAAGAAGCTTTTTAAAAAAAAAAATAAAACAACCCACCACCAAACTTCTTTTTTTTCAAATTTTTTTCTTCTTTTTCTCTTCTAATAGTGGTGATTTTTTTCTTTTTCAGACACCTCCATTGATGCCTTTGGTGGCTATAGAAAGTAAGGAACTGTCTAAGACTCTGGAAGTCAGCAGAGTTGCTAAAGGATTTGAGTTGAGGAAATCTTAGTGTCAGCACCGCAGAAATGATCTTCTTCCAGCAAGATATTAGCAGATAACCTACCCTACATTTTTGTCTAAAAGCACATTAGTTAAACTTCATTAAACCTTTCTTCCAGAATTAATTTGGCATAGCTTAATTTACTTTTGAGTTTAAGGCCACTTCAGATTAAGAGTAGTTTCATTCTGAGTAAGCGTCCGCACAGGAATTTAGTTAATCCACATCAAATTAATTCTGATTTATATACTTGAATACACTCTGTTGACAGGCTCAGTGTTAACAGGACAGCTAGCAGCCGATCCAAACACACAGTGAGCGACCATTCCCTAATAGCAATGTCTGGTAATTCTAGTGAAAATGCTTGTAGCTAAACCGTAGGTAAAATGATGTTAAAAGGCTTTAAGTTCCTACTGAAATAATTTAAAATTTATCAAACCAAAATAGCACAAAACTAGAGGTTTATTTCTCTTTTAAGTACTTCTTCATTGTGCATTCCATTGAATAAGCTTCATCTTAAGTATTTTAAATTAGAAGATGTTTTACTTTAACAAATACATATGTAGACTCCTTTCGTATTCAGCCTTTGTGGATGTAGAAGGCAAAACATGCTTCTGCATGTATTTTCCTTCATTTAACAGTAATTTTCAGAACTCCAGCGTTCTTAAGGTTATTTCAGCAGTTTCCCTCACTTGTCTTCAGGCTGCGAAGGTCACACCAAAGCTGTTATTGCCCATATGAGCTGTGCCATCATAGCCTTACATCGTAAGCTAGAAAGTCTTTAATTTCACAGATCAGAAGGTGGCCAAGTGTTAAGTTTTTTCTCATCATTCAGGTTCCTATATCCATTCACACACTGTCTGAGAAAGGTAAACAGTACCTCCTAGAAAGGCAAAAACCCCAAGATAATGAATTGTAATATGGCAACATCCCCCACCCCGTCAGCTTGCATTCATTTCAGACAGCAAATTATTAGGTGTTCAACTTCTACATGTTTATTGAGAATATCTTGTTGCTCTGATCATGGGATATCAAGTAGTACAAAATTTTGGATGTCAAGGATTCTGTCTTATGTTTCATGGCAATAATTATAGGAGGAAAGTAATTCTTCTGGTTCCAAGATGCTGTTTATTTTTCATCAGATTTCTCTTTGGCGGAGAGTTTCTTCTTTTATACTTCTACAGTTTACTGCTATACCACTTAAAAAGGGGGTTTTTCAATTATTTCTAGTCCACAAATGGAAAGAAGAGTTGTATCGCATCTTGACTTAAGGAGGCTCTTGTCTGCTAAAACTTAAATTCAGATGATATCACTAGCCACTGTAATTCCATCTTTTTTAATAGTGAAGCTTGTTTAGTTTTACAGCCTTCATGTTATCATAATTACTTAGCATAGAAAATGCTTGCAGTTTGCAGCAGTGCTGAGCCTTCATCACCATAAGGCTTGCCCTGTGGTATGTTGACAGTCCTCTTCTCCAAGGCCTTTTCTTATTTAGCATTTTTTTCCTGCTATGTTTCTCAATCCTATTTGTATTTTCTTCAGAATGATCTTTCTTTATTTTATGTCGTCAAAAAATACATGAAAATTGACAAAATTACCTTCTGGGTAACAATTTCAGTCATGGTATTTTTTCCCATGTTTTCAAAAGGTAAGATGACCAGTATCTTTGCAGAACTCCTTGGTACTGTAGGAAAAAAATACGCAGTATATAGTACCCCTAGTATGAGCACAGAGTAGTCCACAAACTATGAAAAGTAATTTAGTGATTCAGAAATAAAACAGAACTTGCTCCTTTTAGGAAATCATCAGCCCTGTAACAACTGGCTAAGGTGATATAACAACAGAGTCAGCATGGTAGCTTATGCCCAGTGGGGACTGGGAGCCTACTCCTAGTACTACTTCTACTAGTTTTCTTTGACAGAGGCAATGGAGGAGCATACAGGGAAGAGCCTAAATTAATTTTTCCATGAGCAACAGTAATGTGGAAGTTTTCCATAGTTCTTCTTGCCATGTACCTCAACCCAGCTGCATGATGGGGAAAAGCAGAACTGTCCCTGACAAAAAGAGAGGAGGATACAGCATAAATTCTTTCTGCATTAGCAGTCAGGCCATAGCCATCCTGTCTATTGTGTATACTCTGTGTAACATAGAGTTAATCAGTCTTTACTTACTCGCTAAATGGGGTGCTTCCATGGTGCATCAGACTTAACTATGCTGAAGGTATGCAATAAAGTTATGCCATGTATTGGGAATGCAACTTGTCTTGGCACAGAAAGAAACGAAACAGCCAACCTTCCCAGAAAGGTATGGCAGCACTAATATAATTCACGTGAGTTAGACTAAATAGAGATCAAAGTATTTGTATCCTGATAACTCAAAGCAAAGTATTAAAACAGTTCCCTTAAGTGAAAGCAATGAAAATGTATAGTTCCTCTAGTATAATGTCAGTTGAAGCAAAGAGAAAACACAGAGAAAAGTTTATGACAATTTTAATACTAATGTCTAACAAAAATGAAGGAAATGATGCAATATCCAGTTTAAGTAGTGCAATGTCACATATAAAATAAAAACAACTCTTTTGGAAAAAATATGTTGATTACTGTAGACAATGAAAGGAAGAAGAGAAGAGAAAGAAAACGGAAAGGTAAGTACAGATCAATTATACAAATGGACTGGTTTCTAGAACAAACAGGCCATACAGAGATTCATAGGCTTGTTAACATTTCCTAGTAAATTCATCCCTAATTTGTCTGTATTAAGCCTGCTTCTCTTTCCAGTTTTACTGGAAAGAAAAATTGTAATTGGGACTTTTTGGAGCATGAACTGGTTGGGTTTGCTGAACATTCCATCTACTCTGTGGCTCATTCTTTCAGGTTTCATCTTAATAAGTTGAATTTTCTGTCAGTAATTTGCATTTGAATTATGAAAAATTACTGAAGATTTCATTGTACTTTCTTACATGAAAATTTTGCTATAATGACAACAGGCATGTATATTTTGTTTTACATAAGTCAATTTAGAACATGGAATTGTCCCATTGTTTGGAATAGTTCAGTAGTTCAGCTTTACAAGGGCTAAGTTCATGAGTGTCTCTTAAAACATGCAAACATTTTATCCTACACCTCAGATAAAGATCAAATAGGTTTAAATACCATACTTGCAGTAAGCAGATGTTTGACTTTATGTTGTGAGTTGAGTAAATTCCATGCATTTTTGTATATATAAGTTGGGGTCTGCCTTTTCTGCCAAAGAGAATTACAGAGGTCTAACTGATGCTTAGTAATGCATGTGATCTACCTGAGTTTTAGAGAAAAGTAGACATGAACAGGTAAACCAGCCAGTAAGAAATAGTGCTTTGCTGAGCCTTATTTTAAGGTAATTATCTTGATCAGAATTGAAATTCTGTTAATTCTGTCTATTGAATGGGAAAAAGTGAAATGACAAATTTAACTCTCATGAGTGCAGTTCTGTGAGGGTAAAAATACATTACCTATTATATGTTTATTCAGAACAAATTACTGTGGTTAGTATCATATTTGATAAACAGAAATTATATAAATCCGAAGAAAGCTGTGACTCAGTATACATGCTGGTTTATATTTAGGGTAAACGTGAAACAAAATGATGTGCTCGAGAGGATTCAAAGCACTTTGACCAAAGTACTGCCACAGACTGGAAGACATAGAAGGTGTATCTCTGTGGCATTAAAACACTTTGGAAATGTACATGTTGTGTATCGGGAATAAATGGGAAAACAACATTATTTCAGAATTTTAGTATCTTTAAAATTGACACAAAGAAAGATATACTCATCGTTCCTCAAACCTCCTTCAAATCATATGCATGAAGCACTAGATGTTACTATTAAAACTGTAACTATGCTTTCCAGGAAATAAATACAGGTGTCTGCAGTAAAGGTTCCCTGACTTAATTTTGTCATGTGTATTATCTTCTTTATTTATGAGAAAATCTTTTCTTCTGTCAGAAAACATATACAGTCCTTATCGTGCTCTTTTGGAAATACCCAGTTAACTGTATCTGGTATTTCTTTGTATTCTGCCTCTAATTTTCAGTACTATTTAAGAAAAAGCATTTTCAGTATTACAGTAATACGTCTTACAAACTGTTGCCTCTTCATGGATGAAGTAGTAGGTGGTGCAATAAAGATAAACTTAACATCATGGAGAACACATTGCGGAAAACAAGAAGCACATTGTGAATGAAAAACCTTAAAAAGTGACCAAGGGGCATCGGCCCGAGGACTTCAGATTTCTGTTACGGCTGATGAACTTGGCTCAGAGTGTATTTAGCATGTCTTGAACTTAGACTACTGACTAAGAATCTGAACCTATTAAAGTAAATCAGGTAAGCCCCTGGCAAATTTCCCCAGATACTGAAACAAGACCAGATTTTAGACTTGAGTTGAACAGTTTAAATTCTTTGTCAAACAATAACAGTCTTTGCATCTGACACTGACTGGGGAACCATTGCTGAAAGGAAGGCAGTACAAGGGCAAACATAATCTCTCATCAGAGAAGGCTGCCTTGTGGAAGAGGAAATGAGTGCTCCACAGCCCTCTTCCAACGGTGGAACAAGGTCAGCAACAGTTTCTCAGTCCTTTTTCCCCAAGACAGAATTGTGGAAGGGGAGTGGAAGCTTGGTACAATACATCTGTTACGAATGAGAAGAGCAGAATGAGAAAGGAAGGAGACCGTAAGAATCATTTAAGTGCATAAGAAATTGCAAACCTAAGAAAAAGCCTTTTTCTCGAGAGTTGCTAGTAACCACAGGAAACAGGAGCTACTGGAATCAGAGTGTGATGGTCCATGCTAGTAGAGTCTTCCTCTAAGTAGCAGGCTTTGCCAAGATTTGAAGTATGGAAAAGACACTTCGCTGAATAATTTAGCTCCTTTAACTGCATAGTGGCATGCAAACATTTCCTAGAGCTGCAGTTACTCCAGGAAGGTTAAGAATAGGCTATGGAGTAGTTTACATGATAGCAATCTCCACTGAGAAACAAAGGAGAGAAACCATTTAAAATTTACTAATAGCTTCTTTTTTAACTGGACTGAGTTTACCCTCAGAACCTCACAGATCCCGAAGCTTTAGATCTTGGCTGTAATCTAAGGACAGAACCATAGTTTCTAAATGTTGGAGCAGTCAACCATTCAGAGCAGCATAACACCTCCCTGAAGATGCATTTTGGCTCATGTACTTTTCCTGGCATGTGAAGTGATACTAGAACTTTAAAAGAGGAATTGCTGAGAGTTTAGATAGCAAGAAACCTATCTGTGAACATCAAGGGAAAAAAAACCAAAACAGCCTTGGCTTTGCATATACTAAACAGTGATGACTGTCTCACAACTAACAGCCCATTCTAGGTATTGGTTTTTCAATTCACAATGTCTTCTATTTTCAGTTAAATCATTTTAAAATTGTGTGTATAGAAGCACACGTATACTCTCACAGTTATACTGTCAGGAATTTGAATTAAAACATATGAGAAATAGACAGTTTAGATTTATATAACTAACTCAGGGCCAAACAGTGCAACTCCAACTCCCTTGAGGAAGCCTAAATGTTTGAGATGACCATATGTATGAATAATAGCTACATAAAATCTTTCCAGGCTTTGCTTCTGTAAACAGCAGCTATAGTAACACCTGTAGTTTAGTCTTCAGTGGAGCTTATTCCTGCTTTACTGTAAATATTTTTTTACCAATGAAAATGATCTGAATAACATGATTGGCATCTAAAATCTAAATGCACTGCAGTTGTTTCCTACAGGTTACCATTTCAGTCTTTAGATGCTCTTACTAACTGCGGGAAGAAATTCTGAGATAACTATTAAAAACCTCCACAACACTACTACAGTTAAATAACTATGGTGATTTGATACTTCAGAACATAGAGCTTCTTTCCCCAAATGATGGTTTATTGTTAACATTGTCAGTACCTCAGATATTAAAACTTAAAACTGAAACTATTGATGTTTCATTTAGCACAATATTGGCTTTTCATTGTTTCCATCGGCCAAAACTGACTGCTGACCACTGATTTTAATGAGCCATGTGTTTGTGTTCTCCTCCCCAAATCCACAGAAATTATCAAGGTTATCTTGGTGCAGTTCCCTCAAAGATTGATATGCATTTCAAAACAATGACGTTTAATCTTCAGTTCAGGTTAATTTAATTTAGTCATACATGTTGACAGTTATTCTGAAGTACACTGTTTTGACATTGCATTTCTTCTAGGTATTTAGAGAGCTTGCTTTGACTCATTTGGAAGAAACCTTGAGGAAGGTCAGCAGTCATCGCTGAAACATCACTTTCTTGAATGACTGTCAAAATAAACAATTTAGGCTAGCATAGGTTATTGAAGTCAGTGTTTCTTTTGCAATATTCTATGTTAATTGAGAGGGCTACATTACAAAATACACTTTTATTATATACAAAGAAGTTTCAAGGTCACTTTTACCATCTTCCAGTCACATCTTCCTGGTTAAATAATGTAGAAACAGCAAAGAAGCTTATTACTGCCAGCTTCTCTCTCTCCAAAACTTCACTTAAAAGTGGAAGTAGGATATTTTTAGGATGGAGAGTTTAAACTTACTGAGGCCATATCATGGAAAGTTGACTTAAGAACTGGGTTATCAGCTTGTGACTTGAATTTACTGCTCCACCACAGATTTGCTGTTGCCTTGGTAGAAATTATGGTTAGCACTTTCTTGCATTACTCAAGTATTATCAAGACCGATTAAGACTGTAGAGCTCAGGTAATCACGGTAACGGTGGCAACACAAGCATGTTAGACATGTAGTCAGCTGAAACTAGAGAACTCAGTAGAAAGTGTGTACTTCTGTAACCATTGTGTATGCAGAAGCCGCCATCATCTACTGTCATTCCCTAGCTGGAATGACCAAGTCTCTGCTTCTATTTGGCCAGGTTTGTGATGGGGTTTTGACCATAGTCACGTGACTAAAGATCATTTAGATCTTCAGTAAGACATCTTACTGTATTTTTGTAGAATGTTATCCCAGAGATAGATGGATGTTATGTTGCTTATGGTATTTATATAAACGTTCTCAGAGTTGGGATTGTCTATATAAATATTCTTTATATATGGGACACAGCTATATTAGCAACTCTTTTCTGAATTTGCTATGAAATGTAACTAACAACTCTGTAAAAGAACTGAATTCAGTCTTTCACTTAAAACAGTGATTAAGCTTATACTGTCTAAAATTTTATCACTCTGCTAATAGGTAATGAATTCCTAACAATTTAGAAGTAATTACTAACTAGTTTAAATTATTAAATGTATTTTCACCAAGAAATTTAGTGCACTGTGCTAGCCTTTTATCTAGAAAAAACATCTGTGCAAAGTAATTCTTCAACTGACCAATTGCAGAGGGTAATTTGAAAAGGAATTTATTTAGGGCTAGTGGTTGTTCTTCATTTTTCATAATTGAGCATTTCTTCTTCATTACTGGCTAAGATTAGCAACCTTCATCAGGAAAGAAAAAAAATCAAGAACTGTTTGCTTCCAAAGCAAACTATTTGGAGTCATATGTTTTTATTAATATATGTATTATAACAGAGCCAAGATTTACTAAAGTGATTTTAGATACTTCCAGAAAACACCCACTTGATTATGTTTATATATAATCTAAATTCTGTAAGAGGGTACTCGGCCATAATCAACTCAACCAGTATCATTTGTTTGTCATACTGTTTTTTAAACTCTAAGTATTTTTGTGACCATATGTCTTACAATGAAAAAAGTTAGCTAAATCTAGATCTTTTGTCTGGGTGATGAAATGTTTCCTCATGCAGAAGACTTTAAAACAGGCCAATTTTTTTTTTTTTTTCTGTCAAGAGTTTAGTAACATCTAACTGATATACCTTTCCATCTCTTTGTCTATCTCCTTACTGCAAAACAGATCACTTTTTTCAATTTGTTTAGCTTCCTGTCATTTTCTCATAAACAGAAACAATCTGGAGAAAGCCTTTGTCTCTTCAGCAGACAAATATCTTTTTGTCTTTTAACCTCTAAGTTGACTGATTCTGCAGTGAGTTTCAGCCTTGTAGAACTGAAGGCACAGGATAAGGAGCTGTCATCACTGTAACTCCTGAAGGAATCTGTGTTGCAGAAGGTTACAATGTTTGCCAGTTGCAGCCTAATTCAAAGTAAAAAAGTCCAGTTTTCATGAAAGAAAGTAATTATTTCTTTTAGCTATAGTCAGTGGTCCACTACCAATTACTTGCTTTACCTTCTAACATTTGGTAGAAGTCGGCACCTAGGGATGGATTAGCTGCAACTAGTGGTCAAGTTAGTTGGTTTAAAATTCTTTGAAGTTTCCCAGTACAGGTAACTGTTTTGACAGTATTTACCCTTTCCCTCCCTCTTCTCTTTTCTTTAGTGTTTTTGTATGTATTGGTACTTGAAAAAAGTTTCAAATATACTTGTGAAAGCAGATGAGGAAGTTTAACAGCTTGCATCAATACTGTGCCAATGAACCTCAAATCCCTTAGAGGAGGATGAATTTCAGCCCAGTTTTAATCAAGCAAAGAGAATTCTTTGAAGGCTCACCAACTTCCAGATGTATTTGATGTTCTTATGATGGCTGCAATATTTTTCTTATACTCACCACAGTCTTCAGTAATGATACAACAATAAGGCTATTCCACATTTGGAATACATATCTCACCTTGGGGTTTTTTGTGCCTACAGAAGGCTGTGCTTTGTTCAACTGTAAACCCTTAATGGTAGGCTTTTTATGGCTCTAAGAGTGAGTAGCAAGATTTACCTTGCTGAAAGGCCTGGACTTGAGACATCCGTTGTATACCAGTGTGTTTTTCTCCAGTTTCTCAGAGGCTGATTTTGGTATACTTTATCATTCTTCTTTGTTTTCCTTGATCATTTGGTATATTAGGTAAGACATCAGTAAGTCTTCTCTACAGGTTACTGGTCATATTTCTCACATGTGGACTAGGGATTTCAAGTCTAGACCTTGAAAGATGTTTGAATGCTCTTCTTTGAGTATTTTGTAAGCTATTTTCCTGTACATCTCCTATAAGTGGCTTAGTGCTGATTCAAAGCAGCTATTCTCTGTGTTGGCTAATCCAAGACAAATTCCTTTTTCTTCCAGATAGATTCCACCTATACATGCTGAGTGTCCACTGCAATTTCATATCTGTAAACTTACCAACAGTCTTGTCTTTTTAAAATCACACCAATATAATAATTTAAAATACTTAGATTAGTATGTTTTATTTTCTCTTCTTGAGTCACTGAGCAGTAGCATTCTTCCAAAATATTGCTGTTAAATTTTCAATAACCAGGTCCATGAGTCCAACATGCCACATCAGAGACTTTCTCTGGGGAGACAATTAATTCTCTTTCCTTTTCAGTCTATCTAAATTATAGGAATGTAATGATGTCCACCAGTGCAGCCTGATGAAGAACATATTCCACACTCTTAGCAAGGTCAATTTTGATACCACACTAGTGAAGTGCAGCCATATTACTTACTGTACTTTACTGGACTATGTTTATAATTTCGGGAATATTGTAGTTATTGATCAAGTGCCCAGTCCAGTTGGAGACAATTAATGACTAACTCAGTAGCCTTTGTGCTTAATTAAAATAAGATTTCTCTCTATACTTTCTAATGCATTTATGTCCACTGACAGTCAGGCACACTGTTTCTTTACTCTCCAAACTTTCTAGGGCATACCCATAGATAATAATCTGCTCGTGGGCTCCAATGTCCCACACAACCTTGTTTTTTACTCTTATCTTTCCAACTAAATTAGTAATTCTAATTTATTCACAGTATTTTAGGTGCCAGTGTTTTCTGCTTTGTGTCTGTTCACTTGTTATTCTTCTGCATGGCATTTTGGATGATACTACTCTGTAATCCTGTATCTCAGCCACTGGTCCCAAATACTACCTTTCACAGAATTAACACTCCCTTTTTTCAGTTATCCAGGATACCCTGGTCAAATCCCACTTTCACTATGACAAACCAAACTGGTCAAAGCTGACTTATCTGTCCATTTACAGGGAGCTGTGATTTTAAACTGTTTTATTTTATTTGTCCTGGGTTTGGTTGCTGACAACAGATTTTCCACGGGCACATAGTTTCCTTTATGCTTTCTTGGAACAGTATGTCAATTTTAGTTCTTCGTTATACTGTTTCTGAATTCTCCCTTCTCTTTTTTTCCTCCTGTTGTAGTTCATTGCTATTTTTCTAGCTCTTCTTTAAGTAATTTAATATTTGATTCTGTGAGAATGGCTTTTTGCTGTAATTCTGAGCCATTTCCCCTCAAATAATACTCAAAGACTTGTCTGAAATATTCTTTCTTTAGCTGATGTAAGAGTCCTGCTATCCCAATGCAAAAATCTTTCAACTATTCATTAGATTATACTTGTGAGTAGCTAAATCTTCCACAGCAACTTTTCCTAGAGCAATCTGCATTGGGTAAATGAGACTTAACAGTTCAGCTTCTCCTGCCAGGCCAGTTAAATGTTACAACTTTAAAACCAGAGATCTATTAACTTGAGGCATGTAAAAACCCTCATACCATAGCTTGCATGGGTACCTGTCTTGCCTGTTGATCCAAAAACCAAACAAAACATGACGGCTACAATCCTGCAATTACTCCCTTTTATCTCTTTCTTTGAGTTCCAATCCTGAATGAAACAATGTTTATAATTTGGCTTCCCCTTAGAAGTGGAATAGAATAGAATAGAATAGGACAGACTAGGCTAGACTAGACTAGACTATTTCAGTGGGAAGTGACCTACAATGATCATCTAGTCCAACTGCCTGGCCACTTCAGGGCTGACCAGAAGTTAAAACTTATTGTTAAGGGCATTGCCCAAACACCTCTTAAACACTGACAGGTTTGGGGCACTGACCACCTCTCTAGGAAGCCTGTTCCAGTGTTTGACCACCCTCTAGGTAAAGAAAGGCTTCCTAATGTCCAGTCTAAACCTCCCCTGGCGCAGCTTTGAACCATTCCCATGTGTCCTATCCCTGGATAGAAGGGAGAAGAGCTCAGCGCTTCCTTGTCCACTCCCCCTCCTCAGGAAGCTGTAGAGAGCAATGAGGTCACCCCTCAGCCTCCTTTTCTCCAAACTAGACAAGTCCAAAGTCCTTAGTCTCTCCTCATAGGACATTCCTTCCAGCCCTTCCACCAGCTTTGTTGCCCTCCTCTGGATGCATTCAAGGGCCTTAATATCCTTCTTAAATTGTGGGGCCCAGAACTGCACACAGTGAGGCCGCACCACCACTGAATACAGCGGGATGATCACCTCCTTTGACCAGCTGGTCGTGCTGTGTTTGATGCACCCCAGGATGCGGTTTGCCCTCTTGGCTGCCAGGGCACACTGCCGACTCACACTGAGCCTGCTGCTGACCAGCACCCCCAGATCCCTTTCTGCAGGGCTGCTCTCCAGGCACTCCTCTCCCAATCTATACCTGTGCCAGGTGCTACTCTATTCTAGGTGCAGAATCCAGCATTTTGACTTGTTAAATTTCATCCCATTAATCATTGCCCAATGCTCCAAACTGTCTAGAGATAGATTGCCCTCTGCAAGGCCTTTTGTCCCTCAAGAGAGTCAACAGCACCTTCCAGTTTGGTATCATCAGCAAACTTGCTAATGGTGCATTCGACTCCTGCATCCAGATCATTGATAAATATATTGAACAGGACTGGTCCTAGAATTGAACCCTGAGGAACACTGCTGGTGACCAGTCGCCAGCCAGACGCAGCCCCATTCACCGCAACCTTTTGAGCTCTGCCCTTCAGCCAGCTCTTCACCCAGTGCACCGTGAACCCGCACAACCCACAGCTGGACAACTTGTCTGGAAGGATGCTGTGAGGACCTGTGGCGATCCCACTAACCTCTTACAACATAGAACTGCTAAAGCATAATTGAATATTGGTCTTTCAGAAAACCTTGTTCTGCACCAGTCAGCACTTCACAGGGAGCCTACTGGCTTAGAGACATGTTCCAAAGCCAGAGATCTAGAGGCATTCAGCCCTAAAGGGCCAAATTAAGGACCAGTAGCTTGCTGAAACTGTAGTTCAGACACTGAAAATATAAATTCATTAGAAATTGCTCTCCAAATGGCATCCTCCTTTTCCTGCTTGCTATAATTCCATGTACTATAAAGGCCACGTTTAAAAGGGAAGGACTGAATCAGGCTTTGTGCTAGTTTCTGGAAAGATACCCACTGCCTGAGTTATGTGGGGCAAAGTGACAGCAACAGTGACATCTGCAGAGCTAGTACTGTCACTATCAGCAGCACAAATGTGTTCTTGCATCTTTTATGAGTTTAATTCAGCAGAGGATAGAATGGATCTTTTGACAAATTCTGTGCTACAATTACAAGTCTGTTGCTCAAAGAAAAGACTGTTTCTCAACTGAGAAATCAGAGACTTTGGTCATCTGTAAGCTGAACTGCTACAGTAATTTAACACAGAAGCAAGGAACATATAATCCAATTATGGGGAGTAATATCTAAATCACTCCTATTCCTTTTTTAATGGTTTGCTTTGGAATCCATTAGGACAAAAGGATCTTTATGTATGTAAAATATTAATAAAGTGAAAAACTGAAGTGATCATACTTAGCTGTAAATGAACAAAGTGCATTCATTTGTGTTCCCTGTAAGTCCTCTCATTCTTGTCCAGAATATGTTGTCATGGTATCCAATATGGCCATGTCAAAAAAGTAGTAATAACAAATGATGGCGGTTAGGGATATGTAGCAGATTACTTTTCCAGTTTGGTACCTAATGTGGGGTCGAATAGGCAAAGACAAGGGTCTGTTTCAGATGCAGGGGTAACAGTATTCTGAGGCTAAACTCTGGAAAAGTGAGACCTAACAATGCTGGAAATACATGAAGTAGAACAAATTTTGGAGGGGATTTGGAGTATTTTTTTTGAGAAATGAATAGGCTTTAACTTATTATTAAAAAAAGCTTGGATCTCAGCTCTTATAAACCAGGTTAACATATTCGAATTAATAACAGTTATGCAGCCAGATTATACATGTCAAGATTATGAGCCCCCCTCAATTAAGAAGGCCTTCAGATAAGACCTTGGTTGTGTTTGAGGTTGAAAAAACCTTTGCAGCCTATGGCCAGAAACAGGCTGCTGTCCCAAGTTTGCCAACATGCAAAAGTATACTGATTTAATTTCAAATGTTACATTAAATTGGGTTAGTTAAGACTGTGATAAAGGAAATGTTTATCAGAGTCTCGTAGTCTTTTCCTGGCCTTAGACTCAAGACCAAATATTCTGGCCAATATTAAGGGTGTAGAATTACTTTCATATGAATGACATGAATGGAGAGATTAGCTGTCTCGAAAGAATTATTTTTCTGTCCCAGACCATTAGAAATATTTTCTAGGGTGTTGGGAAATCAGTGGCTAGTCCAAAAGCAAGACAAAGGAACAGTTATAAATATTCGTCTCCTTCCAAATCCTGCAGAAAAGATGGCAAGATTAACATATATGTGGCTGCATAAATTTTTTCTGCTGTCAGTCACCCTTAATCTCTTCCTATCTTAGGGAGGCAGGAAAACACAAGGATTTGAAGGGCAAATTCAAAAGGCAGGATGGCAATCCATTTTGCTTAACTGTAAGACTGCAATCATGAATGGAAAGAACATTAAAAAAATCTGCATATCACAATCTTAATGTTGTGACAATAGCAATCACCTCCTTGCCCAACTAAGTCTTCCATTGTTGTTTTCATAAGAAAGATGATCTCAGCCTTGCAAATAAAAATGTTTAGCTGTTGTTGCCCCAATAACAAACTCAGAGTTCAACATAGTTACTTCCCTGAGGCTATCCTAATTTACATTAAAATTTTCCCCCAAGCATCTTTTTTTCTTGTCTAGGTTTAGCCATCAGCCCTTCTAACTTCCCTCTCTAGTCGATGGAGAAAGACAGACATCTTCAGAAATTAAATCAGAGAGCTCCTTCAGAGAGCAGTTTGACCTGTCTTGCTCCACGAACTATATACAGAGCCATGATTTCTACTTTGGGCAGTATGCAACCAACCTCTTTGCGTTCTGGGCTTTCTGTTAGCAGTTAGCAGGTAATAAGCAAGTGATGAATCTGTGGTACTATCCAATAAAAGCTGAAAGTTTCAATTTTCTAGAACTTCTCTTGTAAATCTTCAGTTAAGGATTGTGGTATGGATGAGAGGAAAAAAACCCAAGCCATATACACATAAATAGACTACATGTCTCCCACGATATCCACAATCTTAACTCTGAATATAATCCTTGCCAACAAACAACATCTGTCTGTGAAAGGCATTTTAGAATTTCTGAAGTACTCAGTAAATGGACAATTCATAAAAGAACAATGTGACAGATTTTGTCCATGTACCCTAGATAAAAAAGGAACAACAGCTACTTAAAATGTTTTGCATTTATCATCTTTAGGAAAAAAAAAAAGAATTTGGAATCACTGTCCAATCCCAAGGGATACTTACTCTGTGTCCAGTATGACCCTAATTGTAATGATAATATAATGAAGAAATGTTTCCTCTCTTCCTGTAGCTGCACAGTGGCAATCTGCAGAAAATTGCCTTCAGCTGTAGCTATATGAATATATGTTTTCTAACAGTAAGCTGTGTTCTTGTAAGAGCAAAAGTTTTTTTAAGGGATCCTGTCATGAACTGCCATTAAGAAAGGAGAATCTGCCATGCTATTAAGAAAGTACCAAGTAGCCCAAAGTCAAAACCAGATGCCAGCTTAATTTAATATAACCAAAAAAAAAGCCAAACCCAAAAGGGCACCAGCACTGATAATAGTGTGAATTGTAGTTAGCTGTGACCTTATTCCAAAGTAAAGTACTTAGTAAGCTTGCATACTCTGGTGCCGTAGTTGCAAGTCTGACTAACAATGCTTAAATATATCTTTTGTTAGAAATATTTCCATGTATTAATCACTTCTAGAAATTTCCATTTGCCTTAGTTACATTTTCTCATTCATAGGGGGATTTTTTTGCACAAATTTCATAGACGAATTCAGCCTTTTTTTTTTTTTCATGACAAATAAAAAATATTTCTTCCCATAATAATTTATTTTAAAATTTGTTACAATCCCAGCACCAAAGCAGTAGGTGGTAAGCAAGATGAAATTTGGCAGGGTAGGAGCTCTGAGTTGTGCTCCCAAACTTCATTTTGATTCCTTCAGTTTGCATTGCTGGCGTACTGAAAACGTCATGCAATTCCATTGGGGAATTTGAAAAAAACCCAGAGCTGTGCACTTGCATTAGTTCTTACTCTTGAAGCAGTGCCTTATAGCTACATCCTTATAAATTACTAGCTTCCTATTTAACTAGATAAATTACTAGTATCAAGAGTTTTCTCATCAACTCTTGTGTGAACAAGTATAAAAACCAAGGCATACTCCTCGATTAAGGGTATTTTTTCAAATGTCTGAGGATATCTTTTTCTCCTTCTGGTTATCTGCATTTTAGCAAGGGACATAAAGTCAGTTTTCGTTCAGATAACAAACTAATTTCAGTCAGACTACAAAAATTTAGGACTTAAGTGTATATATACATATAGCACGTGAACCCCCTCCTTTGTGGGCAGCAGGATGGAGGAATATTGAAGAGGTTTTCTAGCTCGTTACCAGAAACCTTGTTGTTGCAATTTCAGTGGAAGGAACCTGGCAAGCAGGGAACGTCATTACCCAGTCTATCTTCCTGCCTCTGAAGGACAGTAGTATTTGCTGATTCTCAGGAAGAAATAAAAGGGAACTTATAAGCAGGAGTAGCAGATCAAATCAGTAGACTACAGACACTGAAGAAGAAAAACTGAAAAGCAGTATGTTGACAAAAGGCCAGTGTAGCTACAACTGAAGAGCAGAAGACATGTTTCCAGGCAGGAGAACAGTGAAGAGGGGTTATGAATTTCGCCCTTCTGCTTCAACCAGATTGCTCATATGATCTGACTTAGTAACTAAGCCTGATCTTTCTCTGTCATTGTGCTTGGGGTATTTGCACCCTCGTATTTGACAGCCCTTGTTAAGCAATATTCTTTGATTTCAACCACGCAAATGACTACTGGAACACACCAAGGGCCAGAAGGTAGGCTTAGTGTACACTGCTGCCCTCTGCAATAAGAGGAGTCACAAAATTTACCCCTTGTGCATTGAAAACCAAGTGAAAGGTTTACAGCGAAGGTTGCTGAGGAGTTGAGGACCTTTCTTAGCACAGTCATTTGGGGCCTGTTAGCTTCACTCCTAGCCTTTGCTATACACTCCTATTTCTTATAGGGTCCAGTTGGGGAGGTGGTGGTGGGTTCTGCAATTTAACCTGTTTCTTTCCAGTCGAGAG
Organism: Aquila chrysaetos chrysaetos; assembly: GCF_900496995.4. Lineage (NCBI taxonomy): Eukaryota > Metazoa > Chordata > Aves > Accipitriformes > Accipitridae > Aquila > Aquila chrysaetos. The sequence continues at coordinate 40,950,488 of NC_044007.1, forward strand.
CTGCTGGGCTTTTAAAGCCTGCAGTCTGATCTCCAGAAATAAGAAAGAATGATTTGCTCTTGGTGATGGATCATGAACTAGAATCACAGTAAAAAGTATACTGAAGTTGCTGTGAATGTTTTTTGCTTCTGGGTGGCCAAAATTTGGTGGGAGCTCAGGGAGATCAGTAACTTAAAAAAAATAAAAAAACAGCTGCACAACTCCACAAGCTACATAGCTCTGTATTTTAGTTTTTCTCTAAGGAAGAGTAAATACAACAAAATCCATGTGCTAAGGTTTGTGTCATATTTGAAACTCAGGCACTGTAAAAGACAGTATTACATGTGTATGTTCCATGATCACAAGGAAACTCTCCTGTCTTTTCTTGCCTCGTGTCATACCCTGCAGGATACTGTGTTTATGTTGCCTAATCTAGCATTAAGAAATCTTTTGTGCTGGATTAAGTACTATCTTCCTGCTTGGAAGGATAATGCACTGTTTTTGAAGGCTATGTGTTATTAGCATACAGGAAGAGATTTCAGTTAAGTCTCTTTCCTCCACTGCTGCTTGTTTGCGGTCTGTTCAGATAAGTCTTAGCCTCCTGCTGTCTCAGTTTCCCCTTCTGTGCAGCAGGGACATCTGCCTGCTGCTGCTGCTATGCAAGCAGCGTAGTGTGCACGTGAGATGGTGCGCTGGCTGAGAGCTAGGCTACCCAAGTCCACCTGCATCCGCGAGACTTGGTGCCGTGGTGGAGTCAGCCGGTACAATAAGGAAGATTAAACTGGAACTTCATCAGCTCAAGGGAGTATGATCTCCAATACTGGCAAATTGAGTTCTGGTAAGTGCACTGAATGAGTCAAGGCACCTTTCTGATGCTCGTGTTATATGAGACCAAGTTTATAATGTTGATCTGTATCGAGTCAGGACGTGTGACCTCTTTTGTCTGATGTGGGCTCTCAACCATAATCTATACCTTCATTATCTCAAGTGCAAGATAACTGTAACCCACTCTTGCTGTCAAGTCACAACTAAAAACTACTGTGGACTGAAGGTGACTTGAAATGCAGCCATGCAATTAGTAAGTAATGTGTCATGCAAGGAGCACAGTGCATTACACCAATTGCTTTGGGAGCGCACTCGTCGCCAGCAAGAACAGAGGTGAAATTCATATCCTCTCTTTTGACCTTTGTCTCCCGAAGTGGCTCAGGACCAACCTACCTGAAGGGACATTTGTTTCTCTGTGCTGTGCGCTACAGTTGTGATTACAGGTACTGGAGCTGGGGGCCAACTTAAGTTTTAACAGGGCTGAGATGTGAACTGTGTATTTTGTACGAGCACTTCTTACTTTTGTATTTTTTTCCAAGAGGCTGTTCTTCATAAGCACAGGGGGGAGTATTATCATGATTCATACATTTAAGGAGGGTGTGTTCGTCTGGTTTGACTTTCTGCATGGCAATGTTCCTTCTACTTTCCCCCAGAATTCCTGCATGATGTATGTACATACACATGTACGTGGTCAGACCAGCGAACATATTTTACAGTCCCACTCAGCCTCAAAGTAAGAACTTCAAGTGATTTGGAATTTACTGTGCCCTGTCATAAGCTGTTCATATTGCTACTTCTTACTCTGGCACCTGGATGGGTTTGTTTTGTTGATGCTATATGAGCAGGTATGTTGCCTGCTCTAAAATTTTCTTTAAAAGATGATTGTTGTTAATATTTGTGAAGCGTATAGGATTTTCTAAAAATAGAACTTCGCTCAACTACCAAAACCTAGATGAATAAAAATCTGAGGTTGTTTTGTTCAAATAGTTTTGTGGATACAGTTTGATTGTTGTGGCTGGGTTTTGTTTTGTAGTTCTCTTGGCCTTTATGTTTTCTGAAGCTATTGTAAATATTTCAGTCACTGTGTGAAATGAAGTTTAATTTTAGAAAAACTTATTGTACAGGTTAAATATTTATAAAATATTATGTAAGGAAACTGTTGCTATTACTCCTTAAATGAATCAGAAATAAAAATGATATGCAAGGAATTCTGATCCTTTGGCGCATTAAAAATTACTCCACTAGGTGGAGAACTTGCATCAAGGACGCAACTAAAAATGTTAGCACTAGCAGAACTCATAGCTGCCGCTGCAAAAATTAAACTCCTAATAACCGAATAGTTTTTGTATCATACTTTCCTTTTATCATTTCTGGTGAAGAGCATTTTTGAATTTGTGGCATAGAAATTTTGTGAGGTTGTAGAACACTGTATTAATTTATGTTTAAAAATTAATAAAAGGATTAACATGTATTTCTTGACATATTAGCTGACAAAATTGATTTCAGTAGTTATCAACTTTTCTGTGAAATGTACTCATTTAAAACATTTTTCTTCACTATCCAGCTCATTCTAATGAGGTGCTGACAATGCAGACTGTCTAGGGGTAGAAAAGGTGAAAAATCTTTGCCAAAAAGAGATATTTATTTTAAAAAAATCCTATTTAACTGGATCCCAGTTAATCATAAACTAAGGAAATGTTCTATTTTATTATTTTGCCCAGTTCTGTCAACATGGCCAATATTAAGTAAGTTATCAAGTTTCTCAGAACTAGGAAGAGGACAAATGCTGACAAAAGGGATCATTTTAATGTGTCTTTTTGTGTTGGATATAGGTCCCAACCATTAAGTAGAATTAGGACTGGGGTTAACTTTGGAGTTTCTGCAGATTCAGAATTCTGTAGCATTGCAGTATTCTGTAGGTGCCATATAGGTGGGAGGAGAATAAAGACTAATGAGGCCAGTTTTTCTTAATCTGCTGGGATTAATCTGTGGAGACAAATCTGACAGGAATTTGCAATTTGTCTGCTGGAAATAATGAAAAAGTGGTATATGGTTTGTGTAAGAGTCAGACTGTAAAGCTTCTAGGACCCACGTGTCCAGGAGGGGACAACTCAGAAAGGGCCATTGCTTGTTTGGTGGGCTAGCTAACATAAAGCTTCAAGGTACATTTTGAGCTGGCGTTTGGGAGTATAAGAGAGAATTGGAGTTTTTTCGTTTTCTCAGGGTAAGACAGCAGAAAGGGGTAAACGTTCTATATCCTTCTTTACTATTTACGTATGTTTAATTAACACAAGTATCATAACTGGGATTTGGGAATTCAAGTCTTCAAGATATTTGTTCATGTCTTTATTCTGGTGGTCTGATAGAGTTAGGAAGAGGGCAGATGATGACAGGGTAGGAGGTTGGATGTACTCTTTTATTATGCTCTTAACCCTGCGAATAATTAAAGTCAGAAATAGGGTTTGGAACTGGATTTTCAAGACTCCAGTTTATAATGTATTCTCTGTGGCTTGCAGAGTTCAGAAGACAAGATAACTGGTGCTGGTAAAGGCAAATGCTGTGTATTTTATTGTTTGGAGGCATACCAGGTTATAACTAAGATTAGGGTTAGTGGTGGGCTATGTATTAGGTTAAGGCTCTAACTTGCTTTAAATTTAGGACTGAGGTTAGGTTTCAGGTTAAGAGGCATTCTCTCCTATGGACACATTCCTTCCTAAAAGCCCAGATCTTTGCTGCATCCTATCATTACTTGTTGGAAGTGGGCAGGTTTTGGAAAGGATCAACGCTCTGTGTTGTCTTGTAGAGGTTAGATTTATACAGCTGTACTGGCTAGGGTTAGTGTTAGGAATCAGGAATCTAAAGTTTACTGTTCCCAGTTTATGGGCAGATTCTCCGGGGACTAGGGAAATACAAAGATGACGTGTTTCTCTATGGGAATATGCTTTTCTTTTGCTTTCATTGCTGTGCTCACTGCTGGTGTTGATGTTAATGTTAGGATTAGAGCTAGGGTTAAAGTTTTGGGCTTAATGCTTAAAGGAATCTTTTTGGGTTTTGCATTCTAGAGGATCTAGATACCTACAAATAGAGAAAATAGTTGGATGGGCCAATGCTTTATGTCCTCATTTACTTCTGGGCTTCCTTCAATTCATTCATGTAATTAAATTTTGCATTAGGATTTGCACTTCGTATGATTTACAAAGAAAGAAAGAATTAATATTTATTAATGTTTATAGTAATACTTACTACAAAAGAATAGCTTTCAAAAATATTAAATAAAACAGGGGAGAACACTAGAAGGGACTCCTGCTAATAATTAAGTTTAGGTTCAGGATTGGAAGTAAATTTAGAGCTTAGAAATCTAAAGCTTCAAAACTACAGTATGTTCTCTTTTTATGTAATGTCTACCCATGTATGGAAAGGGCAATTTCTTAAAGATATTACTGGAATTAGAGGCCATATCTAATTAAACATAATTAAGATTTAATTTAGGGTTGGAATTATCAGTTGGAAATCCAATATGTGAAGAGCCAAGTTTGTTATGGCATTTTGCAGGGCCCTCCGGGGTAGAAAGGCAGAATTGATCATTAGGGGGCAACACATTATTTTCTTCCCACCGATAAAAGGGAACTCCTGCCAGGAATTAAAGTCAGAGTCAGGGTGAGGGTTAGATAGCCCTCGGCTGCTCCTGGCTGGGGTGGTGGGACAGGATGGGCTGCCAGGCCCTGCCCTGCCTCCCCGGGGATGCCCTGGGATGTGAGACAGAAGACATGTGACAGCAGTAGTTAAGACTTAGGGTTTTTTGCAGTGTATGAATTTGCATCGTGGATACAATACACTAACGGCTCGCGTTAGTGTTGGGGAACATGAAGGTATTCTCACACTGTCTGTCTCGCTTGTTCCTTGTTTCCATTTCTGGGCCTCATTTTCCTTGATGAGCCATCATGCCAGCCTCCCTTTGGAAGATGGCAATTATTTCACCTAAATGTAAATCCAGGCCCAGTTGATAATTAGCTTTAGGGTATCTCACAGACAGTTTGGCAGAAGGCTGCACTGAATCTGACTTTGTCTGCAGGAGGTGTCCAACACCAGCTTGTGTCCCCAAATGCCATCATATTCTGTAGGACACACTGCATAGCACTGGTATTACACTGGTGGCTGGTGAGAAGTACACTTTGAACTGAAAAAACATCAAATACAGGAATTATGTTCATGGGTTGAGTGACAGCACATCTAGTTGGAAGGAGATGCAGGCCAAAGAGCGCTGAAGGGTAACAGACATAAGGTAAGGTGGACAAAAAGTCGGTCTGCTCTGATTGTGCTGGTGGTCAAAGTTCTCCTGCTGGTGGATCCACAGTGGTGGTGCAGCCACAGCAAAGGCTGCTGACCAAAGGCTTCGCTGTTGTTACAAGAAACCATCAAAACTGTAGATCAACAGGACTGGTGCTAACGTAGACCTTAATGCATATGCTGCACAATGGTATGACAGCCTTCTCTTCATTTGACCTGCAATGCTCACAGTATAACAGATACTGCAAAAATTGGGGAGGGCGGACATCTCTGTCCTTTGCCACATGTAAGAATGGATATCTCCAGCCACTTAATACTCTTTTTAGCTTGTAACAACCTTTAGTGATTTGTCTTATTTCCAGTAATTTTTTTCTCTCTTTTTCTTGTACAAGTTGAAAAATACTGATAGAGAGCAGTGGACCGGTATGGACAGAATCTGTCTGGTTTGTTTGTTCTTAGCTTGTACATTGGAAAAAAGGTAAAGGGGTGACTGTCCTAGTTTCAACTGGGATAGAGTTAACTGTCTTCCTAGTAGCTGGTACGGTGCTATGTTTTGAGTTCAGTATGTGAAGAATGTTGATAACACCGATGTTTTCAGTTGTTGCTAAGTAGTGTTTAGACTAAAGTAAAGGATTTTTCAGCTTCTCATGCCCAGCCAGCGAGAAAGCTGGAGGGGCACAAGGAGTTGGCACAGGACACAGCCAGGGCAGCTGACCCAAACCGGCCAACGGTGTATTCCATACCATGGGACGTCACATCTAGTATAGGAACTGGGGGGAGTGGGGACGGGGGATTGCCATTCGGGGACTAGCTGGGTGTCGGTCGGCGGGTGGTGAGCAATTGCACTGCGCATCATTTGTACATTCCAATCTTTTCATTATTGCTGTTGTCATTTTATTAGTGTTATCATTATCATTATTAGTTTCTTCTTTTCTGTTCTATTAAACTGTTCTTATCTCAACCTGTGGGTTTTGCTTCTTTTTCCCGATTTTCTCCCCCATCCCACTGCGGCGGGGGGGGGAGTGAGTGAGCAGCTGCGTGGTGCTTAGTTGCTGGCTGGGGTTAAACCACGACAGTGACCTAGTCAGAGAGACTACCTGAAGGAGGAGGAAGATGGCTTCTTTCCCTGGGAACATCTGGGCACAGCTGGAGAGCAAAACTTATGTTGGCTGGAGCCTGTGGGAGAAGAGCAGAGAGAGGTTTGCAGCATGAGCTGGGCACTGCTGCTCAGGCTAAGAGACTTCCAAGAGGGCAGGGACCGTCCATAGCTAAGAAAAGAGAAAAAACACCATTTCCCACAGCATCCTCCTGGAGAAACTGGCTGCTCATGGCTTAGATGAATGTATGCTTTGCTGGGTAAAAAACTGGCTGGATGGCCAGGCCCAAAGGGTTGTGGTGAATGGAGTTAAATCCAGTTGGCGGCTGGTCCCAAGTGGAGTTCCCCAGGGCTCAGTATTGGGGCCAGTTCTGTTTAATATCTTTGTCAATGTTCTGGACGAGGGGATCAAGTGCACCCTCAGTAAGTTTGCAGATTACACCAAGTTGGGTGGGAGTGTTGATCTGCTCAAGGGTAGGAAGGCTCCACAGAGGGATCTGGACAGGCTGGATTGATGGGCTGAGGCCAACTGCATGAGGTTCAACAAGGCCAAGTGCCGGGTCCTGCACTTCGGTCACAGCAACCCCATGCAGCGCTACAGGCTTGGGGAAGAGTGGCTGGAAAGCTGCCCAGCAGAAAAGGACCTGGGGGTGCTGGTTGACAGCCTGCCGAATATGAGCCAGCAGTGTGCCCAGGTGGCCAAGGTGGCCAACGGCATCCTGGCCTGTATCAGAAATAGTGTGGCCAGCAGGAGCAGGGAGGTGATTGTTCCCCTGTACTGGGCACTGGTGAGGCCGCACCTCCAGTACTGTGTTCAGTTTTGGGCCCCTCGCCGCAGGAAAGACATGGAGGTGCTGGAGCGTGTCCAGGGAAGGGCAACCAAGTTGGTGAGGGGCCTGGAGCACAAGTCTTATGAGGAGCAGCTGAGGGAACTGGGGTTGTTTAGTCTGGAGAAAAGGAGGCTGAGGGGAGACCTTATCGCTCTCTACAACTACCTGAAAGGGGGCTGTAGTGAGGTGGGTGTCGGTCTCTTCTATCAAGTAACAAGCAACAGGACTAAAGGAAATGGCCTCAAGTTGTGGCAGGGGATGTTTAGATTGGATATTAGGAAAAATTTCTTCACTGAAAGGGTTGTGAGGCATTGGAACAGGCTGCCCAGGGAAGTGGTGGAGTCACCATCCCTGGAGGTATTTAAAAGATGTGTAGATATGATGCTTGGGGACAGGGTTTAGTGGTGGGTTAGGTTAGTGTTAGGTTAATCGTTGAACTCAATGATCTTAAAGGTCTTTTCCAACCTAAATGATTTTATGATTTCCTGGGATCCAGAGGAGACTCTGCAGTTTTCTTCAGTCCAGAAGGCCACTTTGCTGGCTGTCACAAAGCCTGGATACAAGAAGGCCTCTCTGCAAGGTATGGAACGCAAATGGAGAGTTTTTTATAAACTCTATAAAATTTTATTTTGCCTGATTGAATCACTTGGAGTTTCCTGGGTATAAAAACAAAGGATTCAGTTTTCTAAGGAAAACTGACTTATTTGAATTTAAAAGTCTTTTTGGTCTTTTTTGGGAGGGTTCATCACTACAGGAAAAAGTTCTAGTTTAACCCGTCCCACAATCTGGTAAATGCAGATTGCTTCTCAGAAACCTAGATCACAGCAACTCTTCTGACTTCTGCATTGTACCAGTTTTGCACCTTCTGGTTTGGTGATAATGAAATACAGTCTTTCAGCCTTTCCTTTTTGCTTTCTGAGAAAACATATCCTGCTTGTTTTCCTAAGTGCTTAAAAGTGTTCAGAGTGTTTAAATGAGGCACATGTTAGTGTACCAAATTAACACGGTAGGCATAAGGAGTACTATTGTATTTATATCTTACAAATCACCTCCACCTCCTTATCTGCTTTTCGAAAGAATAGTCTGTCTAGAGTTATCGTTTAATGAAACAGTAGCTAACTATTGCTTTTTTTTTTGATGTTCAGCTTTTAAAAGGATTAATTGATCAGGAGATCAAAAGATTCTCCAATTTCAGAATGGGTACAGAGGGTTTATTAACATCTTTGCTATGTTGAGAGTGGCTTGGTCCATTTTCTAGCACTATGTTCCATGTGTAAGAGTATTCTTGACTATTCTTCACCCTAAGTTTTGCTCTGCCACCTCTTGTAACCGTTGTAACAGCCTGTGTGTGCCAGTACAGGTAATGCTACAGGAAGCTGACATACTTCCAAATATTACGTGATGGACAGAGAACAGAAAATAAATTTATCTCAGTTGTGCTTCAAAGCAACAGAAGTGAGAGCCAGACTGAGAAAAAACCTGCTGTTTTCAGATCTTTATATGGAAATATTCCAGATAGCTGGCTACCCTGAGTAATTGTTTTCCATTTAATTAAGGTAGAAACAAGAGATTGAGAGCCAAGATGTCCACAGTCAGAGATAAAATTGTGGGACACAAAGTTCAGGTGTAATGACAGAGATTTTTGTTTTAAAGTGTGACATCTGTAGAACAAGTGAAAACTCACAAGGAGGAAGATTGCGAACTCCTTCCTCTTGCTACAAAGCAGCTGTGTAAAAGTGACCTCAACACCACCAATGCACAATACAATGAACTTATAAGAAAAATCACTCTTTAGGAAAGTGAAAGCCTTCTTTTGTGTTCAGCAGATGCAAGTGTCTTTTACCTTAACCTGTCAGTTCAAACATGTTTTAAAGCTGACATTTTTTTGCTTATTTTGCAGTTGGTTAAGAGAGTCTGCATGACTTATTCTAAGGGAAATATTGATTTTCAGTCCAGGAGTGCTTCATCATCTCCATGTTTTCATGAATACAAGAACATTTATGCAAGTCCCAGAAGTATTACTTCCCCAGGAAAATATTTTAACGGTCCGGTTTCACACTGGTGTTATTATATCCCATTTGATCAGTAAGATTAGTAATTTAGAGATGAAGAGTGACAGGAAGAAATTCTATTTTCTCTTATTCTCTGTGCCTGTATCCTTCATCAGTTAAAGAATTTTCAGGGATCATCTTTTCAATGTGGAGAAATCAACAGTTAAGCAATCATACTATATATATGGAGAGTTAGGTGTGCAAGAGCGGGGTCTATGGGAGCCACTTGTCAGCATGCAATGATAACATGAAATCCCAAGTGAGCATAAGCCTTGCTCCTTAAAAAAGCTAAGGCTCTCTATCTCTCTCCTGAAATTAGATGCCCTTTCTCAGAAACCCCTAAAGCAGGAGAGAGGCAGATCCAATACAACTTATTCAGTGTTGTGAAACACTCACTGCCATATTCAGACTTGTTCTTCTGTCTTTGGAGGTGGCAGTGTGGGGAGAGTTGAATGTGGGTTTTATAATTTCTTCTGATAAAACTTTTGCATACTCTATGAAGTAGTTGAATGGACTTAGACCGTTGAGATCTCTCCAGTCTTTGAACTCCTCTTGAACTGCTATGTGCAAAGTAGAGACAGTTTAAGAGGACTAATTGAGAGAATTTCACTCTAGCTTATTTGAGACAGGTTGATAATATATTCCCTTGGGAAGTGGGTGATGCAGTTCAAGTCATCCCGAGATTTAACCTTGAGTGTCATATATCCTGGATAAGTGATTTAACCTCTAAATTTTTTAAAAATGATGAGGATATTAAAAGCTAAGGACAAAAGATACAGTACTTTTTTCTTAATTTTGTAGAAGAAACAGCTTTTTTTTTGTCTGAGAACACCAGTTGCACATGGTCTCCCAAGGGAGAAAGGCAACTGTACTTCTATCAGTTGGGAATTCCCTTTGAGGACATAAGCAATTCCGGGTGTGCTCCAGACATTTTATTGGCAAAATTTCAATATCTGGAAACTTTAGGCCTTTCTGGAGCAAGGAGCTGCTGAGTGAAGCCTTCAGGTAGGTGACTTTTAGATTCAGTGTGTAAAACCTGGACTCTAATCTTTTTATGAATCTAGCTTTATATTCCTGTCCTTGCTCTCATGCTTCTGATTGCTAAATGAGAAAAGCCCTAAAGAGTAAGAACACCCCCTTTCCATAATTGCAGGGTGAAATCCCAAACAATGGCAAGGCACCCGTTGACTTCAGTCATGCCAGGAATTCACATGTGGTTAAAAGATAACTGGTTTTGTTTTTATTGTACGTCTTTCCCCTTTGTTCATGAGCATTGGCAGTGAACGTAACATAATGAGACTTACAGAGCTTTCCTGGACAATATTATTAAAAAAAGAAAAAGGAAGCTGTCTAACGTATCTAATAATAACTGAATGATAGCAAACTATTCACCTCGTTGTCTTTGTCAGCAGGGAATGTATTTAGTAACTAAAGGGGCGGGCTTCCAATCTTATATTCCTATGAAATATGCAAAGCACTGAGCAATGAAGGATGGTAGAAAATATGCATGTCCATGTCAAACAATATAAGTAACCTTTCATTAGAATCATTCTGAAATAGTTAACTACAATTCCAAGCTAATACTTGATGAGCAATTAATGAGTTAGCATACAGACTTCCTTTCCAGGCATTACCAATCAGTCTGTATTTACACACAAAAAACATTTTATGACAAAAAATGTAAATCAGATGTTTTTATAACCTGACAATATTGCATTTAACCCAACTCCATCTAAACATTTTTCCATCCTTTTATCTGCAAAATTATTTGTGTTGCTCAATCAAAAAAAAAAATGTTTGTGCCAATACTCAGTTTTGTTCTTACTCCTTCAAATATTTGGAAATTAAGTGTTGTGACTACTATGACTAATACTTCATGTTTTCTAGTTGTTCTTTTTCAGACTATAGTGCCAGGATTTGTTGTTCTTACTTGTCATCATGTCTTTTACATTACCTCCTTGTTCTGTTACTAATTAAAATGTAACTGTTATGACCAAATTGTTCCTGCCAGTTAGAACACAGAGCATATAGCAAAAATTCTAGCACCTACATGTCTCATGGGATATTTTAAACTATAGTTTTACTTCAAATTAACTGATTATAAATTAACTGAATATAGTTACTAGTTTTGTGAAATTGTCCTACAGATGGCCTGCATGTTTGTTTAGCTACAGGCACTTCTCTGCTATTAAACCCAAATTGGTTGTTGTTTTGGGCAAATGTTTGTGTAATGTTCAAACTGTTCTTCGCAACAGTGTTAACAAGTAAGTAATTGATTTACAAATTACCCTAAAATCTGTCTATGTTGGATAGTTCTGAGTTTGTATTGCAGAATAGCACAAATGTTGTCCTTTATTAGAGAATGCCTCAGCTATTGAGTTGGACTCTGTGTTGTATTCTTTTTCTCCTGCTTCCTTATTCCCTCATTTAGTAATACACTTTACAGGAGATACTTATGAAGAAGGCATTTGAGTCTGTGCTGCCACAACAATCAAGATTTTGATGCTGGATTTGGTTACATGCACTGGTTTATTCCAATTCCCATCCTTATGATAAAGCTACACTTGCTTAGAAAATTTAATGAAAAATATTTTTGCTCTCTGTTATTTGTTTTTTTATTTCTTCAGTGAACACATCATCTGCTTACATCTTCAACACTAATAAATATCTTTCTGGTTGCATCCCTCCAGTGTTTTTAGTTGAATGTTCATCCCTCTTTAGTTTTGCTGTGTAATACTTTTTTCATCATTGAATCACACTTACTTGCATGCTACTTTCATATAACATTTCCTTTTTCTCTGTAATTTCATATATTTCAGTTAGATGTGTGTAAATCCCCATCCATTGCAAAGCACTCCATTTTATCTATGTGCCAGTATTTCTTGCAGGCACTACTTTTGGAATCTCCTGTGTTGTTCTTCACCAATGTCTTTTCTCTCCCTTCAGCAGTGAGCAGGGCTTTCCTGAGATGGGGAGAGGAAAAGAGTGTTCCTTTAAAGACCCTTTCTGCCTTCCTGCAAGGTCACCTCCTGTAAGGTGATAAGAGCCTCTGGCTGTTGCTATTGTTAAACAGGCCAGCTCTGATTCTGAGCAGAAAAGTGTCTAGGCAAGATATAGGATGCAATGGCCTTTGTGCTGTTTTCCCCCTGAGGCACTGCGTGCCAAAGTCTGTTCTCAGCACAGACTGGAATCTTTTGCATGGATCCAATTATATGTAAATGTGTGGGACTCAGTTTCATAAATGGGATTCCAAACTGCTGCCAAAACCTCACATACTGAAATGTTAATATTTCATAATTAAGAATATTACACAGAAATTATGTTGTTATGTTATGTGTAATTTTTCCCATTCATCAAGTTTTAGATTGTATTTTGCATTATTGTTTGGATGCATTTAAGCTTTTTTCATCCAACTTTGTTGAATAATTACTTATCTGTCATCTGTTAACGTCTGCTTGATAGCTAAACAGCAAGTCCTGGCATCATAGCTAGGGATATTTGCTAGTTTACTGCTGTTGCTTTCATATTTATTGTTTGTTCTGTAATGGCCCTTAAACATTTCCCATGCATATTTGGGCTAGAATGGTTCTTTACATAATGCCTTAGAGGAAAACAAGGTTCTTCTAATAGCAATTAAAATTAGCAATGATATTAGGCTAAGAATTGAAAATCACATCTCACTCCTGTGCAAATTCCCTTTTATCAATTTAAAAAAAAATCAATTTTCAACAATGTTGTATACCTCATGCATAATACACAGCTTCAGTGATTTACTTCTTGTTTTGGCACAGGCACAGTTGAATGATATAAGAGCTAATTTTGTTTTTCTGCTTTAATAGCTTGTATTGTCTGCATAATGAACCCTGTCTGAGCTTCATCAGGAGAGTTACACCATTCTGTTTGTTAGTGAAAAATTTCCTGCCTGTTCTCCAAGAAGTTTATCTCATCTGCAGTCTGAAAGAAGACAGTCATTCACACAAGTATGGAGAAGAGACAAATCTAGAGTTGTGTTTTCTTCTTAAGGTGGTTGTTACCAAGTGGATGCAGGAAATAGAAGTGTGGAACAAAGTTGTGGGATCGCTAATGGTATTGAAAAAAGTTACCAGCCATGCCACACATTTTGATAAATGACGCTGTGATGTTTCCATTGGATCAGATGAGGAATGATGCCGTACTTGGAGAGATGCTCAAAGAAGAGGCTTTTTGTAGCCAGAAGTAGAATAATTCTTTTGTTTAATAGAGAAGAATGACAAAGAAGCAACAGTGAGGACTACCAGGTAGATCAAGAATTTATGATATCTGGACTTTTGGGATGTTTGACCATTTGGAAGTATCCTAGAAACTGAGCTCCTTTCAGTTTCCTCTATAAAGAAACAGTTCAAATCCAGCAATGAAAGGGGAAGCTGGGAGAAGCTTGTGTAACCTCCACTCTCAATGTTCGTCATAAAGTAAATAAGGCAAATGAGGGTGAAGCAAGACTTATTAAGATAGGTAAAGGAATACCAAAGATCCTAGAAGAAAGAATGAACACAGTTAAGGGTAGGTTACAGCTGAAAGGCAATAGAGCCACTGGAAGGCAGCAGAGGTAGGGAAAAGATCCTGTTGAGGAAGAGGCACTAGGCAGTGAGCAATGATGGAAGTGCTCATATATTAATGCAGGCCAACATACATTGCTGATTTATTTTCGTTTCTGAGAAGGAGGCTAGTATGGTTTTGTTTGGCAGTTATTTTAAGTTATGTAATATTTATCATAAATGTTTATGATAAATCATTATCTGTTAAATGGATAAAATTGAGCTTAAAAATAAATATCTTTTACATAGAAAGTCTTTGTAAGATTAGTAAGTGGATCAAGGTGTAGGAAAATTATTTTTGTAGTAATAAAAAATGTATACGTGCATGCCTCTGTCTGCCTGGATTCAAACTGAGTGTTTAGATCCTAAATTTACAGTGAAACATAGTCACAGAAAATAAACAAAGTCAACGTTGAACACACATGCTTTGCTTTACACATTTGTGTTTTCATAAAACACAGAGGTTTGTCAGCTGGGTTATATAGGTAGAAAACCAAGCTGAAACTCTCAGCGTAGTCATTTCACTCTAATAGATGGGATTCCTAGGAACTAAATTGCAGTGAATACCAGCTGGAAATCAGAGGATGAAAGAGGACAAAGTGCTCTCTGGGGACTCACGAATGACATAGCCACTCAAATAGGGCTTGAAAAGCTGAAGGCCATCTTTAGTGCTGAGGAAAATCTAAGCTTCTACCCTTTTTGAAAAATGTCAAGAGAATTGATATAAATTAAGTGATGCCATACAGTGTTTAGGCATTTTCTGTAAATCCCTAACAACTGTATCTATCTAACTAAGCAGATTCCAGCTATGAGATTTGGGAAAACAAAACAACATAAAGAGAAAGGAAAATTGGCTGGTGATATTCTTGTTGTTCATGCACTTTTGGTTAGAGTCATTTATGGGTCTCCATCCCAAGCACTCTGCGAGAATAAACACCAATCAGATGCACTTTGGAGAATTTTTGTAGGCACTGAGAGTGATGATATTGCTTTCTGCAGAAACATCTTGATGAGGCCTCTGTCAGAGAGTAGATGAAATACACTGGGGCTAAGCTGCAGCATGACAAATCCAATACTCTAAGCTTGCATCCTTTTTAATGTCAGTAGCTAGTTTTTTCTATTTATAATAGAACTGTTTGTCATATAGGTTCTGAGGGTATGTAGCACAGATGGAGCAGTTCAAGTTAAGAGGACAGACTTGTTCCTTTACTTCTACTCAGGCAAAACCTGGATGAGCCAGAGGGATTTTGCTTGCATGGATACTATTGGAAAAGTACTTTTTTGCATTAAGCTGTAGTTATAAAAACAACAAACAGCAATAGAGTACAAATAAATAATGCACATAAGAAATATTAAGGTTATAATATCTCTTCCTTTAGAGTTAGCATGTTTCTTAGCCTGGTGAGGAATAGAAGTATCAGAGAACCCCAATTATTCAGATGACCTGGACAATCTAACCAAACACCACTCCTAAAGGAACATTTGGCCTGAAGAAATAAGCATTTTTTGCTTACTCAGCACTCAGAGCACTGTACCTCAGTGCCCATCTGTGGAAAAATTGAAATTGCAGCTATACCTATCCAAATTCTGGGATTGGAGGAAAATGGTTTTTCATGTGCCCACCTCAACTTTAGAAATGGCTCCTGATCTTAATCCTGGATTATATTCTCCCTCAGGGCATGCTGGAAAGCCTCTCTTCTCCTTTACTCCTTTTCAGGAGTTGAAGGAAGGGATGGAAAGCAGGAAGGAATGAGTTGGTCTTTGTGTGATGATTACTGGGCATGGGATGAAGAGAATATTAAAGAATATGTTGCTTTGGATATCTAAAGTGATAGACTGGCTTCGTATTAATTTCTATAAACCAGAATAAAAGATATACACTGAAATAAATATTTGAAAGGAAATTATACTGCTTTGAGGGTACTTCCTTGACTAACATTTCAGTCAAGTTATGGCAAACGCTACTGCCTCACCCTGAATTGCAGTGTGGAAATGTTTTCAGTGTAGAAACTGAACAGCAAAAGGAATCTCTTTTCCCAGATCTTTCTGACATTACACAGAAACCATGCACTTTTCTCTGCTTTAGCAAAATAGAGCTTGTCCATTATATTGTGTGAACCTTTGATATATGTTAGCTAGAGAAAGTACAGGAACTAAAACATGAGTTATGGCAGCCTGTGGTAACAAAGTCATGTTACCTCTGGGTGATGTGGAAGAGAAGTGGTGCAATTGGCACTCAGGGGCTTTGGTTTACTATTCACTATGTCTTAGTTGGCATGCAAAGGCGGTAGGTCATAAAGCAAACTGCCACTCTTTGATAGAAAGAGAATTAAGTTCTAATGTTATAAATAGAGTTACTTGTCTGTCCAGGTTTGCAAAAAACCAAGCATTCTGTAGTATTAGCTAAATATGTATTTTGGGTATGTTCTATTCCTCTTCATAATAGCATCACTGTCATGCCTCTCAGTATGATTTAAGAAATAAACGTGCTCGTGATGTACAATTCCCCAGTGTGATGGTCTAGTAAACAGTCCCAGAAAACATTCCTGTAAATATTCCTATTCATTTAGTGAAGACATAAATGAACCATATGAACAGCCAAGAAAAAAAACATATGCCAAGAATTGTATTAGAAATTATATCTCCTTTTGAAAGTTCAATGTAAAGAATTGCAATAAATCTAGGACCACCTTCAGACAGCTTAACGTCCAGTTAAATTTTTGAATAGTAGTGCTCTCTATTAACAAGGTGACTCTGAAGGCCTAGGGTTGGCCAGTAGGAGACAACAGGCCCAGGGATTTAGGTAAAATTTAGGTCAAATGAATATATATATAAAGCACATTTTAGAAAGTGTTCTAAAAAATAAACGCAATTGTAGCACAAGCTACAGCTTAGCAGACTACACACCCTATGCTTCACCATAAGAAATCCATTTGAAGAGCAAACATTTTTGTTCAGAGGAGAAACTAACTGAATGGGAAATATATATACTATGAGGCTTTTGGGAAGCCCATTTTGGAACCTTCCAAAGCTTTTGGTTTATTTTTTTAAAGATCAAAATGGTGGTTTAAGATTTTGGGCTAAGAATTTTTGATGAACTTATTAAATAAATAAATAAATAGTAATTAAAATTGGTGGTTAGAAACATGATGTCAAATGTTTTTTTAAAAAGCTATCATAACAAAATATCCAATGCTTTCAAAATAAGGAATTTCATTAAAAAGGAAAATATGAAATGAAAATATTATGACCTTTTCATTCTCCCCAGTCAGTCCCTGGTTCTGGCTGAATTTATTAGCTGATTTTATCCTAAGTTCCCTAGGTCCAGTCCCCCCAGAATTGATTTACTTTACACAAAACCTTTTTTGCCCAGCTCTGATGCCAGCCTTACATCTCACCTCTTTTGTAACTACTCCTTGGAAACAGACCAAATTTCTAAAGCTTGCAAGATTCAGAGAAGGTAGTTTGGTAGAAGACTGTACTCTCAAGACCTGTATTTTTCTTTTTTTCAGAGAAAAAATTTTAATTCTGTGATGCCTAGTTGGTGGTGTACAGATGGTGATAGTTGGTGGGTACAGTTAATATGTTGTAATAACATAGTACTTCATATCCTGACCTTTGAAAATTGATGTCATATATATCCTGCACACAGTAAATGTGACTGTTTCACTAAGGTTGGAGGAGTTCCTGAAACATTTTGTTCAGTATCAATGTGTGTTTTGCACCAGAAAAACAAAGAGAGAGATTTTATGGAAAAGGATGAGGTTTTCTGGAGAGACTAATTATTTTTTGGCTTTAGTAGTCAAGATAAACATATGAAATGATAACCTACTTTTTTTTTTTTTTTTCCATTTCAGAAAGCGAGAAGCATGTCTCTTCAAAGTGTTTTCAACTTGAGACTCAAAAAACCAAGCCAGATTTTACAAGATTTTATATACCATAATAAGCCTAGATACATTTTTCCTACAATGTTACAGAATTTTGGTTTGATTTAATCAACCAAATGCACAACATTTATGAGTATTATACTGATCAACCCCTTATTTGTATGGCATCAAGCATGCACATTGTGCTCTACATATGCAACAAGGACACTGCCTGTTACCTACAACCCACTCTGGAGTGGTGCGGTACAGAAAGCAGAGTCTGCTCCCATGTTAGGGAGGGCTTGGCTCAGTTTCCCTGTGCATACCTGGGCACTTCCATGCAGCTGATACATGTAAGTGAAAGCAGGCGATCTTACTGCCATTCTTCTGTCATCGGGATTCCTGAAAAGAGAGAGGAGGCAAAACAAAACAGTGCTATAGAAAGAAGTTTTCAGGGATGTGTTCAACCAGTGCATCCCTAAGATGCCTTTGAGTCTCCCCTTCCTCTCTGCTTTCAACCAATGTAGCTGGATTACACGAGCTGTTTTGGCTGTATGTGCAGAAAAACAGGGTGTATTACATTTGATTATTAAAAAAAAGTCTTCTACCATCTTTTTCAGACTGATAAAAATAATGTTTGATTCTAAACTAACTGAAAGGGAGTTACTGGCAGAGGTACTACGCTGAAATGTCACTGCAGTAATCCTCACAGAAGAGAAGTAATAATTAAATGCCTTTCAAACACTAGGATTCAAATTCCAGAGCTACATCATTTAAAAACTGTACCTCCTGAAGCCCACTATGAAGTACTTATAACATAGAGACTGAATGGTAGTCGGGCTAAGCACTGACAGTCTAAAGTAAATGAAAATAATTGAAGGAAGCAGTATAGTGCACAGTACAATTTATAGAAAGACAGGGTGAAAATAGGTGAGGATTCAATGTATACACTAAATTACATACATTGGTGACTATTTAACATCTTGTGTCTGTCATGTATTCGTTTTATTTGCTGTGAAAGCTAGAAAGGAAAATGATCATAAAATATTTAAGAGTCAGTGTAAATGGAAAAAATGTTTTCCCAAGATAATGGACTCCTCCAGCTATTAGGCAATGAAGCAAAGTAGAAACATTTATTTTCCAAGCAGAAGGCATTGCTTCTGAGATAAATTTCTATGATAACAAACATAAAGCAGGCATACAATATAATTAATTGAAAGATATCTGCTTTTATACAGTGAGCATCGAATGAGCAGTGATGGTTGTTCCTGGTGGCTTGATTCCCCACAGCCTGGCTGTCGTGCTCCAGCCCTGTTTCTCACGCAGGGCCTGCCGGGGCTTAGCGTGCTCCACAGAGGTAGCCATCTCCAGCAGCGTATTTACTCCCAGAGAGCGATTCTGGCTGAAAATGTACATTTCCTTTCTAACAGAAGTGATGTTTGTTGCATGGGGGGCAGGAGGCAGGCTTTGATGGACTGTTTTTTACTGCACAAATGTCCTTTATTTGTTTCCTATGAATGAAAGCTTTTGCAACAGAAGAAACTTCTAACCCTCTTTTCCAATGATTTTTATAGGTGACATTGCTTTTCCCCAGTTTTTTTTTAGGCAACAGCTGCCCACCTGCCCGTTTGCCTCAGAGCGATGCTTCCCCCAAACCTTCCAAGCACAACCGCAGGCAGGTTTTTGACCCCCCTCCTCACGCACCTCTTGTGCTTTACTCTGGGCACAATTACCACTTTGTTTTCCTGCTGACTTCTCACAGCTTGGGTCTCAACAGCTTGTACTCTCAGATTTAATGTATTTTTGATGGTGCAGACAATTTGAAAATCTCCCTGACTTCCCTACCTTTCTCAGTGCTTCCTCTTTCTTTAGTATTTGTTCAGTATTTTTAATATTTTTTTTTTTATGAAGTACCATATTTAAATGTCATTTCTGGATAGTTTTGTTTGTTTCGTTTTTTTTTAAAGTCTGAACATGTATTTGTTTACCAGTTTCAGAAACATTTGCTTTTGCCTTCGTAGTAATTCCCTTCCATTCTTTCAGGAAAACAGTCACTAACCTAAAAATGTAACTTCATAAATGCATTTTTAATTACTGTCTAAAACACGTCATTGGGATATTATCACTAGAAAGTATTTGAAGTCAAATAAATAAGTAAATACTTGTAAAAATATGCAGGATAAACTTCGGGAACTCAGAATTAAATACAAGTCTCTGTCACCCCGGGCAGTAGCTCCTTTGCTTGGGCAGATCAGGCTGAACTTGTCAGAACTTCCCCTTGTGATTTGAAGTACATGTACTTGTTGCTTGGACTATTTGATCTTAAAATGTCACTGAGGCTATTTGTGCCAGGTCATATCACTTCAAGCAAAGTATTTTAAACTCTTCTCCCTCCTTTCTTCTTATTTGATAGATGGATAGCTCTGCTATTGCTTGCTGTAAAACCAGCAAACACCACTTTTTCTTTTATCTTAAATCACTACTTTCCTAAATTGATACTATTGTCTGCTTTAAAAAATGGATATTCTCTATATGTATATAATAATAGTAGTAATAAACACTGCTAGACTGCCCAAAAGTGCCTTTAACACTTAACATTTTCATTACCGTTGCTCTGTCTTACGGCCACAGTTAGTAAATACAGAAACAGCTGCGGACTCTCACTATGTCTCTGTTCCACTTCCATGTTTCATAGCTATCATTCAAGTTATGTTAAAACATTTCATGACAATAATAGGACTCTGGCATTAGCTTATGCAACTTCAGGAGTCAACTTTTCAGTATTTTGTAGCCAGATTTGTTTATCTGATTCAATCTTACTGGCAATGTGAAGATTTATAAGAGTATTCATATGGCAGATGCAGGTACCCGATCTGGCTCTACTTGCCCTAGGGCCAGAGCTGGAAGTATTGGGTAGCAGTGCTGTAGAAAGAGCTGGGGTAGCTGCATGCAAGCCAGGTCAAGACTGGAAGAAGTGTCCGGTAATTCTAGTGAGGCTGGTCTATACCATTTACAGGTACTGGATGAGAAATTGGTACAACACTGCTATTCATAGCATGGGTTTACCACCTTAGGTCTCAGTGAAGTTGGGGAGACAGTGCTGTTAGGTGGATTGCTTTTGGTGCCAGCACTGAAACTTTCAGGGGCATAAAACCAAGACAAAAATATTCCCATCTAGCCTAAGGCAATAAAAACTGTTTGGGAAAAGACAAACATTCTGGGAAACTAATCGAGTCTGATATAAAGCATGTTGCAACGGTATAGTGCATGCTATGCTTTCCTTATTTATATGTGATTGTCCAATTTGGACTTTTTATTTAAATTTGAACCTGTGTTTTGAGTACTTTCCTCTCCCATCATGTAAGACTTACCCCTTTTAAACACAGTAATGTGTCTCAGCCCTAGGTGAAACAAAGTTCCTCAAGTTTGGCTGAAAATCAGAGGTGTAAGAAAACAAATATTTGGTTAGATTATGATTACTATCTGTACAACTGAGAACTCAGTAAATGGAAGATCATTACATAAGTAAGGTGAAAGAAAAGGTCTCCATATGCATTTTATCTTCATTTATGAAAATGAAATCTAAACTACACTCAAGGCCACTGGAGGTGAACCTTGGGAATCTGAATTAGCTTAAAGGAAGCTCAGGAAAACAACTGTGGACTGTTGTAGTCACCCTTATATGTTGTTTCAAATTTTCCACCTATTTAGACAGGAAAAAAAAGGAAAAATTTCACATCAGTTCAGCTCTTGCAGACATACTATTTTAATGGCACTCACTGAGTATATTTCAAAAGCTGTGCAGGCTTGTAATATCTACACAAGGGAGACCAAAAGTTTAAAACAGTCATTATAGTGCCAGGCTGGAGCTTCCTTTCCTGAAGGGCACACAGGATGTCCAGCAAAGGCCCCCTCAGGTAACCGAAGAAACATTGCTCTGCAGTTCCTCATGATTACATGTCTTTTGTCTTGTATTACTGTGGTTATGATTATTATTTCTACAGTGCCCAGGAGGCCTAAGCAAAGATGAAAATCCTATTCTGTACTTACAAACAGATATTTGGAAACACAACTCCAGTTCCAGAGAACTTGTTGAAAAGAGATTGTGTTTGAAAGATGAGCAAGGTTGTTTTCAATACTGGCGGGTGAGCATACTCAAATATGCCCTCACAAATACACTATTATTCAACTCAAACAGGTGTTTTCCAGGCAAATAAAGAAACATGTATATTCACATCAATATAGAGAGCCATGGTCTATCTCCTGCTTCTGAAAATTTGGCTCTATGTACATGGAAGTGGAAAACAACAGCTGTGAAGGAGGGAATTTGGAGCACAAATGAACACCAGACCCAGCTGCAGATTTGCATTCTTTGACATCTGGTGCTG
The DNA here is from genome assembly GCF_900496995.4 of Aquila chrysaetos chrysaetos. NCBI lineage: Eukaryota > Metazoa > Chordata > Aves > Accipitriformes > Accipitridae > Aquila > Aquila chrysaetos. The sequence continues at coordinate 40,972,384 of NC_044007.1, forward strand.
AGTAGACACTGGGGAATTCTGTGATAACATGAGATTTTATGCATCTGTCAGCTAAACCTAGCATTTCTCTTTGGGACATTTGCATGTATGAGGTTGATCTGGGAGAGCTGTTTTAAGCCAGAACAAAATAAAGGAAGAGGACTGTATCTGATCTGAACTCTCAATTTGTATGCAGAGCTGGCAGGTTGCATGGAGCTTGCCTTGAATTGGGATCACACATCTGTTCTGCAAGAATTTGCAAGATAGCTTCCGCAAAACACCAACATGTTTGATTTCAGAAGTGCTGTGGCTTGGGGCTCCACTAAACCTGTTTGGTGCATAATGAAAAAGGTTAAGAGCTCGTGTGCATGTGTGTGCGCGCGCGCGTGCGTATGTGGGGAATTAAACTAAAGGAGAGAGACCAATACAGTTTAAAAAAGGGATTTCAACACTTCTCTGCAGATTTTTGGAATATCATAATAAACCCAGCTACTCAAGGAAAAGAAGGGTTGTGACCATGTGACACGGTCCCTTGAACTAAAGCAATTCTGCCCTTACCTTTGCAATTTTACCTCATTCCAGTACAGCTGATTTATTCTGAGTTGAGAAAAAGATTTGTGCCTTATGCCAAGCCAGTTTGTATCACCACGGTTTACATGCAAAGGAACAAGAGTCTGAGCACCAAAGACATTACACATCATTATACATTTTAAATCCTCATGTGCTCTCTTTAGGATTATTACTACATATTGTTGGACACTACACATTGTAAAACATCATCGCAAAATGAAATCAGATCACTAATTCATGGATTTTTATTTTAATCTGTACTGCACAGTAACAATGTCATTCTTAAGAAGGGAGCTACTTAATTTGATTTTAACTGGATTCTTCTTTATATGCCACCAGGATAAACACAGACTTCACACTAACGCATTTAAGCTGTCTTCCTCATAACCCTGGATAATCAAGGGTGGGTGTAGACTGAAGCCCGATAGAGATGCTGTGAAGTCTGTGGCTGTGACCTTTCCACCTCAGACATCTGAGAGCACACATTGTGCAGCATACAGTGGTAACGAAGACTGCCCTTTCCTGATGAACTCATGCTTCACCGTCCCTGCTATGGTATATTGCATAATCTGGGATGATGTAAAAATGATTGGCAGTGCAGAAGATGAAATAAGCCTTCCTCCTTCCTTCCTCATCTTCCTCTCAGATAGGCTGCTTGAATTGCTTTTGTTTTGGGATGACCCTTGTGCCAAGTTGATTCCTGCACCAAAAGGAATGCAAAGAGCTTTTTACAGCTGCTCGTCGTGGACCATGTATGTGGACTCCTCAGATGATACCCATCAACAGGACCATTTTTATGCTGTTGCCTAGTCCCCATTGTCTGCACACACTAATCAAGTTTTAGCCATTTTCAGATACAGTGATTTAGCAAGGTCTTGTGTTAGATTTTTTTTTTTTTTTTTTTTTTAATGAAAAGTGCTATCAGGCCTTTGCCATGAATATGTGAAGAAATATCCTGAACTGTCTTGGCTGCCAGTTGTCTCTTTGCAAAGTAATCTTTGTGCTACACATGTGGTAGCAAATATTTCTGTAATACAGCCCCTGACTACTTTAGTTATGGCTTATTACCTACCCCATGAAAGATAACAAGGAACTAAAGCTCTTAAATATAACCTATTAACGACAGCTATAAATGTACATATTACTTTCGTAGTGCTGTAATGGAGTCTGGTATGCTGCATAAAGGTCCACAGTTTTCTCAAAATACACTCCTGTAACTTCGAAAGAGACACAGGTGGAAGTTTACCAGGAGAAAATAGGCTTGGTTGACAACTTGCAGCTGACAAATGGTAAAAACCAATTTCTGAGAAATTCTCTGTTGGTTATAAATCAGGCATGAGAGAAACCTTGCTCCCTTGAGATGACTGCCAAATTTTTGCCCTGGATACAGATGCAGCTTCCTAAAGACAGAATGTATTTACAGCCTATAAGATACCTGCTGTTTTTAATAATGTCTCTCAACAAGCAAATAATAGAAATTTTAGTTTATATTAGAAAGTGTTGGCATGTCTGTGCATTGTGTGTGTGTGTGTGTTCATGCATGTGAATGTAGCCCTTGCACATAATGCGCAACCTGTGTGTGGCCATGATAGGTGGTATTCTAGTCATGTAATTAATTAAGTCCAGGCTCACCCTAACACACAAGCCCCATCAACCTTTCTAAAACTGGAGCACTAGATTACAACACTGACACGCCTAAGCAAGGGACTGACATTAACCTCATGCTAGATTTAAATCATTCCAGGCAGTCTGTTTTGAATTTCCAAATGTGCCGTACTGTTCTGATGAGTTAATTCATTTGGTATCCATTTCCTCCTGTCAGCTGCTTTTGGAAAATAAATCGTGCATTGTTATCTTAGCCTTGTCCATCCTATTAATGGTTTAGGAAATGCAGCTGAAGATTATCGCAGAGGTTGACCTGCAGCAATGGGACAACGATCAATCATATCTTGAAGGAGTCACAAACTGCAAAATGCTTAGTCATTTTATTTTCTATTTGCAGCATAGTATTTAAAAAATGCTTTTCACCATTCATGCAAAGGGGTAAAACCAAATGTGTAATCTCAAGAATTTTATAAAAAAAGTCCATTTCAGTAAGTAAAAGTCATCCACCCAACGAAGGTGCATATACCAATATTCTACAAATTCCATGTTTACCAGCAGCACATTGGAAGTCTTCTCTATTCTCTTCTTGTTCAGTTGTAGTAATTAAGTTGACAATACCACGACAATTTGCATGTGCTTTCGTAGTGCTGGCGTTAGGCTAGGTGTGGAGCGGGGATGGATGTAGTACTACCACCCCACAGCATCTGCCAGCACTGGACTCACAAAAGAGCATTGTCCAGAAGCAGCCTGGGGTTACCCCAAATGCTGCTCTTGCTCGGCTCCACGGTGTGGCCTTCACTTGCAATTTGTCAAGACCTGTCCCCTGCTTCCCAATATGATGTTAAAGATGGCAGTGCCTGTATCCTCTAATTCACTCCGGTGAGAGGCACTACTGTTAACTGGTCCTGCCTGAGTTTAGAAAACAAAGCTAGGTGGGGTGCCTCTGACTCCTGCTCAAGAGCTGGAAAAACTCCCACGAGAGACAGCTCCTATTAATCTATTAATTGAGGGCAGTAGCTGCCTCTGCTCTTTCCAATCCCCCCACCACTTCCAGAAACTCCCATTTTTTCTTTACGCATCTTCCTCAGTTTCCTAGCAAGCATTTCAAATCTGGTATCCTGTGATTATTCCAGCAACTAATTTTCAGAAATGCCTAGACATCTTTGATCCCTGGTGTTCTGGCTGTGTTGCCCATGTCAGTTTTTTGCACTGTGCTGTGTGCTAACCCCACTGCAGCACACAGGATAGTGTTACTCATGCCCATACTCTCCCTTCTCTCCAACCACAATTAGATCATCTCAAAATATCTGTACTGCTCAGAGGCTCTAGATCTGACGTGAAGGTTCATAGATTAATTTAGCACAACTAGTTTACCTTGGGATTTAAACAAGCTACTAATTTAACAGCCCTGAATCTTTCTGGCTGTCCCTGTGCTGAAGTCCTATGCTTCCCATAGGATATGCAGGAATAAAGAGTATATAAAAAGAAAAAGAAGCATGAAATTCTTAGCCTTTCAGCCCTTCATTTCCCTGTGACTTTCAGACAGTTCTGACTTGCACGCTGGAGAGACTCAGAGGTATTTTTTTATGAGAAACAGATTGAATGTGCAGGTTTTCATTGATCTTAGTGCAAGTGAAGTTCACCTCTCTGAAGAAATCCCCAAAGAATCTAAAGCATGGTGCCTAGCATAGTCAGGACCTTGTATTCTAGTCTGTTCTCTCCTGCGCTTCCATTCTCCTCAGCAGGTGGTGGAAATAACTCTTTATTTTCCCTTATTATGTTTTTAAGGGTTGCAAATGATTTTGACCATTCTAGCCCTACTTCAACTTAAGCCACCGAAGTGGAGCCCTAGGATGCCCTTTAATCCTGAACTGAGAGCTGAGTGGGAGCAGAAGCTGCTTACACGATAGTGGGGAAATCCGTTCGCTGAGGAGGAATTCTCTACAGCTGCATGTGGCATTGCCTGAACAAAATCCTCACCAGCACTGCAGTAATGCACAAATCTGAGCTGGGCCAAACAACTTGCACCCTGTGCACATCTAAATTTCTATTTTCCCAGAGTGTTTCACAGTGAGTGTAAAAAACCCCTCCCTTGGAGATGCTGGTGTCTCTTGAATGGCCCCATGTGCCTTGGGTGGGCCGCATGTGCCTGGCTTTTTGCTGGTGTCCATGGGTAGCTCATATTTTCCTTGGTATTGAAGAGCTGCAGCTGCACACCTGCAAGATAATCCAGGGAGAAAAAGACCACAGTTTAATTTTTGTAAATAGCCTCTCAAATCCAAGATTTGTGAAAGAAAATGCTGTCAATGCTTTTACTTAAATTCTATCCTTATTTTTACAACTTGGTTCAATCTTAACAACAACAAAAAAAATGTCCTGTATTCTCTGTAACATAAATTAGTGCAGTCCCACTGAAGTCTGTGCAATTGCATCAAATATGCTGGCAGAGAATTTGGCCCATGAAGGGAAAAGAAGCCTCGATAATGCTATGCTCTCAACATGAACATTCATTTTCCTTATTGCCTGTACCAAGAGATCATTTTCTCTAGTCAGAACTCCAACTGCAATTTTTACTATCAGTCAAGAATATTGCTTTTAAATAGAAAAATAAAAAGTAAACTATGACAATTTTCAATAACTATACTGCTATAGCCTTAATTTTCAAGGAAAAACATTACCAAACTCAATTTCAGATAACGTTCTATTATGTGCAAACCACTGTTGATATAATAACTTCTATTTTAGGTTGCTGGCAAAGAGAAGAACAATGTGACCCATTTAAAAACTGGCTCACAGAAAAATATTAGCAAGCCATTTATCATTTCTATTTAATTTTGGTGATAAGTACCATTTGATAGAAACATTTCTTTGTTACAAAACTAACAGTAGCATAGGACGTATTTGACCATAACACATGCACTTTGCAATGGTACTGAGAAATGGACTTTCTGTTTGTTGCCAATTGTTTGGAAAAGAAATAAAAAAAGAAAAATGCTCACCTTGGAATTCTTCAGTAGATGGAAACTGCATTTTTGGAAATCTCTGATTAATGGGCAAATCACATTTACACAACCAGAGTGCTGCAGTGGCTGGATACAAGCTCTCTGGGAAGGACAGGATGGGATGGTGAGGAGGGGCAGTTGCCCTGTATTGGAGGCAGAAGTAGGGTTGCATGGAGCTCTGCCGTGAGCCAGCTGAGAGCTTATGGGTCTGGGCTGGCTGGCAGACCTATGTGGGTGACATTGGTGTGGGTTTGCTACAGACTGCCTGATCAGGTATAAGAAGATCAGGCCTCCTTCAGATAACCGGAAGAAATCTCATGTTCAATAGCCCAGGTCCTTGCAGAAGCCATTAACAACCCTGGTATCTGTTGGAGGAGCAACACAGTAGGGCAAAAGCAATCCAGGAGGTTTCTGGAGTGCATTGATGACAACTTCCTGATACAGGTGACTGAGGACATGAAGACAGAAGATGCTCTGCAAGACCTGATTTTTACAAACAAAGAAGAACTGGTTGGGAATGTGAAGGTCAGGAGCAGCCCTGGCCACCATGACCATGGGGTGGTGCAGCTCAGGATCCTGAGAGAAGACAAATAGTGGGTTAACAACCCTGGATGTCAGGAGAGCAAACATTGGCCTGTTCAGGGACCTGCTTGGAAGAATCCCATGTGAGACCATCTTGAAGAAGAGAGGAGGAGTCCAGGAGAGCTGGCTGATTTTCAAGGATCACTTCTTCCAGACTCAAGAGTGGTCCATCCCCATGTGCAGGAAGTGAAACAAAGGTGGGAGGAGGCCTGCATGGATGAACAAGAAGCTCCTAAAAAACTCAAAGATAAAAAAGAAACATTCAAGAGGTGGAAGTAGGGTTAGGTGATATGGAAGGAATACAGAGACACCGCCCAAGCATATGCAGGGATCAGGTTAGTAAAGTCAAAGCCTGCCTGGAGTTGAATCTGGTGAGGGATGTGAAGGGCAACAAGAGAGGTTTCTACAGGTATATCAGCAGCAAAAGGAAGACTAGGGAAAATGTGGGCCCACTGCTGAATGGGGAAGGGGAACTGGTGACAGAAGACACAGAAAAGGCCAGTACTCAGTGCTCTTTTCTCATTGGTCTTCCCAGGTCCCTGAGATGCATGGAAACATCTAGAACAAGGAAAATTACCATTGTTGGAGGAAGACCAGGTTAGGGAACACTTAAACAACTTGGATGCGCACAAGTCCGTGGGACCTGATGGGATGCAACCACAAGTGCTGAGGGAGCTAGCCAAAGTCACTGCAAGGCCACTCTTGATAATCTTTGAAAGGTCGTGGCAATCAGAGGAAGTTCCTGAGGACTGGAAGAAAGAAAATGTCGCTCCTTTCTTCAAGAAGGAACTACAGGTTGGTCAGCCTCACCTCATTCCCTGGGGAAAGGATAGAACAAATTATCCTGGATACCATTTGCAAACACATGAAGTACAAGAGGTGATAAGGACTAGTCAGCATAGGCCTAGGAAAGGAAAATCATTCTTGACCAACCTGGTAGCCTTCTATGACAAAGTGACTAGTGTGGTGCATGAGGGGAGAGCAGTGGATGTTGTTTATCTTGAATTTAGCAAGATTTTTAACACTGCCATAACATCCTCACTGGCAAATTGATGAAGTACAGACTAGGTAAGAGGACAGTGAGTTGGATGGAAAATTGGCTGAACTGCTGGGCTGAAAGGACTGTGATCAGCAACACAAAGTCCATCTGGAGGCCACTCACCAGATGTGTACACTGGGGATTGATACTGGGGCCAACATGGTTTACCATCTTCATAAGTTACCTGGACAGTGGGACAGAGCGCACCCTCAGCAGGTTTGCAGATGATATAAAACTGGGAGGAGTGGCTGCTTCACCAAATGTTTGTGGCTGGAGAAATGGGCTGACAGGAACCTCAAGCAGTTAAAAAAAGGGACATGTCAAGTCCTGCCCCTGGAAAAGAACAACTCCAGGTACCAGTAGAAGCTGTGGGGTCAAGCAGCTGGAAAGCAGCTTTAATAAAAAGGACCTGAGGGTTGTTCACCAAGTTGAACGTGGGCCAGAAATGCACCCATGCAACAAAGAAGGCCAACAGCCTCCTGGACTGCACTAGGAGGAGTGTTGCCAGCAGGTCGAGGGAGGTGATCCTGCCCCTCTACTCAGCGCTGGTGAGTCCACACCTGGAGTGCTCTGTCCTGTTCTGGGCTGTCCAGTAAAAGAGAGATATAGAGCTACTGGAGAGAGTCCTGCACAGGGCCATGAAGATGGTTAAGGGACTGGAGCAACTGTTCTATGAGGAAAGTCTGAGAGAGCTGGGACTATTCAGCCAAGAGAAGAGAAGGCTCAGGGGGATCTCTTCAATGTGAATAAATACCTGATGGAGGTGAGTAAAGAGGATGGAGCCAGGCTCTTCTCAGTGGTCCCCAGTGACAGGACAAGAGGCAATGGGGCAAATGAAATACAGGAAATTCCACTTAAACATAAGAAATTTTTTTTTTTACTCTGGGGGTGGTTAGACACTGGCACAGGTTGCCCAGAGAGGTGGTGGAGTCTCCATCCTTGAAGATATTCAAAACCCAGTGGGACATGGCCTTGAGCAATCTGCTTTAGCTGACCCTGCTTTCAGCAGGGAGTTTGGACTAGATGATCTCTAGAGGTGCCTTCCAACCTCAGCCGTTCTGTGAAATCATTGCTTATATGATAAAACAAAAAGTGCTGTCTCTGTAGGAAGCCCCATGTTATAGTCATGGATACAACCATGCTTTTCTACTATTAATAAGTTCTGTTAGAAAGAATCCATGTATAAACCTGTGGGGTGTAGGTGCACGCAGGATCCTGACATCCAGAAAGACAGCAGGGACCTTTTGGCACCTGATTCTGGGGTAGATGGGAGATGCTTTGCTGCTCCTCACCAGCTGCAGTCCTTAGAGGCTGGGCTGTCCCATCCCTAGGTAAGGAGCACAGTGAGCATCATGACCTTGTTCCGTCCAGTATGCTGGAGAGGAGGAGCGAGCTGCTGGTGGGCAACAGCTGGCTGTGTTGGCACTGCGGCAGCTGGGGAGCCCTTCTCTCAAGGAGAACCCACAGCTGATTTTTCCAGCCTACTTTCTAGACCTTTTGTGCTGATCCCACAAAGCACAAAGGGAATAGAGCAGGGCTGGGAATATGTGTGAAAAAATATCTCCCCTGGCCTTTTAGGTACTGAACAGAAGGAATATGTAACAGCATGACTTTTGCACCAATTCCACAGAGATAAAACCGCTTCTGAAAGCAGTTTTTGGTTGTTCAGGAAAACTAATTTTCTTTCTAGGTTTGAATTAGACAAGGTCATTTTATTTTTTATTCAGCCTCCTATTATTGTTATGATTATTATCATCAATGAATTATTTTGAACGTCAAGCTTATGGAGCAAACTATACTTTTTTTAAATATCATCCTTTTAATAGTAAGTTTTGGCCTGCATTTTTTATAAATGAGGAACCACCACTTACTCTGTTTAGGATTAATGCATTCATGAGTCTTATTTTCAGTGGCTATGAGTGAAAGACAACATTTAAAAGCAAATCGAGGTAGTTGATATCTTCCCTAATGCATTTTTAATGTATGAGCCATGGTAAGGACCAGAAAAGCATTCTGTGCTCTGCAATACAATTTGACAAGAAAAGAATTTAAAACCAAAGAAAGATAAAAAGAAGCTAACAGAAGGTATGGAAGATGGAAAGATACAGCCATGCTATTAGTATCCAGTTAAACAATTTTATTGTGATTTCCACCATATGATGAATGAACATGATAACTGGTGGGGGGATGAGGATGTTGAGATATTAATAAGAATGTAATTCCATATGAAACTTTCCTGTGATTTATAGCTAATAATATTACTGAAATGAGGCTAATGAAGGCAATCAATCCTATATAATCTTTTTTTGTAAATCTGATTCTCAAAGCATTTCTGATAGAAAAAGGACAGATTTGTCTTCTCCTCCCAGCAATCCCTGCTGACATGGTAAGTCCCACTGAAATCAATTGACAAGCAGTCTGGGGAGTAAATAAAACTGTGGATGCACTTCTGTTCTGCCTTGCTTCTGTAGTTCCTCTCTCATGACAATGTCCTTAAACCCACATTTTCTTTGAGTAAGAAAACTGCTACAGTGCATCTGGAGCACAGTTACAGATCTTACTGGTGTACTAATAAACTCTAGCTGCTATGAAAGTTACCTTTGGTCTTGCTGACTTGGGCACTGATCACAAAGCCTTTTGCTGTGCTATACCAGTCTTCCCAGACCTTTGGGTGTTTATGCAATTAGCTGGTCTGCACTGCACCCCACACTGCTTGGTTTCACTGGTATTAGTGCTGGAGTAAACTAAAGTAAGGCAAGCTTCATTGTATTTACCCATTCTGTAGGAACACCGCAGGCTGCAGTGTATCTCCACTTCTTACTGTCATCTTTTCCCACTCCAGCCTGCTGCCTTCTAAGTAACGAAACTCTAGCTTTGGTGAGATTTGGCAGATCCCTGAAAACCTACAGACAGACACTTTTTCCCCCTCTTTGTGTTCCTTGCCTGTTTCATTACCCGTTTTCCTGGGAAGGGACAATGTGATTTAGAATATGCATCTTTATGGCATTTGGAAGAACACCTGTTTCTTCAGAGAAATGTCATGGGATACATTTAAAACCACAAACATTTAAGAAATACTGGAAGTACTTTTACTTTGATTTGCTTCAAATACAGAAGTCATAGTTCTCCTTACAAGGGAATGTCTACAATGAAATTGCCAATCTTGTGAATAATTTTGTGGATACTAATGTGTGACCACTGTTCTTGGTAGACTGTGAAGAGAAGCTCCCCCACATATTTATCTCCTCAAGCCTAACACCTTCTTCTCTAGGATTCTGGAAATAGGCATTCTAGCAGAGGTTGCTGTCTCCGTCACCATGCTCATTTAAGTCAATGGCAATAATATTTTGTATGTCAGTGAGGCAGGATAAGATCTTGTGTAAACAGCCAGTGCTCACATCTTTCCTCATCTCAAGAACCTTGCTGATATCTGATTTAACACCTTATATGTCGACCTCACCCAAATACATGAGTAGGCACAGATATGTGACAGCAAGGAGGTATGATGGTGAAGAAAAGGATATGAATATAAAGTTGGATTAGAGGTATGGCATTATAGGTAAGATCATGCCACCTATTTTTCTGTGCAAGGCTTTTTTCTGGATCTCAGTTCCAAGCAGCTGCTGAGGCAAGCGGCATGAAGCACAGGAGGTTATGGGCAAAAATGTATTTGAAATATCAGATGCTCGGAATAGGTGAAGTCTTAACAGTATGAGATATGACACAGACTGGAGAAACACCAGCAACACAGCAAACAAGGGAATGGCTACTGGTTTCAAAAGAAAAATAGTTGATTATATTTTGTCAGAAACCAAGAGATTTTAGTGAGAGTCCTGACTGGTTATTTGTGTTTGAGGTTACTTATGAAAACCACTTACCACAGAGCAGATTAGATCCTAGCACTGTTGTGCTGTCATCACTGTAAATTCATTAGTGTTTCACTGAACTGTTCTAATGCCATTAGACTGCCCCATGTCACATGTGTTGTGTCTATGAATGCTCTCTTTGTCTCCCTGCTTAGCATGGAAGGTGAAAGGCACTGGAATTGAACTGATTTTTCAAGCCAAGAATCTCTGCAATCACAAATAAAATAAGTCCCTTCAGCTTAACATTCATTGCCTCCTTTCTCATTTAGAAACAGATGTCAGCACAAGGAGAAAGCAGGTGCAAAGTGTCTATTTCAGCTGCTTTCAGAGAAAAGCAGGAAGCGAGTAAGTCTCAGGGAGGTGTGTTGTACGTATCTTTAGAAAGGCGCTTATAACTTCTAGATACGTTTCTGCTAATGAGGGTGTGAGACACCAGCTCTTTGGAAGTTAAGCATGCACTGTTGCACTCTCATCAACTCTGATGCATGCGGTTTGTACGGGAATATAATTTAAACATGAGGATATGAGGAATGATTTATTAAATTACCAGAGAAAGTACTTAAGAGAAAAAGCCTAATACTAGAAAAAATGTCTGCCTTAGTTGAATGCTATTAGAACTACAAAATTTCCTATAAACTGGAAACCCCAAATGGATGCTCTCCATACATTGCAGCAGATCTCCATACATTGCAGCAGTCTGAATCTGCATACAAATACCCTCAAGTAGTAGTTGTAAAATATTATCATTTATGACAAAGTGTCTTAACTCCTGAACCTAATGAAGGCCACAATCTTACTATTGCCAATCATATTATTGCTGTTAAAGTGAACAGCAATGTAATCTGAGAGCATGTTATGTTTGGGCGTGTGGTGAGAATTTGAATACTGCCATTTTCCTTCTAGGCAATCCAGCTCTCACACAAAACATTGTCATTTTTTCAATAAGGGCAAGATTAGCCCCAATATGATCCACAGTCTCTACGAGATGCCAGACCCAGGTGAGTAGAAAGGAATAGAGAGTGCCATAGCCTCTCTTCCCTCTCTTTCTGTCAGCAGAGCTGGTTTGACGTGGGTGGAAACACAGCTATTCTTTGTAAAGAGCTGGTACAATTTGCCCTCATTAGCAGAGCATGTCCACTTTTATTTGCCATTCTTGCAGTACCTCATTTTAAACATCATGCCACAGAGATTTTGTAGAGTCTCTGAGATTTTCACTATGAAAGGAGAAGTTTTTCTTGTAAACTCCTGCAGTTTCCTGGAGTTGATGCACTGCATTGTCTGGCATGGATTTAATTTTCCCTGTTACACTGAAAAAGCACTAGCCCTCCTGTCACAGAACAACTTACTTCAATGCCCTATGTTAGCAAAGAAGCTCTGTGATAAACAAGCTTTTAATTTTGTATTTCCACACTTTTAGTTTGTAATTTGCAACTTGACAAAGCTGTGTGTCAATGACTGTGCCAAAAGCTCAGCCACAGACATAAAAAGAAGTGTGAGGGTAGGGGAGAAAGAGCTCACAGGAAGCTCACAGAAGAATCGTACTTTTAGAAGCTTTGTGGACACTTTGATTTAGTGCCATCAGACGTTGCTGCAGGCCTTCTACTTATTGCTAATGTAGACAGTCTAGGAAAAGTCCCAAGAAACTATAAATGATGCCTTTCAACCTGAAAAGCATCTTCTGCCTCCCTGAATTCCAAGGAGGGATCTGCCAAAGCCAAAAACGCACGGGGACTCAAGACGAGCCTGTCCTTTCATATGATAAGATCTCTCTGGAACAACTTGTTGTTTGATCAAAGTATGTAGGTAGTCAAATCTCATGGAGTGTCAGATTTTAAGCAAAAAGCCCTGCCGGATCCTTCGATATGACACCAGCCCAAGCGTGTCAGGTAGAACTGCAGGAGATGGGCCATCTTCTGTGTGAAGGGAATACACAACGCTTGAATGTATGTTAATGTACCCAAGACAGAGCTTTTCAGTGCCAAAATGAGATTTTAAGTGCTAAGCAGGAATAATAATAGAATTTAGGAGAACTTGAGTTCACTATGAGGCATACTGACCCACAGCTGGGAGGCAAAAATAAGCTGTTTCAGAGAAAGTGCTTACACACAGTTGAGCCGTTTGGGAAGCAGCACAGGAACATAAATAGCAAAGGACCTTTTCTGCTTACCTGACAGTCGTCTTGGTCCCTGAAACCTTCACAATAATCCTTAAGTACTACACTGTCTCCTGGTGCTCTTCCTCTGCCCCTTTTCGAGATGAAGAGAGGCTGAGCTTATCTGTTTTGCTGATACAACAAAGCACACTATGCAACGAACTAACTCCCTTCCTGTGGAACAAACATTAGGAAGCAGCTGAAGAGATAGTTAAGACTCCCATGCTTCAGTGTAAACCAGAAAAATGCCTGTTTTGAGATTCTTAAGCAGGAGGGTGGAGACTGTGAAATACAAATTATTACAGGGAAAAAAAAAAAGGCTTATATCAAACTCTTCTTTTTAGTGAAGAAGTCTTCTCTGATGCCTTTCCCCCCTCCCCGCCCTTTTATGTAAAACTGCTGTATACGGATGTATTGCAGGACATTGATAAAATATTAGAGCCACTGGGTAACTTACTGCATGGAAATCTGGGGTGTTTGAGGCAAAGATTTCATATTCAGTGTGTGAAAGGATTTTTATTTTTAATGGCAGCTGTTTGAAGTTGTTCAGTGGCTTGGAAAGTTAGCAGTCCCTTTGCACTTCTGAACACGAACATTTCTGTGTCCGTGTAAGATCTCAGTTTTTTGAGGTTGGGGATACAAAGATAAATCCCTTTAGTGACTCTTTTTACAACACATCTAATCTAAGGCAGGTATTACTACAGTATTTCTGATGGTATCATCACCCTGGAAGACTACTAATTCAAGAAATCAGTGTTCAATGTTCCTACCCCAAACATTTAAATTAGAACAAAATCAGTTGCTTCTTATTGAAACAAGATTAATGAATGGTAAAATCTAAATCTGAATGGAATCATCTCCTGTTCCTGGGTTCCCGTTGAACTGTTTTGAATTGCAAAACTAAGGATGTGAGCTAAGAGTCTTTCTAGCAGCATTACAGTATTATCTCACACCATCCTCTATCATTTACTGCCTGGTCTCCCTTTAAATACTTGCTCGCTTATAATTATTATCTGCAGTTGACCAGTGGACTTTGAAACTGCAAACTGTTTTCCATATCTTTTGCTTCCTGCTGTATATACTTTGAAATCATATGGTTTGTTTTCTATTGCTAAGATCACAAGTGACATGAGTTGAGAGGAAAAAGGTAGAAAAATTTGAATGAAAATAGGAAGCTCTTTAATTGCTATAAAATGTGACAAAGTGTCACAACTGAAAAAAAAAAGAGATGCTGGACTTAGAATCTGGTGCTGATTCAGAGCCGAACAGAAAAATAATTAGAAATAAAAAGGGTAATAAGTGGGAAAAGGAGTATACAAATATTGATATGAAGTAGAAGTTGTGGACTATAAGAATATTGATGAACACTGTAGGGAAAAATCCATAGCTAGAGTTCACACAAGTAAGTAACCATTTTCTAACTACATTAGTAAGAAAAGAAATACAAAGTCAATTACTGGTTGAGACTGTGGGATTGTTAACGATGATAAAGAAATAAAATATTCATAAATATTTTGGGGGTTCCATGTTTGGAGAGAAGGAGTCTAATCTTCTTATATCATGTGTGGGTAAAGAATTTTGCAGTTTATTAATAGCTAAGTGGTATTATAGGATATCATAAAACTTAGAATTTTTAAACATGATTTAAATCTATGTACTCATACCCTAGAGTTCTACAAGAATTGGCTGAACAGATCTTCAATCTTTTCTGTAAATTTTTAACAATTTTTTTAACAAAACCCCAGGAAAATACTACAAGACTTAAAGAATTTTAACATTATGTAAATATTAAAGAAAAAAGAGAGACATGAGATAATCTATGTAATTACTGTTCGGCTAGCCTGACAACAGTTTCAGGAAAAATACAAAAAAATACTGATATGGGATTACAGTCATAAAAGCTTGATGGAGAGGAATATAATTAATGCTAGTGACAATAGTTTTACTGTAAGTATGTCTTGTCAAACAAACATATATAATGAGATTACAGATTTTTATGAGGCATATGACTTAATAGTGTACAAGATTCTCATTAAAAAAGAACACTAGGACTCATTCAAAAAAATGGCATTTTAGGTCAACAAAATGTAAAATGATAATGCAAGCTGTGTCCACATTCTGTAGACTGGCTCCTGGATACCCTGACTAAGAAAGAGGATTTAATGTTTATACTAAACAGGAGGAGAACAAGAGCTCCAATGTCTGATTCAACAGCAAAAAAAGACTAATGTGTATCATCAATGTGCAGATAAAAAAGAACTGAATGAGAACACAGAGGTGAAAACAAGAGCTACACAGAAGAATTCTGGTGTCTGTATTTTTAATGTGGAAAATGGGAATATGTGCAGAAAAAAGCTAAAACCAAGATATCCTGGTCTTAACCCTCTTGTAAGTGTTAATGAGCTCCTCTTGTTTAGACCACACATAGGTGACCAGACTAAAGTGGGTGAGTACATTGGAAAGAAAACACAAAGCCATAAAGGCTCTTCTGTCTAGGCAAACAAACATAATGTGAACCAGTGGCTGGAAGTTAAAGCCAGATAAATTCAAATTAGAATTGGGTACTCATTAGTTAACCCTGAAGGGGATTAACCACTGGAACAAACTGTCGAAGGAATGAATTCTTCATTTCTTGATGTCTTCAGGTCATGCATTTCTGGAAAATGTGCTGTGGCAAAACACAAGATATTATTTAATAATAGCCAAATAATTAACTTAATACATGATTAACTGCGTGAAATGTAATAGCTTGTGATATAGGAAGCCAGATCGCACTCTGAATGTATGATTTCATAGCTTTACTGGAACGGGGCATGTGAACACTTTGTCATCTATGGAAGTTTACACATTGATAAGCAAAACTTAGTAGAATGAATGAAGAACTGACTCTCCTTTCGCCATCATTTTACAGACCCAAATATGTTGTTATTCCCTTTCCACTTGATCCTGATCAGTGCTTCCCATTTCTCACGAGCTTCCCAGATGAAAAGCCAACACCTTTAAGCCAACACCTGCTTGTGCTCTTCTAGTGAAAAACTGCTCAGGCTCATTATTTAGCTCATTCTCTCCTTTTATTTTAAACAGAAGATATTATGTCTTTCCCTGATTCAGTGCTTCTTTTTCAAACATTTAATTTGCAAGTAGTGGATTTAACATCTATCAGTTCCACTGACAAATAGCCACTTCATTTCAACAGGTATTAGACGAAACTCATAATCCTTCAGGAATCTCATCTAATGTTAAAGATCTGAAATTATTACAGTTAGGTAAATAAATATTTATGATCTCCTTATTGCAGATTTTTCCTCTGAGCTTCCCATCTTCTTCCTTGAATTTGGGTCTGGGTGTATCTTTAGTTCTGCTTCCTTCCTAAAGAAATAAAGAACTATTTACATAGGAGTTTTGCCATGTCAGGGCTCTTGATTATAATTTGCATTCTGTGTTTCAGAGACATCCTATTTCATCCTTTATCTCTCTTTTCCTTTTAGCCTACTAGGGGAAAAAAAAATCTCACTTCCCTTCTACTTTTCTATTGTTTGCAGGATTTCACTTTACTTTTGTACTTATTTTACTTCATCAGCAATTCCTGTTGTCTTTGCTACTTTTTATAATTATTTACAGATTTTTTCCCATGGCTAGACCCTGTTAGGGAAAAGAAAAACTCCAGGAGAGTACACTAGATTATTCTCTAATTTTTTAGTGTGCCCTTAATAACAGTGTATTTTTTATTATTTCTTCACTTCCCTTTTGACTGTGGCATTTTTAGTCCTTAGAAAGGGCTTCCTATTCCTTGGGTTTTCTTTAAAGAATTTGAAACTATCCTGTCGTAGTTTTAGTGTCCTCTAGCTGTATGTGTGAATTCTCATGGGCAGCCATCATAGTCCTGTTTTACACATCTGAACACTGGGAGAATATGTGCCAATTATGCCCATTGGTTTAGAAATATTAGCCTGTTCCCATTTTCCCTTCATCTCTTGTGCATTCTTACAGATGCAGTTTTGCAGGTAAGAGTTTTATACCTGTACTGTAGAAAAAATTGTGTACACACTTTCAGATCAATGTGTTGATCTTTTAATTCCCCGCAAAAACATGTATATTGTAAAGTGAAACGTGTGAAGTGTGTGCAGGACCAGCCTGCTATCCTATTAGCTGGCAAAGCCAAGAAGCACAAATTTACACTTACAGACCATAAAACACAGAAGGCCACTGAAACCACCCTTTGGTGTGGATGTAAGGGGAAATTGGGATCCAGCTGACATATTTTGCAATGTTTGCAAGATGGCATTTGCCAATGTAAACCTGACTTGCAAATGTAAACCTGACTTGCAAACATACGGAGTCTTTCACTGTAAATGGTTTCTCTTTGCTATAAATGGTCCCTTTATTGAAAATGGTCTCTCTTTACCTTTTCATCTTGGACTATTTATGCTACCTGACCATCCTTTTCCTTTTTGTAACACATTGCTTCAGCTGCAGAAAAAAATGATAGGCAAATAATATTATTCCAGGAATACTGGAATATTACTTCTTGTAATGAACTAGTTCCTTTTAAAACGTGCAGAGAGATTTTCAATTTTGTTATATATAAGGTTGTGCTTTAATCGTCAAATGAAGAAACTTTCTGCTTACACTTCTAAATTTGGAAAAGAATCAAATTTATCTGAGAGAGTAACCTGGCAAGAAATAAAGATAGAAACAAGACCACATGAGAGATGATTGCTGGCCAACCTCAAAGCAGGAAGCAAAATAGGAAGCCCTATTCACTGAAAAAGCTAGATGCTCCTGATCCCTTCAGTTGCCTATGTTGCTGTATGGACATTGCCTTCTCTTTCAGGACACCTTGGCAAGAACTGAGATCTTGCTTAGAGAAGCATAAATGGATTCTAAATTGCCCCAAATGGAATACTCTAATATCCCACAGACCATTTCTCTCCTTATCATAATATAAAGTCAAGTCCTGCATGCCCACAACTACTCCATGCTGGCAGCAAGGTAATAAAGAAGAAAGTGAATAATAAAGGAAATCTGATCATCTCACAGTCTGAATTTCTCATCCCTCAAATCAGAGAAATAACTGTCACTTCTGTGGCCTGCAAAGAATCTGCAGGTAGAAATGTATAGTTTAAAACAACTTGTATGTAATTCTGCTTTTCTTTTTCCCACAGATTTCTTAGTAACCTGTACAATTTTCTGCACTGGAGTCTCCCTTTTGGAGTGGTGAAAGCAGTAAGTACAGTTGCTGAGATGTAACCTCCTAGAAAAAAGTTGCTAGTCATTAATGAAAATGTATGCATACAAATTTCACAGTGTTTGGATGCAGAATTTTGGTTCAGGCCTGGTTTTCCTAGTATATACATTTTAAGGTGCTTAGGGAAGGTATATTGTCTTTTGAAAAAAATCAGTAACTGTATAACAAATAAGTATATCTAGATATAGGAAATGCAAGAATAGTTGTTTGCAATCTCACCAGGATTAAGTATTACACCAAACATGTTTCAAAATGCCATTTCTCATTTGACAAAAGGGAATGTCAGAGACTCCGCTGCTTCTGAACTACTGTCCTCTGAGTTCAAAGAGGAACTGTTGAGCCCTGGATCTGTGCCTGAGCTTTTTTTTCCTGGTATCATCAAAAGGTGTGATCATCAATCCCAGTTAAACAAGAAGTCAGCATGTTCCACAGAATCAAAGGCTGAAATGGGCTTCAGGAAAGGAGTGCCCTGCTTCTGCTGGTGAGGTGCCATGTCACTTATGAAGGTCACATTGGCTGGGCTTCTCCTACTTTTCACCCATCAATTTGACACCAGCTTAAGGACCATAACTATGCCTCCCTACATATTTTTCAGTATGCTGAGCCAATGTAGCAAACACCACAAGCAATGCACTTTTACAGAATAAAGAGTGTATTTTTGTGCATTATAGTTATATATTAAACAACTTTTCATAGTAAAGGCAACTATTGGGAGCTTCTACACAAACTTAAACTTTAGATGTCTAGTAACAATAAAGTTTCTGAAGACTGATATAAGGTCAGTTTAAGAGAGAGATGGAACACAGATGGCTGGCATAAACCATGTGATCCCTACGAAGAGCACACTTAATTAGAGAGGAAAGAACTGTGAAGTGGAAGTGGATGCCTTGGGACAGCTATATCAGGTAACACAATGCTACAACAGTGAGTGTTTCTCAATGACTGCACAGTACATCAATATGTGGCAAAGGGCAGTGCATAGGGCACCATCAGCATACTATACATAGGAACAAAATTGGACTGACAGAGCACAACACTTCTAAGAGTGCCTACATCATTAAAGGAGACCAAATCCCACTGATCTTGAACAAGGCTTACATCATGCCACTATCTCCATATGATTGTCTCAATCCTTTTACTTGAAGCTGATACCAAATGAATGAGTTGGTTTGTGCAGAGATTGGTCAGGTCAGTATCCACATTTGTGGTTGGAGTTAAATGTGAGGGCTTTGTCCCATGCTCCATTTTCTTGTGGAGACATACCCTTGAACTCCTTTGTTACTTACACACTTCACCATTAAAGAAGTTGTAGGAATCTTCAGTGGAATCTAATCTGCTGATTAGATCATGCTATGCTTGTCAGATACTATGGAAGAAATAGGATATTTGCACAGAAAACAACTCAGCAGACATATGGGAATAAAGAAATGCCAACTATTCAGTAAGGCTTTACCTGCTATGCCTAATTTTGCAGAGAGATATGGAGAGAATGGAAAGGTTAAAAGGAAGGGCAACAAATATAAGTAGCTTAGTTCTTAAGTTCAGTTATGAATGGAAGCCATGAAAACTATGGAAAGCCATGAAAAGTATTTATTGCAAAACAGGAACTCGCACATCTGATAATGTTGCCCCTCATAAGTGTGAAATTCTAGAACAGACATCCCACAGGAAAGCTACTGCAGGAAAGGACTTAATAGAGGGCATGAATGGAGTACTGTTCTTCAAGGAGCAAGGGAATGAACACAGCCTCCCAGGACTGTTTTTTTTTTAAATGTGAGACTCTCTTTAAAGAGGAAAATGAATTTCCAGTCAGATGGACCAGAATCGGTGATGATTTAGGGAAACATTTGTTTTTTCCCCATGTTGTTGAGCAATGATTCAAAGGGACTGACTTTAATAGAAACAACTAGTGTGTGCTTAAGAAGTGATCAGGGGATAAAACTTAACCAATAAAGCCAATTTGGTATGGGAGACAGGTATGCATATAAAACATGTTATCTCATGTCACTAAATTAATGTTAAAAAATCTGAGTTTTCTGTTTTTACTGATGTCAGGTACGCATATATGAGGAAAAATGTCTGTTTGATTTTTTGCCTCAATAAGCTGCACCACGATTGTAGTTTGTTTCTGCAGTATCTATTCCTTTCAACCATCAATAGTGAAGATAGTAACTAATAATCCTGCTGAAGGAAACTTTTGTTTCTGTTCTGATGAAAAAAACCCAGCCCAGTACATTCTACTTGTGTCCTATTTTCTTTTCACCTTGCATGCAGCCCATGAACCAGCACTCTCTTGTTTCATTAATGAAGTTCCAGCTCAGTCTTTCTTCCATCTCACTTTCACACTGATGATAATTTCTGCTCCCATGTCAGCCCTGCACAGCAATCACAGGTACTACAGCTGAGTGGGGGAACACTGAAGCACAATGAGGCCCACACCTAGATCAAACCTTGTGGATCAACAGCACAGGATCAGAATGTTAACCTCTTGGCTGTTAGCCTCCCAGAATGCAGGGAGGTCTGGTCACTATCTTTAAGTGGCCAAGGATGGTAAGCAAAAGGCACTTCAACTTACCATCATAGCAACTCTATGTGACTGCCTCTGTTACCTTTCCTCACTGCTGTCAGGGATTGCAGACTGTCATGTTACCTTTCCTCACTGCTGTCAGGGATTGCAGACTGTCACTGCTGGGTTCCCATTCCCCTTGCTGCCACTGATGCAAGTGTTTGGGCCACTGCCTAGGGGAGATCTCTGTTACAGAGGTCTCTTCTGTCCTTTTTTCCCTTGACAGAATGAACATTCTCTAGGTCCATACATGGCTGCTGGCAAAGGAGAACGAAGAGTCCTTTCATATTCTTAACTGAGGCATCCTTATGTTGGGGAGAGACTTTCCTCAAACCCTACATCCTGTATATTCTGCAGGACGAGTTGAAGCCACACTCCTGGATGTGGCCTAAATGAAGGGGTCACTGTAAAGAGTATGGAGGCCTCAACTCTCCTTCAGAACAGAAGGAACAGAGCTGGGCTCCCTTGCTTATTCAGCAACTCCCTTTTCCTCACTGAGGGCCTCCATTCCTCCGTAGCAGGGGCACAGTGCTGTGTGGTGAGGAGGAACCACAGAATCACAGATATAGCTGAGCTTGGAAGGGACTTCTGGAGATCACCTTGTCCAAATCCCCTGCTCAAGCAGGGCCACCCAGAGCAAGTTCCCCAGAACTGCATTCAGATGAGTATCTGGGGATGGAGACTCCACAACCTCCCTGGGCAACCTGTGCCAGGGCTTAGTCACTCTTACAGTAAAAAGTGTTTCCCGATGTTCAGAGGGAACCTCCCATGTTTCAGTTTGTGCCCATTGCCTCTGGTCCTGTCACTGGGCATCACAGAAAAGAGCCTGGCTCTGTCCTCTTCGCATCTTCTCTTCAGGTATTTGTACACATCAGTGAGATCCCCCTCGAGTCTGCTCTTCTCCAGGCTGAATAGTCCCAGCTCTCTCAGCCTTTCCTCATAGGAGAGATGCTCCAGTCCCTTCATCGCCTTTGTGACCCTTTGCTGGACTCTCTCCAGCATGTCCATGTCTCTCGTACTGGGGAGCCCAGACCTGGACCCAGGATCCCAGCTGCGGCCTCACCAGCGCTGAGCAGAGGGGAAGGATCGCCTCCCTCGACCTGCTGGCATTTCTTTGCCTAATGCCGCCCAAGGTATCGTTCACCTTCTTTGCGTCAAGGGCACATTGCTGGCTCATGTCCAACCTGGTGCCCACCAGGACCCACAGGTCCTTTTCCGCCAAGCTGCTTTCCAGCCTGGGGGCCCCCCAGCCTGTACCAGTTCCCCGGGTTGTTCCTCCCCAGGGGCAGGGCTTTGCCCTTCCCCTTGTTGAAGTTGCTCTCCCCGGGAGTCCCTGGGCACACGGACTGCCTGTGCGCAGCTCGTGGGGCAGCGGGAGCTGCGGGGACACCCACCCACTCACCCACCCAGGCGAGGGGAGCAGCCTGCAGGGAAAGGCGAGGAAGACGTGGGGAGACCAAGGGAGCAGCGGCCCACGGGGGACGCCAGCCTGCGCTCCGGCTCCCGCGGCTGCCACCTTACCCCTCGCCCGCCGCGCCGCGCCGCTGGTACAGCGACCGGCTCCCGGGCCCCCCCGGCGGCCGCACCGCGCCCCCTGCCCCTGCCCCTGCCCCGCCACACGACGACACCCGCCGGCGGGGGCGGGAGGGCGGAGGGAGGGCCGAGGCACGGTGCGGAGCGCCGCCAGCCCGCCTCGCCCCCTCACACACACAGACACACACACACACACGCCTCCCCCCGCCACATACACCCCCCCACACACACCCCGCCCGGCCGACGGCAGCCGGGCCCGCTCGCAGGGCGCCCGCCCATGGCTGACAGGAGCCTGATCGAGGGCGCCGAGCCCTTCCCGCGCCGGGAGGAGGCTCCGGAGTGGGGCTACGAGGAAGGTGAGGCGCGGGCGGCGGCTCCGGCGGGGAGAAACTTTCGCCGCGGCCAGGGGAGGGGGAGGAGGTGGCGGTGGTGGGGGCACTTCAGTGGCGGAGCGGAGGGAAAATCGCCCCCCCCGGCCGCCCCGAGCCGCGGGGAGCGGGGAAGCGCCGGCCCGCGGCGGCCGGAGAGCGGCGCGGGGCGGCGGCGGCTGCGGAGCCCCCGGCAGCGGTCGCCGGGGCCGGCGGGCCGAGGTGCCGCGGAGCGGCCCCCCCGCGCCGCGCCTTCCCGCGCCGGTGGGCAGCAGCGAGGCGGTCGGTGAGGGCGGAGAGGGTCTGGCTGTCCCGGGAAGCCGCCGCGCAGCGCAGGGTGCCGGGTCTCCCCGTAACGGCTTTCCCTTGTGTCTCAGGAGTGGAGTGGGGACTGATTTTTCCTGATGCTAACGGGGAGTACCAGTCGCCTATTAACTTGAACTCGAGAGAAGCTAAATATGACCCCTCGCTCCTGGAGGTGCGTTTGTCGCCAAACTACGTAGTGTGTCGTGACTGCGAAGTGATCAACGACGGGCATTCAATTCAGATTGCCCTGAAGTCAAAATCAGGTATGCTGAAACACGGCCTTTGCTTTCCCCGCTAAAGCTTGCGTTGCCTTAAGACTAGCTGTACGTGGAGCCCCGAGCATAGGAGCAGCAGCTGTTCCCAGCAGCGAGCGGTTGTGCTCATTCGGCATGCCCTGCGGCCGGTAAGAGTGTTCTTGCTGTTGACTTCAGTAGGAGAAGGAGTAAGCTGAGCAATGGGAACTGCAAGTTTCAACGCCAAACTGGATGGTCAGTCAGATTGCTTCAGAGCATGTCCAGAATTTCCTCCTGTGGTGGTGTCATCTAATGCACTGGCATTAACAGCTGTCTGCATTCAGAAGCAGTCCAGACTATCACTAAGACAGCGTGATGCCAAACTATTTTGTACAGCTGGCAAAATTTGTCCTTGGTCTGAAGACCATGTAAGTTAAAAGAGCTTTTTCCATTAATTTGAGTGGGTTCTGAGTACTAACTACAGAATTTGGCAGCTTAAGATAGATACTCCAGTTATACATGCTTACAATATTGATGAGCAGGTAGCGAAGCGGTCCTCATTTCTTAAAGTTTTTTTTTTTGGTGTCATTCATCAAATAAGAATTAGAAGCAAATAATAAAAGAAACAATTCCAGCTTAAGTGAAGTTGCAGTATCTCATTCAGATGTTTCATCTGGGTAAACTATTCTGTCTGAAGGAGACAACTGTCAAGAAAGTAGGGAGAAAAAAAGTCCATTGTGCTTTCCAGCATGGTGGTAGTTCTTACCATGTGTTTGGAAGAGTATCCAAGTTATTCTAACCAATCTTAGCTAGTAACAACCTTTGGGGGGCATTCAAACAGCCGAACATTGTCAAACCATGAGACATTCCAATTTTTCTTTCCTTCTGAGATCCCAGTAGTCCTGGGAGCTACAGCTGTGCTGAGAGTGAGGGAGTCAGTTCAGTTTTACACTGAATTTTTTAAAAAGGAAGGGTTTGTTATTTTAGTAATGATGCTTTCCTTTATAATTTCCTTTCCATGATAAATTCTATGTATTATTGCAACACAGAACATTTCTTTCTACACAATTTTGCAGATTTGCAATAGAATAGAAATTTTGTACTTCCAGTCAGTTTTACTGCCTGCATCAGAAGCAGAGCTTTTTCCCCAAGGAGTAAAGGTCTTTCTGCAGGATCAGGAAGGTTCTTGAATTCTCCTGTGGAGGAAGTGAGAGCATCTGCAAATGATGTCATCGCTTGCATGCCAAAATGCAACTCCTTCAACTCTACCTTTCCCAGGGGCAGTTTGTAACTTAGTAGCAATAATTAATAAGATGGGACCAACACACCTAAATGCATGTATGTGCAAAACCATTGGAGACTTAAGAGAAGGAAAGACTACTTTTTAAACTTGAATGCAGTGTGATGCCAGACTGATGAGTCTTGAAATATAAGAAAATGTGAAGTAGAATAAAAGTTTATGACTGAGGTATGGAATTATGATTTAGGAAATCTTGTTTTAGTTTCAGCTTTTCCTTAGTTTTCATGTTACATAATTTCCCATTCTCTATTTGTAAACTGGGGATAATTTTTCCATTTTTGGGAGGGGGAAGACAGCATTTGTTATCCCTACCAAGAAGAGAAAAGAGTTAATAAGCTGTGTTTGACCTAGTATTCTGGCCAGTTTTCAGGGACTGCAGAAACTCCTGCAGCTTCTTTTCCTCACAGGGGATCTCTGATGACAAATCCATTTAGCCAGATTATTTTAATGGGAACTGTTGAGCACTAAGTGCTTTTGAAACTCTGTCCAGTTAATGTGCAAGAGATCCTCATCTACTGTAATGTTAACAGTCAAAGAAAAACTTCTTTGTGGAAAAAAGTAAACTGATTAAGATACATATTAAAAATCAATTTGTCATTCCTGGTGATTGATTTTATCCTTTAATTCAGGACACGCAGTCCATCTGGAATTCCCAAATCCTTCTCATTATTTAATTGCAAACATTTTCACAGGCTGCTTCCAGTTTGATCATCGTACATGTGTTACGCATTAGGTGGAAGAAGCATGACCAACTGTGTAATGGAATTGTATATTGAAAAATGCTTTAGAGGATATCCTACTAACAGAGGCTTCTTTTAAGCCAGCAGTGGATTGCACAGTGGATGATGGTTTTAGGATCATTTTCTAATGAGGATCAAAAATTGCTGAAAGGCAAAGTGAAGTTAAACATGTTTCATGCATTGACAAGGATCAAGGTTTGATGAAAGGCAAAGGAAAGATAAACATGCTTCATGCATTGAAATGCTTTTATCATGGGATCAGTGTTATAACTTAAGCCTCAGAAATAAACTCTTTGAAGCTCCTGGAGGTGCAGAACTACACCATATAGAGAACATTTGTTCTAGTTACACTTTCTCTAGAGGCAATATTTTAAAACAGAGAAAAAGCTCAATTTTCCTAAGAAATAGCACTAATTGAGTATCATGTTTCTTTTTATTTGTCCACATTTCCCTAAATACTTCAATTGGTTGTTTCCCCCAATGTTCACCAGATCTGTAGATTTTCCCTATAGGATGTAGGTTTAGATAGAATATAGATAAAGCAAGTTTAAGAAGCAAATCTGAATCTGTAACTACATTTAGGATATTTCATTTTAGAAACCCTACTAGCTGTTAGATTAGTTATGAAGAATTATTAAAGGAGGATTAATTGGAATATTTTACTTTTTTCTCTAATGTAATTGCTTATGAAAACCGTAACTGATAGTTTTCTTTCAGGTTTTTTATAGTTCTGTTCTTTTGTTTTTGTGTTTGTACAGTTGCAATATGATTCAATTGCTAAATTATGTTTTAGTATTACACTATGTCTTGTGCTCCAAACTAAGGCTATTTAGTTTGTGTGTCAAAATAACTTTATATTATGGAACTTTAATTCCCTAAAGCTGTAGGTTATGCAATTAAATAATCCTTATGAATTATCAGAGATTGTGAAAGATCAATTCAAAGTCATTTAAACGCAAGCTAGAATTTAGTGGATTCTGGGGAAGACCGTGAATGCCCTTAAGTAAAATCCAGCCCTGCCTAGAAGCCAGTATTCAATGTTTTCAGTGGGAAGTTACCTACAGCTTGTGGAGTAATATTTGATCTGAAGCAGATTCAGAAATCCCTGGGCAAAATGTTTCCATTGATTAATTCCAAAGTAGACTGGGCCTCACAAGTACAATTGCTTGCTTTTACTACTTATGGTGGAAGTCTCTATTAATGCAAAAGTATCAAGCTACTATATAAATTTTTTCTGTGTGTGTTGCAACTGAGGACAGATGCTTTTAAGAAATTCCAGATGTTTAAAAAACTGAAGTAAAAAAAGCCATGGCTGCCTAGAAGGTGTTTTTAAGTAAATGAGGTATGTCGTTGCTCCTGTGTGTACGTTTGATTATATTTTGGATATGGAGGCATTCTGTATCTCAGAAGCCTGACAGGTGGTATACGACTGAACACCTTTACCTAGCAAAATATTGACAATCAAAAGTTTTCTATCCGTTTCTGTGACTCATAACAAATATAAGTGACAGAGATGAAGCATTCGGACAAGTTGGAGGTAGTTACCAGTTGAATTCAGAACCCCTGCCATCTGTTTTGAGCACACAGCTACTGTCTTGATAAGAGCAATAAACATATTCCCTCTTCTGACTGATAAAGGTACAATGTTTTTATTTCGTGCTATGACCAGCTGTTCTGCCTCATAAAACAAAGAGTGCAGCATGACAGCAATTTCACTGTTGTTCATAACTGCCTGAATTCGCGTTCTGTACCTGCCTGGTACTTCAAAAGTGAAGATGTCAAGTCTGTCAACTTTACTCTTCTCCTCTCTAGCACCGCTGATAATAAAGAAGCTTGCAACAATATCCCCATTGTATTTGGAGAATATATTCAGTGGCTTGTCTGCTTTGAAAGCCAAGTTCCTTACCATTTGTCTTCTTTCCCAGTGCTAATAGGGGGGCCATTACCTCGAGGACATGAGTTTGAACTACATGATGTTCGATTTCACTGGGGGAGAGAAAACCAGCGTGGTTCTGAACACACAGTTAATTTTAAGGCCTTTCCCATGGAGGTAAGAGTGACACTGCATTGCACAACACCTGCTAAATGCAAAAGATTTTATTTCATAGCCTGAGTTCTTCGTAGTTCAAAAGAGTTTCTTTTAACTCAGCATTTTATTGCCTTGTATTTCAACCACAAAGCTGTCTTGGTGAGCTGTGCTTTAGTGCAGGTAGATTAGGATATGCATCTGGAATAGAATGCCTCCAGCACTCATCACATTGTATGATTAATTGGTCATAAAGTTAACTTGCAGAATTATTAACTTCTGTCTTAATAATATTAGTGTTCTAACAAGATCTGCTGTTTCAACACTTCCTATGTCACCTTGACTAATAGCTATAGATGGGGAGAACTAGCCACTGGAAATATTTCCATGGTGAATAATAACAACTTAGGTAAATTTGGAGTAAGTGTAGAGCAATTTGTTAATGAAATAGCTTTACATACCTGAAAATTGAAGATTATGTGATATTCGTGGCTATGTTCTGTAATATCTCAATGAATTACAAAATCTTGAAACACAAGCAAAGTGATAATGCAGTCTGAAAAAGTTCAGCTGTTCACGGGGCGTCAGTTTGGGCTCCTAGGCAACCCACACTGCTGGGACCTATTTCTCCTGCTCTCCAGCAGCCATTCATAATATTGCTTCACTTCCCACTGTCGCATTGCTTACACTTGTCAAGGAGTGGCTTGGAGTATCCCTTAGACCCTGGGCTGCAAGACTAGTTTTAACAGATACCAACCCTGATGTTTGGTGACTTCAGCTTTGCATCTGTTATTTAATTTGTTGTGCAGTATTGGTTTTAAAGAAACTCAAGATTTTTTCAGAGTTCTTTGAATTATTTTTGCCTTATTTATCTATCATAGTCCCTCATGAGCCTGAAATTGTTTCCTTTTTCTCTGTGTTGTTCAGTGCTAGGAAATTCGTTATTGTAGCACTGTATTCATGAGCGCTAGGCCACTAGAAAATAGTAGCTAGGAATAGAACTGCTTTATGGAAAAGGATGTAAAAAGTATTAGAGCAGCTATTGCAGAGCTAAGTGTAAAAAGCTTGTGGACTTACACCATCAATCTAATTCTTAGGGTTGTTCAGGTACTTTCTTTAAGAGTTGTTGTCTCTGCTGTTTGCTATTTTGCACTGGTCCATCAAAACAGGGGCTTTGCAGGTTGAGTTGAGGCAGATCATAGAATCATAGAATCATTTAGATTGGAAAAGACCTTTGGGATCATCGAGTCCAACCGTAAACCTAACACTGCCAAGTCCACCACTGAACCATGTCCCTAAGTGGCACATCTACATGTAGATCTTCTTTGCAACTTGATTTCAGGCAGATCCTAGCAATGCAGGAGAACTACTTGAGTGGGGAAGACTCATCAACCAAAGGGAAAGCACAGGAATCACCTCTGCATCCTGATTATCTGGCATAGTGTATACAACATGATTTATATGGGCAGTAAGACCTTCAGGATACTGCAGTGTTCCCCTGAGGCAGGAAGTAGTTCATTATGAAACAGCTCTGCTTAGTGCTTTTCCTCAAGGCTGATCCAGCATGTGGTGATCAAGAAATATTGATGTGAACTATGTTGAGAACTGTACTTGGGAGTCTGTCAGGGTCTCCTGTCTCCTTGTTTATTAAGGATCACTTTGCAAACAGTCTTGGTGGTATGTGGGAACAGTCTACTGATAATCTGCAGAAACCCCAGAATTCTCTACTCCAAATCGGTCCAGAGAAAAATATACTTGACCCAGAGATGCAAAACAACAAACTTAATCAGCCATGAAGGGATTTCATTCTTCACCTACTTTAAAAGTAGCACGGCAGCTGCACAAACAGAATTCTGGCACAGTTGAAGAACATCACCGGGAGATGAGCAAGCCGGTGTTATCCCGTCTCTTGCATCTAAGCAGCTTTCAGCTAGACTCTGATCTCCAAGAAATAATTACTGATGCAAAAATTCTGTAGCAGGAAAAGAATTGACTCATAATACACTTTAAATACAGTGTGAATGCTTAATTTTGCAAACAGATCCGTATGCAGATTAATTCTTCTGGCAGAAAATGACAGCATAGCTTGTTGTATCCAAGGTCAGCTGTACACAGGTGTATTGGTTGAGCCAGTTCATCATCTTCTGCCTCATGTTGCAAGAATGTGGAGGGCAGTTTGTTCGACAGATGAGCTGCATTTCCTTCTGCTATAGGCACAAAGAGCTGCTATATTAAATCCATCTCAAATTGTCCAAATCAAGTATTATACTTGAGCAATAATAAAACAGGTGCTTGTGACCACTATAAATGTTTAGGAAGTAGTACACCTGAGACTCCAGAATGGAAGATGTTCTGTTTCCATTCCAGGGATTGCCCCATCTAATTTTTTTTGAGGAGAGCAATCATTTTGATCAAGGGACCAGGAAATCTTATTTTCTTAACTTTTAACATTAGCATTGGTTTATACAGTTGTTGGAAGTCACCATATTCTGAACGCATATTGGGCTTGATTTTCGCTGGGTTTGTTAGTTACTGAACACAAACAGGAATGGGTGCTTATTTTGGCTATATACAAGCAGTCCGGTGTAGTTTATACTTTTGTCCTGTACTACATACAAAATAAGCTGGCAGTTGTTTGTGCACAAATGCATGCCTACAAATATGTTGACCACCAAGTGCATAAGTTTGGATATTCTGCCAATGGAGCAAATCTAGTAGGACATTTTCCTAAGAAACTAGAAATGGTTTACAAAGGAAATAAGGATTTTAAATTCTCCTCTCTTTGTGGGAGGGAGACAAGTGAAGGGGATAAGCAGTAGTATGAGAACATAAATGCTTGGTTTAAGTAGGTACATTAACAATACAACAAACTAGGCCCAGATTAATATACTCGACTATTACACTATTAGAAAACCTGAGCAGTTCTACAGAAACCAGCTTTGAGTTTGAAGAGATCTATCTGAGATGACTAACACTATTTATTGACTGGAGCAGCAGTCTGTTTTTTAGGACTGAAGACTGTAAGGCTTTATTTTATTACATTGGACCAAATAGTTGTGGAACAGCTTCAGATTATCAGTGTAATGATCTTTGTAAAGGATGACTTTAAAAAAGACTGTTACTTTTCAAAGTTTGGAAGAACACTCTTCAGTTACTTTCTTAGTCTCTTCACCTTTGATACCATAACTGCTTTTATAGAAATTAGGCAATATCCCGTATTAGCTGGGTAATAATCCTTTGTCTCTTAGTGCAAAAATCTATTATTTCTTACTAGACAGCTGGGGCCTTTGCATGTGGTTAGGATATATAGGTTCATCGTGAAATGGGTTAGACTACTAAGCTTATGTAACCTCAGGAACAGCTTCTTGAAATAATTCATACTGTCGAAAAACATTGTTCATGTGGCTTGGAGGCTGAGTTTGTTGTTATTTTTATTATTATATGAAGTTCAGCAAAGATGTGTTTTCTACCTTCCTTGACTGAAGAAACCAGAATATTGACAGTAATAGACCAGTGCTATCATTTTCACTGAAACATCTGTGTTTGCAATCCGTCAGGAAAGCAGGACAAAACAATAAATAGTTGTCAAAGGTAAATAATGGAACACGTCTTTATTTAAACAAGGGAAAAGCAGAGCGCTGTAGATATCGGTACAACACTCCTCTCTCTGCTCCATGAAAACAAGAGCATGAAAGCCATTCTTGCCTTTTGGCCAGAAATTCAAAGGAGACATTTGTGCAACTTTCTCCAGAAATCTTTCTCACCAAGTACTTCTACTGCACGTAAACAGTGTTACTTTGCCTTTCGGCCCAAGTTACTTTGGCCACTGCTTGTGCTAAATATTTAGTAATGGTCTTAACTTGAGAAGACTGTTTCTTGCCAGCAAATGGAACAAGGTACCAAAGATAGATTGTGCTTTACAGTGCACTTTTCCACAGAGCAGTAAAATCCACACTTACACATGTGATTTACCTGAACCTGATTTAGGTGTAAGAAAGAGAGGACTGATTTGATTGATACCTTTATTCCTCTCCTTCATGCCAAGAGTATGGATTGGAGAAGGAGGAAGAACAAATGAAGATCTAATGAAACTCTGACTGTCTCCCTTACCTTTGGTGTGTAACAGGGAGCTGGAGGGGGACAGAAATAGCAAATTGCTGCTATTTTTTTTGTTGTTAACAAAGTTAAAATAGTGGCAGCTAAAAATGGAGTCCCACTGTACCTAATCTCTGTATAAATACTGCATACTATAGTACCAGGCTGAATCAACTTACAGTTAAAAAAGACAGGAAAGACAGCAGGAGAAAGTGAACCATATGACAGCATCAGTGCTGTTTTATGGAGAAAAAAAATGTTTTCACTGCTTCTGAAGTGAAGGGAAACAGGGAAAATTATGCCTTAAAGGTGTCTCTTCCTTGTAGTTACCCAAGTGGTGGTGTGACCAAAGGCACAATCTGAGCATAAGGGAACAGTTATTTCCAGGCCACTGCTCTGAAATAAAACTGTATCTGAGAAAATAAAAAGGTTCCTTTCACCACTTGTAATATAACCGGGAGGATAATTCTCTGTAATCCATCCTCTTTAAAATGTAGGATTATATTAGCTGTGAACCATGTGAAAGCTCTCAGTGGAAGAGGATTGGCAGAAAATCATTTAAAAAATGTTTCCAAGATGTGCAGGAAGATTAAAAACTGTATTATTGTCTGTCCTACAGTTTTTGAGTAGAACAGAAGAAAATCCAGTTGCCTGAAGGATGAGAATCAGTTCTGTACAGGAAAAAAAGATATTCCTTTCTGTCGTGTAATGAAGAGCAGACTAATTTATTCTGTAGACTCTTTCAGAGTTACTAAAATACCTGCTGCAATGAAGTTAAATATAATGCAAAAAACATATCCTACGCTTGATCTGATTTAAACCATTAAGTTTTCCTTTGTTAATGTGCAATGGTGCCTGCCTAAGGATCTCGTCAAACAGAGTGAACAGCTTTAGGGCTTCAGGTTAGGCTGTTAACATTGCATTTGTCTACTCAAGTCTTTACAGTCTTCAGTGTGGGGATTTCTCTGTGCCCGGCTCTGAAATCAGATACCTGCACACTGTGCATCCCCTTTCTGGCATTTCTTGAGGGGAGGTATCATGCTTTCAACACAGAAATTTGTTCTTTGCCAACTTTTAATATTATTTGCCAATGTTACTTAATCTTGCCATCTGTTTTAATCAGTTTCTTGTTAGCTTGTTAGCAAAATATTTGGATTAAAAAAATAAAACAGAGTATTTCTAATTGTAATAGAAGGCCTGAGGGATAGTGTGCATGCAAGCATGTCTCTCCCTTTTTATGCAGAGACTTACAAACTGCAATGGGACTGGGTAGGTGTGAATGGCAAGCAGGATTTAATCCATAATGACAGTAGTTTCTAATATGTGAGCTCAGTTCTGATATCTGTGGATTTTTGCCAGTAGCTTTAATGGGACTATGATCCCAGTCATAAACCCTAAAAGAAAAGGTTTCAAACCAAGGAGTAAATCCTGTTGCCTTTAGCTGATTGCATTAATTACCTGCTTGTGAAAAAGAAAATAATTCATTCCGCTCACTTTGGCAGTACAAGACCTATGAATGAAGAATATCTTGTTTAGGCAGTCGTGAATTTAACAGGAGGCAAGAAGAACCGATTCCAGAAGGGTTACGTAGCTTCGTGCTGCAATCTGGAACTCTGCTCAGAAATTATCCAAGTTTTCTGGTGGAGAATTAACTTGTTACTCAAAGGCTTGGACGATTTTCTAAATTTTGGAATCATTGCAGATGAATACTGTGAGCTGTGATTAAAACAGTGCATCTGAGAAGAAAGTGATGACATTCATGTAATAGCTATATTCTTGACAGGTTATGAATAACAAATTAATAATAGTTTAAAGTAGATATGCCCATTGGACATTATCTCATTTTTGAGGACAGAATTGTGGAAAAACACAGGAAAATCAGGTCAATATCTAAGCAGATGTTTTCAGTTTTGTTTTCCAAATCTACAATGATTTATACAGAAACAATTTTTTGCACATTATGGAGATGCCATTTACAAACATAACAATAATACTTAGCTTTACACAGTACTCCATGGGCAAAATTGGTCCTAGCACCAATTCCAGGGCTGTCAGTGAATTGTATTATGTGGGACCCTAGCCCCATATGTGCAGGTGTTTAAGTATTTTTCTGCATTTTTCTGTGTACCGTACACCCTGCGGTCCCCTAATTGATGTGACTTCTGTTTGGGTTTTTTGTAGTGGTACAAAGCTGAGAAGCCTCTGTCCCCTCCCAGTATACTGGGAAACAGAAACCCAGCAATAAGATAAAAACAAAATTACCATCATTGTAAAAGCACACATGAGCAGCTTATGACTCCTGAGATTGCTAGTTGCTAAGCTCT
Organism: Aquila chrysaetos chrysaetos; assembly: GCF_900496995.4. Classification (NCBI taxonomy): domain Eukaryota; kingdom Metazoa; phylum Chordata; class Aves; order Accipitriformes; family Accipitridae; genus Aquila; species Aquila chrysaetos. The sequence goes on from NC_044007.1 coordinate 41,005,918, forward strand.
TTCAGCATTACATTTTTATTGTGGTTGAGGGTTAATTTGACCTAAATAGGCACATGCAGTCTCTGAAGTATACTTTGTTTCTAGGTAATTTGTCAGTATGAGCTTGGATTGGCCCTTGTTTTGCTCAGTCCCATATAGTTTGAATTTTGCAGGGAATACATCTATGTGCTTTGTGTTGTGGATTCATGAAAAAAGCAGGTACAAAAATGGGCCGGTGTGCTAGCACAAACATGCATTTAGCTTGGCTACTGCCTGAGAAATGCTCAGTTAAGCTCTGTGGAAGAACTGTACACATCTTCAGAGGTAGCAAATGTGATTTCCCTTCTGTGCAAAATCTGCAATTTATTTATTGGATTGGGGAAGACACAAGCTGCCAGACACCAGGTCAAAGAGTGGCATTAAGTCTATACTGAAGCTTATTTATCCTTTTGTCTCTCTTTTAAGAGTTATCTTATTTAGAGCCAGTTGTGTGTGGAGAACCTTCATGGCTCATATGCACCTAAAACTCTTTTCAGGTGGCAGTTGCAATAGTCTGTGATTTCTAACTTCTACCAGGATGAGGAATTTCAGTATTCTTTTAAGAAATAAATGGTCCAAACTACAAATGACTGGGATTTGTAGGAACAGGAAAATAGGAATAGGAAAAATAGGAATAGGAGAAACTCTTCTGAGGAGAAATGTCGCAGGTGGAGAGAAGTTGGGTGAAGGAAATGAGAATGAGAAGAGAAGGACTGACTCATGAGGGGACCCCTTGTCTGGGCTTGCTGTTCCATCTTATCTCAGCTTATTGGTTTAGTTCTGCCAGAAGTTGCAGACAGCCTTTGCGTTTCACCTGTAATAGACATTTTGCACCAAATTTTCTTGCAGTCATGCTGGGCTAAGATGCAATGTTCAGTTGCAGCCTGTAGTACCAGGTTTGGTGGCGCTGCATCCTCGTGGAGGCAGGCAAGTAACCTTGAACAATATAGATCAGCAACCCCTGTCTGCGGTGGAAACAGTATAGCCTCTGATACTTTTTAAAAAGGTGTGAATCTTTTCCACGCTTTGAGCAGAATTACAGCTTTGCCTTCTCCTTACTCTACTTGCTCACACAGTGTCTTGGTGATAGTGCTTGTACTCATGGATATAGAGGCTGCTGTTGTGATATTGCAAATCCCATTCCCAACTCTAACAAGATGGCTACTTATGTTTTCTCTCTGCTGTGGGAGAAGAGCTTGTGTAGTCACTTAGAAGATGGGACTTCTGAAGAGGATTTAAACCCAGGTTTCAGTGCAACAAGATGTCTGCTCAAGTCTCTTCCTTGCCATTTTTCTTGGCTGTGTGCCCTTGACGTGATTTGCTTCAGTTGTACATAATTTTCTAATTTCTGCCATGATCATTGCTGGCACTGTGCTCACATCTTGTTTCAGTTTCCTGGTGCCTTGGTTTTCCTGTTTGGTTTTCCTTGGCACTTTGCCCTAACCACTAGGCCTATCTGTTGTTCTGTCTAAGAGACCTGTCACTTGTGGAAGAAGCTGGGAAAGGAGATTCCTTCTTTTGTCGTTTTCCACGCTGCATGCTTGAGTCAGGACCAGTTCCTAGACTGGCCCCAGTTCATGAGTGAATGCTCTAAGAGAGAGATAATAGCTTTCTGATGCTAAACCCAAAATTTTGTGTTATTTGTGCTAACGGTGCATGCATGGCTCTTAAAAAGGATGAAACTTGCAGATAATCTGAGCTGAAAACCTTTGAAGGCTTCCACAGTATTTGCTGTCATGCCTGAGTGCTTCACAAGCACAAATAATGTAATCCTTAAAACATCAGTGTGAGGGAGACAAGTTCTGCTATTGCCAACAAACTGGTAGAAGACAAGTTCAAAGGGATTAAATTGTATGGCCATGGTCACGCATGATGCCTTTTTCAGAACTGACAGAGAACTGACTCATGATTCCTAGATGCTTGAATTCTAGTAAGACTTTCAGACTCTGTAGTACCAAAATACCTAACTTAGATTGTAAATCCCAGTTCAGCAATTTAACCACAGGGCTATCTGAGGCCCTAGTCCATAGACCACATTGTTGCCAATGAGATAGTCTCACTGGTCATTCCTGCCTTCTCGCTGTGCCAGCATTAAGCCATGTAATGAACTGGACAGGGGAACAGTTGAAGTTTAACAAAATTTGTGGAGTTTATGGAACTATGGGAGAGGAGAAAAGTATAACACCATCATGCAATCTGCAAACTTGCAATTCAGGAGAAAGCTGTTGGAGATGCATAACGAAGTTTATTATTTAAACAGAAGCTTAGCCAACATTACAGAAAAAAACCTGACTGAGTTTCCTAGAGGAGTATAGTATGGAAGAGCAACTGCTCACTGGAGAACAGTCAAGATTATGGCTTAAGAAGGTAATATGCAGCTGCAGATTCTCATCTCTTTAGAGTGACCCTTAGCTTTGAAACACAGAGAACTGTGAGATTCAAATCAGTTATTAATAAAACTTAGTAAATTAGCAGGGAAGGAGTGGTTTTTATTCTGCCTTCATTAGAGAATCTATTGTTGAAAATTAAATCGGTATTTAAATCCTTCTATGTATGAACAGGCTGGTTTTAAATCCAAGACAACAGATTGCAGCCAATACTTTGTGCAATTGGACATGCTTATATTAAATGCTTAGTCATATAAATAACACTTCCAGAATTAAATACTTAACCCATAGCACTTTGTGTTTTCTGTCTTCTTGATGGCATTGTTAGTTTGTAATATCATCAACTATTCATCAAGGGCTGGTCCTTTTTCCAAGCTTTGCTCTTTCTAACTGTGGAGCTGTAAAAGCACATGCAGACTTACACATACACCCACTCTGGTTGGCAAGAATCCAGAGTAAAAGCAGGCTGGAGAGTCCTGCATTAAAATGCTTGCTTTTTCCTTCCTGGCCTTCATAGTTCAAGGGAAGGAAAAAGAAAGGCTTGAATATATATTTGTTCCTGTTAGCACAGGTAAGGGCAGACCCAGGGCACCTCAGCCTACTTGTTTGCTGGGGTCAGACTTGGTATCAGGGAACAATAACCTGCTCTGTGGTGCTCCTTGCTTCACACACTGGGTAGAAACTTGGCACAGTGAAGAGCCTGACCTATGAATCTGGCAATAATAACTTTGTAGCTTTTCATTTTCTTACTGAGTAGGTTGATACTGAAAGTCAGCAATCTAGAAACAAGGGTATTTTGCCTTTTGCATTCCTTTTCTTAGCCTGTATACTTTTATTACAGTTGGAAAAATGTTAATTTTTGATAAATTCCTGTTTTCATTTCCTGTGCGTGTCAGTAGAAATAAGCAGGGCTTGTGCTTTCAAATGGGAAGAAAAAATATATACGCACAAATTACAAATTACAGCATCCTCAGTTTCTGCTATACCTTTCGATGTTTTGCCAATGATTTTCCTAAGAAGCAGGCAAGCTAATGTACATGTATGCAGCTTCTGTGGGCAAACAAGGAGATATTTTGATCTTCTGTTCAAGGCCTGAACAAAAGGGGTCTAGGTGGGGTTTGCAAAGCTTTCTGCAGGTTGGTGTCCTTAAGATAGGTGAAACTTAAGATAGGTGAAGAGATTGGTGTTGTGGTTGCATTAACCATAAAGATAGTTTATGCCTGTGTCTTGCCTTCCTGTGAGTGCTGAGAGAACTGCTCTGATGTTTGGCTTCGTGTCATCCTCCTTGTGTCCCCTTCCTGTTTCCTAACCTTGTATATGGTGGAACTGAAGCCTCTCTCTGAAGCATTAGTCCATCTCTGGTTAGAAGAGGGACACAAGATTTGACCTGTTTTTCTTTCTTTATTAAGTTTAAATTAATTTTCTCTTTTTTAACCTTTTGGCTTCTTTTGCCAGAAGAGAAAGAAGACCACTCAGTTGGATTTTTTATGGTTCCCATTACTTTTCTTTTTAATTTACTCTTCATAGCTGTAGTCTTTTGAGTCTTTCCATATACATCAGTACTTCCTGCTGTTAATTTCATTTTTGCAATGGACCAGTAGTTCTTTGCCTTACATGAAATGAGGCTACTGTGTGTGATTAGACTGTTCAAAGGGAACACAAATTCCTGTTTAATATTAGATGTTGCAGTGTTTTTATCAATCTTTTTCAGTATGGCTTACCAATGTAGATACTTCTTTAGCACAAGCAATTTGCCACAGCAACTGTGAGAGTGTTTCCTGAGATGCTGCAAATAATTCAGTAGTCCCACTATTCCTTACCTTTTCAGTAGCACACCTGAAGGTATGTCACACAATTGCCTAGGTTACTTTTGGTATTGCTTGGCTGGCTTTTTGGAAAGAGAATAGATTTTGGAAGGTGTCTTTGTAACCCCTCCTTTTATGATCCAACTAAAATAATTTTATTTACAGCCACGTCACAGTTCTGTCCTGTTTCAAAGATGTTCATGGAGAGGAGAGCACCAGTCAGCAGGGGTTCTGGACTACCCCGATGTCCCAGTCAAGCATTTCTTCTGCATGTTCTAGCTGTGAATTTGGCTTTTGGCCTGAGACATATAGTATGTCACACTGTGACTGCGAAGTTGTTTAAACAGTATCTCCAGGATACCTTGTACTCGGCTCCAGCTTGATTTGTTTGCACCTAATTTCTCTGATTTTAGATTACAGACTTCTTTGTTCAGGGAATGTCATCTTGTTCTGTACATACTTGGAGCCTGACGGTTAACCCACAGGCTAGACCTGCTAGATCTTTAACACTTTCAATAAATTGTAACAAGCAGAAGTTCAGCAGAAGCTGTGCTTTCCCTTCTCCCACATTATATTAATCAGGAGGTTTTTAATGCTAACAGTGTTGTCATCTGTGTTTCTTGGTGCTGCTTTCAGCTTGTTTGACTTAGTGCTGAAATTAGTGTTACTTTCAAAGATAGGCACAGAGTTCCCTTTATGTAATTTTTTCATGACAATGATCTATACATGAAATTTTAAAGAAGATTTAATTTCTACTGAAATTCAGTGGCATTTTGGCACCTATCCACAATAGAAGCATTGAAAAATTCAAGCCTACAAGCATAAACCAAGTACACTGATTAATAACCTAACTCCCTTGGCTATTTACTTGTCCTCTTCTTCTTGATTTTGCCCAGAGTTCATGATCTAGTCATTTACTTTTATTTGCGTATGCATTTTCAAAGGAAGCATATTTACCTTGACTGAACTGTAATGTTTAACTATGCAGGCTTTGTTACTTCATGGGTTTTTGTTTCTTTTTTTGTGGCATGGAGTATGTACACGTACTCCTGCTTCTCCTAAGATATTTTCAAACAGCCTCTGTATCAATTCCATTAACTTTAATTTCCTAAACCTCTCCTTCAGGCTGTTAATAACTAACTTTCTGTTTTTTTAATCACTTTTCTCGAAGCTGTGTGCCCTGGTCATATCCTTGGTTTGGTCCCCTTGTGAGGATTTGGAACTTAATTACTGTATGTTATGGTCACTGCTGGCCCCTTAGTCAATTGCTTCCTGAAACAATTCAGTGCCAAGTCAAGTATCAACTCGTAAATTCTTGTGCACATGTATAATGGCAAGACACAATTTTTCCACATTTTGTCCTCCTGTGATGTTGTTTACGCAATATTTTCATTGTCGAAATTAACGCATTGTTATTGTATGACTAGGCTGTGTTGCCTTCCATTATTACTTGCTGAAATCCTCAGCTTCATTTCATCCCTCTCAAACCGGGAGAAAGACTTTATGCTGGTCCTAGTTTGGTAGCCAGTGTTTCCCATTTGTACTGTTCCCTCCTCAGCTTTTATGGCATGTTGTGAATGAAACTGGAATATACTGATCTCTAACAAACTTGTGTGAGTCCAGGTGAACAGTTCTTAGCTCTACAATCTTTAGCAGAGCAGCTCCAAAGCTGCTTTAATTTACCTTAGGGATATAGATTTACATTTACGTAGAATCAAAACAGAGTTTCAGCTCCACTGTCTCAGCAGTGACAGAAACATGGCAAAAGGCAATATGCTCAAAATTTCCAGACTAACTTGTTTTAGATGCAACTCTGGTTAAGATGTGGTGATGCAGTATTCACCTAACTATTAGTCTTCTGAGGTTCAGCGTATATGAATTGAAATAAGATTTGGGAAGATAATGAGAGCAATAACATATCTCTCATCCTTAGATGCCTTCTTGTCCTGTAATATTACTAGACTAAGCAGACTTTTCTGGAGCTTGTAATTGCTAGTTGCACAGCTAACAAGAAATAGCTGTATAACCTAGTTCTGACCAAGGAACAGAGCTTTCCAGAAGATTAATTTACATGTGATGCAGCATGCATTGAAGAAAGAAGCTTTTGTAATAATAATTAGCTCCTTAGCAAACAGTAAGAGTGTAGAGAGTGGAAAAAGTACAATGGGTGATTGCAGCAGCAACATAGATTCAAGCAAGCCTAGTGATAATAGTGTCACAACCTGATGTTCTAATAGTTAACATGCAGATCTGAAGAGGAATTATTTAAAAATGATGGTCTTCTACTGTTTGTGGAGTGCAAACAGGAGCCTGTTGAACAGAAGGAAACCCCAACGTCACAACCTCTTGCAATATGGGCTGTGGTTGCCAATTAGGTTGAGGCAGGACCTACACCCAGGCTGGGCAGGTGTTTCATGTTGCCTCCTGCTGCCTCAGCTGCTGGTGGTTTTATCAGGCCTAAGTCCTCTGTAGGGCCTGGGTCTGGTGCCAGGGAGGTCAGGAGGAGCTTTGCTGTTGGCACATTTCCCCTTGACTCCAGTGGGGTGTGGTCTTGGTGCTTTGTTCCAAACTGCCTGGCTTAGCCACTGCACACTGAACACTGCTTTATAGGGATCCCAATAACAAATTAGGATTTCAGTAGTTTAGCAATAAGTATTCATAAAGAAAGCAGTTACAGTATATGGACTCCTTTTTATGGTAGCAAGTCATTCCAGATTGTGCAGGTTTATAGCAAATTTGTAACAATAAGATCATATAAGAGTGCAGAAATGTTGGAGCAGAGTCCTTCTTCTCTCCTTACCATTAATCAGATATGTCATAACAAAAGATGAGCTGTGATTCATTTCAGAGTGTATTTTCCTCTAAGGAATGAGCCTGTCTCATGTTTGGTCTGGCACTTGGGTGACAGATGCACGCCAGCATGTCGCAGTAAGGGACAGAGCTAGTAGCAACTTTTCTGACATTGCAAGAGTCAGGCAAGCTTAGGTGAAAGTAAGCTTAGGTGAAACATGGTCATTCACATAAGTGGATGACTGAGAGGGTCTGAGAAAGAGGCATCATTCATGAGTCAGTCAAGAGGCGTCACTCTGGCAGTCATGGGCAATTCATGCCTGAGGTCCTGAACAGAGACTCCTGGGGAGTGTGAAAGGGCAAGCGGCAAGGGAGACAGGTTGCAATAAGAGAGATTCTGGTTAGGTACAAGGAGAAAAAATTCTTCACTATGGGGGAGGTCAAACCCAGAACAGGTTACCCAGAGAGGTGGTGGGATCTCCATTATTGGAGATACGCAAAACATAGTTGGACAAGGCCCTGAGCAACCTGATCTGACTTTGAACTAGTAGCTAACTTTGAAGTTGGTGCTGCTGTGAAAGGGAGAAGGAGGCAGTTGAACTTCAGAGGCCACTTCCAACATAAATTATGCTGTCATTATACATTTTAATGTGTGAGCTGGGAATAAAGTAAGGTCAGCAACGATGCTTAAGAGATCCTTTTTGTTCTCAGTGAGCTTAGGACCCTGTAGATTTCCACAAAGCAGCCAGTGCCCCAGACAGGAGAATAATGTCCATGTTTTGGTAAGTCTGTTTTTCATTGAGAGAAACTGGCTTCCAGAACTGATAAATGTGCTAGGTCATATACAGTGACTCTGATTCCTGCCAGAATTTGTCATCCCGGCGACTCTGATTCTGTGTAAAAATCTACCAACTCAGGCCTTTTCTTTTTGTATTGACATAAAAGATATTTCTGTGGTAGAGAAAGGAGTGGATTTAAGTGTAGGGTTTTCATTTGTTTATTGATTTTAAAGCCAGAATCTCAGGTCCTTAATCAATTTTGAGAAAGTCTTGATTTGAGACAGGCCCCTTGTTAATGTCAGTGTCATCTTTTCCTAAGCAAGGACATTAGGACTGTGATCACTAGTCTTTTGGTTGACTGGGGATTGGATGAAAATTGAGAAGATTCTCAGAATTTGTTCCATACAGAATAATCCTTCTGCGGGGTTTGCTCTGCTACCTGGAATAATTTCTTAATCTTTCCCTGTGAAGGAGAGTCTTTCCAGCTGTTCACAGAACAAATCAAGTGTGTCAGCACTTTATTATCATTTGCCTTCATGAGTTTCGAGTTTATCTGATTTTAAGAAGTCACTGTTACAATTCTTCGGTTTACAACTGGAATGTTAAAAGGCTCCAAATTACTTTTTTATCCAAGAGAAAAATGTGGGTTTTGAGTGCTAAAGAGTTTCTCACAGAGTTCTGTTTATTTTGTAAAAATATACTGTCTGGCATGCCGAGCCAGCCACCGATAATCAGTAACAGCATAGCTGACTCACTTTGGTTGTATAGAGCCATCATAACTACCAGTATCAAAACATTAGCTAACAAGTTGAGCAGAGCCTTTCCTGCCATACTGACATATGCAGCTTGTTTGTACTCCGAATGGAAACCACACAATGGTAAGCTGCCAATACACTGCAGCTGATTGTGTAAAAAAACCACACATGGCTTTGTTCATATCGGAGAATGGCACCCCTTGTGATTATGCACTTTTTGTATAGCTGTCTCAAATAAATGTAAAACTGAAGGTTACCAAAATACAGAGTGTTAATCTAATAAGCCTCTCTGGATATTGCTACTTGTAAGATACAGATGCATGGGTATGAAGTCGTCAATGTGCATGGGCATTATATTGACAGTTTCAAGATTTGTAAAAGCACTAGGGTCTTTCCTCTGTGCACATCTGATTCCCATAAATATTAACAAGAGTTACAGGCCTTGTTGTTTGTGGACTGTACTCTCTAGAGTTCAAATTTTGTACTGTTTTTACACTTTTTGCCATCTTTTTTTTTTTAAACTGTTATCTGATGTTTTCATATGATGTCATATTACAAATAAAAAAAGACCAAACAAAAGGCAGAACAGCTCCAGAGAACCACACAAATACACAGGATAAACCACGATTTGAAAGCAGTGCTTTGCTTCAAACACTCAGGCCTTATTACTTCCTTGCTAGCCTCTTCATTTCTGAATCACTTTTTCAGGTACTTACCCAGTCCCCATGTGAGCTACATTTTTCCTGCTCTGTAGAAGAATTAATTTGATTTGACTTCCATTTATTTAAGGGCATGTTGACATCTGTTTATTTATTTCAGTGCATGCATGGGCTTATCAGTTAGAGCAAAAGATGTGAGGCCTGTTGGCCTGTTGTTAGGAAATATTATGATATTATTATTTTCCATTAGGTTGCTTGTCTAATTTCAGTTTGTAAATCCCTAATGACAGAACCTTTTCTGTGAAGAGCTATTCCAAATATCACCTTGATTCAGAACATGGGAACGTACTAAATACGCTGCTGGATCAGGCCAGCGGTCCATCCAGTAAGCTGTCTTTAGCAGTGTCAGTAAGGGATGCTGTATAGGGAAAGCACATGAGCCTGACCACTTTTTGTTGTAGTCCCCAGTCATCTACTGTCGTAGGACTAGGAGTGCTAGAGGCGGCATCTCTGCCTGTTCTCTTTAGTGTCTGTTTTTGGACTTGTCTATAATTTAATACATTCATGAACCTGCTGATACTATTTGGTACCGCAGTGTTTATGACAGCAAGTTTACAACCTGCTGTGTAAAGAATACATCACTAATGCACTGTAATTATCGCCACCTCTAAGGAAGTGACACAGTAGCATCTTAAACACAGACCAGAAGTCCATTCTACCTTGGGCTTTAGCAATCCAGTACAAAATGATGATTCTTATTCCAAGGAGCCTACTATGTATTTAAAGCATCCTTGAGCAGAACCTCAAAGTTACCTATGGACCAGAAAGTGCTGACTGCCTGTTTCAGTACCTTCAGTAAAGTTGATTACTAAACCCGAACCTAGTCTAGGGGTGTCTACATTAGTGTTAAGTACATCCCTTTTTTGTCTTTGTGTTAATGTTTTTTTTTTTTTTAAGTAGACCATCCCGACCCCTGTTGAGCTGGCGGAAAGGAAGGAGGGCTGGAGAGGGTGCAGAGACCTAAAGTTACTCTTAAAATGTGTAGCTAATACTTAACTTACTCTCCCCATGTCCCCTGGAGATGTGGGAAGAGTTGCTGGCCAGTAGGTATGTTCCTTGGAAAACAGTTCCAGGTGCAGGGCTTTTCATACTGTGGTCCCTCTTTCATGCAGCAGCTAAGTGTGTTTTGCAGCATGTCTTCCTGTCAGACTGTTTATGCTGCTGCACAGACTAATTCTAGACCTTTTCATGTTTTATAGTATTACACAGAGGTTTTGGCGTCATTTTTCTAGCTGATATCTAGCTTTATTGTAGGAAAGTCTCTGCCCTGATGAGCCTGCTGCCTAACACAGGACAACAATCTGTTTCTGGATAAACTGGGGTCATGGCTGGTACGGTGTGAAGCACTTGCTCATTTTCCTCTTGCTGGGGCTCAGCATTTTCCTTTCAGATCTTCAGGAAAAAACCACTGTTGTCAGAATGCAGACAAGTATCAGATTAGACTTCACCGCTAAAGGAGCATAACATGCTGAACGCCACGGCAGCTTTAGCCGAGACCCGCCTGTTGACACAGTCAAAGTCATGGTCTCTTTACACGCGGCGATCGCCCTCGGCACTATTGTTCGGCCACCAAAGGACAAGCTTGCTTTGGCATTTGCAACCAACCGAGTCGCGGTGCCATGCAGCGCTGTTCTCGCCGCACCAAGGACATTGCCATCCCGACTGCCGTCACCCCAAGCTCATTCTTTCGCGTTTCCTTCTTAACGTCGGGATTTTGGTGAGGATCGTGGGACTCCGTGAGCCCCCTCTAGTGGATACTGATGCGAACGCCAGGCCCGTCTCGGAAAACGCAGTGCTTTTGACTTTATCTGCTTGGGTGGTGGTAGTTCTGTCTCTGCTAAAGCAAGCGTAGGAGGCTGAAATCTCATTATTTGATCCCGCGGTTTTGTTACTTTAAAAGCCAAAAGCAAATCAAGTGTGTAACAAAGCTTTTTATAGGTGATAAAATACATGACACCAAGTAAATCCATGGGCAATAGATAGCTTAGTTGTAACAGGGAGCATTTGTATGTCTAGAAGTTTTGTAGCCATGGTCAAGTACATTTGTATTAGTGTTCTCATGTGCAAACGAATTATTATCTTTTTTAAGAAATGTGTTTCATGTTTTTAGCATAGCAAATGCCTTTGATCAGCATGAATAGAATTATTTGTATGATAATTTGGAATTTAATTTGATTTACAAGATGTTAATTTAAAATTTTGTATTGACTTTTGAAATTATAGTCTTCAAGAGGAGTGCCCAAAATTCTCATTGGAGATTAAATAAGGGGAGCGTGATTGCTTGAGGAACTGGTCTTCTGAAATGCTGAGATGCCTGAGTGAAATCCTGTTGTCTGAGGGGCAATAAGCATTTCACAGAGGATGTTACTGTGCAGAAATAAAACATGAAATAAGAAGACACACTATCTGTTTTAAAAACTAATTTTGCTGAAGGTGGAAACAATGTTAGATAACAGGGTGACATTTTAACTTGCTAAGACACATGAGTGAGCAAAACATTGATCATGATTTTACAATGGGAATTAAATCTAAGAGTTTGTATTTTTTTAGCTGTTTTATCTGTGTGGAATGTGCAAAAGTGGTTGCCAGATAAACTTCAAAGCAGCTGTGTTTAGGATGTTGAAGCTCTGCAATGTTATCAGACCCAGCCACAGAGATTACATTTTAGCATTAGTGCTGGAAAAACTCATGTTTGAAATGCATATTACCTCTCAGTAGATAGTGCTGTGCCTGCCTGCCTTCCTTCCTTCCTTCCTTCCTTTCTTCCTTCCTTCCACCTTTCCACCCTTCTGTCTACCCTTCCTTTCTTCTGTCCTTCCTTCCCTCCCTCCCACCCTCTCTTTCTCTCTCTTTCTTTCCAACTGTCAGTCTGTTTTCCAGCACTTTTCTCTTTCCCCTCTTCTCCCATCTCCCTTCCCGCCCTTCTCCTTGCCCTCCCTCCCCTCCCTTCTTTCCTGCCTTTCCAACCACCTGCTAGTCTGTCTTCCAGCACTTTTCTCAAACACCACTTCCCAAGTCATGCTGTGACACCTCACCAGAACAGACTTTGTGTTTACCATCCTGTGTCTGCTGCCTGACATGTATTCATGCATTAACTCCTACAGGCCCTGCGGCCCTGTGGAACAAGGCAGTTGAGGGCTCATATTTTACTCTTTAGTATCCCTTTCACTGCTGTCCCTAAGGTGGTCCTCCAGCCATTTTTCTCTGCTTAACTTTCACTATGTTTAACCTTTCCTGAAACCACTTCTGCTCTTACTACTGACATTTGAGTGACTCATCTTGGGAGGTGATATGTTAGACAAGTGACATCAAGATAGTACAGTCAGCCAGTCAAATGTGTGTTTGGACAGCCTATGTCCATAATCATACTCCTGCCTTGGAAGAGGTCTGGCTGGCTGAGAGGCAACATTGGTGGGTTTCATTAGCTGACATTTCAGTATTCAAAGTGAGGGAGTTGGTAAATCGTCATTAGCATCATTAGCATAGTTATTCACACCTTTGTTGTAGATATTTGGTAACTGGCTATACATCATTTTCTCTGCAGCTGACCTTTTTTTCCGTGGGATTCCTGATGTTTATAATAGGAATCCACTTATATATACATGCACAGCTGTAGGCATGCACATATGTATATTCACGCATGCACACACACATGCTGACGCTTTTTTAATTGATGTTAACTGCTGGTGTTTTTTTATTACAAAACATATTTCTCTATTGGTCTATTTGCACTGCTTTGTTTTAGCTTCATCTAATGCACTGGAACTCCACACTGTACAGCAGCATTGATGAGGCAGTAGGGAAGAAGCACGGCATAGCTATTATTGCTTTGTTTGTGCAGGTAAGTTTCCTGTGTTGCACTTGTTAGCATGCACTATCATTTGTCTGAGGAAAATGAGGTCCTTTCCATTTTCTTTCATTTTAATGATTTCATAAAATAAAGCTATGTATGACTGCTGGTATTCTATTCAAAAGATACTTCTCAGTCACGTCTTCTGTGTATGTGCTAAATAAGTAATTCTTGTTTAAACAGGATATTGGAAGTATGTTAGTTAAAGAAGGGATAATACATAGTCGGCCATCTCTCTGTGACTCTGGAGATAAGCAGACATCCAATCTCCATTCCTCTGAGGGCAGAATGAGGGCTGTCAGGAGGTACAAGTAGTTCACTGTCTCTGTACTGTGTTTTTCTCCATTCCTGGTCAGGCCTGCTGTTCAGGGATTGAGGAAATACACAGAGGAGAGGAGGATAGAGGAAAAAAAAGCCTACTAACCCATTGGCACAGCTGAAAACTGGTAGTAGGATTGTGCTTTTCTGAACACAGGGACAAGTGTGTTTCTTGTGGTGCGGTCATATTACTTCTTCAGAGATGCCAGACTGAGAGTGTAACGAGTCTTGCCACGGACTCTCAGAAAAGCCTGCGACGAGAAGGCTTAAAGCTTCCTGGGGAGAAGGTGTAATGCAAGCTGGGAGGTTAGCCCCATAATCTAATTGCTATTGCAGGTTTTTCAACGGCTGCACCCTATGAAGAAGATTTTCAGTTTTAGTCCTTGAACACCAGATTCTCATCATCCTCATGAGAAATGGCAAACTGTTTTATTTAAATGGGTTTGGAGGAAGAGGTTTAGAATTTGTTCTTAGATCAAATGGATTTTCTTTCACAGTGGTATTATTAATTTGTCGTATTTCATAACGAGTTTGTGAGTGCCTTTGAGCTTTACCTCTGTTTGAATTTAAAGGTACATTGGTTACAGCTCCAATGCTCAGATAGAACTGCTAAAAATGGAAGTTAGAAAGTCTTCAGTTTTGTATCCTAGAGGGCTGTGTGATAATTGCTTATGTAAGTCACCTTCTAATTCCAGCAGAGGTAACCTTTGAGTTAGTTAGAAAGTTATATATAAGTTCTTAAATAAATCTGAAACTTCAATGATACATTTTCCATTTCTGGTCTCTCACCTTCATCAGAGTTATTAAGCATTCCAAAGGGCTTTTTCATTAGCCAAGAAAGGCATCATGTAATTACAATTGACCAAGGGAAAATAGTATTTATGCTGTTTATTAAAGTAACAGGGAGAGGAAATTCAGTGACTATTTTTTTCCTGTTTAAAGGCATGGAAATATAATAGTTTTGCACCACAGTTCTCAAACACATCATTTTAAGGTCAGTGAAAATATTTTCACTAATTTAAGTGACACCCCTTGATGATTATTAACTTAGAAACAGCATCTTTGAAGTGATTTCACTATCTTTTACACACTTCGAAGGTTTTAAATTGAAGTCCCATTCTGATGCAAAAGAAAATCCTCTTAAATTCCTAGAAATAACAAAGTACCTTTTGTTGACATTCAATTGTTTCCTTCCAGTGACTGCTGTGCCATTCTATTCCAAGAGAAACAAAAAGCAAACGAATTTTTCAGGGTCTAGCTCTCCCATTCTCACTCATGCCCGCTTCATTCCTCATCTCGTATGTGTACATGTTGGCAAAGAAATGAAGTGGAAGGCCATTTTGAGTCTTCCTATTTTAACAATGTTGTTCTGAAGGTAAAAGCTAGGGTCCTAGAATGGGTGATTTAGATCAGAAGCAGCTGCAATCAGTGTGCAGAGTGAACAGCATTCATGGAAAATAAGAATGTCTTATTTCAACCACGGGTTTCTTTTGAAAGCTCCATCTTCTGTGCCTTAAAGGCGTTTGGTAAAGGCAGTGCTGCAGGCTGCTGGGAGCCTGGCTTTCACCAGCAGGATCCCAGAGATGCCATGAGAGAGGGTATCTGCCATTCTGCTCTCTGCAGGCAGGAAGAAACTCCCCAGAGCTTCAGAGATACCTTAGGCCAGATTTGCAACTCTATGGGAACGAATTAAAAAAGTGTCTGTCGTGCTTGTTCGCTCTGTTCCTTTCTGTGTGTACTTTCCTGACAAAAACTGGTAAGGTCAAACTGTATCCTTGGCATTTATATGCCATAATGCTGCATGATTTTGACTCCACATGCAGTATATGCTGCAAAACAGGGTTAGTCAAAACTTACCAGACTTAACTGTGACTCTTTCTCTTGTTCTGTGAGTTTCTGTCTCTGCTTTAAAGTTATTTACACCTCGTTTACTTTTGACTGGTGGCTTTATAGTGATTTAATTGTTTGGAGTTGCCATGTATCAGTGTGTGTGGTTAACTCAAGGCTGTGTAGCTTAATTGAAAACAACTACAGAACTTACTGTTCTGATTGGCCTCTGTCTTGCCTCACAGTTTCTGAAATTGCAAAATACTGAAACTTATCTTTACTTGCTGTATTTCAGATAGGAAAAGAGCATGTAGGCCTAAAGGCTGTAACTGAAATTCTCCAGGACATCCAGTACAAGGTAAGGCATTGTCTGAAGAAATGCTTCCTTCACTGACCAGAGAGAAAGCAAGTGAGCAAACAGTCTATGTGAAGCCAAGAGAAGGGTTTCAGATGTGTCTGTAGTAAAACGACACGTGAAAGCCATCATTTGGTGGCCTGCATCAGAACGTCAGCATTTTACGGTATTCAGATAATATACAATCTTTGTAGTTACTTCCTTTTCTGGTGGCCAGAAAGTTTGATCTCCTATACCAGTAACTGATTGATTGCAAATACTAGCTTTTCAGTGATTATCAGGACGTCAGTGTGAATACAAGCACTGCAACATGCTTAGTGGACACCAGCAGCAGTATCTCCAAACTTACCTGGTTTTAATTTGTAGAAAAAAAGAATAGATGAACTGAGCACCCATATTAACTTGCAGTGGGAAATCAGCAAAAACACAATGCTGTCTTGTCAGGTGGATTATGTGTGGAGATCCTGAAGGGCAGATAATAAGCCTAGCAGGACTGAGGAGATAGGAGTGCTCTCCAGAATGTTGATGCTATCTTAAATGACATTGGGCAAGTTACTTCCATCTTTCTGCTTCACAGTCTCTGTCTGTAACATAGAAATAATCATTCTTACTTTTGATTTTAAAGGATTTTGAAATGTATTAATGAGGTGTTCTGTATTGGTCTGGAGAGATTAGCCATTTCCTTAAGTGGATGCTGAAGTGTAGAAAAATTAGAAGCTGTTATTAGAAGGGAATTGAAAATCTTCTTTTAGACAAATAATATATGGTAAACTTCAGTCATGATGTTATTATTACAAAGTCATTGTTTATGAAGGTGTCAGAGAAAACAATAGTGTATGTAACTCTGTAGGTTCATTACTGAAAGGACAGCCAAGTAGAGGAAGGTCATGGAAGGCCTCGTCATTGTGAGTGTGTTATACTAACAACTTTCAGAGGGTCAGTGTCAAACATACTTTTGGCATACATAAAATTTTCTTGCATTAAATATGTGGAAGCAGCTTTATATTATTACATGTTATCTACATCTGTCAAGGAAAAGCTGACTTTGGCTTGTTTTTTAAACTCATTTTGTATGGA
Organism: Aquila chrysaetos chrysaetos; assembly: GCF_900496995.4. NCBI lineage: Eukaryota > Metazoa > Chordata > Aves > Accipitriformes > Accipitridae > Aquila > Aquila chrysaetos. Next base: position 41,022,598 of record NC_044007.1, read on the forward strand.
ACCCCTGGATTTCATGTAGAGAATTTCAAGGCTGGGGACCTGGAAGGAGCCCAGGTACTAAAGGCAGAAAGTTAACAAGTTGCTGAGATAACCTTAGAACTAAAGTATAAAATAGAATAAAAAAAGTGTTTGTGTAGCTGCAAGCACAAATGCAGTGATTAAATGGGGGCTATTAATGAGGTTGCTTTGCACAGGAATTCAAGGCTTAACGTTATAAGAACACACAGTGTGTTTTACCTCTCCATTCATCATCATTTTAATAAGAAACTAGAGATGAGATTGATTTGTATTCATTTTTTCAGGGAAAGTCCAAAACAATACCCTGTTTTAATCCCAACTCTTTATTGCCAGGTAAGGCGCCTTTGCTTATTTCTGTGTGTGTGGATTACTAGCTAACTGCAGAGGCTGAGACAATCTTGATCTAAAGCATAGCCTGATTGTAAGCCTGAGAGTGTGTCCCATAAGATGATAATGCATTTTGCACCTAGCGGTGCCAACAGGAATAGGGATGAAGTCCCTTTGGAACTTAACGATAAATCTGCACCTTCGTCATGTGAGTGGGATGTGATACTGTAGTCCATGCACTGCTGGCAACACTGTGGCTAGATTTCTTGATGATTTATCACCTCACCTAGAGGGGGAGCTGTATGTACTCCTTACTCCGGCATAAAATAGGAAGTGTAAGGTTACCCACTAACCAAGGTAGCTTTTTGGCAGCATCAGAAGACAATGCCGTAATGCAATGACAGTTGTATAGCATACAAGGAGTAGTGACAATGGAAGGCAAATTCGAATTCATATAGCTAAAAGTTAAAGAGAAACAGTAAGAAACAGCCACTTCTTCTACTTTGTCTTGAACAAAAATGTGACTTTTTAAAAAATGCATTTCTATAGCACAAACGTTTCTGCAAGGAATCCTTCTGAGCTAAATTCCATGTCATAGTGGCAAGATCTTTAATTTTTCAAAGTAATCCATGTCTACATTAAACTATATTATTTATATCAAAAGAATGTTGTTTAGGTTGCAAAGTCAAGTGCTCAGCAATTAGGAATTGCAGGAATTAAGGCTGCCTGTGCCCCTTCATGCATATGTGTTATAAAACAACTTCTAATTGCGTGACCATAAGTTAATTTTCACAGGACCCCTGCCTCACAGTTCCTGTTTGATGCTGATCAAGTCACATAAACCAAAATTTTCATAAGTGATCTCTAACTATGTATTCCTCATTTTCTAGGTGCCCGACTTGAGATCATGGGGTCTGATTTGCAGAAGTGCTGAGTGCTTACACCTCCAGCTGAAGTCAATGGGAGCAGTGCTCTGACTGCATTAAGTGCTATAGAAAGTTAACTACTCTGAGAAATCAGGTTCTAAGCATCTCATATTGAACACCTCAAATGAATAGATCCATTTGACCTTACCTTCTCTTTGCCTCAGTTCCCCAGCTTTAAAGTGTGGGGGTAATCTGTCCTTCCTCACCACACTGGGGTGTTGGAAGGATAAATTAATTCATGTTTGTGAAGCACTCAGACACTGAAGAAATGAGTGCATTAGAAATATGAAAAATGAGAAAACGTGGTCTTTCTAACAAGCAGGATTTGAATAGCATGGGAAAAAGAAAACCAAGGACCACATAGTGTACTGAGAAATCCAAATGTTATTAGATGCTTTTCACAAGAAGATCATCCATCTTTGCAAGTAAATGATGAAAGGTTCTCTAGTAAATACAGACATGATCATGTAACAAAGACAGTGTCACAATGCGTGCACAGGATGGGCTGAATTAATTCTTGCAGTTCTTAACTTTTGAGTGTTTGATAATGCAACTTGCTTTCAATGGATTTGCTATGTAATTCCCTAACTGAGAAAGAAAATTACACCAACAAAACAAAATCCATGCACTGACAATCACAGGCTTCATTAGCAGGATTTAATTCTACTGATATTTTTCTGAGCTGGTAGTGAAATGGCAGTGAAAGGTTAGGTCAACCAAGCAAGTTTATTCATTTCCAATCTCCCATTCTGTCCTTGTCAAGCTAGTTGCAACCTTCCCCTTAACTCTCCATGCCACGATTAACCACCCTTTGTCTCCAGTTCCTCTCTAGGTTTGTTTCTTGTCCCCTCTTTTACAGTCAGGCAGTTTCCTCTCCATACTTCTTAAACTGTGTCAGGGAGTCATTTGTGAGTGTGGCCTACAGCAGCAAAGGAAAGCCCTGTGTAGTCTCACTTACGAAGTGCAGTGTGACTAGAATCTTTGAGGAATTAAAATTAAAATAGTTAAAATGAAACATGTTGTATGTAGAGTTAAAAGTCTGCTTGGACAAACCATTGTATGTTTTCTTGAGACACAAATGTTTATTCTAACAGTTATTTATAAAACTATTAATAAGTTTATAAACTTATTAAAATAAGTTTATTCTTAAATAAACCTTGATTTTTTCCCCTGTGAAATTCAACTCACTTTTCCAAAGCTAGGAGGCACCAGTGCATCTCAAAAAATGTGTCACCAGAATTGTGAAGTGAAAAGTTTGGCTTGAGCTGTTTTCACTGAATTTTTATAAAAAAGAAATAAAATCATCCTTGAGACATATCCTAAATGTAGAAGTCAGTTAAAATTTGATCACCACAGCCCCTCTGCCTTCAAAATTGGATGTCTTTTGTAGCTTCTGACACTAACAGGAGTTCTTTCCCACCATATTATTTATTTGCTGTGTTAGTTTAAGGAGTTGTGCACATGTTGTTTTTCACATCTATAAAGTGGCATTTTCATCTTTAAAATACTCATCTACAGGGAGAAGTTACTGTAATATGATGACCACAAGCTCACGTACATTCACATGAGAAAGTAGTGGACAGTGCTTGACAGGTTATAAATTCACACTTTAGCTTACTGCATACTAACTTCATCATATGTGCAAGCCCATGGCTATCATAAGCTGTCATAATTGAAAGACACAATTATCTTCCTTAATGTCATTAAAATTCCATATTTCTTTTAATTTCAGATCCTCTTCTGCGTGACTACTGGGTGTATGAGGGCTCTTTAACCATTCCACCCTGCAGTGAAGGTGTCACCTGGATATTATTTCGCTATCCTTTGACTGTGTCCCAAGTGCAGGTAACAGCTGTGCTTAAAGTGACCTTGGAATATGGTTATGAGCTAAAGGTTATAGCGTGCAAATATATATATCAGGACATTATATCTGTTCTCCTTGAAGATCCCATTAGATCAGTACATGGCTTTTCAAGTAAAGGTTAAGCCTTTTGAGTCACTGAAAGCAATGCAAAGGTCAGAGATGAAAAACCTTGTTATCATTTATCATCTGCATTTAAAATTCTTTATTTAAGTGAAAGAAAAAGAAAGAAGTCAATGGGCAAAAGAAATTCAATTCTTTGTAATTGTAAGCTTTCAAATATCACTGCTTTTTGATGTTAAAGGAACAAAAAAAGCACAGGGAGACACTATGTCCTGGAGAATGAAAAATGTTAACATAGTACAGGCTAGCTATATTGCATTGAACTATATTTAACTTATCTTGCTCTTTTTTAATTCTGTTTTATAATAAATGTCAAATGGAAACTACCTATTTAAATTTGATTTCACGTGTATGTTTTTTAAAGTAGTTTTTTAAAAAAAAAATTATATCTAACAGTTTTGCGAGCCTTCCTATAGTAAACATTTAATGTCTACAAATAGTCCAGTAAAAACAATGAAAACTCCTGATGAATATTCTTCCACAGTGTGTGAATCCGAGCTGGAGGAATGTGGGTTAATTTAAGTGAAACTATGTAATATCCCTGAAGCTGAATATGTTAATTTTCATTGCCTGCTCTGAAGCATTGCAAACAGAAGGGAAAAAAGTATAAAAGGTGATAAATTATTTCAGCTTTAATAATCTAAAATTTTTCTAGTAATCCCAGCACAATATTTTAACAATTTTAACAATTTGAAATTGGCAATGTTTCTTTTCATATGAAAACTGAATTCTAGTTCTAATCATAGGATAAAAGCAATAGCTCCCAATAAGCATATTTCTATGGTAGCTGCAACTTAAATGTATCCTATCATGAGTCTCGTATTTATTGAAAGGATAAGTCTTATGGCTGCTTGCTACTGAGTAAATGGAAGCAGAACTCTGTTGGCATTATTAGATTCAGAATAATTTTTAAACACAGAGCGCATTTTGTAACTTGGCAGCTAATTGTGCAGATATGAATTGGATAAATAAGAGGACTTAATTAAAAGTATAAAGACCATAACTATTACACTGAGACATTGTATGATATTTTATTTCATGCTAGTTACAGATTTTGTGGTCTCTGTTCCCTTTTAATCCAGTCACTGCATAGAGGAGGGCACAGTTCAAGCCATCCACGTGCAGTGGGAGATGGCAAGAGGGTGAATGAAAGAAGAATTAAGCAGAGAAATGCAACTTTAGTTAATATTATTATGTATTCATTTACCACAAGAAAACAAGATGTTGGCACATGCTGTGAAGGGGATAAGTCTCCAGAAGAGAATATTGTGCCTGGGGAAAAGAGTGACCCATAGTGCCTGTGGAAAAGAGTATGATTCATAACCATGGCCTTCTTTAGGTGAGGGGTTAGCTGGTTTGTGTTGCTGCATTACTTTGCTGGGTATAAACCCAATCCAACAAGAACATTGCACTGTTGAAGGGCACAGAAGTCATGGAGGGGCTTTTTTCTCTGCTACTGACACAGTATGCAGGTGAGACGTGGCACTGGAGCAGAGTGAGAGATTGGAGTGGACTTAGGCCAGTATCATCCACAATACCTTGTACTTGTCATAGATCAGCATCAATTAGAAAAAAAATCCTCACTGCTAGTTATGAATGCAGCAGCATTAAAGTCAAGGTTGTGCAGAACAGACTTATTAAGATCATGAAGGACTTTTGCCAAGGTGGGATAAAAATTTTACCTGCACCGAATACCGCTTTCAGATGTCAACTGAAATAAATATGGGGACAAGTAAGTGAGAGACAGTGATTCTGGGGTTCTAAAGTCAAAAGGGACTGAGACTTCTCCAGGATGCCCAAAATAAGATTTTGGGGGTGCCAGAATATTTTCCTATAGCTTAGACATCCAAGATTTTACCTTGCAATTAGCATTTTGGCTGCAATTAAGTATCTGGCCTCTTTTGTGCATGTGAGCATGACTGCCTATGAAAGATTCCATTTAAGGAGAGATTAGAAATGCAAGGGCTTTTATCTATGGAAAATAAGAGGATGTAGTATAGCATATACCATTCTGAATCATCCATGGAAGGCTGGTAAAGGCATTTAATTTTATTAAGCCTGCTTGTAGTATTAAAGCCCAGATTTCAGTGCAAATGCATTTCTAATGGATTTAAATACATTATTTTTACATGTGTCATTAACTTGTAGAACTTTCTTCTGTGGTATACTAATGAACACAGCTTATGAAACTTCAAGTGATTTATATAAATACTAGTAGCATCTGTGGTTATAGCAGGTAAGAGACAAATTCAAGGCTTTCTATTTTCATTTTTCAGGCCATAAAATAATCAACTTCTGAGTGTCAACAAGTAACAATAAAGAACAACACAGTCTGATAGGGAATAGGTTTTATTGCCTTCCTCTGATGAAGCTAGTTAATATACTGGAGACAAGATACTCATTCACATTCTCATTTTCTGTAATTAACATAGCAATATTGTTTAGCTTAACAAACTGTGGGTCATAAGGGGAAAAAATGAATAAAATTGCAATTCTAGTTCATGGTCACGTCTCTATATTTTCATATTTGCTTATTTTGAAACAATGGAGAAGTAACCATTTTGGCATAGGCTTAATAGGCTGACCATTGCAAGGTAGAGAACCTTGTTCTATTTCTCCTGAAGACATTTATAGATAGTAAAGTGCAAAGAGTTGATTTGCTACTGATCTAAGTCAATGCTAAGTGAAAGGAGATTCATCTCCATATGCACCTCACTTCAGCAGCTGGGATCTGAGTGTGTTGGTTATATGAGTACCATAGGAGCAAGCCAGGACTGCAGCCTCAGGATGTGGTTTCCTGGAGTCCAATGCTGTTTCCTCACTGCAAGTCATTTTCTTTGACATGAGGCTTCACTTTGATCAGAGAGCTGTTTGCTTCACGGATCTTTCTGTGGGTTCTGTATAACACGTGCAGGCGACTCTTTCCCAGAGAATAAGGGCTTTGCAAATCTGGTTCTTGGAGTTTTATTACTGACCTCAGTGGAAAGGAGCTTGTCTGGAAAGCTGCACCTTGCAGTGCTCTTTTTGCATATCCCTGCCCTCATTTTGTGGTTTTTATCATCCTTGCTTGTCTTATGTTGAAATACACAACCCCAAAAGAACTGCGTTGGGCGCTTTTGTGAGACACCTCGCCCATGCATGTACACTGCTGAAATGCAATGGGAGAAGATAGAAAACTCCCTCCTATTAGGCCAGTAAAGAGCAGGAAGTAATTGAAAAAGACTTGCTCATGCTTCTCTCCCCTATATTTTTTAAAAATTAGACATTTGTGAATAAAGTGCTTTGTGGTTCACTGAAGCCCAGAACAAGTACATTGTCTAAGCCACTCAGAGTAGGGATTTTAAACAATGATGCAGCAAGGAGCTGTTGTTCTGCTGTAGTCATTGTCAGAGTTAACTGGTTTTGTATTGAATGGCGAGGTCTCTAGTCTTTTTGTCTACCTCAATCAAAATCAAGACCTCCCAAAGGACAGAAATAGTAACTAGCATATGGAGCTGGAGTGGGAATTATGCAAAATATATGTAGCCTGTGAAATAAAGCACTCTGAGAGGTTCATGGTATTCTGTTCACTGGGAAGCAGGTCTGTATTCTTGGAAGGTGTCATGGAGGCGTGTGAAATATTCAAGCAGAAAGATGATGCTTCTATTCCTCATATAGAAGAAATGTTTGTAGAGAAAACATGCAAATTCTTTGTTTTGTGTGTTCTGTTCTTCAGCAAATATTTAAGTGAAACCAAAGAAAGCAGTGTTCAGGATCTGAATACAGGGAAGTGATAAAAACATTCTTTCAAAATTCTACAAAATATAAACTAAATGCTTTTACTCAGTAGAAATGTGACTGTTAACAATGCAGATTTACCCCTTCACTGGTTAGAATTTGATCCTGAATTTCAGTGTGAACAGGCCTAGGTCATCCTTAGTGTCTTCTGGGCATGAGAAAAACTTTTATAAATGGCTATTCCTGTTGAAAGTATTTGAATATCCAAGGGTGCTTAGCTGTATGCCTCTAAAATATCTATTTCCTCAGCAGTCCTACAGAGTGTACTTCGCAACATTGACTCATGAGGGGTTGGGAGGACATAGTAAATGGTTCCATATGAAATGAAGCAGGATGAATGGGGCACACATATTGCCTTATCACATGGAAATTTAATAGGGAAATTAGTGTCAGCACAGCTAGTGTCCTCTTCTGACAGAACCACTTCTCAAGAGTGAAGCAGAACACCACATGTATAGAAGGTCTCTGTCCCAGGGGTCTGAACCATCATATGAAGGACTAAACAAGGAGGGTGATGATCTCAGAAGCAATTTCCCCCTTGGAGCAGGACTACAACTCTTGACTTCCCTGAAGACTAAAGAGCAGGCATGGGGATGAGGTCATTCCTACTTTCCTGACTGAAGAAACTGGAAGCTGCTTTGTGAGGACACTACCTCTCGGAGAAAGATTTCACTGTGGGGACTGGGGCAGAGCATTTGTAGTTGTAGTAGGAGACAGCTCACAAATGCCAGCTTTGCAGAAAGTCTGCTTTTCCCTCTTCTTCATCTGTGTTTGTTTGAAGTGTCTCATTCTCAAAAGATCAGACAAAAGCCACGTTCTTGTAAAATGCTCCTTCCTAAACTACAATTATTTCAGACTTTCCAGAGTTGATTCAGATGGTGAAAGAGGCTACCTTTACAAAACCCATTCAGCTATTTACCAGCACTTAACTCCTGAAGACTTTTTCAGTTCCAATCCTGTAGTGGGTTTGTTTTCAGTTTGCTTTAAATAAGCAAACAAACAAAAAACCTTCCAAAACAGGGTTTTGCTTCTAAAACCACCTTCAAAGAGTTTTACAGTTCATCCTGCTTTTCATCTTTTGAGTCTAAGCTTTTGCCTTATATCTCAGCTGTAAGAAGCTGAGTGTTGATTTCTAAGCACACTGGTTTTTTTGAGGAAAATAGAGCAGAGCAGAGCTAACCTCAAAATGAAGTAAATAAGTCTGTATCAATTCTGCTGTAGAGTGGAAAGCAACAATGAAGGCAGTTGTCTTCCAGGTTGCAGTAAGACAGTGTTCTCTGCAGGCAGTATAAGAATAAAAATGCCATTGCCTGCTGTTTAGTACCTCATTTCTTTTAATTCTGGAATCACACTTGCATTCTCCCTGTAATCCTTCATAGGGTGTTTTTGATAAGGAAATTAACTCTCTATAATCTCTTAGATGATAAAATTATTAAATATTTCAAGCTCCATTTTCTTTCTGTGTAGCTTCAGTTTCAAGTTACAGCTGAGCTGGATAGTGAGGCATCATGGGATCAGTACGAGTACAAAGGCTCAGGCTAGCGGAGTCAGCCTGCAAGTAGGTTTGCTGCATCCAGCTAAGATAGCTTGTCAATATGCCAAAGCAAAAACAAACACAATTTTTTTAGTAGTTGTAACTACTTATTTAAAATACCAGACTCTTAAAAACAGCACTGTGAACAATAAGGTATAATATTGCTGAGATATGCATTGATTTTCTTAGTTCCTATCACACAGAGCTTGATGCTGATACCAGGGATGGAGATGGAAGCTGCTCACATTTTTCCCTACACCAGATTAGATTTAGAAAAATCTAAAAAGAGTCTATAAACCAGAAACATACTTGTTTTGGACCAATTGAAATGTTTTGTATTGATTTTTGACTGTATTTGATTTTCTAAGTACACTTAGCACCTACATCTACAGAACTTTTGAAGTGGTACTTTATTTTGATTGGAAAAACCATGTTTTTCCATATAAGATGTCAACAGCCTTCCTCTAAAGCTGAGAGTCTGTTCAGAATTCTCCTGGTTTAGAAAATAATTTTTGGTTAAATGAAGTAACAATTTCAGGCAATAAATAAATCACTGGGAGAAATTCAAAACAATTTATAATTGACCAAGTTTTTCCTCAAATGCAATTCTTTGAAGAAGACCAGAATATTAGTCTCATCTCACAACTATGAGGTTGATTCGTAGGATGTAATCTACAATGGCTAAGAAGGTTATAGATCCCAAAAGAAGTTACAAAAAAGCAAAGGGTAAGTTTGCCAAACCATGCACATAGAAGTTCTTATTTTTCTCTGTATGTTAAATGGTTTGACAATGCTGTCAACTCTTTTAAAATGTTATTAATGATGTATATTGACCTTAGTATATGGTACCTGAACACTCCAAGTTTCAAAACTCCAGAAGTGGCTAGAGAAGGCTGATTTTGATCATTAGTCCCATAGTCTTCATAGTGAAGAATGTATCTCAGCTTCTTCATGTCTGTTTTTCTGCCTTTCAGATAGAGGAATTTCGTAGGCTGAGGACACATGTTAAAGGTGCTGAACTTTTAGAGGGCTGTGATGGAATCCTAGGAGATAACTTCAGACCAACTCAGCCACTTAGCGATAGAGTCATCAGGGCTGCATTTCAGTAGCAGAAGAGAAGGAACAACAGAAATAAATCTTTATTCAGGTAAGTAAAAGCTTAGCAGAAAAATAAAAACATTGAAATAATTTTCATAGGGGAGATTGAGCTAAAGGAGAAAATGCACTGAGTTTATTTCAGCTAATGTTATGATATATTGTCACAATTGTAAATGTTGACACTGTAGTGTTTTATTTTATCCTATGGTATAATAGTTTGGTTACTATTGGTTCTTTAGTGGCTGGAATAGTTTGGTTACTATTAGGTTCTTTAGTGACTGGTATCTAATATGCGATTTAGTGAATTGAAATATTTGTAATTAGGCAGTGGAACACACACAGTTACATCACAGTTACTACTTGTGGCTTTAAATTTCTCCTACTGCAGTAAGCAACAGCACAGTATGCCTAGGTTATGTGGTAGATTTCCCCAGTTACTGAGGTTCACTGGTTGATTTCTTACTGTGTTTTTAGAAGACCAGTCATTGGTGAATCTTTCTAGTGTTATCTGTTAAAAACCAGGGTAGTAGTTCTAGAAGGAGGCCTTTAATTCTCAAAGGAGGCCATTTTTTTTTGGATCCCTTCTCCCTGCTTTACAATGCGGTTCTTTCCCAACAAGACTGAATCTTGGGCAAAACCAGTGCAGATACAAGAGGAAACTAATTAACTTCTGTCATGGCTAATTTTTCATATTTCATTCATCAAAGTAATTGCTGCTTCTTGTCCTCAGTGATGTTTTCAGCTTTCATTGGCTCATAGAGCAAGAATTGAAGGATGACATTGGATTCAATGCATAAGAGCTAATACACATATGAACCTGCATTATCCCCACTTCAGTTATTAAAACCTCCCATGTCATGTTCCCCTAGTTTCTATCAGTTACAAGATAAATTCTATCAATGCTCGACAGTTACTCCTAAACCTCATTATACTTAGTTAATAAATGTTTTACTATAAAGAAAAACATAGTAATGAGATTCTTGAAGAGTTAAACAAAATTTGCTATCAAGAGAACTAGTTACCTTGAAAGCAGTGAGTCAAGACACCAACATTTATGGCTGATTTTGTAATGAAGTGGCCCCACCTTGATACAAATAGTAAGACAGCGAGCTATCTGGGAAGTCTTCAAGAAAAGAATGAATCTGTTCACTTGCTTTCTTTAATAAGTCCTATTACTTTTTAATATAGTAACATTTTTCATCTACTATCCTACAATAAACTTTATTTAAATAATAAAAACATTGGGTTTTTATTACCCATTACCTTATTTTACTGGTAGAATCCATTATATAAAAGCATCAGTTTTTCTGTCTCCACATTTCTTCAAAGCTTCTTCTAAGCTCACAAGAGAACTGATTCATCCAGAGTTTAACCTGGAAGCATGCTGCTGAAAGGTTTTTGATAAACACTTTTGGGTAAGGACATTTATTTGTACATTAAATTCTTGTCCTATCTGGGTCAATGATGGAACTCCTTAGTTCACATCAGGCTCTGTTGTGGAGTTAAGCCTCCTCAGACCATGCTCTGGGTCCAGCCCCCAACTTCATATGAAGTTAACAAATGATCAGGCAGCAGATAACCCCTGAAGGAGATTGATAATTCAATGCTTCCAAAAATGGATCCATTAAAACCGAGTGGGAAGATTGTCTTTCCTTCTGCATGTGATCGAAATTATTAAATGGGCTGGGACAGTGGCCAACAATTTCATGGTCTTTCCATATAGCGTAAGCATTTAGTATAGGGTATGCATCTAAACATTTCTGAAGTAAGGGTTCATTTGTATTTTATAACCCTACTTAATATCCGCATCCCAGAAGTTAAGCAAAGAACTTTTATTAATATTGTTTTCTTATTCCCATATTTAATTTTGGGCACATCCCTAAGCCTGGTTCTCAATTATATGGTTCTCTGCAGTCACCAAATGTCATCACTTTAATCTCAAAATGGATGTTTCAAATTCATCCTGGCTTCTGCATAAAAATTACTTGGGAAAACCATAGAATATTGAAGTACAGTTTTTCTCGGAAAGTGAATAATGCCCTCAGGCCAGTGCAGGTAATTCAAGTCTGTAACAGTGAAATTACTTGACACGCTGAGTTTGAATTTTAAGCCTGAAAGAGTTTCCTTTACAATGCTGGAATTGAAATGTAAAAATTTCCCTTTTGCTTTCATGTTTGAAATTTTATTACATTTGTCAATACTTATAAAGATTTGTTTTAAATAATAAGATTTATCTTGGCCATGCTTCACAAAATAATCTGTAGTTTTAATTGCCAATGATGGCATTTTTAATGTAAAATGATAGTCCTCACTGTAGGGCTATGCTAATTATGGACTCTCAAGCACTGAGAAAGAATTGTGACTCCTGGCATTGTGTAGTCCACAGAAGAAATGGCACTTGGCTCTCTACACTTGGTTGAATTATTTATCAGAAATTCATTTGGCCAGGTCTTCTTTATAGTTTTTGATGCCTCAGTCCAAATAGCACTAAACCAATCAAGGGTTCACAATATATCCTTGCTATTAAGTTTGTCTCTGGGGAGCTGGAAAAATGAAGCGTAAAAAGAAATTGTGTGGCTTTGATCACCTTTCTTCTATGCAAAGAGGGAGAAAGGGAAGAAAACAATCCTACCTGCTTTGTAGTGATTTCCTCACAGTTCTCTCCAGGAGGAAGGTGTTGAGGAACAGTAGCTCCTCACACAGACCTCAGACATCCTCAGAAAAGACACCCTCCGTCATTCATAGGAATGGGTAATGGTCCTTAAGCTGGGACTGCTGACATCAGCTGAATATTGCTATGAAGACCCAGTAGCAGATGGGGAGGTAACAGTTGGCAGGGTGGCATCTACATAGTGATCCAAGATGGAGCATTTCTTCCTTTCAAAGAGGAGATTACCTTTTATTTTAAAGCTCTGGTATGTCTTGAATATTACAAATACAAACACACTGGTGGACTTCTTTTCTGACACAATGCCCCTCTGCCAAGGCTGCTGGAACTCCTGTCAGTAAAGTTTTCAATGATGTTTTCTTTTGTTCCAAACCAGTGTGGTACAGCATTTGAAGAACCTTGAGGAACATTAGTTTTTCATGAGCTTGTCACTCTGTCAGGGAAAGGAGACAAATGTTTCCATAAATGTTGTATACACAGGAGTAGAAAGAGGTTGCTTGAAAGCTCTAATTAGTTTTGACTGAATCAGAATGCAGGCTCTATGCATGCCACGCTCTGTCACGACCCGGGCTGGACAGACCAGGGAGTCGTGTGGAGTTCGGAATTCCCTTGGGCTAAATTAAGGTGAAACGACACCGAACGATCAGTTAAACATTTTATTCATGGCAGAAGCAACCTGAACTTGGGAGGCATAACAGTAGGTCGTGGGGTTTCTCACAACAGGAACTGGCCTGAAACTGCCTCAGTAAACCATGTAACCCGTGGTAACCATATACATCAATTCAGGGAATAAGGAGAGCCCTCCTGTTGAGTCATGAGGTTCAGAGCAGACCCCCTTGCTTTCTAGACTCCTTCTCAAAGAAGAGCCTAGGGGCGGCTGGATCCGCTCCTAGTCCCAGACTTGGTCAACGGTTTTGTGTCTTAAAGAGATGAGGTGTAGGGATTATGAAAAGGAGAGAGAGGGAGAGAAAGGGAGAGAAAAGAAAAGAGAGACTTCACGGGTCCTGGGTCCAGCGTTGGTCCAGTCAGCTGAGGGGTCCAGTTCCAGTGGGTGCATGCACATGGGGCTTCAGTTTGTGTCCTTTTATCATCTTTGCCCCTCCTTCAGGTGGGCACTCGAACTTATTAGGCTAATTAAGTGTCATGCACAGTTTGTGCTTTCAGTACCTTCGGGAGATGGGTTGGTGGACTTGTGGGTCGTTTGGGGAGTAACTTCCCCTTCCCTGCATACATGACCGTTGTTTGATCTTTGGCCGTGCATGGTGAGCTGCCCTGCTCAGCATATCAGAACAGGGAGCTGTGCACCCTCCGGCACACCCTCCCCCTCCTGTTGCTGATCTGTGCTGATCAGCTTCTTTTCACCTGTGGTTCCTTGCTAGGCAGTGTTTGTGGCTAGGCAGAACTTGCCCCACCACAATGTTTACGACGTTAACTCTTTCAGTCTCTCACATGCTCACAAATCTTCAGAACATCTGCTCTTCAGCCTTGATTTAAACCTTGACAGAACTGAACCCTTTGTGGCTTACGATCAAAGGGCATATGTTGATCTTTGATGCAATTTGTGCTAGTTTGTTGAATGGAAGGCAGAGTTGACACAAACATGATATGTCAAGGTGTGTAATCTCAGAGAAAGAACTGTTTGTTTTTTTTTTTAAATGTTCCTCTATCATGGGAAAGTCCAGATCTCAAAATACCCCCCTCCAGTTCTAGAACAAAGTTTGGCTAGGCTGTAAAGGGAGCCTTCAGGAGGACAAAACAGGTAGAAATTTGTAGCTTCACTGCTCTCTTTAACCAAATGGGCTTTAGAATAAGTTTGTTGCTATCTAGTTGGCCTCTTTTGGCTCTGCTTTTCTGCTAAAAATGCGTATCTCTCCTATAGCCTGGGGTTAATGAGTCTTTGGACTCTGTTGTGTGGGTGGTTTTGAAATACGTCCCTTATATAACAGCCTTTACATCCTTTCTCTCCTGCAGTTGCCAAAGTTTTCACATGTTTCTCTCAAAAAAGCCTTTTTTTTCTTATTTCTAACCTCTTTGAATCATATCCAGTAGTGATAGAACCAGCCAGGTGTTAAGGAATTTGGAGGGAAAGCTCAGTACAGATTTGCTTTCAGACATGGAAGGTGAAAAAATTGAGTTCAGTTTTAGGCAGTGAAGAGCAATGGAATCACAGAATAGTTGCTTTTGGAAGGTGCCTCTGGAGATCTGCTAGTCCAATCCTCTGCTCAAAGCAGCGTTAACTACAGCGGGTTGCTCAGGGCCATGTCCAGCTGGGTTTTGAGTATCGTAAGGATGAAGACTCCACGACTTCTTTGAGCAACCTGTACCTGTGTTTGACCACCCTTGCAGGGAAAAAGATTTTTCTTAATTTTAAATTAAATTTCCTGTACTTTAATTTGTACCCATTGCCTTTTCTCCTTTCACTCGGTACCATTGAAGAGTCTGGTGCCATCTTCTATACTTGTTCTCATAAAGTATTGTACACATTGATAAGATCCCTCTTGAAACGTCTCTTCCTGAGGCTAAACAGTCCCAGCTCTCTCAGCCTATTCTTCTATGACAGGTGCTCCAACCCCTTAATCATCTTTGTGGCCTGTTGCTGGTCTCAGTCCAGTATGTCCATGTTTCTTTTGAACTGGGGAACCCAGAACTGGACCCAGTACTCCAGATGTTTCATCAGTGCTGAGTAGAAGTGAAGGATCATCTCTCTCCACCTGCTGGCAATGCTCTTCCTAGTGCAGCCCAGGAGGCTGTTGGCCACCTTTGTTGCGTGGGTGCATTACCGACTCATGTTCAACTTGTTGTTTACCAGGACTCCCAGATCCTTTTCAGAAGGAAAAGAGAGAAAGGATAACATTGTGACTTCCTCAGTGTTACCACGAGGTTTTTTGATACTTCATACCTGACTCAGAGCCCTTGCTATGGGCATCAGGCTATTTCTTGATAATCTCAGGTGGTCTTGGAAAAAGATATGTAATTCTTACTGTTTTACAGCAAAGCTTAGCAGTGGGGACAATAAATGCTACCACTTCTAGAAATCAAATAAGAAAAACCTTAAATCTTCTATTTTATTAAAGGCTAGTTTTTTGGCAATTTGAGTCCTGACTCACTATTTTTAAACATGCGAATTGTGATTATTCCAGCAGGCTATTTTATTTTGGGGCTTACCACCTTACCTAATGGGTGAGTACTTTTTCAGTAGTGTATTCTTCACTGAAGACAGCATCATCTGAGGTTTCAAATGGATTTATTACCCTCTCTTTAATCCTTGTTGCTTTACATGTAACTGATTTGAAAGACATGCCTTTCTCCTCTGTTAATCAGTGGAACAGTTTTATCTGTGAATGAATAAGATGTCCGATTTCAAACACTTGAATATCAACTTGAATTGATAATGATACTGAATTCAGTATGGCATGCCTACATGTCTTCGTCCCTTTATAAATCAGGGTGTATAAGTGTGATTCCGTGCATAGGAAAGTTAAATGGCATTGCTCCCGTTTACTAAGAGGAGGTCAAATAAGTGCCTGGTACAGAAGTCATTGAAATAAATGAGGTTCTTTTAAAAGAAGGCAGTAAGAGCTAGTTCTAAAAAATAACTTGCTAAAATAATATTGAAAGAATATTTTCTTTTGAAAGTGATAAACTTTAATTTACTTTCCACTGAGCATAATTAATGAACTAAAGAATTTGATCTCCAGTGTGCTGTCTCAAAAGTTCACATCGCAGACACAATTTATTTTGTATCCATAAATAAAGAATTGTCCTTCAAGTGTGATGATGGCTTATACCTACTCCATCTACCTATATACATTACTCCAGTTCTCCTGAACATTTTTTTTTGCGACTGATTCAGAAACTCGTGAAAAAGTATCGATTTGTATATACACAAATGCATGTACACTCTCATACATACACATACATCTCTGGTAGACCTCAGACGGTAAGTAGCTGCAAGTTTATCCAATGTCCTGTAAATTATGATAGCAGAAATTAATTTGGATTAAAAACCATTCTTAATATAATTACCGTTTTCCTAGTTGTGCATTCAAGATAAGAGGAAAAAAAATAAATTACATCATTAGAATACCAAGGTTGTGCTAGGCCTGAGGAACAGGAAGGAGTAATTTAGGGTGGGAGGAACAGAGACTGCATGCCTGGTACTGCAGAGACCGTCTGCATGATATTGAGAGGTCTGAGCAGACAAGCAGAAATTGGCACAGCATTAGTTTCACAGTAAGGAGAGGGGGCAGTGTGGTGACTGTATCCGGTGCGTTTAGTGAGTGGATAGTGCACATCACTTGCTTTTGAAGCTGCTGAGCTGCTCTTGTGACACCAAAACTATGCAGCCCTTTCCATAGGACACTGAACAGGGGATCAGTGTTGCCAGTGGGAATGAGCTAGTACTAAGCAAGTAGTGGTGCACTGCCCTCTTTATGGCATTGCACACTGGATGGTAATTAGATTATAGAATATGAAGGGACATTCAAATACAGAGTGAGCTATAAAGCTGTGCCTTGCCTTTGAGAAATGGAGGCAAGAGTGGCATGATGCTATGGTCCGTATTTCTTTGCCTAAGCAGTTCTCAGTGAACTTTGCATTTGAATGGAGGTTTACATTACCACTCATTATGTGTCTTTATTCTCAGTTTACTAGTAGCCTTTGTAGTTCCTGAAGTTCACAAACAAGTTGCTCTGCAGAAAGTTCCAACACTTGGGAATTTTATGCTTTCCTGTTGTGTAGATCCAGAGCTGGACTGAGCTTTCAGCAGCCATGCATCACTAGGCTACTGTGACCATTCTTCTCTTTTTCCTGGTTTAAAAAAAACAAAAAACCAACACAAAGATAATCAAGACTAGTTCTTTAGAAATACAAACACCAACTTCCTAGATTTGATGAAATACGAGTATTTATGCTGCTTCTCAGCAAGGGATTTTTCATTGGTCATTTTTTGTCTCCTTGAGTTTAGGTTTTATGCTTAAAAGGTGGTTGGTTTAATTGTTAAGTTTCGGTCTTTGAAAGAAACTCAACTTCATGTTATCAACAAAACTGACTATTGTTCTGTTTTTAAGAACTTATGTATAGTGTCCAACACTGCTGCCACTTCAGAGTACTTGAGAATGTGCTTACATTTCAGTGTATGACTATAGGACAGAGGGCCAAACATCTTTGGCTTGCGAGCCACACACCATAATTGGATACCTACTGGAAACATACCAAAAACTTTTGGAACATTCAGGGGACTAAGAGTTTCAGGAATGGCTGAAGCATGGTGCCTTTTCAATTTGCTTCCCACTACTTTGTTGTCATAGAAAGGAATGGAGTGTGCGCTGAGATTGTAAGTGAACCCTGTAATGTCAGCCTAACATGTTTTCCCACTGGTGAGGATTCAAATTAGTGAGTAGCAAAACACTTTTGTTGCTTGTGTGACATACTTCTGACGCAGGAGTCACAACTTAGGGATTTGGTAGGCACAGGCAGCCCAAGAGTCATAGACTGGTCACTGCTGTAGTAGGAATTTATGCTGTTTCCAGGCCAGAGCATCAGTGTAGGGAGTGATCAAGCCCTAAATGAGGAAGAAAACCATTCTGAATTGTAGCTGTTTCCAGAATTGGTACCATATTGGAATTGTCCTTGTTCATTCCTTTACTGAGCTCTTCTTAGAAATACACAAATATTGGTGGAGGAATGGAAAACAGTTGAAATTCCGTAGCACGTAAAGAAGCAGCAAAGGAGAAACAAAATGCTGTGCTTCCTTTTCAAAGCTAAAAAAAGCATAAGGTAGCCTAGGAATCAGACCCTTGCTTATGCTTCAAATAAGATACTTCATGCTGACAAGAGCTCCCAGATTTCATGGCCTGTGACTCTCTATCAGCATCACACATTTTTTGCTATCCACAATGCACTGTTATCATCAGCTTTTTTATGAAAAGCATTTTGAGAGTGTAATTTCCAGCTGCTTACCATAAACCATGTATGGTCTGTACACTGCTACTTTGAAAGTGATAATGTAGCCGGGAGTGCCTGTCCTGAAAAACACCCTCACAGCATGTTTATTGGTAATTTCAACCCAAAAGTTAGAGTCTGAACACACTGAAACTCTGCCATGTTATTTTCACTTATGGGGAAAATGCTGCAAATTAGTGGTGAGGCAAAGTGGTAGGAAGCTTAGATCACCTTTGGTAAAACTACAGCTGTTTTTTAAAATACAGAGACTTCAGATTAGTATGTGTGAAATATAGTAATGTAACAGCTCTCAAATGTCAAGGATATTAGAAGGACATACAGGTACATGTGTCTGACCACAGACAGAGAAGAAAGCCTGCAATATGCATTCCTCCTTCAGCAATGTTATACATGTTGGACAGTGGGAGTGCACTCTGTTTTACCTAGATGAAATCACACAGGGAGTTTTAAGCAGACCATTATTACTCCATTGAAATTGAAGATCCAGGTAGTCACAGTTCCTTACTCTTACTGGAATTTGTGACTCTAATTATTTCATATGGATGAAAACAATGCAATGAAAGTATGCAAACAAGCTCTTGCTAAGCAAACAACATTTTGAAAATAAATAGCAAATAAAACCAACCAAGTTATCCGGGTAACCAGAAATGGTTTTGCAACTGATAATTGTCACTCAAGGAAGAGAATACCAGCAGTGATTGTTGTTAGCAATGTTTTATGACTAACACCACAATTTATGACAGAGCAGTGCTACACAGCAAAACTTACTGTAATTTTTAAAAGATTTTTATGTATCCCCACAGCTCAAGAGAAACAAAGGTACACTTTAGTTAGCCTGATGTTGTTAAATGCCCACAGAACTAGATGTAGAATCAATAAATTGTGACCTTTTCATGGAAGGAATGCAAAGTGTTTCAGGAAAGATAAGGATTCATAAGGTAGTTCTCTTTTCTGAGACACTCTGAATCCGTACTTTCAGGTGCTGTTTTTAGGAAGGTATAGGATAATGGTAATGTGTAGTCAGTGTTAAACTGGTTTTGCCACCCATGTCCTTTGATTTTTTTTAAACTCTTAAACTTTTTGGTTTCATCTAGTGTTAAGGAGGAGAAGGCAAGATGTTTCTATAAGGAAAAAAATGAAGACATTTGTGTGAGACAATAATGATAGGGAATATGGTAAGACAAAAGAGGTGGAAAAGCTCTCCAGAAAGCAGATTGAGTATTTTTAAGTAGCAGAAGAAAGTTTTTGATGTTGTGTAGTGATCTTCACCTAAGGCTGCTGCAGTGGGGCATCTTATTTTCTCCCTATCAGATGGAAAGGCATATTATTGTGGCCATCCTATTTCATTTCTCCATAGTCCATTTATTTGTATTTTCTCAACACTTTTGGAAGATTTTGAAAAATAATCCTTTTCACTGAAGTTTTCTTATATCTTCTCTTTTAAATGTGTTCTGTCTATTACTATGGGAACATTGGGACCTTTGGTTCTTAAAAATATATGAGCTTAGCCCTATCTTTGCTCCTGTCACCACTCCTTGTTTCTGCGATAAAGTTAGTCTTGCATTTATCCCAGTTTTGTACAAGAGAATTTATTCTCTGTGAGGAATCTTAAGTACCTAAAATTATTATATGAAAGAATTAGAAATAAATATTCTTGGAAACATAATGATTTTTTTACATTCTGAGGATGATTTCTGAATTTTGATTGACCTTGTTAATATTTCTTTTGTTTTAAACCATGGGTATTATGATAATAACTCTCAGATTTCCTAGGTATTTACACTTTATGGCACTGATCCTGAAAGCTTTTCTTTGGGGATGGTTGTCTTATCTGGAGAGGACTCCACTAGAAGCAGTGGGACTCTAATGTATGTAGGACTCAACCCAAGCAAAGGAAATTTCAGAGGCAGAAATATAATCTATAAACAAGCAAGGCATCTAGGCAATTTTCTGATTATAATACACATGTCCATGTGTACAATTGTAGCTCAAATACTACATTTGCAAAAACTTTTCAGAAGAATAAGAGGAACAGGTATCTTCATATGTACATAAACCTTTAGCCTGAATACTGTGTTACTTGACCACATATATTATGGAACAGTGCTATTAATTTAGCACAGTAGAAAAATTACTCTTAAACAAGAATAAGGGGTAAACATGAATAACAACACTACGGATATATACAATCAGTCTTTTGTCAGACAATACGTTAAGTATTTCTATAACAAACACAACTGAAATCTTCAGACTGGCTTGTAATTAGGCTCCTTTCCAAAAGTAATCCATTAATACAATTGCTGCCCAAATCCCAGTTCAACTTAATTTCACTGACTTTGATTTTTGGACTAAAAGCATTAAGCTTGAACTAGTGAAAAATGTACAAAATGTGCATTCAATTAAGGAGTAATTAGATACTCGATCACCCTTACATCACACTAGGGATTATCCAAGAAAGAAGAGAGATACTACTCACTGCAGTGTATAAAACAGTTTTCTTAATTAGTTTAGCACTAATTGAGATTGAGAAAGTGTCACTGTGTCACAGCATTAGTTTGCCTACACGGAACCTTAAGAACACAAAGTTTTTGGCTTCTTTGAGCTTCCTCGCTCAGATTTTTCAGTCTAATTCCCTGATCCGGTATCTTCTGTCCACGCAAGAGGAACCTTTCTGTTCAGTTCAGGGAGGGGGTCGGTCCCTGCACCCTTGTATCAATAGCTGACTGAAAAACATGCCGAGAGTTTTTCCAGAGATGGAGAATAACTTGTTATTATTTCATGTTTTTTTATGTTACACCTTTATACCAAACCCCAGGAAGAACTGGGAATCCTCTGTGTTTTTACATGGAGAGTAACTGTGGCTAAAACCAGCTGCTCTGTGAAGGGTTTACAGCCTCCCTTAGAAGGCAGCTGGTAGAAAGTTCTTCAAGTTGACCATCAAATGGTCCTGCTGCCAGTCACCATGACTTTTGGGGGTATTGGATGATAACCAGGGAGCACATGGAAATCATGGCACAGATTGTCTTGTGGGTAGACACTGACTGCTTAACAGCACTGCTGGTGACTGACAGCCTCTACACTCCCTTCCACTTTAAGAAAAAGAGTGGGAACTCTCTAGAGATGTGTTGACTCTTCCTGCAAGCAATTGTAGCTCCAGGTGACCATTTGCACCCAAGCACTTACAGATTTTTAGTGTGTATGTACTGAGTTCTAGTTAGCACTAAAATAACCTCAGGAAAAAAAATGAGATTATTAGTACAACAGAATGAAATGGTTTGGCACTCTCATACCTGCTGCTTCTGAACTGAGAGCACTGGGGCAACCTGAGGAGCTGATTTCCTGAGGTTATGCTGAAGCACATGAATATGTATTTGCATGAAATCAAGTATCGATTTATCTCTGCTGCTAATGAATAAGAATATTACTGCTATTAGGAGGGACAAATTGAGTGATTGCTTTCTGTCTCCTGAGCCCACCTGACTCCCATGAGAGCTTCGTACTCAGCACTTCACTTGATAGGGCCCCTAAAATAGTAAATGGTAAAAAATTCTGACTAGTATATTTTCCTTTCTAGTTTACTGCCATGCTCTCCACATTAGAATCAATTACCTGATTGATTCAGAAAGCCAATTGTAAAGCTTTGTTTCAAGTTAATAATTTTACCACCCCATTTAACTTTGCATTTTCATTGCCATTTCCTCCATTGCTAGTAAATCTTCTAGCACTGGCTTTACCCTAAAAGAGAAGAATCAGGACCATTATGTCACTGAAGTATATACCCTGAAACTGCCCCCACCTGCTGTCATGAAATCCCAGCTTTTAGTTTTCCCTGTCTCCCTGGCTGGACATAAACAGTCTTTCAGACCCACTGTGGAGGAATTTCAGTAACATAATTGTTCCATTCTCTTTTCAGAGAGGGAGAAGACAATGCTCCCACAGTGCCCTCGAATGAGAAATGGAAACTTTTGAGGCTGCTGCTTCAGTTGAACCACAAAGCCTGTATTGTTCATCTTCATCTAATTCAGCCTTGATAGACAGCTGTGACAGTTGGTCTGTCCGCATGGTCCAGTGAAATTCTGGGAATGGGGCTGTACATTAAAAGAATAAAACACATTAAATCTTCCAATTCACGCTGTTAACTATTTTTAAATGGTAATTTTCATTGCTTATATAGTTTCTTTGCCATAGCATTCAATAGTCGTCTGTGATCCAAATAGTACTAATTTTAAGCTTGATATGAATGTTAATATGTAGAAATACTCATTATTGTTTTGAATGTTAGATTTAATTTTATTCCGTATCATCTGTTGTGCTGTCAGTAACCATTTTTTCTGTAGAAGGGAGGTGCGTTCTGTAAAGCTAATAAAAACATTGTTTGTTCACAGAGAGTATTATACAAATTCAGAATTAATTTTTGGGCAGAAAGGACCACTTCTATGCCAAAGCTACGCACTTAACATGGTTTATCTGAATAAAGCTGAATGACAGCTGCATTACTAGGAATGTTGCTGAAATAAAGGACAATTTTGAAATAAGGAAAATTAACTGGTATAACAATAAACAGAATCATCTGGATTATTTTCTACTTGGCGAGTCATGGAACTTTGCAAAGAAATGTTCAATTCAGGCAGAAAATTATCAGCCTTTGTTCTCCTGTGAATTACGACAATTCTGTTTGTTCTGTACATTGCTGAGGATGGTGGCCTGGAGACCTGCTCTGCATGTCCTGGGCTCACTGCACAGCATGGGGATCGCCACGCTGGGCCACACATGACACATCTGACAGAACAGAAAAGGGAACGGTAGTCTAAGCCAGCTAGTCAAGCTCATAGCTTCTGATTCCTGCAAAACACCAAGATCTGAAGGACAGAGTCAATACTGTGCTGGGCAATAGCTTTGATCATCATAGCTGTCAGTGAGGTCCACTTTACTAGCATGAGGAGGGCAGGTTTATGCAGAGACCTATGTGAGTGGAGGAACGCTGGAGGCACAGATGGCAAGCTCCAGGCTAGGGCACAATGGACATGCAAACCGAGGGTCACAAAGGGGAGGTTACTCCCCTGGAGCAGATCGGTGAGTCATCAATCACAAAGTCATCACCAGGCAGTGGTAAATGCAGTGTCAGAAGGCATGCTTAATCCACCTCGTCAACGGTTATGGGGAGAGCTGCTGCTGAATAATGAGTTACGAATTCTCCGAGTCATTTATGTGTGTATTAGGGACAGCAGAAACAACAGGAGAAACCCACACACCACATGTGAGCTGGGTGAGGGGGAGTCGATACTGCTGACTACTTCATGCGTTCATAACTGTGTGTACTGCAGAAACATGTGCTTCCTTTGGAGAGACACACAGCTGCCCTTGACAGCATGCATTGCAATAAATGCACAGAAAACATACAGCAAGCAGCCCACCATGAAGTCATCTGTTTATTTTGGGCTTAGGAGAGCAGCAATTAGCAAATTACTCCTTGGGCCTATAGAAACTTGTATTTCTTAGGGTTACGTTTAAGCAAGTCCCTCTCCACCTTCCACCCAAATTTAATGAAGTATAACCCTGTTATCTAGTCAAGAGGTTCAAGATTTCAGTGCCGGTCAAAAACACGCTTTCCATCTGCAATGTCCCCAGCACTTCCATAATGTCCATGTAGCCTCTTCACTGGCTGCTGTCCCTCTTCCTTCAGCAATGACCCCCCCAAGCAGCTGCAGCCAGAGCCCAACCCCAGTGTGCTGGTGGTCAACAGAGCCTGGGCTCCCACCCGTCCACATCTTGCCGTAGGGCAGGGAGGAGTCTCTGCATGAAGTCTGCTGCAATGGCCTGCAATGGCTAGGCCGGACTGTCCGCGGTTTTTGATAGGAGCCTGATAAATTGTCCTAGTTGTCAGGTTTGGTACTAAAATCTTGAAAAAAAACAACCCAAACAAAGCCCTGTGAGGTGGAAGTCAAATGGTTTCTGCCAGTTGAAGACCTATTCTTACCTCCTTGTACCCAGTGATGAAGGAACCCTCCAAAAGCGGCGTGAACCATGTTCCGAACTTGGCAATTCCCAGGTTATATGCACAGCTCGTTTGGAAGATCATTTCCTTTTGCACACAACATGTTATTAGCTACTGAGTGTTAACTGACAGGAACTGTAGTATTAATACGGCAAATATTGACATTATGATGAAATCTGAACTAGATTTATTCTCTAAATAAACATGTTCCTTATCTTGGAGCTGGCTGATATTATTCTGGCTGTGAAATACAGATACGTTGCAAAGCAAATGATGTAATGTCTCCACCAAAAAGTCCATTATTTCCCTTTCCTGTTCTGCCTTCCTGTGTTTGCTGTTCTTTCCTGCACTGCCTTGTGTAGTGAACTTCTAGTCATATAAATACTACTACTGAGGAACTGAGGTTAGTAAATTTGTCTCAACATTTGTCAGACTGTTTTTTTCTAGGCTTGGCTTTGAAAGGGAAAAAAAGCCTACTGGTAAAAATACTTATAACTGTATTTTGTCTGTAGAACTAGATCTAATTATAACAACAAATTCATTCACAAAACACATCCATTCTAATTACAGATTGGTCAACCCACTTTTGTGCTGTGTTGGGAAAAGTTAAATTAGTCTTTCTGGTTTCAGTAGGAATCTGCAGGGAGGAATTTGCAGGAAGGGCTCTCTGTGTATTACTTCACTTGCACTGCAGCCATGAGAAGTTTTATTGAGTGTGACGAGGCTCTGCTACTCTCCAATTAGAGTTCCACATGCCTGCCTTTGTATTAACATTTTTAAGATATCATAAAAACTGGTAAAGGTGTTCTGAGGGTGGTGTAAGGCCCTAAATTAATAATTTCCTCTTCAAGCCTGCAGCTGCTAGAATTCTTCTGAATCAGATCTCTATCTGCGCTGGAAGTATTTTTAGAGGTAAGTATTAATGTGTGTAATGCTCCACATAATTTTAAATATTTATTATTGTCGTGGTTTAACCCCAGCCGGCAGCTAAGCCCCACACAGCCACTCACTCCTCTCACAGTGGGATGGGGGAGAGAATCAGAAGAGTAAAAATGAGAAAACTTGTGGCTTGAGATTAAAACAGTTTAATAGGTAAAGCAAAAGCTGCACATGCAAGCAAAGCAAAACAAGGAATTCATTCACCACTTCCCATCAGCAGGCCCGTGTTCAGCCGTCTCCAGGAAAGCAGGGCCCCATCACATGTAACGGTTGCTTGAGAAGACAAACTCTATCCCTCCAAACGTCCCCCCCTTCCTTCTTCTTCCCCCAGCTTTATACACTGAGCATGACGTCATATGGTCTGGAATACGCCTTGGGTCAGTTGGGGTCAGCTGTCCCAGCTGTGTCCCCTCCCAACTCCTTGTGCCCCCCCAGCCTCCTCGCTGGTGGGGTGGGGTGAGAAGCAGAAAAGGCCTTGATGCTGTGTCAGCACTGCTCAGCAGGAACAAAAACATCCCTGTGTTATCAACACTGTTTCCAGCACAAATCCAGAACATAGCCCCATACTAGCTACTATGAAGAAAATTAACTCTATCCCAGCCAAAACCACTACAATTAGAAACGTGAATTATGTTTCCAAGAGGTGTTGACCAGTTACACACTTGTAGATCAAGAAATCGATGGGCTGAGGCCAATCATATGAAGTTCAACAAGGCCAAGTGCCGGGTCCTGCACTTTGGTCACAGCAACCCCATGCAGCGCTACAGGCTTGGGGAAGAGTGGCTGGAAAGCTGCCTGGCAGAGAAGGACCTGGGGGTGCTGGTCAACAGCCAGCTGAATATGAGCCAGCAGTGTGCACGAGTGGCCAAGAAGGCCAACGGCATCCTGGCCTGTATCAGAAATAGTGTGGCCAGCAGGAGCAGGGAGGTGATTGTTCCCCTGCACTTGGCACTGGTGAGGCTGCACCTCGAGTACTGTGTTCAGTTTTGGGCCCCTCGCTACAGGAAAGACATTGAGGTGCTGGAGCGTGTCCAGAGAAGGGCAACCAAGTTGGTGAGGGGCCCGGAGCACAAGTCTTATGAGGAGCGGCTGAGGGAACTGGGGTTGTTTAGCCTGGAGAAGAGGAGGCTGAGGGGAGACCTTATCGCTCTCTACAACTACCTGAAGGGGGGTTGTAGTGAGGTGGGTGCTGGTCTCTTCTGTCAGGTGGCTGGAGATAGGACGAGAGGAAATGGCCTCAAGTTGCGGCAAGGGAGATTTAGGTTAGATATTAGGAAAAATTTCTTTACTGAGAGGATTGTCAGATACTGGAATAGGCTGCCCAGGGAAGTGGTTGAGTCACCATCCCTGGAGGTACTCAAAAAGCGCTTAGACGGGGTACTTCAGGACATGGTTTAGTGGGCGTGGTTGAGAGTTGAACTTGATGATCTTGAAGGTCTTTTCCAACCTAAATGATTCTATGATTCTATGAAATTAATGACATATATTTAAAAGCAGCTATGTGCCTCATGAGGCAAAAGCTGGATCTGCAGCCTTCTGGTAAACTTCAGGAAGGTATTGGGAATAGGGAGAAATCCAGCTCTTGAGAGAAGGCAGGTGAGTTGGGGCAGGACATCTGCTGTTGATGATCTTCCCTCTGCAGGTGACATGTTCTTTGGGTTCCTTTGTAGTTTTCTGGAGTTCCCAGGAAAACTTAGAGGCTTTAAGGTCTTAGCCTGACTTTAGACTGTGGTGTGATGTGCTTTGCACCCTGGGCTGTGATCCTGGGCTCCTGCTTGTTCAGATTGGAAGAGCCTCTTAGAGAGCACCATGCCTCCCTACGGCTGCCTTCTGCCTTGGCTCCCACGTTTCCTTTGTGTGAAAATCATGGCATAGGTGGAGCAATAATGAATACTAGGCCTGTTCCCAAAATACACCTGAGAGGTGACCAGGCATAAACTGGTGTGGGTTAAAGGATAGTCTTGATCCCAGACATTACAGTGGCAAGCATGGTACGGTAGCTGTGTATAGAAACAGGCATGTATAGAAACTGAGTCTAAGAGGAAGTAAGAGTGCTCCCTGGCCAGCATCCCTGTCTGTCTCCTAAAGGTTGATTCATTGGTGTTCCTGAATCCCAGACGGTAATTAGGCTACCATTGCAGAAGAGTTAAAAGTGCTTAACAACAGGGCAATATAAAGAAAAAATTTTTACTGAGAAATTTCAGCTGAATTTTGCTGAGACTGCAGAACCAACGAGAAGGGGGAGATCCATGCACAGGGAGCTTCACAAGAAGTTATACACATCCGCATTCTCCACAACCTGCCAGGGTGCAGCTGCCATAAGCTCAGACTCGCCTTTATTGAGTTTGACTCGTGGGCACAGCACTGGTGCAGTAATGGTCTTGTGCAAATTAATCCTTTCATGCTTGTCACATCAACTGCAGTGAGAATGAAGAGAAGCTTCCTTCCTTGTAGAAATGAGGGAACCCCATGCTGAATGATGGCTGCAGAGGAAAAGAGGAAAACTCTCTCTTAGGTTTGAGGACTGTGGAAAGAGGACAAATTTTGGCCTGCCTTTTCCTCCTTGGCTGGATTTCATGGTGGCATCACGAGCCATGGAATTAGCTGTGAGATGTGTTCTTCTTTTACACACCAGTGCTGCCTGTGAAATGTCAGGCAGCTGGAGAACCATCCACCCCATGTCCTGAGGCTGGACCACGCAGGATGTGTTTGGAAGTGTTTATGTGCACATTTATTTATGAAACTGTAACTGTCATTGTAAGCACACATCTGTGTGTGTATTCATATCTTTAGAACATTATACATAGAAAAACTCTTTTTAAAACAAGGAGAATTTAAAATGAATTTTAGAACTTCTAATTAAAGTTAATAAATTCCAGTATGAAGACTGTGTGCCTAACATCAGTTCACCAGCACTGTACATATACTGTTGGTATTTGTATGATTGGATAATTATCCTTTTGCTTAATGAACATGTGTTGAAGTCCTGTTCCCTTCTCTTTTCCGCCATTATTCATTATTCAGTCCCGGGTCCTTTACACTGAATGCTGTTCGAGACTTGCTCTGAAGACATAATAATTTGTTTTCTCATGGGCTTTCTCTCTTACAGTACTCGTTTGAATACTTCAGATGTATTAATGAACTTATCTTTACACTCACTTTGCAAATGCATTCTCCCCTGTATCACGTGAGGGTTCCTCTCTGATCACAGACTGGTATGTTGCCAGGCACAGGAAAAAGACTCAGCAGTCAGCCATGTTAGAGAGACACTCTCCATATTGACCTGCAACACGTGGTCCTTGTCCAGGACAACTTGTTATGACCTTATTTGCAAAGTTAAAAACCCAGCATTGACACAGTACTCGGGTCACCTCTTCAGTCCTCTCCCTGATAAATTTGCTGAGATGATGACTTCTATTGCAAGGTTTGTTTTTCAGTGCTGGGTCATTTCTTGTGGCCCTTGTGTCCAGTGTCTTCAAATCCTTCTCGCCACTGTTCTTACCATGCTGTGTACAGAGGCAGTGGCAGCTCTTTATTTCTGCTTGGCCTTCCCCGGAGCCTGACCCCATCTTGATCCAAAGAGGCCCTTATCCTCCCCAAATATCAGGCAAACAACTGAAGATGGGGTATAAGAAGGGGAAATTTTAGATAAACTTGAAAAGAACTTGCCCTATAAAGTACACAATGAGCTATTTAAGCCTTGAATAACAAAAAAGAAAGCATAAAGACAGCATAAAGCAAAAACAGCATAAAGAAACTTCCTTGTGTTCTCTTGTTTAGCAGGGATGTGGTTGGAAATATTCCTTCTCTGTTTCTATCTGAACTTGCTTGTGTTGGAAGTGGGTTGGGTAAAATCGGCTGACTAACTCACAGCCAGCTCCCAAATCAGTGATTAGAAACCACGTCTAGCAAGCCTTGTTCCCTGAGCCTGCTGTTCTCCTGCCCATCTCCCACCAGTGCCAGGGAATTGGCTGCTCATCTTTGGGCACCAGTCCTTATCCCAAATCCTGCCTGTTCACCACATTCCCTGTGTTGGGTTACCTTCCCGCCCACCCCAGCCACCAGAAAGCAATAAAGGAATAAGGTCATAACACAAACTCCGTTCTTTTTAAAAGTAAAGTACTTGAGAAGGCTGGAGCTTCAAGCGCATAAGCAACTTTTGTGTTTATTATTTAAGGTGATGTTTGTGTTTGAGATGGAGACAAAACCATCTTGATCTTACATAGACATAAAATCTTTGCCTCCCTTAGGCTTTAATATAAATATACACTACAAACAGTGCTTTCTGAAGTTTCTCCCATGTAAACATCTGATAGTGATGAGCACGAAACAGATGAAAGCTATGGTAAGTCAGTGAAACACATACAACTGCATATGTTGTATACACATACAACACATACGCCATGTCAGCAGTATTTTGAATAGCATAGCAGGTATAAAGCAGTTCTGGAAAATGCGTGTTTAACCTCATGTTGTGAAGATACCAGGGTTTTTTTGATGCACTATAGGTCAGTTGGAAGTGAATTTCATTATCCTGAATCATAATTAGAAAGAGGCTTGGTCTCTTTAGCTGGATAATCGTATGTGTGGCTGAGCAAAACGAAAAAAAATACAAACTAAAGGTAGCGGAAAGAATTATTCATGGCTTAGAAACATGTAGTAATTCACATAGATAAGGAGATGTTTACTCAAGAGACAAATAAAAAACAAACACAAAAGACCCTGGGAGCTGTGTGCTCTTGGCAGGGAAGCCAGTAATGATTACCAAGTGCATGAGTCTCAGTGTGAAATTATAGGCTGTGATTTAGCAGATGTGCTGCAGCGTTTTGAACCTTCCTGATTTCTTGGCATTTTATGTTTTGACCACCCTAGTTCCACACAATTTAAAATGAAATCCTGGAAACACACGAGGCCAGAGCATCTCCAAATACCCGTGACTAGGGCCATAATGAATGAAAAAAGGACTTGCAGAGCCAAAGAATCTGTTTTCAACAGGAGCCAAGGTATCTGGCCTTCAGATGATGATGTGACTGCACAAAATTTTTACAGGTGTCCTGTAAAGATGTTTAATTGCACTATATTATCCAACCACTAGATGTCTGCATACTATAGAGCTCTAGGCACGGTTTGTTCCCCAGCATAAAAGCCAAACAAAGAAAATTCGTATCTGCAGATGTCTCTCTCTGTATCATAATGTAGCATCTGTTTTTTCTGACCTATGCCCCTTGTTTGAGGAGGGGGGGTCTGTGGGCAAAGAGATACTCTGCAAGAAAAATTACACGTATGAAAATTGAGGCTGGTTTCTATTAAAAATGGAAAGAAAACTGTAGATTAAGCCATTTATCGAGATCACATCTACTCAGACAAAATTCACAAATAAATGCCGGAAATCAAATCCAAATTGCCACTACCTAAGTCATCACGAATTCCAATTAAGCAGGTCATGTGGTGCCACGAAGCAGCATGCAACAAAGACAGTGGCAAGTCAGGCAATGTCCCTGGGAGTACGGGTGGCTACGGTCAGTCCTGCGGCCCCAGCGGGTGCTCGGCACACGCGTGGCTCAGGGCACTTGCTCTCCCGGCATCACCGCAGTTGCATCGGAGATCTCTGCGGCATTGGGTCTGGTGGCAGCAGAGCCACCAGTGGCGTTGAGAAGCACCACGAGTCCCCGTCCTTGTTTGCCTCCAACTCTTCAGGGAGTCCCACTGTTTTTTGCTGCTTCTTACTTGCAAAATGGAGCTCATCTGTTTGATTTTAATGCAACCAGTGCTATTAGGAAACGCAAAGCTGAAAGCTGCAAGCATTGTGAGCCCAGGTATAGTCCCCAACGGCTTCCTTCATAATAATAAAGATAAGGTAATAATTTATTATGTTAAAGCAATGTACACATCTTTCCTGAACAATAGGACAACCCAGCCTAATTGTGCACTGCATGGGCAGTTGTTGACATACCTGTTTGGCATAAACACTTTTCTCACAGGATTTGCCCAAGGCACAATGATCGGCAGCCCTTCCTAGGTGCTCGCTGTGCTGAAATGCCAAGTATGGGATGGGGAAAAAAAAAATCCTACACTTTCAGGCCCTTTGCCACTGCCTGGAAAGCAAGTATTGCTTGAGTTTAGCCACCCAGCTTCAGAGGTCCCTGTTATCTGTGTTCACAGTCTGGGAATAAGTGAAGTTTGTGAAGTTTTGTGAAAATTACTGGCTTACGCAAGGCAGTACCTGCAGTGCCTCAAAGGAGTACCACTATAGAGGCAGATTAACTGTGTCCTGTAACCTTAAATTTGAACCCTTCCTCCTCCCTCCAAGGCCTTTTGACACCTGTATCATGTTGCTTTTGTTTGCTTGCTCCAAGATACAGCCTTCTCTTGCTTCTCCTGATCGGATGTCTTCCCTTGCTGGTGTGCATTCTTTCCCAAATGTATTTACTAGTGGGTGGCTGCAAAGCACAGCTCCTTTTGTGTGCTACTGGATATTATAGTATTTACCCTTTCCCAAAAGGATTTGAGTGGTATATTATGTTCAGGCTTTCCCTGCTTCTTTACATCTCTTGGTTAGTTAATCAAGTAACAGTTCTTAAATCCGGTTTCTCATTAACAAAATTGAATCTAATATTGAGGATTCATTCTCATTTTAGAGTTGATTACCATAATTGTGGTTAGTGTTCCATTACAATTAACTTTGTTTTTAATCACTAAAAGGCTGACAAGCTCATTTCACACCCTTTTCATTTGGTAAATGCAGAGAATGAAGATCCGATTGGTGTCTTGCAGTTATGAGCTGCAGAAACTTTCTTTCACTGTCCATAACAGTGAGTGTCAAATTCGGGAAGCTGAGGGACAGAGTTACAAGGACATTTTTCTGTTTTTAAGAAGTGGAGCTGTAACCGATAGTTTGCTGTTGCCACTTTCTTTGAATTAGAGCAGAATTCTATTGCCGTTTATGTGAATGCTAAACTGTGTCATTCATTGCATTTCTGCACAGTAACACCTTTTTTTTTTAATTCACAAAAAACCTGAAATTATTTTTGGCAGATGATTTGTCTTGAGAGAAGAGCCTGCAGTGTGTATAATCTTGGGGTCTCAAAAGTAAGGAGCCAGTGAAGCCCTTGGAAGATGGGTCTTTGTTTGACCTCCAAGGAAAGTGCCCTTTTTGACATTTCTAGTATTTTTCTGAACCAGAATGAAATTTGAATTGTCAGAATACCCCAAATTATTGAGATTTCAAATTTCAACCAGTTTTAGTCATGCTCTAAAGGACTTTTGTTATATCAGCTAAATTTCTCTTTTCATTTAGCCTCCAGCTCCCTTCTGGACCAACCTGCATTCTACTTCTGTTTTGTTAAGTAACTGTTCTTATTTCTCAGGGAGAGAGAGAGAAAAAAGGAATGCTTTTTGAGAAAGTATCTGGCAGTTGTCCTGTAAATGAAGAGAGTGGTAATGTGTGGTTACAGTACTATGTCTAAGTAGGAGAGACTTTGTGATCTTGAATACACACCTCCTCTTGTCAATTAGCCAGTTAGAAAAGAGCAATCTCATATTACTTTGTTAATCTTTTCATATAGAAAGACATCTAGTTATGCATAGATGAGATTGCTTTTACAGTTTTTAAATAATGCTGCTTTCCCACCAATTTCTAAGAAGGAAGAATCCAAATAGTTTCAATTTTGGCAAGCTTATTAGGCAACAAGAGACCAGGTGATGAGATTCCCCTCACTTTCCTTATGCCTGTCCCTTTCCCTAGCAGCCAGAAGAAGGAGAGAACAAAATCCAAGCATGGTCTCCTTCACAACAATGAATTCCAGCTGACATTTTAGCTGTGATGGACATCTACGTGCAGGGGTACAGCCGTTGTCACCCAAAATGAAGCAGTTGCACCTGTAAGAGGAGGACATTTAGCTAGAGGAAGGAAAGGAGTTAGAAATCTGTCAAGTCTAAATCTGCTCTCAAGAGTTTTTCAGTTACTAATTTAATGAGATCATGTGGTATTTTTTATCTTCTTAGTCTCTCAAATTGTCTTTCATTAGATTTTAATGAGATTTTCTTCATCTCCTCCAGATAGAGTCCTCCCATTTTATCGGTGCATTCTTCCTGTTTGTTTCCAGCTGTACAGCCTTACGTTCAGAGCTGTAGTAAAAATGTATTCAAGTCCATATGTGCAATCCAGACTGCTTCACCAAAGTGACTTGCAATTACTTACGATCAACCAACATTAAAGCGGAAAGGTTCACTCTATTTGGCCTGGTCTTCATAAAATAGGCCACAGATTTTCACCCAGTAATTCCGTTATCAAGTCGAGAAGCTTGCATTGACCTTCTGCCTAGTCTTGAATTACCTTTAATCCGTATTCTCAATGCTTTACATCTCGTACTATGTGTAACCATATCTGCATTACATGCAGTTTTGTGCATGGTTTTCACATCTTTTGTTTCACGTGCTTTTTTTTTTTTTTTTTTCCTTTTTAAGTCAGATCTCATTCTTTTTTGCTCATCAGCTTTCCTCTAGCTTTTATACTTTCTACTTTCTTCCTAGATTCTTTCTGTCACATACCATTTCTGTCAACAGGGTGCACGCAGGCTGAGCTTCCACAGCATAAGATCTGTGTGCTCCTGGATCATCCCGTGGTACAAATCCGATCTGAATGAGGCATGGGCATATTTCTGATGAATTAGCCAGAGTACAGGGAATGGATATATGCCAGGCTTTATCCCAACTATGGGTAAACAGATGATGTGTATTCGGCATAAAATTAGAGTGGGCAGGATGAGCTAAAAACTGATCTGTCAAGACAGATTGAAGTTATACTAAGAATTCAAAATATTTGGAACAAATTTGAACTGACAGACTGAAGTTGTTTTAGTATTTTGTGTCATATGGCCACAGGGTTTTTGATCTTGTAATAAGCATCTTAAAACAGGTTTACCATCTCGTCTAACTACAGCCTCAGTAACACCAATGTCAGCAAAGTAATAAACTTCCTGATATTAACTCCAGAAAGAACCCTTCGGGTAAATTCACCTGATCTCTGAACGATCCGGAGAGCAGAATTTCCTTCATTAATCCACATTGTGTTCAATAACCTCCCATCGTTCTTTAATATCAAGGCCCCATGATAGAAAATATGTGAAGCATCTAGTAATACAGTGTTGTTTGGCCAATACAGTCAACACATCATTTAGGCAGCACGTGTCTGGGATTTGTACCGTGAGTCACTCTTTCACTCTGAAACTTGGCAAACTTCTTTTTGCTTAGAAAGAGCCATCCTCAACCTGAGTCT
Organism: Aquila chrysaetos chrysaetos; assembly: GCF_900496995.4. Classification (NCBI taxonomy): domain Eukaryota; kingdom Metazoa; phylum Chordata; class Aves; order Accipitriformes; family Accipitridae; genus Aquila; species Aquila chrysaetos. The sequence goes on from NC_044007.1 coordinate 41,057,105, forward strand.
TGGCGCTCCCGGAGCCCCCTCCTTTCAGAGGATATTTAGCCCAGCACACTGATCCATAGTGTGCTGTAGGGAGAGGCTGGTGAGACAAACTTGCCCTAGGACGTTGCTCCCAGGTGCCTTTCAGTTGCTACTTGCAACTCACCCCTTGAGCATAGTACGAGAGGGCTCTGCTGCTCTTTCCCTTCTGGGAAACTGATTTCTAGGAGTCAGGCATAAGGGCACTCTCCTATGGACTGAGGAGGAGAAGTCGCTCATTTGTACCTCGCCAGGAGACAGTACTGTCTCTTCCCTTCTGCCAGCAGAGATGGGGCAGAGCACGTGTGTGCTGCTTGGCTCGGCTCAGCAGCCCTCTGCTTCCCTGACGCTGGCAATCAGATAGCCACCAGCAGAATAGAAAGAGGAGCTTAGGCAAGCACTGGTCTTATCAGGGGGAGGCAGGCATCAGCAGCTGCCCGTGCTCACCCTGTCTGCGAGAGCGCTCCTCTGCCATTGCCGTGCTACAAGCCAAGTGGTGTGGCTGCCAGCATCAGCCTAGCTGGGAGATGGGGGCTGCCGGTGCTGCCTCCCACATCTGGCCGGTGTCTGTAGCTTAGGGTAAGGCACCAGCTGTGGATAAGAGACAGCTGTGGCTGATGGTTGCCACACCGGGTAACTCCATTGCTTGCTGCTTGCCAGCTGAGATCTGCATTTGGCCATTGGAGGCAGCCCACTCTTGCAAGGGGTTAGCAGGCTTAGCATATCCAGGGCTCCTGCCTCAGCCAGACACAAGACGGAGATGCAGTCTAAGAGAGCACCACTGGCCCTGGGCACTGCAAAAGAGAGCAACCTAAGGAAAAGCTCCTCCAGCCCTACCAGGGGAAAGCCAGAATGGATGCTGAACTCTGAACTTTATGAGATAAAAGTTGTCCCTGCTCATTTGTATACCTGCAGATTAGGTATACAATTAGGGGGGCAGTTGAGTGAGAAGATGAGAAGGAAAATAGCCAGGACACAAATCAATCAAAACAAATCCAGAATCTTTCCTGTCACTGCAATCAGTTGATGGGTCTTAAGCGAAGAACTAAAAAAGGGTACTGACCACTTCCGACAGGGACCCAGGAATCTCTTTGTGGGTGCACCGGGAGTGACAAAGATCTTTTTACTTTTAAAAGTTTTTAATAAAATGATAAAATGGGTTATGGGATAATGACATGTAAAAGAATTTATGCACTTCTCGGGAAAAATGTTTGTCCCTTTCTACCCACTTCAGTGCATAAGACCCCTTGATCTGATGGTATAAGGATTGGATTTGGCCAAAGCGTAACATTTTTCTCTGAAAGTGACTGAGTCACCTTTGTAATCTAGTAAATAGTCTGCCTCTGTGCACATTCAGGCATCGCCCGACAGAAATAAGTTTCCACTCTTTCTCACTCCTGTTAGTCCTTCAGCTCCTGCTGCAGGACGAATGGATCTGTTCTCTTTTTCTCACTCACAGATCTCCAGGTTACGTGTTTTTAAACAAGAAATATCTCTTTATTTCCTGTTTTCCAGGTACTGGAGAATCAGTAGGGATGGTCCAAATGCTTCACTTCTTCAAAGCTCTGTTCAGGACCTCTCCCTTACATAGTACCTCAGGCAAATCATCTCTGAGCAGCAGGAGATGGCCTGGAAGCTATTTATTGTCTGCTTATCATGTTTGTTATAAACTTGCACATGTTTTCCTCTTGCCAGAGCTGTAGTAAGACATCCTAGCACCCAGAGCATCTAACAGTTTGCCTTTCTAATAATGCGGTTTGAATAAATATTTGTTCAAATACTTAAATGCTCAAATAAATAATTATATATTAGAGATGCAGGCACTATTTATTGATTGTTCACAGCAAGTTACTACAAAATGGCATTGGTTCTGCCTAGCCATGTAGTCAGTTTCTTGAAAAAGGGATTGCTGGTGTGGCTGGAAATGGACGAGCTCAAAGATACCTGCAGTCAGATCACCTCTGCTTTGGGAGGGAAAGGCAGAGCCACTCCAGTGGCCCTGACAGGCCTTTTGGAGGTCTGAATTTCAATTCTGGATCCAGGCACTCAGGTCTTGAGCTGGAAGGACTTAATGAAAGCGCATGATCCTTCCTGGGTCACTGAAGGAGGGTTGTAAAGGGGTAGCCAAAATAATGATTCATCCTCCTTCCTATGGGCCCTACTTAGATGAAGTCCTATGGGGCACCTTCAAGCAGGCTTGACAGTAGCATTTGCTCCCAGAGGAGGTCTCCCCTTGCCATACATGAGCCTGTTGCTGGTGTAAAAACACAGGGATGTTGAGCTGTACTGTCTAGTCCTATCCCAGAACTGAGGCAAGGGTGGCTGATGTCTATTTGTATAACTTTCTTTAGAGAGCTTCCCATGTGAGCCTTCCCTGTCTCCTTAGAAAGCTCTTCCTCTGGGCTAGCCACACTCAGCTTCAGCAACCGTGTCCCCCCTACCTTGCCCCCATCCTTCTTGGGTCCTTCAGGGTATGGACATGGTAGTGCAGCAGGGCACTATGAGAACTGGGGGCCCCGCAGGGTGGCAGGGCAGGGACTGTGTCCTGATTTTGGGAGGGATAGAGTTAATGTTCCTTCTAGTAGCTGGTGTAGTGTTATGTTTTAGATTCAGTATGAGAAGAATGTTGATAACACAATAATGTTTTAAGTTGTTGCTAAGTAGTGTTTATACTAAGTGCAGGATTTTTCAACTTCTCATGCCCAGCCAGCAAGAAGGCTGGAGGGGCAAAAGAGATTGGGAGGGGACACAGCCAGGGCAGCTGACCCAAACTGGACAAAGGCATATTCCATACCATGTGATGTCATGCCCAGTATATAAACTGGGGGAAGTTGGCCTGGGGAGGATCATTGCTTCGGAACTAACTGGGCATCGGTCAGCGAGTGGTGATCAATTGCATTGTGCATCAATTGGTTTGTATATTCCAATCCTTTTATTATTATTGTCATTTTATATTACTGTTTTTATTATCATTATTAGTTTCTTCCTTTCTGTTCTATTAAACTGTTCTTATCTCAGCCGACGAGTTTTACCTTTTTCCTTCCAATTTTTTCCCCCATCCCCCTGGATGGGGGGGCAGTGAGTGAGTGGCTGCATGGTGCTTAGTTGCTGGCTGGGGTTAAGCCACGAAATCCTGGCAGCCCGTCTTGCCCTACCACCTCAGCCAGGAGCAGCCAGGGGCATCGGGGCAGCCCCTGTCCTGGCATCAGGCACCTCCCTGGGGACAGGAACAGGAACAGGCCTGGCAGTGCCCTCAGGCAGAGGCACAGAAATTTGTCTTGTTCTTAACAGTCTGTTACCTACCTCAAGGCTGTGGTCTCATCTGCCAACAGTCTTCTCCTCTGAAGAAAGCCTGGTGCCCACCTCCGCTATTTTCTGCACCAGGCACTTTTCTTCGTTTTGTTTAGTCTGTAATATCTGTGGTACAGAGAAGCCACCATCCCACCTGAGGACTGCGGTGCTAGTGACGACCAGATGCTACCAACCCCACCTGGCACCACCTCCTGGTGGTTCCTGATGCCCCTCTTTCCTGTCCTGTCTGCCTCCCTCCCGGGGTGAGCCCCGGGAGGACAGAAATTCACCCTCAGCACAATCCACTCTCCCCGACTGAGAAATCTGCACAGTTTAATTTCATGGCCCTTGTCAACCTGTCTTGGGAAGAAAGCAGCTGATTAAGTAGTAACTAATCCCCTTTCACTGTTAGAGTGAAAAGTAGTACAGTAAAACATTTTGTATGTTGCCCATCTCCTGAAGATAAAAGGGTAAAAAAAGAAGAAAAGCAAATAACTGTTTTGCATAAAACAGAAAACCTCCTCATCAGAAAAGGAGCTATTTACACGTGCTCCTCAGATGATCATGTGCTAGCCAATTTTAAATTAGTATCATTTCACACCTATTTCATAGCTCGTTCGTTGTTCCTTGTGCGCTCCTTCGTCATTCCTTGTGCACGTTATTAATCTGTAAGTGACGTTGTCCTGCTCGCTGGTTTCCAATGGTGAGGAGGAGCAGTGCCTGGGCTGCCTGGGAAGAAGAACCAGGGAGAGGTGAGGGAACTTCACGGTGCTGGTTCTCAATGGCCAGGCTGCCACCTTCTGCTCAGTCAAGCTTGTCCTTCCTAGGGGAAAACTGCTTCAATAATCCTTACTTTGTCCTGTTTGCATTAAATAAAGAGAGCTGGAAGTATGTTCTCATCTCTATTACCTCCCTCCCTGGTATGGGATTTTTGCCATCTGTGCCTGCCCTGAGTGCCAGTGCTTCAAAAGGGCTGCTGCGGTTTCCTTAGGTGTGAGGGGTACTCCAGGGAAAATGAACCACAACCAAGACCTACACAACTTCGCTTCTGTTCCATAAAAATGTAGCAGTTGGAGGTGGCAGGATGGCATGGAGGGATGCAAACGAAGAGCTGTGGTGTGATCGTGCCATCAGCCCTCTGAACTCGTGTGGTGGACAGCCCTGTGGCTGGCAGCCCATCCTGGGGCAGCCCATCCTGAGATGGAAGTGGTCTTCTGCTCCCCAATGGCTCCTCCTGGGCACTCTGGTGCACCAGGTCTCCTCTGCCTAAGCGGGGAAAAGGCGGCTCTAATACACGAAGACAGAAACTGGAGAGTTGGTTCTTTGCACACCCAGCTGATGTTTCCAAGTGTTGCCACCAGAGGATGCACGAAGCATATTTTTGCTGGATCAACACATACACAGATTAAAATAGCCAGATTTACCAGCAGAGGTAGCATAACTTCTCTATAGACACAGGAAATTTCAGTGTAAACAACAGTTCATGAAAAAGAGAATACATAGAGAGAGGCAAGGAAGTTATGCACTGTATTTTCTGATACATTTATCCCACCAGCTCTTGAATCATTAACATATTAAATGGTAACTGCATTTCTGTTTTCTTTAATACATAGCTAATACTGGGAATATTTAAGCTAGGCCAATTCCAGCCTTTAATGCAGCTTCTTGCAAAGACAGCAGCCATTTTGATGGTTGAATATTTTTCATTGCAGTAATTCATCTTCTAGATCTGGGATAGTCAGCAGTTTAGGCACTGGGCAGGATAAAGAGTGTTCAAAGAGACAACGGCTACTAGACTGAGGCACTGATTCAAAAGCTTTTTGAAAAATGGTTGGTACAAAAAGGAATGGTAGGAGCATCAACTGTAGATAATAAGACACCATTTAAAATTGGTGTTTTAGAGAAAGATCTGCAATCTTCTCAAAGAGAAATGTCAAAGGTTACTCAGTGGTTACATCCTGTATCAACAAGAAACTATACACTTTTAACTGAAAAAAATAATCAATCTCCTCCCAGCATTTTCCCCCCTTATTATAGGCACTGAATATTTCTAGGGAGCCACAGGCCTACTTCAAAATATACATTCTGAAAATGTATAATGTAGGAAAACATTCAGGAATACATATTCTGCATTAATTGTTTTCAGACTTCATTAATGGTCTGACTCTGACGATTCAGTGTCTGGTTCAGTGGCAAAACACCCCACTCAGTGCAACAGGATCAAGCCTTTAAAAAAATATTTTTAAATGAATTATTTGCCATTGCACCCTGAAATGAAAATGACTCTTTACAGGAGTTTTATCTTCCGTGGATAAACTGAGTTATGTGGTTGTGATCCCTTCCCAGAACTGACTATGACTAGCTAACTTGTTTATGTCTCTGTGTTTGTTTAGGCACACAGTCTCATCCAATAGCTCAGAAGTTATTAACTTTCTAAAACAACCTGTTTACTCAGTACACGTCTTCTCTGTATTATGATAAACAAACATGAAATCAGATGGATTAAGGAAAGACTTTCTGGTCTATGTTGAAGTCTGCAGAGAACAGTTATTCTGGATATATGGTAAATTACAGTTATTGTTTATTTGAATGGGCTTGTCAGTACAAAAATTAGCAGAATAATTTTCCTTCAGTTACAGTGCTCACAATATCTGCAATTGCTGTAGTAGAAAGCAGTGGATGAACAGATTAATCTTCCATATTGTAAATACAATCAGGTTCTTTCAGCTGGCAGTGTACTAGGGTTCATTCAGTTATCGGTACTATCACTAGCCACTTAATCCTGTCAATTTGAACCCAGCATGCAAGTGGTAGGAAGCTTGAATGTGGCAGTGAATTTGTTTATTGAGCAGCCAATCATAAAAAGAGTATTTTTGTTACTTCCTAATGGCAAACAAGCAAATCCTGAGTACTTTTTCATACTCTTGTCTTCTCATGGCCAGTGTTAAGTATCTGTCCATGACTGTTGGAGCCCCTGGCAGACCTGTAACACATCAGGTGCCTTGATCACTTCCTCTGAAAGTGGGAAGTCACTTTTCACCCCCTGTCTCTGTGAGAGCAGATAGAGAGGGAATTTGGAGCCCTTGGCAGCGCAAGTCCCTGCTCACACTTTGGCCCATGCAGTTCACAAGCCAGCATCGGAAGCTTCTTATGGTACTTTTTTTGAAAATCCTTAGCTCTAAGAAGTTAAGATATAACATCCCTAGTCTTGACTGCCTTTGAATCTTCTCTGTTTCCTTTATTTGAATAATACAAAAAGAAATCAAACACATCATAGAAGTCTTATACGTATGTATACACAACTGAGCAAGCAAAACCCAGTCAACATCTAAGGCATAAAGGAAGAGCACAGTTCAAATATTAGTATTTTTTTTGTTGTTAGAGCCTGATTGTATCTGTCCTCTCAGAAGCCCATTCACTGGGCTTCTCAGCAGAGATCCCAGCCCACTTGTGTAGAGGGGAAGGTATCCTCTGGATACAGGACCTTCTGTGCCCAGCTGTACCCCAAGTAAGTCCATTACAGCCAGAAACACTGGGGAAGCAGACACCAGAGGCTCCACAGGGCAGCTTGGTGAAGAGATTGCTTCTGAGATCCCTGTTTATGAAGAGACTGGAGAGCCAAGAACACCTGATCTAGCTCAGCCATTCCTTGCGATGAAGTCGTTGCTGTTTGCTGCTACCATGGACCCAGCTGCGCAGTCCCACACCTCCTGAGTCTCCACCTGTGCCTCAAAGCAGCACAACCTCCGGAGGAGCCTTCAAGCAGGACTCAGGAAACCCGCAGCCCCCTCCTTTCTCCTGCTGAACCATACCTACACCCAAAACAGGATCCAATGCATTGTTCTCAGGAGCACCCGGCACATGTCTCTAGCCCTTTCATTATTAGCACAGTGTCCGCAAGGAGGTATTGTCACTTGCACAACTGAAGAGTAGGCAACCCCCCCTAGGATACAATAGGTAGGACAATGCCTAAGAAACTCCATCACTCAGGTAAAAGGTGCCAGAAAGAGCTGGTTAGAGCAGCCTTTCATCCTGGCAACACTTTTAGCTCTGGCGTTTACATACATGCCCCTAAAACTGAATTTCTCTTACAACCGTGATGTCAGAAACCTCCAAAGCATTTTCAGTTAGCTTGTGAGAGCTTTCAGTTGTACTTCACGTGGTCTTCTCCTCTGTAGTGGACATATCTGGAGCCAATTTCTGGTGTGTCGCTTCATCCAAAACCTCACTGTGACCACTAGCACTTCTGAGGCTTCTCAGATGGGTGGCTGACAGGAAGCTGCCCAGTTACATGCGTTTTAACACATCTTTCAGCTGACTCTGAGACCCAAATACAAAATCTGCTAGAACATGCAAGGATGTCATGTGGATTTATGATATTTTCTTGAGGACCCTGAAGCCATAAACCTATGAATGGATTACAATGAGATAAATACAGTATTTTCTTTTGCCAAATGCAATTCTGTCCCGATACTTTTCATTGCATTATTTAATTGAAAACAGCTCCCATTTTGCTCAGCCTAGCAATTTGAAAGTTTAAAAGATAAGCCACATTTCTTTGTTTGAATATACTGTCAAATGCATTTGAAAATAAAATGCTCAATCATGATAATGTTAAGTCTGCTCCTTATGTTTGTAGGTTTAAAATACTAAACCTAATAATACTCCTTTTTTGAAACTGGGCCAATCCTGCTTCACTTGAAGTCAGTGGGAATTTTGCCAATGACTTAAATGAAAGCAAGGTTGGGGCCTATATATTAGCTTCAGGCTTTAGGACTCCACAGGAGCCCAGAACTTCCACATTCTGGAAATTAAATATTTCCAACTGCACTGAGCTGTCTGATTGCAAATTGCTGCCACATCTCCAAAAAAGCATTAAAATAAACACTGACAAAGAGTGAATTATTTTTTTCATATTGCTGCCAGATTCTGAAGTTTTAAAGCAACAGTGATAAACTGGAAATATACCTTTTTCTTCCTGGAACAGTTGCATTTCTTAAAGATACGAGACAATGCCAATCCTGCAGGCAAATACACACGAGGAGAATTGCAAAACACAGGTACCGTCTGCTTGTCTTTAACAAGCCTATGCACAGCCTGGGAGCCCACCTACACAAAGTAACTGGGTAGCAGTAGCTGCTATAGCTACTTCAAAGATTTTTTGAAGAACAGTATCTTTTAACAGATTATTGAAAACTTACGGATACATTTTTGTAGTACTGATCTTTTTTATTTTGACAGAATGGTTCAAAAGGAAGGGTAAGAAAGATTTAAACACCTTTGTTGCCAATTCTATTCAAATTAATTTAATAAACTCTTTTTCAGTTATTATGAAATCCTAATAAATTCAGTAGGCAGATGAAAGATGGACTAGATAAGTTTAAGTTGATGTAGAGAATGAGTAGTCCTTTCAGCACTCAGTTCTTTTGAATGAACAGTCAACATAGCTCATGGAAAATAGTTTCTGCATTTGGACCAGCACTCTATGAAACTCCAAGTTATTTCAACCAATGCTTTAATTATGGCCTGAGAATGCAAGCAAACATGAAGGAAGGCAAGAGAGAGACAGGACCAAACACACTACCTTACTTATTCATCGAATTTAAGATGTCAGTCTCCCTAGACACCAAATTAATCTCCTGGTTTTGGAGAGGCTTCCTCCCTCTCTTCATTTAGTGATCAGAGAGCTCAGAGACAAGCACTGCAGCTCAGGTACAAATCAGGTGCCTCAGTGACACAGTGTCACTATCTCTGTGTGCCTGGTTTCCTAGAACCAGCACACTTACAAGGCTCAAGCTGAGGGTTTATCTGCAAAGGAGTTCAGAAAAATTGTAAAGATCCTTCAGAAATCATAGAATCACAGAAAGGTTTGGGTTGGAAGGACCTTTAAAGATCATCCAATCCACCCCCCCTGCTGTGGATTGTTACATGTCATAAAAATATCATATTTTACTCATGTTTTCTTTTTTGTTCATTATTTCAGCACAGAGGAACACTAGAAGTCATGTTCTGATTGCTGTGACATACCACAGGCTGTGGTCTGTCTCCCTCTGCCCCGCAATCTTGAGGAACTAGTCTATCCACCACTTGAAAAAAAACCCCAACATTTTACAAATAACTGAATAGCTCTGCACCCTTTGCAGGGAAACTTACAGAATTCATCCCCTCCTTTCCTTTACTGACACCACAGTAAGTGGAGCCTGATTTAGCGACTCAGAATATCTACAGATCTAACAGACTCTGAGTACTTCTGAAGAGCAATACCTCCTGAAAACCAACATAAAACGTCTGTGTGGAGTTCTTTCTACAGCAGGATGTGCATTTGCAAGTTCAACTTGAAGCATATTAAAAGTGTTATTATGTCTTTCTATGAATTATATGTATGCAATAACAATTCTTTCTTACTTTGGATGGATGATGGATTTGTTTTATTTCTCTGGGAAAGATGGAGTTTGGGATACAATATAGTGGTTAAATAATCGCCAAGTCACCATAAAGACATTACTCTATCTAATGTGCACAATTGTACATTCAGTCAACTGATGATACAAGCCAAGCAGAACTAATCAAAACATTGAAGGTGGGTGCTTGCTGCCAGCATCTCTCCCGCATTTACCATAAGAGCTATTTACAAACCTAGAATGTGAGCTACTTAACTGTGAGTGAATTGAGTTTTAAAAATAAAATGTAGCTAAAATTAAATAAAAATGTTCACTAAGAAGAGTTAGAGAGTTACAGGCTGGCTACAGATTGGATTTTTGGAAGGCATATCATTCACCAGTGATAATATCTTCACTTTTAGGCTGTTTACTGCACTTCTGAAGCCCACATATCCATTGTTAGAAAGAAATGGATGTTATCACTACAATTCCCAAAATCTTAGAAAACATGGCTGAAAATAACCTCCAGCGGTCATCTGCCCACCTCCCCAACAGTATCAGTTGTACCTAAACCTTTCCTAAGGGAAGTTTACCCAGCCTGCTATCATTTGTCTAATGTTGTAGCCCGAGACCATGTGAGCTAACGCAGATCTCTTCAGCCGATTCCTCCAAGCTGGCACTGGAGGTGAACTCTTTAGGTGATCTTATTAGTTCGAGTGTACAAGCATAAATGTGGTTTTTATGTGTGATATCATCAGGGAATAAAAGGTAAAGGAAATCTGTTAGTGAAATTCACCAAATTAGAAGGATGACTATCAGGGTTAGTTACATCTATTGACCTGTTTTGCTTTTAGTGACAATCTGTTGCCCTTTCATTTTGGGCAGCAATCTACTGATCCCTGGGTTTGTGGCTCTCTGAGGAGGTGGCACATGTTTGTGTACAGTGATGGGGCATGTGGATCTGATGGCACTTGTGCAATACTTCTTGTCACCCTTGGCAGATAGAGCACCTGCAGGTGTTCCCTGCAGGAGATGAGTCTAGGGCACCTAGCTCATCTTAGCGTCACAGGGTTTGATATTTTGTTCTCTGTCAAGTGAGAAATAAAGGCAAAAAGCAGGAATTGGGAATAACAGCCTGGTATTTTTGGCCTGATTCACCGCAGTAACTAAAAGCCTCATAGTTACTTATGCATCTGCCCTCATTGTAGTGAGATGCAAAGATGAGTATCATTGTCTGCATTTGGTATCTGTGGAGCTTGGGTGCCAGGAGACCAAGTGACTTTTGTGAGATCACAAATAACCAAGACTTCTTATAACTTTGGGTTACTGAAACATGTGGATGCCTGCTTGTACACACATGTGAGAGGAGAGTTCTGCTTCTTCATTAGAGGAAATAGTTTCCCTTGGGCTCTGAAAGCAGTGGGTGTTTATTGACCTCCTCAGAAGGGGTCTGATCCTTCAGATCCAATCTGAATGTAGCAGGTAGGTTTTTACTTACTGAATCTTATTTATGTCATTTGTAGAATCTTTACAGAAGATTTCAGATTTGTTACTTCCACCAAGATAATTTCTAGACAATGTGTCATTCTTTCAGAGTTGTCTATTTGTGCTCAGGTGTATAACCTGACCAGTTCTTCACGTATTTATTATCTTCTCACATATGTGACAGCTAGTGTGAAAAAGAAAATAAAGAGACACTTGTGGGTTTTCTTGATTTTTTTGTTGGCAGAAAAGTTTCTTGCAAAAAGTAAATAGAAAAGTTTGATTAAAATTTCTTCCCAACAAATTAAAGCAAACCATTCCTAAGCACAAACTAATTAATAATTCCCTTTAAGTGAATGGATTCCAAAATATATTTCCGATTTTGTCTTAATTACATTAACAGTACCTAACTGGTGTCACAACAGATAATTTGTTTATTCATCAGGCTTATAAGTTTATACAATAAGTTTATACATTCTTCTTATGTGTTCTCTTTTTACTTGAATAGTAGTCTCCTAGTTTGGTTTATTGAGCAATTGCAAACAGCTCATCAAGTTTTATTTCATAGTTACACTTAATGGGATAGATACTTCACTAATGCCACCTCACATTTTCCTCTGAAGACTCCTGTCATTCTACTCATGCATAGAAGCAGAGCTAGTTTTTTTTTAAATGCCCTTACTCTCAATTCATACCCATATTTCTCTAGAGTATAACAAAATTGGCTTCTCAGAGTGAGAGCTAATTAATGTTTTGCACATACCTGTGTGTTGACCTTGGCTGGCCGTCAGATGCCAAACAAACTGCTCAATCTCTTCCTCCTCCTCAGCAGTACAGGGGGAGAAAATACAATGAAAAAGCCCATGGGCTGAGATAAGGACAGGGACATAACTCCCCATTTACTGTCTTGGGGAAAACATACTTGACTTGGGGAAATAATTTGATTTATTGCCAATTAATAACAGAGTAGGATAGTGAGAAATTAAAACAAAACTAAACCCACCTTCCACAAATGCCCCCCGCCCCTGCCCCCACCATCTTCTCAGGCTCAACTTCAATCCCAACTCATCTACCACTTCCCCTCTCCAAGTGGCACAGGAGGATGGAGGATGGGGATTGCAGTCATTTCATAACTCTTCTTGGCTGCTGCTCCATCCTCCTCACCCTCTTCCCCTGCTCCAGCGTGGGGTCCCTCCCATGGGATACAGTCCTTCACCAACCGCTCCAATGTGGGTCCGTCCCATGGGCTGCTGTCCTTCAAGAACTGCTCCAGCATGGGTCCTTTCTGCAGGGTACAGTCTTTCAGGAACAGACTGCTTCAGCGTGGGTCCCCCATGGAGTCACATGTCCTGCCAGAAAACCTGCTCCTGCGCAGGCTCCTCTTCACAGGCCGCAGCTTCTGCCAGGAGCCTGCTCTGGCATGGGATCTCCATGGGCTGCAGCTTCCTTCAGGGCACACCTACCTGCTCCATTGTGGGGTTCTTCATGAGTGTCACCATGGTCTTCACCAAGGGCTGCAGGGGAACCTTTAGTCCTGGAGCACCTCCTTCCTCTCCCTCTTCACTAACCTTGGTGTCTGCATAGTTGTTTCTCTCACATTTTCTCACTCCTCTCTTCCAGCTGCCATACAGTGGTTTTTACCCTTTCTTAAATATGTTATCACAGAGGCACTACCAGCATCTCTGACAAGCTCAGCCTTGAGCAGTAGTGGGCCCATCCTGGACCTGGCTGGAACTGACTCTGATGTGGGGGTAGCTCCTGGTGTGTTCTCACAGAAGCCACCCCTGCAGCCCCTCTGCTACTGAAACCTTGCCACATACAATACCTAGTACTTCCAGTACAAGGGCAACTTGTCACCTTTTTACAGCTGCTGCACATTGAATCAAGAAGTTAAATATCAATTAGCATTACATTCTTTTCATCTTCTCTTTAATTTTTTGTTTCACGAATGCTCATGTTTTCAGCATTCTTTCTGCATTGAATTATATTGTCTGAAATCTTTCACTTTCCATTCTCTGTGTGTTTAGCACAGGCATTGGTTTAGCTTTCTGCATAATCAGTAATCTCCAGCCAGTGTTACTGTCCTTGTTTAGCTATAGGCTCTTCCAGAAATGCTCACTACTTCATCCTGAGCTATGCAGTGACATTCTGCTAATGCTTTGCAGCCCTTTTGGAGTATGTATGCCACAGCTGAGATACCAGAGCAGCAGTTCCTCTGTGAATCCCTCATCCAGAGCAACTACTCCATTACTTTTTTGTAACAAATGCTGTATAGAGTTAAAACAAGGATAGCTCTGACATTTTGGAATATGCTATATTACTAAATCCTGAGTCTTTACTACAAGCAAAGCTTAAGCGTGCATGCAGTTTACCTGTCTTAACTCTGTAGTTATTGTTTATACTCTTTTCAGCACAGGTATAGAGACACCAACCTTTTCTTAAGAAACTTTGGCAACTATAACATCATTTGTTAGTCTCTTCAGTAATACTTGCCTGGTAGACCCTATTACATTTTTTATGTTAAGTAAAAATCTTGGCCACACTAAAATAATTTTGCACCATGTACTTTATACCATTACAGCACTTAAAGCTGCATGTCATAAAAATGGGGGATGAACAAAGTAGTGCAAGATATAACATGCTTACTAAAGGACTGTGATTCTGAAATATCCATGAAAATATCAAAGTTGTAATATTGTTGTGGTTTAACCTGGCAGGCAGCTAAACATTACACAGCTGCTTGCTCACTCCCCCTGCCCCCCAGTGGGATGGGGGAGACAATCAGAAAAAAAAGTAAAATTCATGGGTTGAGATAAAGACAGTTTAATAGGGAAAGCAAAAGCTGCACATACAAGCAAAGCAAAACAAGGAATTCATTCACCACTTCCCATGGGCAGGCAGGTGTTCAGCCATCTCCAGGAAAGCAGGGCTCCATCACGCCTAACGCTGACTTGGGAAGACAATCGCCATCACTCCGAATGTCCCCCCCTTCCTCCTCCTTCCCCCAACTTTATATGCTGAGCATGACGCCATACGGTCTGGAATATCCCTTTGGTCAGTTGGGGTCAGCTGTCCCAGCTGTGTCCCCTCCCAACTCCTTGTGCCCCCCCAGCCTCCTTGCTGGTGGGGTGGAGTGAGAAGCAGAAAAGGCCTTGACGCTGTGTAAGCACTGCTCAGCAGTACCGAAAACATCCCTGTGTTATCAACACTGTTTTCAGTACAAATCCAAAACAGAGCCCCATACTAGCCACTATGAAGAAAATTAACTCTACCCTAGTGTTGTGGTTTAACCCCAGCCAGCAATTAAGCAGGACGCAGACGCTCACTCACTTCCCCCCCACCCAGTGGGATGGGGGAGAGAATCAGAAAAAAAAAAGTAAAACTTGTGGGTTGAGATAAGAACAGTTTAATAGACTAGAAAGGAAGAAACTAATAATGATAATAACAACAATTATAAAATGACAATAATAATAAAAGGATTGGAATATACAAAACAATTGATGCACAATGCAGTTGCTCACCACTTGCTGACCAATGCCAGTTAGTTCCCAAGCAGCGATCCCCACCAGGCCAACTCCCCCCAGTTTATATACTGGACATGACGTCACATGGTATGGAATACCCCTTTGCCCAGTTTGGGTCAGCTGCCCTGGCTGTGTCCCCTCCCAACCTCTTTTGCCCCTCCAGCCTTCTTGCTGGCTGGGCACGAGAAGCTGAAAAATCCTTAACTTAGTCAAAACACTACTTAGCAACAACTTAAAACATTATTGTGTTATCAACATTCTTCTCATACTGAATCCAAAGCATAGCACTATACCAGCTACTAGGAAGACAGTTAACTCTATCCCAGCTGAAGCCAGGACACCTAGCCAAAACCAGCACAAAGATTTATAAAAATATGGTTGTTCCCTACAGCAGACTCATTTGGAACCTTCAAATTTGGTTGGATAGCAGAACAGATATTTTGCTTATAATGTGTGTGTACATCATGCACCTTAAAAACAATGTTTTTAACTTTAAGATTATGTACTTAAGCGATTAATTGTAATTAGTGGATTTAGGACCACTACCTAAGTAGCATTCTTCATTTCAGAATTTTCTAATTTCTGGGTGCTTAAATATGGAATTTAGTATTCCATTGTCCTATTTTTATCCAGAAATCTCTCTCTCTAGTAACAGCCAATATTTAAGTATGCCTTTGGTGCTAAGTTAGAAAAAAGGGTTTTACCTATGAAAAAAATGTCAAAGATATAGATGGTGGATGGAAATACAGCAATATTCCAATATCACCACGTATATAGGCTTCATAGAGCTGCTAACAATTTGGGTATAAAACTTGACATTCGGTTTCATTATTTGTTTGTTGTTTATTTATATTCCTCAGTAGGCTTATGGATGTTCTCTAGTGTATATTTTCATCAGCTATCTTTCTTCTTAACCTGTAAAAGCTCATTTTGATTCTCCTAGACAAAGCATCTTCATCTGGTATCAGCCTTCTCATATCAGTAATTCTATTTCCTTCTGTGAAAGGTCTGATGATCTGACTGCCTGGTAGCTACCACGATTATCTGACACATGCTGTATCTATACTACTTCTTCATTGCTTTCCACCATTAAACTGGACAGGAAAATGATGTTAGGAGACAAGAGGATGAGAGAATTATTTTGCATTAATAAAGCCTTCAGTCATGACTGACAAGGAACTAAGTGGTTATCACAGAAGTATAGTTTCACTCTCTGGATAGATGGAAGAGTGAAGGTATGTCTAAAAGTCATTGCAGCAACAGCAATTGGTCTTAATCAGGCATATCAGTACATGATAAGTGAGTGGTTTAGTGAAATGCTGAGTGATGAATCAAAATGGTCAACATGTGTCTTGTGCATTTCATTGCTTGGTTACATGCAATTGGGAAAGACTGGCATTGAAGACCCTGTCCATCCGTTCAGTTAGGATGTTCCTATCTCCTTAACCAGGGACTATGCTAAAAATAATACGAAAAACTTTTTTTACCAGAAATGTATAAACCAAACATTGGTAACATGAGAGAAGGAAGCGCAAGATTCCACAGGCTTCTGATTAGCAAGAGAAGACTTCTTGGCTAACTGCTGCAAGGAGGGCCACACACCCTTTTTTTTTTTTTTTTTTTCACATCAGCTATAGCCAGATTAACTTTACATGAGAACAGGAAGCTGCCTGATGACAAAATAATAGAGTGGGTGTTTGGTTTTTTTTTTTTTTCCATATTACAACTAGAAATGTGCTCCATAAAATAGGAATCTTGACCACACTGGCTATGTCTTGTGATCATGACTGGGGGTTTGATATTCACATGATCTGTGCCTAAGCTGGGGAAACCAGGACTGTTTGCAGGCTTGTGGACAAGTGTGTGAACGTAGGTTGTGTCTAAATTCAGCTAAGTCAGCAAAGATGGAGACAAGGGCATATGGACTGCCAACAACCAATGCTCTGGTTAGGTCCCCAAGCTAGAAGGCTAAGACCCACCCACGTGTGTGTCCTTCTGACTTCTGCCAGATACAGCCACTGATGTGAATCCATCAATACTTATTTTTTTATTCAGATTTAAAAGTTAAGTAATTTTGGCTGTATGAGTGAGCCAAAAATTTCTTACACTAGTATGTCAGCTTTCTGTAACTTTAATTTGTAACAAGAGTTTAAAGGAATACCCACAATACTTTCCGATCTATTCCCCTGCAGACTTATGTTTATATTTACCATCCACTCCATTAATTTCTCTTTCTTTAGAGCTAGCAATAAGTACTGCATTACTTATAGGGTGACCTGTAATGAATATTGAACTGGTGATTTAGGCAGTCTCTGTTGAAAGTCTTGGTGAGAGCAGACAAATTCTCACCAGGAAAGGACACAAAGTCACGAATAAGTATTTACCTAAGAATAATAACTAGCATGTAGAAGTTTTTAGGTGAGAAAAGCAAAGAAGGAATCCAAAATATGTTGTCACAATAAATCTATTCTTCTCATCTGCTCCTGGTTTAGCATTTTCATTTGACAGATTAACAGAGATGTGTAGCGTATGTATTGCTCTGCTATGAATTATTGCATGTGGTATTCAGGCCTGAAGTACATAACTCTTTTAAAATGATCTACAATGGAAAATTGTTAATAAATTCTTCCCACTCAGATCAATAGTAGTATTAGTGACAGGAAAATCCATTAATCAGCTAAACCCAAAGTTTCTTGAAATTCATAAGTATATGGCTAATTTTATACATTTAATTCTGCTTTTGCATTTCCAGTGTTTCTGGTTACAGCGCGCATCAAAACTAAAGTACCAAAGCTGCAGAACCCATCCCCCAGTCCTCCAAGAAAGGCTTTTCACATGCTGTTTACGGCTGAAACTGCAATGAAATGTATTTTCAATTAGACACAGATGCACACTGACAACACTATGATGACAGTTCAATTACCATAATACATTCAACACAGAGTGCACTTGTGAATTTGTGACAAGTTTTTTTTAAATGACCCTACTGAGAGGTTCCATAATTTTAAGGTCCTGAATAGCTTTTACTAGTGGTTTTAGACACAGGCCTTGTGAAGTAAATGCAACTTTTACTATATAGATAGTGGGTCCAATATCTGCATATTCAACTTACCAGATGTCTGCTGGAAGTCCAATACAGCAGAGAGGAAACAGTCCAGGAGGTTCCTGGAGTGTGTGGAAGATGATAAGATAACTTCCTGACACAGCTGGTGAGTAAGCCAACTAGGCAATTCACCCCACTGGACCTGTTGTTTGCAAACAGAGAAGGACTTGTGGGTGTTGTGATGGTTGGAGGCCATCTTGGGCATAGCAACCATGAAATTGATAGAGTTTATGATTCCTGGAGAACTGAGGAGGAGGGTCAGCAGAACTGCCACCTTAGACTTCCAGAGGGCAAACTTTGGCCTGTTAAGGGGTCTGGTTGATAGAGTGCCTTGGGAGGCAGTCCTGAAGGGCAAAGGAGTCCAGGAAGGCTGGACTTTTGTCGAGAAGGAAATCTTAAAGGAGTAGGAGCAGGCCATCCCCATGTGCCGAAAGATGAGCCAGTGGGGACGAAGACCTGCCTGGCTGAACAGAGACCTTTGGCTGGAACTCAGGAAAAAAAGGACAGTTTATGACCTTTGCAAAAAGGGGCAGGCAACTTAGGAGGACTACAAGGATGTCATGAGGTCACACAGGGAGAAAATTAGAAGGGCCAAAGCCCAGCTAGATCTTAATCTGGCTACTGCTGTAAAAGATAATAAAACATGTTTCTATAAATACATTAGCAACAAAAGGAGGTCTAAGAAAGATCTCCATCCTTTATTGGATGCAGTGGGAAACATAGTGACAAAAGGTGAGGAAAAGGCTGAGGTATTTAATGCCTTCTTTGCCTCAGTCTTTAATAGTAACTCTAGTTGTTCTCTGGGTACCCAGCCTCCTGAGGTGGAAGACAGCTAAGGGGAGCAGAATGAAGCCCCCATAATCCAAGGGGAAATGATTAGCAACCTGCTACACCACTTAGACACACACAGGCCTATGGGGCTGGATGGGATCCACCCAAGGGTGCTGAGGGAGCTGCTAGAAGTGCTCATCAAGCCACTTTCCATCATTTCCCAACAGTCCTGGCTGACTGGGGAGGTCCAAGCTGACTGGAGATTAGCAAATGTGAGATGTTACCAAATGTGACACCCATCTACAAGAAGGGCCATAAGGAGGATCTGGGGAACTACAGGCCTGTCAGTCTGACCTTGGTGCCGGGCAACGTTATGGAGCAGATTGTCTTGAGCGCCATCACACAGCATGTGCAGGACAACCAGGTGATCAGGCCCAGTCAGCATGGGTTTATGAAAGGCAGGTCCTGCTTGACTAACCTGATGTCCTTCTATCGCAAGGCGACTCCCTTAGTGGATGAGGGAAAGGCAGTGAATGTTGTCTACCTAGACTTTAGTAAAGCCTTTCACACTATTTCCCACAGCATTCTCCTGGAGAAACTAGCTGCTCACTGCTTGTGCTGGTATACACTTTGCTGGATAAAAAACTGGCTGGATGGCCGAGCCCAAAGAGTTGTGGTGAATGGAGTTAAATCCAGTTGATGGCTGGTCACAAGTGGTGTTCCCCAGGGCTCAGTACCGGGGCCAGTTTAATATCTTTATCAATGATCTGGATGACGGGATCAAGTGCACCCTCAGTAAGTTTGCAGATGACACCACGTTGGGCAGGACTGTTGATCTACTTAAGGGTAGAAAGGCTCTACAGAAGGATCTGGACAGGCTGGATTGATGGGCTGAGGCCAATTGTTCAATAAGGCCAAGTGCCGGGTCCTGCACTTGGGTCACAACAACCCCATGCAGCGCTACAGGCTTGGGGAAGAGTGGCTGGAAAGCTGCCCAGCGGAAAAGGACCTGGGGGTGTTGGTCAACAGCTGGCTGAATATGAGCCAGCAGTGTGCCCAGGTGGCCAAGGCAGCCAATAGCATCCTGGCTTGTATCAGTAATAATGTGGCCAGCAGGACTAGGGAAGTGATCATCCCCCTGTACTTGGCACTGGTGAGGCCGCACCTTGAGTACTGTGTTCAGTTTTGGGCTCCTCACTGCAGGAAAGACATTGAGATGCTGGAGCGTGTCCAGAGAAGAGCAACAAAGCTGGTGAAGGGTCTAGAGAACAAGTCCTCTGAGGAGCAGCTGAGGGAACTGGGGTTGTTTAGTCTGGAGAAAAGGAGACTCAGGGGAGACCTTATCGCTCTCTACAACTACTGGAAAGGAGGTTGTAGTGAGGTGGGTGCTGGTCTCTTCTCCCAAGTAACACGTGATAGGACAAGAGGAAATGGCCTCAAGTTGCACCAGGAGAGGTTTAGATTGGATATTAGAAAAAATTTCTTCACCGAAAGGGTTGTCAAGCACTGGAACAGGCTGCCCAGGGAAGTGGTTGAGTCACCGTCCCTGGAGGTATTTAAAAGACGTGTAGATGTGGTGCTTAGGGACATGGTTTAGTGGTGGACTTGGCAGTGTTAGGTTAACTGTTGGACTTCATGATCTTAAAGGTCTTTTCCAACCTAAATGGTTCTATGATTCTATATTCTGATTCTCCCTCCCGAGTAGACTATAAAGAGAGATGCTAAGAGCTTATGGGACAATCGGGGAATGTTCCTGGCACAATCCAGAGAGTCCTTCACACACTTGATAATGGTATTTTAGTTCTTCATTTTAAGAATCTAATTACCAGGGCTGTGGTCTTGTGTCCCATATCATACTCTCTTTAATGACTGCAAAAAAAGATTAGGTTAGGTCTTTATTTGAACTCTCAGGGGCATCTTGTCTTTCATCATTACCCTTTCATTTTACTAATTTCTGAATTTCATTTCACTATGTTTATTTTAAACTCCAAACTAATAAAAACTATTGAGTGGGTGGTCAGAACTGTGTTACAAGAATTTTCCAAACAAAGCCTATATTTAAAATGAAGTATCTATAATTCAGTTGAAGGGAATGAATTTCACAGCTTTGAAAGAATCTGGTTTTGATATGACTTATGGCCATGATGGCAATTACAGTCATCAGATGTACTTGCAACAGATATGGGTATATACCTAAAATCACTATCAGTTTAGTTTGCTGAATAAATGAAATTTATAATAATAATTAATAGCTGTGAAAAATATCAGCCTTCCCATGTACATCTGTGGGGTTTTACTGGTTTTAATGCAAATACATGAAAATGTTATTATGTTGATACAGACTACATTTTAAAACATGTTTAAATAGCAGGGCAGATCTGAGCGTATAAATATAGACCACATAATTTTTGACCTGACTAGTACAAATTGGCCTATTTTCAGACACAGAATCTATAAAAACTCAGGCATGTAAGGCATCTGACTATTGAGAATAATATGGTCACTGAAAAAGTGAAGTACATAACAACTACTCCTGAGTGTCCAGGCCAGATCAAAGACAACACAAGGATGCATACATAGATTTTTGGTTGAATACAGGTTGAAAATGCATGTAGAATACTTTTGCAAAGCCTTAGATACATTAATATCTCTATCCAAGTTAAGGCGAGTCTGCTATGTGAATGAGAATTGTTTAAATACTAAAATATTTGTATGGTTAAGTTCACATGCTAACAATTCTGGTATTTTATTCATTCGGTACTTTCTCATAAACATTTAAGTTTAACATCTGTCTCTTAAGCATAATATCTTTTTGAAAAGAATGCATTTTGGAGTATACAACAACAACAACAAAGTAGCTCAAGTCAACACTAGTTGTTTGAAGTGCTGCTTGAAGTGGAATATCACATGCCAATATTATGTTTAGCTATTGCATCTGAAGTCTGTTACAAACTTTGGAAATCACATCACCTCAACCATACAAAGCATTTACTTTTTCTTCCCCCAGAATAAATAACTCTGCTCAAGTGGCTTCTTTTAGTCACGTATTTTTTCCTTAAGGAAGGGAAATTTGGTATTTTTCTTACTAGTGCTGATACTTGCCATCTATGAAAACAATTTTGCCTGGCTTTTTACAAATTCTTTTCACAGGCCTCATTGCTCTTCTATGGATAGACATATTGCCCATTTCTGACATCGACAGATGCAGTGCTTTCAGACTCTACAGAAAGTAATGGTGCCTGACATTTCTAGGGTGAAAGCCTCTCTTTGGTTTTAGTGCTAATGGAAACAGACTTTTCGTCTTCTTGAAAACCCAAAGCCAGAATGTAAATGGCTATGTAGTAAACAGAACAGATTCTTTTTTAATCCCAGAAAATAAAGAAAAAAGTAAAAAAAAAAACAAAACCCTCTTATTGCAAAGTTATAGCAGAGCTTTGAAGAAAACCACTTTCTCTCTAGAGCTTGCTTTCTTTAGTATCTTTTAGATATCCATTCATACTGAACAACTACCAATATTTATACTTTATATGTAAGGGAATTTGACAACAGCTTGCATTACATCAGTGGCAAAGTATTTACGAATGAGAACAAACCTTAGACAGATTGGCTATAGTGATTCACAGAACCATTTTATGCTAGGATGGTGTGTTCAGATGGCTTATGCTAAATGAAAATCTCAGTTACTTTGAATTAGTCCTACAGCAGTTCTGAAGACTAGATTCTCTACATAGTGAAGGAGACCTGATAAATAACATTTTATTTCTGTTCATAGGAGCTAAGGATCCAGTGCAAAGAATTCTCTATGTTCCAAAACAGGAAAAGAAAATATGAGATATTTTAGATGATAGTTTGAAGGGCAGGGAGATTTCATAGCAGGAGGTTTCCTAACAATGGTGAATGCCCGTGCAGGCTTAGCATCTGGAAAGTGATATTTCTTGAAAAATAAGTACTGAACAATGATCCTTGGAGATCATCTAATTCCTATAATAATGTATTTTCAGTGTATAGGATAGCTTCTTTTGAATTCTTGCTTCAGGCCTGAAAATCTATGATATTCTCAGTGTTTGATTGCCATCATATTTACATTAGACTGAAAGAGGTTGCTAAAAGAGTGCTATTACTCAAGGCCCTAAAGCCTTAATATCCCAACATACATATCCATTCTGCTGCATCCGTATAATACATATGCAAATGAATGTAATGGTATGCATCCATACTTGATGATAACTGCATACATCACTCTTTGTCAGACAGCGGCCTAAGTCCATAAACGTCATCAATGGTCAAAATTTCAAGCTGACCAGAAAGTCTCAAGTTTTGTAGATGTACTAGATTTTGCATGATGCACTCAGCATTATGTCATTGAGAGATTGCCCATCTTTGTCAGCTTTGTCATACTGTCTTATGGAAAAAAATAGTTCCGCAGAGACCAGTCCTTAGAAACAAGAGGGTTTCAACTTTACAAAGAAATCCTGCCAATTTTAAGAAAATTTTCAAATGAAATGTTTTAGGTTCCTCACTTCAATGAAATATTTCAATCTGGGTAAAGCAATCTGAAACAATTATCAATGGGATTGGAAGACATCTAATTGGAATATCCCCATGGAACATATTAATTTACAAAAACCTCATGTTCCATCAGAGTTGTTCTAATGGAAAAAATTTGTGTAGGTCTGTTTATAACTTTACTTCAGGTAGTACACAGGATATTTCTTCCAGGTTTTGACCTCCTAAGAAACCATGTATTGACACCTTAAATCAGAATGCCACTGATGTCAGGGGGATAGTTTGGCAACTGTTCACAGATATGATTTTATAGACATAAAAGAAGCAGGCTCTGGACAATTAATTTCTTGTTGGTTTTGCTCTTCTGGAAGTTCCAAAACCACACGAGATCATTAGGTATCCTTCTTTTGAAAGCTAAGAGTCAATCACCTTATTTTAATTTTTCACTTAATTTTTCTCTCTTCTTGTTTCCTCCAGCCTGTTTCCTCCTGGCCTCCATGGTGACAAGAGTCTCCTATGATGAATTCAAAACACTGAGTCCCTGATCATCTAAGTCTCCTTGGTCTGTGAAATGACTCTTTTAAATTCTGTATATCTCAGATGTTAATGCCATGCCTGATACTATGTGGAGGCATTTTTAGAAGACCATAGTCCAGCTGTCTAGATATTGAAAGAATTGCCCTATTAGACCAGCTGCTTAGCCTCTATCCTGCCTTTACCTCCCCCATTCACTTGGCTGTAGGAACCAATTTTTCTGGTAACCTTGATTGTGCCAACAAAGCAAGGAGCTAAGCTCAGCTAAGTAACTTCTTATATGGTTGTCCACACACACAAAGCATGCAGTAGAACAAAACCGGGAAAGTTACACACATAGAAAGACATCAAACTCCCTAACACAGTCATTAATGCAGAATTTTGTCACCCTCAAAAGTCTTGGTTTTGATCTGAGTTATATCAACCATTTCAGCTCTCAGTCTTTTTAGCCTGATCAACTTGCATGTTGCAGTTTATTGGTCTCCACTGACTTGGAAAGTTTGCATTTGAGAGTTTTGCATTGTATTTTTGTTTGGGTTTTTTGTTTTTGTTGTTTTTCATGCTCTGATGAAATTCCACCAAGGAATTTCATACCTCAGTTTTCTGTTATCATCTGAGTACAGACCTCTTCAAAGTCAGCAACCATCAGCTGAGCATAGTCACTTCAGAGCTCACCAGGAACAGTGACTCGAGAAGTTGTCATGTTCTGGCTATAAAATGAAGACTCAAAGCTGGATTAAAGGTTTCAACTAGAAAAGAACTCACAACATGAAAATAGGATAAATGGGATATATACACTGACACATACGTATTCCCCAAATGGTCACACCACCTTTGTGCAACCTGGATGGGATCAATGAAAGTTGTAACATCAATGCAAACATGTTTTAAGTGAAAAGATCATCTTCTCCAGCACTTGACAAGATTTGCTTTTGTATGAAATGACATTCAGTGGTCCCAGAGTGATATAAGTACTAAACACTCAAGCATTTCAGTACTTTCAGGGGAACAGAAAGACAATCAGAGTCTTTACTCTGGCAAAGCACTGCAAAATATAATGGCTAGGAGTTAAAACAGGTAAAGTGAAATTAGAAACAGGGCAATAATTTTTAACAGTGAGATAATTAATTTCTGATACAGATTACCAATAGAAATACAAAGATTTTGAAGGAAGATTATGTTTCCTTCCAATCAAGATTTAGTATCTACCTCTGGAAACACCCTCACTCAAACATAGGAATGTGGAAAGAATCCTGTCCTTAATTCAGGAGCCAAACCAGGAGTGTCTAATGTCATCTGAGATGCTCTAGAAGATGTGATCTGGTCTCCAGTTACTGTGCAAATACAGGTGTCTCTTCACAGTGGTGTCACAGCTGCCTGTCCTGGGTGTGTGTCTCATACCCCAGGGCATCCAAACTGGCACGAGATGCTTATGTCTGAGCACCTTGTACAACAGGATGTGAAGCTGATCTGTTAATAGTTGGTCTTCCTGTATTAATTCTGACCATTTTCAGAAGAAAATGAAAAACAGATTGCCATTTAATTTTTCTGTTCTGTAATATCAAACTAGCAAAACCATGGAGAGAAGCCAGTAATCTTATTTTTGAAAATTTGCAGGAAAGCATATGAATTTGTTTGCTTTGAAACGTTTTTAATAGGTCTATTTTGTGCTGCCTCATAACAAAAGTAGGTTCATGTCAACAGCAAGCAATCACTTAAAGCTTTGTAGAATCGATACTCATAAATTGAAAATGGACATGCATAGGAAACTGTTTGAATCTAGCCTTCATTTTTGTCTTCCAGGCCAGATCAAAAATCCTTAACTAACTAGCCATCTAATGAAATAACTAACTGACTAAAGATCAAGCAATGGACACATTATTTTCCTGTTGCAATTCTTATCTGGATTTTTTATTCATTTCTGAGTAATGCTATTCATTCAGGAGAGGTAAGTGTAAGTAACACTTATTGTGAGCCAGGAACAAAGAGAGAAGCAGTGGATTCAAGGCTTTTTGGCTATAACGTGCCACTTTCTAGATAATGGGCTCTTGGCGTTATAACGAAAAGCAAACATGTCATTAAGAAAGAGCTCCATAAAAACTGCCTGTCATATATCTTAAGCTTCATTAGTTTAGATTAATGACTTACTTGATATACATGACAATAGGTGAAGCAAATCTTTGTTTATTTATTGACAATTCAATGTAACTGTGACATGCATAAACAGGCTTCCTCCTGATTAGTTCCATGTTTTAAAGTAACTTTGTGTTATAAAACTTGTTAACTACAGTATCATTTTATTGAACTCTGCTCTGTGAATGATGTGATCTACATTGAAAGGCGTCAATATTGCAGCCATTCCTGGCAGGCATTGGAGCATTATGTACACAGATTGGAGTAGATATCTCATTGTACAAATCCACAGACCCAGAAAATGTCCAGTTATTGAGACTGCACAGAGAGGACAATGTTCTATTCATAGGATCTGCAGTGCAAGGTCAGAGAATGAAACCTGAACTAAGTGTAAGGTTCAGATTAGTTTCACGGTTTTGCAGAGGACCTCCCTGAAAGTTAGGACTCTGAAAGCACCAATCCTTTCCCAGAGATCCCTGGCAAGGGGTTGTAGCACGCAGCATAGCATTCGTATGAATAAGTAGTTGGGGAGTGATTCCAGTGTGAAGCTCCTATAAAGCTCAGCAAAAGGGAGAAAGAGAGAGTGGTAGAAAGGAAGTTATATGAGCCTTTTGTAACAGAACAACTTTTTCAGAAAATGCTGGTGGAGTGATGGTACAAGGATGTTGACTTTTGACATGTTTTTTGCTTGAACGAAATGATTTATATTTAGATTCAGTTACTGTTTGGAAGCTGTAACCTCATAACACCATTGACATCCTGTGGTTTCCCCTTATTAATGCTTCTGAAAACACATAGCTAGAAATGGGTTTCTTTAACAGTAGCAATTTTAGGCAGAACTGGTAGTGTTGTCTTTTATTATGCCGGTTTCATGCTTTCCATTATAAAGATCTGTTTTCAGTGACTTCTAAATTTTCTGGCTTGTCTGGGCTGATACTTTACATATTAAATGTTGACTTCAGGTTGTGATTCTTGGAAAAAGCCAACCGAAATAGTTGAAATGAGCTGACATAAGTATCAAAGGTCAAGGTCAAAGAAGGGGTCAAAGAAGGGAGGAATGGGAAAAAGAGTCTTTGCCCAATATGCACACTGCTGGGTGAACACAAGTGTTCTGAGTCTCACTATTGTTCTGCTGCTGGTAAAAATGACAATGTAATGGCAGACTGTTATCTCAGGGCTCCATAGCTGACCTGCAAGAACTACATTGCTGCTATCTGCTCTCTGCTAAAATCTCCAAAGTTATTCTCTAGCTCTGTCATTTGTTGCCACAGGACAGAATTTCTTCCAGTTTCTTCTTTTAAAAAACCCCAAGAGGTCATACATAAAAACACACAGGAGGAAAGCTAATAAGATAACAAAATTAAAACAATTTTTTTTCTCCTAAAATGGGAAGAAAAAGCCTTCAAGAAAATATGTGAGTCCAATAGTTGATCAAGTTGTAAAAGGAGCATTCACTAAGGTGATGATATTGGAGAAAAAAAATCTCAGAATTAATTCTTTGTGTCAACATTTATTCCAGAAGAGGCCAGAGAGATTCCTACTCCAGAGCTATTCTTTTCTGGAGGATAAGCCCACAGGATTGTTTCCCTCAGGAATCCTTAAACAACTGCAATAAGCAACTGCTGAACTATTAACTGTCAATAATAATCTGTCATTTAAATGAGTTGTGTTCCCTGAAGAATGGAAAGTGGTAAACATGACACCAATATTTTATAAGATTTTCTAGATTAACTCAGACAATTACAAACCAATAAATTATATTTGTATAACAGCAAATTTGTAGAAAGATTCCATTCTGTAAGAACAGACTGAGTAATAAAATAGAAAAATGTGATATACTAGGGAAAAGCCAATGTAGCCTTTGCATAGAGAAGTCATGACCTGTATAACAGTCAGACATCTTTAGAGGAGCCACTGAGCATGTGGTTCAGGTGATGTAATGTACATGAGTTTTAAGAAAACTTTTGGGGAGGTCTCATTACAAAATCTCTGAAAGACACTAAGCTGTCATGGGATGAAAGAGAATGTCCCAAGGTGGATTAACAATTGGTTAAAGTATAAGAAACAGAGGGTAGGAGTGGATAGTTGGTTTTCAGAAAGAAGGGAGTTCAAACATATTCTACATATGAAAAAATATGACATTCAACATAGTCATAAAAGGATATCACTTGAATGATAAGGAGAGAAAATCTGAAAATGATACAGAATTATTTGGGATAATCAAAAGCTGATTGTGAGAAGTTGTCAAGGAACTCAAACTTAAAAGTAGATGATAAAAAGGTAGATGAAATTAAATGTTAGTAAGTGGAATATAAAGCCTAGGAAAAGAAATAACCTACAAGTACTAATATATGATGGCAGTCAGTTTAGTTACCACTGTTCAGGAAAGATCTTCATGCTACTGCAAACTGTTCCTCAGAACAACATCTTAGAGTTCAGCAGTGTCTATAAATGTAGCTAGAATTTGAAGAATAATTAGGAAAATAATTAGGAGCCTAACAGAATACATAATCATATCCCAGTGTATATAAATCATCTATTAATATTTCAAGATTTCATTATTCTAAATTTAAGAAATGAAGCTTCTGGTCCTGGGCATGCCATAGCAAAAGAAAAAAGTATAATAGAATTACCAAGGATGCAGACAAAGACAACAAAAGTAAACAGTGACGTGGATTGTCTTTCATACAGTTACAGAGCAAATTAAAAAGAATCTGAATTTGGAAAAAAAGGTGACAACATAAGAAAGATTTGTAGAATGGAGAAGATCAATAGCAAACAACTCTTCTCATGGTGCAAGTAATGCCACCAAGTGAAATTGTCAGAGTAGACTTTGAAAGACACAAAAGATACTTTTCATGCACAAAAGGTATACTTTTCTAAATGAGTTTAGAAGGGGATCAGAGAAATTAATGCAGGCTAGATCCACTGTTGGCTAATACATATGACAAGCTGTAACCTCTAGAATAAGAAGTGAGTCAGCTGTTGCTGGAGGTTGGCTTGCTCTCTACACACACAGCCCAATGGAGACATGGGGCTAGGTCACCTTTGGTGCCACCTCTTCTGGCAATATTTATATTCAACATTCGGAAATGAAGAAACCGGAAAATTAAGGTTCTCTGTGCAACTTTAATTAAAAATTCCTTTTTGAATAAGTATTGTGACATCTATTACATACTGTTTTGCCCTTTTCATCTCTGCAGTGCCCTCCCATTCTCAGTACAAGTCCAGAAACAGTTTGGGAATGGAGCAATGCTGTGTACAGAGGTGGCTCTGGCAGAACTTTTCACCAGTTGCAGTTGTCTGGTGACCGACACAAGGAACTGCAAGAAAATACTGAATCAGTAAGGCCAAAGTCCCTTGAATACAGCCTGGAGAACCCTTTCCTACAGTTCCTTGGCTTGTATGTTCCTGCTCCAGGCAGGCAGATACCTACAGACCTCCTCCTGCCTTTGAACTGCATAGCATCATCAGCATAATTGCAGCCAACCTACTGTTGTTAGACAGCGGCATGGTTTCCATACCCTCCCTGTTTGTGGGCTTAAACCCCTTTCTTAAAGAGAGACTGAAATCCAGACCATTTGGACAAATTTAGGCTCCCAACCAAGAGGACATATAGCCATAAAATGGCAGGAAGTCACATCAAATTAGAGTTTTCACAGCTCATCACTAATTTTTACTGCAGTATCAGGGATTCTGATTTAGAAAAGTACTAGGAACTCACAACTTCAGCTAATGTCAATTAGCTTATGTAAGCTGCTATATGATGTTAAGTGCTCTGAGGAGTCTGATCTTCCTGTGTCTCAAATTCTGCCTGCTAATCAGTGGAAATATTTGCTTTTACATATGTGTTCAGGCTCTCTGGCTATAAAATAATATTCATGCCACTCTTCAGCTCACAAAGATGTTGTGAAAATAAATTAATTAATATTTATGTGTCACTCAGTTGTGGAAGTGGTGAGTGTCACTGAAAAGAAAAATTCATTTTTCCATTTTTAAGTCTTCATTTTAGCAACAAATATGGCCTGAGGTTGCAGACTGAAAAGGGAAAAGCAGAATATTGATTAGATTATTCTTAAGACCATTTTGCGTGCTGAATGAGGTAGGTGGTGTGTGAGGAATTATTTTATAATTGTATAATTAAAGACAATAAAAGAAAAATGTGCACACAACCTTACAATGGCAACCGTAATTGTGACATTTCCTAACTGCTGAGGGCTTGCTTTGAAAGCCTGCTTTTTTTGAGTGCATGATTTGTGTGGGTGTAATATAAACCATGAGGCTTATATCAGCACTGATT
Source organism: Aquila chrysaetos chrysaetos (assembly GCF_900496995.4). Classification (NCBI taxonomy): domain Eukaryota; kingdom Metazoa; phylum Chordata; class Aves; order Accipitriformes; family Accipitridae; genus Aquila; species Aquila chrysaetos. Next base: position 41,087,144 of record NC_044007.1, read on the forward strand.
GTTAGAAATTTTATATACATATATATATCCATCCCACATTTTTACTGTAACATTTTTATATAAATTGAAAATAAACATATTCTAAGGCAATTTTAGAAACTTTCACATTTTATGATTTAGCCAGTCCAGAGTAGTGCTAGATTTCTGCATAATAATGTCATCACATTCTAAGGAAATAGGGAGTTCAATGGTGGATGGGCAATTGCAGATCAGTGAAAACAGAAAGATTGGTTTTCCCCTTCATATAAGGTCTATATTTAGTAGAGTGTGACCATGCCATCACACCATACAGAAAAAATGATAAAAGCAAGGCTCTACATCCAGGCTACTTATCTTAAAAATAATTTACTTTCTATTATACCAAAGTGGTGAGAATAATGTTGTCCAGGGATTTTTAATATTTGTAGACTATACTTCCATTTCCAGTCTCTTGGGCAGCAAGAGCACATACTCTGTTTCTTCTCTTTCTTTCTTTCTTTCTCTTTCTCTGTTTCTTTGAAACATTCTCTGTTTCAAACAGGTAGAGTCTGAATAATACTATTTGTAATTTTTTTTGAAATAAAATTGCTAAAACAATCACAATAGCCCAGAGCAGAAACCATAAAATCTACTTAAAATTTGCCATTCTGCACAAGAGATTGGCTTCCTTCTATGACATCCTAGAAGACTCTGGCCTAAAGTTTCAAGAAGAGATTAGGACAGAAAGACTAAAAAAATTTCTTCAGCTCCAAGATGAAACAAGAAGAGTGGTCACCTGCTGCATTTACGGCTTTCATGTCATGTTGATCTGAAGGAACTTGAGTTCTTAACACTTCCGAAGTTTCTCAGGCAGCACAGAAAAAAAAGTATCCATATTCTTCTGTCCTTCAGATGACAGTCCTGGAAGAAATTAGCTTATCCCTGTAGGAGGTTGTTAATGAACTTGATGGAGGGGCAATGAACATGAATTTTTATGTATTGTGTGTAAGGGTTTTTTTTTCTTAAATTAATAACTGCAATTTATCCTTTCTTTCACTAGCCACCTTTTATGTGCTCGCTAGCTATTTTGTGTCACAAGCATCTGGAAGATGAATGTTCAGAGCATGAAATATTACCTTCATCCCCTACCCATGCTGCAGATCATACATCCAGGTTAACATTAACAAAATAATCTGTAGGTAGACTCAGGGAAGCAATCAGAAGGAACTGCTTTCAGGTCAGCAACTGATATGTGCAATTTTCCTTGAAATTTTTGTATGGTGAAGTGCTGCAGCTGTGTAAGATGGGCACAGAGGTTTGGTCCCAGGATTCTTGGCTCTTCTAAGTCACACCAATTACTGCCCCAATCTGATGTGATGCGCTCTTTGCCATATAGCTGTCCTTCTTTGAGGCAAAAATCTAAATCAAGTCCCTCCATTGAGCTGCTGGAATTGTCTTCAGCAGATACCAGCACCAGCAGGAAGGCACAGAGCTCCACACAAGGCAGCGGCGTAGTGTCTCTGTCCAGAGGAACACAACTCTTTCTAACTCCAGCAGCTAGAAATTTGCTGATCTTGGAAGCAGTAAGGTTTATATCCCTTTCTAACTTAAAACAAATCCTGTTTAACTGAATTTAAAGCACACTTACTGCCAGTATAAATGCATGATCCTTTTCAAATCCTACTAAATCACTGGTCTCAGTGATTTCCCTGGCATGGGAAGAGCCAAGGGAAGCTCAGTGCAGATTAAGATGTGGATCCCTGACTGTGAAGGAATGATCTCAGGGACCAGGCAACTGAGACAGGAATGTGTTAAAAGATCCAGCTCCTCTCCCTACCTGGTTTGCGAATGTTCCTGTTCCAGGGTGGCACAGGGGAAGAGATTTATCTATAGCTGGATGTCTAAGACTTATCTGTTGAGATGTCTATATAGAGATATTTTGCCAGTTCCAGACAAGTAAACCAGTTTTCCTTCAATTCGATAACCCCATATGACAGGATATCCATAAATACCCTTTACTCTAAAAGGGAAGTGAGAGTTGGAAAGCTCAGCCACATGGAGGTATAGGTGAACAGTGAAACTTTGTAAGGCCAGCTCTTCACTTGTTTAAATCAGCATGGCATCAACACCTTCAAGAAAACAATGTCGATTTACGTTAGCTGAGGATTCAATATCTAGTGATATATTGAAATGAAGGGAAGATTTTCCCATCACTCAGGTGCCTGAATCAGCTACCAAACTGGAAGGAAGGAAAGTCTTCCTCTTAAAGGATGAGTCTGAATCTGAACCTGACCTTGCTGTGCCAAACGCTGCCCGAAGGAGCCTGTTCCCATCCCTTCATCAGATCTCAGGGAATCCAGTCAACTGTGTGGGACACAGTAGGTACCTAAAGCTGAGCGGGTTGATTTAACCCATAAGAAATGTTTTTAATGGAAATCATGTTAGACCATCTCCTTGGTCAAAGAGGATAAAAATATACATCAGCCAAAGAGAGACCCAATCTTATAACCTCTAATCACATGAATAATCATGCTGAAACCTACGGAGTCCTGCAAAATGGCCTACGGGATAAAGACCATCATGTTTAATAAATTTGATGTACGTTTTTTTTTTTCCCATTGAGAAAGAACAATAGAACACATCTAATTCATTTCAGTTTTGAAATGAAAGAATGACTTAGAAGCCACAGACTGATTAGCAAACAGGAAATGGAGAAAGACCTCTGAGTTGTAATTTTGAGACTATATTCTACAGTTAATCTCTTTGAAAAATAATGGAACCAGACTTTAATATTAACCTGTCATTGCACTGCAAAAGGATCTAGAGAGAACAGTAAGCAGTACCAACGAAATTAATCTAATGATATTTTATTGTTGCCACAGACTAGAAATCCAGAAATTCAGCAGACAAAAGGAAAATATTCTAGATTTTCTTACTAAATTATGCAGTTGGAGTACTTTTATAGATTATAGTGTAAGGTAAAAATTGTGCCATTTCAAATTTAAAAGCCCAATTTTCATAAAAGCCTTGTTTAGCTTGGTTGTGTGATCCTTCCTTGCTGCCAGAATAAATTTCAGCAGTGCTCTTGTCAAACAGGATGCTCAATACTTTTAACTATGCTGTTAAAAGTCCCTGCCACTAGAACACAGACATGTAAGAAGTGTGAGACCGTTAGAACTTAATCCAAAGCTTTTTAAACCCCTCTTATATTAGCTTGAGTTTATCTTTATTAAAAACATAACATTTCTTTTATAAAACAGCAATTAGTGGTCTAATATAATTTAAGTTACTGCCTCCAAATAGGATGCTAAAAGAAATATACATCATTTCATTGAGATTGTGAATAAAAACAAATCTCAAAATAAGAACAAATGGAGGTATTATCCCATGAGAAAGAGTCTTCTGAATCGATCTATTATTTCGCAGCTTGAAATGTGCCACTATTGTACTTCCACTTGATTATGAGTCTTGTTATCACTTCCTACAGTTGATCCAAATTGAGTGCTTCTGACATTTGCAAAGTTACTCACATATTCCGCTGCGCAGCAGGGAAAACCTTGTTAATGAAGAAATAACAAGCAGAAGAAGTGAATAAATGTTTAGTTGATTGTAAAGAGGTACAGTTGCTGGTATTTAAATGCTGAAAAAAAAAAAAAAAAAAGTCACAGTAACACGCTTGCTCATGTCCTCTAAAAAGGGATGCTAGTGGTGTTTCTCTCCATGCCACAGGGCACTTTCATTTCCTGATTCTATTATATACTAAGTGGCCACCTGAACCTGCCAATGAACTTGTTCTATTGTGTTTTTCTATTTTTAATCCGAAAGGAGTAAACACATTTCTCATCAGATGTGTCACACACTGCTCTACATTGGTGAGATTTATGAAGGTGTCACTGAGTTATTACAGAGCCATTCATTTATAAATAGGTGTCCATTCTTCAGGAAATCATAAATGATAGGAGTATTTCCACCATTTCACAAAATCTGTATTGTAAGAAGGATGCCCATTTGTGTTTCTTTTTGACTGCACTACCCTGGTGTAATTTGGTTTTTGTCCCTCTCCCATTACTTTGAGGCTTTGTCTCTGTTTTATGATTATGTTCAGCCAGATTCACACATTGGATGCTTAACAGTAGTACAGCAAGGAACATAACAACTATTTCAATAGTAATTTATAGAAAAAAAAAACAAACCTCAAAAAATCTTCTTTTTAAGCAGCCAGGCTTGCAAACTCTGAGTCAGCTGTACTGCTCTGTATATTATTTTTTCATGGTGTTTAGAAGTTGATGTAGGGGTACTTTGAGTAGATATTCTTCATTAAACACCTACCAAGTCTTCCCAAGAGTGGATATGAAAGCAGCTGTAGCTATTTGACAATGACATCTCTTATAATCTCCAGTCGTATTTCTTACTTGGGAAGAATCTTTCTCTAATATATCATTAATGGCACTTCAAAGTAACTTGAGAAAAAAACTTTTCTTGCCAATCATGAGGAAAACTGTTCTGATAGGAGGATTGCTCTAGAGACATGAGAAGCAAAGGCAAATTGTAGAGAACAATATACGTGTTTTAAAGAGTTTAGGAAAAGCAAAAAAAGGAGAAAGAAAAACAAAGTATCAGCATCCTCTAGATTTACAGTTCTTCTAAATGTTATATATGATACTATGGCAATGTAATTAGGTTACATTAAGAAAGACTGGAACATTACTTCCTAGCTTACTAATCTTTCTTTAATGGTCATTTGGCACAGTATACATCCTGTCACATTTTTTGTCTATTCAGATATTATTTTGACAATCACCAGCACACAACCTAGAAGGAAAATGTTTGCTTAGCATGTTGGATGTCACCAGGTGTTGGGTATGTCACCTAACCATCTAAGCCAAAACGAAGAGTCACTTTCCACACTGTGGTTTTTTTTCTTTGGTTTGGTTGTTTTCTGTGCTTCTTTTTGTGTGAAAGGGTCAGGGAAAAAAAACAGAAAAAAACCACTTACCTTTGTGGATGTCATCTAAGTTCCATTTAAAAATAGCTTAATGGGATGGTTTGAAGGCTTTCAACTCTCCAAATTTGATTTTCATTTGATATAGAGGAGTAACAACAGTACCTTTTAGCAGCTGATGTCTGTCATCCTCGGCTAGGTCCTCAGCAAAGTTATGATTTTATTCTGACAACAGGAGCTTTGTTTCACTTTTGAAGTCCTCTTTCACGCATATAGAACATTGTGTTAGAAAAACAAATGCCTTCACTCTGGCACCAACTTTAACAGCCAAGAAAAAACATGAAAATCCATGTACAGACTCCAAACAGCAAATGGGATTGATTGACATATGTTTAAAATAGATCCCTTTCTGCACTGCAGCTGATTTCCATGCCCAATCTTTGAAGTCTAAGAAGCACCCATGAGTGTAAAGTCTGTCTGGGCTCCAAAAGGAGGATTGTGTCTACGTGTGCAGTGTGTTAGATGAGAACTTCCTACTCACCTTTGCAACGGACAACCCTTAGATACAGGGTAGTATTATGCTCCTTATGCCTAGCTGCATTTACAAACCACTGCAAAAATATATGTTGGTAAATAGCTTCCAAAAACATGAAAAAGCTCTGTGGATTTTCTGTAAGCTTATGGGGGGACAGAGGTTCCTCAGACTATCTGATAGTACAAATAAGGGCACAAAAACCTTACTTAACCAAATAGATTTAATAAAAGGCAGGAAGGGAAATTTTTTTCTGATTCATCTGTCCTCCATCATGAAACGATTCTCCTCTTCACGTCTTCTCGCTGGCTCCCGTTCATTGCAGAAAGTGTAGATCTCTTTCTACTGCTGCAGAGCTGTATCCCTGTGCCACCAGTTTCTCTGCTTCTCTGTCTCCATCTTCACATTTAGCTCTACCTGCATGTTTTTATTCTTCTCCCTTTTCTGTATTTTTTTTCATGCTGATCACTAATAAAGGGGTTCCTGCTCAGCCTTATGCATGAAAATATTACCTTTTCTATGCTCATGTCCCTCTTAAAACACTTATCTCCTGCACTGTCTAGCAGAGCTGTCACTTGTCCATTAAAACAGATCAGACAGTTCCAATGGAAAAGTGCACTGGCACAACTCTCAGCTTCAGCTGTTGGTCAGCTTCAAGGCAAGAAATGCCACTACACTCATCTCTCTTCTTCTGTGTCTTTCTTATTCTACTTTGAAGACAAGAAGGTAAAGCTCCGATAAGTATACCACCCCCAAGGTTCCTAAGCATTGCTGCATTAAAAGAGTAAGCCAGCAGTACCTTTAGCTTGACTCCATCTCTTCTTAATTGTTTCATGTAGTAGCAGGGAATAAGTTTTAATAAAATCTAGATATACTACTTGCTTTTCCAGTGGAACATATACCAAACTCCTTGGAGCAAAGACAAGTTTCTTGTTCTGTATAGATCTGCTCAATAAGTAAATAATAAATGGTTCGACCCAGAGGCATTAATGGCAATCAATGCTACCCTACTTTTGCTGCAATGATATCAGCTATGTTGTGATACTGAGTTAGATATGGGCAAATGTCAGAGTCTCCTATTAGTACTATCTGATAGATTAGACTTTGCTCAAAACACATCTGTGGAAAAGGAGACCTAATTTTTTTGTGTAGACGGTATGGCATCTCTGAATCTTGGTCTGCCCTGCAGTTCAGTAACTGGCACCTGATGTACCAATCCCCCAAAGGGGGTTACTTTCATTCACTATTATTTCTTCTCTTGCCTGTACCTAGCAGTAGTTTGCATCCTGTGAGGACGGTGATAAGATGTTTTGCATTTGAATTTTCCCTCCTGACCTTTGAACTTAGAAACGCTTCCCTTTATTTTATGGAATAACACTTTTCTAACTGACACAAACTCCCTGAGGGAAGCAGGAGGAGCTGATAGCAACCCAGGCCAGTTTTCATCATGTGGTGCTGAGCCCTGAATATAGTATCTTTAGTTACTATAGCAGAATACAAAACCAATGACCTGAGTACAATAGCTATGATCCATAGATTGCAGTGGCAAGGAATTTTTCCAGGATACAGTGAAAACTGAGTAACTAGCAGTGTCTTATTTGCTGTGCTTGTGGGCACACATAAAACCTTGTGGGTACACATAAAAACTTGTGGGTACACATAAAACCTTGTGGGTGTGACTTAACAGAACTAGTCTATAGCTTGGCAAATTAATCCAGGTAATTAAGGAGCATGGTGCTTTCTGCCATGTGACATTCCTCTGTGCAGAGGGAAAAATGATATTTTAAGGCATTACCTGTGAGAATGGATTCACATGCCAAAGTATTGAAGATAATTTAGGTAATGCCTAATCATCTTTGCAGTTTATGTCCACCAGGTTTAGGAAGCATATGATGCATGATGTGTTGGGAATGACGGTCTTGTCATTTTTTGATCACTGTCTGAAGAAGACACAGACCTGCAAAAAAGAAGCATCGACGTCAGTACTGATGATACCATGCTATGGTCCAATATCACTGGCAGCGGGTGATCTTCTTATATCTGCATAGTGATGGTGTTGCAGGAATCACATAAGGAGGATTGCAGGCCATCTGACTGCTTGTCTTTTTACTTTGCTTTTGCAGTCCTAGACATTTCCCTTAAAACTGACATTCAAGTGAATGAAAAGAGGACTTTAAATCTGATGTGTATTTGCCACATATAGAAAGAACTTTGGTGTTATTTCTGCTTACAGACTTTTGCAACTGCAGAGAAGCAGAGGCAGAAAGGGAGGGTTTTCAAACCTGCTGCATGTTGTGGCCACTTGTCTAACAGTGGAGGCCACATATTTTGTGTTGCAACGTGGTCCCAGAGGATACTGCAGCACCATCCCAGACACTGTGTGTGACTCACCCAGTGTTTATGGACATCTAAACTATGTACATTTTAATTTATTGAGGAAGTTAACCACACAGCCTACTGGAAAAGAAAAAAGTCCATTATAAGAAACTTGGACTTGAATAGCATTGGGACTGAGTCTGAGCAGACAGCTGGCAAGATAATCAAGCGTTCGGTTCCTTAGGTCATCCACAATTCAGGTGTACAGCGGTCTATAGAAAGTTATGTTCTGCAGAAGTAATATATACTGTAAATAAATCAAGCTAGAATAAATTATTTAGTCTTTCTGATATTTAGCAGCACATCAAATTTAGTGGAAGTGGCAATTGCTCAGTCTTGGAAAAAGCCTGACTTTTCTCTAGCACAGCTGTGAGACTAACTGTATCTGAATTTGTATATATAACACCACAAACACAGAGCTTCCCCCCCCCCCCCCAAAAAAAAAAAAAAAAAAAGCCTTCACCATATGTAAGAAGCATCTTCAGTGGAAAGTCCTGAGTTTAGAAATTGCAGGCTGGGCCACGTAGCATCTCTTTTAGGATTTTTTTGCCTTAGGACGACAGAAGGACACAGGATGCTTTTTCCAAGCTTGGTCCTAGCAAGCTACAAGCCCTGTGATTTGGGGGCAGCTTGAACCACTGCTCAGTGGCACCAGCCATGGGCCATTTAAACCCATTTTTTTTAGCTCTGCGATTTAAGGGGTCCGTGGGAGAAAGGGGTTGATGATATAATACTGCCATCTGGTGACCAGTGCCAGAAAATTTAATCTCGAGGATTAAGAACAACCCTAACAAATGTAGGATTGACGTTGTCAGTGGGTGAGGAAGGGGCGAGAAGGCCGGGGCAAGCAGCTGCCTGGGCAGGGGCACGGCCGGCAGCCGCCTCTGCCTCCCAGCCCTGTGCCTGGGCTGCCTCTTCTTGTCCTTAGAGAGAGGTGCCGTGCAGGGCTGGCTTTAAATTTAATTATCGGGAGAGCTCATTCATTCAGACACTAAGAGAACCTGAATATGCAGAACATAGGGTTTCTTTTTTTTTTTTTTTTTTCTTTTAAGAGTGGCTTAAATACAGTTTCCATGGCAGTTAATCCAACTTTGACCCAAATTAAATTTCAACGTCTAAAAATTCATTCAGCCAGAGAAGGACAATGTTTAGCCCTCTCTGAACCAGACACAGAGCTGTGCGAGAACATTTCTCCTCCCCTGTTTTGCTCTTTGCAGCAGGAACCTGCATAATCGTGAAGCCAGTTGGTGCTGCTAAAACACTTGCCTGGGTGCAGGAGGCAGCCCGGTGACCTTCTCAGGGATCCTGCTGCTAAACATGGCCTGCTCAGGGGCTAAGGATTTGGTGGCATATCACAGCCTCACAAGGCAAGGGTAGGAAAGGCAACCATTCAAAAATATCTTATTGCTGTAAGAGACTTCTGTATTCAAAATGAAGATGAATCCATTCTGTGTCCTTCCGAGAAAATAATATTCTCATTGATGTTCACTCTTATAAAACACTCTTTATTTTATGACACTATCAGTACAAAACAAGTAATTTAGATATTATAACAGTATTTTAGATGATACCTAGTATCAAAGACTCTCTCACCATAATGGTGGTGAAGCACAATAGAGGTTTTATAACATAAAAAGAACCTTCCCTACCTGTTATCATGCTGATGGGGACATAGTCCCTGTTTCAGTGCTGCCCGTAGTAGCAAATTGCTTTTAACATACTATGTATTTCAATGATATCTAGTTAAGGTTTCATTATGACATCTCAGTATAAAATATAATGTACAATTTCTACCATGTTTTCCTAAAACATTACTGTGGGTGAGATTTTTCACATTAACCACAATTGCAGAAATGACTGATGTTTAAATCTGAAGACAATTTTAGTCATTATTAAACTTCATTATGAAATAAAGTACGTGGGTGGAATTGTGGTTTGACGCTTTTGTAATTTGCTCTACCTTTTCAATGTACTTTTCAGTTACATTAACTGAATCATTTCATCTTATAGATGCAAAGATGAAGGAGAAGAACAAAAACATGCCCATTAACTGAAGCAGTGCAAATGTGCATAGTTAATGGAAACCATTTTGACATTTTGTATTTGATTCCATGGTGTGTCTACTCAAACAATTTCAATAGCATATTAGAACAAAATGCTACATTGTACTTTTCACTAAGAATGCAAGTAATAGACTTCAAAAATTACCTTTCGACTGAAAGTATTATCTGTTGGAAATGAAGAAATGTTTTACATTATGAAAGGCTAATAGCAGTAAGGGGGAGCAACGGGCTGTAATGAGAATTCAGGCAGAGAGGGTTTTTTGACCCTGTGTTTCCCAAATGCATGTGTTTTTACAAGTTATGGCAGAATTGCTTAGATAGTGACATAAACTCTGTGTTTAATGGCAATTATTTTACTGTGTTACAATTAAAGGCTTCTTAATGCAAGAACATGTTAAATGTGGCAATATTTTTTTCTGTCACAGAACAGATAATTGATTGCTTTTCCAAAACCAGCTAGGTTTTTTTTTTTCCATGACTGAATCAATTCAAGGACCAGATGCAGTCCAAAATATATTTCCACTCTGATGCTAAAGCAAGGTTTACCTATTAAACAAATTCTGCATTTCACCACAGGATAATTTATCTGTTGGTAAGCATATCATAAATAATTTTTACATGCATTTAAGCCTGATTGATGAAAGTATTTCCATTTCTTGTCATTTTCAGGCCAGCTAAAAATTGCTGTATCTTAAATTTCACATTTGAAATTTCATAGAGGTACCATTCTTCTGATTGCCTCAAAAATATTACCTTATAACCACTTTTCTGTGGCAATACACCCAGTATACTTAAGAACAGCTGGACTACAACTCTGGAATGCAACTAGAAAAACAAAACCCTCTGCATATACATTTCAGCTAAGTGCTGGTTTTGGCATTTCAGTGAAATGTTTGGCTACAGAATTTTGCCTCCTTCAGATGCACGACTGAGTGTTTGGCTGATGGATAAACTGCAAGCCTCTACAAGCCAATTCAGTTTAACAAGAGCTTGGGCTATGTTTGCCTTCCTTCTGTCCTCCTGCCTGCTTTTCTGTGTCAGGTTTTCTTTCCAGGTGATGTCTGGAAATTCCACAACTGGCATCAAAAACTTGTTATAATTTCTAGTTGTTATCCTTGATTCACTCCAGGGAAGGTTGTCACTTTTTGGCTTCACTTGATTGCTCTACCATATATGTACCATTTCTGGTGACTATTGCAATCTTTCTCAAGAATGAGATATCAGGATTTCAGCACTCCTTATGCATTTCAAAAGAGAACTAAACCTCATTCCCTTTAGCTTCCTAGTCTCTAGTTCACTGTTCCTCAATCTTTGCTCTGTAAGTCACTTGTGTCTGTCAGGCACTCGAAAAGTGAAAATATTGCAAATTAAAACAAATAAAAAAAAATCTCACTTCTATACACATTGGCTTCCATGCAATAAAGAAAATAAGCAAGTTGAATGAAGGAAAACAGAAGGAAGAGACAAACATTCAACATTTAGGCTAACTCTTACTGTATCGGTGTCAGCTAAAACATGTAGGTAGGAGCCAGCCAGATTCCTATCAGTGCCTGCCTGCAGGCAGAGATGCTTTTCTTACTAATTAATTTTTTATCATAGTATACAAGTAATACTCCTAATGCTTGCATAATGGTAAGTATTTTTACTATAAAATATTTGTAAATGGAACAGCAGAATGTCTTGAAAGAAAGGGGACTGTTACTTCTGCTTACAAAGCTAAGCATGTTATCTACCCTCTTCTGTCTATCTACCCGTTACCATCAGGATTGGGATGAAAGATAGTCTATTAATTTTTTTCCTTAAATACTTAAGCTATTCTTCAGCTGAAAAAGGAGGAAAAATATCTGCTTTGCTTCTTACAGGTAATTCCCATTAATCAAAGATCTAGTTCTCTGATTTTACTGGTTGCTTACTTCTTTTATATAGTTTAAGACCCCATGGAAAACATAACCACTAAACAAAACATCACATATTCAAAAGGTTAAGGTAGTGCATCAGTGCTACCAGTGCTTTATAGCTTTTTTCCTCTCTCTCTCTGTGTGTGTGTAGGCTGTTGGAAATATTACAAATCTTGTGTCTTACAGTCTTAGGCAACCTGATTATAAAAAGATTTGAAAATAGAAGAGCTGCTAGCTAATGTATCTGCACACAGGGGGTATAATCTCAGAGACTGATTCACCATGGTGTTATTCATGTTGTACGCTACCGAAATTCTATTGGCATAAAACTGGACTAACAAACAGGAAAATTAGGTCCTCAAACTCTTTTTATAGAAGCTGAGCTACTTTGTTGTGTTATCCTCCTATCCAGAGCATAAAATATGTATGAATAAGGCAGTTTCTGTTGAGTCATCGTGTTGAAAACATTCTGTTAACTCCAGCCAGCATAAAGATTTGCAGTGTTTCCTGGACAAAGGTGGAACTCAGGGTCAAGACATAGGTGGGCCTGTGGGAAAAAGACTACAAGACAATGTTTGTGGGAGAGAGGGGAGATCTTGCATTTTTATTATTACTGAAATGAAAGGCAAAGCCAAATTCAAGTAAAATTATCAGAAAAATAATCATAATACAGAAAACAAGTTAATTTTACATTAACCTGCTAGGGATAACTCTTACCCAAGCCTCAGATGCAAGGTTGTGAAGAAGTCCCAGTACACCTGAAGATATGGAGTTCAATGCTTGGCAAATACATCTTCAGTACATAACCCTTCTTTCATCACCTAATTCTTAGTATGAAGCAGCTTTAATACAAAGATGCTTGCCATAAGAACTTGATTTGTCAGTCAACCTCTGTACCAATTATTTCTAAATTTTACCCCTTTTTTTTTAATGTTAAACCCTAGCCTAAAATTGTGGCTAGTCTTAACTAGCAGAACTAAAATGTTCTTTGTGGCTTCTGCTCTTGCCAATGACTGGATTTTGTATTTTTTTTCCTTGAAATTTAAAAGCTTTAAAATTTTTATTTTTAAAACATTCTAACATTATTAACTAAAAACTCTCCAAAGGTCTGAGCTTTTTCCAGCTTTCTTTTTTTGCTTTTCCTTGTTGCTCTTTGGTTCAGGATCAGCCTTTGGTTTTGGATCTGACTTTGACTTTTTTTTTTTTTAAGGCCGATAGCGTAAGGTAACCTGGATATATGTGATTTGGTCTTGTTGATGATAAAGGCAAGGTAGGGCAGGAGGCATAACTATCAGAGCTATAATGCCATTTGAGGTTATGGCCAAGTTCCTGGTAGACAATGAGCATATATATATAACTGAGCACAGCCCATTTTCCAGCCACCCATTCCGTTATTGAACTAGGTGGTAAATCCCCCTTTGGAAAGTAGCAAAGTACTTATGGACCTGTGACACATTAGTTTAATATTGGCAAGTTCATCTCTGCTGTAGTCGTCTGAGAGATCTGTAATTTTACATTTTGGTTTGTCAGCCTTTGGGTTCTTCTTGCATGCGTTCACTGGAAGAGACGGGATCTTGATAGATTAACTACTCTCTCTTGTTAAAGCAGTGCTACTATGTTTTATAGCATTAGTACTACACTTCCTAGATATTAAATCCTTACTATCTTCTTCATTCCCATAGCACTATCTTCTTCATACCCATAGCCAACACATGACAGGCCTTACTGGAATATGATTTTTGGCAAGACAATGAAGTTATCCTAGTTTTAGATCACCCTATACTGGTTTCATATTTAAGTCTTTCATATTAACAGCAGTTTAATTCCAGTAAGCTAATAATAGCACCTAAAAATCCTACAGATCAGCAGAAAGACTCCTCACGGTTGCAGCTATGAGGAAAAGCAAGAATTTAAGAGTTTATACCGTGCAAGAATAAGTGATGAGGAAGCCCATTCTCGGTAACCCAAGGCTTTTCTCACCTGTAGGGCCATTTTAGCGTAAGCAGTACCATGGAATGGCTTTGGGCATGTTATGGCATTGTTTTTAGCTGGGGTATCACTCATGGTGTCTGAATACTCTGGACCTTTCATCTCGGGGGAACCCTATCGTGCTGGTTTTGGCTGGGATAGAGTTAATTTTCTTTATAGTAGCTGGTATGGGGCTATGTTGTAGATTTGTACTGAAAACAGTGTTGATAATACAGGGATGTTTTCGGTACTGCTGAGCAGTGCTTACACAGCGTCAAGGCCTTTTCTGCTTCTCACCCCACTCCACCAGCGAGGAGGCTGGGGGGGGCACAAGGGGTTGGGAGGGGACACAGCTGGGACAGCTGACCCCAACTGACCCAAGGCATATTCCAGACCATATGGCGTCACATTCAGCATATAAAGCTGGGGGAAGAAGGCGGCGGCGGGGGGACATTGGGAGTGATGGTGTTTGACTTCCCAAGTCACCGTTACCCATGATGGAGCCCTGCTTTCCTGGAGATGGCTGAACACCTGCCTGCCCATGGGAAGTGGTGAATGAATTCCTTGTTTTGCTTTGCTTGTGTGCGTGGCTTTTGCTTTCCCTATTAAACTGTCTTTATCTCAACCCATGAGTTTTCTCACTTTTACCCTTCTGATTCTCTCCCTCATCCACACGGGGAAGGGAGTGAGCGAGCGGCTGCGTGGGGCTTAGCTGCTGGCTGGGGTTAAATCATTGTCCTAGTTTCAGCTGGGATAGAGTTAACTGTCTTCCTAGTAGCTGGTACAGTGCTATGTTTTGAGTTCAGTAGGAGAAGAATGTTGATAACACTGATGTTTTCAGTTGTTGCTACGTAGTGTTTAGACTAATGTCAAGGATTTTTCAGCTTCTCATCCCCAGCCAGCGAGAAAGCTGGAGGGGCACAAGGAGTTGGCACAGGACACAGCCAGGGCAGCTGACCCAAACTGGCCAACGGGGTATTCCATACCATGGGACGTCACATCTAGTATAGGGACTTGGAAGTGGGGGCAGGGAATCGCCGTTTGGGGACTAGCTGGGTGTCCATCGGCGGGTGGTGAGCAATTGCACTGCGCGTCATTTGTACGTTCCAATCCTTTTATTATTGCTGTTGTCATTTTATTAGTTTATCATTATCATTATTAGTTTCTTCTTTTCTGTTCTATTAAACTGTTCTTATCTCAACCCGTGAGTTTTGCTTCTTTTTCCCGATTTTCTCCCCCATCCCACTGGGTGGGGGGGGAGTGAGTGAGCGGCTGCGTGGTGCTTAGTTGCTGGCTGGGGTTAAACCACGACAATCATGACACCTGTTCTTAAAGAAGATGAATCTGTAGCATGTTACATTACAAATTTGCTGTAGTTTGAGCAGGGCTTTTCCTGTAAGGCCTTGCGGTACCTTGCAGTATGCACCTACATACAAAAACAAGTGTCTTTCCATAAACGGGACATCTGTTGGCATATTGGGCCATGGCAGGAGGGCACAATTTCACCCTGGACAGTCTGGCAGGGTAGATATTTGTGTACTTAGAGTGTGCTCCAAGGGGAGAATTCAGGTGTAAGTCACGCTGAACAATGCTGAAAGACATGCTGAAATTTAGGTGGGTCATGTGCTATGGTTTTAGGCTTATCTGTCCTTCTCTGAAAATACCTGCTGGGCGAAGGCTTCCAAGAAACTTATAGAAATCCCCAGTTTCTAAAAGAAGACAAGGCTAGATGCAGAGCTATTCAGCGTAAGACAGGTTTGATGGCACATTCCTGCGGGAATTTAAATGGAAGAGAAAGATTAGGCACCACTGGTATCAGGTGGTAGCATACTGAGGTTTTTCAGATCATAATTTTGAGCTGAGGCATCCTTTTCTAGATACAGACCTACTTCAGTAGTCTTCAATGCAAACTTAACAGGTTCTGCAGCTAATTCTTAGGCTCCTTTAGGACTTAAAACACATGAGATTTCTGAAACAGTAATATATATATGTATAGCTATAAATATATAAAAAAATCCATATAAAGATTATCACATGCTATTAAGCTCCACTGGACTAGTCAGAGGACTGTAAATAATAGTATTTTATAGATACAAAGAAGAAGGCATAAAAAGTCTATCAGCTGTTGAGAATATTGTTCTGTTCCGTAATACATTTGTCCTTCTTAACAAATAAGGAAAAACAACCCTGAAATGATACTCTGTCATTGTATATATAAAGCCTGGGCTACTTGTGTTTTGTCCTTATACTTTCACCTGATGGACAACTGTAAGCTCCGGAGAAATCATTTGGGTAAATGTGGTCAGATATAACTTTGTACCTCCTAAGTTTAAGAGTTCCTTAATGAAATGAACTGAGACCAAAGATTTTAAGTCATCAGTTCTCCTTTCTGTGTTTATGGGAGAGAGTGCTTCAGCTTCATTTCTGGGAACCAATTTTCCTGGTGTTATTACAAAACAGAATACTTATAAACCAAACACACATGCACAAAAGAAATTTGGGATTGTATGCTCAACTTGTTACTAGCTTGATCATTAATCAATACAATTTATTTGTTTAATACTATGCTGCAGTTAAATTTTTCAAGAAAAAAAGTAAAACATTACACGTTTTTGAAAACTACTAAATTAAATACTTGCTTCCAAATTGCTTATAAAGACAAATATAAATTATTTTAAAAAGAACTAATATTTTGGAATCCTAAAATTTCTGTTTTCCTTTTTTCATATATGTAAGAAGGCTTCATTTTCATGGTCACATCATTAGGCAATTTCTAACAAAGCAGTTCCACTAGGACGATCCAAATGGGCATTTGAAAATGTCTGGAGTGAGCTTCTCCACAGTACAAAATATTCAAGGACTACCCAAAATATACTACTCCACCACCCTAGAGAGGAGCTTAACTGTAAGGAGATCCAGATTTCAGAGCTTTCTGTGTAGATGTGGCACTCCTGTACAATGCTTTATTAGAATAGTTTTGCTAGTCAGAGGTTTTATTAGCAAAAAAGAAAAGCAGACATGTTTCTTTCACTCTGCCTTTCAAGCTCTGTTTGTTGCTTTGCCTGTTAAAGACTCACTTAGTTTCAAGCTCCAACAGAGATTTCTCATTAGGCAGTGCATCAGAACACCACAATGGTGTAACTTCCATATCATTAAATTTTTGATGCATCTGTCAAGACTACCGACACCACCTGTCATAACTGTGAAGAAGATATTTGTCCGTGGGAAATTTGAATAGTACTGTGAATTTCTATCATGCAGGTCGTTTTACAACCATCACTATTGGCTGCCATCAAAGATAGGTCAAATCGAGTGCTGGATGTGAAATCTCTTGGTCTGTTACATTTACTGGAAACTCTAATCCAGGTTAAACTATAGCCCTGAACATCAAAATACCCAAGTCTATTTGTGCTCACTGCTGGCCTGTATCTGAGGCAAATGTCTCCTGATTTAAACTACAGAACTAGCAGTTGGGTGGACTGGAATTATTCCATGTCCTGACATAGGTCTTCTACAGCAAGTTATTTGATTCTTTTCTGTGTAACAATTTCACCAGGAGTTCTGAGGTGCATAAACTAGATTAACTACTTAATCAATATGTTTTGCATATTTGTAACACCCAAATTAGAAGCAAACTTGCCTACCCTTTTTTTCACTGCTGAGTTCCCAAACTCGTAGAATAGTAGCATTATATTTCTATTATTAAGTTGTGTGTCTGGATTTTATATTGGTTCTGAGATAGCATCAGAGCCAGCATAATAGAAGTGCAAATTATGAATTTCTTTAGCCCTAGACTATCAGACTGTTTTCAGAATATGAAAATTAGAGAACATAGGAAAAAACTGTATTATCACTAAAATTTACAGGATGTCCACTTTCATCTGCTACTTACCTGACAAAATTCTGCAGTTGAAAAGGCCATATAAATTGCATACCGGACAATGGAACTAGAGCTGTGGAAACATATATTCTTGAATAAAGGAAGATATCCACTAATTTCAGCATTTGCTAAAACACTATTGGCCTTACTCTGACATACCCTGTAGAAGAACACCAACCAAACCAAAACACTATTGGCCTTACTCTGACATACCCTGTAGAAGAACATCAACCAAACCAAGATGTAACAACCTTTGAGAAAGGCAAGGTAATGCAAGAAGGGAAGTACTGGTATCTGTCTCGAAGTCTGAGCCCATGTTCTGCTAAAGGCCACCCAGGGCACAGTCCCAGGAACTCTACTGGACATGGAAGCAGCTTCTGCTTTACAGGCACAAGGTTTTAATAAATGAGGGCTACATATTTACATGTACTGTATTCCATAGTTAGTGTGGAGTTGGATTTTGAAGACACTTAAACACCCCCATGATTATTTCAGTACCTTGCTTGCTCTTTACCCAGTGACTTATTTGCCCAGCTTTTTTCTAACATTGCAACCCACCAAATAAACAGCTGCCATTTAAAACAATAGAACTACATGGACACAAAAATGTTTCTTCATACTACAAAAGGGCATTTCCCATATCCGCCCCTGGGGCTGCATCTGCCTTCAGTGGCAGAGAATTGATTCTGATTCACAGAGAATTGATTCTGAACTAGCTGTGCCTTTTCTGTATGTCCCAAATTTCACAGCTTCAAGGCTGAATCTGCTGCAGATTTACGATCTCTTTGTACAGCTTCCTAGAGTTACTGGACTAACACTACTATGTTACTATGTAACTACTACTATGAGTAGTATGACTCATACCTGGAGGAGATACAGGAGTGCAACGCTAAGGGTGCTGTTCTGATTGTGGTTCCTAATCTGCCTTGGAGTTCTTTTGGATATCCTTGTATGACACTGCATTGTGCCAGGCAAACATTATCTCCGTGATTGAGGGCTAAATCCATCAAGGTACTTAGACTCCTAACTACCAGTAAGTATAAACTTAGATCCCCAGAAGCCTTGAGGAGCTGTCTGAAGTCCATAGGCACCAATATTTCTGGCGATAACATCCACTACATTTCTGTCACTCAGAGCTATGCTTATCATGCTGATGACAGGAAAGGTGTCTTTACCTTTGAAGAACACACAGAAGGAGAAAATGTCCAATATACATCCCTCAAATCCCTCCTTTCACTGATTTGCTACTGGGAATTGAACAAAGTTTCTATGTAAGTGTGTTAATAACTAGATTTTTATAAGATGGCTCTTTCTTTCCTCTCCGTAATGAAGCAGCATGACTTTGTATAGAATAAATATTAATCATCAAAGCATTAAAATTAACATTAATATCATAGACAATTAAAAAGTCAGAAACTATCAATATTATAATGTTGAACACTCACTTGCCTGTTGGAAACAATGCACACATGATAAGGTGAAAATTACAATAAGCAATATTTTTTTTTTCTTTCAGTGTAGGAAAGATAGAAGAAGAAACTTTCTTTAAAAAAAATATGAGTAGGAAGACTGGGAAGAGGCTTTATGAAAAGATTATCATAATGTTACACTCTATTCAAACAGGAGAGAGCTCAGCTCCTGGGAAACAGCAGTGACTAACTTCACAGGAGTTTGATCCTTAGGATCAGTGATCAAAGTATTGCTCAGCTCAGCCTCTACTTTTCATATTGAGCTAAGTACCAGCAATTACCAGTGTACCCAAATGTCTCCTCTTTTTTATTATATGAATGTTGCTATGGATATCTTTATGGCCCTCAGAGTTGGACCTCATACCTATGAAGTCTGTGGCAGTTCTTCCATTGGTTTATAAACATTTTGGATTGGACCTTTAGGAACCATACTGATAGACAAAGTAGATATAGATTTAAATGAATCTACATACAAATCCTTCCTATGGCATACATTATCAATAGGATATGAACAATCTCCCTGCCCATCCTGCCCTGCTCTTCACATGTCCCTTTTATTAAAAGCCATTAGTTTTTCCTTTCCCAATACCATTCAGCAGGAGGATGCTTTCACTCATCCATTTTGTGTGCTGCTCCAGCTGCCATGACAGATGCTCTGACTAATTACAGGCCCCAGCTATTTTTTTTCATACCTTTCGGATAATTTAACAGTGAAGGGGATCAATGAATTCTTTGATAAATCTCAACATTTGTTATAAATTTGCCCTTGTGAGTTTCTAGTTCTTTTCCAATAGTAGATAAATTATGACAGTGAGTATTTGGGTGTTGTAACAACGGCCACAATTTCTTAGCCTAGATGGGCAGAATTATCATCCTGCATCATGGTCCACCACCTCTAGCATCCTGTTCATATGAAAGATCACAGCAAGTCACATGAGATCACATAGCTACAAGTGAAATCTCTCCATGTGCTTCTCTGGAGTTTTAAAGGAATTGTAGCTGAAAGTGTATGAGGCTGTACTGAGCTAAGTGGATTTATAGCAATATTCTCTACAGGGTGGAGGTGGGACCGGAAGAAAGAGCTCATCTGTGAAAAGTTATGAAGGGCTACAGAGGTCGTGTTGGCAGGCTCAGCTGTTCTCAGACTCTTGAGGAAAATTTTCATCTCTTTCCTACCTCTCTGCAGTTGACAAAGGGCATAAAATTCAAGTTCTGTGTCAGGGTTTAATAGCTTTTTTTTTTTTTTTTTTTTTTTTGCTTAACTCCTAGTTTTTAGTATAAAAATCATTGGCACTGTGGAGTTGGTCCATTTCAATTTTGCACTTACCTTGAATGTCTCCACTCCATATAAGCTGCTCTGGAGGAAGGTGGAAAACCCTTTGCAAGTGATATCTAAACATCAGGTTTCCCAGAGAGGTTTGCCTGTAAGTGTAGCAAGTTCTTTTCTTTTGGCCTGAATAATTGGGTGACTGCCCAGAAAGAAAAAGAATGAACTCTCCAACTCGTACTTGATCTTCCTGAAAATGTTAGTTTCTGTACCAGACTGAAAGCAAAGGCTTTCCTTATAAAATCATTAATATATCTAAAATGTTACTACCAATATGGACTGCATATGTGCAAATCAAACTGCTACTTCCCCCCCGCAAAAGGTCATACCACGCTGATCGCAATTTTGTGCTTTCTCAAGAAATCAGGATTGTTTGATCTGTTAGCTTTAGAGAAACTGTGGGAGATGTTAGATGTAGATTCTTGTCCTGATTTTGGCTGGGATAGAGTTAATTTTCTTTCTAGTAGCTGGTATAATGTTTTGGATTTACTATGAGAATAGTGTTGATAACACACTGATGTTTTCAGTTGTTGCTAAGTAGTGTTTCAACTAAGTCAAGGATTTTTCAGCTTCTCATGCCCAGCCAGCAAGAAGGCTGGAGGGGCACAAGAAGTTGGGAGGGGACACAGCCAGGGCAGCTGACCCAAACTGGGCAAAGGGGTATTCCATACCATGTGATATCATGCCCAGTATATAAACTGGGGGGGACCTGGCTGGGGGGAGGTGGGGCAGATCACTGCTTGGGAACTAACAGGGCATCGCTCAGTGAGTGGTGAGCAATTGCATTCTGCATCACTTGTTTGGTATATTCAAATTCTTTTATTATTATTATTGCATTGCTATTACTATTGCTATTACTATTACTATTACTATTATTTTCTTCTTTTCTGTCCTATTAAACTGTTCCTATCTCAACCCATGAGTTTTACTTTTTTTTTCCTGGGTGAGGGGGAAGTGAGCAAGTGGCTGCGTGGCGCTTAGTTGCTGGCTGCGGTTAAAGCACAATTCTGTACCATATGAATGAGCAGTAAATACATAGTTGAAAAGGATCCATAGTTACAAACCATTTTTCAACCACCCTATAACAACTTTAAGACTAAAACTTAAAACGTAAAGCTGAAACTATTACTGTGCCTAGGTAGAAAGCAGAAGAGAATAAGGGCTACGTGCCCCCACAAGGACAGTTTTCTTTAGTAAAATTTTCCCAAGGATCCTAGGCGCACCCTTTATAGAGGAAAGCAAAGATAACCCCGTGGTCACTTCCATCTGTATCTGTGGGAAAATTGCCTCCTCTTCTTAAAGCTGGCAACTGGTTTAGCCATGAGTGGGTAACAGTTGCTCCAGTGAGCATTTGCAAAACCTGACCAGACAGACAGGTTTACAAGTACCCTGCGTCCTGTATTCCATCGCTGTCAGGGACCCACTCCCAGTGATGCTGAGGAGGGTATAAACCCCACCAATGGAGTGCAACAAAAGGAGAAAAATAAGCTTTTTGGTTTTTTCAGGGCCATGTATAAAACTGTAATTCCTGGACTAAAAAAAAAGTATATACACAAATGATGAATAAGGCTCCTTTTAATCCCCATTAAAGATGGGCAAGGACCTACCATCTCCCATATACACCAGGCACTATGGCTTCACCCACACTACAGACTGCAGCTTTAATAAAAAGGTGTCTCTAAACAAGGGCTAAAGTGCTAGCACACATCTCAAGTGGGTTTATTTAACTCTAATACATGTTTCTTTTTTGCTTTTCTCAACCCTCCGAAAAATCTTATGCTTTCCTTTCCACACAAGTAGCTAGTAAGCTTTCTTATTTATTTATTTTTTAAAAATTGGTCTACTTTTCCTGGTCAGTCCCTTGAACTATTGCCCGTTTTTGCTGAGAACAAGGGAGAATTTTTCTCGTTTTCCTCAATGCAAGTGAAATGAAAGCTGGGGCAGAAGATCCTCTGGATATTCTGGAGGATTTCTTCTTTACATTGTGTGTGCCTCCTATACAATGAATGAGTGCTTTTTGGGACACTTCATGGTGACAGAGGCTCCTCAGACAGAGTGAGACGGATGGGCGTGTTCTCCACAACCAAGACCCAAGAGGGAGGGAAACTCTCTGCAGGGGTCACATGCTGAGCCAGGCTGGCAGCTGGCAGCTCCATGACTGCTGCCGCTGTGGGGTCTTCCCGGAGGCAATGGGTGGAGATGACTGATACAAGGGGAAAAGCGTCGCTGGCTACGGAGCTTCAGAGCAGCCTGGTTGAACAGCCACAAATCTTGGCTTGATACTAAGTGATGGTGTTGAGGACAGGAACATTACAGGCTACACAGCAAGCATTTTTGATTGATACTAGATGTTCATACATTTTGTGCTGCCTCTCCGGAGATACACGTAGAAAGATGAGATGACAGGTCCCAAAGGAATAGTAGTTTGGACTTCTGCCTCATCATTCAGCCTACTTCTTTATTAAAAATGTGATCACATTCAACACTAGTATATGAAGTACTTGAGATGCAATGAATAATTGGCTAAGCCAATGAAATTACAAAAATGGCTATAAGCATGGGTTTAGATCACTATTCTGAGGACAGAAAAACTGTATTTTCAAAAGATTTTCTTCCTTGAGCATTCAGTTGATGTGATATTTGATCCCATCTGTTTTTTTGTTTTTATTTAGAATGCCTTCCCTCATCCTTTTTTATATGTTTATCTTTGTCCTAATATCTAATATTACTGAAGCAGGTGATGCATAATTTATGTAAAGAATGAACTTCATTTAACACTTAGAGAAGTGAGAAAGTTCAGTGCAGTCACCAGCTTTGCTTTTTGATAGGCATGCAACCAGCATCTGTGTATTAAACAGGCTACTGTAGGTGTGTTGCTTCCAAAGCAAAGGAAATGACTAAAAAGACAACCCCACCAACCTTTGTCTCTGGGTTATCTTTTGTAGCCAGTTCTCTCCCATCAAATAGCGTTTCAGTATGATTGTCTGAAACTGCATGGATCTGAGCTGCCAAAACCACCAGCAAGGTTACATGAAGAACGGATAGTTGTACTGTCTTCCTCAGCCTACACACTGACTCATTAACATGTTTTTTGAAGTCCTGGGAGCTCTATCAAGAAGTCTATGAAGGAATCTTCAAAAAGAAAACTACTGGAGATAACCACTGAGAAAAGGTGCAAAGCAAATACGTATTTGGCAGACTGAGAGAAACTATAGAACAGTTTCTTCCTAATTGCTCAGATAACAATGCAATTCAAGAAACAATACCGGACTAGAATGCTATAAAAGAAAAAGCATGCTTTTCAACTGGAAAATAATTTGTGAAAAAAAAAAATTAGTTTTGGCAGCCATAAAAGTTTCATAAACAGAAGAACATCTACTGTGCTAATGCAAGATGGAAAGAGCAAAGACAAAGCTTTGAAACATAGAGGAAACAGATGAGATTTCTGTAGTGTACTCACGATGGTTTGTTATACTTATTTTGATGGAATAAACAGGCTTCAAAGATGTTAACAGGATGAACACTAAATAA
Source organism: Aquila chrysaetos chrysaetos (assembly GCF_900496995.4). Classification (NCBI taxonomy): domain Eukaryota; kingdom Metazoa; phylum Chordata; class Aves; order Accipitriformes; family Accipitridae; genus Aquila; species Aquila chrysaetos. The sequence continues at coordinate 41,111,088 of NC_044007.1, forward strand.
TCAAATAAGGTTTAAATTTTAATTACAGAGGACTTGACCTGTTTAGTCCCATGACATACAATTACCATTACAAGTATTTTAAGCAAAGTTATATATTATACAAAAGAAGGAACAAGAGACAAAGAATTTGTAATACAGTGTAGTAATTTAGTCTTGTATTTTAATAACATTCCTCATTCCCATTCACTTCAACAGCAGAGAATGTTTGAAGGAAAATCCTTTGACAGGATTTCAGATGGTTTATGGAAAAAAGAAACACTTTCAAGGTTTGTCTATTTTATTGATGTTAGAGTCCTGAAAGCAAAGTGAGAACAACAAATGCAAAATGGGTAGAAAAGAATAACCAATAATGTAAAGAAAATATCTGCTTCTGGTTCACAGTGTAACTTTTCAGTCTGAAAGTATAATCGGAATAGGATAGATTCTTGCTAACTGCTCTTATACCTGGCAAAATCCATACCAGTGTGAGGCTATTTAAAGACCTCATTATTACCATGTCTTTTTTTTTTATAGATTTGTGCATGCTGCCAACATGTAATAGCTGTCTAAGTCAGACTTATGCTAAACAGTGGCTAAAAGAAAAAAAACTGAGTACACAGTTCCAAGTTATAGGGGTTCTTCAGGACTGAAGATACCATGAGAGGTGCTGATGTTATCCGAATTGTTCTCTGTATCTCAGTATGGATGGACTTACTGTGTAAAACAGTATGACGGAGGCCTGAAGATGTCATAGTGGAGTTTAACATCTATGAGAAGGATGCTCGACTTCACATCTTTCTTCATCTGTTCCCTAGGCATTATTGACAAATCCAGGACTCCCCCAAAAGGCAATGAATAGATTATGCTACCCTCTCTTTATTTTGCCCACTGATTAGGCTTAATTTCTGATATAACAATTTTGGTCCATAAATTTCCAATTTTAGGCTCTTTTGTTTAGCATATATCATTTCAGTACAGTCCTTGGACTGCATCAGGAACATTTCTGTTTGCTTGGTTTAACTCCATGTTTCCATCTTTAACTTCTGATGATTTTTGTAAACATTCTTATGTAACACAGTGTTTTGTGCTTTTGTTGCTTTGGATAGTAAAAGTATGTGTTAGACTCTATGTGCTAGCCATCTATCCTTTTGGATCAGCGTGATTTTCCCTGAAGTTGTTGATTATATGTGTCCATATAACTTGTTTTGAACAAGATGGGATGCATGCAATTTACATAATCAGCTCTGTGTACTAATTAGAGGAGCCACTATTTTCAATATCCTAGAAAAATGATGCCAGGCTAACACAAGGATATTGAAAGCATCTGCTTCTCTAATTAGTAGACAAAGGGCTTATCTTCCATTTTTATTCAAAGTGTTAATGTGTCAAAATATTTTGTTACACCAAAGAGTAGTGACATTTTGATCTGGGAAGGTCAAAAATAAGATGCCTCAACTAGTATTGCATGGAAACTGCCCTTTATGCTTTACAAAGTAACCAAGACACCCTACTTATTTCCCCCCCAAATAATAATATCATATACAGGCCATATGAAGCTGCAGAATATAGTCATAAAGAGACAATCTATATATGAATGTTTTTGGTGACATTATTTACAGGAATAGTTCAAAAATAACATTCTCAGAGTTCTGTGATAATGAGTAGATGACATAAAAAATGGAGATGCTACTATTATTCTTGTTCCAGGCATCTATATACAGCACATTTTCACAAAATTTCCAATAGGAATTTCATTGTCAGGAAATTTTAGCCATTGGTTCTTGTTGATCCTTTATCTCTGTATTGAGAAGTTCATGCTCACTGCTTCCTTCCCTGGAAAACACATAGCATACTGTAATTAGGCCACTGCAACATTATTACTATTTTTTTAATTCAGACTTTTAAAACATTGACCTCAAGACAATTTTTCTAGGCATTAAATGATTTTTATAGTTATTTTCTGCTTCCTCACCAAGTTTTTCAGTTTTCTTTAAAACTTATGGACAACAGAGCTCTACTCAGGATTCCAGTATAAGTTTCACCAAAGTCGTGTAGAGGGAGCATCTCCACAGTCCTAGGCATGAGTCCCCAAATTATGCACTGGGAAACACGTAACTTGTTCTTACCTTCATATTTCACACATAATTCAGATGATGAATATAATTCAGCTGATAAACAGAGACCTTGCATAGGGCTGTTTCTGGTTGTACCTCACTCTAAGTCATCACAATTTACCAAGCAATGCAATTTACTATACCTGTTTGCCTCTACTAGTATTTATTATTCTGGTCAGTCTCTGAATCCAGAAGAAAATTTATTATTTGCTTCTGGATAATTCGAGGAAATATGAATAGAACTGGGTTGGTCTAGATACAAAGGGGATATATATTGTTCATAGATGTCCTCAGACTGTAGTCAACCCTACAGAAAATAATGGATCCAGATGTCACTTTATGGTCATCTTTAAACTGTAAGAAAAAACCGATTTCTATAGTCATCTAAATGTCTGTCTTAATGAACTTCCTTCCCCTAACAAATAGAAATAGTATTTTTATCATCTTAACTCAGATAAAATGCTTGATGCGGGGTAGACCTAGAGACTGTTAATGGGATACAACGCTTTTCACCTTGAAGTCACCATCCCAAGTCTTAACTTTTTTCCAATGGATAGAAAGAGTTTCCTTCTGGGGACAGTCTGCATTTCACTTCCAGGCCAGCTAAAATGTATTTTTCTGCACTCGACAAAGTGTTCACACTTCTCTTTCAGCAGACCCCATGGGGCCAGGAGCTGAGCCTGCCTGGGAGCCCCTAGTCCTTCCTCACTGCTTGGAGGGACAAGGCAGCACCACAGACTGGGTAGTGCAGCTTGCTTATGGGGGGGGGGGGGATAGGCACCACCAAAACTACAGCCCTCCGTCTGCACCATTACCTGTTGCAATTTGCCCTTTTTGGGTAGACTATGATATGAAGATATTTTTGATTTTTCTTCAACCCCTCCTCTGCCTCCTTCCTCAGTCTTATCTGGATTGGAAGGAGGTAGAGGAGGTAAATGCTCTCCGTCTGCTGGAACAGCTTCACACCACTCCCCTTCTACCAGGCTGCACTTTTTTTATGACTGTGATACAAAGACAGGATACAGACATTTTTTCTCTGCAAGGCTTTCTGTTTAATTAAAGGCCTATTGTGCCTGAGCTAACTCTCTGGTTTTTAAGGAGGGCTCTGTTTAAAATCAGGGTAATGGGCTATTACAATTCTGGAGAAGAACATTTGCAGAGAAATATTTTGCCCTGGTTAAAATTTTTGTGGAATACCACAAAATACAAAATAAATCCCTTAATCTCAGTGGCTATCTTGAAAACTTATTACTAAAATATATATAAATGTGTAAGTACTATTCATTTTTTTGAATGTTGGCGTGTTGTAAAATTCTGTTTTCTTTTCATTTCATGCTGTTGTAAATAAACTGAATCTGTACAGTAGGTTTTTGTCAGACTCCCAGAAAGACAATTTTATTTTATAGCACATCCTAGACTGACAGCCAGAAACTGTTCTGCACCACCTCAGTACAAACAAAATTAGCTTCTCACAATATTTTTGCAGATGTTAAAGGTCATTAATAGAATGAAACCAGATGACTAAAGCAATACATTTGGAATGATTGGGTTTTATTTTTCTCCCCAGCTTAAAGACACAGAGTCCTCTTTTCTTGACTACTTGGCTGCATTCCAAATGTTCTTTTTTTCTTTTTTTTTCTATTGGTTTCCAAAATCATAAAAGTGAAAGTAGTGGGATATGTATTTCTTGGCTTATGCAACCTCACTTGTGTGAAAGATTTGGGATTTTTTTACAGAGATGAATATAATATTAACTGTTCAAACTACACATTCCTGGAACAATTGCCCAATCTCCACATTTTGATCAAGGTCACACTTTTGCAATGATCAAAAGAAAGACAGCTAGCAGATGCAAGAAAAATCATCTATAAAATGCAACTATATCCAGGAATAAAAAGAAAACTCCCTTTAGAAATGAAGGTAGTTCTATAGATTTTGAAGTGGATTGTTTAAGTGAAAGCCGATGTAGATAATAACTAAAAATTAACCTTTTTCTTTCCTATAGGACAGCTATGTCATAGTGTCTTCTAATTTTAAAATATTACTACTACATATGCAATACTATAACCATCAGTTTAAACTATATTATGCTATTTATATGCTTCCAAAATGAAAGATAAATAATAATTAATTGCTTGTCAAGCAATAGCAATGTCTTAAATGCTTTTAAAGACATACAGTATGTCAACTCTTTCCAAAAACTTTCAATATAAATTGAAAAGAGCAAATCAGGCTCATCCTGAAAGCTGAGATAAGAATGCCTGTGTCCCTACTTTGGAACACTTTTAAAAAAGGTGTGAAAAGAGAGAAGAGATGCTACTCAACCTGTGCACTAATGGATGTTATCAGGACATGGCAAAAATGAAAAGGCAAGAAGTTAATGTGAAGGAGTGATGGAGTGGGTTTCACTAGGCAAATGCAAAGGAGAAAGGTTGATGAGATAAAGGGCCCATTTCAGGGCCCAGACATCCAGCAGAGGGAAGTGGTACAAGCTGCCCTGTGGTAAGGATGCCTTAAGAAGCCTTTCCTTACCTTAAGAAAGGTAAGAAAAACCTTGCTTATGCAGAATGTAGAGTACAAGCCTGAGAAAAAGAGATCAGTGGTTTCTTATCTTGACTAATGCAAATTCTGGACAAAGACTCCAACTCTACATGGAGGCAGAAAGAGGAAGAGAGATTTTTGAGATCCTGGATGGAAGAAGTGAGGCTTGAAACTAAGCATGAAAGAAGAAGTATCAAGCATAAAACTATGAAGTGGGGTGAGCAGCAAGATCATAAACGTATTTGAAATAGGAGAAAAGGGAAAAGGCAGGCTAGGTATTGGTGAAGCAAGGCAAAGAATTTCATTTTAATGTGGTCTATTTGAGATAGTGTTGGGATATTCAGGTTGAAAGCCTAGGGAGATAGCCAAAGAGGCTCAAGTGAATGACTAGAGACATGATTTGGCACAGAGAAATAAAGCAGTAATTCATCTGCAGAGGACTACTGAACTGGTAGTCAAGTCTTATTACTGGTTAGGTTAGAAAGGGGCACTACAGAGGGGAGAAGGCCAAGAATAAAAACCTTTGAAGAAGCTTTGAAAACCTGATCTTCTCTAAATTAAGACAGTTGAATGTACGAGAGGGAAATGCATAAGTTAATAAGCATAAAAACTAAAAAGTAGTCTGGAGAAGTAGCAAAAGAAACAAATAAAAATATCTGTGGAAATTATTCATTCCCTTTCTCCAGAATGAATAGAACAGTGTGCTATTTATCTGTCTTCAACGAAATGAATAAATAAATAAATAAATAAATAAATAAAATATTTTTCCCCAGGCTTTATAGCTGAAAAGTTGGCAAATAAGGAGTAGATGGTTCTCATACCTTGAAATATCACGGTATGGCAAATTTCCTATGCTATTTATTACAAAACAATTGTTGTGAATTTTCTGGCACATTCCAGCACCATCCTGATGCTGGATAGTTTTGTTAGGAAATCATCCAAAAAGATTTTTGTTTCTTTCCCTTTTGAATTGCTTTATTTTTCTTAGAATCTGTTAGGAGGATTGTGCAATGCTTTTGTCAGACTAGATCTGACAAACAGCTAGGCTGCATGGCAAATACAGCAAGGATGAATAACTGAGACGGGTAAGGGGAAATCTTTAAAGGTTAATGCAAAATATATGTGGAAGTTTTATGAGCTAGACCTTTTAAATACCATTGCTCTTTAAACAGTCATGGCGTAGGTATACTTTCTATAGTAAGCATATCATGAAAAAATAAATCATATATTAAACCAGTTGGTAACATTCCCCAGCACGTTAGAAATACGTGTGGCAGGATCCACTAGCTTGTCTTGCTATCCTCAAAATGTATATGGAGAGCTGGATGAGCTGTAAATGCAATCATACCACCACTGTTTTACAAGAAAAAAATGATGTGGTCAGTTTCTATTCTAGCTAAACAAATTTAGATGGATGAAAATCTCAGCCAAGAGCAGTTAAGTTTCATCAGAGTATACAAATTACAGAGAGACTACCTCTAGATCACTGATACTGTTAACAGCTAAGCAATCTCTGAGGGTAGGGTTAGAGGAAAGCCCCCTCAGAAAGCAGTATTTTCACAGAGGCAAATTGATAAATAGTAACAGAGTGAATTTTCTTTGCTTTGCTTTTTGTTGAATCTCATGGAAAACTGTTTTACTTAAGTAAGAATGCTATCACATGCCTCTTGATCTACTGGAGCATTTGTATACACAGATGTCTGGGACCCACACTTTGCTGATAACAGTCTTAATCCTTTGCATTTACAGAACACTCTTCAACTACAGATCTTATAGCACTTTTCTTATGCAAAGATCTACCAATGAATTTCTCAGGCATCTCAGTTAATATATTCATGCCCATTCTGCAAATCAGTTCAGCGCTGCATTCTGGTATCACGTGCCAAGGTCAGGCACCAGCAGAGCACTCTGAGTCCTAACTTCTCTGGACCACTAAGCAGCCTGTCAATGTAAAGTGGCCTGTTAGCAGAAAGTCTGCTGCATGTAGTGCTAATGATGAGCAACAAGTCTAACTAAAAAATCTGGCTATTATAGCTGGTTTTTCTTTACTTTGAGTTGTCAAGTGAATCACATATTCTTTTAAAAGGATATAAAACTGACCTAGCAGCTGTAAAAGGCATTGGTTAAACCCTTCTGTTGTGGTTTCCTTCAGAAAGTCCTATTTCCATTACATATTAATATTTTTACAGTAGCTTTCCACTCAATTCTGAGTGTGGTAACTTTGTTAACCTTTGGCAAATGTTGACTTGTTAAGTATCTTCTTCAGATGCCAAACAATAATTTATGCTACAATATGAAAGTAATTTAACTCTGTTGAAAAGCAAACAATTTAGATATTATTCTTTGTATGTGTGAACAAGATTCCTATAATCAATTACGTAATTAAATATATTTAGAAACTATTGAAGGTAGACAGGCTTCATTTAACTCATTTTAAACGCTGCATAAAAGATACTGTATACAATTTTCCTGTATATTTAGATATATATTCATACACTGTATTTATATACTGATTTTCTTTTAACACTTAGGGTTATTTAGCTAACAAATTAATTGAACACAATGAGCTCATGCTGCAAAATGCCACGGAAATGGAGTATTTACATATGCTAATGACTTCCAATTAAGAAACATGCAAATAATTGGGAGAAAACAAAATTAAAACACTGTGCTAATAACCTGACAATTACAAGGAAAACTGTATTATGCAAGACTGCAAACATAATTGCACACACAAGGTCTATTTGACTACAAGTGTAGCTAATACAAAATACGCACCAAATTGTCACTTACTACAGTCCTTGACAGACTTCTTGCTGTCTTGCTACAGCCCTTTTAAGTGCAAGGTGAAGTGCTGGGGTACCACACGGGGGTCAGTGACAGAGGCCAGATACCTATCAGGTCAGGAAAAGAATCATTATGATGATCTTTCACAGCTAACTCTTTGGTGTAAGAAAGAAGTGGGACTGCAGATGGTTTTTTGAGGTATTGAACTAAGATAAGCTAACAGCAGCTGCCTGGTGGCTTCTGGTGATCAAGGATTTTCCCTTTCACAGAAGAAAAAGAATTTCCTTCTACCTAAAGTTCATAATTTCAGAACTTGGTTTTAATTGAAATTGTGATGGACTGTGGATATTTAAAACATCTCCATAGAAAGTCATTCTGAAAATAGAAATTCTGTTTTGAAAAGTCAAAATGTTTCCTTTAACAAGGTAGAAATTTGTTTCAATAGTGCCATAACATTATAATACTTTGCGGGCCCACAGTATATTACTACCACTACAGAGTAACATTAGATGACTACTTAGCTATAAAATCTATGTTATATCAAGTGAGGAAGTCATTCTTAGCTGTCACAAGGGAAAATTTTCAGTGCTTTACAACAAAACCCCAAACCCTTTAAAAGTGAAAAAACCTCAACACAAACCCCAGTACCTTTTCTTATCTTACTCAACAAGAATTTAGTTGTTGGCTGTCTATAATCCAGGGAGACATCCTTTCCAGCACACAAGTTCCAAAGAATAGCTGTATTGACTCTCTTCCCTGTACTTTTCCTGTCTGGCAGACCCAATAATATTTGTGAGCTCCATCTTTGCCCCACAGGCTCTGAGGTAAGGACACCTCTGTAGGAATAGAGGTACAAATTCTTGTATGATACTAACTACAAAGGCTACAGCATGCTGATTCAGAGATGTACTATTCACCTTTGACAGCATACATCATTGGCTGTGTATTTCTTGTGCTCTAGAAATTAAAGCAACTTTGGTGCTAATGGTAGGGGGTGAACTAATGCAGGAAGAGAAAAAGTGTTTTTTCCTACCACTTCTGTAATTTTGATCTAGTTTTTATAGTTTGTGTTCATGATGCTATTAAGTCTGTTAGTGCTTATAGATATTTAAGACTTGATTACTTCAATGGATGAGACTCATCTTTGTATTTGTATGGCCAGATTCTAACCCTGCATCATATTTTATCTGCTAGAATATAATTTTTAACCTTACAGTAAATGCATGCCATTTCCCCAGCAGGTCATTTCAAAAACTCTTCTAAATGATAATACTAATGATATAGATATAGAACAGAATTTAGTTTTACATATCTTTCAGACTTCAGGAACTTCAAATGTATTAGCATTTGGTAATGATGATGGCAGTGGTGACTGTGACTGATATTCCAGTTGGCTGGTGCCTTAGCTTGCATACCATCTTGAACATTAACACTTTTCTTTAGAGGGGGAACATTGGTCCCCACTGGGTTTTAAACTTGGCAAATCACATATTACACCTCATTTCAGTCATTTTTGCACAGTTTTAGGTAGATATCAGAGTTAGTGTTCTTCCTTACCAAACTGTCCTTAAAACTTCTGTGGAGATTTCTATACAAGATGTACAGAAGACCAGAGGAATAGAGTTAATATTGTAAGACTCTACTGCACTATAATCACACTACTACAAGGAAGATATGTCTTTAATACGAAAGCCTACAACCATATCCCTGGCACCTCCTCTGACAGGTAAAAGAAATAAAAGTCAATACTAGTTTATATCACTACCTTTGCCTGGTCAAACAGCTGTTGGCTTTGCTTGAAGTCGTGGTCATTGAAAAACAAATCTGTCCTGAATTAGTGATGGGCAGTCTTCAAAAGGTTCAGAGCTCTGGTTTGATTCAGATAAGCTTATCCAAAGCTTATCCAATCCTCAAGTCTGAAAAACTGAGCTGGAAATAATACAAGAGCATGCTTTCTGACGAGATTTAAGGTACTTCTGTTTCCAGCTGAAATTACTGCAAACGCAGCCTCTTGCACTGAATTTCTACATTTTTATTTTGTTCAGAATGAAGGAAATATTTCAGAACACTGCATGAGTGACTAATTTTAACTATCCAAACAGCTACTATGAATCCATCAGTAAACAAAACGTATATCCTGCGAATCTGATCAAAATTAATCAGCAGATCCAGAGTAATAAAGCTCACAGCTGATGAAAAACAATGTAGATAACAAGAAATACTCATAAAAAAATTGATAGAAATTTTATGTTTACTAATAAACATGAGAAAACTTCATAGTCTTTTATTTACCCAACTACGATTAGCAAACGTGACTATAGAAAGTCCTAACCCCTTAACCCACTCAGGGACGACTGTTTTGGTGTTTGGAGCAGCAGTCTGAGAGTCAGGAAGCTCCATCCCTAGTCATCCATCCACCTGGTCATACCCCTGGTTTCCAGGTCCTCTGAAGCTTTGCCTTGACCAGAGAAATGACTGCAGCTTTTGACCATGGCTGAGGTAACTCTAAAATGGCCTGGGTACAGACATCGTGTCACTGGAGATACATTCACATCATTGCTGGCCCATACCATGGGGCTCTGAGCAAGTACTCAATATGTTGATGGTCCTGTGGCTACAGCAGCAACCTCTGGACAAACCTCTCCCTACTACCTTGTGACAGTAAGTGAGTCTTAATCCACATAAAGAAGCTGTTAGCTGTCATATGGCAAGTAAGGTTAGGCATGCATACGCTTGACCGTTTGATAGAGTTTGTGTAAGAAAGATACTTGGTCTTTTGGGAAATTTTGGAAGGTCTTTATCCAAAGTCCTCTGAAGCCAGTGGGAGCCTTTCTAGAGACGTGGTACTGCTGCTGGAAGAGTTCTGTGTAAACAGCCAGTTTTGTCAGCAGCTCATGCTGCTGCTTGAGGCAGGTTTCTGTGTAGTGCAGGTTCACTAATTTTTTTCCCTTTTAATTGTAACCCAGGGGTGATTCAATTTCTAAAAAGAAAACATTGACACTTTTTTTTTTTTTTAGCTAAAGGGATCTTTCTATTATATATTAGGTATGGGTAACCCACCAAAAGGCTTAGCTGATCTGAGTGCCAGTATCATTATGATTATTCCTGGTAGAAGTTTTCTTCTTTCCTTTCTTTGCTCTTTTCCTCCCTACAGCATCCAAATTTTATTTTATCCCATTGCCAACTAGTTCTGTGTCATTTTTCCTTTTCTCTCATTTTGACTTTCTGATTTTTTTTCAGTCTTAAGCAGAATGTGAACTCTACAAAGTATGAGGTTCTTTCAAACTCACCGTGTTCATTCACATTTGGACTTAGGCAATCTTGCTCAGTCCACATGTTGGTTTGTCAGTCTCCTGCTGTTGGTCAGCCAGTGGAAGAAGTCTCTGAAGACTGAGTAAAATTGCACAACTGAGCAACCCCCCCATCACATACCATTTGACCACCTTACAAGTTGAAAGAACAGGCAATGCAAGCAAATGAAACCAGAGTGCTTAAGCACAGTGTTGTAAAAATTGTTTTTCTCAAACCATATCTCTTTAAGAAAAAAAATGAAGTGCTATTTCCAAGTCTCCACCACTGATACACATCTGAGTAGAAAATATGGAATCAAAAGGAAGATATTGTAATCCAGTGTTTAGCCTTTCTTTCCACATAGTGGCTTACTGATGTGGGAAAGTAGATGTGCATGGTGTTTGACAGGCAGACAGGGGAGAAACAACATGAACCAAAAGATTTGCAATCTGCAGACCACTTGTGTGATTAGAGCTGTTTGAAGAAATCTCTACAGCCATGCAGAGTCTCCTGGTGCTGGCTGTGCTCCCTACAGAGCACAGATATTTGATTTCAGTGTATGAGACAGAGAAGACAAACTGTAAATGGAAGATGTAGTGGATGGATGTCACTAAATGCAGCAATTTCATGAGATGGTGAGTAAATGTATAACCAGGTATCACACATATGCAAGGACCACAATCATTCGTTCTAATGTTTTCATTTCTTTGATTATTTCCTTAATTGCTTTTTTAATATTCTCATATTTCTCCCCCCACCCCCCAAAGGAAGCTGAATGGAAGGATGGTGATGTGTGGGAGGAGAGCGGGGCTGGCAGATTGTGTTCAGCATCCTCCACATTCCCTTATTAGTTTAGTCAGACACATTAGTTCACATTATGAGAAACAGATGAGAAACTGCTAAAACATACATTATGAGAAACATTAGGAGAAGCTGCTAAGCATACATCTAAATAATGTTAAACCAACAGCGACTCCAGCTGAGGGCCAGCTGACTCACCAAGCTCTGTAAATCTAAGCTTCACAGCACTCACACAGTGTGCATATTCCCGCTAACCATCGGACAGGTTGAGTTGTAATGCTGAGTAATCATTGCATAAACCCTGTGTGGGAGAGATGAAGGAGGGCAAAAAAAGAGGCAGCAGCACTTCACTGAAAGAAATTGATGGCAGCATCCACCTTGTCTACATTGTACCTGTTCTTCAGCACAATATACAACTTTCAGCTACTCCAGATGCTTTGTTGGGTGAATTACACCAAGTTTGCACATGCTCTTCTTTTCCTTGAGTTTTCGTCGCGTGTTGCAAAAAGGTCAATTTATGTTCTGTGCAAGACAATCAGCTAGAATGTGTCAAGTGTAATGAAGTTCTAAGGAAATGAAAAAGGGTATTTCACAGAACCATCCATGGGAAAATCATCTGTGGCTTGGCTGAACTTTTAGAATGAACGCTTGTGGTTGCATGACTCACCTTTGTTTTGAGCTGACCTGTGGAAGGCATGAGCAGGACTGGTATGATATTCAGCTCTGCTAATATTTTGACTATTTCAGTTAGCCTGGCTTGATGATCAGTTCTCAGCAGAATGGAAAACGCAGTGTCTGTGTGAGATGAGGTCACCCCATGTCACCCAGAATGATTTTTCCATAAAAGTCTTCTCTTACACTGGGATTCAGCACCTCAAGCATCTCCAACCCTTTGAGTATCTTTAGGTAATAAATTCTGCAAACCTTTCAAGTAGGATGGCTCAAATCTGTGTGCAATGCTGCAAAAAACAAGACAAGTTGCTCCTCTTCACACAGGCATATCCATGCCAACAGTTTGATTTCTAGGAAAACTCTCTGGTGTAAGACAGACTTACACACATTCTGCTTTTGGTATTCCACAGAAATTCCCCTATGATATATTTTAACTGTGGTGTTTTGTTTTGTTTTGTTTTGTTTCTTAAGGGCGACACAGCTAAAATCTTTGATTTGACTTGTCCTTTTTAGAGACTTTGGAAATTGTGTAATAACTCAATAATTGTGTAATAACCATTGTCAATAATGACTAAAATGCTATGTAAGATATTATATTTTCCCTGCAAAGCATGACTAAATATAAATATGACAAATGTATAGCCTCTGGGAGCAAATCCTGGGTTTTTAATAATTACTAAAGCGAGACAAATCATTCCTAATAAATAATGTACCCTATGCAGTAGAGAAGTGCCCTAACAGGATGGCAACAATTTTGAGTGTACATGTTGTGTGTGAAATCAGATATCTTCCTCTTCCAAAGCAACCAGAGTTAGAAAGCAATGTGGGGTCACGATTCTCCTGGTTTTGGCTCTCTCCTCATTGAAGCCCATCTGGCTGTGTTCCTGCATGTGGTACCTCACCAGCTCATCTGCCTGCCAGTGCTTACCTTTACAAGGCCTTGTGGCATTCTGCCATCTGTCTGTCTTACAAACTTTTCCACTGTTGCAGTGTTGTGTCTTGATTTCACATGTCTTAATTTCTCTTAAGATCTTCCTGGTTTCTGCTTGCTGCTGGTGGAAGAACTTTCTCTCTTACTGTATCCAGCCATGGCTTCCAGCCTGTGGTCCGGTTCTGTTGGCATACTGGTTTCACAGGTTTGAACTACATAAACCACATTGTGCTCTAAACCAGAAAAAGTTCCTTAAGGCTGAGTTCTCATAGCATAAATGGAGTCTTGCTGTACAACATTCTGTAGGCATGGAGTCCTCTCCCATGAGTTTTTCCCATCATACTCAGACTTCTTAACTTCCTTGGTATCCCTCCATGGATGGATGAAGTTCATTTTTTTCGCTTTCTTCATTAAGGCTCACGAACATAGTATGGACTGGCATTTGCTGCTGTGTGTCTAAAATATATCATGCATCAAATTACAGGTGCTTGCTGACTGTTTTACCATTATAGTTTTTAAAAATACAGCCAGGCTAATATAGAAGGTGGAAGTAGACTACTACCTTTGATCCACAAGTTTTCCTTCACATTTTAAATGGGATTTGCTCCAGCCATGCTTGAACCTCTTCTGCATTGATTTTCCATTAGCTCTCTTGCTAATGAGAAAACACTGACACAAATGTAATTAAAAAAAAATTTGAAATTTCCACGTGCAAATATTTGCTCCAAATATGGTTGTGTGTAATAGGGAAACAGACAATGACATGTGATTTATTTAATAAGTGATGACTAGCTAATGTTAACCAAATAGAGGTTATTAAACAGAGAATAATTGCAGACGACTTTCAGTGTTTGATCTGCAGTGAAACAAAATGTAGCCAAAAATGTGGTTGGTTAATTTTGAGCAACAAATGTAGTTGATTGAGAAAAAATCTTTTGTTTGCTTACAGATACTGCACAAACAGAATTTGAGGTTAAGCGGGTTATGTAAATAATTCATTGTGAATTATTTGCTAAGCAATAATACAGCTTCACTTTTTCCTGTTGTTGTTACCTTTAACATTGCCTCCTTTTTTCCATTCTCAATTCTTCTGCAGAGAGACAAAATTGATAGCTACATAGGAGGAGTAGCTGACAGCTTAATGAACAATTATTAGGGTCTGAGGCATATTTTCCAACAGTTTTTCATGAAGAGATGGGTGGTGTAATCCACTGCAGTGTTTAAGTGGAGCATCTTTTGTCAGCACCTGCTATTAGAGAGCGTAACACTCGGTGGGACTAGAGTGTTTGCATCTCTTTTTAGGGAATTTGCAGTTGTAGGTGGCTGGAAGCAAACTGCAGCACAAGGGGGACCTCACTTTCTGTCTCAGTGGATACAGACAAGCCACGCACTGTTTGGAGGAACTAAGCATTAACTGAGTTTCAGACAGATTTTTTGAAGTTAAACATCGTCTCAGCAAATTATTTCTCTACTTGTTTAAAAACAAGGGAAAATAATGATGGTGGAATCACACAAGATTTACAAAATAGCTCACAGCAAATATTGAGAGAGTCTCAGAGCTCATCTTAGTAATTCAAACCTGTTCTCTACCTGTGAATGGTCAAAACATCAGAGGAAAGTGGAGATTTTTCTCATTTACTGAGCCACAGTTGGTAAGGGTTTGGTGTTAAGTGCTGGGAAATATAGTGTCATTTTTTCAGTCAGCGCAGGTAGTTAAAGAGAGTTTCATCATTAATGGTGAATGTTATTACCCAAATTGTAATCTAAAAGGGCAGAGACTGCTTTTTCTTATATAGTCCCATATATTCATCCTATTGAGTAGCCTGATTTCCAAGATTGTCCTGGTTTGGGTGGCACTAATGGAAGTTGTGTGCTGTCAGGATTGTAGCCTGTTAGCCTACAAAATTACTATGGAGTCACATTTATCTTGGTCAAACTAATTTTGTGATTGCTACTAAGACCCTCAAGACAATATAAAATCAATATCCTATGTAGCTATGTGTAAGGTCCTTGTGAAACTTTTATAATAAACTCTTCATTTAAGGCAAAGCTCTGGAAAGCTAAAATCTATGGGTTTTTTGCCTTACTTTACAGTCCTCTATTAATACTCAGAAGGTGCTCAGCAGAAGGACTCGAGATGATCTGCATTGATTTTGCCAAGGTAGACTGCGATAGTCACAATTATGCTGTGGAGTTTTTAATATATCTACAATCAAGGGCAATCAGATCGACAGATATGATTGTCAGAATTAACAGCATAGGAGAATTTGGTACAAGTACCAGCTAAGAAACCTATTCAACTCAGCAAAGAAAATAGCATCAATATTGGGCTGCATGATCACCTTACCTCTAGTGAGCTTTAGCTAAAAGGAACCAATGTTATCTATAATTACAGTTAGCAGTAAATTTTATTTTGTTTGCATTTAAATAATGCTATTATACTAATTATTGTAATAATAATTATTTTAAAGGCAAATTCTATCCATTTTATAAATGCTTATGCTTATGCTTTGGGGTAATGAGCAATTTTAGTGTATTATTTCTTAAATAGCATCTTTAGGAAGAATACTTCCAATAAAATGCCTTATTTGTTCCTCTGGTAAGAGAACAGCACTGCACTTTTCTTGGATTAGGAATAAAATCAAAATAAATACAATGTATGGATGTTACAAGAAATGTCATCCTGCCAAAATATAAGTTAATATTGCAGTATCACAGTGATCAAGTTGTCAGTTTGTATGAAACAGTGCTTCATATAAAAGGCACTGTTTGGAAATAACACTGTACCAATTATAAAAGACAGAAACAGATTCCTGTCATTTCTTGATTTGAAATATTCATGCCTTAACTCAAATACATGAAGAAATGATAGCTAGTGCAACAACAATTAAAACTCAAAATACTGATAGCACTTAAGAAATAAAATGTTAAAGTTTACCATGTTTTGTCAGGATTGATACATACAAAGTAACTGACAACAGTGAGTCGGTAGAGATCAAATGGACAGGATTCTCATTTGTAAAATAAAGTACCAGAACATTTTTATTGACATGGTATACTTTCTATTTTTTGTTCACCAAAGATTTTTTTATCCAATTCTGTTCTTTTTAACCTCATCTCAACTGGAACTGAAGCATTTAGAAGAATTTTATTTTTGTGACAGCAGCAGAGAAATCTGAGGTGTGGTTTAACTAGGAATCATAAGTATTTTGCCATCACAGGGGAAAAGCTAAAAATACCACTGGAGAATTTATGATCCTAATTCATGGTGCAGTCTTTTTCTCAACTTTCTGATGTTATTTACTTTAATTCCAATAATATATTCCATATTCAGCAAAACAGCATTAGATAAGTACAGAAGGGAAGTTTTACCTTCATTTTCTCTTGTGTCAGTGTTTCGTTTTAACCATTTTAACTGATATTAATACTACTTAGCTTTATTATATGTTGAGTGACTATTCTTGCAAGCCTCTTGAGAGATGGAAAATCACTCTCAATCTCATTTTACATCAAGATCCTGATTCATAGAGATGCTAGGATACTTGCCTAAGGTTACACACAAAGGACCAAATCTAGCAAAATATGTAAAAATGTGCACAAGTACACTAACACTGAAGTCATAGTCAGATCCAAATCTTAAGGACTGATCACCAGGAAAATATGATT
Organism: Aquila chrysaetos chrysaetos; assembly: GCF_900496995.4. Lineage (NCBI taxonomy): Eukaryota > Metazoa > Chordata > Aves > Accipitriformes > Accipitridae > Aquila > Aquila chrysaetos. The sequence goes on from NC_044007.1 coordinate 41,127,870, forward strand.
TCCCTTTAGGTGCCTCAAGAATGGATGGTTGTGGCTGGTTATCATGCCACCATGCAAAGTTTTCACATAGACATTTGAAAAAAGAGTGTTCTTGACCAAAGACAGTTTCAACTGAATGGGTTTTAAATGCAACCTTAAATATAAAGGTAGTCCAGATATAAGTCAAATATATCTCACCTAATAATTTTGCGTACTGGGTTATGAAAGTGTTTTCTTGTATTCTGTCTTGGAACTGGGATGCAGAGCTGCTGGTACCACTATGACAGCACAAAGTTTAACAGGGGCAAGTTGGGCAAGGAAGGCAGCACTGTGAAGGTCCATGAGAACCGACCCTGGCCCTCAGGCCCAGAACATCTTCAATACATCTTCTCAAGTATTTTGTATTCAATAGTTTCAGCTTTGCAAAGATCAAAGCTTTAGATCTGGACTTTACTGCGCTACATACAAATACTCAAATTCACACCCTAGTCAGTGTATTTTCTTTCTTTTTTGAACAATTCTGTGTATCTATATTTTCTCCTTGCAATCTATGGCATGTCTTCAGTCATCCTTTTATGGGGTCCTTCAGGATCACAAGGCACAGTTTTGTATTTATGTCTAAAAGGCAATGGATAGATCTCCTATGCTTAGTTTATTTACCAACTGATCTTAATTTTTTGCTGGTGAAAAAGAGGTTTGGTAATCTGAAGAGATGTCTCAGATCTACAACAAACATCCAGAAGTCACACCAAGGAGGCCAGGAAAGAAGACAGTATTTTATAAAAGCAAATAATTCAAGTATAATAAGTGTCAGCTGACAAAACTGATTTGGATTCTGTTTTTCTCAGGACAATCTGACAATCTTCCTGCAGATATTTGTTATTTTAGGCTTTTCATTCAAGGGCAAGCAGTGAACTAAATTTAGAAATTTAATTCCTTATCTCTAGCAGCACTCCATTAAGACTGTAGTCATGCTTTACACATGCAATTTCTTTTTTGCTGATATCAAATATTTGTGGGGTTTTAGGAAACTTATTATTTTTCTGTAGCACATGAACAATTGTATAGTAGTTGCATTTAATTGAACAGCTTCTTACAAATGGAAAACAATACATATAGAAATAATTAGATTTTACTTTTAATTAATGTAATTAAATATAATAGAAATTTTTATTTTATTTATATAATAAATATAAATAATTATTTAATTTAATAATTTAAATTTAATTTAAAACTTAATTTAAGGTTTCATATGTCATGGCTTGTATGCTTTTTACTTTATTTGAAAACTTTTCTTAATTGTGTTTAGGAATTTTTCAGGAGCTGTCTGATCTACCAAAATCCAATAGGATTATTTGGGGTTACAGGTGGTCATTCTTAGATAAATATTAAAGGTCGTTGTGGATATTAATTACGAATTTTGAGCTCAGTATCTCATTTGAATTCTCTCTCATCATGTGCCTGCAGTTACGCAGCCTTCACATTAGAGATGACAGTCAAGGTGAAACTGTGAAACCTCTTCATGAGACGTCCTTTATCCTCTTCTCTCTCGCTATGGAGATAGTACCTTCCGGCTTCAGAATTACCCAGGAGTTGCGGTGTGTTTTTGACTACTCTATTTGGCAATGGTGGCAGTGGTGGAAAGAGCTGCTAATGCACAATGTAGGTTCAGATGCTTGATAAAGGTAACTGTCAGAAGTACACTATCTCTCACCTTGCAAATATCATCTCTGAAAATCTCACCAGATAATTGTTAGGCCAAATCTCCACCTTTCTTTTCCTTGTTTCCCTGTTTTGAGTTCAGAAACTAAGCCTTAAAGGTACCTCATGCAGATAGTAAAAACTTACAAGGTGAGATTTCCTAAGGTGTTCTTGCTCCTTTTGTATATTGCCGTGGATCAGACTAAATGTTGACGGCTGGCTGCATTACCCAGAGAAATTACCATTTGATCATTGACAGGCACTGCTGAAGCCTTACTGTAATTATAAAATGATTCCATGACAATATTATTAGGAAGAAGTAGAAACCATTGATTTATTTAGCACTTCATTGAGTTTTATCCAAGTTAGAATCAGATGTGCAATAACTCACTATAACACCATTGGAGACTTACACAAGACCTACTTTTGTCCAATTGTTCTGCCAAGAAATAGAATTCCTACTTAAAATGGATTGAAATAAAATGTAGAAGTAGGTTAAAAAAAATGGCTGATATCTTTCTCTCGTCAGATTTCCTGAGCTTTTTCAAAGTCTTTTGAATCCCTCCCACTCCCTCCTGATCTGTTCACCTGTTGTTCATCCTTTTACTTGGCCCTGGTCCTGCCATAAGTAATAATTTGAGTCAGTCTCTGCAAAAGTGTGTGGGACCAGCTGCATGTAACTCTGTGGAAACTTATCATGAGAACAGGTACAAAAGTCAGCTGGAAATTCTGCAAGTTAATATGTAAATCGAGCTCACATGGCTTTGTCCTAGATATTGAACTGCTACTCAGAAGCTGCTTGAAGCTACAGAGATGGTCAATTCAGAGGGCAACACTTCTTTCATTGAGCCAGTAAGTTAGATCTGCTTTTGCTGATCTTCATAATGGAAATAACTTGTCTTCTAAAAGACATGGGGTAGGCTGGCAAAGGAAGACTACTGAAGGGGGGCACAGCAAGCAGGGGCACAGCAAGCAAGGGCACAGGTTATCAAAACAGGTTATGGGGGCTCTTCATGCCTGGAATGGAGGAAATCCTCAGACTGGTTTCTCATTTACTCTGACATTTCCAGTTTGGGCTGATCTTTTACAGGCTCAGGGATCAGTCACTTATGGCTAAGGTCATGCTCTGAATGTGAAGAGGTAAGGTAAAACCTTTGCCTACTCCTAAAACTACCAGAGCCCTTGACATGGTGCTTTTTTATTCCCAACACTATGTCTGCAAGGGCAAAGTTGAATATTGCTGCACAAGCTCAGGTGAAAATTCAACTCTGTTGTGGGGGCAACACTTAACAGCGTTATCACAGCGAATGGTCACCCGATGGACTAGGGATGGCACCCATCATGGTGAGTCAAGGGGAACGGGTCCCTGGAGCACCTAACTGACTGAGCGGGTCACAGCCTAGGGGTATGGGACTCATGAAGAGCACTTTGGGATTGCACAAGATGTACTATGGGTTGTTTGGGGGGGAACTAAAGGCAGGCAAAGGGAGAGACCTAGGTGGTTTGGGGAGGAACGAACATGGGAAACTAGAGGCATAAGGGGATAAAAATGGCCTGGTTGGATGTGAGCAGGTCTCTGGTCAGTATGCTTGCCTAGCCATGCCCTGCGCTTGCTCAGCACTGTCTGCCCTGTCTTCTCATTAAACTGCAGGTCTAAGTATTTTCCTGGGCGAGGGACTACCTACTCAGTGTGTGTGTGAGTGTATGGGGCTGTGAATGCCAGCAAACAGAGTCAGACTGTGGGGTGGGGGGGCCGTGTGTCCATGGAGCCAGCAACTGGAGGGGGTGAGCATTTGTAGGTCAGGGCATGATTGCTAATGATGTATATGTGTGTGTATATATATGTATGTATACGCATATGCTCACACACACATATTTGCCACTAGTGGAACTCCACCCTGCTCAGCCAAAGAGGGAAGCAGGATGAGGCCACTGGTGCTGTCTGTGTTCGTGTGAGTGCTCTGTGTGTCTGTCGGTGTTGATCTGTATGGCTGGTCACGTATATATGAATGTATGTGGTATATATGTGTGATACGTGTGCATGTGCCTACTGGGAACACATGCTCAGCCTTGCTGCTCATTAGACCTGGGGGCATGGAGCTGTGGCAACCTCATGTCTGTTGTGTTGCCAGATTTGGCAGCCCCTAACAAGTAGTAAATAAGTAATATGTAGGCGTTGTTGTAGCTCTCAGTGGGAAAGTGAATTTTGCTGTTACTGGGTTGAGACAAGATACCATACTTTGAAAGAATTGATCAAGAAATATTCAATACTAATGGAGAATATACATAAACATAAAGTGCAATTTAACATCTAAATAATAATGAAATTAAAAAAGAAATCAGTAGCAATACAAGAAAAAAAATGATACCTCCGTACTTTGAGTAACCAGGTTTAGGGGAGATCTGTTAATCTTCATGCCATATTTCTAATAATTCCGTAGCAAAAAAAATATAATCATGACATTAACGGGAGAAGGCCTAGATGTCATTTAAGTACTACTTGCTTTCTCATTGGAGTATATAAGTAGCTATTAAAGTTTCTGCCTTCCACTGAGGTGAAATTTCACTTATACTTGTAAGACAATGATTAACTCAGTCTTTACAAAATTAATTTCAAAAGTAAAAAACCCAAACCTTCATGTGTAGATCATGCTTTCTATGATTGGAAAATAGAAAACGCACATTCTGTACTTGAAAGTGAAAGGAAAATGTCCTGGCTCACCACACGTTTCTCAGCTCAACATTTACTTTATTCCAGCTGTGGATATAATATTTTGAAGAAAAGACTCATTTAAGACCATGGCAATAAGTAGAGATGAGTTTATAATGAAACACAAATTTATGAAAGATATATTGTGTCAGACTAAACTGGCAACTTTCACTTTTTTAGATAGTGGATTTTTCTAACCGAAAGATCTCAGTGGTATCAATGCAGTAAAGTATTTGATGTGATACAATATGGAAAATTACTAGTTACACTGGAGCAGGCAGAGTGGAAAGATCATAAGATGTGTAAGGAGCTATTTACAGGAAGGATGGCAATAGTCTGCTGGTGAAAAGAAAACACCGGCCAGAGGGAAATTAGCAGTGGCACCCACACCAGGTCAGTGCTGGGAGCAACATTATATAAAATTTCACTAATGACTTTGGGACAAAGAATAGGAGGTGGCTGACAAAATCCACTGGCAAAGGTAAGAGATGTTAGAAAGAATCAGAGGATCCTCGGTATTTGAATAATAGCAATGGGATAAAACTCATTAATATCAAGTGGAAATTTGTGGGCTGACAGACTTTAAGCACTAAGAACTGGGAGTCAGCATGTAGAAAAGGCTGAGGGAAGGACTCGATGAATTACTTTACCATAGGATGCTTCTCAGTTGCCAAAATTGTGTAACATAAACCAATAAATCAAATAAATAGAACAAATGCAAATGTAACATGTAGTACTGGAGGTATTTCCAGTAGAAACAAAAATCTGTGAATGATGTTGTACAAGACACTGGTGGCACCAGATCTAGCATATAACTTTTATTTTCCATTTCCCAGAAAAGGTGGTAAGAGCTAGAAGAACTGCACAGGACAGCTACCAGGGCAATGAGAGGAACAGTCGTTTTTTCTCAGAAGTGAACTATGTAGGTTTTTCATAGAAGGCTGTGATGCTTTAAAAATTGTATGAAGAAGGAATCTGGAATTTTAAGCAAGAGGAACAAAAAATGAAAATATTGAGAAAATGGGGCAATTTAGCACATTCTTTTCATCTTCTTCAGATTGAATTCACTCAGATGCAGACTGCAAAGCATCTATAGGAAAACTGCACAGGGATGAATTTCCTTTAATATATGCAGCCTCTCTTATGCAGAAGAATCTGAATGAATTCTAGCATTTTTCAGAGATTTCTCCTGACTTTAAAAAAAAGCTGTTAATTTATAAATGCCCCTATGTATCCATCTTTGGCTGTTTGGAAGTGCCCAGTACTCTAATATTTAGGCATGGTGTTTTCATTTAAAGATAAAGGTGAAAGAAAGCATGTGGGAGAAAAAAAGATCCCCAAAGGACTGAATTTTGAAAGGTTAATTCCAAGTGCTGAGGGTGTAGTGTCCGAAATCATAGAATCTTTTTGACTGTATCTGATATTATCCTTCTTTATAGCTGACAAATGTTAACATTAAAAAAATGAAAATGCCCTCTAGTTCTCTTCCCTTAATCTTAACACTGGATGACTGCTCCACTACATTAATACTTGCTCTGACTGTTCTTTTGACTCCCTTGGTGATTTGATCCATAAATCGCTCCTCTCTGGAGCCCAAGAAAAATTACATATTTATTTTTCTACCAGGAGTTTATGTTCCTGAATTTTCAATGTGTTTTCCTGCTATAGTGATACAATGGTTCCATTTTACTTAGTGTCTTATTTCTTGCATGCAAAACTTCTAGAGTGGTGGGTCATCATCTCATATGGGGAAAATAGTGACATTTTCAAAATGTATATTAAAAACAGTTGAACACCCAATTTACAGATTTGCTATGATTCTGAGACATTTGTTTCAAATATGCTCTATTGACAGGTCTTCTATAAACACACACAAATGACATCTTTTCAAATCACTGTGCTTTTTCTTCAGTAAACAAAAAAGAAGTACAAGGTTATGGCTTTATAATCTGGTATTAAATCAGACTAGTGCATCAACCCACACAGCGTAAGAGAGCACCACTGGGAGATGTCTACCACTGATCTCCCTGCCTTGGAAGGCTTAAGATTACATAAACGCATTCTCTTTCATTTAACCTACTCAAAGGCTGTCTCTTTGAATCAAAACTCATGTTGGCCACTCCAAATTATCAAGACACAACTTATCTACAATAGACTGCTCCAAAAGATTACTGACAAATTATAAGCAATTTCAGCTGCCTGTAAATGTTTCCTGTGGATCATTTTGACTGACCTTGAGATCAACCTTAAGCAATTCGGGTATTTGTCTTTCATATATTTCCCTAGTGGATATGAATATCAGTTGTATAAAAAATGATGGATGGTGGCAATTTCCTATTAATTGCTACAGAAAAAAAAATATCCTAGCACTTCTGATGGGTAGCACTGACCACAGAGAAAGGGGAACTGTATTTCAGGTGAATATTTTCTCTGGCAATTTTTGTGTAAACAAGTCTTGAATGATGCCTTTGAATAGTTGTGAAAATGTGTCATTGGCAATTGTCCTAGAATTACAAACAGACTAAGGGAAAGATGAAGTCACCTATTCAGCAGAAGTAACCTCCAGAAACAAGGAAGAAAATATGCTATTTCTTTTTCCTCTTACAGTTTATCTACTACAGGAAAGCTGAGACAGTGATGTAAGACTATCAGGCTCAGTGAGTATTCCAGCTTCTGAATATTGACAGATATACCATCATCTAAAGTATAACTATTTATTGTATTTCAGTGGCCACATTTTTACTAATTGCATTTTCAAGCAATTCTAGAAACTTTAAAAGTGAAAATTTAGGAACAAATGAAAATGCAGTATTTCCACTGAACAGCAAGTAAGCCCCAGTGATATTGAATTTCCAACAATGTTATTTGAGTGGTCTTTATTGAAAAACCTTATGTAAACAATTGTTGCCTGGTATATACACATTTCTTGACACACAAGAAATGTTCTTATATTCTTACGAAAATGAAATTAGATGCTATCATACAGAAGAGCAAGAAGTTATTATTTTCATACTAAATTCTTTAACCTGTGCATTACTTACTATTTTCTGGAGTGGATTCATTATTTTAGGAATTTATAACAGCTAATCTTCATAATCTGTCACAAATCAGAATAAGTATTTACAGAGTATTCAGCCATTAGTAGCAGTTGTGAGCTAAAGCATAAGATAACACTTTTTAACATTCTCATTTCAGCCATAGCTTGAAAGTCCAGTTCACACTAAGGGGTTTTTTGGCCTGAAGGATGGGAAATGAAGACAGCCTGAAGGAATGTGCTTCATGGTGATAGTCTCAGGGACAGCATTTTAAAGTGTTTTGATGCTCAAAGATGCAGATAGGCACTTAACAGTATTTTAAAAAAATGACTGGGTTCCTGCTAGCTGAGATGCTTAAGTGTCTTTTTTTAAACTCAGCTGGGCATCTGTCTGCACTGTATCTCTAGCTCTTCACTACTTTCAAGTAAATTCTGATCAGTGATAACACATTTTCTTCTTCTAAGTATCTGTTTTACCGTTTCAAATTCAGCTGCATGTCTGAGAGTGAGTTTGGATTCTTCCTTTCTGTCCATCACTAGTAATACAGGATTTGCAAGCCCAGAAAAGCCCTTAGGCCTAGTTTTGGAACAGAGTGAACACTTTTTACAATGATGCTCAAGAAGTAAGAGAATCCCAACTGTGTTTTGTCTGTATTGTTCACTGAGATGAAACCAGAAAAGTACACAGGAGCACAAATGTATTTAGATAGTGACATGCTTACTTAGTAACTATTACTCTGAAACATACTTTAATAGAGAAAGGTAAGGATGTCTGCTTAAAGCAATGCAATTCTTTTTTTATAAGACACATTTCCTCTCTCTTAATTACTTTGAGAGAGGCCTTTAAGAGCCATCTGTGCTGGTAGATTTTAGGGTGCCACGTTTCCACACAGGCACTGAAATGCTGCTGGAAAAGCTTTCCCCATTCACAATAAAGTCAGCACTGAACTTATATTGTCAGGTTTTTTTAAGATTTCTCTCCATCAGTCCTCCAGCTCTTCCATTCTTCTGAACAGAGATTCTCAGGGATTGTTCTCTTCCACGGAGCGTGGATATCTCTGGATTTCACATGGATCCCAGAATCCTTTTCAGCACACTTATTTCAGCACTCCCTCCTACAGTCCTTTCACAAATTGTAAATCAGAAGCAGGAATGAAAGGTCCAGGTGAGTGAGCAGAAATAAATGCTTTACAAGAGGAAAAGACGCAGCTGGAATACTGGGTTGATAGCTGAGGCAGTTTGGTGTGGGAAAAACACTTGGTTATGAATAGAAAGACATGGGTCAAGTCCAGATTTTGCTCAGGACACTTAGTATGTGTAGGGTTGGCCTTGCTTAGCTGACCTTAATTACATTATTTTTTTCTGTGCAATCTAAATAAGGCTTTTAATAGTTTAGTTTCAAGTAATAAAGTGCCATTCATGTGTGTAATTTATTACTAAGTACATTAATATTTATAGACAGAGCTGAAATTCTTTAGCCAACATTAGAGAAATTTCTCAGTCAAGAAAATCATCTTTGGTCCAATTTATTTAGCAAGTGAGGAACTGTCTAATAGAAACCCTTTGCATGGTTGCTGTAGGTCAAGCTAAGCTGATAGAATAATAAAATGAAGTTGAGTTTTACTACATTCCCATCTCTTTTATAAACCTTTTGGCTCTGATGTCTGGCATAATGTTTCAAAACAAATCCAAGTCAGAATGTAATTCTTGGAATCATAAAATGCTATGTAACTTAGAATTATCTTAACATGCTGATTTTAAAATTCAGTGGGGCAAATTCATTTGTGCTCTCTCTCCACTGTGGCTGGTATCAATTTAGCTGAATATTGTTCATTTGCTTTGTAAAGAGTGCAGCTGTGATTTTCTATATGAGTAAGAATATGATGGCACGGAAATTTTCTTGCACTCTCCGTATGGGTTGTAGGAAGCAGAATGGCTCCTATGCATATATCATTCCTCTGTTGAAGTAGGTCAGCATCGACTAAGCAAAGACACAGCATGAAGGGACCTTTGTTTCTATGCCTTTAACGTACTGGACAGCATAGTGGAGCATGTGAAGGGTTTATCAATTTAAGGAGTACAAGTGACCATTAAGTGCACACATAAAAGATTTCTGTACATTAATTAAATACTTGTAATTAAGTTTGGAGAAAAATGTCAAGTCTTTCTAAAATCTGAGAAACATTAGACAGCATGTGTCTGTGAATTAAAATGCCATTAAAATGATTATGACTTCAAAAACATTAAAAAAAAAATTATATATGATTCTGGAAGGTGCTGAAGTTTGTTGTGTACAAAACCAGAATGAACAAAGTTCCGGTGTTTGACATTATCAAAGTAACATCTTATATTTCTCATTCTGTATACATAGTTACTGCAATGTTCTTTTTCCAGCTTCACTTTGATTCATTGCTGTAGCTATGAATTTAACAATGCTTATCATCAAAGATGTACTCTAAATCCCTGAGTCATAAATGTTGCAAAATTATAGGAGTTTAAAAGTTATAATCGAACGTACAAATAGCTTATAGTTAATGTGGATTAACAGATCACTGCTGATTGGCATAGAAAGGAGTCTTTCCTTGTATGAGAACTCATGGTTTCCAAATAACTGCTGGAAGTATGTGTAACTGTAGGGAACACTAGGAGCTTTGAAATAGCAAATGTGAAACTGGCACCACCAGGCTTCTTAAGCTTCCTTTATGTGTGTCTTAGTTGTCTGTGTTTTTTTCTAAACATCTGGAATAAAGAGAGCTGACTCCACCCTACAGACAGACCACGTGGCTGCAGAATAGAGAAGGCAAGAGGGAAGGTAAACCATATGGCCAAATAAAATAACCAGAGCTGGTTGAACATTGAAAAAAAGCACTCCCCAACATGTTATTCCAAATGTTGCAAAATTAATATCTGATTTCAAATAAAAACACATTATTTATCTAATTTATAAGCCAGCTGAAAGACTATGAACTTGCATGCTCCCTGAAGGGGTCTTCAAAGTTACACTATTAAGTCCATTATACCTAAAACACACCTTCTCCATGCTCTAGCCCTGTACTAGATAGAACATGAGACCTCCTTCCATCCCATTGTCCTCTTGTCCTCATTCTTTTATCCTCAGAAATCATCTGATTAAGCCCAGCACTCAATGGCTTAGTGTACTAAGGCAAGAGGCCTAGGGTATAGAATTCATATCTCTTTGCTCATTCAAATTATCCAGCAAATCAGAAGGGATTCATTCGAGCCATGACATTTAGAAAGGCCAGACTAACACTGTCCACTTGGTGGAGGATGAAAGCTAGTATTTCCTCTGAGCAGCCTCCTGGCACATGGGAAAGCCTTCCCTGTAGAGAGTACAGTCTGTGGGAGAGCAGGTAATCCGTGAATGAGGGGCTGTCTGTCTGTAGGAAACAACTATGTCATGTGGGGTGCTGGTGAATGAAGATATAGTATGGCTGAGTACTTGGGATTTATGTATAGAAAATAAGTATCCCATCAAGTATGGGTGTGTGATAAACTATTTAGTATTCAAGAGGTACCTGATCAACAGAGCTGTGTGGAAATCTGCAGAAATGTACCAGTAAAATCATACAATAAAGAATGAGATCTTTTAAGATAAAAAATAAAAGTCTGTAGAGTTCCCAAACTCAGATGCAATTCTTTATTAATTTATCTAAGAGTTTCATAGGAAGGAGAATGAAAAGACATGATGAGCAATGGGATGAAGGGAACAGTGGCTGTGTTTGCATGTTGTTCAGAAAATTAAGACCGTGTGCTATGGAGATGGCAGTGCTGGAAAACACCAGGTCGGTGCACACGTGCAGACCTGCAAAGGAGAATATGGAAGGATAGCCGACAGTAGGAGAGCCAGGACTGTGAGGATTTTTGTGTGGAGGGCACTGAACAGAGAGAGTTAGAAGGTGGAGATAGCAGGTGAAATTCAGAAAGATGGACACATTTTATTCTTCATGAGAATAAATCTGAAGGGAAATATCAAGAAGCAGGATGGAAAATGTATGACCAGATATGCCATTAGCAGAAAGGAAAAGGACTGTAGGAAATATAAAGAGAAAGAAGATTCAACAGAAAGGTTATGTACAGTAGCAAGCTTTATATAAATATTTCTTAGAAGACACTTGATCTTAGTATGTTCATCTAAATAAGAGTTTTGAAGGTAAATGAAGAAAAGAAAAAGAAATGTGATGATAAAAACCAGTGGGCTTAGAGGACAGGGGCCATCTCCTGTAGTTCACCCAGGGCAGTACAATGCCCAAGGCTGGCCCCAGGTACAAAGTAGCATTTGCATTAGATGGTGAGTTGTGAGCAAACCCATCTATTCTAATCATTATTTTAGCCTTTGGCTCTTGTATTCAAGGACTGTCATGTCTTTTGAAATGTGTTTACAGCTTCTGACACATCCTATCATTGTTATAGGGCTTACAGTAATAGGGGTAATTCTGATCCAGGCCTTTGTTGCTAATGATAATGAAAGCCAATACATGGACATCTTATCCAATCATCTTAATAATGGTCTGTACTGGGTAGTGCTTTATAATGACTTTGTGTAACATGGGTTTCTTCCATGGCAGTAATACAGTTTTTTAATTATTATTATTATTTGAGTGAACTGTACTGATTTAGACATCAAGAAAACCTTTGATTTCTATACTGTTCACTTAGGCTCCATGCTGTACTCCATTTTCCTTGACTTCCCAACTTTATTTATGATTTCAATAAATGTCACTGATCCAAACGCCATTGATCAGAACTTTCAGGTAAATTGATTGAGAGGGAGAAAAAAAAATAAAGAAAAACAAATCCACAGACTTCCTATAAATATACACATCAAACTCTCAATTTTAAATGAGCTTCTATGCCGCTTCTTTTCATTTTAACAAGGTTTTACATGTTGGAATGACAAAGTCATTTGTCAAGTTATCAAATAACATTTAAGAAAGGCCTAATGCTACTTATTTAAGCTAGGAACATTTTTCCATGGATATCTCTGTCTTACTTAAATTCTTGTTGTCTTTCTCAGAGTGAGTGCTTATTGGTTACAATAATGGACACAAAAATACTATATGCTTTTCCTGTTGGTATAATATATCCTGACAAAGGAGATGCCTAGGCTTCTGTTCTAGGAAAGTGTCTTCCTGTAATGTTCATACACCTGCCTGTAACATCACAGGCCAACAGGCTGTATGATCCTTTAGAATTACAAGCTGAACTGCAGCTTAACTTAAACTTTATTTGAAAAGCACTGAAATTGTTTTAAGTGAATACATAAAAGTAGGGGGAGGGCAACTAATCAGTATATTGTTATTTTGACACATTTTGTTGCCTTTTAGAAAATGCATTCATAATTTTCTGTTTGACGTGATCTCAGCATCCAGTAAAAAGCTAAGAATTTTTCATCCTACTGACAGGACTCCATTAATAAAACAACGATCTTTTGTATGTAGTAATCTTTAATCTTATTTTGTCACACACTTCTCAGTAGCATTTCCACTCGTTTTACAGTATAATTTATGGCACTGAAACAACTCTCTGCCCTGAAAAAGGTCAGTCTGTCAAGGTTTACTTGTCTTTGAAGAAAAGTAATAGAGCATTATTTATGAAGCAAAGAATACGCTTCAATACTTTAATCAATCAGAAAGATACTTGCATTATTGTATCTTTTGCCAAAAAATACCATGAGCAAAGGATACATCAACCTTGCATTCCCTTTTATGTCGCAAAAAGCCTTTTACCTTTTATGTCTCCTCCTCTTGTGTTTACTGCAGTATGAAAATAACAAGGCTGATGATGTCTGATATCTGGGAACAATTTGTAAATTATGAGACTAGAGATTGATCTTATCTGAAGAGTAGAGTGTCTCTGGACAGATTAACTAGGGCTATCCACTGTGCTCATCACAATAAATTCATCTGATAAAATGTTGGCGTTTTGCATCATGTGATGTAAACTAACATCGCTTGAGAGAAAACTGCAAAGGTTTAAGGGCTGTTTAGGGTACCTTAAAGATGATAGACATAAGGCATAACCACATTTGGTACCCATATGTTTTTAGACATCATTATAAGCACGAATTAGAACGTGCAATGTGGGGAAACAAATTGGTAGTTCATTAGAGAAAACAGTCACACTTTAAGTCTCTCAAATAAGAACTTAATTTAGGTTTAGTAAGACAGCTTTATGTGAATGAAATGCCAATACATTATTTAAACTGCTCTGTTGATGTTTAACAAGTGTGTAATAAGATACATATTATCTATCAGTTATTAGATACTAGCAAGTATTTTTTGCTAATTAGTCCCTATCTGACATGAAGCATCTATTACAACTGGGATGAGTTACTTCTTGCTTAAATTTTCACCTAATGAAATCTGTTTCCTTCCCAGGAACAGCTAACTTACTTGTCACATATCTCCATAAGGTACGTGGTTACCAGTTGAAGTCCTCTGCATTTTACTCTTGCTATACCATCAGCTTTACTCACAGAGTTCCTGTTCTGAAGAGATGGACATTATCTCTCTCCTAAATCTCTGTTGCAGCCCAGACAAGGTTGACAGAAACATGAACTCTGCCTGAATCCTCATGATAAGTCAAAGCAAATTAGAAGTCTGTACTACATGTAAGTTCAGCTGGTGATCACGGAGTCTTCTTTTACTTGTTTGTGTGCCTGAGCACTCATAAGGGAAGCAAAAGTCCGAAACCTTAAGACCAGATCCAAAGTAGACGGAAAACATTTGCAACATTATCATCAAGATTTCTCAGTTCTTCTGTATCTTAAGAAGGTGATTAGAAGATAAAAGCCCATACAGATAGGTGGGCTAATATCTCTACCAACACACTTTCTGTCAGATCAATATCCAGAAAGGAAGCACTGGCAAAATGTGCAGACAATGTTAATATTTCCTATTGATTTTTTATACTCTTGGTGGATATGTAGATTCTTAAGGTGAGCAGATGGTCCTTTCCCAGTTAAGTCTAACAAACTAAATTTTAGGTAGCATACTACCTAATCATATGAGACATATAAGTATGGTGGATCTAGCAGTCTTTCTCTGGTTGTTAAAAAAGGATTTGCATATTTTACTTCTGATAAAATAGTTTTAAGATTTAGCATACATGATAAGGCATATTATGTCTTTGTAGGACATCTGATTCCAGACCTATTTGCAGTAAGCAGGTCTATTGTTGTCGTGGTGTAATCCCAGCCAGCAACTAAGCAGCACCGAGCTGCTCACTCACTCCCCCCAACCAGTGGGATGGGGGAAAAAATTGGAAGCAAAAAGGTAAAACTCGTGGGTTGAGATAAGAACAGTTTAATAGAACAGAAAGGAAGAAACTAATAATGATAATAATAACAATAATAAAGTGACAATAATAATAAAAGGATTGGAATATACAAACCAATTGATGCACAATGCAATTGCTCACCACTCGCTGACTGATGCCCAGTCAGTTCCCGAGCAGCGATCCCCCCCAGGCCAACTCCCCCCAGTTTATATACTGGGCATGATGTCACATGGTATGGAATACCCCGTTGGCCAATTTGGGTCAGCTGCCCTGGCTGTGTCCCATCCCAACTTCTTGTGCCCCTCCAGCCTTCCTGCTGGCTGGGCATGAGAAGCTGAAAAATCCTGGACTTCAGACTAAACACTACTTAGCAACAACTGAAAACATCAGCGTGTTATCAACATTCTTCTCATACCGAACTCAAAAACACAGCACTATACCAGCTACTAGGAAGACAATCAACTCTGTCCCAGCTGAAACCAGGACAATTGTCCTGCAAAGATGAATGTATGCCATGAACTTTTCTTTCTGCTAATGATTGTATTTTAAATTAGCAAATGTTGTGTAACATAAGAAAGAGGGAATGGTAATGCTAATTGCCAAATAAACATGGGGCTGTGCAGAGGGCATTCAATTAAATAGTGGCATAAATGCTTGCTTGATTGTGACCAGGTAATAGTTATGAAATATGAAATCAGAATCATATTAAATGCACTTTAAGTGACCCAAATACCTGTGTACCTGAACTGGGCCTGTACTAACAGTTACATAATCCCAAAGCAAGAGATTTTTATTTTGAAGTACAACTTCTAAAGTTAGAGCTGATATGAATGATGATGAATTTTAGTAGCCAAATAAAAATGAGACAATAGGGTGTTAAAAGTGTGACCTACCTGAGCATTTTCAGGGACAGATAGACCACAACAATAGTGACCAGATCTCACAGTGGAGGTTGATATGAACAGGTATGTGAATGATTTTAGAACATTAGTCATGACTGAACAGGACCTTGCAGATAAAGGTAAGCATGTGTTAAATTGGTTTGGTATAATGAGGGCCAAATTGTTGCATGCTTTACAAGCGCAATCTCTAAAGCACTGCTAATGCGTGGTGTTGCACTTCAAGTGCTAGTGGCATGGAGCTGAAATGTCATAGCCAGCTCATGACTCAGTGGTCTGCTGTTCTTTTGTCACAGTTCTGTATAATTCCTCTTTAAGCCAGAATCCTCTGCAATGAACGGAAAGCTTCCAGGAACTCAAATGGGCCTTGGAACAAATCCCTGGAATATGACACCTGCTTTTCACATTCAAATTCAAATAAAATAAAATAAAGAGAGAGAAAAGCAATTACACAGTTTAAAAAAATCTATTACAAAACAATTTTGTAAAGGCTTTCTTAGGTTTGCCTTCATATTTGTACATATCTTCCAACATGCCATTTAGATCTTGCAGAACACGTCTTTGTGAAGTGTTACCAGACTTTAATTTTCATTGACTATTTCCATTTATTTCTAATTCCAGATTCCTTTTGCATTTTAAGATCTGTTCTGTAGATGTAGTTCAGATCAGGACTGTGTGTTAAACCATTTTCATTACAACTTTTATCCTTCCTGTCCACCTCTTTTCTATTATGTACTGGGCAGAATTTTTCTAAGTAAAACCAGACATTTCAAGAGGGGAAATTATTACCCTCTGCAAAGGTGTGTTAGATTTTTTTCTTCAATTGTGCTTTCTGTTTAAGAAAAATATACCAGGAGAATATGAAAAGGAAATAAAAGTGTGAATGACACAAGCAAGAGCTGCATTCTGTGTGATAAAGATAGTAACAAGAAAGGGTCTGTTGGTTTATACTGTTTCCCATTCTTGATACAATCATTGTCTCAAGAACAGATTCATATTCTGCATCATTTTCTGTTACCTTTATAGTCTTTCTTACGAGAATGAGGAATGAAAATTTTAATGCCTCATATATTCTGTGAATTACTGTAGGCGAGTATGCTGTACTACTTTGATCTTTCCTATATTCCACGGTTTGATTGGGTCGTGATGTGAATGGAAAACAGCACAAAACAAATCACTTTCTGAGAGAACAATTGCAATGCGAATAGGTGCAGAAAGAAAAAGGTACCAGTTCAGCCCATTCCATTATGCAGTAGATTGGGTAGAAACAGAGTTCAAATATCTGCTTTTAGAGGTACTAAAGATTATCTCAATTTTTGGGTTAACCAACCTATCAATTACTGGCAAAAATTTTGACTGGGTGTTCATAATCTGAATATAACTGTCTAGACTTAGATCCAGCATTGCTTTATTAAAGTTCAGCATTGCTATAGCACAGAAGGAACAGGGAGATGAAGAGACACATAAAGGAAATTAAAAGATTAGAAAGAAAATAAAACAGTTGGAGAATTAAACATGTCTTAACTGCCTTAAAAATTCTGGATCATGTGTGTAGTCGTAACTGGAAAATAACCAAGCAGGAGGGAGTGCAGGGCGAGAGACTGAGGCAAAGGAGAAGGCTGGCTTGCCCCAGGGCAGAACTACCCCTATACTTTCCAGCTGTCTGTAGCACAGAGCGTTTTCCCACACTGAGTAGCGATGCCGTCCCTGCCCGCCCCATGCCCTGCCCTCCCTCGGCCACCGGAGCACTGAAAGTCAGAAATAGTGAATGCCAACATCTTGTGCCTGTGATGGGTAACAGCATCTCCAGCAAACATCACGGGCACCCGACTTCTCCTTTCCTCTTTCACTGAGCCCTTTCTCCAGTCAGCCTGGTTTTTATACAAGTGGTATGTGGTTTTGTTACAAGCAAATGTGACAGGGTGCACTATATTTAGGAAACTATATGGACAGTTTGTAATACGGGGGAAGACCTACCATAAAACATATTGTTTCAGGTTTGCTTGAAGCAATGAACAAAAGGAAAGAGGGGAAGACAAAAAATCATGAACAGCTTGCTGCTACCAACCGTACTCATGATTAGAGTCAGCCATTTTTGAATAGGGCAGAAATAATACATTGCATTGTATTAGAGATATGAAGGAAGCTTTTTCCTGGGTCTGAAACCAGCAAGTGGTTGTACCAGGTTTGTAGATGTGGCATTTACAACATTTTTACATCCATCTTCTGCCACATCCCTGTGCTTATACTCCATATCTCTGTGTACTCATTTCCCTATTCAGTGGGATTTGCATAATTACATTTTAAAGATAAAAGTTTTACATCTATATTACAATATCTAAATCTATGACATACAAAAGCTAGGACTCTGAAAAGATTTTAAAGTGTTCTTTAAATGTTCACTTCACTTCTTAGATTTTAATATATAACAACAGATCAAAACTCTGACATAATTCAGAATATAACTCCGAGAGACTTGATATACAATTATTTTACATGGTTATCTTGTAAGTATTCTCACAGACTGTGTTCGCTAATCTGTGTGAAAAGGGTACAATAAAATCTGTCTACCTCTCCACGAGCAAAGACACACCTCCTGTGAAAACAGTGTCATATTTGACTCCTCTCTTCTCTTTCCACCATGCACGTATACTTTAATAGTGAAGAGAATGAGTGCTGTATCAGACACAAAAAAGATTATTTCTTCAGGATGCTGAATACATATAACAAATACTAGTGGTTCTCTATTTCCAGACTGAAAAGCAAACGTCTGTATTAAAGTGATGGATTGCAGACAGCATAATATGCTACAACAAAGCCATGGTTGTTTGTATAACATTTCTAATACCTTTACTTTCTTCACCATGACTGTTGCTAAAATCTTTGAATACTAGAAGCTTCTCCATTCTATCTTGCCTATGACATAGTTTGCTGTATTTCAGGCTTTATAACCACCTGTATATATTACTAGTCATGCAGAAAAATCTTTTCTTAGCTACTCTTGACACAGGCATCACAGCCAAGCAGTGCACTACATCACATACCCACATTGTGTCCAGGCCATTATGTCCAAGTATCACAGGTAGGGGCTTTTACTCTAGATGTAGGGCTGGTTCCATGCTGAATCTGGTCTCTGCAAGAGCTCTTTCAATTCAAACGAAACGGTATCTGCCTGGCACTGTGTTATCTACATACCTTGAAATGTCCACATTTCTTCCAGTTTCCTTTCAAAGATTCCTCTCTTGTTCCTTTGTCCCATCTTTGACTTTTTGCTTTCACATGTGTTGTTCTACAGTCTGTTTCCTAATTACCATTAAAGTAGCCTTTTTAATTTGTGTTTGCAAAAAACTACAGAAATCCGTCTGAAAAAAGATAAACTTGGCAAACCTTTGGCTAAAAAGTTTTTGGCATGATTAAAACCAGACATATTTTCACTTCTCTATTTTGTTATGGCTCTATGAGCCCAGAGAGGTTTTGGCTTTTTGTTTCACTTTTCCCATCTTGTTTCAGTGTTTCCATTTCAATTTCTGACTTCAGTGTTTTATTCTGAGTTTGTTTTTTTGGTTTTTTTTCCCTCTCTTTGTTTCATTCCAGCGTTTTACCTTTAGTTTCCAATTTTATTTTGACTTAGTGCTGGGATATTTCCACTATTCTCTCATGCTGCCCTATTTTTATTTACTTTTTATTCAGATGAGTATGCATCATTTAAAATTGCTTCAGTGTAGCCACTTGAAGCCACACTTGAAGTCAGCCTGTCCTTATGAGGAAGAGCTTATTAATTTGTTTGTTTGAAGATGTGCCTGGCTGCAGCCCCAAATCAGAGCAAAGAGCATGTTTGGTAAAAGGAATATAGGAAGTGAAAGCACTTTGAGAGATTCTCTCAGCATAGCAGACAGGTATTGTTTTTCTGTTACCCCCACTGCTGTGCTGGACCGATATTTTGTACTGTTTGCAAGACAGAAATACTGCCCAGTAAAGCAGTAAAGTAGCAGTAGCCCCCAAAGGCATTTTTTTATCCTGATGCCAGTTCCAGAAGCAATGTCAATACCATGCTTTTCCAGCCACAGCCTGGGTTACAACAGTGATCCTCAGAACTGGCAGTTTCAGCCTGGGCAGCACCAGCCTTGTTTTGTGGGCTGGCCCAGAGGTTAAATCTAGTGGAAACTGGTTAGGTAGAATACTCTGGTAGGAAGTTTTCAGGGCAAAATCTGGGAAATGAAGGTACAGTAGACACAGCAAATTGAGAGGAAAGGTATGTGTGGTACAGCTGGCTGGGTGCAGTAGATAATTTCGAAGAGGAAGAAAAGAAATAAAAAAGAGTTGAGTGATCCTCAGACAGTAAACACAAATTTGCCTCTTTAAACCACCACAGCAACAAGCTATGGTCTAGGCTATCCAACCATTGAACTGTACTTGGGTATGCTTATTTTTGTAAAGGACACTTCTGTTAGCCTGAGAGCTCATACTGGAAAAAATATCATGATCTTTATCTCCAGGAAACATGTTTTTTAACAGGAAATCTACTGAGAAACCAGGTAGTGCTCCCATGGTGTATTTAACTTTGCCACCACCACTGCAGTTTTTCATTGCTGGGGATGCCGGGAACAAATCTGTATCATACACGAGTTCTCTAAATGAAGTTAGTGAAGGTTTGTGATCTGTTATCTGGGCATAACAGATATGCTAAAACACATGAAAGGCAATTCCAGAGCAAACATTGTAAAAAATTAGCTCAGGAGAAATACCAAAGATGCACTGATTTTGTTCAAGAGCCAAAAGGGACTGCACCAATTCTCTCCAGGATTCAAGCTAAGCCAAAATAACTTAGTGGAACCTTTTCAGAACAAGCAAAAATATTGTTGTAAACATCTTATAGACAGCTGGGAGTGAAGGCCACTGAAGCCAAAGTGATTCTGGCTCCAAGCCTGCTTCCCATGTTACGCTCCTGCTTCAGAAGCTCTGTCACTGTAGTCTGAAGTGGTGAAGCTTGGACTCCCCCATTTTGCTAGAAAGAAGGATCAGATCTCTGTGATACCATGGGAAGCACAGTATAACATAGCCTGAGTAGCTGGGGAAGTAAAAGGGTACTGCTGAACCACAGTATGCACCTACGGTACCATAGCATCACGGCGAGGCACTTAGTCCCTCCTATCAATGATGCCATTTAGCCTAACCTGTCTGCCACAGTGCTGTTGCTATACATTTTCCAGTATTGGAGAGAGCTCATTCAGCACGAGACGTTGGATCCTGGCACTGTGCTGAATTGCAGCGTAAGTATGATCTCAGTGTATTAGAAAGAACATTAGATGATGGAAAACTAATGAGAGGTGGGGTAGGAAGCAGTGGCAGCTCAAAAACATCAGCAGCTCTCTCCAACACGAGTTGTGCTTTGTTACACAAGCCCAAGGGCCACTAGCCTTATTCGTCTTTCCCCTTAGATACACACCAGTCACTGAAACAACAGGATGTTGCTGCTATGTCTGGGTGCCCTGTGAACTACTGCAAAAGGCTTGTGCATAGCAGAATGTTGCCTGATGGGCAAGAGGGGGGCTCCTTCCCTCTCCACATTCAACAACCTCCTTCCCTACTTTTCTGTGCCTCTTCATTTCACCTCTAAGGGGTATTACTCTATATTGTTGTGTGAAAGAGACAAATTCTTGTACCCTTCTCGCTCTCACCCCTGTACTCCAGTGGAATTGTAAGACAAAACGGCTACCTGTCAACTTCCGTCTTCTGACCTCAAAATAAACCCAAAGAAATTTAATTCTTAATTTTCCACTAGAAGTGTCTTAACTACATTTTAATGCTGATAATTGAAGACTTTTGAATTAATCAATCATTTCAATATATGAAAAGCAGTTGGGAGGGGGACATTTTGGTTTCATCAAAAAATCCAACATTTTTTTCATATTATAGCAAGATCACCTTTGTGAGATTAATATTTCATTTTCATGCTCTGTAGCGTATTTTTTCCAAGCATTCTGGAATCATTCATTTATCAAATGTAATACAGTTATTGCATGTCACATTTTAAAATCAGCACCTTAAGAACTTAATTTGCAAGCACTTTTGCACTTTACAATTTAGTCATATAAGTAGTATACTTGAAATCAACAATACTAACCTTGTAAGTGTTGTTTGAGATGAATCACAATATCAGGCCTGACGATTTTATCTTAAACATGTATACCATTCATGGTATAAGACTGTTTGAATTAGCCTACAAGCTCCTCAGGGCAGCACAAATGTCTTTGTCTACATTTGCAGAGTGTGAACAGACAGTTGGCTCCTGATAAATAATACAATACAATTACCTAACTATAGGATGCAAAAATTTGCAAGGAAATGAAATTTCTGGTTGCCTGTAGAGAAACACTCAGAAAACATTTCAAGAAATGAAAGGTGGAGGACAAGAGAAACAATTGTTTTACTTTACAAAATCCTGAGGTTGGAGGTTCAAGGATGGGCATTGTCAAATTAATTCCATTTAGTTAGCATGGTGTTAAAATGAACTGTGAAGATTTCTAGGGATTTATAGGAAAGAAATGGAAATCTTCCTCTTTTTTTAATAAAATGAGATAAAAACTTTTCAGGTTTGTACCATTCCCTTTTGCTAGAGATAAGAATTCTGCTTCACTGGCTGTCTGTAATCAAGATGATGTGACCTTTACTGGATTAATATCTCCCTCTTTTCCTAACTAATCTTCTCTAATAGCAAAGGAAGATATTTTGGGGCATAAAAAAATACTCTGGGGAATTGGAACTGGTCATAAGAAAGAGTAAAATCATTATGGCAGGATATATAGAGGTGTTAAAATCTTAAACACAAGTTCATAATCATGGCATACAAAAGGCTAATTTTCTAATGGTATGGTTTTCACTTTATTATTTCTTTGCTAAACAAACTGCAATACACTGCTGTAAAAAAAATTGCCAGAAAAACCCTTACACCAAAGCAAGCTCATAGGTCTATAAACAATATGTCTCCAAATCAGCTGCCTGCCCCTCATGTCCCAGGAAAGGATTCATCCTAAGAGAAAACAGCATATTTTAGGTGCTACTGTCTTTCAGCATTTCCACTGAGCACAACAAACAAATTCCTCTTGGAAATGAAAAGATGCCCTCCTGGTAAAAATACAGAGCAGCTTCTTTATCCCAGAAGTGCTGCTTACTCATCCAGCTTCACTCACTTTTTGACTTTATAGAGCTCTCTGTATAAAACTTGTCACTATTTTTATCTTTTTAACCATATTCCCTAGAAATTGTCAGCTCAGGGAGTTCTACTTTTCTGCCATAAACACCTATGTAAGATGTCATGGGTCTGGAATTAAGTTAGATTTTTGTTTTATTTTATCTTGCCAGTTTTTCTACTTGTAAAGGTTTGCTATTTTTCCTATCTCAGAATCCTCAGAGACATTAAGGGTTTGGCTTGGATGGATTTCTTCCATCTGACTATCATCCGTGTTTCTCTTCAGACATTAAAATCAACAGGGTTTCTTCTGACAAGGTCAGAATTAGACAGCTTCTGCACATCTGCTATGCTACCAACTTTCAAAGAGGGATAGAGACCAAAGAGTAGCCTACGGAACTGGGGCAAAAGGAAGATAATGCAATCCCAGTCATCATGTAAGAAGGGGAAATGGCTATCATAATTCATGCTAGCAACCAAAAGTTGCTAGAACCATGCCAGCTACCATCATAGATATTTGACTAACCTAGCCAGTGTGAAATCAATGCAAGATGACAGGCTAACTCATACTAAGCATCAACACATCCATGACTTCCTAGTCAGCTTTGACCAGTGCAGAAATTTACCCTCAAAGCACTGGAGAACCTGCCTTTTCTTAGAAACAAGGAGAAAATGGATTTCTGCAAGGAAGTGGGTGAGTCAACTCAGCATTTTCATAGATTTATTCGTAGACTCATAGCACGTGAGGCCAGAAGGGACTATTAGATAGTCTAGTCTGACCTCTTGTAAATCATAGGTCATTAAGTTTCATTCAGCTTCCCCTGTATCAAGCCCAATAGTTTTGTGTTTTGCTAAAATACCTTTCTTGCTCAAGTACAGGGTATTTATTTGAAGACATACAGAGACAGAAAAGCCACCATTCCTCTTAAGGTTTGGTTCTAAAGATTTATGATGTTCTTTAAAAAGCATTTGTGCTTTATTTTTAATTGCAATTTTGCTTGCCTTATACTTTGAGCCGTTTTATTCCTGTTATGCCTTTCTCTGTTAGATAAAATTCCCTATCAGTATATACTATTATCTCCCCAGTACTAGGGTCTGTGATCAAGATCTTTGAAATCTCTCTTTATTAAAGTGAATAAACCAGACTCTTTAAATGTATCACTGTGAGGTATCTTCTCAGGACCTATAATATTTTTGTATTCCAATTTTCCCTCTCCAATTTCTGCCATTTTCTGAAGTGTGGAATTAAGGATTAGTTTCCTATTAACCTCACCAGAACTGTACACTAGGCTGTCACCTGACTATATTTAATTACTTTTCCCATCATTTATCCCCAAAACATAAGCAGCCCTTTCCTCCATCATACCACCTACAAACTCATACGCAACCACACATCCACTATATTTTCACTGCTTTACAATATATATATATCTGTCCTCTGGTTCTCCCTCCAATCTTCAACTTCCTTGTCTCTGAATGTATAACTTCGCTGTATTAAAACCACAATTTTTTTGAATAGATCTCCCTCATCCAGTATGTCTGTGAGCCCAAGCTCTACCTATACAACAGGTTCTAAAAGCAAAAGCAAAATGATGTTGTTATAAATCTACAGAAGATCACACGTCAACTGCTGCATGTAATAAATATTATCAGCATAGTGACAAAACAAAACGTATTAAAAGAATTCATAAATTATGCTCTTACGGAAACACAGACAGCTGTATTGTGTTTGCACAGCAAGGTTTTGGTAGCGGGGGGGGCTACAGGGGTGGTTTTTGTAAGAAACTGCTACAAGCTTCCCCCATGTCCTATAGAGCCAATGCCAGCCGACTCCAAGTCAGACCTGCCACTGGCCAAAGCTGAGCCCATCGGTGATGGTGGTAGTGCCTCTGGGATAATGTATTTAAGGCTGCGGGGGGGAAAACTGCTGCACAACAGCAGCCAGAAGAGAGGAGTGAGAACGTGTGAGAGCAACAACCCTGCAGACACCCAGGTCAGTGAAGAAGGAGGCGCAGGAGATGCTCCAGGCGCCAGAGCAGAGATTCCCCTGCAGCCTGTGGGGAAGACCATGGTGAGGCAGGCTGTCCCCCTGCAGCCCAGGGAGGTCCACAGTGGAGCAGATATCCACCTGCAGCCCAGGGAGGACCCCAAGCCGGAGCAGGTGGGTGCCCGAAGGAGGCTGTGACACCTTGGGAAGCCCATGCTGGAGCAGGTTTTCTGGTAGGACTTGTGATGTTGGAGGGAACCCACGGTGGAGCAGTCTGTTCCAGAAGAACTGCAGCCCATGGGAAGGACCCATGTTGGAGAAGTTAATGGAGAACTGTCTCCCGTGGGAGGTGCCCCACGCTGGAGCAGGGGAAGAGTGTGAGGAGATAGGAGTGGCAGAGACAACGTGTGATGAACTGACCACAGTTCCCACTCTGCATCCTCCTCCACTGCTCAGGGAGAGGAGGTAGAGAAAATCAGGAGTGAAGTTGAGCCCAGGAAGAAGGGAGGGGTGAGGGGAAGGTGTTTTAAGATTTGGTTTTATTTCTCATTGCCCTACTCTGATTTGATTCGTAATAAATTAAATTAAATTAATTTCCCCAAGTTGAGTCTGTTTTGCCCATGGAGATAATTGGTGAGTGATCTCTCCCTGTCCTTGTCTTGACCAATGAGCTTTTTGTTATATTTTCTCTCCCCTGTCCAGCTGAGGAGGGGGAATGATAGAGTGGCTTGGTGGTCACCTGGCATCCAGCCAATGTCAACCCACCACAACAGCCTCCTACCAGAACAAATAGAAAAGCAGCATCTAAATGGACCTGAATACACATGCAGGTGTGGTGGGTTGACATTGACTGGACACCACGTGACCACCAAAGACATTCTATCACTCCCCCCACCTCAGCTGGACAGGGGAGAGAAAATATAACAAAGGGCTTGTGGGTCGAGATAAGGACAGGAGAGATCACTCACCAATTACCGTTATGGGCAAAACAGACTCAACTTGGGGAAAATTAACTTAATTTATTGTCAATCAACCAGAGTAGGGTAATGAGAAATAAAACCAAATCTCAAAACACCTTCCCCCCACCTCTCCCTTCTTCCCAGGTACAACTCCACTCCCGGTTCTCTCTACCTTCTCCCCCCCAGCGGTACAGGGGGATGGGGAACAGGTGTTGCCATCAGTTCATCATACGTTATTTCTGCTGCTTCATCCTCCTCAGGGGGAGGACTCCTCATACTCTTCCCCTGCTCCATGTGGGGTCCCTCCCACATGAGACAGTCGTCCATGAACTTCTCCAGCATGGGTCCTTCCCACGGGCTGCAGTTCTTCACGAACTGCTCCAGTATGGGTCCCTTCCACAGCATGCAGTCCTTCAGGAGCACACTGCTCCAGCATGTGTCCCCCATGGGGTTACAAGTCCTGCCAGAAAACCTGCTCCAGTGTGGGTTCCTCTCTCCATGGGTCTGCGGGTCCTGCCAGGAACCTGCTCTAGCGTGGGCTTCCCACGGGGTCACAGCCTCCTTCGGGCACCCACCTGCTCCGGCGTGGGGTCCTCCCCAGGCTGCAGGTGGATATCTGCTCCACTGTGGACCTCCCTGGGCTGCAGGGGGACAGCCTGCCTCACCATGGTCTTCCCCACAGGCTGCAGGGGAATCTCTGCTCCGGCGCCTGAAGCACCTCCTCCCCCTCCTTCTTCACTGACCTGGGTGTCTGCAGGGTTGTTTCTCTTACATGTTCTCACTCCTCTCTCTGGCTGCCATTTCTGTCTGTCCCAGCAACTTTTTTTCCTTCTTAAATCTGTTATCACAGAGGCACTACCTCTATCGCTAATTGGCTCGGCCTTGGCCAGCGGCGGGTCCGTCTTGGAGCTGGCTGGCATTGGCTCTGTCAGACATGGGGGAAGCTTCCAGCAGCTTCTCACAGAAGCCACCCCTGTAACCCTCCTCACCCCGCTACCAAAACCTTGCCACACAAACCCAATACAGCAGGTTACAGGGGGCTTTGTTGAGGTTCATCCAGTCCATGCAGTGCTGGTTTCCTCTTTGTAAAACTTCAAACCTTAAAAGACAGCAGCCATATGTCATACCATGATATGCAGCTGGGATGTGCCTGGGATGTACAGTGAGCCCAGGAGCTTGAAAACACAGTCAGATCCTTAATTTTGGACATTTATAATGCTGTCCAAATACCCAGAATTGGTATGCTAGCCATGCATGCCTTTCTAAGTCTGTGATTGCTCCTTCCATATGTACTTTTTAAATTAGCATTTCACAGTTATTCACCAAGGTTAAATCCATACAATATGGATAGACTGGTTTCTTAGCCAACTTTATTTCTAGCTCTGCTCATTGGTTTGAGAAATAACCATCTCAGATCATATTTATATAATCTTTGAATCAACGTTCTCTCTGATATGCACAAGGCAGCTAATTTTACATACTGAGTCATTTCAGGATTATTGTCCTGCACTTAGATAATGCTAAGAATTGATAGAAGTGATAGAAAAGAAAGTCAGTCCTGAGACACATAGACAGTCAGCTTAAAAGAAAAGGGAGACTTTCAGGAACAAAATGAATAGCTCTTCAAATTAGTGAAATTTTAGATGCAGTATTTTAAACTTCTTATTCAAATGTCCCACATGAGGGACAGCATTCTCCACCTTCCACCTGACACACCACTAAGGTGTCGCTTTCTGGATTTTCTTATTCTTTTACTCATTTCTTGGCAATATGATTTATCTCATGCTTTCTTCCTCATGAGAGTTTGTGTTGTCTTCTGCTCTGTCTTTTCCTCTAAAGACATGGTCTTCATTCAGTTTCTTCTGTTTTCCTCTTGGCATTAAACAACTTACTCTCCTACTTCTGAATACTGCACTTGTTTCTCTGTCTGTTTTTATGGTCATACTTACAAATGCCTAAGAATAAAGAATGATAACTTATCTCCATTGCAGGGAAATGATAATTCTTGCAAGACTGCAAGCGGATTTGACAACTACCTGATTTTCACTTGCTTTTTATTTTGATAAAATTCTCATTTTCACTATTAGATTTTTTAGTTTTACATTTTTAGCATTCTTTCATTCCTTTTTTATGTCAATTTAGAAATTGAGGAAGTTGAGTGGTTTACGAATATGAGAAGCTTTTAAAATCTCCATGGAACTTTTTCTTGAGTGAAATTACCCAATGTTTCTTTGTGTCCTGAGCAGGCACAACAAATCAACTGGTTGAACTCTCAAAATCTGAAACAAAAGAAGGTGTGAACATTGTCTTACAAGGGTGCCTTGAAGCATGGGACCTCAGCTGCTTTTGAGGTGCTAAAACAAAGAATTATGTTCCAAAGACAGTGATGGTTTAGGAAAGAAGCATGTCTGTAAAACTAATGTCAACCAGGAGGCCTGTCAAAAGATAACTGAACCAAAGAACAGGAGTGACCACAGCTACCCCACCTTTTACTGTGCGAGGTTTCCTCTGGTCTGGATTGTCTTCCCTTCCAGCTGCTTGATAGCATGGCCATTGAAGTCAGCACTGATTTTGGCACTGACCTCAGCTGGAATAACTGCTGAGTGGGGAACATCTCTGTTAACCGTGGCATTTGTGCTCATGGTCTCTCTTCACACGGGCTTCGGAAAAGTGCAGTGGTTGTGCTACTCTCTCCCCAGCGGTGGGCTTTACTAAGAGCTTAGTCATTGGAGGTCATGACAGCCACTGTCTTGGAGATAAGCCAGATAGGCTTTGCCAGGTATGGCAGGATGTTGTTTGTGTGGATTTTCAGATGTATTAATGCCGTAGTAATGACATTGTTCTAAATGTGTCTAGAGCTCAGGATAAAGCCTTGAAATGAGACTAAAATCAACTGTATCATACATATGTTGGGGGGACCTAAACATGCAACAAGATACAGCACAAAGTCAGCTTTAAATAATGCAAAAGCCACTAGAATTCAGTGTTGCGTTGAGTGAAATGGAAGAAAAGGTGTTGAATCTTGTCTCGGTACTTTTACTCCCAGCTTGTCTACTGCTAAAGTTTACCCAGTGAGATGACTTTCTTAGAGCCCTTTGTATATTGTAATAAACTGTTTCTGCCTTTATCTGACTGCTAGAGCTCAGACAGGAATGAGACTGCCCAATAAATGCATTAGACTTTGAATGTGCTGTCAACCTTCACTCCATTCTGCAGAGAAATTTCATGATTTTTTTTGTTTGTTTGTTTCATTATAGCTATTGCATGTGGGATCAACCAGGTTTTGTATTTTCCCCAGCAATCACTCTAGGACTATTGGATTGTTTTGCTTTCCTGTTGTTAGAAACAGCAGCCATAATGTCTGTCTTTGTGTTGCTATTTTGGTATATTCATTTTTTCTATATCTTTAAATATACCACCCATCTAATCCAATTACCTTTTAATTCAGGAAATTCTAGTGCAGCTCGAAGAAGGGAAAAATTATCATCACACAATCAGAAGAGCATGCCTTTTTATTAAAAGAGAACAAACAACTGGCCTATATCAAATGTAATCAACTATACTACTAAAAATCAAAATAACTACTTTGGAATTTTAAAGGAGCTTATAATTCTGCATAAAAATGATTTAAAGTAATTTTAATAAATATTTTGCCAGCATGGGTAGGTATAACTCTGCTTGTCAGCACATCTGTATTTTTCTCTCATCTAATAAACTAGCTAGGACAGTGCAGCAAAGGAACATTATAATATTAACAATGTTGCTGGAAAGCTCTGTGCTTTAGAATGAATTAACTTTCACTGCACTGCAGAACATACAAAGTGAAAATGGCTCAGCTCAGAATAGCAAGTTTAACCCCTTAGGAGCTGCTAAGCTCTACTTATGTCTTGATGATGGTTTTTGAGCAGCCCTGGCATGGGAATCATGGAAGTAGCTGATATATTTGGCAAATTTGGAAAAGCAACTGCCTAGGAAAAATCTGAAAAACATTTTTATTTTATGCAAAAAAAAAAAAAAAAAAAAGTTGAAACTTTACATTCCAGAGAACGTGCCAAGAGACAGTAGTCAGGTTCCAGAAATACCAGGGGGTTAATGTTGTGGGAGTAGAACTGAGACATGTATCTTTTTATCCGAATATTCATTGACAACACCAAAAAGAACAATCCTCTTCTGTGGTTGCACCAAGGTTTTGATTTTACTCCTCTTAAGAATTTATCAGGTAAATGACTGAAGAATGACGCAGTGAAAATCTGAGAGCTGATCAGCACTTGACCCCTTCTGCATTCATCCATGTAGAAAGGTTCATTGGAAAGCTTTCATCACTGCACTGAATTCCACAGGATCTCCTTAGGCACTTTTTCTTTCAGGGGTGAGAATACTGTGTGGGGCAGCTGCTTTTGTGATATGGCCAGGAAGGCAGAAATTGGGCCCACTTAGTGCCTTTTGCACAGGTCATAGACCAGATGATAATCTTTTATTACTACCATACCAGACCACAGTCAGTTTAGAGATCTAAAAGACAAACATTCTGCATACCAGAATTTTTGGTCTTTTTTCTTTTTTTTTTTTAAATAGAAAAAATAAATCAAGACTATCCTTTCACTGAAACAAAATAAAATTTATTGGAAGTATTATTTTTCTGCCTGTATCATGGAAGGAATTTACTGGGAGGTTAGGGGGTTGGAAAGGCTGAGGGGTTATCATTTTACATGATACCTGTTTTACTCATTTCCCGGTCAAAAATTGTCAGATCCCCAGATTGAGATGTCTCAGACAGGTTAATTTTCTTTTTTGTACTTTACACTACTAATTTTCTCCTCTTTTAAACAATTCCTATTCATTTCAAATGCCATGGGAAATCTGGAGAGGGTGATATGTCTACTACTGCTGAGTTGCTACTCATCCTTAAGGTTTGCTATACTATGTTTTTGTCATTTTCTAATCTGTGGCTTTTGTATTTTCAAATACTTACAGCAGAGTAAATATATTCTAATGTGATGCTTTTTACTTGGTCTATTGACTCAAGAAAATTAGAGCAGCCAAATGTGTATATGAGAAGGAAAAATAGAAACTCATTTGGTAAAGTGAGTTGCAAAGAAACTAGTGCATTAAGTACTGAAAAGAGGTAAATGAAGTCCAATCTTAACGCATTTTTGCTGAAACTTCCAGCTGGACATTTCTTACTGTATTTTTCCTTAGCTAGCTCACAGCCTTACTATACTTACCAAAATTCAAAACTTTTAATGTTCCAATGGTTTTACATCTCCAGAATTTCTCACGCATCCAAACAAAACAAACTGCTCTGATTTCCTACCGTGGGCCCAATTAAAGGACAGCTAATCCTACTATGCCTTTCAGTAAAGCACTTGATCCCCTCTTTGCTGACTATTTCTATCTCATCTTTTCATGTTAAACACCTACTTTGCTGAAATGATTCCTTGGAGAACTTATCTGATTAATTTGATTACTAGTTTTGAGATCTATTCTCTGTTACCCACACAGACCCACTTGCGACTGTATTTTATTCCTTGTCATACACAAGTGGCCCACTCTGAAGCTAGTAAAGCTGTTTGCTGGATCAGCTCCACTTACCAGCAGGTATGTTCTGCTTTTAACAGCTTGTGAGATGTGTCTATCATGTACATGTACAAGTACATATGCATACACATACAATTAACAGAATGTGCAAGAGAGTCTAATATAAAAATATAAATATATAGGAATTATTTAAAGTGACTAGATTCCATATCTCACCCCAAAATCTCATTGGGTCCATAAAAGTCTATTCTACTAACTTTTAATTGGAAAATAGAAATCATTGTTCCCTTCCTCATACTTTTTATTCTCTTCTCTACTCATTTCATTTGCTTTTCCTGTCTTCTTTATGTCAGGTGAAAAAAAAATTGGATTTTCTCTGAAAGTACTACAAATTCTCCTTTATGCCTATATCAGTGTGCCCCCAAGAAAAGTCCCTTACTCATTTCAATCATGTATAACAAAATATTTGTAATTTATACTACAGTCAGAGTGTGTTAGGTGCTGTACGTGTCTTCCCAGAAGAGCTTAAACACAAGTAAAGTTCTGAAGAAAATACTGAGAAGCTACGTTTTCTCAGGGAAATGCTGAGATGGAAGAATGCTCTATCTTTGTATCTTCTGGAACAGTCTTAAACAGAACAGTTGCTAATGTCATAACTGAAAACTGATGCAAGAATTATTTCAACACTGTATCTTATCTTCATGGTAACATTACCACAGAAAGACCCTAATATAGTCAAATTTTAAAATGAGTGGTTGAAAATACTTGTGAGTGTCTCCAGTAACTATCTGTTATCACTATGGCTGCAACAACAAATATTCACCATTGGAATGAAGTTCATAAGAATAAAATAATTAAGAGGAATGGAAAAGCTTACTGCTTGCATTAGGATGGGAGCTGAACAATTTAAGGAATGATGAAGCAGACGGGATCAGCTCTGACCTTCCTGAGGGGTGACTCTGTGATCCGGGTCCTGATTCTGTGAAGATATGTACATAGACTTCAATGTACCTTCTTATGCTGCAACAATACAGTTCACAAGATTAAGTTTTGTTTTGAGGCATAATCTCTGCAACTTAGAAGGAGCTACAGATGATTTATGTAAGTGTGTGTGCAATTGGAATTCAGCTCATTACTACATTTTTGCTAATGACCCTGGAGACCATGTTGTCCTCTAGTCATGTACAAATAACATGATTATACACAATGATATAATGGTTAATAATAATTGATCTATTTTTTTTTAATCTCATCACCTCAGTAGCCTCAGCTTCCTAGTATTTGCTTATCTTTTTTTTTTCCTGAAACCCTCTCATTACTTTACAATGCAAAATTATGACATAAGAAAAGAAAGCCTGCTTTATTTTTTAAACAAATTCTTGCTCTTAATAATAATGAATTCATTACTAAAGTAATTGTAGCTTTTCACCTGTCTCTAGTGTTTTCTCATCTCCTTTTCTTACCCCATTCTCTCCTTCTCAGCTTAAGCCTTTTAAACTTCAGTCCTAGGAAACTCAAAGGTGCCAGTGAATGACAGACTTGAATCAGTCATAGGGTCAGTATTGCATTTGCCAAAGATTGCAACAGCTGCTCTAAACACATAGTACTCTCAAAAACTAACCCTCATCAATGAAGACTTAATTAATACACCAGAATGTAGTCAATTAGATGACAGATGAGAGGTTTATCTTGTTTTTTACCAGATACCTGTCAGTAACTGCTTTCTCTGATCCTCAGTGACTTTCTGATTTATATGTTGCATCTTGGAAATGTTTCTTTTGCTGATGTTCCAATGAATCTTCTTATGCTTTTGGTATTTACACGTTGTTGGTGATTGACTGGGCACACAATTATCAGTCACTAGCATTTATGTGTCTTTAAGGCACAAAAATCAAGAGTAATTCCTTTTTTAAGACTGACTTGAGTGGAGTAGAAGAAATTCCCCTTGTGGAAGTTGAAAAATGCTAATAGAAGAGACTCTGTCTTTATTCCAGCTGATCCATTTCAGCCCTTGACAAAGACCTGTTGGGAAATCCATGTGGTTTGAGATGGACTTTTATATTGTAATTCCTGTATACATTACAGATTTCATATTCTTATCTTCTTTGGCACCATTCATGTCTGGTCAGGGTAGACCTTGTCAGACAATTATTTTTCTTGGTGTTCAGGTGGGCTCTGTCAATCATGTTGTTCCCTAACAGTACCTAATAATTGTATAATATACACAGATGATTCTTATATGCTACAATTGCATTTAAATATTCCCCTATTTTTTAAATTCTTGAAGCTGCCCACTTCTGTTTTGCTTGATTTGTGGATTTTTTAACTATCTATCTAAAAGTATTTTTCATTTTATCTTATTTAATATTTGGTCATTTTGAATTCCTCAAAAAAATAAGTCAGGATATGAAAACAAATACAAACAAAATTCCAATCTCAAGAAAATATGTCTTTTGAAAGGAAGGGTATGGAAATCACTAGTTTAATTGGTCACCTATCCAAAGTGCATCTAAATCCAGAATCAAGGCTTCTAGAAAAAAAATAAATCTGCACACTAATGTTCATTTTTCTGCTTGTCATCTTTCTTTTCTTGAACGTGTGCAAAAGTTCAGGGAGGAGAAAGACTAGGAAAAATGCCAAAGGGATGTGACCACTTGAAGAACAATAAACTTTTAATTTTGACTCCTTGCCCTCAGGATGCATTGACATCTGAGGGCTCCTTCCTTGTAAGTTGGATGGCAATCTGCATTTTCATGAACTGTCAGACATGATTGCCAAAGGTGATGATATTATGGCAATGAGATTATGACAAAAATATGACAAAAAGATTTGATTCTGTGTTAGAAACCTTCATATGCATTGTCAGAAAATGTGAAGAATTTGAAACTATAGGCAATGAGAACAGACATAAAATTTCTAACCTAAAAATTGCAACTGTGTGATATTATTTATTTTGCCTCACCATATAAAGTCTCAGCAAAATGAACTGGAATGAGTGGACAGGATGTTATCAGATAGGATTTTTGAATTGTTAGCCTTTTCTCTAGCTCAGAGAGCCACTCTGTAAATATTGCCTTTTAAAATGGCTACCTGAGATACTGGGAGCTTAGAACATCTCCTACCAGTTATGTCTATCAAAGCAAATAATAGGCAGAGCTCTTGCTGTGCCACTTTTTCCATCATGCTTGTCAATGAAAAAGCAGAATAAAATTCTCAAGATGTGAGAAAAATGGAACATATTTAGTTAGAGGGATCTTGGATTCACTTATAAAGTATATATTTTCTTTGAAAATGTTAAATTGTTTGAGAGACAGGAACTGAGAATAACAGCTTTTATTTTCTAAACACCAATTACATATGAGTGAAAAATATGTATCTGTGTAACTCAAAGAATAAGCTTAATTTTTTAAAGGATCACACAGATAAGCACTTCAAGGAAAGGTACAGATGGTTGCATGTACATCCTGCAAGCTCATGGATGTTGTAACAAAGGCCAAATCCTTTCACAGAAGTATCTGGTTGTTCCTGTACATCTATCTTTATGTTGGTTTAGAATTCTGCAGACATAAAGAACTCAGTTGCACATAAAGGCAGAAACAGAGGCATCCATTGAAAGTCATTGCAGCATTTGTATAGTAAAATACAAACTGTGTTCTCTTAAACTGAATAAAATCTTTTAAAAGATACATAAATATTCCTGTTATATTTTGAGAAAATATTTTTAATAGGGGTCTGATCTTTAGCAACATACACTGGCTGGTGGGGCTGTGTTTTGTTATGGTTTCTTGGTTCCCAATTCTTCTGGCAGAAAACTTGTGCCTGATTTCTGAACTTAGCTATGTTGGCAGATATTCCTGCCTAGCTTGTTAAATCAGCTTCTGAATAACAGCTGATTTCACATTTTAACCATCAATATGTAACCACGTAGCTGAAATCAGAATCAAGTGTCTACAATCAAAAATGTGAAAAATAAGAAAAAGCAGTCGTCTCCCCACCCTCCAGCTTTCTGGCTGCCTGCCATTTTGTAAAGATATTTCAGTCTCTACAGCTCAGGCCTTTTTTTATTCTAATGCCTCCTTGTGCAAATGCTTCTTCTCATGTGTCTTTCTCTTTGCTGCGGGCATACTGCACCTGTTTGAAAGGAGCACATTACTTTTTTTTTTTTTTTTTTTGCCATTTCCCAACTGCTAGCCCTTTTGGCAGGAATCCGTCTCCAACAGCTGAGAAAGCAGAAAAGCTAAAGCCCTTTTGCTACTTAGAGAGCTACCTTCAACTCTGTGAAGAGCCATATGACGCTACTGAAACTTGCTTCCCTTGGATTCTTGCTCTAAGGCTTAAATTTCCGTGGCAGTGGAGCTTCCCAATTGTGTAATGAGGGGGATAGGTTTCTGAGGGACACTCAGTCAAGGGCATAGGTAACCTTTTTCTGGCCTGCTGCTTAGCTCTTCAACTTTGTCAGCACTCCTTATGAAAATATGGATCTATTCCATATTGCAGAATTTGATATACCCATTTCTCTTTTACAGAGCTCAAACCCATATGGCATTTGCTTCCTGCTGATACCTCCACACCAGGAATCTCTTCAGCAAAGTAACCAAGACTTAGAGAGAAATACATAACATGTTCTTTGCTCCTTATGCTCACATACCTAAGCCCTGTTTTCTGAATCAGAGGCCCAGAGAATCCTCTGGTGAAGATCAGGAAATCCTACCTCCAGTTCAACTTGGACGTTGAAGAATTTCCTATTCTGGCAGTCACAGGAATGAATGACCCCTCCTTGCCAGATGCCTAATACCAGTATTGTTCCCTAAATTTATCCAAATCCCCTTGGAGTACAAATGTCAAGCCACAGTGCTTCTGCTTTCTGTGCCACCAGCAATAAAGCTGGTCAAGTCAGGGTGTAGTTAGCAATTCTACAGATCATGCACGGGGCAGATCACAGTCCTGCTCACGGTACCACAGCTCTTCCGGCTCTGAAGGGCTGTCAGGTGGAAAAAAATAGTAAAAACTTATTTCAGTTGATAAAGAAGCTGTGGTTTTGAATATACACAGGAAACTTCTTTTGAGAAGAAAGTACAATTTCATGTGGTCACTCTCAGCATAAGCTTGCATGCTGAACAAAGACAAACTAGATGACAATTATACTGTTCTGGCAATGAGTTCATGAGAAAAAGGAAAAACAAAAAGTACCTCATGTTTTCACTAAAATGACACAACTTGCTTTCCCTTCTCTCCCATTTGATGTCTGTCCTTTTGTTCTTGTCCCTGTCTATTCTTTATATTATGTTCCTACATTAGCAATATATTTTTCAGTGCATCTTGTATCTTAGCCCAGGCAAAATGAATTTTAGGATGGTGCCCCCACAAAAGATTTATGAAGCTGCCTCTGTGAGAGATGGCTGCTTCCAGATGTGAGTATAATGCTAGTGCAGCCACCTCCGTGTTTTAAATTTTTATAAACATGTGGTTTCCATTTTGGTAAATTCTACATGCCAGTCAGTTCAAAAGACGTGATACATTTTATATTACTGGTCTTCAATAAAAGGCATTGTCCTGGCATATCTCCAGCCCAAGGGCAAGAGAAAGTGTTCTGACTATGTTGGGATTTGTTTGGCTCTTCTTCTTAAATCTACAACACACCAATGAGCCATATACACATGGTAAAATCAAGGTTAGTCACAGCATAATCTTTAGGTGGTCAATATCCTCAAAACAACACAAAACACAACAAAACAAACACCCACACAAAAAGAAAAGAAAAAGGAAAAATATAAGGCAAGACAAAAATATTTAATACTTATGGAAAAAAGAAGAATATGCTTTTCTAGCCCATGGTAAAGAGGACATTACATTGAAAAGTATTCAAATTAGGCATTGCCGAAGGTAATGATGCATTAAAATTAGCTGCAATTAGTAAGCATTCATTACTTGAGGCTTTTGGGGACAAAGATAAAGAAATCAGGTAGACATGATGCTGTTTTGGAAGAGGAGGGTGGAGTAGATATTGTCTCAACTTCTGTTTGGTCATAAATGGCAGAGAAAAAAGGATTATCCTTTGGATATTGCCTCAAGGCCTAGTTAGAAACCTGTTGTTTGCCAAGTACCCCTGAAATGGATAGAAAGTGTGGAGAAGCAGAAAGGTCATTTAGCATAAATATTCCTTACAAATTCTCATATGTATTCTTAATGTACTATGTTTGGTCTCTATAGAAACGAAACATATTATTATACACTTACATTTTTATGATGTGTAAGGTGAAGAAATATAATGCTTGAAAATACTTTTTACATGTGCACGAATGCCATCTCAAACAGAAGAGCCACTCAACTTGTTGATATATTTCCTTTTCAGAAAATTAGATGGGAGAAAGAGACAGAAACCCTGGGAATGCTCTCAGTTTGAAAGGTGACCATTCCTTACTAAATCTAAAACATTCACATTAGAAGGAAGAAGGGTGTAGTTATGATGAGCGCATAACCAAGAAACACAGTTATGGGAAGAGGCAACAGTCAAGGCAGGATTTTGTTGTATAAGTCATCAATTGTCTCTAGTGACTGGTGGGTGTTTTGGATTGTCTACATGACAGTGACTCTGGAGTGCAAATTTGACCCGTTATGGGGATATAGGCTTTTAATTTATTTCAAACATTAACTTGTCTATACTTGCCAGTATGTCCACGCATTGCTTATGGATATGAGCTATTCCAGATACAGGCGCAAGGGTAGATACCCTGGAGAAGCTGCACCCTGAAACACGTTAAAGTGTTTTCTTATAAGCATCAGGAGTCAATGTTGGGTGCTTGGCCTGTGTCCCCTCTGGCATGTGTAACCTAGGGCCCTTTTTGCAAGCAAAAGGTAGCACAGAGGCACTGCCTTAGGCAAACATATGAGCCTTCCCAAACATGTTGTGCAATCAGTACCTATACACAATACATGTTACATCGTATTATCCACAATAGCTCTCTTATTCATTAATTCATCTGACATTCACAGAATTAAAAAATGTGGGGTGATAGGAGCGTAAAGACATATGGTACAAAGAAACATATTAATGGGTGAGTGAGCATCTTTGGATTTAAAGGTAAGAAAAACATTCTTCTAAAGACTAACTTTACCTTTTGAATCCTTAAACTGGGATGTATCCATGATAGTCAGCCTGCCAAATGTAAAGTTAAGTCAGCAGCTAGATTTCTACAAGGACATTTGTTATGGGCACTGAGGTGAGTAGAAAAGGGAATGTAAAAAGTGAATTTTGACACAGCTAGCACAAACCAATGAGGTAATGTTTTGTCATTTATATTTAGCCATGGTATTGCTGACATTGTTCCAAACTTTGTTTTTTTTCATATTTCCATCACTTAAGACAGCAAGTTATTTATTTTTAGCTTTACTTGATGAATATTTTTTTATTTTTAATTTTAAAAAGTTGTCCTGTTTTTTTTTTTTACTTTCTTCTGTTTTCTTCTCTTTGTACTTTTATATCCCATTGTGCTATTTGTTTGTATTATTATAAAATCACCAGGGATATGTTCTTAAAGTTTAACAGTGTAAGACTACTTACCTCAGATGACAACCACAGATAAAACTAGGATGGTAACTGCAGAAGCTTGGCTTGGTGTTTTGACTCTTCACCAAAAATCAAAACAAAATTAGAGTCCTTGCTTCATTTTTATGCTATAAAAGAGGAGAGTTATGAATTTCTGTTTTCAGACAAAAGGAAGTTACATTTTAAATGAAGGCAGACACTTTCCAAGAAAAAAAGAATCTGTTTAATCAAAAATGTATCTTTCCGTCAAAGAAAATGTGGAGTAGAAAATTTTCAGCCAGCTCACTTCTGTTTCCTCTACATTCTCATGGGATTAAACTTCTTATTTCAAATAGAAGAAAGAGACCTAAAATCCCCAAATCATACATTTCAACTTCCTATCATATGTCAGTCAATTTTTCCTTCAGTTTTCTTTTACTGCAGTTGGCTTTTATGTTTCTACTTAGACAATCAAGAATAAGAAATAGCCAGAAATTCATCATCAATCTTTATTCTGGTGCAAAATAATTTTGAATGGTCTGTAATGCCTCACAGAGACCTCTGTTTTTATCAGCACTTCAAGATATCCTAAAAAGCAAGTCCCCAATATGATACCTTCTGATTTCAGTGTTTATTTTTTCAGTAAAAAGCCCAAACATCCCCTAAAATAAAATGCAATATCTTTCCAACAGAGGGGAAATATTTTCATATTCTTTCTCCCAGTAACATTCTTTTATATAACTTTTTCTTAAACTCAATAGAAATTATGAAAAGGCAATCACATTGATTATATATTCTTCAGATATCTGTCACCACAGAACACCATGATATTTGACTGTAGCTTTTGAATTAATGTCTTTATTTTTGTATGTAGTTCTGCTGTGGTTTAATAACTAATGGGAATAGTCGTCATGCACTAACAGATCTTTATTTTTCCAGTTCACTTTATATTTTATCTGATCCTCTTCCTGTCTTTACACTGCTTTTAATATGTGCAATTTCATTTTGTCAACATTATAAGAATGTTTATACTTAAAGAAATTGCCTACTTCTTTTCTCATAATTATGGGTACAAATTTTTGTCTCATAGACCAGAATACTGTGGAGTAAAAATTCTTGCCTATTGTGGTTGCAGCACAGAGGTATTCTGTACTTTATGAATTCAGAAGTTCAATACTTAATGAGCTTTCATGATACTGCAACACCATGAAAAGTTTGTTAGGAAAATGGATGTAACTGAGGATTTAACTCTTTGCTACCATTGATAAAGATGTAGCCTGTAACACCATGCACTCACAACCCCCCTCTAAAGATATCAGCCACTTCAGAAAACAGTTTTCTCTAACTAGGTGTCTCCTGGACTGGCCATTATTTTGCAGCCCACAGCCTCTGACTGAATCATTAACAGTAATTGCTGAATGTGAGACCTTTGAATTTAATTCCAGGAGTCTGTATCACCCAAAGAAAGGCCCAGCACTACAACCAACATAACTCCAGGATCATGAAGCCCTGTGGTAAGTTCTCTAGTGGCTGATGGATGTACAACAAGAACATACCCCAAGGTAGTTGTCTGACGTAAGAGCATAAGGACAAAGTAACCTTACAGCTCTGCAGTTTTAAAACAAATATTTCTATGAAGCTGCATTTCCCTTAGAGTCATGTTGTACTGGGTTGCTAGCATCTAAGAAGCATCAAGTTCACACCACAACCTTCCCCTCCATGGGGATGTTCTCTCCCCGCTAGCTGACTATTTTCACAAAAAGAATAGGAAATTACTGTGTGTCAGCTGAGCTCTGCCAGCTGAAGTCAGTTCAGCTGAGACTGGCCAACAGGTTCAAAATTTAGTAGGGTGAGCTCACTAAAAATTCAACGGGGACAGGTGCAAAGTGCTACATTTAGGAAAGAATAATCAGCTGTCCAAAGACAAGCCAAAGAACAGCTAACTAGGTAGCAAACGAAGAGCTATAGATTATCGTTGATCACAATTTATAAACAATGCTTTATTATTAAGAAAACAAATAGCACATTAGAGTGAATAAATAAGAATACTGCCTGTAAGACTGTCTGAAATACTTTCTCCACCTTAAAATAATTATGGAGCATTTGGAGAAAATCCAGAGAAGAGGAAAAAGAAGGATCAGAGTCTTTACAACACAACCTCTAAGGAAAGACTCAACAGGCAGCCATGTCTGAATAAAGAAGGCAGCCCTGAGGGTGGATATGATGTCTGATGTCAAAAGGGTAAATGGCAAAGAGGAACAGAAAAATTTTATGTCAGATCTTAGTTGGGCAGGACAGAAAGCAACAGGCTGAAATTGCAGCAAGGAAGGTTCAGATTAGGTTGTATGAAATCTTTTTCATACTACAGAAAACAGACCACTGAAATAGATTGCTTGGAAAAATTACCATCACAGACTTTAAGACAGAGCTAGATTCAAGTGGATGAGAAATGTTTAAGGGAGAGCTGATCATGCCTTGGAAAATGAGAATGGTCTACATGAGTTCTCAGGCTCTCTTGCCACCCACATTTTCTATTGGCTTGTTAATCTGTTGCTGATGCACTGACTTGCAAACAGTACAGCTGTTGAGCCTCATCTTGTTAGAAAACGAGGCTAGAAATAAAAGCTGAAGATTTGAAGAGTGTGTCATGTTCCCTCTATACTGCTCAGATCTGCTCCTCCTTTACAGTCTGATGTTAGGCAAATGATTAAAATCAGATTGTTTGGTACTTGAACTATGGATGGCTTTTATCCAGAAACATGAATGAAACAATAAATACAGCTGGTAAACAATACAAAAAGTGATTCTGAATATCTTTGTGCTTTAATGTAAAGAATCCTGTTTCATAGTTATTAAGTGAATTGTATTTGCTGCTAAAGGTTAAAAATTCTCAGTCATGTTCTCCCCAGAACATATACTAGTTCAAATACAAATAATTTCTAGTCTGAATTTTTTGGGGGAGGTTAAATTGCATTGTTTGTTAGTGTCCAATTATTATTGATTTTCTTGCCAGACATACAGTTAGGAAGCAGGAATCATACAGTGTAGTTTATATGACTTTGCCACATGCCATGAACAATAGCTAGTGAACAGCAAATAGCTGAAGCAATTGTTTGCATGAATCCTCTAGACTGAAATGTGTACCTATGTCTGAAAATAATTAAGGCAATTACAAACACGGGAATAAGTTTACAAGTCATTCACAAACACAAAAACTGTATGCCTTTTAAGCTAATCTAAGTCTAGTTAATCAGTGAGCCAGTCCTCATCATGACCAAATTAGTCAAAAAAATCTTTTGCTGAGGCAGCATGTGAACCCTTAAGCCTGCTTTTTGCATGTTCTATCAGCTCAGTGGAACAAGAGGGAGCACAGGCAGCATTAAAGGCATAGAGGAGGAAGGAAGATAATGTCTTCACCTATCCTGATTTGAATGTGACTGCTGCTTTGGTTTTCATCCTCCAATTATCAGAAGTGATCACACAGAAACTAAGAGCTGATGGAACATCTTTAAGCCAGGTGCTGCCACTTATCAGCTCTAGTATCTACTTTTTGCTCCCACACTAATGAAAAATGATTTCAAAAGAAATGAAGATGCTGTTTCAATAAGATTGGGGAAAAGATGTAACCTAAAAGCTGTCTACAGACTCAGGAATAAGTGAAATGTTTTGACAGGGAAAAATATGTGTTGGCAACATTGCTCGACTCAGATTTCAAAAGTAAAATTGAAACCATACTTCTACAGGGTGCAGACGCTGACAACTGGAAGCCTGTTCTGCAATATATAGTAGTTCAGAATATGCCAGCCAGCTCCTCCTCTCCCCACTTTCTTTCATGTACAGGACAAATGCATTTCAGGGAAAAGAAGTCTGACTTGGTAAATTCTTGAAAACAAACAAACAAAATCCAAATCCCACTCTCATCTGACTGCAAAGGGTTCAGAGAATATACAGGGCATCTGTATCTAACTACATAAAACTGCAAGGAAGATGATATTCTTCAGAACTCTGTCGTCAATCCAGGCTAAACCTGGGCTGAGCCCACGTCTGTGCAGTGTCAGCCTACCTGAGGTGCAAAACTGGACTGAGGAAAGAGTCGCTTCTGAAGAATCCAGACTTCAGTTTTAAGAAGGGTGGTTTCAAGGGAGGTTATGAAATAGGTTTTGTCAATTCATTAGATCAGTTTGAGCAACAGCTATGGAATGTGAAGTTCCCAAATTTGTATGGCCACTTAAGACTAATAAAGAAGCCCAGAAAACAAACATTTCAAATGATGTGTGTTGTGTTCTTTATTTCTTGGTCATGGTCACTGCAAGATAGCCATGCACTGCTTGTCTTTGTGCAATCAGTAAAATAGTTTTGGACCACAAACTGTGAAGGACAAAGACAGTCAAGTGCTTCATTGGATCATTCAAAAATAAAATCTAAAAGAAAGGCAAATAATTCTCTCTCACTCTCCTTCTCTTGTGTTCACATAAGGAGATCTAGAGATAAAGCAAAGATTCCCTTTCTTGAAACTTATTTCAAGCAAAAACATTAAATAAATCTAGAATATTGATTTTTCTCTTTCCTTTTGGACAGATATTAGCTGTTTCACTGTCTCTCCCTTGGTTTTTTTCATTTTCCTCCTGCAACATTATACAAGCTCATATAAGGTCAAACTCCTTAAGGAATTTGTTCTACAACCTTCCTCTAAGGTTTCCCAACTCTATATATTAACTTTCTGCTGACATCTGAAGCTTTGTTTCTCAGGGCACTTAGCAGAGGAGGGAGCATATGTCTGAATCTTTTTTCAAAGAATTCATTCTGCAGATTCTGTTCCCAAAGAAGTGTATTTATAAGAGATACTTCAGCACTTCTTGATTTGGTTCGCAACACGGATACTGTTATACTATATCTCCTGTCTACATTTTTTGGTGCTGCAGTGCACAGGGAGTTTGTATGCATTATATGGTTCTTCCCAAAGTATGAAGTTGACATGGGAATTGAAACGATGTGGGTCCATGTGCTGGTCTGGTTAGAGACAGACTCCCTCAGTAACCCCTGGGTGATGCTCCTCTATCTCACATGAAGACAGGACGGTGCAGAGCACCGTCCTGTCTGCTCCAGTCATGTCCAGACAGGCTTTGTCCTAGAGGAGCAGGCGCACAGCGGCTCCAGCTTTGCCTCCAGCACAGGGGGCAAAAAGGGCTTCCTGAGCAATTATCCACAGCACCTTCCTCTTCATGTGAGCCATCACAATGTCAAGAAAACCCTTTAGTGTGACCCCACAAAGTGGTGTCATAGAGCAGCACCCTGAAATGCTGAGAAATCAGTTTATGGGTGCAGTGGTGGATGTGCTTAAGAAATACAATCATGTGAAACTGCAGCCTTAGGGGGTTACTGTGCTGACATATTTCCCACACTCTATCTCTTGCTTTAATTTCTCCCATGGCTTTGTGGAGTTGAGATAGGTACAGAGCATCTCACCTTCGTTCTTATGCTCTGCATTCAAATTAGGTTAATAAAGTGGATTTCAAGTGCATTATAAGCCTTACATTCATTAACCACCAAAAAATGAAAATTAAAAGTGTGAGGGAACTGGCAGAAGA
This sequence comes from Aquila chrysaetos chrysaetos, assembly GCF_900496995.4. Classification (NCBI taxonomy): domain Eukaryota; kingdom Metazoa; phylum Chordata; class Aves; order Accipitriformes; family Accipitridae; genus Aquila; species Aquila chrysaetos. The sequence goes on from NC_044007.1 coordinate 41,172,278, forward strand.
GAAGGATGTTAAAGTAAGGAGAAGAAAATGAGAAAACAGAGCAAATGGAAAGCAGGGAAGAGTCAGAAATGAATGAGAATTTTCTTCTTCTCATTTTAAAGGTCATTTCCTCCCTCTGGCTGGCTTCTGTAACAATAGTAATATATACCACCAACACCAACTCTTCAGGGGTTATTTTTTAACCTATTGAAAGGATGGGAACAATTTTGGCTGAAAATATTAAAACATTTCAGGTAAAAAAAAAAAAAAAAAACCACCACTGAAAATCATCTATCATCTTGCTCATTGCAACAGTCTCTCTTTTCACTTCTCACACTTAACATTCAAGACTTCTGTGGCTGAATAGGTCCCTGGATAATAAGTAGGGATGTGTGAGGGATGGTTAAGAAAACTAAAAGTAGGGATAGAGTGAAAAAAAAGTATGAAGGAAGGCAAGGAAGAGGGATGGAAAGGACTGAAAGAGAGAAAGTGAATAGAGATAAAAAAGAATAAGAGATAAATGGGAAAGAACTTGGCTTTCACTTGCACTGACTCCTTTGTACAAATCTGACAGTGAAAAGTTGCTCTTATTCTTTTTTACCTCTATTCCAATAAATCTAAATTGCAGATAGACCTTTCTGATTTAGACATACAAGGAAAGAGAAGGAAGAAAAAATAGTGTTAGAAAAAAGGAAGCAGGAGAAAAAGATAACTAGGGTTAAAATAAGGAAAAAAAATCTGGAAAAGTTCTTATGAACTTCAGCCTTTTCCTTTTCAGTTGTTACTTCCAGCTTTTAATAGTTTTCTAAATTTCCAAGTGATTCAATGAACATTTTGAAAATTTCCCCCAAACGAAGCTATTGAAAAATTTCATTGATGTTGCTAGCTTTCAGTCATTTCTACCTTAAATATAAAAAAAGAAAATGTAGGAAGGGGAAGGAGTATGATTTAAATAAATATCAAGTTTTAGAAAACAGACTAGGAAGGAGAATAGTGGAAAGCAAATGACATTGTTACATTAGAAAGACTCTAAGTAATAGTAATAATAACAATACTACTACTAACGATGACGACCAATCACTGAATTCAACATTTTAAAAAGAGGATGGCAGCTTATGACAAAATCAAAGGCTTACAGTTCACCACAGGAAAAATCATATGAGTACTTTTTATAAAAAATATGAAAAATGGGGCAGAAAATCAATAAAAAATTATTTTACAGTGAAAGCTATGAAAATAACTACATATTTTTCAGTTCTCTGGCTGAAATGAAGACAATATTTTGGATCCAAATACACATTTTGTTTGAACCCAAATTAAATGTTTTACTTCACTTTGATGTCCTTCATTTACTTGCAAAATAGTTCTAATGTAAATTTAGATCAGTTTTAAAGCAGAATAACATATTTAAAAGTTTTTAAAATGTCAAAATAAGCCACTTAGAGTGTTTTGCAACTCTTTTCCAGGGTTATTTTTTCCTCATGTTGAATCAGCTCCATAAATTTGACACTATTTACAAATAGTTACAGACACTCTCGTTTTGCATTTCCTGGCTTGTAAAACAGATGACCTTTTCTGACAGGCGCTGTGTACAAAGTCAGAGTTTTCTTTTAGATTTCATTTTGTAGCCTTTTATTTCTTTTATTTTTCATCATCTTTATTCATCAATCTACTGGAAGCATCTGGAAGCCCAAGAGCTTTCCAGATTTGACCTTTTAGTCCAAGAAGCCTCCCAAACCCCAGCGCTTTCTCCTCTGAGCAGCCCAACATAGGCTGGGTCCAGTGGCACATCCTGATCTCTGAGGAGATCAGTACCCTCTGCTCTGAGGATGTCCGCACAGTCTTCTGCCCTGACTGGACGTTAGCTGGATCTGAAATGGCTCTCACAAAGGTTTATTTGATCTGGCTGAGGGCAGCACTAACCTTTGTTGCCCAGATTCCCTTTTGGAAGTGGCCAGACCACATCTGCTCCATGCAGCGCCAAAGATAGCTAGCTTGCAGCTGCCTGCGGAGGATCAGGTGAACGTACTTTCTTAACCCCTCCTCTGGTGAATAAGGGTGAGGGAGCAGGTACCACTAGTAAACCAGATTTTATTTCACTTCTTAGACAGAGAAAAACATCCTCTGAACAGGCATAAGCAGCAGATGTGGTAATCGTGAGTGCCTTGGGATCCAGAGAGATATTCTGCCTTACTAGAAAGAAGCCTGTGCTTCTCCGGGAGCTGGCTCTGCTCCACTGGTTGTATCCCTGTACAACTGATAAGTTGTATTGATATAATTCCCTCTCCTCTTTGTCAGTAGATATCAAAGCTGTTAACAGTATCAGTATCCTCATTTTAAGTTCATGGAGACAGAGCCTCTGGGACGGAAAGTGACTTGCGGATACTATTTTGGCAGAACTGGAAACTGAGCTTGTGAGTCCCATTATGGTGCCCTCAGCACCAGCTAGCCTTTTTAGCTCTGTCACAGACTATTGCGGTGTTATTATTGCCACACTCAGTTATGGTCTTATAAAGAATATTTTGTGACCTAACGAATGGTTTGAATGCGTCTATCCGTTTTCAGGTTTCAGGGCAATGGTTGCTTTAAAATGAAGAACATATTTCAGGTTTTTAACCAGGGTAGGCTCAAGTCTGATTTCCTACCAGCTTTATGCCAACTTGTATTGACTTTTGTAAAGTAACTCATGATTTACTATGGAGAGAATGGGAACAGGATCAAACCTTCTGGGTGAATGGGTTTTAAATTGCTTGTTTTCCTTTCCTTGTCTTTCAGTTCCTATTTTGTTAACCTCATGTTTTAAAGTAACTGTATGTTATATTTTCTGAAATCCACTATGGGATATATTCTACTCTGAATGTATACACATAGCTTTTCCTAATACTAGTGGAAGTCATGAACATGTACTGAATAATACAATGCAGTGTGCATAAATCCTATGGGGAATCCAAGTCCTCACTACAAGAAAAAGAAATCACAGTATTTCAAAATGCCAATTGTAACATTGCAATGAGTTCCAGGCACATGTTTGCCAATAATGAATGGAGGGGTGCAGATACGATATTGGAACTGTCTCCTGCAGAGTGGTATCATATATAATCATACATACTGTCAGCTTGCTTGATTATGTTCAGGATTGCAAACAGCTCACTCAAAACCAGAAAAGAATTTCCTATGTCCCCCAAATTTAATTTTCCTGAGAGATGTATGGAGGATTTTAATCTGTGATTACAGCAAGGGAACAAAAGCTCCTGTATTGATATTTGCATAATAAACACACCTTTGTGAATTCCTTTTAGAAAGATAATTGCATGTTCAGATATATTCACTTCTTTAACTTAGAAAAAAACATTTACTGTGTTAAATCTTTATTCTAGCATTTTAATTCATTGCCACAGTGTTTCATTTAATGTACAGACACAGCCCACATTACTAATTATCTTAATTTTGTAAAATCCATGATCACAATTCGATCATTAATCAATATTTCAGAACCTCACTCCATTAGCTGTTGTTTGTAACAGGGCATCTCGATTGATTAGGCTGTAGATTTTTTATGGGTCTTGTTTTATAAATTGAACCTAGTCAAGTAAACATAACATTTGGTAATAGTCTTCATAGCAACTGTCAAAATGACTTATTGTTTTTCCAGTCCTGTATTCCTTCAGAATTAATAATACCTTTGTGCCCTTTATAACACTTATTATTAAAGCTATAAAAGTCCTCTATGTTTAATGAGTGGATGTTTCATTATACGTATGGTTTGCTTGACAGACTGAAAATTTTTCTAATCTGTTTCTCTTTTCCTCTTGATTGAAGGATTGTAAATATGCAATTAGCAGCTGGAGTAGAAGTAAAAGCAGGAAATGTCAACTGTCAAGTAGCTCCATTGAAAGACACATGATGCTTCAAGCTAAGACAGAAAGACAAAAGCATCTAGCAACAAGGATGAAGGTTGTAAAATCTCTGTTTAAACATTCCATTAATCTCTTCCATGAAATAAATACAGTCAATACTTCCAGGAATGAGGAATCCACTATCAAAACTGCAGTTTACTTTTGTAATAAAGCTCTGTGTGGTAATGCTATACTCCATTGCCAGTAGACATTCTGGATCTCATCTCTGTTATAATTCATAACATATAGCCCTTTATGTAACATACGGCTGGCCATATCACAGTAACGTTATCTATTTCCCAAGAATACACATATGAAAAGTGTAATGCATCATTGTACTCTAGAGTATATTTCTCTTCTAGACCAAAACTTCTAGTTCTTCTTCCAAACACTAGATTTCTTTTAAGTCCTCTGTATGAAAACCTGGATACGCCTTGGCTCTCATATGCAATGGCTGAGTGTACTTTAGTCCAGTACTGTGGGAGAGGAATGCTGAAAGGAAGCAAGAAGTACATATAGAGATATATTTTTTTCATTGACAAGCCAAGAAAAACTGCAACATGTTATATTTTAAAGCCCAATAAAAGCTCTAAATAATTACAGGAGACTGAATTATCTAGACACTCCTGGTTATCCATATCAGTAGGAGACATTCATTGTGAGACACAATGAACAGAATAAGGCTGGTTTTAACATACAAAATTAAAGACTTTACCAAGCTAAGCTATGCAGAGGTATGAACTCTTGCCTGGACAGCTGCCCTGTTAGACTGTCGTATTAGCCCAGGATTAACCTTCATGTGTTTTCTCAGAAGCAGCTACCATAGAGGTCCTCAGGGTTTAATGCTGTGAAACAAATGGCTGTTCAATGTGTGGCTAAATAATAAAGGGTTGTGGGAATAATCTGCTCACCAACAATTACAAAAGCTTTTGGTAGCTTTCTGGCCAAGAGACTAGTGACTCAATCCCTTTCTCCATCTCTTCATTCATTTTCTTATAACTTTTAAAAAAGTAAATAAGTGCTTCTATTATCTCATGTAGCAGATTTCTACATTCTACTGGTCATACATATTCAAGTTTATTCCAAGTTTTCACAGTCCTTAACATTTTAGTTTTGCCTGTCATATACTAGCTAACATGTCTGTAATGCTTTAGGTATATAATCTAAAAATGGCATGTATATTCTGTCATCTGATAGGATGACACCTAGAGAAATATCTCAAAAAGCATCTGTGCAATGTTAGACAGCTCTGGTATTGATCAAAACAGAAACGGGTCCACTGATGGTGTCCCCATTATGTTAAAAATAAAATTTATTCCTGGAAATCCCACTGATGATTCTTTGGTGATTCAGCTGTTTCACATGGGTAGGACAGATGAAACTGCTGAGCAGTCTTGTCTGCCACAGCCTGCCATGGGACGGGGCTCCAGCCTCCCTGAGGCGCATCTGCAGGAAGCAGAAGCACGCTGCCGCAGGTCTATGCGTCAGCTCTGCTCCGCTCTGCTCTCAGGGTGCTTCACTAGCTTGATCACAGCTTCTGACAGAGCTCCACAGCAATAAATGTGTTAGCTTATAGTCTACTTCTTCTGGAGCATGTGATAGCTGACACAACAGAGAATGGACTTTGTGAAGGGATTTTTTAAAAAAAGCAAAACCCCGAGCAATTAAAAGTTTCTTGAGCCATGTAAAATTCAAAATACCTGTCAGAAAGTGTCTTCCTTTTCTCGGTACTTATTTCCTTCATGTTACTCAAACTCTGAACAGCAGGAATCTGGTCTGATGTACTAGTTACCACTAATCAAAACACAGTCTTACGGTTAATTATATGATACAATGTAAAGAAATAAAATGGGACAGAATTGTAATCTATCTGGTTGGGTCCAAATTATCCAGGGAAAACCACTAGAAGAGAATCAAGCAGGAACATGTCATCAGGGGCTGGCGAGGGCTGTCCAGGAGCAGGAGTCAAGCACCGGCAGCCAAGCGCTGTGGCAAGGCTGACCGAGGCAGGGGCCTCACCGATAGGGATGGGACACCATCCCACTGCCCCAAGGGGGCAGGTCTGGGGATGGCAGCCAAGGTCTCCTCAGTAGACACTGGAGGTAACAGCGAGGGCCCAGGCAATCCTGCTTCCTTCACCAGGTGGCCATTGAACCAGAAAGAGGAAAGACTACTGGCTCCACACCTTGTGTGAGCTAACCAGAAATTAACCTCGTTGATGTTAAACAGAAGAATAAACCAAGGCAGGCCTATAAAGGCCTGTAGGTTTCAGCAGGGAAAACTTTTTCAAATTAGTTAACGAAGTCTGCTGGACTGGAGTCCAGGAATGTGCATGCAGAGAGAGATCAGTATTTCTTTAGGTCAAGGTCCTAGATTATTAGGATTCGTACCCAAGCGATGGGGAAACAGGAAGGATTGCCGAACTGCTTTGGCAAATGATCACCTGAGAAGGTTATTAGTAATAAGGAGAAATCATGCAAGAAATGAAAAAAGCTTGAAGCAAAGGTCAAAACAGAGGTCCAAAAATATAGGCCTTTAGTGAGAAATTCCACAAGTTAGGCTTCCTTACTTTCCAAACAAATAGCAAAAAGTTCTGTATATGTAAAACAGCTAAAACCCCCAAAGAAAAAAAGATGAAGGACCACTACTTTGGAAGACAGAGCTAGAGATTAAAGATTTCACTATATCCTGAAAACTAAATGAATAGCTCAAACTGGTCCTTAGTAAGAATGATACCATTTACTCTAAGGATATACTTACTGATAATAATTATCTCCCAACCTGTCACAATTTCAAATCTGAAAGTGACATTACTTTCTGTGCTTCAAGGTGTACGTCTACTGTTAGTTATTAAAGGTTAGGAGGAAATCAATGGCAATAGGTAGATTACTCCCCATTTGGTTCTTCTTTTTGCTGCTTGTTGCAAAGTGTCAGACACTGGCCCTTCTCAAAGACAAAACCAGATATACTTCACATTAGTGCAGCAAGCCCCACGTATCACTTAATTACTTTGTTTAGTAGTACTTAAACAGGCCTGTTAAGCATGCAAGTAAAACATTATCCTGTCTGAGAAGGAATAGCAAATTTGACACACTCTATAGACAGATGGGGGGCTATTTGTGTGTAGAATTATCCTCTTTGTGGTCCAGGACTTTTATATTTAAAGAAAGATTTCTGTTCCTGAATGGAAGACTGCATTAGAGAGTTGCTTCACTTCCCACAGTTCATATTGTCCATTTCCTTAAAGAAATGAGAAAAGTCTACAGAGGAATCCAAGTTCCACCAAAGTCTCTGAAGACTGTATTCGCCATCAGTCTCTTGCACATGACATGTGACTTTGACAAGCTATTTTGGGATTGTTTCTAGGATCTCATTTTAAAACACCAAATGAACAAATAGGAAAGTGGCCAAAAAGAATGAGGAATAGTCTAAAGGTATACCAGAGAAGATAATATTTTGTCTTTCAGTATTTTGTCTTTCAGTGTGCTTTTCTTCTTACGATCCCAGGGAAGGGGCATCGCCAGCTGAGCATCTGAGTGGATGTCAGAGTCCCAGCTCTGCTGTGTGACCGCCGTGCTGGGGATCGGTAGGCTGGGCAGTGGATCCTTCTCTTTTCCAGAGCACCATCTCCTCTGACCCTGCTCCCTCTGTGCTACTCAGACATTTGCACCATGTCTCTCCTTCTGCCAGGATACAGACAAACAGGGAAGAACTGGTAAGGAAAGGGGTTCGAAAGAAAAGACATCATTTCCATGCCACAGAAAATTTGTTCAAGAACTGAAGGATTTCAAGGTTAAATTTCAAAATTCTGGAGCCATTCTCCAGAAGAAGAGGTATTTGATTTGGCCGAAAGATTAGATGATTTTTTTTTTTCTTAAAAGAACATCCATTTTTTCAATCTACTGAATTTGTGGCTTGCACCACTTCATCAGTACAATGTAGGGATAGGAGGTAATCCTTGTCTCCACCTCAGATAAAACATTTGTGCAAAAATTCCTTCTAGACAGATTTCCTCTCCATCTTTTTTCCTTTTTATCTCCATTCCTTTTCTCTTTTTTTCCCCCCAGAAGATGGAGCCAGTTTTGCCCACCTAATCAATCATTTGAATAAGTAAATTTAAGGTCATTTAATTTAAAATTCTGTTAGATAATCTTGCTTAAACCAGGGGAAACAAATGTACAGGACTGGAAGAGGGACCTAATTGAAACTAGAAAAGGAAAACACTGATTATAGGATTCCAAAATGCCTGACTACCAAAGATATGAATGTGAAACAAAATGTCCTTTGTTTGACTCTCCACTGAGTGTTACTGCCAACATTGCCAGAACCCCCATTATTATTCATAAACAGAATTCTCCAGAACACCATATAACTGTCATACAAGCAATACGGATTGTATTGTGTTACAAGCAATTTTCTTTTTTTCTGTAACAGCTTGGCACAACCTTTCTTTGTCCCTGGCACTGATGCCCATTTTCCTAGAAATATATGTGGAGAAAAAATGAAGCCAACACCTGTAGCCACTCATATGCTGAGCTTTCACAGCTGCAACACCCACGTGCCAACCTCCAGAAAAGGTCTTTCCCAGGAGTGGCTGTGAGTTTGGGGCTGACTGGTTCCCAACTGCCTCCTTTGTTGTTGATTAATCCAGCGCTCATGAGACACTACCATCAAAGGCAAACACTGCTTGTGTATTAATAACCTTAGTACTCAACTATCCAAATTCATCAAGCTGCATACTTTGTAAGGGGGAGAGAAAAAAGTCATTATTTAACTCTTTAAAAATGACTTAAATCAATTCCTGTCCACCTTTCTGAAAAGACTTCAAAAGCTTTAGGAAATGGATGACAGTCAGTGACAAGACCAAAACCATATGAATCTTCTGTCTGACACTTACTGAAGTGTTGACAGCCCAAGCCAGATGAAGTTGTATTATATTTAATGCAGATGTGTCTTTCACTTTAAAAGAAACAGCTGCTTTTAATTTAAATTTAATTTACAGCAAAGTCAGAGATTAGCTAATGCCATTCCCCATTCACATCCAGCCCCCATAGGAAGCAGTATTAGATAAAACCCATGCGAGGTGGTATTCTTTGCTAATGTTGGCTACACATGGGGGAATGTAAGGAAAAGTGAGAACGGTAGACAAGGAATCAGGACACAGTGAGAACAGGCTATATTTGAAGCTAAACTTTCATACAATGATAATCAAAGATTATGCAAGCTCTTAGAGCGTAAGATCAAAGGTCTATCTAGCCTAGTATTATGTCTCTAGCAGAGGGCCAGATACTATGAAATGACTGTGAAAATCAGAGTTTGTGGGGAGGGATCATTCCCCTTCCCAGTTTGCAAGACTTATGATTTATGGTCTTCTTGAGCCAAAGAACCATCCAGGCCATCGTGTTTAATCCTGTCTTTAACTGATGGGAGAAATACTGTAAGATTTGTTGTATGAGTTGATCTATGATAAAGCACTCAGATCTACAGTCTACAATATTAAGCTTTCTTTAAAACTCACAGTTTTTCCCTGTGACCTGCAACTCTAGACCTTTGCAAAAAGAGCTGTTAAAAATAAGGCAATAAGAGCAACAGCTACAGGTCATTACCCTGTATATTACCCTACAAAAGCAGCTGATTTCTACTCTGTCATATTGTTGTCTTCTTTTCCCTGAGTATTGTTTACTTAGATTACAAATGCTTAGCACCAAAGACATTTTATTTTCTGTTATATCCCTAACCCACTTCTGTTAATATAAATAAAATAATAACCAAAAAGAGCAAAGAGCCCAAATTCCACTCCAGTTCTTTGTTCAAAGATTGAAAAGAAATCAGTTAAAAACCATGACTGATCTTGCTGATATACCAAAGCAGAGATATCTGGATACAGCATTTTAATTCTAAATAATTTCGTCAGCTTTCTTTTTTCCATGTTTCAGGATGCAGTCTCATTCTGATTTATATTTACACATTGGAAAATAATATAAATAAATGCTTCTTGAAGTAACGTTTGACATTTACAGAGTATGTTTTGTCAAGGCAGTCTTGAAAATACACTACAAACTTTTTTGTTTGGTGATGTATGCTAAATAAATGAAACTTTGCTCATCTGAGTAAATAAAGAAGAAATGTTAATTTTTTTTTTTAAATAGCGGATGTTGTGAGTGAAAATACATATAGTCCATCAAAAAGGAAAACAAAACCATTTGGTTTTGCCATTAATAGAATGCAGACATTGTAGTAAAATGAGTGAAACTGAATAAATTCACTCACTACTTCTTACTAATGAACACTGACCAAAAATGAACATAAAGTTACACAAATAGTTGAATCGTAAACACTTCACTTTATGACAAAATTCCATGAATCTAGGAAAAATATTTTGGTTTTAATCTTTGCTATTCCTGTGTTCACCTTATGTGGTAAAACTGATGATAAAAGGAGCAGTACTACTGAGAGTATGGAAAAATATTTTCAGTTCACTGCTAGCAAGAGTGATGAAAGTAGAATTGTCAATAAAGACTAGAAGCTTTAAGCTTAAAGGTTTCAGAGAAGCCTAATAGTCTGTGGCCTATGCAGCTAATTGCTGCTGAATTTCAGTGGAAGCTGTGCACTATTTAAAGTCACTCACTGTTTTGCATTGGCAAAATATTTTTTTTTTTTGCTGATAGAAGCTTGTTCTACTGTTAACATGATGATGCTTCTGAATGCAAATATTTGAGTAGAGAAGTTGACTTTTATATTTGCCTCAAAGTCTGTGTTTTCTCAGAGAAATTATTACATTTTACCTTGGAACAAACCTAGAAAATACGCGCCAAAACCATTAGAAACTGTATATAAATATTTGCAGAGTAAAAAGAAGTTATTGTCATAGTAACTTGGGCCCCAAATTTGCAGACCTACTTATGGTGATATAACCCAGAGACACTCCATTCTTTGCCAGGTAATGCATGACATTGGTGAAATGCAAGATCAGAATTTAGCCCAGGGACCTCGAATTCATTTTTAATCTTAAATCAACCTTTAAAAACCTCATGCAGAGGAGGATAAGTATAGCTCAACAGAACTTCCATTTTACATTTCATGCAAACTTGCTTTAAACAAATCAGAACAAGTAATGTGTCTGTTGTATAAGTTATTTTAAATTTTGGTACATCTTAAGACTGTCTAGTATGCAGGGGAGAGGTTATGGCACTTTGGTGAAAGCTTAGTCCTTATATAAGATGAGCAGCATTCAAGTGCAGAATACTCTATTCATCTATTGTACTCCCAAATCCAGGAAGTAGCTGCTGATAATGATTTTAGATGAGGCTTTATCAGCCTCATTTTATAATTGTTCTTCATTCATAAACAATGGCCACAGAATGAACAACAGTGAAAGATGGAAAAAAAGAAAATATTGCTGAATCCTCAAATTCTCTAATAGTTGGAAGGGGAAAAAAATTGAAAAAGTGGTTCTGCCTTGACAGCACTAGAATAATTTCTTTTGAAAAGAGCAAAACCCTTCAGAAATAATAAAAACAAACCCACAAACAAAACGCAGGTTCTTTGTGACCTGATTATGAAACAGCTCTGTACTTACCTGCACTCCAGCTTTCACAGAGATAAGAATTTCAACCTTCATGGACTGACAGGGACTGATGGTCCAGAAAGGAGCCTGAACAAGTTGTACACAGAATCTGGAATGCAGCGACTTTAACATTAATAAAATGAAATCCTTTTCACTGAATATACAATTGGCCCTTTGAACTAATTGTTGCATATTTTTAGCAAGGCTTTCTAACACCCACATAAGGCTGAGCACGTAACAACCTTATAGGAGTACACAGCTACCAAAGCCAAGATTTAAAAAGACAAAGTTATTTAAACCCTCAATCATTCATTGAGGATTAATTAAGAAACTCTTCTTGCTACCTAATTGTTTTCCCAACAATTTAGTTCAGGATTTCATGTGATTATCTATGAATCAGCCGAAGGATCTGATATGGTTACTGCTGGAAATAGGAAACTGGATAGATGGGCTAGTGATACGTTTCTGTGTGGCACTCCCTGTATTCTTGGGTTCTTGTTTCATATCTGAGCAGCATTCATGATGCAGTCAATACAGCCTCTTCACTTGGGTGCTTTGAATGACCATCTGGCGTCTCTGTAGACTCAAATCAGATGTCTAGAGCCAGGCATTGCACTACGCACTTATGTTAAATCTTTCTGTATTTCATGCTGCAAAAGGGAAATGGGCATGCATCTTTTTTTTTCTTTTTTTTTTTTCCCCAGAAGCATTTTTCTTTTTTTTTTCCCCAGAAGCATTTCATTTCTGAAATGAAAATAAAGAAGGCAAAGCTGACTAGTTTCCTGCCTTGCTTTCTGGTGAGAAAATTTTGGATCAAGCTGAAAGTGAGACATGAAGTTTAAATTAGACACAGAGACATCAGAGCTAGAAAAATCCAGTAACTACAGTCATGATTTGACTTGATATAATGTGTTTTCAAGTTTACAGCCATGGGATTTCCACTTCAAAATAATGAGAAAGGAAGTGGATGCAAAGAAATTTGACTGTAGAAAGCTGCCAGAAGAGCTACAGTTTGATGGTGTTTTCCCCAGAGAGAGTGCTCATATCATAGTGAAAATATAGAGCAGCAGTCCTGTAAATGTCAGCAAGGCCAGATACCATTAGAGATTTATACGGAGAGACAAAGCCATTTTCCATTTAATTCGGAATTGAATTCAAAAGCAGCCAATTTAGATCTTTGATTTGAAGTGTTCTTTCAACGTCAAATCCCATTAGAAAATTAGGACCTGATTCTCATTTGTATGAGAATATAAATGAGAATGTATGACTTTTGCAAAGGAGAAACTATACCTATGACAACACTAAGGTTTGGAATTTTTTTTGTCTGTTCCAGAGCAGTCTGAACTGGACTTCACAGAGATGAGAATCATACCCTTGAAAAGCCTGAAACTTTCAGGAGCAGGAGCATAGCTATATATTATGGAGCTAAAGCAAACTGAGCTGAGAGATAAGAGTAAGGCTGTTACCTCAATCTGTGCTAGAAACAAGAACTAGGTATAAACATGCATCCACATCTCACAGTTTCTCTTAAGAAAACTCCTCTCAGATGAGTAAGATCTCCAGTAGCAACCATAATTTTGTGAAAAACCTCAGCTATATTCCTACAAAATCTATGGATATGAGCTTTGATTAGAGATGGGGTCAAAACCATACAGGAAAAAAAAAAGTAAGTATACTTTTTTAGTACAGTGACAAAATGTGAACAGATGTGATTTGGCCTAATATAGTGCCATCCACACTTCATGAAACCTTTTGAAGCTAGTACACACAATAGTATCCTTTCTCCATAATAAAAGTAACTAACAAATCTGTAAAGTTTTTCAGTGGCACAAGCAAACAGGAATCATCAACCTGAACAGGCCACACGCAAATTAAGGGACTGACCCTTGTTTGAAAGGATTTTCCCATTTTACTAAGAAGAAGGTGGTGGTGGGTGTGAGGGGTGGGATTTAAAAGAGCAGAACAGAAACAGTGCAGAAGAATGCAGAGCAATCAAAACAAAGCCTCACAGACACTTGTAGCAGAAACCTGAAGAACAGCTAATGGTGAATGAGCTTCTGGGCAGAGCTTTGTTCAAGAAGAGGCTTGGAATGAAGAAGGAATAAATTGGGTCCCCTTGCTTCATCCCTGCCATCTGCAGAGAACTTGAACCTGAATAAATAGATGGCACCATAATCTGAATTGGAAGCAAATTGCAAATCTCTTACTTCCCTCCCCAGCTCCAGTGGCTACTGTTGAGTCAAAAGGGATACGAATGATGAGAACAGACAAAGAGAAATCTAACTGTATTAAAAATTTCTGCTCTGCTAGTGCCCTATTAATTGTTTTGTGTGGCATTCGTCCCTTTTTGAAATCTTCTGTATCTTTTGGCAGTTAAATAGCATTTCAGCGGAAGTTTAATCTCCCACTCAAATTATGTCGCACATATGCAAGAAGTACAGCAGTGGGGAAATGCAAAAAGTATACTGTCTCTGGTAGCTGGTACTGTCTGTATAATTATTTACAATGAGTAAGCAATTTCCTTCAGGTCAGACGTGCAGAAAGCTTCTTACATTTGTGAAGATAAAGGCAGTGATCTTTGTTATTAGTATGAGTAGTAGCTTCTTTTACCTAAAGTAAAAAATAACACCAGCAGTGGAGATCTAAACAGAATTAGATAAAGGAATACATTCTGTATTAACATTTTTCTAGGGTTTTTAGAGTTGAGAAATGCAATCTTTTTTAATGTGTGGTTTCTTTTGTTTCTGCTTATGCATTTGGTGAATACAGAGTTTCAGAACTCAACTTTTTATAGGAAACATCATTTAGTGATTAGGCTAAAACTACTTTGTCAGGACTAGGAGATCCATGATGGCGTACCTCTGCAGAACTGGCCTTTGTGATTTGCTTCTTGTCTACAGCAGGCCAAAGTGTAATCATGAATCTGAGACCTCCCAAACACCTAGAAAACTGTTTTGAGGATTGAAATCACTATAAGACAAAGCTCTCTGTAACTAACAGCCAAATTCATCCTTGTAGTAACCTGGTTGGAGTCACTCAGTCACAGCTGATTGTTTATATGAAGCAGATAGTGTAGCTGAATGAGATTTAAGGGCATAGACAACAGTTGGAGATGCTGAATATGAGAATGTCTTTTTTCTGGATGTTAGTTTCTCTTCAAGAAAAAACCAAAAGTACTATTATTATACTATATACCCAAGTCAATACTGTCTAGTATTTTACTTTATTTCAACACAAAATTAAATTTATTGGCTAAAAGGAAAGTATTACAAAGCAAACTGGTATTGTGTGTGTCTGATGCTGCCGTTAACCTTCTTGCTTGTCACCCCTCCATCTATCTTTTTAGAGCTGTTTGAGTTCATAGTTGTCAAAAGAACATGATGAAAGGTGGTAGATGAACTGTTTTGCAGGGTTATAACAAAACTGGCTTATTAGGACCTATTATTTTCTATACTGAAAACAAACCCCAATGTTATTTAGCCCTCAGAGGATCTAACTGATGTCTTCACAAATTGTGTTGTAACCACAGTAAGTTGCAGGGGGAAATTCTGTCCCCACTGAGGCCTGGGGGAAACTCCGAAGAATTCGAGGGGGTCATGATTTCATGTGTTGTGCCTATCCTAAGGCTCTCTGCACTATACAAAGCCAGGCCATTAGTGCAAGGCTGCCTCAGACTTTGTAACTTCTTGTGCCTCACTTTACCAACGGATCTATACAGAAATAATCATGCTATTGTAAGAGTATCTTGTGTGTTTGCTGCAGAAGGATGCTGTTTGCTTATTCACTGATGTCTGTGAGTGTCAACAGGACTTGAAATCAGACAAAGAGTGTGTGAAGTCAGCCAATGTAGAAAGGAGCTAATAATATATATCTGTTATCACACTAGTAGCAAATGTTTTATGCTTATAACTTTTTAAAGTGTGCCAAGCAAACTCCTTGATAGCAATGCACTACTATATGGCTGCTACTCCTCAACAATGTTCTGCTTTGAAGGATCTATCCTTTGAATAAGTACAGATCTCAAGAAGAGGTGAAATTGCAGGCAGAGGAAATTAATTTACACTAGTATGAAGCAATATTCCATTTTGCCAGAGCAAGTACTATGCACTTCATGTTAACAGGAAGTATGTTAAGGGAAAGATGAACAATAAAAATGCTTCTAATGCATTTATTATTGTAAACATACATGCATTATATTCAAACACTCAGTATAACTTACTTACTGCCACAGGCCAATTAGATCATCTCCAATCACATGTGGAAAGAGCTCAAGCTAATCTAATTTGCCCAAGAATGCTCCATTTATTTCTGGGTTTCTGATGTTTTTATAGCATTAAAAAATGATCACTAAACATGCCCTCCAGTACGGAGCCTCTGTGCACTCAGAAATGCAAGTTCAGAGGACCATCCTTCTAGCAAAACAGTGATAACTGACTGTACTTCTAAATTATGTTCCTTAATGGTCAATAGACATCTGATGCTAAATAGGGAATGCTTGGCTCTACACCTGCAAAGACTGCTGCTAACATTCAGTTGCAAGTAAAGCCAACTGTTTACTGTTAATCAGAGGAAGAAAAATAAACCACCAACAACAAACCAGCCCTAATTTTATTAGTTCTGTGGCTTTTGACCTGTGGCAGCATTGATCTTCTCTGTAGTGGATTGCATGACTCAGGAATTTTAGTTCTCAGGATCTTTTAGTTCTAAGTTATTTGTTACGCATTAAAACTCCTAACTGTATGACAAATAATCTGAGGCTATGGTATTGTAAAACTTTGTGCAAAAAAAGTGAAAACCAGAAAACAGTGCATGAAGAAAAGTCTGCAGCTATATTTGGTGTCTTTGCTTATTTTATTACAAGAAGGGTTGGCTCCATAGTGAAAATGGCAATGGAGGAGACATTGGTGCCATTTTATTATACTGTCCTTAAATGCATGGATATTTTATAGTTGAAAATTTTGTTACACTTTATGAAAAATAATCTGGAGACTGCTCACAATTTGATAGACGTCTAATTCATAGGCAAGGGGTATACATCACTGTGTTACAAGTTGAAGGCTTGGGTCTTATGACAGGAAACATTTTGTTTCTTCATGTTTCAGATGGGTTACATTATCTCATTATTTCTATCTAGTGGCATCGGAGTTTATCATATGGATCAAGTTAGCCCTAATAGTCTGTTTTTCCTCCTTGTCATCTTCACTAGAAGCAGTCAATCAGTACTCTCACACAGTCTGAACCACTAACTTAAATTTGGGTTCTTTTTTTCTTTCCATTGCATTTCTCTTAACTTAATGCATGTAATACATTGTATTTCACTGTCACTGGGGAGTGTCATAAACATCTAGAAGACTCCTATGCAAGTTTGTCTAAATATTTTCTTGGTAAAGCGAAGACTGGGACTGTATCCATCAAAAAGCAGCAATAGTCACTGCCATGTGAGACTCATTCAAGCAGTGTTCTGCAGCTGTAGTTGTAACTGCATTAAATGTCTTCAATAAAACTGTACTTTTCCCTGGAGTGATTGAAATAAAATATAATATTTTAGTTATATACTGAAATGGAATGATCTGAACTTACAGTATGTTAAAACCCTTTGTCACAGCACAAACTGAACAGTAGGCAAGGTCTAGTGTATGTTACAGGACATTAAAATGAGCATTCAACCAAAAGAAAATCATAAGCTGACTCTGCCATAAATCTTGTGCACCCCTGGTGGCTATTAAAATTCCACCAAAATTCACATGCTAACGATGTGATACCAATCAATCCAATTTATCAACCTTGTGGGCTGATTAAAGCTATCACACCAGTATGATTAACTCATTGCTGCTGAAAGTAGGATTTTGCACAGCGCAACACAAAGCAGAAGGCTCGGCTTGCTTAACACTGAGAAGTTAATAGGAAACTATAAACTTTAAGAAAAACGTTAGGCCAGTTCATAAAAATCTCTGTGTTCAGTAAGGACTGATCCCCTTTTCTCTACATTTTTAAGCATTTGTCTGCTCAAGCAGCCAAATAATTTATAGTGTAACCATTTCCTAATGCCATTCTTATATACTCTTTAAAGCTAGGAGTTTCTTATCCATCTCATTCCCACTTCTCCTCTGGACTTCAGTCCCCTCTTTAACAAAGCAAGGAGGTGTCCACTTACAGACAGGGGGAAACAGCTCCATTAAACACAGAAAAGGATTCTTTATGTAGAAAAAAAGCATGCTCCACACTCTTTCCACATAAAGACGTGATATTCTTGTGGAAATGGCCTGAATTAGTTTTTATGAATAGGGCCCTTGGTGCCTAATTCTTTTCTGGGGAGGGTAACAGGCAAATGTTATCCAGATGCATTCCTCTGGAATTATTCCCAGTTTCTGGAAGTGAAAACTACTGTACCTGTAGTACAATACAGGGCAGTCAGTGAAACTTGATATCCACATAAATAGTGCAACAGTGTTCCCTTCACTTCTCGCCATTGCTATAAAAAATCTGATCTGTTGTAAACATCTACCAAATGACCTGCCAGTAATTCAGTAATACCTGTACCTATTCACACACAGATTCGTGTATGGGAGGGGAAAGTAAATCTGGGAGATTGTAATCCACCTCAACAACTGAGTCAAACAAAGGTCTTCCAGCTTTGAAAACTTTCTGACTCTGGCCAACAAAGGCAAATATGAGAAAATGAATGTTTACTTATTCTATTCAAAGTGATTTTTAGGATGGAATTGCTATAACCATCCTGCTTAGGTAGGGTCAGTGCAGTAATTTAGGAGTCCAACTCTACAAATAATCACAATACTATCAAAAATGCTTCTGCAACATCCTTTTTACAGATTATTCACGGCATACTACCTTTCAGATATAAAGGTCAAAATACTTTAAAGAAACAGTACCCTCTGTTATACTCAAGGCACGGACATGGGGCAAGAGGATGTGAAGTGACTTGCACAAGCCATTCAGCAAACATCTCCAGTGGCAGCGTCAAGGATTAGCAAAGTTAAGCATTAGTAAATCCTTAACAAAGAGTTCTGAGACCAGCCTCTCAGTTTGTCTCTAGTGCAGAGATAAGTGGCTTCTCGTAACTGCTGGTACAGTTTGAAACTTCTCCTTCAGAACTGAGAACAAACACTGTTGTTGTAATGCACTGTCCAGCTATTTGCCAAATGAAATAAGAAAAATCTCACATTCCTGGTATAACAAAGCCTATTTTTAAACCTACAAGGTTTATTTGTTCGTATGTGTTTTGATATTTCCCTGTAACTACAAAGCAAGACGAGATGCTGTATATATATTTTATATCCTGTCAGTCCAACGGAGACTGTGCTTCGATAGTATGTTTGACAGTCTACATGGTATACACTGCAATATTATATGATACAAAGATGAAGGAAAAGTAGATTCAGTATTAGTTACTGATAAATATGGTAAGTTTTTTGCACTGGTGACTCTCTAAAGCATAATAAAGGCTAGAAACCAGCTATGAACATTTCAGTGTCCAGCTGGGAAGATGGTCTGATTTGGATCCCTCATGAGTCATTTCTGACTACTGTGATACTAAGAATTTCTAGACATTTGGAAAAGGGTGTTGACTGGTGCTAGTCAGCTACCCACCATCTCTAGACTGAAAAAGGTTGCTACTTAACCTTGAAATATATGTTAAAATAGTGCTGACAGATTAAAAAAAATATATTAATGAGTGAAGAGACATGTGCCAATATTCTTTCCTGTGGATTTCTGCAATAAATTATTGGGGAAATAGACAAAGCAAAAGGAGGTATTACCAATGCAAGGATAATGCTAGTACTTGAGTATCCATGCATTATGTTCCTTCTATTTTTTTTAACAGAATGCAACACTGCACTGAGAACAGTCCCATTATAGATGATCTGCAACCATACTGAGAAGTACGATCATACTTCCCTATTTTTCACACTATCTTAAAATTAATAGGCAATCTGTAGAGTACAGTATTTTGGTGTCGCCTATCATCTCCATTATATCACTATCAGGTAGTGGTATGACTATTTGAAAGCATCCAGCTGCATTTATTACAACCTCCAGGCATCCTCTCATGACTCCACTAAACACACTGATCACCCTCTGCAAGAAATAATACTTTTATCTTTCAATATTATCCAAACCGCAAAGCAGCTTTTAAATATTCACTGTCACATATACATGCTTTCACCACAGAACAATCTTCTTGCTCTACTCCCAAGCGTAGGTTTTCCTTCACAAAATATAATTAGGTTAAGGCCCATCATTAGTAAGTAATATTAAGCCTCATATTTCTGTCATATTTAAGGCCCCACATCCTACCCATTATAATGACAACTTTAGGAAGCCAGTGCCTCTACTTTTTTAACAGCTTATAATTGCTTCCAGTAATGTGTGAGATTTTGGGTTGCAATTTATACACATGAGTAGTTATTTGGGTTAAGAAACTCTTTTAGGCATTTTTTAGGTGTTTTTAAAATGTATCAGTTGCTCTCCTAATTGTAGTAATTAAAAATTCTTGCCTACCTCCATAACTGGTAGAGAGGTATAGACATTCCCAGGGGCTGTTTCACTGCATTTAAGACAGGTATCTAAGATAAATCTTCCTTTTGAGATATGGTGCTTTCTCCACTGCCTGTTGAAAAAACCTAGACAACTACCTTATAGTGGAGGCTTATCTTTTAGACTGCTGCAGTTAGGGGAAACTCTCCATTAAGGTCCACCTTGCCCTCTCTCAGACTTCTTGGTGAGTCACACACAGGGGAAGACATGTTTAACTGACTCACAGTCAGAAAATAAGGCATTCATACACATTTAAAAACTCTAAGATACAAGTCAATAGATCCAGAAGAAGTTCCAACGTAACTTTCTCATTAGGAAATATGTGAGAAGTGCTGTATTTGTGGTAGCATCATAAGATACAGAATTTATTGGCACTTCTCTGAGAAAAGCTATGGAACCCTGACTCCTGATTGCACCAGCACTCAACAGCACATAACCTTCAGATCTTTGTAGCAGATCGCCATTCTCTGAATGCTGAATATTCCAAAGTGTATCAGCAAACCTCATCTGCTATGGAGTATGCATTCTGATTTGCAAAGATACTCTCTCCACCCTTTCCACAGATAGGCAACTACTCTGACTATGTAATTGAGACAAATATGTAAATATTTGTGATTTGAAAAATAAATCACAGCAAACTACCTTTTCTTCTTTTCTGCCAGGTGCTCCTTGACTAGAAATTACTTTCAGATTTTCATAATTTTAATGTTCCTATCTAATACAAGAATAGCTGTTTCTTGAACAAAGAGCAGTCCAGGATGGTCCAGCAGTCCAGGATGGTCAGAGCTCCTGTGCTACAATCTGAAAGGATGATTTAAAAGCTTCACATTATACCATCTTCTCTGGAAACTAATTGATCTAATGAATTTAACCACATAACAGTTTATTATGCAGGTTCCAAAAGCTTCCTTCTTTAACAAGCCAAAGAGTTGGTCCTCTTTTAATAAACAATCTGAAGATGTTTCACAGCCTGTGTAAGAAATATACCAACAGAAAAAAAAATCATAATACCTTGTGCTGACTGGACGAAAAACTTTCTGCTGATGTTTTCTTAAGTTGTCTTTCTCTTTTGCCTTGTTCATTTGTTTTATTTATTCTGTTTTTAAGAACTAGAAACCAATGGACTGGTTTCCCTGATAAGGTGATACACCAACAGTCATAGTCATTTGGGCTGGAGAAAATCAGCTGTCATATATGCTGTGAAATGAAGCAAGGGTTTAAAAAGGCCTTATAAATAGATCCACTGCTCACTAACATTGAAATGGATTCCTCCCCTTCTCTGACTTAATATAACCTGAATTTGACCTGCAGGGCATATTGCAAGGCTCATCTTTTTTCACTCTACTTGAAAATGGGGGTATACAATAGCTATTGTAAAAGCAGGGCATTGATCGAGCAGGGAGGGAGGATCAGTGTGTGAAGAGATGCTTCTTAAATTGCTGTATCAGGAGGTATTTTCAGATTATATCAATGGCGTTTAGGCCATATGGAGAAGTTGCTTTCTCACATTTGCAGGAATCTAAATAAATAAATAACCCCGTTGCATGAGCTACGAGCTATGAGTATTATTCTTTTCATGCTGCCTGTTACTAGCCTCTACAATCATCTTCCTACAGCTGAGATTTCTGGGGTCAGGCAGTGATCCTGGCAGGGTGGGTAAAATGCTCAGTTTGCCAAGGAATATAAATAGGACTAATTTACCAGTGTACTGTCCTTGCTTACAACTAAATCTATGTCTTGTTTCTCCTTCTGAGCTGTCAGAGAGCATATCTGTCTACAACAGTGAGTTTCTCTTCACTGTGTGATGCACACTTCTTATGACTGCTATTTGCATGGCTCTGCCTGTTGGGTGGGCCAGGCAAAGCTCTCGCTGTCCACCCTGGTACTGGCAGTGGCATCCCAGTAGCATCGTGGTGATTCCAACTTTTAGCATCACCCCTGTTATTTTATTCTTGCAAAATAATCATGATAAGCTGCTAATTAATGAGGGGTTGGTGTTGATCATGTAGTCAGCATGAATCAGAGTGCCAGGCACAAGGCTTAGTAATGCCAGGGCCATAAGTCACTATGGCATATCCCACAAGCGAATCTGGCAGCTCTTTCCCCTCAAAAATCAAGATGTTCCATCAGTTGCATTGAACCGAACTATGAATGCTCAGGTGCTGTGAGTGCCAGAAACAGCACTAATCACTCTCATTTCAGTGTTGGTATTAAAGACTCTATTCATGCCCAAAGGAGTGTTATGCAGCTGCTCAGGGCTTTCTTTTAGAACATGCATGTGGGAGGTAGGTTGCATAATGAGACATAGCCCTATATTATGTCCTCATCTGTATGTGGGAGGGTTTGAGCAAGCAGAAGCACATCTCAGTTTAAAAAAGGCCTTGAAGAAACATCTCTTTTGGCTCATAGAACAGATCACATGATTGTTTCAAGATGTTTCTACAGCACCTCCAGAACAGCAAAACCCTTGATTTTCTTTCCAACAAAATGGAAGAAAGTTACTTCCTGGAATTCCGTGCCTCTGAAGCAGAGGTCTTACTGGCAACACACACTGCTGCTGCTTAACAACAGCCACTTGTCATCTGGGCTTGTGCTGATAATTTACCAATGATTTTGGTGAGATCAGTACATCTAAGGGAAAAACTGGGCCTAGTTTCTGTAAGAGTATATCTACTGGCTCCAAATTATAGAGCTACACTTTCTAGACCAAATACGTATGCTTTAACATCTCCTTAGTATGTCAAAGAATGAGGCAAAAAAAAGATAGCAGTGGGCATCAGAATGGAATTTTTGAATAGAAATAAATTCTTACAGAGGACCAAATGCACAAAAGCTTCTCTTTCATTCCTTGCAAAGTGCCTTTTTGGGTGTCTTGTTTCTAGTGGTTTCTTGTGTAATACCCATGCCAGAATCCTGCAGTTTCAGTGCATTCACTGTATTTCTCAGATTCCTTTTTTTCCCCCAGTTTGTCAGGTCTTTTTCCCTTCAAGGACTCAGAAACCTAAGAGCTCACTTCTAGACCTCTTTCAACTTTATGCTAAGAGCCAAGCACCATGCTCAAAGCAGCTCTTGCAGGGTGATCACCTCGTAAGTCCAGGATTAGTACGGAGCTGTAGTCACCATCTTTCTGCTCACCATTGCTATTGTGCTAGCTTTTGCTTAGTTCTCAAAAATTGCCAATAAAATTTCATAAAAACAGGAGAGAACTTTTTAAAGCATTTCAAGAAACTTTTACTCACTCTTCCTTTTAATACATCTATTCTTATTTTCTCAGTCCAGGTATCTTTGTGGGATATACATCTGATACATTAAATATGTTATAAGAGAGTTTTTGAAAATGTAAAGAATTAAGTTTCTAAACAGTGAGACCACCAAATAGCTTAATTTAAAAAAAAATAAAAATGGGGTGTTTCCATTAACATTAGGAGAAGAAATAGGCCAAAACCATTTCTGATTTTAATAAATATATTCCCATTGAGTTTAATACAGTGTCTCCTAATTACTTTAGGACCAGATTTGTATCTCATATTTTCTGAGAGTTTTCCATAGCAATGGTGGAGGCTTTTTGTAGTGAAAAGTGAACTTTCAGAAAAATTGAAATTTCTGAATGCAAATTTTTATTTCTCTGAAAATTACCATTTTCACCTTTGGAAAAAATCAAACTTTTTCACATACTGAATCTGATGAAATTTATGACCAAAGTAAAAAAAAAAATCACTAAGCGATCTAGTTAAAAACATTCAGATTCAGCATTTTAATGGTACGTCCCTTGTTACCTTGCCCCAAGATATTTGGGATTCTAGAAAAAGGTGCTTCTCAGAAGGAGGAAGAAAAGCAGAAACTAATGATCTTTAAGAGGTTTCAATGACTTCTTTTTTCCTCTCAGAGCCATACTAAGCATAGGATTTGGACACACAAAACCCGCCACCTTCATGATTTTGGGTCGTAATTTCTGTTACTTCCCTCTCATTAGTTTCCTCAAGACCATCATGCTGTCCCAAGAAATGCCTTTCCATATGCACTGAACATCTCCATGTTGCCTCGCACAAAACATTCTGCAACGTGCCTATCACCTTGGCAGTGGGCACAAAGATACACGAAGCTTCAAGGTCCCGTGATGAAGGACATGATTCATGTCTACCAAATACATCTTCCAGGGCCAGGGCAGAGCCATTGGGGCAACACCACACACCTGTGTGCAACTTTAGAGCCAAAGTCTGTGACTGAGGCATCTGGTAAGTATATAGAAAATGGATATATAGCTCTATTACCTGTTTTTATAACATTTTGTGTCAATTTCCGAATTAGTAAAAATGTCCTCAGTGTTTACATATTTTTCATGCTGATACTTTTACATATAGTTAGCATAGACTGACTAGAAAATTTTAATTATTGCTATTTAATTTCTAACAAGGCTGTTGATCCAATATACATATGCCATTAGTATAAGCTTATTTAAATAACACTGTTTGGTTTCACAGGCAATCATAACATTGGAAAATGATCTACATTGAAGAGCACAACTTCTCAGCTGTCACATTATCAATACATCGAGTTCTTTATGAATAATTTTCTATTTATCTCTTCTAGAAGTAATCAGAAAGGAGTCACTTTAAATAAACTTCTCTTCACAGATGATTGATTGATTATAGAAAATGTAATTTCCTATCCTTTCCAAAGATCTAGTTTCATATATAACTAAACATTTAACTATATTGGAAGCAAGTTGATTTTACTTTTCTCGTGACAGAAAGGTTAAATCAATGACTTATATCTGAATGTTGAATCATCTTTTACTTCAGGTGGAGTTCCCTTTGCAAGCACTGAGCAGAAAACAAACCACCTGAATACATGGCAATTTCAGTCAAAAATACTTGAATGGAGAAAGGGTGCAAGTATGTGCATGTATGTGTCTCTACATACAAGAATTCATCATGCCATTTCTAGCCCAAAGCAATAAAATGTTGCATAACAATAAAATATGCTTATATTGGACATACCGTGCTCTCAGCTACTGTGGTGCAACCCGTGGAAAACAGTAAGGCAGCACCTAAGCAAATAAGCAAAGCATGGCTCGTTACTGCTTACTCCTCAGGAAGAAAATGTATGGATATTCAGCAGTTTGCAACTTGTAAAATAAGGGAAAGACGCAGAGGTCCCCCTGAGTTGAATGGCTGGACAGGCAGGGGAGGCTTCAGGGGTGAAGCCGGCAGCTCCTCCTTGTCCCTGCTCCCTGAACCATCTCCAAAGCAGGACGTGCGGGCCTGGGGAAGCCAGCCATGGACACCCTGCAGATGGTGGGCTGGACGGCCACTGCAGCCATAGGGACGACACGTCTTAGCCGGGCTTGTCTGGCCTTGTTGTGGTTTTCCTGCTGGGACAGCAGAGACCCTACCTCACATCCCTTTCACTGACCCGTATACAGTGTTCCCTTCTGTTTTTTAAATATTTCTTGGGTTTCAGAGCGCTCAAACAATTTACAAATATTATGGTCGTATCTTGACCATTGTCAAATGTGCTGAGGCATAACTTCATCTTACAGTCTAAAATGGTTATGACTGCAGGTTTCTATCCACAGAAGTTTTACTTCCAAAACTGAGTAGATTGTAGCTCAGGCCTTTAGAGAAGGGGAGAGATAAGCCATGCCATGTGATGAAATAGCTTTTCTTTGTCAAACATAGTTGGTTTCAGTTATGACTCAATGTGAAAAGACAGGTTCCTAAAGAAAGTTTCCACATTTTAGTGCCATTCATAAATATTTTAACTTGCTTTTACTTAATGCACGAATGAAAAAACCATAAAGAGGATTTGACCTTAAACCCTTAATTGACAAAGACTAGTTTAAATCCTCTGCAATAGCCGACTAATGCAGTACCATTATGAATCATAAGGAATCTTAGCATGATGCATTCCCATTGTCACTGAACTAGTTAAAGCCAGTGAAGCATGACTAAATTGTTGTGACATTTTCCCAGCCCTACTATTACCTGTCAGATGGGAAAAAATCAAGGCGTCAGGACAAGCTTCCATATTGATGTGCTTGCTGTTGATATTAATTGATGTAAATGGATAAGCTTGTCCATCAACAGTAACAAGCACATCTGCTCATTGTAAAAAAAAATCTTCTTAACCTTCTGTTCTTTTCAGACTCCTTTGATATGAAAAAATACTCAGTTCTATACTCAGCAAATATGATGTCTATTGTGTTTGTTTTTATATTTCTTTCTAATTTGCTGACAAAATGAAATATGAACTATTCTGGTATTTCATGTTTTTGCTCACAATGGATTGAGTTATATAAAGTAGGACATGGACAAATTACAAAAGCCAGAACAAGCAGGGTACCTAATAGTCTTATATAACTGCAAACAGTCTGCATCTGCTTTAATCCATCATCTTCCTTACTGCTCTTTGGAAAAAAAAAAAAAAAAATAATCTTTTTTCTTTCTTTTTCTTTCTTTCTTTCTCTCTTTCTTTCCTTTCTTTCTTTCTTTCTTTCTTTTCTTCTTTCTTTCCTTCTCTTTATTCATTTAAAGTACAAACACATTTTCCATAGACTAAAAGAGCAAAACTTTTCCTGAGAATTACTACAAAGATTTATAGCAAAGAACCCTTTGGGTTCTTTCCTGGGTGAACCTACTGATTTCTGAGGAATAGTATATGTTGTGATACAAACAGAGCTCTCCTAAAGATCTTATTGTCAGTATAGTACTTGTGACAACAAAGCCTGCTCATAGAGAGAATACATTTTTTTCAAATGTCATCCTCTGCCTTGTGATTATTTTTCCTTCTGCCTGGTAAAAGAAAAGTAATAACAATTAAAAGTACAATATAAATAATCATGCTGAATTCCATGTATTTTCATTCAGTTATGATTTGAGTTTAATTAGAAATGTGACGTCTCCTAGCAGAAATAAAGTATGCACTGAGCATCGTGTTTGTTGTTTTGAAATCATATTAATGAAGGCAGCCACTGCTGCAGACTATATTTAGCATTTCTGTTGATAGAAACAGGGAATAACTCAGAAATATCTTCATGTTGGTGAAATATTTACCAGAAAATAAAACCAAACATACTGAGAGAAAGGTAAATGGAAATATAATCAAGGTAAACAGAAGTACTTTCAATACAGTACATAAGAAAATTGAGATATCTTGAAAAGAAGCAAACTTAGATGTTTTTGAATACCTAAATATTGCCATCATCTGATAAAAACCTTTTACTTATTTTCTTATGTTTTACCTAACATAGCTATACTATGCAGTTTGACTAATCTGAAAGTAATGCTGATGTCTGAAATAGGCATGAATACTGATGACGGGTAAAAAGATGCCAGATTAAACCTCAACTCATATCCTCTTTGTTATAAACTATGTTGGCATATGTCTTTTTCCAGAAAGGTCTTCCAGTCCTTCTGAGACTGTGGCTACAAATCCAGACTGTATGCACTCCTGGGAATAGTTTAAACAAAGAGAACCAGTTAGGCTATTGTTAAATTTTCTTGGTTTTTCTTTGCATCTCTGTATGAACACTACTCCCACACCATTCCCCAGCAAATGAAATCTTGCTCTGAAGTCTGAAAGTTCCAGTTAGTCACTATTTATAACATTCACACTCAAGGGAAAATGTAGAGGGTTCAGTACTGTCCAGATTACAGCCTGGCAAGCTATTGTCTTCCAAGCACAGCTGATACAAACAAGTTACTGGAAGGCTCTTTTCAGTTGTTTAAGAGTTATTTAAAATAGCCAGGAAAATGTCAGCTAACACAAACACATCACGATGCTTGATGTGATACTTATCTTCATTTGAATCATTCTTCCATTTCAGAATAGAAAAACAAAAACACGTTGAAAATTCATTTCAGTGTGATACATCTTTTGACCATTCATTTCACCTGGGTCCTATGGGAGTTTTTATTTGTGAGGCCAACATTTTCTGCTGATGTAAACAAAGGAAAGAACATTGAGGAACTTCATTGAGCTGTAGCCATTTACCAGAGCAGACAATATGGCCTGAAGCCTTTATAAGCTAGAAAGTTCATTTTCTGCTATTAAACTGTTACATTTTAAGCAATTATGATTGAAACAAAAATGATCTTTATATCAAACCCCGAAAGACATAACATTCACTGCAGAGGTATAATTCACTTTGAATATAAATAAATAATGTAGTATTAGTTCTATTTTTCTCTTTCTAATTGTTTTAAAGGATAAAAAGTTTTCCTTATAATTTAAAACTACATTAGTCAGTAACCCTTCCCAATATTTGATCTAAAGTAAGTCTGGAAATAGTGAAAATAAATATAATTGATCGGAAAGAATGGACAGAATGTATAACAGGGAAGGATTAAAAAGAATAAATACTTTTTACAACCAAAAGAAGAGATAACACTTTACATTCTCTGTATTTACATTTTCTATGGAGACAAAGGAAGGTATTTTGTTATGACTCATCTGTAGGATGTTAACTACCACTTGGCGAAATTTCAAGAATTAGCAGCAATTGCATTAAATCCCCCACAGATACTAAATAACAGATATGATCTAATCAGAAATTATTCCTCTCAGGATTTGATTTTACCCAAATATAAATCAGATAAATTAAGAAGCATAGGAGGAAATAGCAGGTTCAAGCTCAGTAATGATTTTTAGTAATTACCGATCTCAATTGTATTTTAACTTAAAACCTAAAATTGAATGCTACCTCATTTCCCTAGCTGTCCAAACAACTCCTTGAAAACAGAAATAACATTATGACAGCATTTAATTTCTATCATGGAACCTATATCATACAATACAGTACAGACAATATTGCAATAATCATTGCAGTAATTATGCAGATGTTGTTGAGCACCCAATTGGTCATGCGATGATTTATCACAGCTTTCTCAATAACTACCAGCACAGTGGTCTAAACCTTTTATCATTTTGATTCCGAAGTAACTCAATTTAGAATAATTATTCAGTTCTAAACTATTGTAACTCAGAGCAGAAATTGTCCCTCTCTTTGTGTGTGTGTTAAGTGTCTATGAATGTAAGTATTACTTTTCAGTGAAGTCAGATCTACTCTTAACACAACCGTATGGTTTAAGTCTTTGAGATTTATGAGAGCTGTATATGTTAAATGTCAAACAAATTAAAGACAAAAACTGGGGAAGAAAAACTTGCTTGGTTAGACCAGAGACATGAGAAAAAAACCTATGAAGGGAGCTGTAACTTTCTTTTAACTAAAATGCATATTTGAGATGATGAAACAATTCAAAAATTCATGTATAATTTATCATTTTTCAGTAGAAACATTTTAAAAAGTCAAAACACTTCACTCTGACATTTCCAAGTGGAATGTTTTGATTTTTTTCATTTCAAAACAACTTTTCATTTAGAAAAATTTATGATTTTTTAAGATGATCCCCTGAATATTTAATATTTTGGTCAATCTGAAAATAAAGTCTCAGATCTCTTTTCTTTGGAAATATTAAAAGTGTTCAAATTATTTTTTCCAATTGATTCTTCTTTATCCACTTGATCAAATAATTCAGTTATTCACACAGTTCTCCTCTAGCACTCCTTTAAGACTAATATGATAGGCTCAGTAGCCATTTCAGCTCCATTAAATGCACCTGAGTGACATGTTTAAGCTTCCATCATTGGTGTTACTGCTCTGTAAACATTAATGCAGCTTTGGCCAAGAAAAGATGTCCTGTCTGAGGAGGAATGCTACATCAGCAACAGCAGTAGATGGAAGCAATAGACTAGTCCTGATAGAACTCATGTTTCCAACATCCCTCCTTTTGCCAAAAGTTTACCAGGAGGAAAAAAAAAAAAAGAAAATAATTAGCTGCATAACTGGAAAAAAAAGAAGCACTTGCACAGATATGGTCTATATGGATATGCTGAATATGATTTGTACACTAAGGGACTGTGGGATTACACTACTAATATTACTTGACTAGCACCCATCAGTTCGTAGTCAGCAGGTTATTCTCTTTTTTCTGCTAGCATGCAAATTTCTTGGCACAACATTCCCAGATGAAGTGGAAGAGTCAATCTGAACACGAAGTTTAAAAAAAGAAAAGCTGGATTTTGACTTAATCATTTCTAGAAAACAAATATTATCTTGACTGTTGTCTTGTCTATTTGGCTCCACATACCCCAAAAGAGATCAGCTTTGTATTATAAGAGTGATATGGAAGCAGAGCTGAATTGCTTAGGGAGCAACCAAGCCGATACTTTCATGAGGATTCAGATGGACCTTGGATTTAGAGCTTATTCAAGGGTAAATTTAATATCCTCTGGGTGGATAGGTAGTGGCACTGAAAGTGTGGAAGTTAGAACTGCAAGATTTAATTCTTTGGTCTTACTCTTTTTTAGAGTACATGCTGAAAGAAATTGGCAAAGCAGATCCCACATATTTCAGCTAGCTGTAACTGCAAGTCACTGAACTAGGTAAATCTGTTGTCATTCTCCAAGGTGTTGAAAGGGTCAACACCAAAGAAACCAGGAGCCTTGTTCTTGTTACAGTTGAGCCTGAAGCACCATGTGTGTCATGGTGTGAACTAGATGGTTCTCCACTCTGAAACAACTCTGTAGAGAAGGGCATCCCTCCTGGACTTGGGCCTGGGGTCAAAAAGCTAAGAAGCAGCCTTGTGCATTGGCAATATCCCTGCATCCTGACCACTCTCCAGATTCCTCCTCCCTCCCTCCTTGGTTTTCCGGTAAAACTGTTATAAAGTATAAAAAGCAGAAGGCAGAGACTTTTGCAGAGGGAGAGCTGCAAGAGACAATGGGTTAAATCTTGACCAAGTGAATCAAATGTACAGGGAATCATCCACCTGCCCAGGCTAGAAATAAGACCATTTCAAAGCTTATAAGTGAGCTTGATGCTGTCCTTTAATGTGCCACTAAACAATTCATAAAGTTCATGGTTGGAGTTGACCCCTGTTACTGTGCTCCTTCTTGGCAGTGTTTCTAGGAAAAACCTATTGCACAGCTGTAGGAAGCTCAGCACAGGAGAACAGAGGTTTATTTGAAACAAACCAAGGATTATCATGATCACATCCCTACAGACATACTGATTGTGAGCCCAACAATGTATTTCATATCAAACTGTACAGACCTGGGATCTTTTAGACTGGGAGGTCTTCAGACTTCTATATTCCCTATAATTAGATTCTTCACATGATTACTTTTCTAGTTTGTGATGTAAAAAGGTTTCAAAATTCCTTGAAATTACACCCATTGTAGTAATTGCAACAATGGGGTTGTCTGTAATTTATCCTAGTGTTTTGAAACCAGTTTTTTTTTATGCCAGGGAACATATTGCTATAATACTTGTGCTAGAGTAGTCAGGAGTCACCAGATTTAGTGACCAGTCTGCCTTTTAATATTCTCTATGCAGATCCCACTTGCTTATCAATTATATTTTATTTGATAACTAGGGTGCTTTCAGTCGTTAAGGAAAACATATAAGACACACTTTCTTGATGCCCAGAATACTCCAAGCTACAACAAACAGCAGAACTCCTAAAGTACCATTAGATGTCTAAGCATACCGAAAACCACAAAATCAGTCAGGAGAATACTCTTGCTCACATTCATTGAAGTACTTTTGCTACGTTAATGAATAAACATGAGTAATTTCAATGGCCATTCCTGAACTTAATGGTTCAAATGATGCAGATATTTGCCTTGTGCACTCACCCAGGATAGGATCTGCCAATACAAAAACTGAAATCAGATTTGAAACCAAAGAAGTAGCATACTTATATGTAGCAAAAACTTTGCTCCTAACCTGCTCCTCTGGTCTGGGAGAAATGGGCTATTTGAAAGAGACAAATAGTCCTAACAATCAATGATCCTTTGTCAAGGTTTGCTTTTAAGACTGCCTAGCTTTAGGTATTGAACTGATGTGATCCTTCAAAATAAGAAGTTAAACCTTCTAGTCTCTCTATAGAGCAGCTGGAAAAGGTAGGTTTCTATGAGGAATGATTCATCTAAGAATCTTGGGACTCTAGAGTTAGGTAAAGTTAGTCAGTGTGAACATGGTCCCAAGGAACTGGACTGATAATAGGGATAATTAGATCTTTAAAATAATATTTTCTTAAACAAAGTAGTAAACATCTTGTTTTCATCTGCACTTTGAAAAATGCACACATATTCACATCCTTTAAGAGTTTTCTTACCTTATAAAGTAGAATCCTTTCATAATAAATTATAAGAATCAAACAATGAACAGCAAAAAATATCACTAAGGTCATCATCAGGACCAACAAAAATAGTAAAATGCAAACGAATATTTTCTGAATGCGAAGAGTATTTTCTGAATGCGAAGAGCACATAGTATCTGGAACTTTTCTCATCACTTCTGTGTGAGGCAGGATTATCCGTTTTAAATTAACTTGTCTCTATAACCGTGAAAATGCATTTCTGTTTTGTCATATAGACACAAGCTCTTCAGGACAGAAATAACTGAAGTTACCAGAGACCATTAGCTACATATAAAGTTCCTTTTTCAATACAACCACATGTAGTAGTGCGCTGTACCCATGGTACTTGGCAGTATTGTGGGATTCAGTGGTGTTATTGTAAGTAGAAATGCTCAGTGAAGTCCAGTATGGAATGACCTTTTGGAGAAGAAATCAGTCCAGAAGCTTTCCTAAGATATATTTCAACTTGTCCATTTACTTGATCAAGATCAAAACCCACTATAGTATTAATAAGGACAGGTAAAACTGAATTTGTTGTGCCAGGAACTCTCCCTCTGACCCGCCCTGCAGTGAGGGGTTGCCTCTGAATGAATGTGTGGTACATGCCTGCTGGAAGTTCCGTATCACAGGGCCAGGTCTGGACTGTGAATGCTGCTGCAGCCCCAGCCATACCAGTCTCTCCTGGCACAGTTAGCATTATTTCAGAGCCAGATTCGAAGGCGAAAACATCTATAATACAGTTAAATGTTACTCTTTCTCTTCTTCCTGCTAGCTGATCTGATTTTTTCTTCTCATTTTCTTCCTTTTCTTGCCTTTGTTCATACAGAAGGAGTGGCACGGTAGCAATATCAATGGTGATGCTGCTGCTGTGACAGACTGTGCTGCAAGCCTGTGCATTTTTAGATTGACTTCAAATGTTTGATCTGTTCTTTTCTGGATATGAGGTGACTTATCCTACTTCTGCAGAACGCTCGTCCACTCGCTTTTAAGCACTAACCTGAACTCAGCTGTCAGCACCCTATATGGTCAATGGAAAAAAACAAGCACCTTCAAGATATCATTTAGATTTTAGGTGGCTAAATCGTTCCCTACGTGAATTTCTCTCATCTTATTGAATACTGAAGAAGCCTAGGAGAGGTATTCCCTCAGCTTAGTTGCCTTGAGTAGATTGGATCAATTCAGGATTATGGGACAAATACAAATGCTCAGTTGAGAGCCGAGAAGCAAATTACCCAGTACATAATCTCCACCAAATGTATGGCAGTAATACAGAATAGCAAACTAGAGCAATGGTATATCACTGTCACATTTATTTTAAAAATCATAATATTTGCATATATTTGTTTATTTTTATATATTAGTGGTATAATTCACCATCTTGTAGGGAAATAACAAGTCATGGGCAACCAGTAAAGGTCTGTACCCTTAACTACAATGGTACTGTATTAGGTGATGATAAAAGTGACTGAATTTGAAATGTAATGCAAATGGTGAGAATGCAGCCATATACATCATCTATTTTCTGTCCTCTCACATCGAATCTATATTGGTACTAGACATTTCAGCTGCTAACTGATCTTTTTTCTTCTGGAGATGGAGTTTCAGACTAGGTTAGTATTATTCAGCTAAAGCTTTTCCTGATGTCTGGACTAAAGAGAATTGTAACTCCAGCTGTCAGCTTCCAGCAGCCAATAACAAACCTATTTACTTGGAAATTTTGCCAATTTTAATTAACTATTGTGTATATTAGTATGTGCAAGCGCTGCACTTAACTAGTCCTGTGTCTGGGTATGTGTTCTTTAACTTAAAAGGTGGGTGCAGTCCTATGCTTTTATAGTAGAAGGTAGAAAATAAAGCCATTTGTGTCCCCCCTCTCTCCCCCCAGTTTTCCAATATATCAAGGTTTTTTTATTTGCTTACTTTTCCAAAACATACATCTACTCAGGAAGATATTTAACTGAGTCTGAAAAAGCTTTTTGCAAATTTACCTGCAATGTTAATCTACTATTGTTATTCTATGTTTGTGTGTATGTGAGTATACATATATACTCACACATACAGCTGAACATATGCTTAGGACAATTAAAAGACAATATCAAGCAAAAATAAAAATCAAGACACCTCACCGTTTTTTATGTTTATTTTAACATGTACCTTTGATTTGAGAGGGAGTATCTTAGGGACATTTTGCAGGTAGAATAACCAACTAACTTTCCAGTGAGGCAGTGGTCTTTGTCATGCCATTTTAATTACCCACATTGGTTCATTTGTGACATAGTTAACACTTACAAAGCCATAAAGGTCAAGGAGTGTAAGTTTATAAAAGCTTGAATACTTTGCCTTTAGAGCCTTCTCAGGTTAGTATTTCTACTCTGTCATTGCCTGTTCTTTATTTTTTTACAGCCAGTAAGCTGGCAGTAGGCAACTTCTTCTATAAGCTTGTCTTAACCCTGAACTATATGAAACATATCAGAACAACGGTGGGTATTTCTAATCACACTATAGGAAACAGCTCTCTGAAAGTGGCTGTCACAGCATGTCACTTTGTCATATTTACAGGCACACAGGTATTTGAAGCACCCCGAGGTATCTGTAAGTAATTGGCATGATGATTCCAATCCATTGCTAGCTATGATTTAAATATCTAAACAGTTTTGGTTAACAAACTAATTATCCTAGTGGAAAATTGTATCTTTAGTTTATTCAGTGAGCTGGAAATAGAACAGAGACTAGACATTGCTGTTCCCAGAGTAACTATGATTTTTGATGTGAAAGGAGAAGGCAAACAAGTTAAGATATATCTTATTGATATACATCGTAGATGGTTTAAGACCCCTCACCTAATCCGAGTCTGTCAAAAGAATCAATGCATTCAATAAGTAGTTTGTAGCAACAGGGGTGTAGTAGTGAATAAAGAGGACAGTAAGAAGAGTATGACACTTGAAAGGTCTTTGACAGCCTGTGGCCGACTGCTGATAGTGTTTAGAATAGACTTATTATCAGCCCTGGTGTATCTTATCAGTATGAACAGGGTTGTTTGAAAATTAAACAGTGTGAAAAAAAAATGTCTCACACAGTATTTTTTAATACTTTTACACTAAAATGTGCATTTCCAAAAATTGAAAAAAACCATCAATTCTTCTAGTGTAAATTTTTTCTTTATTATTTTCTGCACAGAACAGGCACAATCAAACTACAACAGTATTTAAGTGCATTGTTATAGTACTATTTAAGCTTACACTTATAAAACCAGAATGAAGTATTTTTATTTAAAGTAAGGAGTTTTGTAAATGGAAAGAAATATACAAACATCTTTTTTTAACCTTCTTTTGTTTGTTCCTTTGTTAATATCTTGCTCTGCTAGGTTTACAAATCCTAAATAAATAGAAATTAGTGCTCCTTACTTTGCAGTCCATTTGCTTTAGATGTTTGCCTTGAGGGACATTTGTGTATTCTACTAATGGCTGCAGCAGAGTGCTGTCTCATTTTCATTCTGGCAAAAAAAGGCCGTTTCCATGGTTACAGTTTCATTTGCTAGAGAGAAACTGATGGCTGTTAGTGATCCCATCATAAGCAACTTCTGTCAGATTTCTTATCAAGTAGACATATTTTGACAAAGTGAAAGATAACACCATAATAAGAGAACTAAGTTGCTACTCTATGTAATGAACCATTTAGCATTAAATGAAATGTGAAACCACATTCTTAAGACTGAAGGTGGAGAGGAAAAAGTAATATTTATAATTTACGAAAATAAAAATATTCAGTGCTGAAATAATGATAGCCTGCTTGCTTTCTGCTGTCAAGGTAAATCTAGTAGCATAACATTGATTTATATTTTAGGGTCAGATACAAACTTTCTCCATCATCTATTCCACAGAAAGGCTGCATGGAGCTATAATAACATTTAGGTTTTCTTGTGGTAGCCCATTTGGCTAGGTATGGCCCAAGGCTGAGTTAAGGGCTAAATGCATGGCTGGTAGGTCAACTCCCCCAGCCCCGGCTCAGCATATAAGACTTAGTCTAGCATTTTGCCCCACAAAATACATGACATCTCTATTCAGAAGAAATACTGCAGACTTGGAAACATGGAAGAAACTGATCCAACTCTTTGTTCCCGTGAGCTGGGGCAGGACGCCAGATCACAGACAACATTTGCCCCAAAATATTCTGTTGTGGAGAAAGTGTTTATTGGAGCCCTATGTAACCCAAGGACTGAAGTTAAATATGGTTATTGAAGGGAAAAGAAGATAGTATACTGCTTAATTTTAGAGGTTGCCTTGTGTTTCAAGTCTTGAATGCATCATACAGAGACTGCATCACCAGGTCTCCAGGCTTTCTTGGTTCATTATCTCAGGAAAGTTTAAAAAAACCCTCCAAAAACTAACCAACAGAAGAGGAGAAGAATGGAGAAGGCACACAAATAAAACACATTGAAATATTAGGATAAAAACAAAATACCATGAAAAATATATCCCAAGAGGTTGTGGAAGAGGACTGAAATATCAAAGAAAGGAATACTCAGGCAAAATTAAATACTAATACACTGTACATAAGGTGGATAACCTGGGGTTAAGTTGAAGATTTGTAGAGTATGCTTGTATTAATGTGTATCGAGCTTTTTCTCCTTAGACTCCTCTATAAATCTCCATCTATATACAGATATTTGTTTAAAATTTAATCTCACTTGAAGCAGAGTATCAGTTCATTATTGCCCTTCACTTCTGTAGTCATTCAGCTTTACAAGTGGTGTGAAATGCTATCAGACTAAAATGATAGTGCCTGATTCTTATCTAAATTAAAATTTTTTGTATTTCTCCAGCACATTTGGAAATGGGATGTAACTCTTTAAGCAATTTTAAGTAATTCGTTATTACCTTGCTTTGGAAAGGCACTTTAGCTAAGAGAGGCCAGTAGTGGTGCAGATCTACTTTGCACTCAAGATGCACTCTGGGATCAGGGCTATATGTGAATTTGAATTACCTCCAAAAAGCCTACAATCTCCCAAAGGCTTTTCTGAGATACAAAAGCAGTTGATGTCCTGTAGATTCATCTTTAATTCTTTGTTATTATAAACACTGTATACTCCATGGAGGTTTGAAAGCATTCACTTGCCTGCCCTGAGTTGTGTTATGCTTTAGCAGAATCTTAGCTTTAAGGTACCCATTCAGCACTTCAGATTGCTTTTGCCGTTTCAAATATTGCTTACAACCACAGTGTGTAACATTGTCTGGAAACATAGGCATTAGAACTCAAAATGAATGGCACTAAGCTCATTCTTACAATGTCCTTCAGAACTGGATCCTGCAGCAGGACTGTTAATTCGCCAACGCGTATGCTCCTGGAAACTGTTTGAATTGAGGAGCCTATGTCAACATGTCTGCATGCATGGCTGAAGCCAAAGTAATTCTCTGAAGTCCTACTGCTGAGGTCCTGTTTCTTTCACAAGATCCAGCCATTAGTTTCTTTCACACCCAAAGATCCCATTGACTTGAATCTAGAATAAGTCCCTCTGTCCTCTTTCTTTCAATAAGCATAAAGGATCGAATCTTCTACAGCAGCTGGTGCTGCCCTACTTCAGGTTCCACTGAAGTTAATGATAAAACTCTGTCCGGTTTGAACTTGAGCAGAGTTAGGACCATGGTACATGATTTAAAAAAATCCCACTCCGCATGCTTTCTAAAGAGCTAGTGACGAACAAAAGGCACTGAAGTAATCTGTACCTTTCAGATGGGATTTCTAACATACATACAATAACATCAGTGACACAGGAATTGAATGCGTGGTACTCTATTAAATTCCATGAGCTGTAATACCATATTTCTAAAGCTGTGGGAATGTTAATATCCATGTTTGCGCTGCAGCTGTGCTTTGCCACAACCTTGGGAATCTATCTGTTTATGAATTAGAGTTAGTTAGGGGCAGGGTAAGTGTACCCATAACATGAATAGGGGCTGAGTGAGAAAGAATGCAGGGCCTGCATAACCCAAGGGCTGTAACTTCAACAGGCAGTGCTCCTCAAAAGACATACAGCGTCCTTAATGCCTCTAATAAATCTAAACTGGACAGTCAGAGAGACAACAGATAAGTTGGCACAGTTACTTCAGAAAGACCTCCTTAGAACATAGAGTTTTGGAAATTCTTTTTTCCTTTACCTTTTTGCTTAAACACAAACTTCAGATGATCATGCTTCTGTGTTTAATGAAGCTGCTGTTGTGAGGAGCACAGA
Source organism: Aquila chrysaetos chrysaetos (assembly GCF_900496995.4). NCBI lineage: Eukaryota > Metazoa > Chordata > Aves > Accipitriformes > Accipitridae > Aquila > Aquila chrysaetos. The sequence continues at coordinate 41,210,711 of NC_044007.1, forward strand.
TGGATCTTTCCTTTTTCTTTTCATCATATACATGATGTTTACCACAATCTACACAAGGATTGAAATAGTTCTTTTTTTCAGAAAGAGTGGCAAAGATTACTTAACTGCATTGCCAAGATTACCAGAAATGGAAATTGAAGATGAGCCTTTTTGATAGCATGATCAAAATATCTAAGTGATTTAGGGTTAGAGTTGCCACTGAAGCTTAGTCCTTCCCTGAGTACCTAAATAAGCGGCCTAATTTCCAGCAATGCTTCGCTCTTACATGGTTTATAATTTGAACAACAGTTGTTATGTTGTCAGTTCCTAGGAACAGGCAGTCCTAACATTTAAGTGCCTAAGAGTTTTATATATTTGACTTTCAGTGGGATTTGAGCACTTCATTCCCATAGATCATTCTAAAAATCACAGATGAGGAATTTAACTATTATTCATTCTTTTAAAGAAGAAAAATTCTTGTGTAGATATATTTATTTCTTAGTGTCTCAGTGAAAGATGCAATGTCACCTTCTGGTGCCAAGGATCTGCTTGGGCAAACTGACAACTGTGAGCAACAACTAAAACTGACAACTTCATAATCTTGCCAAGCATTAGGAAAAAACGGCTGTTCATTCTGCCCATGGTGCATAAAGGGCTTTTCATGTCCCAGTATCCAGGATGCTGCTCTGTGGGAAGAGGAAAGGTCCTGACTCAAGTTGTTTCCTGTTCAAATAAGAAATAGTAAAAGCAAATCTTGTAGCATTAACAGTATCTTAACAAACCCTGGGTCTGACACATGTGAGTCATGAAAACAGAAGCAGAGAAGATCCTTCAAGCTTATATGGTAAATACCAAGGTGCAATTTGGTGGCAGGGTATATCACAGACAGGTATCTCTTAAGAGATCACTTCATAAAAGAAAGAAAAAATTTTCTGAAATCCATGTTTTAAGTCACTCTTGGTGCATTGAGGTAACATAATTCCAAAGCAATTTGGCATTCAGCAAAGGCAGTGACATCAGTTTTCACAGGACACGTCTCAACATTCATGTGACAAATGGAAGGGGAGAGCAAATGTAGCAAAATTCACCGTTTCCAATAAAGCTAAGCTCAGATAGATACTACATAAGGTATTCTACTGATAAGATAGTCTTGATTTCATATCACCTGAATTTTCAAGGTATAAATTTCATTTTTCCATTTCAAACTGATCCCAGAACTGATGCCTTCAGAAATGTTAAGAATGGATAACATAAAAAAAAATAGACAGACAAGTAGACAGATATCAGTGCATACTGTTTAATAACGTTAAGATCAATTTTGTCCAGAAGGATGCACAGAAGATCTGTTCATGCTACATATACCACAAGTTGCAAATATTTCCCAGTAGTAGAGAAGATTAGGCCAGAAGTCAGGAGTATGAAAAATTTCAAAAAGTTCCTGCAAAAGGGGGCATATAAGGTGTTTCCTTTTATTTAGTTAACAAAACCAAACTTTTGGAGAAAAAAGACTTTCCAAAATATTTTTTATTGAAAACACCATACATAACATTTCCACATTGTACAAAGAAACCACCCATTTTTTTTTCTGTTCAGGAGCTTCAGCAAAACTGACTCTTTCCTTCAAGTAAACTACAAGCTTAGAATTTTCCAATGACAAAATGAAATTTCCCAGGCAGCTTTCATGTATTTTTTTTCATTCTACTTCAATCATTCCTGGAGTGGAAAGAAACCATTTAGCAATGTAAAGCAATATTACACAATGGTTCAGTGGCAGGAAGTGAAAAATAATGTATCTTGTGGGGAAATTACACAGTTATCTAATTAGGCAGGATATTGTGACATATAATTAGTTTATGTTTGCTGAGTACTTAAAAAAATGCAAAGCTCTTTATAAATGCTAACCATTAATATTTAACCTAGGCATATATAATTAACAAAAGCCTGTTCTAGGCAAAGCATTAGAGCTAATTAACAACCCTACTTTCATGAGAAGTACTATCATATTCTACATTTTCCTAAGATGCTAGGACCTTGCTTTTAAGAATGAAATATAGAATCTGTATAGTGCGCTTAAATATTAAAATAGGAATTCAAGGTTTGGTTGGTTGGTTGGTTTGTTTGTTTTTCCATAAAAACATATCCCACAGAATATCATATAGTTACTCTTTTCCTAAGCACTTGTGGGGTTGTTTTTGGAAGGATTCCACCTAACCAAGTCTTACTTGACTTCTGGAAATTAATGAGATTACGTTACAGAAGAGTTTGGCAGCAGACTGAGCAGCCATCATTTCCATTTCACTGTCACAGATAAAAGTTGCAAGTAATCCCACAATGTCAGTGTACTCACATCAGCATGAACCACGGCAAATGTGAATTGAACCAGGCCTATCATATCCAAGGGAAAAGTGAAATTTGGAATCCGAATTAGGTAGAGAAATGTGACGGGAGTTAGTAACACTCTTTGCTGATTGTGAGGAAAGTCCATTTTTTTGCATTCAGACAACTGGAGTTCAATTCAAAAGGCAGGGAAAAAAAAAAGCCTGAATTGTAAAAATGAAGTGGCAAAGGTTTGATACATAGCCAAAACAAACTTTTATGACATATGGTGTTTATACAAAGAATAATGACTTCTGCTATTTCCATCCCGCTACTCTATGTAGCTTTGTACCACTGTAAATTTTGCTTGTTACATGAACTTTAGCACCACATTTTAACAATAAAAATGTTGTGCACTGATATTTTTGTTTTGCTTTGGATCTTCAAGCAAAGTTTAACATTTTTGTTTTCTGTGAAGGAAATAGAATCTGATGTTCAAATATAAAATCCAGTCATAACAAAACTTTAATTTTGTGGTCTGTATGGTATGAATTTTCCTCAGATAGAAAGGTATTACTCTGCTGGCCAAAATGTCCCTTAAACCACATAAGATGAGCTATACCTGCATATTTATTAAATACTGAACTGATGAAAAAACAAGTTAGAAAGTCTTCCTAATCGGTAGGATTAAAATAGAGACAGTCTCCAAGGATTTACTTGGATGTTATTTTACTGAGAGTTTATACAAAACACACTCAAAGTGGGACAGAAACAGAAGGAAAAACATAGGGTGAGTAGCAAAAAAATCCAGTCGTGACACATATTAGTGCAATATGAGAAAATAAAAAAACAATAAACAAAAATAGATATTAAATGAAATCAGGGCCTGGAAGGCTAAGGAACAAAATGTGCCTAATGACTGTCCTACAAACCTTTACTTGGGCAAATGTTCTATGCTCATGCAAACAGCTCTATTTTTGTTAGCTGGACTGTCCATGTAAGGATAAAATTTTGCAGCTGAGTTCCTAAAAGACTTAAATATACTTATTTGCTTGTTCATGTCTCATTAATATAATGTAATCTGCTATCTCCAGTTCCTCATCTTGGGATACTCAAGTAAATCTTAACATTAATTTCTAAGATACATCAGCAGAATATATTTACTATATGTACACTGAGATGGAATCCTCACTTTGTTTTGAATGAGTACTTATGCAGTGGTATTTCCCCCCCCCCCCAAAGCTAGTAATTGAGGACATGACCCTTTAAATTTCTATCCATTGGGTCTAAGAATCAGAGCAATATTATAAGTAATTTCACAAAAAGAATCCAGCTAATATCAAAGAAACACCCAATATATTCAAACTTCCAGCTTGATCTCTACAATTTTTCCACCCCAAGCCCTGAGGATTACATACCAATGTTATTTTTCAAATTACTGTTTCAGTTTTCTGGACTCATGGTAACTTTAGATAAATGCATACTTTCATTCCAGCTGATACATGATCTTTTAGTCTGAAGCTGAATTCATTTTAAACTATAGAAATATACAGAAAATGGAGACACAAACCGAGTGGTCTTAACAGATGCAATCTCATCAGGGTTCCATTTGTTAAAGGAAATCATTGAATATTAACTAAAAGTTAATTAGACCTAATTGCCAATTAGAAAGAAAAAGTAATTTGAAACTATCTGCTGTCATTGTCTTATTATTACCTTTGAGAAACCTAAATCTTGAAGAGGGTATGTATGTTACCCTTCCATATATCAGTTCTAGTATGCTAAGTCCATTGCTAAATTCTGGTTCATTAAAAGAAGCCTCACAGACCTCAAAAGATCCAAAGGAAAAGACAAACAACTTGTCTTGAAATACTGAAGAGCTCACTAACTTGCTCTTTTTAGAAAAACATACACTTCTCTTTCAGGTTTTTTTTTTTTCCGAAGTTTTTCATTTTCAAAAATAAGTGAAGGGACACCAGACTATATTGGGGCACAGAGATTACACTGAAAGTGAAGGGACTTGCATCGGTCCAAATGTCCACTTGGTAAGAGAGTAGACAACGATGTGTAAGTGTAACACACTTCCATCAGCCTTTGCATCCCAGACTACTAGCTGTAAAGTCAAGATGACTTCTACCCATCCCTAGAAAAACAATGAGAATTCAGTGTACTTTTTCTAGTGAGTATCCTAGTAAAACAAAGGCCTGGAAAGGCAAGAACTTAGCTTTCCACAGATCATACACTTCTCACATATATTTATGAGAATAAAAGAATACTATGACATCCACTGTATCTGAGACAGAAGCTAAGGATGGATGGCTGACAAGAATGCAAATGAAGGCCATGAGGTGGTGAGGTCAATCAGTGACTATCTTCTGCACTGAATTGTTTTCATCCCTCTTTGAAAATTAATGTGCGCAGTGGTGTGAGAGAGTTGCAGAAGTACTTCCATTTATCTCCTCAACCTCTCTTCTCCCCCATCTTAAAGGAAACTCAAGGTATGGTGTAGTTGACACAGTCAGTCACAGGGAAAATAATGCAAAAAGTCAGATTTAGAAACTTAGTTCAAGGCCTGGTTTTTTATTATCTTGGCCTTTAATTTTTCATATAAAATATTATTTTTATGAGAAGTAACTCTTCAGATAGCACACGAAACTGCAACTTACCTTTGAATCCATCTCATAAAAAAACAGCACCTGGGCCTACCTAGTTGTTCCAATTCCTGAAGGGCCACCATTATTGTTAATTAACCAGGTTGCCTCAGCTGGCTTCTAAAATGACTGAAAGAAGAGATAGGCAGCATATCCAACCAATTGAAGCACTTAGGAGGATAATGCTACAATAGTCTGAATTCCTGGTGTAGCCTTCTTTAAGGAAGGTTCCCTGTGACACCAAAAAATTCCCATAATAATTCCAGTCTTGCTGCTTTTCACCCCCAAAAATTCCAAAGCATTAATAAGTCTTTTGGCTTGAAATTTTCTGTTGCTTTACAGGTATTATAAAGTGGGATCAGTACAAGTTGTCCTGGAGTTTCTCGATTTGAAGGGATGCACTGCAAGTTAATATGAACTGCACTTTATTTTGCAATTAAAATGTATATGTCAACCTAGAATCATAGAATCATAGAATCATTTAGGTTGGAAAAGACCTTCAAAATCATTGAGTCCAACCATCAACCATGCCCACTAAACCACATCCTGAAGTGCCTTGTCTATGTGCTTTTTGAATACCTCCAGGGATGGTGACTCCACCACTTCCCTGGGCAGCCTGTTCCAATGTCTGACAACCCTTTCAGTGAAGAAATTTTTCCCAATACACAATCTAAACATCCCCTGCCGCAACTTGAGGCCATTTCCTCTCGTCCTATCTCCAGCCACCTGACAGAAAAGACCGACACCCACCTGGCTACAACCTCCTTTCAGGTAGAGAGCGATAAGGTCTCCCCTCAGCCTCCTTTTCTCCAGGCTAAACAACCCCAGTTTCCTCAGCCGCTCTTCATAAGACTTGCTCTCTGGACCCTTCACCAGCTTTGTTGCCCTTTGGACATGCTCCAGCACCTCAGTGTCTTTCCTGTAGTGAGGGGCCCAAAACTGAACACAGTACTCGAGGTGCGGCCTCACCAGTGCCCAGTACAGGGGGACAAGCACCTCCCTGCTCCTGCTGGCCTCACTATTTCTGATACAAGCCAGGATGCTATTGGCCTTCTTGGCCACCTGGGCACACTGCTGGCTCATATTCGGCAGGCTGTTGACCAACATCCCCAGGTCCTTTTCCTCCAGGCAGTTTTCCAGCCACTCTTCCCCAAGGCTGTAGCATTGCATGGGGTTGCTGTGACCCAAGTGCAGGACCCGGCACTTGGCCTTGTTGAACCTCATACAGCTGGCCTCAGCCCATCGATCCAGCCTGTCTAGATCCCTCTGTAGAGCCTTCCTACCCTTGAGCAGATCAACCCTCCCTCCCAACTTGGTGTCATCCGCAAACTTACTGAGGGTGCACTTGATCCACTTGTCCAGATCATTAATAAAGATATTAAAAAGAACTGGCCCCAATACTGAGCCCTGGGGAACACCACTTGTGACTGGCCGCCAACTGGATTTAACTCCATTCACCACAACCCTTTGGGCTTGTCCATCCAGCCTGTTTTTTACCCAGTGAAGAGAACACTTGTCTAAGCCATGAGCCGCCAGCTTCTCAAGGAGAATGCCATGAGAGTCAGTGTCAAAGGCCTTGCTGAAGTTCAGGTAGACAACATGCACAGCCTTTCCCTTATCCACTAGGTGGGTCATCTGGTCACAGAAGAAGATCAGGTTGGTCAAGCAGCACCTGCCTTTCCTGAACCCATGCTGGCTGGGCCTGATCCCCTGGTTGTCCTGCACATGCCATGTGAGCGCACTCAAGATGAACGATTCCATAATCTTCCCCGGTACCGAGGTCAGGCTGACTGGCCTGTAGTTCCCTAGATCCTCCCTCTGACCCTTCTTGTAAATAGGTATCACATTGGCAAGCCTCCGGTCGTCTGGGACCTCCCCTGCTGACCAGGACTGCTGATAAATGATGGAGTGTAACTTCTACCTGTGAGTTGCCATACATAGTCACTCAGCAGAGTCTACTGACACCTTTCACTGCAAAATCCACATGATCAACTGGATCATCTTTTCCAACACAGTCCCAATACAGCAAATTTGTCACCACTTCAGTGAAACATTGGTTGTTATCCCAACCCACTGGACTGATTTTGAAGATCTTTAAATAAGGTAACATTACATTGTCTGAAGTAAGAATTGATGGATGTCTCCAGGCACCTTTCACTAAGTTTATGTTCTGGATTGACATTACAGAGTGCACTTTTATTAAAAGAATTATTAGACCCAGCCTTAAAGCTGCTATGGGAAAGTTTTGAAAGAAGGAATAGAAATTCACACCTCAGGTCTCATTATGAAATGAAAGACCTACTGAGACAAAGGTGACATGTAAGGTCTTTCCCATACTTCTACACATTAATAGTATTTCTGCCTTAAGGATTTTGGGAAATATTTAATATTGCTTTTTAGGATCACAAAAATTTTTTTTTTTTGAGATCTCTTCTTAAACAGACTGTCTATAATCTGGACATTTTCTAGTTCCAAAATGATTTTTTTGGTAGCATAATGTTTAGTCTTAATGGATGATTATTGTCAGAGGCCCGTGCAATTACATAGTAACCACAAACACATTCTGTGGCAAAGAATCTAGTCACTTCTGTATTTGTTTTATAGCTTCTGAGTATAAATACAAATAAAACAGCAAAGAATCAGTAAGAATGAAAGAAACAGCAGAAATTATATTTAGTGAAATTGCAGGAGAAAAGTAGGGGCAGCAAAAATTCATCTATCAATACATTGCAGGAGATTGTCTTACTGAATCTGTCTGGTTCCATAAATACCACAAATAGAGAGACATATTCAGTTTCTTCTTTTCTACTTTTGTTTCATGCTCTATGCCCTCATTCAGCACATATTTACTTAGGTTGAGCAGTTACATTGCTCTGTTGATCAAAAATACATCATGAAATCACAAAGCATATTCTGATAAAACCTCTTCATATTATGAAAGTATCTTCCAATTTATTTATTTTTTAATTTTTTTTTTCCAGATGTTACATACATTCACTAAAAAGTGGCATGTAAAATGAGGAACCAGGGTACATTTGCTTTATAACAGTAATTTTATTGCAGAAGAAAATCTTACCTCTTTTCCTCCTGTCTTCAGGAAAGCAAGTGACAAATTTTATTGCTTAACACATTTACAAAGAAGATGCTATTTAAAGCACAGAAGTATACCTGAGTACTTATAAGAGTACTTCTAATAGATAGCTAGCAAAGTCACCTACCACATGACTTTATGTGGAGCTCTGTAACTTGTCTATACTATCAATATTAAATTTTTGTTTGTATTGTGCACATTAGACTTCACAGATATTTTCCAATCTCAAAAACCATAAGGAAATTCTTAACCACCCGAAATTTCACAAATACTGTTTTGTTGCACATGATGTGAAAAACTGACCTTTTTGTTGTCACGGTACAAACCTCTCCCTTGTCAGCAAACAAAAATCCATTATCTGTTAGTAATATAGGGCCTATGGCACAGAGACAGGACTACTACTAACCCTTCTATCTTGGCCCTACATCCAGCCCAGGTCAAGCTTAAAATGACTGTTAAGTTCTTCTGCACAGAGACTGCATCTTTTTTTGTGTAAACAGTCATGACAAGTTGTTTAGGATGAATTATACTTAATAGTAGAGGAGGCAAGAGAAGACAGATATGAAGTATTAATTAATCAATTAATTAATTTTATTCCTTCTGGCTAAATTTCTGCTAGCTGTGATTGCATGTTCACCTGGAATTTGCTGTATTATTTAGCAATGGAAGTTAGGCTTCCCACTCCATCAGTGGCTCAAAGCAGAGCAATGGCTTAAGAAATGCCCCCCTCACCAGCAATTTTGTTTCTCAGGCTATTGTTAATTCATAAATTAAATTGTACGTTTGCATTCCTTATGCTGAGGTTTCCAGTCTGTAAGGCCAAAACTGATCTCAAGTCACAGACAAGTGTACCAGCAGGAGAGAGGAATGAGTTCCTGGGTTTGCAGACCACCAACAGCCATTGTGTGGAGCAGGAGACCACAGCCAGGCTGTGGCACAGATGGGGAAGCTATACACTGGGTGTCACTAATGAAAGATGTGGCAGATTCAGACAGTGGTAATCTCACGGGAGGCTCCATCTGAAGGCACAGCTATTGAGATAAGCAGTGGAAAGGGACCAAAGGACACCATGCAGAGTTGTTAACATCTAAGGTGCAGGCACTAGCACCCTGAATGAACATCTAGTTAAAGAAAATTTAGAACAAAGGCAGGGTTTTATGGCCTGATGCAAAGCCCATTAAAGTCAACAGAAAGATGCCTGTCTGGAAGCTTTTGAAAACCCCAGATGACATTAAGAAATGGGAAGGCTTTAGGGTTCCTGAAAATAAAAGAGTAACATCCGTAACTTAATAGACCTTACTGTTGGCAATAAACATGAAGAGGTTCCACTGAGAAAGTTGATGTAGAAATTAATACGGGACGAATGACAGAACCTTATCCAAGTCTGGGATGGAAACCTGAGGACAGTCACCAGAAAAAAGATATTTCACTTGAAGATCATTATGCATTTTCCCCTTTCACTTTGTCCCAATTACTCATAAGACAGTAAGTTCAACAGAGGCAGAAATTTGGTACAGGGTGAATGCTGAGCCATTTAGCACTTTGGGATCTGACCCATTTTTACTTTTTCACCCACTGAGTAGCCTGTGGCTTTTCTGCTTTAAAGCCTGATATTTGCATTTGGTGGACAATTTCAAATTGCTACAGTTACTTGTACAGTAGGTAAATCTATCTCTCTCTCTCTCTCTCTCTTTTTTTTTTTTTTTTTTTTGTGGCTAGCTTTCCGTTGTGTTTTTTTTATTTGGTTTCTTTTCCCTACCGTAATGGCGCTTGACAGCATGATTCCCTCTTGGGGAAATTGGACATATGTAGCTTTTAATTTCTGTTGGAGAAAGGAGCAGCTAAATTAAAAGTAGCAGGATGTTTCTCACAAAAGGACAAATTTTCTACCCAGCTTGAGTTGTGGCTCAACTTGAGTAATTTTGTGGGAGAAATCATGCTCCCTACTGGGGAATAATTGCCAGTGGCTCAGCACATTCCCAGTGGGCATGTCATTTTAGTGCAGTTTCCCTAAACCTTAATTCCATGCGTAGTAGAGTCACCATGGAGTTGCAAGAGGATTCACGTAAGAGGAAAGGTTGTAGTCATTCCAGTGAGAATGTTGTTTGGGTGAATATTTCATGATTTGGCTTCAAACAAGAATGATCTTTTAGGCAAGACCTCAATGAAAATCTGGGTTTGATTGCAGGGTATCTCATAACCTCTTGTGTGGCCATGAATAAGGCTCCAAATTTCCCTGTGTCTCAGTTACCTATTAGCAACACTTCCTTCTCACAGAAGTGTTCTGAAGAATTCATTAATATTTGTGAAGTATTTAAATTAAGAACTTACTGAAGTAGAAATAATTCAGGGCTGGGCACCTGGGTGCACACTATTATTCCCTGCACAAAAAAACCCAAATCCCTAATTGATTTGGAGTGTTGAGGAAATGTTCTTCCATGTTCCCCAGATGGCAAAAAATCTCAATGTATACAAAATATCAATAGGACAAGCAATCGTGCTTGAAGCAGAAACTTTGATGCTGTGCCTCAACTTAACTAGAACCATCTGCTCATGCATGAACAGTAGTAAAAGACTTGAAAAAACAGAAAGTGGAGTGCATACACAAACCCAGGTGATAAGTAAGTATCAGTAGAGTTCACTTCGTTGCAAAGCAACGAGAACAAGTTTATCAGACATACTTAAGAATATGCAAACAAGTCCAATTAAAAAAAAACCTCTGCAGCAACTCTGACCCTGCAATTAATCAAGATAGCTTACTGAAGTAACAGTTAACTGCAGCTTAAATGATAGTCCGAATAGCAAGTGGTTTTCTCGGAGACAAAGTGAGTGATCTGGGAAATGAGATTTATGAATTTGATCATTTGTACCTGCAATTGGTACCTCATAAAATAATGTTCCCAGTGTATTGCAGAACTAACATGGCTGGCCCAATTATCAGGGTGGACAGAGATCTCTTTGAAAATTTGGTTTACAGTCAGTTTGAAAAGATGCACAGTACATTACCAGAGGGAAAAGCAAGAGATTTGAATTTTAATGTAATGTTCAAAATTTTGATGTATTTATTACTGTTTTCCCTTAGATTGTCTTCAGTGTTTTAAATCTTCAGCCTTGAATTTACAAAAAAAAGTATATGTGGATGTGAGGGAGTAATCAATGAATATAACAAAAAAAGTATTTTAAGTTTTAGGTGGATACTCTTGAGATGTAAGTGGCAAGCGGGCTCGAATGAAATGAATACAGAATCTGAATCACATACAATTTACCTCAAGATTCTAGCAATATTGTCAGTGTTCTCTGGTACATTTGATTTCAAGTAATATGTTTTATATTTCATTATTCTATCACATTAGAACAGTTACTCTACAATTAATAAGAACTGATTACTTTCTCTAATGAGTCATTGTTTACCATTATAGACTATTAGTTTAGCTTAGGGTCTTGAGCCTAAAAGCACAATTTTTGCAAAACACTTAAGGCAATCATAAGTCTATAGAAGCCTTCTGTATAACCTATTTTACTGACAAACAATTACATTTTAGATTGAAGAGGTGAAATGATTAAGAATATTTGACTTAGTTGCCATGACAGCATGCATTTTTCATCAGGCAGAGTGTAATTACTACAATTTCAATGATGTAAAATCAAGAAAGATGATAACAAACAGCAGAACCATGGAGATATTGCCATTGCAACCAGGTTGCCATGGCAACAGTGATAATAATCTCAGTGATAGATGTTTTCTCTTGCTCTTTCCATTTTGTACGGTTATAACATTCAGAGCCAGTTTTTACCACAGCTTTTTATAGTTTATTAGACTGTCAAAATAGTTTATGAGATGTTGTTGCAAAGGAAATGACTGAGTTCCGCAGCCTAATAAAAATGCCAAATACTCTGTTTACATACTGCTCCAGCATTTAACAAACATTAAAAAATTGTATGAAAAATGATTTGATATTGTATCTGTATTAATCAATTTGCAAGGCATAAGCTCTGTCACTGAAGGTCAAATGAATACCTTCCAAGCATTACTTTTAGAGAGCCCTTTTAAAGTTTATTCTTGACACCATGTTGCCAACTCCTTTTACCTGAGCTGTTGCAAAACATGCAGCTCACAGGAAATACTTCATAAGACTAGTAGTTAGCTAGAAAAATCATGTTAAAGATTTAAATAATGTTGGAACATTTAATAACATCAAAGAAGTGGCCAATGCAGGTTAAAGAATACTTTACCGAAAGTCTACCATACACATGAGATAGCACAAAAAAATGTAATATGTGTGCATGTTTTTTGTATATATGTATACATATATATACACACAAATTATTGTATGTATATGTTATTTTATGCAGTATGTTTGTAGTGTATATATGAAGACAGAGAACAAATAATGTTTCCACAATGTTACCTCCTATGCTACAGAGGTATCAGAAGGCATTGATTAGCAGAGAAAGCATTGAGATTAACTTCTGAAGCAGAAATAAAACCACTTCTTTATAGTTTTGAAGACTGACTTTCTAAATCTGAAACAGTAACTCTTTAGGGAGCAATGTAATTTTAATGGGAATTTTTAGAATTGTTTGCAAAGGAAATATTTAAATATCCGTTTCTATTTTTCCCTATCTTTTTCTCCTTAAGCTTAGCAACAGTCATCAACCATCTTAAAAAAAACCATAGACATAATCTGAGAAACAAACACTTTTAAAATCTGAATATTGACTACAACAAATTATTGTTCTTCACTGAATTAACCCCAAATTTATTTACCTAACTGAAAGAACTGCTAGAATTGTAGCTTTTCCTACCATCCAGTTTGGCCAGCTGCCTTTTACATTTGCTCAGCACTGAGACCTTCAGCAGAGAACAAAACCCAGAGAGAGGAAGGGAGGGACTCCTGAAATGTCGTGGTTAAACAGGTGAGCAATGGGGCAGGAAAATTCAGAAAGAGCATGAATGATTATGCACTGCCTTGAGGTGTTAATGTGGATTTGAGGACTGACATGGGAGACTACTGCCACAATACCAAGACACTGGTGACTGATGGCATCACTTTCAGTCATGCTGCTCCCCAGAACAGTTGTGTCAAGGAGCACAGCTCCTTCACCATGTGGACCTGACTCCGCTCATCCCATAATACATCAAGGCAAATGTACATACTGTAATTCCTCCATGAAAATGAATAAATTTCCAGTTTAGAGAACGGTTAACATGTCCTAAAGTTTTTCTTAAGTGTTGTAGACAACTGTAAGCCATAGTTATCTGTCATTGTTCAATCTTGGTTATCTTTTTTGAAAATAAAATAAAATAAAATACAGCAAAAGTACTAAAAAAGCCAAACAGTTTGTTAATAGAACACCACTAAGTGCTACTGAGAGCTTATTCCTTTGGTATTTATACTTTCGATAAAGTAGAGGGTTTTAAATTTTAAACCATGCTTGGTGAAAAAATAAATTAATAGAAATCTATCTATCCCAAACCAAATAAGAATTTAAATGTATATGTCTCATTACAGTTAATGGATAACATGTGTTTACATTGTCTATGTTGCTTGGAAGACTTTTCTTTGTTGTATATATTAAATGGGTATACAGTATGTATGTGTGGGTGAGAGAGAAGACAAGAAAGAAGTCTGGTCTCAGAGAAGATCCACTGTAAAAGTTGACAAATGATAAGCAGCAGCCAAGATTACATAACCACAGACAAACTTAGAGATGTTTTAAGACCTAATAACTTTGTTGACACCACAGAACTGATCCTAACAGTACATTTAGTAAAATTTCTTTAGTTTAATTTTATCAGATTCTGAGAGTGGAGCACTTATTTTTTCATGTCAAAATGTCCTGTGCGAATGGGGTCCTGATATGCAATTGTAATTTGAAAAATACTCTTAATTATGCTTCCTTACAATTAAATAATTTGGTATAAAGTCTTGTTGTTAAGGATCATATATTTGTAGTTCCATCTTAAATTTTATTTTCAGTTTAGCTAGACTATATGTACTAAGAGACACGATCAGTTTAATAGAAATATGCTTTTCCCTGAAAGTTCTTTTGCTTTTATTCTTATTCATACTACATATAAATTCTACAGAAAACATAACTGAAAGAAATTCAAAGAAAAAAGAATCTGATTGGCAGGGGGAGTCAGGGAAAGAGTAAGAGTACTTTAAGCTACTTTAATTCTTTATTTGAAACTAAGCAGTTTTCAGGATGGTGGCATCTCTTTAAATAAGCTTTTCTTCCCAAGGGTATCCATCCCTCCAGCCAACTCACCATTTCTGTTGCTGTTCTTTAAAACTCTTTCCAGATTTGCAGTATCTTTTATTGATAATGTGCAGCCAAAAAAGTCCGCTATGCAATAGTCTAACTGGGATGACATAGGCGCTGTAGAGATACTGTTACTGGCCTCCTCCATCATAGGATGCCTTTGTGCATGCAGCCTAAAATTGCACTGCCCTTTTTCTGGCAGCTGTTACACATTGCAAATTGATGAATACTTTGCTGTCCACAGTTAATCCCATGTGTTTCTTGCACCATTATTACTTCCCAGGTTTGTCTCTTTCATCAAATGAACATCCTTGCCTTATGTCTGCCAAATATTATTATACATTATGCCAAATTTAATTTTTCTTTTTTTGTTTATACAGTTATGGAACACAGTCCTTTTCATCTATTTCTCCTTGGCCTCGGAGGTGTTTAAACTTCTTCCAGTCCTTGAATTTCACTAATAGACCTGACTATTAATGACTTAACAAAAATTATAAATAACTTCCACCAACCGTCAATCCTGCTTGCGCCTCGCTAGACTTTCTCCAACTCAGTGCATTCCATTTATCATTACTTTGTGTTTATTGGTTTTTTTGGTCACTTTTCAGATCTCAGATCAGTCTTTCTTTCCCAGCTTAACTACATTCTCAATTCTTATTTGTATCAAATGCTAGGTGCAAATGCTAGCTATCACCCATCCACCAATTTTGCAATTTGTAGGAAAGAAGGAAAAGATGAAAGAAAAAAAAAAAAAGAAAAAGAAATCATTCATCTGGAAAGCCATATGCTTGAGACTTGCCTAGTTTTTAAAGTCTAATTTCTTATGCATTGGATTATGTTGGAGATTCTCATATCTTTTGTTTGGTGTGTACATAAAATTTCCACTAATTGCAATGAACATTAATTACGGCCTTTAAGGGTCCATCTCTGCTTTCTGACAACGCATTCAGCGCATACTGCCGATCATTCTATAGACAGCCTCTTGTAAGGGATGTCCTTGGAGATTTTAAATGGCGAGGGGGCCCTTTGCTGGTTTTCCAGACGACACATGAATTGCACCAATGTGAATAAACAGAAGGAAATTTAAATACAGAAACAGAAATTACAGCTTTGCAAGTTTATTTTGTGCACTTAATTGAAAATCCAGAGACATTCTGTAAGCTCTAAGATAGTAAATTGGATTGATAGCCTACAAAAGAAGCTGCAAGAGATTTACCAAGAATGACCTGCCTGCCGGGGAATGGGCTAACCCTCTCCCCCCACCCCTCAGTTTTTGCTGCTGATTGTCAGTTTTGGAGAAGAGCTGAAACAATTCCTTTTGCTGGGTGTCTAAGCACATGCTGCTTTCAAATGGAATTACATTATAGAGTATGGGATTATCACTCCCAACTTCCCTTGAAAGGGGGGGCAGGGGGGGATTGGGAGCACTGAGTCTCAAGAAGCAGTTCCCTTCTTCAAACGGAGAAAATGCAGGTGCCTGAAAAAATAATGTAAACCACTGAAAAAGAAGTGCTTCCTCACCAATATGATGATACAAATTTGAAAGTCTGCACTCCGCTCGAAGCTGCTGATACTCTGGGAGACTACGTCCTTGCCTGTGATAGCCCATCAGAAATGCTTATACCATTTTGCAGAATATCTCCCACCTACATAACACCATGAAGGAGGGAGGCTGCTTTGTCCAGGGCAGTAAGTGATCCCCTGGATTTTGTCCCATGCTGACAACTGATACACCTTGAGGCATTTTAATCTGCTGGCTGTGTGCCAACACCTTCCTCTATCTAAATGCAGGACACATCTGCTTATGGGTGGGTATGTGACAAAAACCTGAGTCACAGTAATCGAGTAAGATAGTGTTGCTAAAGGGCTTATAATGGAATTTCTTTTTAGAGAGAATTTCATCAATAATTAAAGTTCCCACCTGTCCGCTGTCCCTTCTTTTAATTATACCTGATGTCTCTTGTCCCACAAAACACTGATATATGGAACCACTGCTTGTCCCTTAATTTCAAGATTAATTAATTGTTGCCATTGTGTGCGATCTCATTAGGAACACTGTAGAAAAAATTCATAACTAAATACAGACAGGAATTCTAAAACATTATAGGTGAGGTTCTCAGCTGATGTTGAGCACAGCATTATTCAGCAAAGCATCATTGGTGTCACCTACTACAACAGCAATAATTACTTTGGAACAATATGCAGGCCAAGTACATTCAGAAACAAAGATTCAATATGTTGTAATGTGTTTCAAAGCCTGAGCAGATGCTTTGCTATCGTTTTCCGAGATGAAATTCTTCTTCCCACCTGTCTTTTTCTGCACCACTTAAAACACATGAAGGGTGGATGTTGGCATGAATGATAGAAAGACCTTGTGATGACCCTCTGCACCTGAGAGAATTTTCCTCCAAACAATATTTGGATGATTTTTAAAACAGATGTGCAAACCTTAAAACCCTCATCCCAATTGCCTGAGATATAGAAGAAAACTGAATTAAAATATAGATTGAAAATGTCTTTTGATATTAAAAATCATTTTCTGAGGAACATTTTAGAGTAATTTTCTGTCTTATGCATTTTATCTTGCCACTTTTCCCATTGACTATTATTTCCCTTGCTCTCATGTGGATATATCCTGAATAACATTCTGGAGGATATTAAGCCATGCAACAGTAAGAAAGAGCTCAAAGAAACTATTGCAGCTTAGTCTGCCTCTCACTCTGCTTTAGATTTACATGGCCATGGTATTTAATTTTCAGGGATCCTAGCTCAAATTTCTTCTTCCAACTTATAGAAAATTTCTGTGCTTTCCATCCAGTAACTTCTATAAAATCATGCATACCACTGTTGCCAGCATTTTTTCCAGACATCTTGTCTTTACTTGTTAATATTTCTGGATTCTTTTTTCCCCTTTGCCTTTCTACCAGAGAAAAGGAAATGCATTTAATGATACAGCCCACAGAAAGTCCTCTGCTTTAGGATTAAATGCAGTCTGTTCCCTTTTGTGATCCTAAAAACCCTGAATGCTTGATCAGATCTTTCAGTTATGCAATATGCACATTTTTTGTAACATTAAAATCCAAATCCTAAATTCAAACAGATCTAGCTGAACTGTTCTTTTAAAAGACCCCAAATTATTAAAACTGCTTGCTATACATTTTTATAGGAAGGTTTTTAGATTTTCCACTACTGGTTTTGCAAATGATATATGTCTTAAAACTCTATAATGTAGCATGATAGCTTTGGTATGATTTGATGTGTTTTTCACTATCACAGGTTACCTAGGAGAGCATACATATTGCAAAGTCTAAATTACTTTTATTTCAAATGATGTAAAACAACAAAGAAAGAACAAATGGCTATCATACAGGACAGAGCAATCAGCCTTTTAGTAGCACTGCATGAGTCATGTTTGAATTTATTTCAGTGGCTGTTTTTCCTGTTGCTGCTATACATACATTTAGAAATTACTTGTGCTCTGTGCTGGTAGACCATGGACATAAGTATGCCAAAGGCATCTAGGGAGTAATTTCCAGTGATCATATACCCTTTGCTCTATTTCAGCAATCTGGGATTTCTATGACATCTTGTATTCTCATCCTTGATGCTTCTATGGGGAAAAGTGAGCACTTCTGTACTTCCTAACTGGGATCCACAGCTGACTGGGCAGTCATCTCTGCCCAGTTTCTATAGCAAGCTTCAGAACAGGTACACCGAGGAAAAGGACAAAAGAAAAAGCAGATGAAAAGAAAGAGAGATGAAAAGAAAGAGAAGAAAAAAATGGACGTGTGAATTTCTGATAGTCATACACAACACAGCACAGACTACAGAAACGCTGTAGTAGCAATCAGTTGGCCATGCAACCTCTGAATTGCAGGGATGCAAACTGCTGTGACTATTGCTGGTCCCTGGCTATTTCTGGAAGACAAAACATCTCTGAAATGATGCTGAACATTTCTTCTGTCTCTGAGACACTCAAAAGTCTGTATTCATCCAACTGAATTGTACGCACTGAAGCACTCACATCAGTATTCTCCTACCTTTAGGCTGCCACTAGAGAAAATGGAGTGAGATGGGTACATCCAGGAAGCAATTCAGCTCACCTCAGACTTAAACTGTCATTTTAAAGGTCTTGATATTTCTTTAGATAGGAGGTCAGATGCAACCATACTAGGTTGTTTGGTTATTTTTTTTGCTTAGTTGAGGTGGGGGGCGGAGTGGTGGTGGTGGTGGTTTTTTTGTTTGGCTGTCTGCAGTCTGGATAAGCACTGTTACTGAGGACACTCTTCGGTATACATTTGCATCTAGATTTTTTCATAACTTAAAGTCTTAGACACTCTGTAGGCACAGAGAAGTTAAAATATCAACACTGTCTAAGGAGCAAAGCATGGCAATATAATGGAGAAAGGCTAAAAAGGCGATCTTCATCACAGCAGCTGCTATTAGCAGCAAACCTCGTAAAGCAATACTATATGCAAACATTTTGCCTCGCAGTCATATCTCCTTACCCAAGCATGATGGATAAGAAACCATCATTCCTTATCACAGTCATGGCATCTTTCTCTTCTCACAAACTTTTCCTTTGTCATTCACACTTCCGAGTGTAAGCAGTGTAAGCTGTCTTTTAAATTGTGCTTAAGACTTTGCCCACAATCATCCTAAATTATTTGACGTGGAGAAGAATCAGCTGTCTTCAAAACTGCTAATGATTTTGTAAACACTTTTATGTTATTTGCTTGAAGGTGGAACTATCTGACTTCAGCTTTAAGGCCATTTGCTCCTGATAAATTAAAGTAATGCACCTAAAGGGCCTCTTCATTAAAGCACTGGAGAGTAAAAGCTCCATTTAAGTGACGTTTCACTCTCCCTCTCTTTTAAAGCTTCTATTTGTTGCTGATCTCTTCCCAACTCCCACTGTTTATTCTACTAAATATGGTATAGAGATAAAACCATATTCCACTCCATACACTTTTTCTAAGATTTCCACATGCAGCAGGAGGTAAACAGAAAAGTCAGATAAAAAGAATTACAATAGGATGTTATTTATGCATTAGAATATGTGGAAGAACAGGGCAACAAGAAGAATACACTTAAAAGAAATGAAAATTGAGCTTGACAAGAAATACATGATTCTTTAAATGCTTTTGCCAATCTAAATATTGGAGATAAGCTCCCCTTTCAAAGAGAAGTGATACTTAGAAACATTTTTCTTTTACAATAAGATAAAATAACCTGTGGGAGGTGAAAAGTTATTGTGGAAAAGCATAACTCGGAATTTGTAAGACACTATCCCACTCAGGCAAGGAAGAGGAAAGTGGTTTATCAGACACTAGGGCTTCATCACACAAATATCATAGAATCATAGAATGGTTTGGGTTGGAAGGGACATTTAAAGGCCATCTAGTACAAATATTGCAGTTCCCATAATGAAGTTCCACAGCTTTCAGGATTTCATGCAAAATGTTTCTGTCCTCTTGCCAAGGCGCTGTATCTCCCCATTATGCCCTTACAATCTAGTTTGCTAACCTAAGGCACTAGAAGATATAAAACAGGATATTCAAAAGTGAACAGCAAGAAAGAGGGTCTTCATTTCATGTGCTCTTATTTTTATTTTACTTTACTCAATTTTAATCCCTCAGCCTTTCCCAGTTATCCAAATCCTCTTCATGGGTTAAAGGAGGGCCTTTCGCTCCCTCCCCAAGTTGCTTATAGTTGTTTTCATCTTTTCTAAGCCACTCAGTACCAAGATGAAAACCACTCAGTGTTGTCTTTTTTTTGCAAAACTGTGTTCAAAAAGTCCTATACAACGCACAGTTTATTGGCAAATGAACAGTTTCTGAAAATTCTACTTTGCAGAATTTTTCTAAATATTATCAATTGTTCCATTTACAGCAAGAAAGTTCTCAGATCCTGGAAAAGGGGTACTGGAGTTGGTAAAACCCACAGTCTGACAAAAACAGAACTGTTTTTCAAGAAGGACAAAATAAGATCCCACAGTTCAGGTAGGGGTATGCACAGCTAGAAAAGCTTTAAGCAAAATTTCTACCTATTTGCATCTCTCATGAGTTTGAAAACCTGATTGCATATTATAGGAGAAGATAGGTTTGCTCTCACATGGCTTGTCTTCTTCTCCAGTATCCCACTCACTGGAATACAGCTCTTCTGAGCTCAGTAATATCTCTGAGGAGACCTTAAATCTTCAGGTCTTACATCCATTACCGCTTTCTTCTGGTTAGGTATTGTTACATATTATTTTGTGCTGTTATTATTCCTGCAAAATGGCTTTCGCATGCTGTTGGCCTGACTTCCAGGATTCCGGCTGTTCATTGGGGTGGAGAAGCCAGTAGCTATACATATTTGTCTTCCCTGATCCATAAGAGTATGCATCATAATACGATATTAGAAGAAAAAGAGAGCTCAGAATATTTTGATAAGGTAACTGAGTTTCTTAAATAAGTAATGGCTTGTGTTGTTTCCCTCTATTGGCTACACATAGTATGGGTGTGCTCTGGCATAGAAAGTGCCATCTAAAAATTAGAAATGGACATAAATAACTAGTGTTACTTATTTGCCTGGAACTGCAGTTATGAGGCAACATATAGGACTAGTACCATTCCACAGAGAATGTGGAGCAATTAATGTTTAAGTAATGCCTACTGAAATTAATTATCACACCATTTAAAAATATTTTTTATGTATTGATCCATTTTATGTACGAGTTGAAACTTAAGAATAAAGATGAGCTTTACAATTAAAATTCATCCACATTAAGTATCAAAGGTTCTTGTTTTATGGAAATTCTAGAGAATCAGTTTTTTAAAACATAAGGCTGCTCTGCTCCCTTCTCTCTTTTTTTTTTTTTTTTTTCTTTTATTTAGCAGGGATGAGATTTTTCAGTCAGATGTATATCTGATTTTGATACTTTCATGTCTTTCTTGAATCTAAAACTCTGTTGTGGGAATCCTGGTCTCTGTGAGGCCAAGGGGGAAAAATATCTTCATTTTCCTTGGGGTTCAGATTGCATATGATGTCTTCTGCCATGATGCAGCTTTTTAATATAAACAAGTAAATGCCTTGTTAAGTAAATGAAGGAGAAGTTAACCAATTATAAAAACTCTATTGCCAGCATTAAATTTTTTTTTTATTTTATTTCAGTATTAGATTACATATGAGAAGCTTATTAAAAGAACATTACATTTGCAAAGTCAATTTCTGGAAAGTTGCTCAGTGCCAGGATAAGGGCTGCGTAAACAGATTCAGTCATAAGTAATACTACATTTTAATGCTGCATTAACTGAGAAATGTTTATAACTCTTGGAATTCCAAGTCCAGTACAATCTTGTTTTATGCAGGCCTATTTCTCTATAGAGGCAACTTTAAAATCTCAAGAATTATTCAAGTACTTACTGTTTCTAGCCTGAATTCAAATACTCTCCTATGCCTCAGTTCCTTGACAAAAAAATGAAAATGCCATATTTTAATGTAATTTTCCTTTCTCTTGTACGTGGTTTATAGAAATTGCAAACTGTGTGGCAAGGACTGTATTTTACTGGGTAGGTGCAGACTGCCTGTTAAGGTGGTACCCATAATTTGGGAGACACTTCTACGTACTGCTATAATATAGATGAATGAATAAAGAGCAACTTGTTACAGCAACACAATTTTTCAAGATACGAAAAATATGTCATAGACATCAAGAACTATGCTCCAATTCATATAGCTATGTAGCACATGTTCAAGAACCTTATGACTTTGTAATTACTTTCCTAGAAGTCACTAGGTACACAACAAACCTGAAGGTCTACTTACTGCATTAATGGACAAGGGTGCCATCAATATTTACTGTTAACAGTATTATAAAGTCTACTTCTGTGTGAAATCTCATAAGTCAGAGAATTAATCAAAACAAGTGTACTAAACAGCTATTCATTACTTTAATTTAGTTGGAAATATCTCAAAAGCCAGTAATGATAGTGTACATGCCTTTTTATGCTAAAAGAAACTGTTGGATATTTTGCTGTATTTCTCAGCATTTACTTTTGTTAAAAATAGGATTTCAATGCAAAACTTAAGAAACAAATTAAGATCCAGGACAGATTCAATGAGCAATTTAATTATCAATGTTATGTTCAACTAATTGTCTCATGGAGACAGCATGCTTGGTAAGAGGACACTGTAAACAAACAAGTACACAGATAGCAGAGTAAATACATTCTACCAGATCAGCAACTTGCCTAGATTTTTGGCAGTTGACTCAGATTTTATTCAGAGTGGATCCCTTTGCAAAATCTGAGAACAAGAATTAGGCCTGAAACACATCTCTGAAAATTCAGAAAGGGAAGTATAGACATTTTTTAAATGTTTGTTAACACTGCTTTTCTTAGAACAGTCCAAAGGAAGAAGATTGCGTCCTGAGAGCTTGCCTAGAAATAGAGTCTCAAGTTCATTTCTCTTTGCACAGTCTCTGAACAAGGATGTGAAGCATCGGAATGGGTCAGGTCCCTGGTCCTTTCTGGGCACTTGCCTGCAGACCCAGCTCCTTGCTGTTTTGAGCACATAAACAAGCAAGGAGAGTGCTCAAGAGTTAAAGTATCTTTCCTGAGCTACTCTGTGTCTGACGAAATACGGAGTTTGAAAAAACATGTTTGAGGGCATTAGCAGATGGGAGCCTATAAGCTATCATTGGAACTGTTTGACCTAATTCTGCCACCAGATGAAAGAACCAAACAAAAGAACAAACTTCATAGAACCATAGAATCATAGAATTGCTTAGGTTGGAAAAGACCTTTAAGATCATGAAGCCCAACAGCTAACCTAACACTGCCAACTCCACCACTAAACCATATCCCTAAGTGCCACATCTACACCTCCTTTAAATACCTCTAGGGATAGTGACTCCACCACTTCCCTGGGCAGCCTGTTCCAATGTCTGACAACCCTTTCAGTGAAGAAATTTTTCCTTATTTGGATATTTCCAATCTCAACCTCCCCTGCCGCAACTTGAGGCCATTTCCTCTCGTCCTATCTCCAGCCACCTGACAGAAAAGACCGACACCCACCTGGCTACAACCTCCTTTCAGGTAGAGAGCGATAAGGTCTCCCCTCAGCCTCCTTTTCTCCAGGCTAAACAACCCCAGTTTCCTCAGCCGCTCTTCATAAGACTTGCTCTCTGGACCCTTCACCAGCTTTGTTGCCCTTTGGACATGCTCCAGCACCTCAGTGTCTTTCCTGTAGTGAGGGGCCCAAAACTGAACACAGTACTCGAGGTGCGGCCTCACCAGTGCCCAGTACAGGGGGACAAGCACCTCCCTGCTCCTGCTGGCCTCACTATTTCTGATACAAGCCAGGATGCTATTGGCCTTCTTGGCCACCTGGGCACACTGCTGGCTCATATTCGGCAGGCTGTTGACCAACATCCCCAGGTCCTTTTCCTCCAGGCAGTTTTCCAGCCACTCTTCCCCAAGGCTGTAGCGCTGCCTGGGGTTGCTGTGACCCAAGTGCAGGACCCGGCACTTGGCCTTGTTGAACATCATACAATTAGCCCCGGCCTATCGATCCAGCCTGTCCAGATCCCTCTGTAGAGCCTTTCTTGTTGTCTGCAAACTTACTGAGGGTGCACTCGATCCACTTGTCCAGATCATTGATAAAGATATTAAACAGAACTGGCCCCAATACTGAGCCCTGGGGAACACCACTTGTGACTGGCTGCCAACTGGATTTAACTCCATTCACCACAACTCTTTGGGCTTGGCCATCCAGCCAGTGTTTTACCCAGTGAAGCATACACCCATCCAAGCCATCAGCAGCCAGTTTCTCCAGGAGAATGCTGTGGGAAATGGTGTCAAAGGCTTTACTAAAGTCTAGGTAGACAACATGCACAGCCTTTCCCTCATCCACTAGGTGGATGACCTTCCTCTGAGATTGCTCCATTGAAAGCACCAGAGAGATGCAACAGATACACTTCTCGGGGAGAACAGGAGGCCTGATAAGGCTAGGAGGACTTGTGTGACAGAGAAGGAATCCTTCAGCATTTTTTACAACATGAGAAGTGTTGATTCCTTAAGAGCAGTACCTCCTGAGAAAGACTTGTCAGTAGCCAATTTTATGCTTGGTAAAAAGAGCAGGAAAAGTTTGAAATTGTCAAAATATCCCATCTGAATTTTTTATAAAGATTTTTTGTTGTTGTTAAAAAGCAAGCTTTAATTCACACTTTAGACAACTCAAAGGAGAAAGAAAAAATATAAAAATTCAAATTATTTTTTTTAAGTACACAGGAAAACACTTTCACTGATATGACTCAGGAGTGTGGGGTTTCTCTTGTTTTCATTCCCCAGAAATATTGGGTATTCTCCTTTCTTTTACCCTAATGAGCTTGGAAAAACATTTGGCCTCATGAATTCTCACAGGATCAGAAAATTCCTTGTCCTAGAAACCTGAAGATTAGAAGACATACAGGCTGAGGATGCTCTGTGAGAGGAGACAGTGATATTTTTCATTGTCAGAGTTTATTTGTAACAAGGCAGTAGGTATGATAACAGTTGTATTTATTGGGCTTTCAGGCAGAGAGATAGATGTAGATAGATACAGGTAGTTATCACATTATTTTCCAACTTTTACAAAAATGGGGTATATTTTATACAGCTTACTTTACAAATAGCACAGAGAAAATATGGTTCATACCCTGAAGAATTGGGACATTCATTTCAAAACACACTGAAGAGGAAATTTTACATAAAGTAGCTCCAAGAGTTCAGTCTCAAAGCAGCCTTGAGTGTTTTTGTTTGCTTGTTTGCACATATTATTTGAAGGGAGGTTTTCATCATCATCTTTTTTCTTAGGCTGGCAGTCACTGACAAAGCTTCACGGAAGGGTTTGTTAGGGGGGATTTGCCTCACGGGGATGCATGCTGGTAAGAAAACAAGGGAATGAGTACATACAGGGTTGCACAGCCCTAATCCCTCAATCCTAAAACTAAAAAAAAGGACTGAAACAAGTTATTTTTCTAGGAAACGGAGAGGAGAGAAGAAGGCAAGACATGGGGCACACTGTATAAGTGCTAACGGAGGATGCTATTTAGGAGCCAGAAAGCTATTTTTATTTTTCTGTCCTCCCCCACTCTTTACTGGAGCAGCTTTTCATACAACTGTTTTCTTGAACTATAAAATCACATACTCTTCTTATCCCCAAGAACATTATTTAATCAGCTCTTTACAGCAACAAACGCATACATTCCTTCAGTATAATTCAAACAGACATTTTGTAATCCAAAACACACCAGAAATAGTGCTGCCTGTTCCCTTGCATTCAGGAGTCATCTTTTGTGTAATTATGAAGAAAAACTGCTGGAAACAAATTGAAAAATGTAATAAACGGTTTGCTGCCCATGATTTACATGAAGGGTACCCTGACAGCACAACAGCATTACTAATTATGATGATCCAGATCAAATTCCCTTTGAGGCTGGTCTCTATCTCACTGCACCCAACTGTAAGAGAGATATCTAAGAAAATCACCTATTACTTGTCACTTCAGAGCAACTGCAGCCAGCATCCTACATTGGGCTAGTAGTATCTCTCTGACAACCTCCCAGACTATACAAATTGTTGGTGAGCACTGTGTTAATTCAGCCTGTCATCAGCTCTCCATTCTACCACAGTAATTCAAAAAGATGGAGTACCTGTGATCTCTTACAGGAAAACACTACTCTGGGAAAACATCTCTCCAGGTAGATGTTACAAACTACCACGCAGTCTCCCTTCTACATCTGCTGTAATTGACAGATGCTGTGGCAGGCATGTGGGAGCCCTCCTGGCTCCAGTAAGGTTGAGCCTCTGTACCAATGTGTACACTCAAAACGCAGCAGCAAAGCTTGGGCTGGCATGGGAATGCAATTCAAAACCACATCAGGCCTGTTGTCAAGGCAGGGAGAGCAGTGACTGCACACTTCAGCTCCCAGCTCTGACATTATGTCTCAAGCCCATTGGCTCCTCAGATTTGTTACTCCAGCTCATCCTCTCTGGAGTGCTGCAGAACATACCCTTTATCCACTGTCCCTCAACATATGCACTTTAGGCTCAATTCTCAAGCTTTTATTTAGGAATACTATTCACAGAAGACTTTCTTTTTAAAGAATAAAGGTTGGAAGATTGGGCCCAGGGTGTTGGTTTCTAATCTAGGGGATTGCTAAGCACACACAACACTGCAAACACGTTTGCCAGCAGGCCATCGTGGACTCAGGGTACGCTCATGCCAAAGTGGCACAAAATTACCATTATTCTAGAAGAAGACTTTTTTCTTTCTGGGTTATTTCTTATCCATACATGTGTTCATATCTATGCAATACAAAGTAACAGGATGACTAGCATTTGAGGAAAAATATACTATTTTCAGATCAGATACCAGCTGTCAAGTTAGATAGACAATACTGCATCAGAAATTTTACAGTCCAGTTCACAAAAATTTTATGTGTTTGTAATTCATGGTTTTGTGTGAAATAGTTGTTCGAATATGCCATGCACGGTGTGCCCAATAAGTACCTGCATAAAGACCAGTCAAGGATTGTCTTTGGTCAGAGAATGGTAAAATGCATTCTAAAAAGAAGAAATACATGAAGTTAAAATGCCCCTTATCGCACTGGTGAAAATCTGTATGCAAATTCTTAAACAGAATTTAACTGGATTTCTCTTATTTATTAAAAAAAACAAGGCACACACACACATAAACACACTTTTTTATTTCACTGAGTGCCCTAGAGAGAAGTGAAATGGAACAACTGACAGAAATGTTAATCAATTTTAAGACTCTCAGATTTTAGGACCACATCTTTTGTTCCTCCCATGTTGTCTCTGGGACTCTCCAGGTCAAAGACCCTCACCTAACAAGCTTCTCCATTAAGCCTCAAACAGAGTCTGAACTCTGTGGCAAATTTTAGGAAACTGTTGTTTAAGGTAGTTCATAGTTACTTCTCAGCCAAACTGATAAAGAAGAGGCTGGCACAAAAACAAAGATGCAAATCTCAGAAAACCTCAGTCACGTTCCATTTTTTTTGGTGAAAAGATATTCACACTATGACATACAAGTATGTAACAGGCTCTGATCCAGGAAATTATATATTACTTCCGCTGACCTCCAAGGTTAGATGAGTCCTTGAATTCACATCACAAATAGGTTGAACTTAATATCACAAAGACATTTTGAATGCAGTGGACAGGAAGTAAATTAATAATAGAGTTTTTATGCTGAATGTGATCTTTTTACTATAACCGTAGCATACACTCAGAGCTACAATAAAAATGCTGTACCAACCTATTTTTTTCATTTGCAACTGAATAATATTAATCTCATCTGAAAAGTAATGGTTCTAACAAAACTGACTGTAGTGCAAGCAGTCAGCATTTTCAAGTTTAGCAGTTCCCAGAAGCACTGTATTTTGGAGGCAGTCTTTGTAGAATAAGATCAAAAATGCAGAGATATCTTCCGAGTTCTGATAAAGGTAGGGCTAACAGATTTTGCGGGTGTTGATCACCTACCAGCTCAGCTTCACTGAAGATAAAACTGTAAACTTGCACTCAAATAAACTTGAAAATGGCATCTCAAAAAGCCAGTCAACTTCTTAGGCATTGATATGTCTATGTGCATTTTAATTTCAGTCCCTCCAGCATGCAAATACTGGTTTACTAGGCTTGTTCAAGTCTCTGTGTCACTGCCATGGGCCAGCCTTTGTTCCCCAGGAACCTTGCTTTTAGCCCAATACCCTTGAATTTTCAGTCAGCTGCTCAGAAAAATGAACCTGCCATACAACCCTCAGTTATGCAATTAAGAAACATCAGCACGATTAGAGAATATTGTATGAAAGACTAAAGAAAACATATTTCTGGGAAAAGAAAAGATATACTCTTTATTGTAATCTTAAGGTTGTATACACATAATGACATTATTGCTTTTTTAATGTTTATTTTTAATTTGAGTAGGTGAAGAAGACAAAGTGAGATAACTAGCAATTTATTAACTTATTCTTGATAGGGATAACTCAGCTCACACAGCCACAATATGTAAATGGAGGCAGCCACATGCTCAAACCTGCTGAGCACTAAGAATTGTGGGTCCAGTCCAGCAAAGCACATTGTTTTACACTGGAAGAGGCGGCTTGCTAACTAGTGTGAGAACATGCATGTGTTTAAAGTGCTTTCCTGGAGAACAGCCATAATGCTTTGCATCTTACAGGAATAGCATGCTTTTCTCTTCAGGAAGAGAATGACAGACAAAAGCTTCTTAATATGAATCTTAATATTAGGTGGTGTCAAATTGGAGCAGCCCCACTGATATGAACAGAGCTTTCCTGATTTTTTTTTTACCAGCTGAGGAACTAGCTCATTGCATCAGCCCACTTGATGCTAAAAATCTACTCGTCTCTAAGCTCAGTTAATTGAATGCAGAATAGTATTTGCATTTTCTCTCTCCTTTTTCCTTTCTTTCTTCTTTCTTTCTTTTTTTTTTTTTTTTTTTTTTTTTTTTGGCAAAGCGCCCTTATTATTTTGTATCCTAAAGCATTAGAGGCTAATAAAAACAGCAAATGGAGAAGGAGATGGAAAAGGAGTTTGTACTTCACTCTCCATTGGCCCATTACGTTTAAATCCATTATGTAGTTTACCTGATGCTGTGTTCAGAGAAACTGAATGCTGTAGTTCTTTGTAATACTGACATTTTCTTAACACAATTTAAATTTAAACACTTTATTAGTCCAGAGAAGGCTAGGCATGAAACAATAGTGGCTCTGGGAGAGTAATTATTTCTGTTCCATTGTCTGGGATGTTAGAGCTTTTGATTAGTTACACTATACAGTACTTAACAGCTAACCAGCCTCACCATGGTTAACAATACATAAGATTTTCCCTGTCCCAGCAGCACTCCAAGTACTCCTGAAATGTTGGCTCTGTCTTGAATCTTGTTATTCACAAATACCTCTAATTTTCTGGGGCGTGTGTGAAAACTACTGTACTGCCAGCAGCATAGAACACCATGCGGCAGGCTCTGTTGGGAAGGGATCTCTGTAAAATGGATGCATGAAGCTGTGGGTTGTAAGCCATTAAGCTTTCTCAGTACGCTTCTAATGAGCTTATGATAGCCTCACAAAATGACTGTTTTTACTGCAGCCTAGTAAATTACAGTATGTACAAATTAAATCAGTGGGACCCAATGCAAGCTGTTCCTCATCAGGTTCAACACTTCTTTTAAGAAGTGAAAAATTATGACATACTAGAACAGCTATATGTTTCAGTCATGTCATATGCTGGAAGTGTAGTGTACTTAGCTAATTTCTACAATTATCTGTGTAACACTTCTCATTGCGTCCCACAGAAACCAAGTACTTCCTCTCTTGTGCTGTTCCTTCATGTTTCAAAATTGGTGTTGCAATGCATGTGAATAATAAATTTGTCTCAGCCATTAAAAGTTAAATGCCAACCAAATAGCTCTCTGAGGCCTTGACCCTTGTCCCATGGAAGCCAGTGGCAAAATCCCAACTGATTACTTTTGATCACTTGTAACCTGCTGCATTACGTTAAAACCTCTTTTCATATATTACCTCCTTGGCAGTCACAGGGCACCATTAAAAATGCTCATAGAGGTTATTTCTACATCTTCACATATTGCCTCAATTCTTTCTTCCATCAGTTTTATTTTGGTATGACCTGAGTGGATTAGCTCCTGGTGTTCATCACTCGAAGTGACACCACTATGAAAGAAACCTTTTAGGGAACTGGTGTATATATTACATGAAAACATGTCTCTCTCTCTATTTCTTTCTCGAGCTTTCTTTCTATTTCTTTTTTAATACTATGGCATCTGAACAATATTAATTACAGTTTGCTAAACAGTCTGAACTGTTTTAAAGTTACTATTTAAGCAGCACTGGAACTGGAGTTGACTTGGCCCTGCTGAACCCAGCAGAGGCACGCCAATTTGCCTCACCTGAAGACAACTTTGTGTATATTTTTAACTGATCAGTCTACAGCATCAAGACGTAAATTCCTCAGAAAGTCTCTTAAGGTAAGTGGTGACATTAATACTCTATAAACATGACATACGGTTGTTAAGACTGTGCGGAAACCATTCTGCAAGATGACTTTTACTACAGGGGCTTGAAGCTGGGCAATAACCACCAGACGTCCTGCTGGAGGTGGTACAGTGCAGACAAGCTGGTGATTCAGAAAGGTTTTCCAAAGGGTGGTCCTCAGAAGGATTTCCTAGGCCCTGGGGCTCGGTCTGTACTTCAACTCTGTTCCAGTGTACACAGGGAGGCAGGCTGGCTGCAGGGTTTCTTGCTGCTACCCCCTTTAACACCGTGTTCTGGTTTCAGAGGGGTCTTCCATCTGGTCACTCCTTGGCACTCCCAGCTCTGCTGCAGTTTAGCTGGATGGCTGCGTATGGATAGGGCAGAGGGAAACTAGATGGGTTTCTAGCAGAAGCCTCATCCTCAGGAAGTCCTGTGTGTGTGCCTGGATTCCTACTGAAGATTATAAAAATCAGCAAGTATCCCCAAAGCAAAAAGTTTTACAGGTATTGATGACCATTTTTAATGACAGCATGAGGTGATGAGGTTGTGGTACAAGGGCATTGTTAACAACTTCAGGCATCTGACAGGCAGTAACAGATCCCTTTACCTACATGAAGTCATGAAATTTCAACACTCATGAAGAGAATAATGCCTTCTGCCTTCCAGTTTTCAAGTCTTCTGCTTCCCGTTTTCAAGCTTCCCCTAAAATCTCTGCAGTTGGATCTCACCTTTAAAAAGCTGACGTATTCACAGTCTTCCTATTCAAGCATCAAGTAAAACACCAAACATCACAAGTTACACAAATTATCCTTAAACCTGTCTGAAATGAAAATCAAAATACGTTAGAAAGAGAGAGCAACTAGACTATGAATGCTTGATTAAAGCATACTGACTGCAATAGGGAAAGACTGCAAAAGGGAAAGATAAAATGAAAATGGTTGCTACATTGCCATGTCCCCACAACATTGAAAATTAAAACATGCATGCCAAGCAGGAAACCTGTTAAGAAAACCATTTAATTCTGTAAACAAAAAGCCCCAAACTAATTCTAATAACATATAAAAGCTAAATTAACTAGTGAAATGAAAATGAACTCCAGGTGATTTTACGGATAGTTAGGAAAACTTGGTGTAGTATCACTTCCCCCTCCTATTGATATGACAGTACTTTTGAGCAACTGTATTGCAGATGGCAGCAGTATTTGGAGCAGCCTTCTAGCATTCACAGTATTAAGCCAGTAGGATATATTAAATTTGTTCATTTTTCATTTACATATTGATCTGAATACAAGTAACAATATCAGCATATCGACTACTGCATGACTATTTTATGTATTTATGTAAATACACATATGCACTTATATGCAGAAAATAAGGTAGTTTCTTTCCTCATTTTTGTTCCTGTATATGTCTATCTCTCCACTACTGGGCTGTGCCTGCCATTAATTGACCTCTGAGGGATCCTGTCCACCACAATATATAATAGGATGTTATGTAGTTATAAAGAGATAATTCAGCCTGCCCGCCTGCCTTCCTGCCTTTTCCTTCCTTTCTTTCTTCTTACCTTCTTTCCTTTCCTCCTTCTTTCCTTCCTCAGCTATGTTTTAAAACCTGGCATCATATACTATTCATATGTGAAACATCAGAGATGATTAGTACAGACAGGAGATCGGAAAACCATGAAGCACTTTTGAAATCCTGATAGGAAGTGACTCTTCCTCGTTGTTGATTTATTGATGTTGACAACATTTTTCTCATTTTTAAAAACCAGAAAGTACCTTAGTACTTGGAAAAATACTGAAGCCGAGTAAATAATGGAAAAAAAAACCCAAAACTCTGTAGGATGCAATGTCCCTGCTCCTGAAAGAACCTGCCTGTGTAGCTTAAAAAAACCCCAAAACCCCAAAACAAAACCAAAAAAAAAACCCACCAGAAAAAAATAAAAGGTTAAAAATGAAAGGCTTTCAGAGATGCTTCTTTACAAGCATCCAGTATAATTTTCAGATGCTTACAAAGATCCAGCCCAGAAGCTATTTTGTTTCTTTAGAACCAGAGCCAGTATTATTCAACCTCTGTCAAGTCAAGGTCTGGGAATAACACCACCTTTTCAAAAGCTGTCTTCCAGTAGCCACACACCAATAAACTGACTAATGAGGGCATTTGACTTTAAAGTGTCTGGAGAAGGCTGAACACATGAAGTAGTAATTTTAAAGGTGAAAGTTTCTTAGATATTTTCTTTTAAAGGGCATAAGATAATTGCCTTTTTTTTTACTAGCCTTTTAAAAATCACTTGTGGACCTGTTTTAAGTCCTCTCAACACACAAAAAGATGTAACTAATGTGTCAGTGGATTGTGAAAGCCACCAAGAAATCAGAAGATTTCCACACCCTCAGTTTACTCTGGGAACCAAGTGCATTAATGGTAACAACAAAGACAGAAAAATTATGTTATTTTATCCTATAAAAAAGACTAAGAATGAATGTTATGGATTAAAGGATTAAAGAAAAAAATCAAATAAAATGGACATCCCAAGCTTTCGTAGTATTTAAGCCAAGCATATGACTTTTGAGCACTTAAATTTGTTCACAGACAGAAAAGCTCAGAAGCATGCATGTTTTCAAAGGGACTTGCTCTGGATTCATGTTGGTGACCACACATGCCTTCCCCCTATTTCACCTCTGGTGGGCTTGGAGCCTCAGGCTCTGACTACACCAGCAATTTAAGGAGTTCCTGACCACTGAATTTTTTAGAGTCCTGGCATTGTTTTGGCCCTGGTCAACTGAGCAGTCCCATAAAGACTTCTCAGGCACATCCTGGGAGCTAGCATGTTTGGGGCAGCTTGTGTGCACCCTGCCCTGGATAGCAAGAGATTTGCACAGTGTGGAGGTAAGCCTTTGCATAGGCAGGCCTTTCAACAGTACAGAGGTAGCCAGCTGGCCTCCTTAAGAAAAAATATTTGATTTCATTGCACAGACAGACACTGTGAATAGGTGCCATATACTCAGGCTTGAATGTAGCACCAGTTCACCAACTCTTTGGACCTCATGTGTCTTACGGGTAGAAGAACTGTAAGAGACATCATAGTGAAGTATATTGTCTGTCTAGGTTTCCATGATACTCTCCATAAGGCATTTCTAATGATAATAACCACTCCACCTTTTTGAGTTCAGGTGTCCGATGAACATGTCCAGATATTTAGCATAGCTGAGGGACCCAGCTACGGCCATGTTTACTCAAGCACGTATATATTCTTTATGTAATTATTGTACTATAGCCTGATTCTGTGGACAGCTACAGCAGCAAAGCTCTATAACTCTCCTGATTCTTCCAAAATATTTTCCCTAAAGGTGAAAGCTAAGAGAAATTTCTGGTGTATTTTCTACCTTGCTGCTAAAGAATCCAGAAAAAATTCCACAGAAATCTGTGGCTGAATTCCAGTTGTCTCCACCGGGTCAATGATCTTGTGCATATTGCCAAAGCCGCTGAGAGAGCCAGATTCTCAGCTGGTGTCCATCGACTTTCATGGAGATAGGCCAGGTCACATCGGCTGGAGATA
This sequence comes from Aquila chrysaetos chrysaetos, assembly GCF_900496995.4. Taxonomy (NCBI): domain Eukaryota; kingdom Metazoa; phylum Chordata; class Aves; order Accipitriformes; family Accipitridae; genus Aquila; species Aquila chrysaetos. The sequence goes on from NC_044007.1 coordinate 41,244,624, forward strand.
TTGCCAGAGATGTTGACAAAAAGGCTCAGATGAAAAAAGTCAGCTATGCGAGGCTTATAGTTAACTTTGCACATCTAAAAGTAGCTGAAGCACCACTGCAAGGGATACATTTATTGCAAAGTACAACAGGGAAAGAAATTATATTCAGAAGATAAATGTTTCTAACTATCTTAGAAACCATAATGATACGTCAGGCTGAGATTTCCCCACGTGGAAGACATGGTGAGGATGACTTAGTTCTGTCCTAAAAGGCTGTCTTTAAATTGCCCCCTTTCTTTCTGCTCTAAGATTAATAACCACAGCAGCCAAACCAAGAAAACCACACGCTGTTTGAGACAAACTACACTCTCAACAGCACAGGAGAGCACTTCAGTGATAAGAACTTCATGTCCCAAACTATGGCTTATGACTTCTTGTTGGCTGCTGGGGAACAGGGCAGGGCCCTGGGGCTCCCTGCCCACCTTTGTGCTGAGAGCTCCAGCTGCAGAGCTTCCACACACACCATTTCTCTCTGTTCAGCATAACAAAGGAAACCTTGAAACAAAGTAAGACAAAACCCATGGATGAAACAAGTAATAGGTGGTCAGATGAACAGCTTGTGTAGGCTTGAATCAACTGTCTTCATCCCAGCTCAGATTCCTCATTGGTGTTTCCGGTAACATGGGTAGTGATGCTATCATGAGACCTAATCCTTCAGCTCTTTTGTATCAGCTACTTACTCTTTTCCCTCTAAAATGACTGCTATACAAAACATATCAATGAATATCAGAAAAGATCTGATAGTCTGTAATGAATTATGTCCAGGGAAAAAAACCCTCTATTTTTGAGAGAAAAAAAATTATTTTACATTAGGTGACAAATTGGGTAAAAAGTGCACTAAGATTTTATATTGAATGTACATATGAATCTGACTGTGGTATAAAATTTCACAAACCATAAGCGTACATGTGTCTTCTGATTTTGCATTGATCGTTTTCACATGAAGATAAACTGAAAACTGCACAGGATAAAACTACTCATACTATAGAGTATATGACAGCCTACGTGTTGGGAGTGGGAAGGGAACTTCTCTGAAAGTAAAAACTGGCTGTGGCACAATTTCTGGAAGTTTCTAGTGAGACAGCTGATACTGACAACTGTTGGAAACATAATACTGGAGAGAATGGATATTGGTCTCATCCAGTGTTGTATGCACCTTGCTCTTGAGAAGCTTAATGTGAAGAAAAAATACATGCTTGTACTGCTTTGTATTTTATCAGTGAAATGGTGGTTGTTAATAATCTAACCATTTAATATACTGCTCTATTTATTACTGCAAATTGAATGAAGCATAAATCATTAAAATTACCCTTCAGCGCAAACAGAGAGGAGGGACTTGAAAGTGCCATGCCATGTGATCCGTGGGACTGGGCTTAGGCATTTACTCCCCTCTCCTTTTCCACTCATTACATATCTGATGCTGCTTATGGATTAAGTGGACTTCTTGCTATAAACAAAAAGTAGCTGTATCTAAAGGTTATTGTGCTTCTGCTACAAATTACAGTCGGAGATAGGCTAGTCTTGTTAAAAGTACAAGTAGTGCTTTATCATGTTGAACCTTCAGCACCCTCAAAGAGATAATAAATAGAATATTACTACTAAGTCTATTTAACCCCCTCCTGCTCCCTTCATGCCCTGTGTGCTATGATGTGCTACTCAGGCTTTAATGCAGGTCTTTCACAGATATTTCCTCCTTTGTGTCTGCTCTTCCCAAACTTGCATTAAAGCTGCGTCATTATGAACTATATGACAGTTCATGATACATAAAATCGATCTGCCGCTTCTCCCTGCCAGACAGCCAAAGAAGGAATCAGGAGCCACAAGCATGTATTTGCAGTGTACCCTTAGATAATGGTTTGAGATAATTCTTGAACTCAGCATCCTGTAAATATTCAACACTACTGAAAGTCTGTATTCATCGTTTTAGGCAGCCAAAATACAGATTCTTGTGCTCGGTTTAAGGACATGTGTTTTGTTCAAGGTGACATCAGCAATTGGTTGTAGAATGGATCAGAAGTCAAAAAAGCAGTGAACTTGACTTTGTAGATTTTAATATGGGCTATATAGATTTTTTATTTTTTTTGTGTTTGCTCTCTAAAGATACCTGTATAAATCTCCAGAGAGGTTTGTACAGATTAAATATTCTCTATGTATAATATTTTTGATGGATCCACTCCTGCACCTAGTTCACCTTGACTTTAGTTATAACCTTTCTCCATTGTGGTGTTGACTTAATGTAAAAAACAATTAATTTTTTAAAAAGTGAATATCAAACTCACTAGAAGAGAGCGTGACTCCCCAAAAACCATTGCTCTCCACTACTGCCAAATGTCTTCTTTGGAAAATACACTGTTCTGAGTCCTCTTACTTTGACAAAAATCATATAGCAGCCACCTTCAACCAAAGCTTAAAGAATAAACAGAAATGTCAATCCTTCTGAACCTTTCTCTCTGATCTTTTTTTTAATGATTGTAGTGATAGGACAAGGGGTAATGGTTTTAAACTAAAAGAGGGTAGATTCAGACTAGGTATAAGGAAGAAATTTTTATGATGAGGGTGGTGAAACAGTGGAACAAGTTGCCCAGAGAGGTGGTAGATGCCCCGTCCCTGGAAACATTCAAGGTCAGGTTGTACAGGGCTCTGAGCAACCTGCTCTAGCTGAAGATGTCCCTGTTCATTGCAGGGGAGGTAGGACTAGATGACCTTGAAAGGTCCCTTCCAATGCAAACAATTCTATGATTCTATTGTATGATTCTATTATTATTACTCATGAAGGATTTAACCTGTAATTTAAATACACTGTGAAATAACCAAGCCACCGATATTCCATGATACACATATTGCTTGTGAGCATTCTTAGTAATATTTTATACATTCTGAGAAATATGTAAGTAAAAATATGGGCTCATGTGAACTACTGAGATCATAAAATTATTGCAGAGCAACAAATCCTCTTAGCTGCAAATAAATGCCATGCTACCAATCTCAAACGTCTCAAATTTTTAACTGCAAGACAATACTTTGTAATGGTCAAGAAGGCGAAGAAGCAGGAATCACTAACTTTTCTGGATGGCTTTGAAGCTGCCTCTTTCCTTTAGGAAAGCACTTAGCCCCTTTATAACTTTTTTCCCCATATCTGATACTGATTTCACGTTGATTTCCCAGCAGTGTAATTCCATTCACTTCAGTAGAAGGCTTCATGATTTACAGTAGCATAAATGAAAACAATTAGGTTCCTCATTTTAAAGGTGGAAATCATAGTTATCATTCTCCCTTTGGGTAATGTAAGGATTAATTAGTATTAGTCTATGCTCATGAAGTGTTTTAAAAAAATAGAATGGTAACTATGATAAATATTATTCCTATTGTGTTGAAAGTTCATGCTGACTTGCAAAAATGTTTCTAAGTTAGGTCAATGTAGCAGTAATTTGAGAAGGTGAAAGTTTAACTTGATAATGGAGATTTATAACCTTGTGAGATTTTCCAACCTTAAAATAATATTAATTATAATAATTCATTCTTTACATCATACTCATTCCTTCTTCCTCTTTAAGGAGTTAATAATAGATCTATTTTAAACACCTGAAATACATCTCAATAAGAAATAACCATATACTTTAAGGTAACCTCCTTTTCCTGAATTCAAAGGCAGTTTTTATTCCATTCTGGCAAAGTAAAGAGGCCTAAAATTGTGAATTATTAATGCCTGCATCCATTTTAAAGTCTCTTTAGAAAAGAAATAAAAGAGGCTTTGTTGTAAATGACAATTAGATCTACCATCTACGTAAGATCATAACATTATCAAGTGGTAGTAATCTTATAGAGGAAAAAAAAGCAATTAACAATTTTGAAAAGAAATAGTTAAAATAGACACAGATGTTATCAATGAATTTGCTAAGATCCTTTAAAGAAAGAATTGTCTGTGTACATAAATTTGGAGTTGGGGTGAGCTGAGAACATGAAAACCTATCAGGATGGCACACAAAATACTGAAAATAAGGGCTTTTACTGTGAGGGGTCTTTATAAGGGTTTTAAATCTGACTCTCCTAATTTAACATAAATCTTCCATATTACAAGTGAATATTAGAAGTCATAAAGGACAAGACACAAAAAACTTGGTGGTGTTCAAACAAGATTGCAAACAAGCCATAAACGCCTGCAGACTACCTGCTCAAAATGAAACTCAGCCCGGTACATATCATTCATCTTCCCACTTTAATGAACTTTGTCCTAAGTTAAACCAATCAGAGAAGCAATATGCAACTGTGCATGAGGAACATGCTAGAAACAAAGAATTTTTTAATGTAAAGCCTTGTAGGAGTCAGATAAACAGAAATGACAGTTTTGCATAAAGACTTTGGAAACTATAGGACTTGCTTGTAAAAAATCCAGTTCCAATATGCTTCTTTTTGTCAGCTTGTGCCCTGTTATGTCCCATATGTTTATGAAAGCCAACTCTCTCTTGCATAACCAAAATACACAACTGAAAGAAATAAATGGAAATTTGATATTGTTTGGACCAATACAGAAAGTTTGTATTCAATTGTCCGGCTTTTGTTCAGCAAAGTGTCAACTGATCATCAGATAGGTGCTATTTTTTCAAGTCTGCTCTTATGAAATGGGAACCTCACATACCACCGCAACTTTGTATTAGTAAGGATTTTGCACGTCTCACGAAGATTTGTCCAGGAGTCATGCTCTGAGCTACATCCTGCAAAGTTCCCAAGTTATGAGCCATTCATTGTGGAGAGCTATAAAGGCAAATTCTGAATCCTTTCCTAGTTTCTGTGTCACTGAAAGAAGCTAGAGCACACCTGTATAGTTCACCTTATTTCTCAGCTGAATGAAGTTAGAAAGCTGGACCTGGACTTTATAGCATTTAAACTGGTTTACATATCAATCATCTAATTCGTGTTAAGTTCATATTTTTGCAACATTTTTTAGTTTAAAAGGTCCTGCAGATCTTTTATATGCTTCATTATCTAAGGTATATTTTAGACAAACTTATTTTAAATTTTGCAGATGTGCCTACAAAAATATGCTATTGATGCATAAACACACTTCATATATAAATGAAATTGGTTCTCTCAAGCAACACATATATGTCTGTCATGAGTGGGGTTAAAGTTGGATTGGGATAGATTTCTTTCATGTACACTGATAAAATTGGGCAGTAGTGCAGCCTGAACATTTTAATAGAGGGCACAGACAGTGAAAAGAAGTGCAAAACCAGTTACTGTGTGATGTATGAACCTTGATCCAGTTCATCCAAGAAACTCCTCCTCTGTTTGCATCCTGCCAATAAGAAACAAACAAATAACTCCATTAACACGGTGGTACAGCAACATGAGGAAATCAAACATCATCCCCTGCACTGTGGGAACAGATCTATAGAAGATAGACCTATGAAAGAAAGAATAAAAATTCTACCAGCACTAAGAAAAGTGAATGTGGTTGATGACCCTACTGAGGATAGGCACAGGCTTTGCATTTTTTTATTCCAAATTCATGGCATATTTCTGTTACTGATTCTATAACTGATTTTTTTCCCCCTCCAAATTTAAAAACAAATATATATGACAAAAATAAAACCCTGATATGGTTACATTTTATTATCTACACTTTTTTCCTAGGAAATGTTTATCTGAAAAAACATTTTAATTACAAAATATTATCACAGAGCCTCATGAGGAAAGTAATTCACAAGTTGAACGCTTTTGTTTTCTTCCATGGCCAAGCTCATCAGCTGAACTATATCTCCTGTGAGCCACTTTTTAACGCTGTGAATGGTATAGTGTAGTCATCAGAGTTTGTGACTATAAGTTACCCACAGCCACTAAAATCAAGCAGCTGAGATGCTGCAGCAGAGAGAAATCTTAAATCCTAGTGTCTCAGATACAACTGTATGTCAGCAGGGAGTTTTTACTGTTAGAATCTAGGTCTGTATACCTGTACTAGCAAACTACATGGATATTTTGGAAACTTTCAACAGACCCTGTGCTGTTCTGTACTGTACTGTTGCCAGGGCTCTGCTCATTGCTGGGAAGGCACTTCAGTGATTAGGTAACTGCACCTTCTTAATTCAGGGTTGTCACATATGGATTTCATCATATAAGAGAGCAAACTGACCACCAGCTATGGCTGATATGACAGGTAAGAGAGAAGACAAGCAAGAAAGAATGGCAGATCTATGAAATAAGAAAACTACAATAGAATATTTTGTTAAATCATAAAAAAATATATATGTATCTTTAAGAATGGGCCATAAACCTCTTCTGAGTTGCTGAATGCAATTATTCATTATTGTTGTTATTATTATCACTTAGCCTGTTCTTAAGATAATAAAATTTTATTACATGATAGTTCAATCTTTATTAGTAGGTATTTAATTAAGTGAATAGATTTATTACACACATTTTTATTAATTGACCTGTGTCAGGTAGCTATAAGGAAAAGGCAGATCTAACATACAGCTCTTTAGCTTTTAAATGTCAGCAATAGAATGATACAGCATTACAACACTTAGCAATTTTCTTATTAACTTCTGTACTGAACTCTACCCTTGCCCATAAATAAAACAGGAGTTATCCCTAATACATAAGAGAATTGAGTTGAACAGGATTATCAAAATGAGTAAGGATAAAAACTAAGAATAAGGAAAGAAAAAGAAGAAAAAGCAAACAAATTAAAATAACATGATACACTGATTTATACGACATGTTAATCATCTATTATTTATCCTAAGTGCTTTTTGAGTTCTCATCTAATTTCACTATAGAATCGCAGATAGAGTGTAGTCACCTTTTCCTGAATGTTAATAATTGATAAGCAATATTTAGCTTGCAAATAGGAAGCTGATGCAAACTCTTTGGAAAGCCATGCATTGCAATGGCTTCTCCCCTTGGGTGAAATCTGCTCCATCTGCATAAAATCATTCTACAAAGCATGGAGAGCTTTGGGAAGCAGAATCCTTCCAACCAATATCTACAGTCCTCACAGCTGATCCTTACATTTTGTTCCTGGCTTACCTTCTTTGCAGCTTTCGACACCCACTTACAGAAAAAGAGTCTTTTTTCTGTGCGCATTGCTGTTTTGGCTCATCCTTTTTGCTTGCAAGGCCCTAGACAGACACTGAACACTGCAAAGGAGAGTGTGCTGGATGTTTACACTAGGATAAATTTCACTACAAGTGCCTGTAAAAAAAGGATGCCCATAGCACTGCCTATTCTGGGAATCACACTGGAAACTTCTGATAAGGATCCTGGAGTATCTAATGAGGAGAACTTGGAGTCATCAAAGAACTATACAGATTCACATCAGCTGAGAGTTCACCTGGGGAGATTAGGCAATGCAGGGTGAATATTAACACTGTGTAGATGTGAGCAGTACATTTTATGCTTACATTTGCCTTTACAAATGCACAGTTCCTTGGTTGAACAACAAGGATGCAGTACATTATAACTTCTATGTTTCTCATGAGACTAATTTTCACACTTTTGACAAACTGGATTTCATTAATTTTCACCTTTCCACTCAGAGGTGTTTTTGTTTGCTTTGCTATCATATTCTGGGTATCAAGGAGAGCATAATTGCAAAAGTCTTTATAATAATTTATCATGGTTACCTGCTGCTAAAGTTCTAGATAATTATATGGCTAGTTCTGTCCTGCCTATGTTTCAACAACTATATGGACAAAAATCACCCCCAGGAATAAAATTTGTAACGCACCAAAACTTTCTGACTTCCCAGCTCAGCTATAACAATTTATGATATAGAGTCTCATTTGTGGTACATGTATACCAGTAAATTTTTTTGCTTGAATTCCATTTGCCTTATATGACAACGACTAGTTAGCTTTATACTTTTGCTCTGTAATTCTAAGTCTTTTAATTCATCTGACTTGTTGGCAAAAATGTATACAGATTTTGTTTATTTCTCTCAGTGAAGAACAAACTCTTGATTATAAATCTTTTTTTTTCTCTGTGTCTGGATTTGCCTTTAGGGCTTTCCACATTGCCTGAGTTTTACTTGATTCATACATTTACTGACATTTACTGGCATACTGGCAATACATAGATTAGCTAGCAAATATATTAATGCTATATATTTTTTGCAAAGAGGGGGAATGGTTCCCTAATTCTGAAGCAGTTGCCTCAATTTGGGAAGCTTATTTTGATGCTACTGACACCATTAGAATGCCCATCAATTAGTATTTCATTACAACTGCTCTTACTAAATAGTCAGTTAACATATTTAGTAATCATGTCTCCAAACCATTTGATTCAAAATGTTCATTGTTGCCTCCAAATATGAAAATAATATAATCTCCCAACACTTGAACTGCTATCATAATGGACCAAAACCAGCTTAATTTAGTTGTATAAGTATTCCCATTCAAATAATTTTATCAGTAATGGCTGCAAATGAACCATGAAATTTAGCTGTTTTCTAGTCAAGTATAATCTAGTGGAATATCTCATGTAGCTTTAGATCTTGATATAGAATTTTCTGATCCAGTTTGTTAAGTTGATTCAGAATGTACATGCCAACCCAACAAAAGGATTTGGAGTTGATTCCTATTAAACAGATTAAAAGTAGGACAGGAAACGTCACCCAGCTCTGTGGAGACTCATGATGGCTGCCAGAGGGCTTAAATGCTTTCCTTTTTCCACACAGACTCTTAAAAAGTTTATTTGAGTTTTATAAAATAATTAATTTAGAAAGTTGAAAGGTAATGGTGAGAAATAATATCGTATTCTAGGCCACATAAAAATTCTAATGACTATTTCCAAGCAAACAGTTAATAAAAGTGGTTTGTTCTTCCTTTAAATTTTATGGAGCTTAGTACTAATGTAATTCATTGATCATGTATTTTTTGTCTCATTTATATATCAAAATACAATATCTGCTGTTTACAAGTTTATATATGCCAGCAATTACTACACATAATAACAACCAAAATACCATAATATGTACAATTAGATTATACAAATTTGATTAATTCTCATAAACAGATGGATGGTAGAGCAGGGGAAGCCAGAACTAGTCACTGTCAAAATGACAATACAGCTTGAATCAATTTCTTCAAGAGGTGTTAACTTCAATTGCCATATTAAAAGAACTTACTTTAACATTATTTTTATGGTCTACCATAAGATAGTTTTTTATTAGTGTCATCATGGATTATTAACAGACCAACTCTGCATGAGGAAAACCAGCCCTCTTCATGCCATTTATACATTTCTGGTATTTTACACAAAACCTATGTTAAAACAACTTCACCAGGGTTTTAAGTCATGCCTCTCTACATTAGGAAATGCCACAGCTACAGTGGCCTGGACAGCCTCAGTTCAGTTCCTAGCATTATTAGTTGTCTTCATTAACATAACCCGTATTTTGTTCTGTGACCAACCACTATCTGAGCTTTCCACAAGACCCTTGCCCCCTTCTGTACATAGGCTGGACAGTGCTCATCTAATGAGTAGGCATTACATATTTGTTTATTTGTCTGTTTGTTTCTCACTTTTCACTGTATGGCCCTAGGCTATGTATATACAGAACAAACCAAGCACTAAGAAATAATTATCCTTTCCCTTGGGAACATAACTACAGAAATCCTTCCCATACCATTGAAATATCTCAAAAAATATGAATCCATTTATCTGCACAAAAGCCCTGTTCAGAACAGAGAGGTTATGCAACAAGCAGTTTACAGATGGGAATTTGAGGCATACAGGGTTAAAGTCAACAGTTTGACTTAAATTTGGACTAATTTTTAAATGACCTGTTTTTTCGTAATGAGTAACAATGCGTCGAACCATACACAGCTGGTCACAGCTTCTGTCAACTTCATTCATGGGTGTGAGTACAACATAGATCTTGAAGCAAATATTTGCACTGCAGAGGTCAGATTTCTGGCATCCACATGCAGCTCCCGAGATTTCAGAAAAACAGGTCTGAAAGGGAGGTTCATACAGGGGGCAGATGATTTTTGCTTCTTGGGAGGGTGGCTGAACAAAAGAAAGAGGCATAACTCTAGTGGAATGTCTCCAAACAGCAGGGAGGGCTCAGCTTACCAAGAGAGTGATCAACATGAAGATTGCCATGACAGGGTGAAGAACAGGGTAACACCAATGAAAGCCAGAAATGGAACGGAAGCAAACTGACAACAAATGGCTCAGCACACGTACCCCTAAAAACCAGACAAAAAGCATGAGATGTGTGAGAAACAGCACCACAGTCCCAACACTGCAGCTACTCAAGATGGAAAAGGAATAAACTTGCATCTATGTGGAGGAGAGCTTTCCAGCAAGGAGGATAGAGGCTACTGTGTGATGTTAGGTGATCCAGATTCTCAAGACAGAAATTTCAGAAGGGTGCCAGGCAATTATGTTATTTCAATTTAATTTAAGCATTTTATATTGCAACAGATGGGCAGAGCTGTCTCATTGATGTATTTATATTATATTGTGTTAAAAAGGTCATGCAGGGGATCAGGAAAGTGTTATGTTTACCTTGTCTTAACTACTACACTTTGTGAAATATTTTCTCCTGGAAAGCAGGAGAAAGAGAAAGATTACTCCTAGAGCAGCCCAAATGAGCATGATTGGTTCTGGAAAACTTTCTGGAGTGTAGAGTGGAGCAGGTAGTGACAGAGAAAAAATGGGACACTCCAAAAAAGTGTCCTGTCCAATAAGGGAAGTGGTCCAAAATTAAGTCTTAGGAGTGTCAGGTAAGAGACTTTCCTAAAAAGTCATAAAGAAGGTCTGTAGTGAGAGAGATTGGAGTTTTCCTTTCCTTCCTGGTGAAGGTTAGAGTTAAAACACAGTATGGAAAAAAGGTATAAACACTGCAAAGACACAGTGGTTAGGAAGTTAATTTTTTTCCAAACATCTTGTTTAATCTGTCTCTCCCAGTCCTTCTGAGGCTTCCCCTATTCAGTGAGTTATCTTTCTGTAGTTTTGTTGGTTTTGTTGTTCTTTAAATAAAACATTAGCTTTAGAGATTGGATGTCATTACTGTTTTTTGGCATGCTTACATCAAAAATGAGAAGAAGGGAAAGTGGTTTCACTTGGCCAGAGATGGTCCTCTCGAGCCAGACGCAATGTGATCCTCCCCAGCCTGATATGAGCAATAGCAGGCTAGAAAACACTGCTGAAGTGCACATTGAAGCTGTGGCAAATGCGCCTTTCAAATAGGAAAGCCACAAAACAACAGATAGTTTTGTTTACCCTTCATGGTAATTGACACCCTGGAGGTCTGGTCATGGCTACAGAGCAGTGCGTATTGGGAATTTATTTTTTGTTGAATGTCATATTCTAGTAGAGTATTCTAACAGAGTTTAGTATCATACAAGGAGATAGACTAAGGAAAGGTAAAAGGGGTTTATCTTTTAAGAGTTTATTAGGCACAATATGGATTAACACACATCAAGCCAGTAACCGGTTATGGTTTTGCAGTATAAGAAGGAGAAACAAAGGAGAAGACAATTGGGAACAATATAAAATTGTGATGACTCCTTGGTACCAGCAGGATGGCAAACAAGCTAACACTAAAGAGGATAGGTGTTGGTCCATTGGGTATTTGAGGACTTTAGATGGGCTACAGCCAGACACAGAGAGATTGAGAACCGGTAAGGAAATACCAAGACCATGAAGGAGTCGAGTAATTGTTAGTAGAGGCTGACTATCTTAGTAAATGTGCATACCTGTTAGAAACTTACAAACACCAAATGATGAGACATGGGGAAAGAGGGAATTCTGAGAATGGACTTTGGAAAAGGAGAGATGATCATAAGCAAGGCAACAATCCTGAAGTCTTAAGACTGGGCAGAACCAACCACAGCTATGTTGCAGTAGATCAAAGTCGACACTGACTGATGTAGGCATTGAGAAGACTGTATTCAGATGGGTTGTACTGAGCGTGTAAGTGGATCTGAAAGGTTGTCCTTCACTGCTCCAAGCCTGCATGCAAAATTTGTCTGCAGGCCATCATAAGCCATTGCTTTGTAAGCTAACAAATACTCTCCCAACAACAAACAAAATCATCTTTATTGCAGTCAAAACCTTTATTTGACTCTCCTACCACCAGAGTAGTTGTCAGTTCTGGGATCTTGCAGAGAGGCTTCCCACTAGAGGACAAATCAGAACTGCAGGACTACTATTTGCTTTTTATACCATGTTTTCTTTTAGCAATATGAAACAGTCATTAAACCAAGTACAATACCAGTATGACACAAGAAAGTGCTGCTATCATTTCAGAGCCCAATGCCAGGTCTCTAGAAAGCAATTTTTTTTCACGAAGTGGGTCTGTTTAGAGAACTGTCTAAGAAAAGATTCTTATTTTTTTTCCAAAAGCCCTTCTCAGAAATTACATCAAATCCCGCCTCGCCCCCAAGCCAACCCTTAAACCCCTGAACAGTGCAGCGTTTCCTCAAAGTCAATATGCTATTCACAGACACAAAAAAGTTAGTTAACTATATGTAATGATGCCATCCAGTAATGTTTGCTTTAAAAACATATTTCTAGCAGATAGACAACTTCTAAAGAAGAGGCAACTAATCACATATCTCAGACTGAATATGCAATCTTTTTCTTACACACTGTCTTCTATTTCAAGCTTTATTTTGAAGGTAGCAAACTGATTTAATCTGAAAGAGATTAATTAATATTTTGTAGAATTTCACAAATCTTGAGAAGAGTTGGAAGAGGTTCTCTGGTGTTTGAATAGTTTATTACCTCACTGGAAGCTCCAGTCTCCTTCTTGCCAACAAACCTCTGAAAGAGTTCCGCTCTTTCTGTGTTTATAGGATTTTAGTACTCAGGTTTGGATATGGAGCACTTGCTTACCTTGATTGCCAGGCTTTTGTGATTCTTGCCCCATGTCAGCATTACCTGATTTGACTAACATAATCTTTATCTTGGAATATCAACACTACTGTCAGGTCTCAGAGGAGCTCAGATTTGGTCCTTTGGACTGTGATGAGGCTTTTTTATTATGCTCAAAAATCTAATTGAACAAGTTTTGAACAAAGATAATCACATTGTCCGATTCTACACCTTCTATTCCAGCAAGAGTACAATGGCTTCTGTTTTCTAATTTTGCTGCTTTGTTCAACATAAAAAATCAACACTCTGTCTCAGTTCATAGATCTCTTTGTTTCAGCTTCCCTTTCTTCAGTGTTGCTTATTCCTTCCCCTGTTGCATGCACACGTTTGGTTAATTTATCCAATTTAGCATCCATTGCATCTCCCTTTCATTTAAGTCTCTCTCATGCTGTGAAGAATGACTGTCCAGGTCCATTTTATTTCTCTAAATATTGCTGCAATATCTGCAGGAGCTTCTTTTTCCCTAAAGAGCACTAAGACAGATGCTGTGTTTTCCATAATGTCTGTGAATTCTCTTGAACAGCCTTCACTGGGCTTCTGTGGACTTACATGACACTCCTAAACTGCTGTTGCTCTTAATGATCTGTTGCTCTACAGTGATCTTTTGCTCATCTTTCTCCAATGCTGTCAAAAAGTTAACACTGAGAGAGAAAGGACTAAAAATTTGAATATTTGACCAATTTGCAATTGGCTTAAAGCAATGGGGGACAGGCTTATGAAAGTATTTTGGCATCTACCTCCAATGCAATTCACAACCAAGCCTACAGAGGTAGCGTATTGAGTTTGGTGGGCACCTAGCACTTGAAAGGACATTAAAAATGGGACACATTTTTCAGAGGCAAGGTGAATCAGTTAGTTTTTTGTGAAGTCTCATTGAGCAGAAAGCAGTGTCCTGCTCATTCCTTTTGCCAGGCAGCCAAGCACTGCATGCCGTATTTACAGCTGACTGGATGAGGGGGCAGGGGGATGGCTCCTCAATTCCTTTGGAGAGGCAGGCTAGGACAATGGCAAAGTCTAGATCGAATTTGCTAGTAATGCATGTCTGGATTGGAATTTGCCGGTTTAGTAGCCTTCCGTTAAAGAACCCTTAGTGTGTCTCTATAACTAATGTTGATACTGACAGAACAGATAACAATAGGTTATTTTATTTTAAGTTGGTAAAACCCAAATCAGAAAGAATTGAGAATTTTCATAATTAGCAATTTTTTTCATCAGCAGCTTAAATTAAAAATACATTAAACATATTAATCCCAGGCAATGGCAGTGGTTGAATATTTTTGTCACTTTGTCTTTGAGAAGTTTCTGATCCAGTTCCCAGTGGGTCAGTTTCTGCTTCAAATGTGATACCTTTGCTGCAATTGCAGAAGAAAGTCAGAAGATGATTAAATATGCAGAGCTGCAGATAGTAATGGTCAAGGCTGAGTCTGCAAAAGAGAGGAAAATGTGAAATAGCAATACATGTCCTCAATCTGTTTTTATTACTGATGATTTAGGATTTTAAGGCACTTATCTATCACCTTTCAAGTACTAGATTCTCTTCAGGAAATATATATAATTTACTTTCTGTACTCATTTTTTTCATAATATTCCACTGCTTATTTCTTGGACTTGCAGCTTGACCTTGAACAGAGACTTCAGCAAAGTAAGTAGATTATTATCAGGATTAAAAAACAAATGGTACGCTATGCAGGCCATACACATTTCAGGATGCCCATTGTAAGACTTCTGAAAGAGGCTCTGAACATACTAAATAATTATCCTGTGAAATGAGGTCAATTTTTAGCACCTTTCAAAAACTGAGACATGCAAAATCTTTGGACAGTGTCGCAAATTTTGGCCATGTGTGTAGTTATCAACATGTATGAGTATGTTATTGTAAAAGTTTTAATTTTCTCTAACTTCCCTGAATAATTTGCTGGAAAGTCTTCCCTTGTCACATATAGTAATATGGACTTACCAGGTAATTAAACATAGGGTGACATATTTAGTTATACAAAATATTGTTTGTGAAATAACATATCCACTGAGTTTCAATAAATGTTTACTATAGGCCTAGGTATCTAATTAAATAGGTGATAAATGTCATTAGAGAGATTCTTGAAACAATTTGTTTTTTCTAAAACCTGGTCACTTTTAACACTTTTAAATTAAATCCTTATTTCAGTGACTATATTTGAAGTGTGACTTGAATTCCCTGTAGTTCACCTCAGAGGTTTTTTATTTTTACTCCTGGCTAATAAACTAAAAGGCATACCAGTCATACCAGTAAAACCCCAAGCAAGCTGCCCTGTATCATACTTCACACTTCATCAAGATTCTTCCCTGTGTAGTAATACTATTCATAGGGTTTTATATTTGTTTGTTTTGTTTCTATGGTTATTTTTCCACTTACCTTAGGAAGTGTGATTGGTTTTTCTCAGCTTCCAATCTCTACTAGAACATTTTGAGTTGTCCAGAAAATCACTTAAGGCTCTTACTGGTCAAACAGAGCTGAGTGAACAGACACGTGATTTATCTACATCTGCCTGAATGAGGTGAAAACAGTCTTTCAGACACAGGGAGAAAAATACAGAAATGTTTCACCTCCTAAAACTTTTTTTTAAATGGCTTGGTTATTTCCTTTATAAATGGCATACATATAGCATTGTAGGCACCACAACTGTCCTTAAAAATATATTATCTTGCATCTTTTTCTAGAAAATAACTACATAGAAAATCTCAAATTTAAGAAGTAACTTATTCTTTCTCACCCATCCCATGTCCCAATTCAAGCTATACTTTGTTAGGAGAAACCTACAAAGCCAGAGGGGTCTTGCAGCACTATAGGATTCTGACAAATAAGCAGCAAATTGAGTTCCAAAAGCATGAACTCAGCATGATGGTTGAGAAAATGCCTTTACAGCTGTGTCCCTTTCATAGCTTCACAGAGAGACTGGAAACTTGAATTATTCCAGTCACCATAGCATAATACCTGTCACACAAGGATCATGAAAATTACTCAAGTAACAAGGATGCATTAAGGATGTGAAGGACAAAACAACTGGATCTTACCTTTTAGAATTTAACGAGGAATTCGTGTGCCTTGCAGGCAAGTTGGGATTTTCCTTTTGGTGTACCACCAAATAAGCCCTATATCCATAGATAAAACCATGGTAAAGGCTGTTCAGTCACAGTGAAGCGGTGGACGCTGTTTCAACCACCATCTCACAGTTTTTCCAAGTGTTTAGTCACTACCCGACCTCCTGGCATGCTTTTGGACTGTGCCAACTCCTACTCCCCAAGAGGGAGTTTTGTGCAGTGCCACAGGTCTGTGCTCTGCCTTGGTGGCTGTGCAGTCTTTTTGGATGAGGCTGCCCTGTTTGGGAAGGAAGACGACTAAGCATGGGGAAGCATGTGGTGCCACACCATGTGGCTGCAGAGCAAGGGAGCAGTCATTGCCTATACTACTGAGCAACAGCTATGAAGTCATGCGTGCCAAAGTTTTCTCTTGGTTTTGCCAAGAGTCACTTCTTTTCTCAATGGGTTATTTTGTCCATTCCTGAATTGATAAGGAATCAAATTCTTATTAAAAAATGAATTAAAATCTTCCTGCCAAGTAGAGATGAAATATACTTTGAGACTGCCACCACATGGACACTCAGAAAGATACAGAGAAGTTAACAAGGTCCTCACGAATTAAAGAGGATGCAGATAGACAAGCTTCTTCAAATCCTGGGAAAGACATGTCCTCTGATTTCGCTACCTACCAGCTTATCAAGCCCCTCTTAGGCACGAGTAGAATATGTTTCAGGTACTTCACCTAAATCCAAATACTCCACCCTTTTCATTCAGGATAAAAATAAATCTAGCTGTAGCACCCAGAAGATCTGAGGAAATGGTGGTAAAGGTGGTTAAATTCAACACCACAGATCCTAGAGTTGGAGTCATCTCTCTGCCTCCTCTAGTGGCCTCCTCTATATCCTGAACATGTAAACAACAGCTGCAGGATGTTAAGAGCCACTAAAAGCTCAGTCCTGCATTTCAGGTATTAAATTACTCAAGCCCATGGAGACTTATTTTTGTTCTGATTTTAGACATGTTGACTAAGTAAATCTCATGTTGACAAGAATGAGACCAAATTGGAACCTAATTTGTTGCTGCCTGATGTCAAGAACAATATAACTTGCCTACTGATGCCACACAAAGAACTTTATTCCTAAATAAAGCACTTTTTGATAAAAAGCCATCCTCCTCATGTAATTAGGAAATACAAAGGGCAAAAGTGAGAATTTGAGTTTTAATCATGAAAGATAACAAATCCTGTTTACAACCCTTACAACAAAGGGCTTACTATAACACAAAAGAGATGGAGAATTCAGTTTCAGATGTATTCTGAAAGCATGTCACCTCAGAGCTATAAATAATGAATTGTTTCTATATGCCAAAGAAGTAAAAAAATGACAACATAGTTTGGCAATTTCAAGCAACGTGCAAGCCTTTATCCTTCACTGAAAATGCATAATTAATAATACCACAAAACATGATCTACTACCAGAACATATTTCAACTACAGAAAATCCCAGACTGGTGTCTTTAAAGGAAAGAACATTATTTCTTGGGTTAAAATCTTTAAACAGGTGATGGACTGCCCTTGACCCCAGCACAGGAAAGCACATTTTTACCTGTCTGTAAGTGTGGAAGTCACCCTTTTTCTGTAGAGCTGCATAACAGTTGGCACTATGGCTTATATGGAATATCTTAAGCGATATTAGAAGAGGTACGAGACCAGGTATTAATTGTGGAAAATTTCCATTACCCAAATATTGATTGGATCAATGCCTCATTAGGATGAGATGTAGAGATAACACTTTTGAATGTAGTAAGTGGCTACTCTCAAGAAATACCTTAGAATCCAAGAAAAGATGCTGTTCTGAATTTGGTCATCAGTCGTGCACACAACATAGCTCAAAAAGTACTAGTGGGATAGCCTTTCTGTAATAGCAACCACAATACAATTAGCTTTAACATTGTAGGTTAGAAAGCAGGCTAAATAAATCCAGCATGTGGCTATGCAATTTCAAGAAATAAGATTATGTAAAAAAAGAGAAAACTAGTAAAAACAAACAAACAAACAAAAAAGCAAAACCTCCAAATGCAAAAAGGAACATTCCAAAAAGCAAGATGCTTAAACCAGCCTAGAGACTGTAAAAAATACTGTAGTGGAAAAAGGGTAAAATGCATGCCACCACTCAAAAAGAAAGAAAAGCAGCCTAAAAAAGTTGCCATGGGATCAGTGGGAAAGCTTACAAGGCTATGACAGGGAAAAACTTAGCATTTAGAAAATGGAAAGCTTGCCAAAATGAGGAGAACCCCTTAAGAAAATGATAGGTTATACATAAGCAGGAAATTGAGAGGTCTAAAAATAATTTGAAGTATACTTTGCAAAGGACTTTCAAACTGATAACAAAAAGTTCTTTAAATACTTCAGATGCTGTGGAATTGGAAGGAATATTGATGACAAGTATGTAAAAGCAGCACTTAGGGCTGACAAAGGCCACAGCAAAAAAGCTCAGTGAATTCCTTGATGAAGGCAACCCCATATTGGAAATACTCTTTGCAGCAGATAAGTCAGAGAAGGTAGATCCATTTGAAAGAAATATAGCTCATGTACAAGACCAAACAGATAAGCTGGACATCAGTAAGTCACCCAGTCCAGGTAGCATTCACCCATGTGAAACTGCAGAAGTGCCACCCCAGGTGTGTGACCACTGTGTTACAAACAGCCCCTGCGCCACGTGGCGGGTGGATTGCCAACGTAAGTTCCGTATAGAATGAGGGCCCAGGAGGGGATCCTGGAAACTACAAACTGCTGTGGTGTATCCACCCTAGGGAAGATGGTGGAGTATATATTAAACAATGAGATTGATGGAGTCTCTATTAAAGAATAGAATCACTGAGCAAGCCAGACACGGTCAGCTGGGCAAGAATCAGTGTGGCTTCTGTGAAGGGAAATCTTGTCTCCCTGATGTGCCAGAGATCCATAACGATGTCAGTGATGTCAGTAAGCAAATGGACAAAGGACACCCAGGGGAAGTAACGCGCCTGCAGTTTCAAAAAAACTTTGAAAAAGTTAGTCTCCAAAGGTTATTTAAGAAACAAAGGTACAAGAGACCACAAAAAAACTTGATACTGAAGGACAGGAAGCAAAAGGTAGGACTTACTGTCACTTTCCAGGATGCAGAAGAGTCAAGTGGGGTCCCTTAAGGATCAGTGCCACCACAGTTTTTATCTTTCATCATTTTCCTCATGGCACCTAAAGGAAAGGGTGTGTGAATGTGAAATCTCTTAAGTTTCTGGATGAGCCTAAGCTCTTCTGGGAAGTCAGGTGTTGTGACAATGCCAAGAAATTCCAGAAGGACTTCATAAAACTGAGGGAGCAAAAACAGAGCACATGAACTTCAATGTAGATAAAAACACCTAGGGAAAATAATCCAAACCATTCCTACCACAATGCAAAACTACTCAGAACTGCAAATTGGGAAAAAGGTCTCATAGTCATCATCGACAGGTCCCTGAAATCATTGGCTTAAAGGGCAGGAGTGGTCAAAGGAGACAACAAAGTGTTTAGCATCATGCAGAAGGATCTTGAGAAGAGAGAACATAATCCTGCTACTGTATAAAAATTTGATGAGTTCATACACTGAGCTCAGTATGCACTTCTGGTTCTTGCATCTCAGGAAGGAAGCAGACTTTAAGAAGGTAGGTGGCAAATAAAATCATCAAGGGTGCAAAGCAGCTACCCTTGTGTGCAGAGGCCAGAGCTCTTCAGTTTGAAGACAAGATGGATGGGTAAGAATAAGGTTTACAAAATCATGAAAACAGTGGATAAGCTGAATGTGGAACTGTTGTTCTTGAAGTCCTCCAATAGGAGAACAGAAGAACATGATTAAACTAGCAGAAGATCTGTTTAAAGCAGTTTATAAAAGAGCTTCCTTACACAGGAGGTGTGGAATTTACTACTAGAGAATGTTGTGGAAACAGAAAGTGTCAGCAGAATCAAAGGGGGATTAGGAAAAGTAATAGACAACAGCTTCAGGACTTGTCAGAGTATGCTGTGGCATGAGGACAGGGAGGAGGGAGCAATGCTGTGCACCTATATTTCATTTCAACATGAAATCAAAATACTGACAAGGTCCACAATCGCATGCATATATGCACACCTGGGAACAAGAAAATGCTCCCAGCTTCCCTTGCCCACAGGGAGCTTAAGTAACTTTCTTTTAGATGTTCAAGAGCCTTGCAGCAGATTTAATCAAAAAATCTCCTGTATGTGAACACATGAAGGCTTGCTTAAATCAGTTATCCACCAGGGACTTTTCAGATTCGGCCTTGCCTACATTTTCTCTGTCTTGAGGAAGGAATAAAGTTCATTCTGAAAGAAACTCTTTACCACAGTCGTTTCTATACAAGTGACAGGCAGTATAATGTTAAGTATAAATATTATTACATAGAGTACGTTTCCATTACTCTTGAGTAATACTTTTACTGATCATTATTCATTCATTGACTAATAGCATTTCCAACATGCCAGCCATTGCATCAAGAGGACATTTTTAATAAACTTTCCATTCTTTCCCCATAAACAAGTTTTAAAAGTTGTAATAAACTAAGAATTATGGCTACTTTGGTGTTTATAATGTGAAGCTAAGAATTTCCATAGATCTTTGACGGTGCCCAAAATAAAACCAGATTATAATGCCCACAGGGGAGTCAGAGATCAAACAGTCTGTGACTCTGACAACTCTATGCCATGTACCTATTTCATGTATCAAATTCCTTTCAAGTTCCTCTAACACTAGCCTTTTATGAAACCATCCCTAGCTCTGCCTTATTGCTAGCTTCATAGAAAATGGGAAGGAATCTGCCTCTATACCCAATATTATTTTCAAGACATTTTCAGCCAAAAAGCAGGTGTTTTGCTAGAGGTAAAATAAAGTACCACAGAGAGGACCTGTGAGGCTGATGTTCACTTTGAGCTTGCAGTGATGTTTGCTCTCCCATCGGATGCTACCCGCATAATAAGCACTGTTGACTCTTTGCAGTGGAAGACTTTGGAATAAAGGGACAGAGCGTGAACTTTGGAGAAGGATATTTATATATTCAACCTCATCAAAAGCCTCCTTGTTGCACAGTTGTTGGGTTGGATTTTTTTTGCCTGAATTGTTTATGTTCTTAGTTAGAACAATGACTTTCATACATTCTTTATGGTGATTGATGATAATGATTATTATTATTGTCTGACAAACCTAGAGAGGACTGAGGGCTCCAGTGTGCTCAGTGATGTGCAAACAAACACAGTATAGTCCATGCCTTGAAGAATTAGGTCATGTAGAACAGGTGGATAAAATAATTTATGCTACACAAAATTACCTAAAACAATGAAAGGAAACGGATAAGCTCATGCTGTAAAATTCAGTGTTTCTTACATATAATTACACCAATTGACAGAATATTACTGGCTAGTAGAGGGTCCAGAATTTCCTTGATAACAAGTTGGCATTCATGGATTTATCACTGGACATTCATGGATATGCAAGAGGAGCTTTCCTTGAATTTCCTGCATTGGAAAGCTACGATATGAGAAGTTACATCAAAGTAAAGGCAATCTGCAGCTGTCCTCTGTTTCTGCTTAACCCCAGGCTGCTACAGGTCTGCTGTAAATCATTCCAGTTTCAGCAGAGCATCTGTTAGTGTTATGATAATGTGGAGGGGCAAAGAAAGCCAGCTACACTGTGTCTCACTTTCCAGACAGCAGTGCATTTGGTGGTGGGCATTTTCCATTTTGTTTGACTGACCTGGACTAAACTTTATTGCAACAGTGGCACACATGTAAAGGAAGTTATATGCTGAGAAAGACTATGAAGCAAAAACTAACTTTTTGCTATTCAGACAGTGAATGTATGACAAGGAACTATGCGAAACACAACAGAAGACCCTGGTACATCTACTTTTGCTTCCTTCAAAGTGCAAAACCAAGAAAAGATTTTTTACAGTTTTTTAGCTAAGCATACCAACAAATTTAATGCCTACTCAGAGGGCATTAATAGTGGGCAATGCTGAGGTTTAAGCTAGAGTGAGGTGTACTCATACCCTAAGCATACTTCAGCAGGGATTACACATTGCCTGTAAATGTGCAATCTTTGCTAAGTTATGCCTCCCTGTCAACTTCCTTACATGTGTTTTAGTGAGACAGGGAGAAGCACAGCAAAATGTCTAGCCCCCGAAATTGCACTGCTGCTGCTTCATCTGCAGGTTCACAATGTATGCTGCTTGGGAGAAAGCTCACTCTAAAGAATAACTTGAAGCAACGTGTCAATACACTGTAGTTGATAACACTGTTATACTCTGTTGTTTTATGTCTCCATTATAACTTCACTTTCTCTAATCTATTTAGAAACAGAATCCCACCTGAGAAAGAGGAATTTCCCTGTTGACTATGATCTTACACATCATGTGGCAGCCATGCTCTGAGCCAGAAAACATGGCAGCTAGGTAAGCCTTGAAGCTTTGTGAGGGTCAAATCTACTTGTTCACTTGGGATGATTTAATTCACATATGGTATCAACAGCCATATGTGGCCTTTTGTCAGAAGATGTTGATATATTTGATGGCCAAAACTGGGCCAATATAGTGATGAGAGTAAAACTCTTTTGTTTTGATATAGTTTAAAGGCTAGATGTTTTTGCAGCATGCTGTTTGCTTTAGAAATATGGACAACAACAACAAACGTGGAATATAACCAGCAATATAATTGGCAATGTTCTAGAATAACTGATATTTCATAGTTATACTAATTTTTTTGTCTTCAGTAAAAACTTTTTTTCATAAATGATTGTCCACTGGAACATCAGAAATGCCAGCTAAGAAAAATACTTTTCTGAAACTAATTCATTTTGCATATACAGTAGTGTAAGCAGACTGAAAAGTGCTTTCCTTCCTGGGGAACATTCATATTATAGCCTTGAGCAAACAGGGATAGTTTTCTACTCAACTTCATTTTTGGCACAATGTCCTCACTTAAGCAAACTGCACTAGACTTGCAGGCTTATAAATCTTGACTACGTCTCTTAACTACACACAAGCTTATTATACATGTATTTCAGAGACTGTGCCTAATGCACTCCAAGAAGCTCATAATTAGAGTCATTTTCTGAGATCTTTTCTTCTATTATATCTGATAAATGAAAGATCAGATATTTTGCACATTCCTGGGCAACAAACTTTTTGCTTTGAACTTAAAATCCTTAGAAAGTTGACGAACAATGAAGAAAAAATAATAACAGCTAACCAAGATGAGGGAAAATAATTGAAATGCTAAACATCTGGTTTTGTCAGAAAATAGATATGTTACAACTAGAAACAACTTCAGATATCTTATGATAATTACTATAGAAATCTGAACAGAAAAAGTCAGTGGAGTCAACTTTTCTGGGAACTTCAAACACACTTTGAAGAAAGTCTGTTTTCAGCCTTGATCTGAGCCAGAGGAAAATCTAGTAATTGAGTTTAAGATTAGAAATGAGCATTACATTTAAAAATGTTTAAATGTGTAAATTGTCTCTGGGTGATGAAACTTGTTTGGTAATATAAAACGAGACTTTTTTTTCTCTTTTAATATGGTATCTTCCTTCAAGCTAGTCCATAATGATTACTGCTCAGTGTGCCCACATGGAATTGTTATATCATCATCCATGGTTTAGTAAAAATAAAAATCAAGTTAAAACAATCCCAGAATTTTTTTCTTTGCCTGAAAGGCAAGCAATAGCATTTGTAGCTGATCAGAGGTTCTTCCCTCTCCCAGTTCTGTTTCTCTTTTTTTCCCTGTATGAAGCACGTAAGCTATAGCCACCTTAACTGCTTCAAGAGGTATCATGCCAACTCACACAAACAAAGGGGCTTCCTCATCATTCATCCTTCTGTAGCATAAAGGATATTATTTTTTCCTGAGAATTGCAGATGTAAAATTTTCTTTTTTGCTGACATATAAAATTATGGAATATGGAATTAACTTGTTGATGTAAAACTGCTGGTTGATATAAAGTTTTGATCTAAAACTAGGATGAATTCTCCATCTTATCAAATATATATATATCCTGGCAAGGTCAACTGTACATCAGCAACATGTGGAAGGAAATAAAGTTAATGCATAGGTAGTAAATCACTAACATTATGAAACAAAACAAAAAAAAAAAAGCAGAAACAAAAACAAAGAGGGAAAAATTAAGAAACATCCAACAAGATCCCACATCCCCACTGAACAGGAGAGCACCTGGGAAGTGATTTGTTTGATTTGGGAGTGTCACCAGGAAATTCAGTGAGGTGGGATGGCTTTAAGAACGCACCCACACCACCCAGGGACATGTAATTGAAAATGTATTTACTTAGCACGCCAAGTACAGCAGATGGATGACAATTTTTATTCTACAACACATACTACATGCCCACATAAACAACGGCTTCAGCCTCTCTGCCCAGTTGAGACCAGCATAGCAAGGACCCACAGGAGCAGAACCCTCTCCCCAACTAGTCGACATGCCAGGTCCATGGCCTACTGTTTAGCTCATACATGTGCTAATGTCTCCCTGTCTCTAGTTTCCATATGGTCTTGGGTAACTGTGTATGGCATTCCCCCAACAAGGGACATTTTTTTAACTGTTTTTTTCCTTCTAAATTAGATCGTTGTCATAGGCCACCAATGGCCTTACTAATCATGTAGCCTTGGACCAATCTCTTTGACTTTGTCCACACCTAAGGCCAAGCAGCAGTTGCCACTGTCTTTCCTCTCACCCTCTGTCCTCCTGCCCCAAATGTGATACAAAAGCTGTGAACTCAGCAGTAGTTGCCATGTCAAATTTTGTCTACTGCTACTGTCTTTCCAAGTCAGCTAAAACTAATCCAGTTGACTGGAGCTGGGCAGGAGTAGTCAAGGCCATGTATCTGGGGGGGCACCATTGCCAGGGCAGGCCACCTATGCTTGCTATATCTGTGTACTACATATGCATTTAGAAAAGACTCTCAATGTCCTTGCCTCCAACCTCCACGGTCATCTTGAGCTCTCATAATAAAATGATTCCTCTTGCAACTGTAATTAGCTCTACTGTGTGGGAGAACCTCTTGTACTGGAGGGAAACTCTTCTTAAGGTGGTTTGGATCTATGGGAATTGCACGTTCGCCATTTATTTGCTCGATGCTTCAAAACACTAGTCATAATGCACAAAGAGAGAAATGGCACGGCAGGAAGTAACAACTACTGACTCAGTTCAAAGTTGGGTTTTTCTTAGCATATTGCATCGAATTAACAACATTCTGCTAATGTTGGCATACTTTCTAATTCGGTCAGACACCTTCTGTGCAGCACTATCTTAATCCTAAAAAAGGAGAAGGATATGGCCACAGCAAGGTGCAAATTTACCACATTACAGATACTCTTTTCCTATCTACCTGCAATATAGAAAACTAGTAGAACTTAGAAAGCCTGAAGACTTCTCAGAGATTTGTAGAGAATAAAGGAGACTGAGGGTAATCTCTGGTTTTAGTACTACTATTCCGTTATGTTTCTTTCTCCTTCTCCTTTCTTCCCTTTTCTTCCCCTTTCTTCTCTTTGGATTGCCAATATGGCATACCTTTAGAAAAAATCCTTTCTGACTAGCTATGTGTATTACAATTATTTCTGTGTACTTTTATGTACACAAATACTTCTATGTCCATGGTCTCCTCATATATCCTGACTCATTCCCCTAAAGCCTTTTCTTACTTTACATCTCATTAATTTTGATGTAGTAAGAAAAGTAAAAGGAACAGTGTTACTGTGGTCTATAAAGATAGCGGGTTGTTGGGGTCAGAAGATGGTATAAATACACATGGGACTGGCCAGAGTAGATGAGGCCAAAAGTTCATTTAGTCCCACATCCTCTTTCCAATTTAGGAAAGAGAGTAAGTGAGTAAGAGTGGTGTAGGTAGATATGATTCACTAACAGACTTCAATCTCCTTAAACTTAGGGCCTTCAGAGCTCAATGCTATTTATAACATATATCTAATAATGCTAAATTCATCCATTCTCTTCCTGAAGCCATGTAAGCTTTTAAGTCAAATCAACTGAGAGAATATTTTTTAAAATGTGCTCAGATGTCCATGCATACAAAGAAGCAAGCAACCAAGTGGGAAAAATACCACTATAAATGAATATTCAAAGTTTTATTCATGAAAACATCTTTCAACAATACACAAGATAAGTCATAACATTTTTTATAAAATCAGTTTACAAAATATTGACAAACTGCACTGGTGAGTTTCTTTATGTTTTATATGATATTCTTTTGGCTCTGGTACTTCCAAAGAAACTGTCCTATAATCTGAAATTAGCACCAAGTGATACTTAGAAGTAACAAACAAACCCCCAAAACATCCCTTCTCCTAGCACTTTCAGAGATTTATATCTTAGAAAAATGTACATATCTAGTATATAACATTAAAGTATTATAATAGGCAGCATTACTTTAGAAATAATTGCAAGCAGGACCCATCCAGAGTTGATGCTGCATGGAGCTGGCACTAATGAGAAACAAGGTAAGAGCCAGTGCCTGCTCTACATGAGTAGGATGTTAGGGATTAAATGATGCTACACATAACATAAGAAAATATTTGACAATAAGGGTGCCAATGAATAACTTCTGCTAAAACTTTACAGTGTCTATTCACAGTTGAATTGAAAATCTCAGCTTCTTACAAACACTTGTTTCTCTCCAGTTTATAAAACTTTTGAACTTGAATGTCTCACAGCTGTCACAGTCATTTGGTTTGATTAATGGATCCTCCTTTGGGACAGCATATTAAACATTGCAAACACACCACAGTGTTCAGGAACACAAGGAGCTCTTCACACAGACAAAATTTACCGTACCTCCTTATCATCCTCATGAAGCGGCAGAAATTGTCTCTTACTGCCCATGCTGTTATATACAATATACTACCAGCTAGAAAATAATTTTATGTTCTTATATATCAGTACAAATGATAGTTTTTGTTGTTGTTTTTGCAAATTACTGAGGCCTGGTACAACTGTGACTCAAACTTTTCCACATGACTTTAGAAACCACAGTAAAGGCCCCACTACTTTATGCTGGAGACTTTCCACAAGATCTCGAAGCAAGTAACATTAACCCTTCAGTTTAAAAACATCCCCTCCCACCTATGGATAAAAATGTTGCATGAGTGAGTTGACTAGCAATCCCAGTAGTAGCCAAAACTGTCTCAATGTGATGTTAAGAAACAGAGAACTCGATTTAGCACCTGCTAGTCATCAAGTCACTGACAATAATAAACCACAGGTCCTGTAAACTGGAGACATACTGTAAGAAATACAGTAAAAATATCAGTTTAATTGTCTTTTGGCTTTTTAAAGAAGAATTGTTCTTGGTATTAAAAGGGTAAAAAAATTGCTAGACTGCAATAAATTCCATCTCAGTACAGCTGACTAGTCCATAACTCAGTTAAGTGCAGGAAACGTTGACAGACTCTTTTCTTGCAATGGTCTTCAAAGGACTGAAGAACCTCCCCAAAAGCACCTTCCAAATGTGACCTCTGTGTGTCCCCTGCCCCTCCTCAGTGTTCCTTAGTGCTCCAGCTACCCTTGTCCTATGTGTAGGAAAGTGAGTCTCTTTCCTAGAAAGCTTAGAGGTTTGCTTTTCAAGGCAGACCTGATCTGTTTGTCTCTCTGTTTTCTGTCTCAGGCCACATCACACTCATCTCTACAGGAGGAAAAGGATATAGTTAAAGAAGCAAAGTGCATTTTCTGGGCATTCATCTTCACATTCCTCCCCTGGTCCATTCAAGCTGTCTGTTTCAGGCAAGTTTTGAAGGGCTCCACGTGTGCAAAACCTATTCAGGGTGAGATTGCAGCACAGTCTGATCTCTTTCTCAGTATTATCCCTTGATCTCCACCCCTGCATTGTCTCCAACTTCGGAGCAGCATAATTATTCTGCTGACGTTTTCATATAATTTTTAGAGATTTTTGGAATCCGTGTGTTCATTGCCTGTACACAAAAAGCAGAATGTTGGCCTTGCAATGGGGAAACTGGTAAAAAGGCAAGCTATTTGTGAATTTGTCAGGGTTTTCTGGTCAAGATGGTATGTCTTGGGTGAACAGCCCTCTGTAAACCTTGTGCTCAGAAGATGGAAGATGAGGTGCTTGCAAACAGAGTGGATTTGGACTTTTTATAAATATAAAAAATGCAAGATTTTTACTGTTTGTTTGGGCGCTATTTTCAAAGGCTTAGTTCTATTGAAAAGAAATTAAATCTCTGTTCTGTGCAAATTTTCATGCACAGTAAGATTATTACAGTATGCTAAATTGTCCTTGTTTCGGACATGAATATATTAGGACTGTGCAAGACAATATTGGATTGATTTATGTTGTGTGGGCTAAACATACATTAGAAAAATGCAGTAAAGTTGTTATGTGAGATTTTGTGGTGAAATTGCCTTATGTACACATACAGTAAAGGTATCTTAAATGGAAGTTTGCTACGAATCATTTATGGTCAAAAATAAAAGAAGTAAATAAGATAATATATATATCATATTATGCAAAATGAAGCAAAACCAAATTCAATTTCTATATTTAGTCTCAATACTTTGCCATATGCTGTCTGAAACCTGTTGAGATTTGAGATTTGAGTGCTACGAGTCATATGAAGAGAACATGAATACCCCAGAGACACTGACAAGAGAGTTTGGCCCTGCATTGGTGAGCTACAGTATCTGTCCCTCCCAAACTCTCCCTGAAACTATGTGTGCTCCAAAATTTTACCTTAGGAAAGAGTGAACTCATTGACTTCAGTGAATTCATCTTTTTCTACTAAAAACATGCATAAAATACTTGTGTTAAATGTATGCTACCTATTAGAAAATCCTGCTTTTATTCATTGTGAACACACAAAAAGTTTTACTATGGACATATATCAACATTTTATGCCGTCTGATTGTTCAAGATTCAAAGCATTTAGAATAACATCTTACCTAGCTTTTTAATTTGCTAACCTCAAGATGTAATACACTTCTATTTTTAATGAATTCGTAAAGCTAGACTAGTATACAACATCTGAAGTCGAGCGTACAGAAACAATAAGCTGTAACACAAAACCTGCAATGTTCATAAATGTTTGAAGGAACCAAGAAATCCAAAATATATGGACTGGCTGAAGCCTGTCCTTTTACCTTTAACCAGTCATTATTTCTCAGTAGCAATTACTCAACATGTCATTCTGTACTGAATGAATTCCAATCAATTACAAGTGATTGCACATCACTCTGCATCAATCAGAGGATAATTCTTGATTCGATGAGATGCAATGGGTGATGTCAATTACACTTTGTTGATGCTCTTTGATTGCATATTCTTTTGCAAATACACCTGAATTGTACCACACCGACTAACCTGGCTAGTCTACATTTCACAGGTTATGTATAAAGTCATGAACATGAACAGAAATTGTAAAATATAGCCTGTACAGTGCATAAACATCTATTAGCAATAATACCAGTGCATAGTGTGACAGATTGCATTGTGACATAGAGGGATGAAAGGATCCACTGGGGAAAAAAGGAGATATCATCTCTGCTTTTTGTTTTCTGCTTTTTTTCCCTGCTTTTTTTTCTTTCTTTCTTTTTTTCTTTTTCCTTTTTTTTCTTTTTTCTTTTTTTCTTTTTCTTTAAACTTGAGCTATAAGCCAGTTTCTTAGCTTCTTTTTTGGTGTCATCTGGTTGTATAGGCATGTGCTGGCATTAAGTTTGTACAAGTCTGTCCTAAAGCGGGTAATGTGTGGTTCATTCAAGCCTCACATGCACACTTCATATCTACATCTAATACACTTAATGCTGGATGTTTGTCAGATGGTCTTGTGCCACTGAAGGGTAGGCTCAAGCTATATCATCCTTACAGGAACAGCCCAAGTGTGTTACCCACAGTTCCTAAGAAGGCAAGCCCGAAGTGAAGGAGGTGCTGCAGTCTTCTCTCACTCAGCGACAGACTGAAGGGTGCTTGAGCTAAGTCAAGGCTACTTACCAGGCCAAGGAGTAGGACTACAATGTGGTACGTGCACAGATGTTTTTTCTTTAATTATATTCTTCTCTGAATTCTGTGTGTTTTGGGGACAAAGAATAACAAGCTTAACCTAGAGAATTTCTTTGGGCTTGCTTTAAGTAAATTCCTTTGCCTGGATGAAAAGGAACCACAGACATCACACCACTTTATGGGTTTACTGGTTTAGTATGACTCGTGAGCAACAGAACTGCAATCCAGAAGCACAGTCAAAGAGAAGAGCGATTAGGTACATTCATCCAGAGAGAAGTGAAGATAATCTGTGTGCTTGAACATAGTCATAGCAGCCTAAATTACTACTGTCTTTCTAATCATAACTGAAGGGTAGAAGCAATGCATAGAACCCAGTAAGATCTACTTCAGTGCTTATTCAAAGAAAAACAGCCTTGAATTGGCATTGTACACTGGGAGAGTGCTCTTAAAACCACACTGTAGGGCTACCACCAAGTAATGCTCAAATGAATATAACTTCCTTCTCATAGCAGGATTTATTCAGAAATTATTCTTTTTAGTGTGTTAATTTTGTGGTTTTTTCCCATTTGAGAAAAAAGAGTCACTATGCAGAGAAAAGCCAAATCAAGTAGATTTTAAACTGAGGAAAAAGGAGAGGCATACAGAAAAGACTGACATATCAAATTCTGGCAAAAATCTGTGCCTTTATATAGATTAAACATTTTGTAAGGAGACAGTAAATTATAAAATGAAATGGGAGATGCAGATGATCAGCAGATGTAAAGGCTTAAGTCCAGGGTGTTCCTAGAAACACAAAACTGACACCTTCTTGCCAGCAGAGTTAGTACAGTTTGTACTTCTGTCATTCTGGGACAGGGGAACATCACCATAGGCCTTTCCAGATGACTGAAACACAAACAAATTATATAACATAATGATGTAATATTAACATGACATAAAGGTTAATGCAAGGAAAGAGAAGACCTCTTCAGATGAGTCTGGTTTCCAAAAAATAATCTCTTGCTGAATAATGAGAGACAACTCCAGCAGTCACACTGATGTTCTTACTCTTGTTTCCATTGTGGAGGGATCCGATGAACCTTCAGTACCTAGGGGAGAATTTGGGACAGGTCCCACAGAACCTATGAGCACAAAAATATCCCCAGCTATCAGGACACCCCCAATATTTAAGTCTCTAACCAATACCATCTATGATGCAGGACAAAAAGTAGGAAATCAAAATAGTGAAAACATACTGAAATTTCTGACACAAGATGCTCTGAACCAGCTTCTACAACTGTGTCTAATTGACCTTGAAGCCCTGGAGTAAGCCACACTGCGAGACCCACTGCAGCACAGCTGAATGTAGAGTGAGTTAAGTGAAAGCAAACCAGGCCTCTTCCTAACTATATTTTTGGAACTGCCACTTCTAGCATCTACAAATGTTAATTTATTTCTGCCAGAAATCATCCGTTCAACAGATTAAAACCTCTTTGTGGAACAGAGTCAGAATTGAGTGAGGAAAAGTTTTTGAAGGTCAGTGTGGAACCTGTACTGAAAGCAGGAAGACTAAGCACACAAAAGTAGCCAACTATCTGCTGAACCAGCGTTAACCTGCAATGTCTGAGTGCTCTTAACTAAATGGCTTGTCACTCTCTCAATCTATTGCTCTTTCCACAACATGAAAAAGCAAGAGGAAAAACTGACACCTGCAAACAGCAAAAGAAGTCTTTTGTGCCTGTGGACAACCAGCTTCAAGCTTTTGATCTGGATCAGGCAGGTCTTGTCCTGTATGTCTCATAAGTTATAGGATAGTTTGGCGTGGCTTAGTTTCCTTTCCCTTCATTTGGCATTTTGGAAAAAATCTTCATGTTTTTTTCCTCATTTCAAGTCTTATGATAGATCCTTGACCAGGAAACAGCTATGAAAGATGATTTTTAAACCTTCTAAATACCACCATTTATCCTATTTGGCCATGGACTATGTCTGTAGACTATGCTGATTACAGCCTTTGCAAAAGGTCTAAGGAGTACGATCTGGGAAAATGCAATTAGTCCTTCTGTTCTCTAGCACAATTCTTATCAGATCTGAATCACTTGCTTTTTTTGGCATTGAAGGGATGGAGAGTCCCTAGATAAAAGTGAAAGTTATTGTTATAAAATGGATTAGAAAAATCTAGCAATCACTAGGTTTATCTCCATATTATTAAGAGACTAAAACAGCAGGGCAGGAAAGTTTTCCTCATTTGCCAGTAGCCAAACTGTGGCCAATTTGGATTCTCTTCCTCTCTGAAGGAATCTTTGCAGTCACATTTCAAGCTCAAAAATCACTTAATTTTTGTTTTGTAAATGCTTATTTGTGCCTTAAATGAAGCATTTTAAAACTAAAGAGAAGATTTACAAGCCTTATAGATGATCACAATGACTGGTGCCTTGCCCAGGAGAGCTGGCAATTTAAATGAGTTATTGGAAACATCAGTTATTGGACATGACCAAAGACAGCATAGCAGACGGAATGGCTCCAAATCCTGTTGCATAATGGAAAATTTTGTACAGCCAATTCCAACTGTGAAAAGGGTAAAAGAAAAAGTCAGACTAGGCTCACAAGCGTGTTAAAACCAACCTGCTTACTTTGAGTTTTGTGTTTCAGAAATGAAACACTGACTTGTTGACTATAATAACAACTAGAGGGTAAAAATCACCATGTACCTTTGAAAATACTTTGAGAATAGCTCAGACTTTTTATGTGTATTTGATCTAGGGTGAAACGCCTCTATGTTTGTGTAATGACATGAGTACCATTTTCTGTGGAAAACAGAGAGCAAGTTTAAAATAGATTTTCTCCAGAAGAAAGTGTCTCACATTTAAAAGCCAAAGTAGGATTTCCAACTTGTGATGCCTGTCATTCATATAAAAACTAAGTCAAAATCATTAACAAAACATTCAAATTTTGCATTTTCAAAGTATTATGATTTTCCACAGATCTCTTAGCAGTATATTAAATGTATCATTCGTCCCTACCAGCCTCATACGCTAGAAGATGTAGTAACTGGTTCAAGCATCTTGAACATTTTGCATTTAGAGTACAAGCAGCATATAATTAAGCAAGTGCCTATGTCAGCAGGGAAATCTCCATTGAAGTGAGGATCTGATCACACTAGCAGTTAATTTTGCAACTGTTTTCATGAATAGAAATGCTTCTGGTTATGCAAGCCTCAAAGCTGCTTCTATTTAAGTCACTGGGACTATTGGAATCATTGAGACTTCAGCAGAAATAGAATCTAAGTCATTATTATTTGAGCTGCCAGCAATTCTTGAAATGCTAGTGACTTTTTCCTTTCTGTAAAATGAAATTTTTGGAAGAGTGGAAAATGAGTCATTTGGACACACAAATTGGACAAAGCCTTTTGTAATACAAGGAGTTGTCCTAATGGGATTCCATGCCCTTGCTGACCCACAGAGATATAGCAGACAGAATATTTATTTGTTCAAAAAGAACGTTGATTTTAAGAAGGGAGTACATCATTGTACCAAACATTCACATCAGACATTCTCTTTACCTTATAAGGATCAGTTGGCCTGAGATTATAATGCAAACTGTAAACATTGATCTCAAATGGAAAACAACGATACTTTAAAATGGCTGAGGGAGGTAGTTTTTGATGGGGCACCAATGAGTTGAAAAAGCAGACTAATAATGGTCCCCCCATCATTTCATCCTAGGCAAGTGAGCTAAATTTAGCAAATAAGCTGGATACAAGGTTCTCCATGCTTGTCAAAATGTGATGGCAATTAAACTGGCATCTATTCTGTACCTCATTTTTTTAAGGAATATATTTTTCAAGGCTTTGACAGTTAAAAACTATTTAGATTATTTATGACATTTCCAATGAGTTAGTAACATTTTTTTTATTGCATTGCATTTTGCATAATATAATTTGTCACTACTTCTTTATTAAGCTTGTTTTATATTCATAGTTGTCCCACAACACTATATTTTCCTCCTTGTCAGCTCAGAACTTCATTATGAAGGATGAGGTTTTATCGTTTCCTAGTGATGCAAATGTCTACAGTGAATAAGTGTCATTATGCAGGAACAGGAATTTAGTTTTCCTCCATTAAGCAGCCAGGCTAATGACTCAACAAGTTTATAGCCCACCACAAAATTTGATAGCTTGGTGTGAGTTAAACAAATGATGGTTACATATTTATATGAAAATGAAAGTGGCTTTTTGGGGCTGGATGTTGTACTTCTCTCATTTAAAGCCTAGACTTACATTTTTAATTTAAAGGGACATTCTCAGCTATACCTTAAGATGAGCATGCCTTCTATTTCTATACACCTGACATGACTTCTATATGACAATGAATGTAGGGAAACAAAAAAAAAATATATTTAATGGCCAACTTTCAAATCCCATTGACAACCATGGAAACATCCTCATTTAATGGTTTTAAATTCTCACTATTTTTCATTACATGCAGAAAAAAGTCTATTCATAACAAACATTAGATCCAGCTGAAGATGATATATGCCATGTTCTCAGCAATGGGACTTTTCCATTTGGGTACGATACCCACTCAACAGTGTTTCAGGGCCAGTGGACAACTACATAGGCAAAACCACTGCCAAGCTCCTTCTTTTCTTTGTACAGTCAGTTTTAGGTACTTAAAAGAATGCGTGAAAAAGACCTATTTGACTGTCTAATTCACCTCCCTCCCAGTACAAATTTTTCCCCATGGTATATTTTTTCAAATGCTTTGCCTAATCTAATTCCAAATATGTCCGGGCTTAAAGCTTTCAGCATTTCCCTTGGGAGACTGTTTCTCAATTTAAGGGATCATGCTGTCAGGATTCTTATTCAGATATTTAGCTAAAGTTTAATTTTTTTTGCTTAATTTCAGTCTATTTCTCCTGGGGACAGATTCCTGGCTGTCATAAACTGTCAGAGCTTCCCTAATTTCCTTTGGGTTTGGACAGTGTACATCAGCTGAGAATCTGGTCAGGGTTTTCCCTTCCTACTATGCTAACAATTCTTCTCTCCTCTGATACATTATACTATTAATCATCATGCTCACACTTAGTCATTGCATTCTGTATTTAATAATGCTTTCAAATCCCGCTTTCTAATACCATATTGCTTGCTGTGTCAATCATTCCATCCCATAATTCACTTATTAATCCATACTTCATGTAAAGATTAAAATCAGCTCCTGAACTAGATGAGACTTCTCCATAGTGATGGTAGAACAGCTGCCATGATCATAAAAGAGGACTGTATTGAGGGCAATGAAGTAAGATCCTACTTTTGATAAATTTTGTATTTGATATTTCTGTTTTCAGATAAACAGAACCAATAATATGATTTTTTTCTGTTGAGATTTTTTTTTAAAAAGGACAAAAACTCCTCTGCTTTACATCTCAGTATTTGTAAAGGAAAGCTAGCTGTTTCAGAACAACTCCATACTTCTGGTGGTGCTTCCTACCTATAATCTGCTGTGTGCCCCCAACACAGGCTCATATTACTTGCTGATACAAAATTACCACCTATCCACTAGCTTGTAAAGCTACTAGTTCCACAACAGATGGGTATTTGCAAAATAACATGGGAATACATCAGCGCAAACAGGTTTCATGACTAAACTGTCCCTAGCTCATCACTCACATTTTTTTCTTTTGTAGGTACTTTCGTTAATTTCTCGACTAGCCTGTCACTGCAGCAAGCTCCAGAAGACCAAAACAAAACAAAACACAAGAAAGCCATCTTTTTCATTGGCAGAGTTCCCTCGTAATGAGGTTACGTTTAAGAGGTATTTTAAAAGTAGCCAATGTTTCCTATTTTAAATGAAGCCCCAGCACTCCTGTGCCTTTAGACATGATATATTGAGTTCCCTGAAACCAACAGTTCTCGGGATTTCAAAATCCAAATCAAAACAGTAACTAGACTTTAATCAGCTAAATTTTGCTCCACCAGTTCCAAGCTCATTCGGACCAGTAAATAAAGGCTTTTTTCTTTTCTTTCCAACATGTCTAAGAAAAGTGACAAAATAAGAAAGCTTTTGAGTATTGTTGAGCGCATATTCACTTTTGGCAGTTCCTTGTTCAAGTCACTTAACATTCTGCCATGGCCTAGGCCTGCCTGATCTATCATTGCTCATGAAATCTATCACATTTAATAGTGGGGACTTCAGAAGATGACACCTATTTATGTAGGAGTGTCTGTGAGGCTGTCTTATTGAAGACCTACTGTGTTGCTAAATGCCCACTGTCAAATTGTGGGCTTGAGCCCAGCACTTAGCCACTAGTAATCTGCTGAAGCCTGGCAAAGTGGATCACTGTTGTGATGTGGCTAACCTCTTTGGAAAGTCAGAGATAGATTCACTTTTTGAACAAAGCACCGGTGCATCATAGAACAACCTGTGATGAACTTTTTTGTATGTGATAAGCTTATCACTAACAGGAGCTTGGTGGCTATATTATTTATTAGAAATACTGCAAAACCAATGTCTGTAAATGATAACACTGTACAATTCAATGGTATTTGAATGCCCTGACCTTGCTTATCTCTAACCTAATACTTACAGAGGTTCATCTACAACAGCAGTTACCATGACAGTATCAAGGCAGTACAGATTTCTGAGCAATGTTCATGGTGATAGCACACAGAAGATTCTCTTCAGTTCTGTGAACTTCTTCAGCCATGTGCCATTAGTGTTGGGATCCCAAACAGTATTTTAAGGGCTTGAGCAATGTGCTCTTAATGCATACCCGTGGCATCAAGAAGTACATTAGATAAAACTTCAAACTATTGCTTCACTAGCTTCTTGTGAGCAGCAGATCATTTGATCATGTTCCAGATTGTAGGCTTAGATTCACGGCATTCTTTTTGCTACAGTAGAAATAAATCTCCCAGGTAGAATGTATAATGTTAGTTTTTATAGATAGAGAAAAAAAGCATGAACTAGTTCACAAGTTGGCTTTCAGTTAGTTCTACATATTAGCAGTCACAAAAACGAGGTTTGTGGCCTCAGGCATTGAATTCAATCACTTCATCTTTCCAAGTAGCAACCCTATTTTTGCTTCCCTCCAGGCACACACTCACAGGGCAATCATGTTGAATTCTCAATTCAAGTATGAACGGTTAGCTAAGCTTTTCTCTCAACAAACCACATCATAGAAAATTTAGGGAAAACCAGACAGTTATAGAAAATCACAAAAGATAGATTTTGGTAATGTGATAGGTCTAGGGTTTGAAATAAGAAAATCAAACAGCTGATCAAGACTAAACCATGATACAGAATTCATGCTTGATGCCGTCTTCTAATAGATGTTACAGACCCTGCATGAAGTGAGACAATGGTCCCAGCTATATAGCTAAAGGTCAGGGGTCCAAATAATGAAGTTGCAAATGCAATTAGACTTTTTTTAATGGGTTTTAACAGATAGATGATGGATACTAGAACTGATGATCTGGAGAAGGTACCTCCAATTCAGGCTGAAATATTAGCGAAACATTCCCACTGATGATACTGTCCTAGGCTGGAAAAGATTTCAGTATCTTTTTTCAGAGAGTTGGATATGTTTTTCATAAGAATAAAGGCCACATTATTTTGTATCACAGAGAGTTATCACCTACCATTGATGCAAAATAGAAAATAAACAATACTGTCATGCTGTGTGTCAAACAGGTAGGTAGGGACAGCATGTCCTGAGCCCCCTAAAAAACACCAGCAAGCACCAAAAAAATATCCTCAGCAGCTTTTGGGCCTGGGCCAGATTCACTTGAACAGTAACATAATTCTTTTGATTTTCTAGTATTTCATTTAACCATAGTATATTGTAAGCTAAGAATAACTGTAAAACAAATCTTGGTGTAATAACGTAACAAAATATAAGCTTAATAACATGTTCTGTAGGTGTTATTACTTAACTTCAGTGATTTTTTTGTGTTAGAGAATTATTGTTTCCATTTTATTGATTGAGAAATCAAGGCCCAGAAAGACTATGTGATATTCTTCATACATGCTGAGCTTCCCCATCTGAGTGAATTGTTGTCGGTCCTGTTCCATAGGTCAAGTGTTCAGCTCATTAAAATGTTCCACCATCACAATTCAATGACCTTGTGGGCAATCTTTGCAGAGGCTAATGACTTATTTAACATTGCCATTGATCTGCCAGGTATGATCTCTTTGAGTTAGAAGATCTATAAATACAGCTTAATCATTCAAAGGGCTTAATTAGCTACTGCATTACTGCAGTTTTATGTTGATGTAATATTATTGGGTTTATATGAGATTACTGGAGAATCACACTGTGATTTAATACTTACTAGCTAGTCTTTCAAGCACCTCAGGCTCAGCAGATCCTATTCTCAGAGGTGCTGCTATCTAGTGCCCATGGGCTGCATGAACATTAGCTTGGGCTGGTGGCTAGTCAGAATTTCCATATCTTGGCATGCCGTTGTGAAGACTGCATGCACAAGAGGTCTAGACTGGGATATGTACATCGATATTAATGTGCAAAAATAAATCCACACAAAAAACTTGGTATTTGCACACACACATACTCACATGTCTGGAAAACTGACCTACAAAGATGGCTTTTCTTTTCAAAAACTTTAGTCAATGCTAAGTGTGTTAGGGAGATTGTTGTTCTTTTCCTTAAGACTGCTGTCTCCTATGTGAATAGCCAGAAAAACATTCTCCTATTTATCTTTGGTAAAACTAAAAATATGTGATTGTATTCACAATCCTTATACTTCAATAATATTTTGTGGTAATATTTGCTACTTAAATATTATGCAAGCTGTTCCTAGTTTAATGACTGTTTGCTCCTGTTCGCAAAATTTCAAGGTTAGCACAAGGTCAAGCTGCACTTTGCTGAAGAAGCCAGTTATAAATTTCACTAATGTATTTCATCATGTGATGTTTTTCTGGTCATACTGGGGATTATTCTGGAGTAGCAAAAGGTTAGCTGAGCACACATGATATGTTGATTACTCCTGAATTCACTGTCTTCATAGATAAAATAGAGATAATGTTACTCCTGTGTCTCTCTTTCCTATTGCTATATTTGAACTAAGAACTGAGTTCTTGCTTAAACATAATGAAACTGCTTTAGCCTGATGGCAATTAAATAAAATATGTTTCCTTGTGAGAATTTTAGTTGCTTCTGGTAGTTTCTAGGGTCATCTGCGGTAAGCAGCTTCTGTTAGCTGTTTGCTAATTGATAGGTTCTTGATTATTAGCTGTTTCCTGATAGTCTGGCTCTTGCTTAAAAAGGATGCACACATTTAGTCTCTAGCTGCCTGCCAAGAAGAGGGTAGCTGAGTGGGGGACATTCGTTTACTTAGGAAGTAGGCATACAGCAAACTGAGGCTTTGGGAGTTTGCATGGAGAGGGGCAGAAATGGCTCCAGATAGTATGGGAGCAGCACTTGTCATTATGGGCCACAGGGCTCAGTCCCCAGCCTTGACTGGAGAAATCAGCCCTGGAAAACCAGAAACCATGACCCAGATGGAGCTCTCGAGGGAGGCTGCTGCTCCACAGGTCTCAGGCAGCATCAGTCTCAAGTAACTTCAGATCTTTGTTATGAAAACTGAAAAAACTGAACACATGACTGTCCCTTTCCATTTCATAGAGTGGAGGGTATCCAAGAAAAAAACCAGCCCCTAAAATGAGCAAAGATTAATCTGTTAACTCTATCTTCATATCCAGAGAAGCTCTTCCAGACCTTGCATTTTCTGTCTGAAATGTCACTCTTCCCCACAGATGTGCCAAGCCAAAAGAAATACACCATTGCAAAGTACAGTATGCTGTCATGCCTGCATCTTGCGAAGCTAATTCTGAACTAATGGTTGCTCATACCCTCAGCTGGACATGACGAGGACAGAACAGAGAGAGGTAGTCAAGATGAGAAGTGTCCCTGAGGCAGACATTCTGTGAGTGATGGAGCATGGACAGACTGACTTTTCTGCTAGATTCTCCATTTGCACTAGATTTCAGGGAGACCAGTCCCTAAGAGAAGCAGGAAACATTAATTCGCTGAGTGGCCCTTTGGCTTGCCAGTTTTCCATCTCTGATTGTTGTTCAGTGGTTCAGGACCAAACTAATTATTTTAGACAAATCGTTATTTTATAAGCATGGTAAAATACTTTAAAACATTCTGCAGGCATTTTTGGATGCTAACGATCATGCATCTTTCCACTAGCAATGTTGATTCAACTGACCATAGTGATAATAAAGAGCCAAAATAGTTGATTGAGTTCATAATACACAGGTTGAAGTATTTCTAAGTAGTATTCACAAAATAATTGATGTAACATTATGACCTGTATGGTCAATTGCCCATGAATTATGAAGAACTAAAATAAACCTTGATAGGGTAGGCTGTACACACCAACACAAGCAGCAACGTGGCAAGTGGTTTTATGATGATATCCATAGAACAATAAATGAGTCAAGTGTGAGTAGAAGTGTCCAAAATTTGTAATTATATTCCTCTCCTTTAAATACTTACCTGAAATGCTGCCATCATTTTCACAAAAGGGTTTGCAGGATCTTTGCCTTTATAATTTGTATTAGATATCCCAGCAATAGGAATAAAAAGTTGACTGAATTTGTTTAGGAGGAACAAAGGAGCATGTAAAGCTTAAAAAAGTGGTAGTGCCTTCCAGGAAGACACGTGCTAGAAGCAGCCAGGTATGAGGCCAGATCAGAGATGTCCTAGAAGAGATGCTGGAATAGCAGCATATGCCTACATACTCACTGCCACAGCTCTATGCAGCCAGGGCCTATTTATATAAAAAAAGTTCTAACCCCAATGTTCACTGAAAGAGCTCTTTGAATTTTTCCCCCAGTCACATGCAATGTGCACTCATGATCAAATGGCGTACAGTTGGCCTTGTGCCCGCAAGTGCCTGTGAACCAGTGGAGTCAGGTTGTGAGAAGGTCCCCTTAGAACATTTCACTGACAAGGGCTTGCACTGCCTCAAGCAGAAAATCAGTTGCCTAACTACTGGCTTTCTGTCATTGTTGTTAAGCAAACCCTGAGAGAGCATTTTAGGTTTGTGTTTAAGGAAAAAAGATGTTAGCCTTGATGTGAAATATTGAGCTGTATTCTCTAAAACAGAGAGTAATCTTGATCCACTGGAAAAAAAATCTCAAGGTCATAAAATCCAATAGATTACAATTATATATTGTAATCTAAGTAACTTCATCTGGAACTCACTATACATAAGAACAGAAGTAGCTCAAATATTGCTTATAGGCAGGTTGTAACCTATGCTAGTTCCTCTCAGATTAATAGCACCTTCATCTCTGAAAGAATATTAATCTTCATTAATGGGTTGGATTCCAGGCTTCTGCCATTATTGCATTTCTGATTATGGAGGACTTATAGAGATAAGATATATGTGCTGTGAATAATGAACCTAACTGGTCTTCAGCCAAAGTTACAAAGATCTGAAGTTGTAGACTTGAGTGGTCTGCAGAAGTCTCAGTTGTCTGAGCTTTGAATGGATTATTTATATTTTTGATATCTTTAACTTAATTGACAACAGAAATCATACACAGTAAAATACATTAAAAAGTATGTATGTTATGGAGTATAGATATATATATTTATTAACTAGTCATTAAGACTTCAGCGTGTTTTTTTATTTTGCAGTCCAAGGCCTTCTGCAACTGTATAGCTAGAAGTAGAGAAGGCCACAAGTTTTATTTCTCTGTGCATCAAGATAACTTTAGCTAAATAAATAGTTAATTGCACTGAGATTTTGTTTAACCAATTCCATGGAGGATTCAGTTGTGAAATTTAGATTAGTCTTCAAAGCAAACTTCAACTCATCTCCAGGCAGAATCATTTCCTCTAGTGCTCTAGGCTACATCTATATGCAGTTAGAAGTATCCAATAACTATTGTGTTTCTTATCCATGTAAACATAGTCTTTTTTTTTATAGAAAACTAGAGAAGCTGCTGGGCATTGACTGTACATATTTTCTTTGCTATTACCTGAGAACTGCAAGTCTTTAGTGACTTTTAAAACCAGGTTGTTAAATTTCTCTTAAGTCTAAAATATATTAGAATTTACTATCTTCAGTATATGCATTTTAATGAGGATTTAAGAAATTAATTGCATATGTCATTCACATAAAACTGTACTATATATTACACACAGCTATGTTAAAAAAATTTTTTTCAAAGTAGTTAAAGCTGTAAGTAAGTTAGCTGTATACAAAGCTTTCACTTAGCTCCCTTGTGTATATGACATAGTATTTAATTACGAGATCACCTGTGATATTTTGCACAGAATAGATGATGCTGTCTGACTAAGGAGCTATTCAGCCTTGTTTGCCTTTTTTCAGTGTGTGTTTTTGTTGCCATCCCCAGCAATGTCCCAAGCTCTCAGTTGCCAAAGAAAGCCTTGACAGCAGTGAAAAGCAGCGTCTTTTCCCCAGTCACAGCTTCAGAAATGGAACAGTTGTTTTGGCTGTAGTTTAAGAAAAACACATAAGGGGCTGATACCTGTCATGAAGAATATTAACCAGAATGCATAAAAGTTGGCAAATAAATAAGCAACAAGGTCCTATGACTGTATCCAATACTTTAACAAGAAACAGGACTGAGTCCTGACTGCAGTCTATTCTCTGTACACAATTTTTTGGCTCAGAACTAGAAAGGCCTGCCTTTCTGGATGTGGTTTTCTAACTTCAGAGCAGGAAGGCAGGTCATGGCTGAGATAATTAAGGGAAGCTCCTGAGTGAGGCAGTAAGCCAAGTTAAAGGTCTTTACCTTACTCTAATACAAGTATCCTTTCTGGTAGAGAAAAAGACTGAACCCTAAGTTTTGCCACAGAGCATGCACTGGTCAATTTTTAAATGGGGTCTAGAGCATTCATCAGCCTGCACCTTTGAAAGCCAGTTCGAAACTGTAGCTGCCTGTGCACTATGGGAGGAACACCACCTACCAGGGAATCTTCTCTGTTTACCTTCAAGGGTATCACTACTTAAGTGGAATGAAAAGTGTGCAGAGCAAAATGCTCAGCAAATGAAGGACCTTACTGTCATAGGTCAGTCAATCAGAAATGCTGTTTCCTAGAGAAGAAACAGGTTTTCTTCTGATAAAGCATTCTTACAAAGGA
The DNA here is from genome assembly GCF_900496995.4 of Aquila chrysaetos chrysaetos. Classification (NCBI taxonomy): domain Eukaryota; kingdom Metazoa; phylum Chordata; class Aves; order Accipitriformes; family Accipitridae; genus Aquila; species Aquila chrysaetos. Next base: position 41,287,782 of record NC_044007.1, read on the forward strand.
ACTAGAAGAAATGTCAGTATCATAAAGACTGGGAAGCTATAAATAGAAAGAACTCTTGAGTCTAAGATGCATCTACATATAAGAAAGACAGAAATAAAAGTAGTTTTTACCTCCCAAATACAGCACAAATGGGCAAGTTGCTGTGTTCTGTTTGAACAAGTGAGACCTGGATCTTAGGTGATATTTGTCATCATGGCAACATCATCTTCACATGGAGGAACATATGAACCATGTATTTCTCAATCAGAAAGCAAGAAGATTGTGTTTCTTTGGGATTTGGGTGAAACAAAGAAAAACAGAAATGGGAAAAGTAATCAGGCAATCAGTAAGATCTATAGACAGAATCAAAATGGAAGTTAGGCCAGTGCTGCTGAGTATTACCAGCAAATCAGTCAGTAGGCCACTTGGCTTTTTTAAATGATAAGTAAGGGTCACAAGCCATGGAACAGCAATTTGCAAGCACTGCATGAGGAGCATGCCTGATGCCTCCCAGCGCCAGCTTCAGGGTGCACACATAGATGCAGTGTAGGTACTCTGTGCACGTGCAGGTAGGCCAAGACACGTTCAGGTGTTCCACAAATGGAAGCAGGCTCAGGTCAGATGAAATGCCCCAACAGACTTGAACCTAGTCCAGAGGCCAAAATATCCAAATTAGGCAGTTAAAAGGTAAATTGTTGGAAAAAACATGATGGGGGAAACAAGAAAGAGTGGAACAAGGAAGCAAAAAGTACTTACAATCCCAATTTAAAGAACAAAAAAAAGGTAGAGATTGAACCTTATTTTTGTCTATATTTCTAAGCACTTTAACTTTCCCATGGTCGCAGAGCAGCTCATGTATTTTCACTGTTGTATATGCACAGAATACCTCCCTTCCCTTCCTTGTCTACATTCTGGCTCCCCAATAACAAAAACTACCAAAAGTGATTTATTTCCTGTGCCAGTCCTCCCTGTTTCTCTTTTCTTTCTGACAATCTTTTGTAGATTTTACGGGCTGTGGCTATATTCGTCTACATTTGTCATTTGTCTCAAAGCTTCGACGTTACACTAAGTTCACCTCATAATCTCAGATTCAGTCACACTGCTTTTCAGCAAAAGAGAACTCTAATGATCCCATATGCCTTTGTACTCTATTGTCATCATCACTGAGAGCTTTTTTGGTCTCCATGGCTGTCTGTTTGAGCAAACTAAATACCCAGGCCCTATATTTGATCTTTTACATAACTCTTTATATCAGTCTTGACGAAAAATGTTTTATTAGACAGCATTAGGATAATGCAATCTGTCCTGAGCTAACTCACAAGTATAAGAGCTTTTGATGACCTTGAATTTGCTGAGTCATTGCTCAGGTGATGCAGCTGTGGCTGTCAATATATGAAAAAATATTAAAATCTGTGTAAACTATTTTTGAAAATTCCACACAGCCTAAGTACATGCAAGGACATAAGAAAATGCCCTCCAAAACTGGCTTTGCTTGTCTTCAGGTGAAGAATTTCTTCAGTCAGCTCAAACATACATGAATTGTTCTGGAGATGTAAAATTCCAGCACAGGCCTTGAATAGGTATTCTCGAAAACCCCCAAATATTTTCACAAAATGTTGAAAAGTTGGCTGACAGTCTAAGAAGGACTGAAATAAACTGTTAATACTGTGACTCCTCTGTCAGCTATAGGGTTAATCTGAAATTTATTTTCTCTTTTTTCTGGTACTAGCAACATGTCGAGCTTTGCTCAGAATAACCCCCACAAAACTGTTGCATATGAGTTCCAGTTCACATATCAAGTTTTGCAGACTTTCCACTTCTGCATCACCAGTTTTTCTTGAATTATTCAGTTCCTTCAGTTAATGGCTACCAGTGTGCTGTACATGCAAGAGAGTATGTGTTATATTTTCATTTACTTCATGCCATGTCTTAGTAATTTTAAAATTTAGATTTTTCTAAATGCTTTTCTAAATTTGTGTTGATGCCTGGTAAACAAGCTGTGAAGGATCAGTCACCATTAACACAATCTGTCTATCCTGCACCAGAGAGCCCTTGAAGGGAATTTCCAGTGTGACGCTGCAGGGTGTCTTGGCTTTTTGGAATGCTACAAAGCAAACTGTAAACAGTCTTCACTATGCCAGCACATGCAACAGCTTTGGTACAGCTTTTTGCTGAATCTGCTTCACAAAGATTCAGTGAATGACAGTTGTTTAGGAATAGTAGGCACTCTTTACCTTCTTGCTTTAACACACTGTAGTTTTACCCAAAACTTATATACCATATTAGCTGTATTAATCACATTATTCTGTCTTACAGCCTTATGATAAAAATCATTCCAAAAATCATCAAGTCTATTTTAACTCTTGTCTTTCCATTCCAACTTCAATAGTTCGGAGAATGCTCCTAAGAAGCATACCTTTTCTAGGTACAAATGATTCATCATCACCTTCAAAGGCAACAAGCTTTATGTCTGAACTGCTTTCAGACAAATATGGTATACCCTATTTCTGGTGAATTCTGTCTTGGCACACTTTCTGTTCAGGAGCTGGCACTGATGACTCAATCTCACAGTCAATTCTTGGCTTCAGAGATAATCATCTTAACCACCTTCAAGGAAACTGTATGAACATCTGCATATCTGCTTTTGTATTGTTGTCCATCACTGCATGTGGTATGTCTCTGTTGTAATGACTGTCAAGGATCAGGTGAGTCATGTTTCTGAAGATAGATTTTTTTCTCTAGATGCCTTCATCAGCCTAAGGACTGGTAGGAAGTTCCTAATTAAAATTGCCATAGTCATAAGATGGCCATACACCCCAAGGAAGAGGATTGTCTTCTTGACAATTTTGTGTGGGACAACATAGGACTGTGACCATCCTATTCCTTCATTTCATCAGCATCTGAACAGGATGATTCAATAACTGAAATCTTTTCTTTTTCACATGTCATGTTTGAACACATAATGGCTATGTCTCAGCTGCAAGACCCAGAACTGCTTCCTATGTTTTGGGTCTGTGTGTATGTGAGCTTCAGCTCCACTCCTGCTCCATCTTGTGATAGAGACCTAGACATTCACTATCCTTTCACTGAGCTTTGATTTTGTGGGCAGGGAAGCTGGGTGTTCAGGCAGCAGAAGTGTCTTGATACAATCCAGTCAACCTCTCAGTCTAGATGATCGAGATGTGGAAGGTGCATACCCAGCCACCCATCTTCCACACAGCATAAACAGAGGCCATCTGCCTTCTTCTGTTGTAGTACTAGAATATGTCATAATTCAGATATTAAAGCTGAAGTGACAAGTATTATTCTGCAACATGAGCACTCTTACCTTTCACAGCATTTAACTGTTTCCTGCTGAGTTATCAAAAAAAGTTCAATACTTAACAAACAACCCTAGAATTCATTCTATTCTTTTTTTTTTTTCCACTTGGATCTCTGTCTATTGTATTTGTCACCAAAGATCAATGTCACTTGCAGGTTGTAGCGAACTTTTGTTGATTTGGAGAAGATGAGGATATTTGGGGGATTTTTACATGAATAATTTAGTCTGATTTCATCATTCTCTTAATGAGAGAATGCCTTCTCTAAATATTTGGTAATCTAGTTTATTTTATAGTATATTATCACATGGACATTACAAATGTGTTAAGCAATCTCTTAATGCCATCGTATTCAGGAATTATTAATTGCTCTTTGCCTCCGGACTTCTTCAGACTTTAGAGTTTCAGCTTCCACAGAGGGATGGTGATTTGAAACTTGCAGCTGGTGCCTAGTTTTCTAAAGAATCAACTCAAACCCCTAATTCTAGCCACAGCTATTATGCACAAATCCAGAGATGATACATTGGTCCTTTGCTGGAGAGAAAGGGAATGTCTGAAACTACTGAACAGGGTTTCCCCAAACTGTGGCTCAGTGCCACAGTTTCAAATTCACTGAGAAATTTTTGATAAAGAATAAGAATGGGATACCAGCAACCCAGCCTGAGCCAAAGCAAAACTTTCATTCTTCATACTCTTCAAAAGTTCAGAGTTGGAACCCAGTTTTACAGCTTTTGTTTGGTGCTGCAGACAGGGATAACCCCTCAACACCATGAATTTTATAAACTGTTCTCCTCTCTTCATCTTGGCTCCTACTCCTTTCCCTCATCTTAACTTCAGACCACAAAACCTTTAACACAGCCCTGAAAATATTTTGTTTTCTGTTTTCAAATAGCCAGTAAAGCACACACTAGTATTTGTCAACTATCATCTTTCATCTAAAAAACTCAAAGCAATTAAGAAAATTTATAACATTAAATATACAGAAGGAATTAATTGTTGAGAATTATTTGCATCTTATTAATGGATAAATGGAGACACAGATACCTTCAGTAAGTCAATGGCAAAGCTAAGCCTGGACCATTCTGCCCTCCATCCTCTGTTCTAACTATGCAATATACGTAAACTATGACATTATGAAGTATGAGAAGCTTCAGACAATGAGGAGAATGCTTTTGGGGAAGAGCGAACTTCTTTCACTCTAGGATGCACGTGTTTGGCTAACAATTTTAACTATAGAACAGTGAACACTAAACTTACACTCACATTTTATTGCTTGCATTGCAGTTGTATAGGTTTTATGGCACTATTATTCAACAGTTAGCCTAATATAAGTTTCAAATGCATAGCTTACCTGTGATTTTGCTTTAAATTAAATATAGGCATTCAATATTTGTTTCTAGCTTCTCATTTTTCATTAAATCCATGCAATTCTTTAAAATTTAATAATGTGAGCTTTTTGCAACCATTTGAGAATCTGGGTTATGTAGTTAAAACACTGTGCAAATAATTCATATGATCAGACTAATATAACTTTAGTGTTATAGTCACTTTTAAAATTTTGAGATTGTAATTCAGCTACCAGGAATCCATACCCATTGTCTTCACATAGTCCTGGGTGACTATTCCTTATATAATGAATGACTCCGGAAACCTCTTGTTCTCAGAACACATTATAGTATATATAAAAAACTAAGTTGCAGTTTTACCTGATAATTTTCTTACTACAATGTTTGTTGGAGTGTGGATTCTAGGTTGTAATTTGTATTACTGCATGTGTTGTTTACAGTGCAGAGAGAGGACTCAATAGCTCAGTTATGTGTGAAACTTATTCCTGAGAGATAGAGTATGTGGAATTTATCTCATTGATATAGGAGTTACCTCATCACTCATGAGCAGAGCAGCCCCCGATGGGTAATGGGCCATTGTTATCAGGTGAAGATTTACCCTGAGGGCAATATCCTGCTGCTGATTTTCAGGCACCTTTTATTGATTCCAGAGGATATTTTGTGTAATACCTGATAGTCTTATACAGTCCCTACTTTAATGTACAATTGGCAACTTAGTGGTATTGTACAAACTAGTTTTCTTGTGAAAAAAGTCAGTACAGTCCATTCAGTAAAGTTTTGGCTATTATCTTTCATTGTACCTTACACTGTCTATTTAAAATACTCTCTTTTTTTTTTAACACATATGTACATTATAAACAGACAAGCACAGAAGGTACCCATGGGACAACCCTGCTTTTTAAGGATATACATAAATACATAGATACACAGTATCAACTTGGCAGTTGTTGCCACACATGGTTTGGTGACCTGCTCATCCTAATTGAGTAGATAATACTAAGGAACAAGAAAGAGAAAAAGAGAAGGGAAAAAAGAAGAGTGGGGTGGAGTGTGGGTGTGAAGAGGAAGGAAGCATTGTGGTCTGGCCAGGTAAGCCCCACTGCTTTTCTAGTGAGTGAGGACCTCTCTGAAGAGCCACTTGGAACCAGAAAGTCCTTTGATAAAATGGCAGCCACATCACTGTGACAGTGTGCGGTATCATGCAACCAAGGACAGTAAGATTAGAACTCCCATGACAGATCTGCAGGTCAACTGCCCAAAATTTCCAGCAATTAGTGAATAGTGGATGGCTTAGGCTTTGAAGACAGTTTTTAAGCCCCATCCTTTCAAAAAAGTCCATTTCAGAGTGAGTTAACACCCAGATACACTGATAATTGATGCTTTTGCTCACCCTTGAAAATCTTTGCTGTAACATCTCTGCCTCATTTCCTTCTGTAAAACAGAGACAATAGTTATTTTATCAGGTTATTCTGAAGATTGCCTAATTCCTTGGAGGTGCTAAAACCCTTATAAATGAGGAGCAACCCCAGCTGACAACCAGTGATCAGTGGTGTGCCCACATTTTTATCTGTAACTTACCGTTTACAAGTCTGATGATCATGGGATTTTCTGAAATGCTTACTGTTGTGGGTTAACCCCAGTAGGCAGCTAACCACCACATAGCTGCTCCCTCTCTTCCCTCCTGAGTGGGATGGGAGAGAATTGGAGAGGCAAAAGTAAGAAAACACACAGGTTGAGTTAAAGATGTTTTAATAAGTAAAAGAGAAGACAAAACAAAACAAAGAGAAACAAGTGATGCAAAAATAAGTTGCTTACCACCAGTATACCAGCCCCCAGCCAGTCCCCAAGCAACAGCAACCCTGGCAAAGCTCCCCCTCGCCATAGGAACTACTATGAAGAAAATGAACTCTATCCCAGCCAAAACCATTACACTTATCCAAACAGAATTACAAAACACTTCCCTGAATAATAATCTGAGTACAAAACCATGCAGTATTTGCAAATAAAAATAATGCATTTTCAGTTAAAGTTGACTATATGGATTTTTTTTTAATATATATTTACATATTAAAGTGTAGACTTCTGGGCATTAATTAGGTTTTTAAGGAAATCAACCATTAAGGAATTAGGCAAATCTTGCTTTAGCTAAAGGATATAAACTCAAAATTTGGGATAAATATTCTATTTGGAACATTTTGAAGTACATTTCTGTGTGAGCAGGGAAAAACAAAGGCAGAAAAAAAGATGGGGTCATGGTCCCCAAATAAACACAGAAAACTTCAGAAAAATATACTAATGTTGGGGCAGCAGGTATTAACTCACACTCATTTTGAGAAACTCAAGATTATGTTTAGTGGAAGGGATTGTTTACCTTATTTGTACTCACTGATGGTTTCTAAAAATATCATAAAAAAGATGATGAAGTTTAATGACAATCTTTTACAACTGAAAAGGAATAAAGGTTTAATAAATGGGATAGAAGAAAATCCTAGAAGATATTATAATGCCAAAAGCAAATTGTGTCTGCTTACTTGTCCCACTGGCTGAAATCTGGCCTTAAAGATGAAATGTCAAGAACCTTTGTTGAGCTTAATGGTACCAGTATCTTGCTCATTGCATTATGTTTCTAGAAGAAATGAAAAATATTCAAAAACAGGTGATGAAAATGGTTGCAGACTATGAACAATTTCTAAGTGGCTGAAGAAACTGAGATGATTGGGGTTGCTTAATTTGAAAAAAAAAAAAAAGACAAATAAACACATCAGAGGGAATATATTTGATTCTGATAAAAAACCAAAAGTTGCTGAGAAGGTCAATAAGGAACTCCTGTTTGCCCTCTAACAATACAAGAACAAAAATGTTTGATGAAATAGGAAAGCAATATACTTTTACACAGTTTGTAATTAACCCGTGGAACTGGCTGTCACGAAATATCAGCACGCTCAAGAGTTTAAGAGCCTTTGAAAAAGGGATGACATTTTATCTGAGTAATGAGAACATCCACAGTTAATTTATTTAAAAAATGATATTTTGGACAGGATGCAAACTTTCATACTTCAGGATATTAACCAATTTCCATTTAAAAGACTGAAAGAATTTTTGTCTGGAAAGATCTTTTAAAAATTCTCTGTGCATTTCACAGAGAATTTTGTAGTGCCCACAGCCAGAGACTGTGACCACAGTTGTGCAGTGTTGCATAGTGACTAGATGGTCCACTGACAGTGTCTTGGACTCACTGTATCCAGAGATACAAGATTCCCACACTATAATATAAAGATTATACTCTTTGTATTACTATAAAGCACACAGATTCCTTCTGGAAGACTTTTCAGGCTCTAATTTACTATTGCTTTTACATTTCTATTATTTTCTGGATTTCAGAACTTAATTAAGCTTTTACATGGTAGAATTGGCCTCCAAATGCTGGAAGGGTCTATTCTAGAGTCTTAATACCTGCAAGATTTTGATGTCAGCCTTGCTTGTTGCTTACTATAAGGAAAATATTTCATTTTTTTTATCAATACAGTTCACTATTTTATCTATTGTGTCTCTTAACATTCTTTGACATGACATTCTCCTGTGACTATTCTTACCCTAAACTTTTTGTTGCTAAACACAATGGAAGCTTTATTCAGTCCACTCTCTCTTTCCATAGTGTTTCATTGTCTGGTTGTTTTGTAAAGAATTCTAAATGCGAGAAACCATTCATTAAAATAATCCTTTCAGTTCCTACATCCTTCAGTTCTACAGACACACACACACTCATACAGTCATGCATTGTACCTGTAGTTATCAAGCTAAAAAATGAACTTTCAGAAGCCTGCTGTACCCCTACATAGAGATGTTAAGCTTTTTGCATATTTTTTTTTCTTAGTAAAAACTAAGGACAGGAGAGATGAGCAAGGGAAAAAAAAGGATTTACTACAAAATTTCAATATTTTTCTTTGTTGAGCAGAAGGGAAAGGCTTCCAAAAGTCATTTTGGAATGTGAAAGGCTTGAACAACCAGCCAAAATTACTGATGTCACACTGCTTTTCCTTGTTGAAGCCAGAGGCTTGACCCTTACCCTTTCATTACCCAAGCAACTGACTTAACTTTGACCTATTGAACTGTCCTGGAAATGGTTGTCTAACAATTTAATCCAGTAAAATAATTTGAATAACTAACTAGGAATGGGGCATAGAATGGGACTGCCCCCATAAGAGGGGTTAGGATACTTGCCTGTGGCACAGGATGCCTGGAGGCTTCTGGCTATGACTCAACTTTGCCTTTTTCTCTGGTTTGTTGGTTATTCTGTTCGTGGGAAAGAGATGCTGAGGTCTTCAAAGCACATATGCTAAGCTGTTGCTCTGACTTACCCTTTTAAAAAGTCCATCTCTAATGACATTTTATGGAGAACAGACTCCTAAGACTAAATCACTATCTTTGTTGTTGTTTCTTAACATCACATTTATTCTGAATGTAAATGAGAGTATCTGAGTATTTGATGAAATTATCATTGAAACGACATGTTCTGTAACCCCATTAAATCTGCATTTTCAGATAAAAATATTCTATTGGAAAATTCCCAAATGGCTTTTATAGTCAATACATCCCGTTTTCTTGTTTTCTCTTAGAACACCTAACATAACAACAAATTGTGCTCTGTATTTTATAGACTCAAGGGCTCTATCCCAGCATTCACAAGCCTGTATATTCATGTCCTTCTATTTGCAGTATATGCATTTTGAATAATATTAAATAGAATAACCATCAAACATAGCATCTAGATAGAAAACACTGTGGTCAGATTCTGCAAGAAGTTTTAATGCACTGATGGTCTTAATACAATTAAGATGCACTGAGTTGGTTGAAAAAAATGAATATGTGTTCATGCAAGTGTTGTTGAGGACCTAACCTGTCCAGGCAAATACTGTGTTAATGTGGAAGCTAGACAGTTACACAAAGGCATGAGCTGCCTGTGGCATAACACCTCCCCCATACAGGATGTTCCCAACATTCAGTTACGCTTTGGACAATAAGGGACATACATTAATACAGGGTGATGGCAGAAATACCTCTTTCAGCAAGAGCTAGTTTTCTATTTTGCAATCTTTCGGCTACCTGTTATCTCACTATATGGAAAATTCCACTGGTTTGCAGGAGTTAAGTACTACTGAACATGAATAAAGTGGTAAGGTTGTGTCTGCTATGAATTTTGAAAAAAATTAGATGTTTTGTTCTGGGCTCTGCCATTTCCTTTGGAATAAAACAGAGTCTTTATGATCACATGTAGAACTGAGACCACGTAATTGGTCAAAAGCATCCTTCTTCAGCTTATCATCAAACTATTCATCATGTAAACCCAACTGGGTATGGGGAGATGGACAGAGATTGCCCCTGTCCCTGCTGCTGCCTCTATGGGGAGTCTATTTAGAACAAGCTTCCTGGGGATGCTCCATTAGCTTAAAACATATTGTATAGCTCTTTTTTTGTTGTAATTTTTTTTTTTTATTTTTTCCCCAGCCAAAAATCTTCAAAAGCTTTTAAACAACGATGGGGCCAGGAAAAATTGTTGTCTGAATTTAAAAAGCAGAAAAATCAGCAGAGAGTCTCCTGTACACATGATTTCTTTCACTCTCTATTACTTGTATTAAGCCAATTACTTAATGGACAGAAAGTTATTTTGAAATCCTTCAGAGTGTGAGGCAGAAAAATCTCCCTAAGCAATGGAAAACAATGTATAAATAATAAGAGCCTAATCATTCCCTTTAATGAAAAACTGCTCACAAGGGAGGAAAGATACGCATGCATATGGACTAAAATTAAGTCATCCTACTTACATGCTTGTGTCCCTGTGAAACATGCTCTTCAAGCACCATTCTGAAGCTTAAATGCTGCTATGCTTCATGATCCAAGACATATGTAGGGAGAAGACAGTGCTGTACTTGTGTCAGTTCATTTTTGGCAGCTCTCCTGACTACAGAAAACAAGAGGAAACTTTATCATACTATTTCGGTTTTGACAAATTCTACAGAAACCAGACATTTCCCCCCCCCCCCCCCACCCCCCCGCCAAGAAAAAATCCCAACCAAAAAAACAACCAAAAAACAACCCCAAACCCAAACAAAGAAGACGCAAAATAGCTGAGGAAGCCTGATAGTCACATACTTGGGTACAGGTGTAGAGAAGGCTAAAAGAGTTTAAGAAAAAGCTGAATTAGCCTGAATTTTGGTCCCTTGGTATGCAGCCCTCTGTACCATTTAAGGCAGACACAGGCACTGGCTACTCATCTCAGATAGGAAAAGTCCAGCTTTAAAGCCTCTCCCTATCAGGCAGAGTAGGTTCAAACCTTCAGCCGCTTTTCTCCATGCAGTATTAATAACCAGGTTCTGGCTGTAGGTAGACAGGAACCAAGAGATAATACAGACTGCTCATATGCTTACCAAATAACATTTCTTTCTATCTATCTATCTATCTATCTATCTATCTTCTTTCTAGCTTCTTCTAACCACAATAATAGTTTCTACTGTTATGAAAAATCATTTAATGAAAAAATATTCCAACACTGGCAACCAGAAGTGACAAAGACCTAGGATGGGCCTTAACAAATGCCAGCTGCCTATCTTCTAGCCAGAAAAACTGGTTGCCAGTTTCAGAAGTCATTTTGCAGTTTGAATTATTTGCTGGAATAGTATGAGGGGGCAAAAAGTTACCATTATGGAAAACCACTGATCTAAACTTTCACAAATATTCAGAAAGTAATGCTTGACCTCCTCTCCTCCCCATCCCCCCAAGTTATCTTTTTTTTATTCACATACAATTTATACTGTATTTCAGAATATTCAGTCAATTCTATTTCAGCAATAGCTCTTGTCATTCTGCTTATGCTTTCTTGGTGTCCAACAGCAGCAGCCGTTTTCTTGGCAGAGTCATAGGTTATTCCCTAACACCTCGTAGAGCTGCAGTTCCTTCCTGCACAGAATGGGCAGATACTTTCCAAAACAACTTTATGCAGATCGGTTAAATTCTGTCCATGTCTTGGTTGATGAGGTGAATGCTTGACAGAAATACCTTCTCAATTACCACATTTTGAAACATTCTTACCTCTTCCAGGAGTTGCATCAGTGGGTTCACCTCAACAGTATAAAAAGCACGACTACTGAGCCATGGAGTGCAACTCGGGCAGAAAGTTTTGGTTTTAACAGGTTTAAATGCATTACAGAAAATATTGGCTTAAACAATTGGTCTTTTTACTACAAAAAAGTGAGGACTGCAGGTGGGGCGGGGGGGTCGAGAAGGCAAAACTGGCATCTGTAGGATGAACGAAGAAGGTTGAAGGTAATGTTCTTCAAAAGCATGTTGCCCATGAAGGAGTGGAGGTGTGTGGGAGCTAAAGTTTACACTTTTAAAATGTTAAGTGTCTGCTTGTCTTGAGTCCTTTCAAGCAAATAGGGGAGCTCCCACTGACATCAGTAAGTCCTTACCCCTATCTTCCTTTTCTAAGATGTATAATTATTTAGTGCTGAAGATCTAAGGAAAGTAATATTTGACTCAAAACTGTTTTCATTAGGGTATTTTGGGGTTATAAAATGAGTGTTTAGGGGGAAAAAAGGAGTTTCTGTTTCCTACCATCATGCCTAGTTATGCAGTGAAATGATTTCTATGTTCAAAAGACCTGTTGAACATACCAGTCCTGTATTTATTTTACACAGAATATCTGGAGGTGTTTTGTTTTTCTCTCACTTAATCTATTTGTGCTATATAAGTATACTGCATCCTCTACCACCCTCTTTTTAAGAATGTGAATACAGCACTTCATTATTAGGTTTGCAACTCTCAGAAATTATTCTTTGTGGAAGAAAGGAGAAACACCCCCAACTAATTAACTAATGTGCTATTTTGTTCCCTAAATTCTCCTTTAATAGTTAGTGTGCATAGATGGAAAGGAGTCAAAGCTGCCATAAGGTTTAGTACATTTCACTCGTACACCCTCCGTGAATTTATCACAGGGTAAACAAAACTTTCCCAGTCTGCACACAGCTGTTACAATCCCTTCAGTTGTTGTAGCTGCCCAAAACACTGTTTAGCCTAAGTTTCCCCTACAGCTAGACTGGTTACTTGTGATATTCTCCTGTCTGTTTGTTTTACTAGCAGGCATCCCACTGTTGGGACCATATTCCCTGTTTGCTCATTTGATCATGTATAGAGTGTATAATATACTGTATTTGGTTAAGGGAGCTTTTTTGTTATTAGAGAAAGCACAATTTCTTATAACATACTCTGCCAAATGTATTGACTATACAGTCATCTAAACCTATGTTTGCAATATATATAATGAACATTTATGGAGCCTAGATAAGAAAACTGCCCTTTTTTCCACTATTGCATCTACTATACAAAATTATATTAAGCTAAACGATAAATCAAAGACAGCTCTGACAAAACTTTGATTGTTATTTGGTTCTCCTGAAGTATTTTCATATAAGCTGAATTTACAAGATTTCTTCACAGCCCTTTTCAGATAGCTCTAAAAGACAGTTAAGCAGACGTTTTTACTGAAGAACGAAGGCTAATGCAGTGTTACTCAGGCATTCACGTGCCCCGTGAAGAGGGGCTTTTCCTGAGCGCTGCTTTGGGTACAACAGGGGTGGAGAGACAGAGACAGGCAGAGAAGAAAGCCTTTTTCCATGGTCATTTCTATCAGCATCAACACCAGCTGAGCGAATCCCGGTTCACTCCCCACTTGCAGCTGCTCATTTCTGCCCCCACATGCCCCCTCAGTTGTGTCAGGACAACTCTTTGTGGGGCCCTGCAGTGAACCAGACCAGAGAACTAGTATCTGTTAAAAATAACAGGGCATTTTTAACCTGTTTCAGCTTCTTGATTGGCTCACCATGTGGCCTCCCAGCTATGCTCCCCTAACAGAGGGGGCAGCGCAGGGACAGAAGATGAGAGGCAGGGGGTCGAAAGTGGGCAGAAAGAGCTTAAGCTGGTGCTGCTGCTGAAGTCTGTGGAAGCTTGGCCTAAGCCAGCCCCAATGAAGTTTCTGTCGTAACCCTGAACTTGCAACAAAAAGGGGGTATTGGCCTAAAAGAGGCTTGGATCCTGAATACAAAAACTGAAACAAGATTTCTCCTTTGGCAAAAGATTCCTGTCTTTGATCATTTTTGTAAAGGAGCAGACCTGCGTCAGAGACATTGCCCTCTGCTATCAATTTCTGCTAATTTTAATAAGTGCAAAACCAGATCGGTGAAAAATGGCTGAAAAACAGTTGAAATAAGTACAAAGGTGAGAAGCCTGAAACATCACCTTGTCCATTTTTCTGGTTTTCTTTATAAAGTAGCATGAATCAGAAAATCAGCTCAGCCAATTACATAATTGCAAACAGTCCTCCCTACCCATCTTGTTTGGTAGGCCAGGCCACCATCACATTTGCTTATGGGAAATCTTCCAGTAGATTCATTTAATTATACAGCATATTTGGCAGTTATATTGGCCAGTCTTTCAATATTAAATTGTCCAGTTGTCCAATTCATGTAATAGGTGACATTGATAGCAGCAAGAGTGTGTTTATGCATCAAAGCTACGTGCTTTGGTAGGTACTTTCTGCTCTGAGAAATTTAGATTTTCTTTCTTTCAAAATCAAAATCAAGAACTTTATTTCAGGCATCAGACAGGCAAAGACTTTACTGCAGCTTAACACAGGGCTGTGCAGCAACTGATTGTTGGTGACTGTTGGTAACCGTTGGATCAGTTTTAACAAAAAACCAAATTCAAACTGATGTAACATATCTTTGCACTATTTAATTACCTGCAAAATTATGTCAAATCATCTGACATTTTTCGTGCCCTGCCAACAACCTGATCCTGACTTCAGTGGGAACCCGAGACCTCTGTATTGATCTATTCATTACTCCTGCCTGGTAACCCCTTCCTTTTCTGTCAAAATATTGCTTGATTGTTCTTCTTTTACACAGCTGTTACATCTATTATACAGCTTAAACAAAGGCATGTTCTGGTTCTACAAACAATGATGCACATGCTTAGTTTTAAGTTTGAAACTAGGCCATGGAAGCAAAGCTGTTTCAGTTTAAGAACCCATATAACTATCCAAAGGATCGGGTCCATGGCCATGTGAAGATAAATATCAGAAACACAAATGAAAACACTTGAGCATATGCACAGCTTACTGTGGCATTACTAAGTCATTATGGGTGATTGCTTGTGCCAGCAACCTAATATAAACATTAGATGATTTTGCATCTCCCTGATTGATCATACATTTGTTAGAGATGATGAGATGAATTTCATATTTCCATACAGCTTGAAAAAACTAATAAAATGGAATAGGACAGTATAAAACAGAGAAGACCTTCTTCCAAATCCTGAAGGTCATTTCTTCATGAATACAGAAATATACCATCTTTTGGTAAAAAGTACAAATATATTCTGTAACATAATGCTCTGTATTTATATTTTAAACATTTTAATGAAATATTAAACAGATTCAGTTTGAGATCCTGTTATTAAGCTGTAGGAAAGGTCATGACAGTAGAGAGACTGCAATAGCTATTCTGAACAAAGTAGCTTGTTATTCAGTAACAACATTAAGTTTTAACCTGGAGCTGATATGCAATAACTACAAATCATAAAATTATAACTTTCTTGTTTCTTATTTTCTGTAAGCAACCTTTTTGTTCGGGGGGGGGGGGGTGTCTTTAAAATGTATGTTCTCAAACTCATCTCTTCCTTACCCTTTCCTTTATCCTTTCTAGCCCCTGCTTTTGCCACCTCATTCTCCCCTCCTCCCAGTTCTCTTCAATCTGATCTCATCCATATGGTCTTAGACAAATTGGCTGCAAAAGATCTGGGTAAGGTGAGCAGATGTCCTGTGAAAAAAAGTCATCAGGGTGTCCATTTTTTCCCCATTTCTTCATATTACACTACTCAGTTGCACAGTAGGGGTAAAATAATAGGCAATTTACATAGAGAAATCCTTGGATAAACCTGTGTTAAAATACTGGAAAAGAAACTTTTGCAATAGTTTGTCAAAATTAAAAAAGAAAAACAAAAAACATTGTTCATTCTTTGCAGTTATGCCAGCAGGTTGTCTAAAACATCTGCTCTGGTAATATGTCACAAGAAATAGCCTGTGCAGGTTAGGCCAGTACATAATAGAAGTAAATGTATTTTTAAATGCCAGGTTTTAAAAGAAGACAGATCTGCTTGGTATCTCATTATAAGGGAAATGGCTTTTCATGTCACCCCATCAGTAGTTGTGCAGCTTTGGGGAAAGTTTCAAAGGTTACGATCCATACCTTTTAACTCTTAACTAGCTTACAATTTTTCCCATGAAAAAACTCTGGATGGTTTTAATTCTCAATAAAATTGACTCCTTTTTTTGTCTTTAAAAAAATGAAAGGAAATTTGCCTTCTATCGGCATATGGCAAATATTATTCCTATTTCTGGACAGGAAAACATCATGTGGGGTTCCTACTGTAGGTATTTGCTTCTCTGCATGTTCATACGCATATACATACATGAATCTCAAAAATCTTTTGGGGCTGATTCTGACTTAATGGTAGCATAACACTGAAGTAAACCTACTGATTTGCCTAGAAGTGCCTAGTCACATCAGTGAAGCATAAATTCAGCTTTCAGAAAGCTTCTTCTCTGAAGACAGCAGAATAGACTTGTCTTAAGTCAAAAATCCTTGCCTAAATTTGCATGTTTTGTACCTAAATTCAATAAGTCACTAAAATATGTACTGAGTTTAAGTATGCTTGCACAATTTGACCAAAAGAGAAGTGTTTAAGCATGCGCTCATGTAATTTACTACATCATGGATTATCCAGCAAAGTACAAAAACCTTTTAGGTGTTACAAGGTTCCTGACTGAATTCAACATTTAAATTCGTGATTGCCTTGGAACTACTTATGATCTTGCAGTTATGCAAGTACTTAAAGATTTTGGTAAACTAGATGCATATCATTAGGTATACAATACCAATAGGCATTAATTTCCTTTTGCTTACACTGGTTGTAAGCATATAATAAAAATAAAATAAAAATTATACTGATCCAAGTAAAAAGGCAATATCTTCATGGATGCACTATGATTAACTCTGAAGTCAAAGTGTTATTAAATCAAACACTTGCTCATCAGAAAACACACAGATACATACCAGTTTTGACTAAATTTTCCCTGGAAGGTCAAGTATATATATTTCTGGTTAAAACTTAGAGAAGGCAGGCCCAGCACAGAAGTAACCTGCACAATTTTTCATTTACTAAATGAAAGTCCTTGCTTTGCCCATTTTGGAGAAGGGTTTTAAAGATATCCCAGTGCACTCACTGACTGTCCTGGAGTGGCTCCAACTCTAGTTTTTCACAGGCAAAAATCCTATATTCTGAAAGCTTTTGAGTCTATTCCCTTGTGGGCATGTACAAAATAGTAAAACTCAAAATATTTTTTTAGAATAAAATGACTATTTCTTCCTTGCTTGAATTATCTCTTGATTGAAACTGAACAGAAAAAGCTTCCACATCTTTCCTTTGTATAGGCTAATCCCTTATAGCTTTTTTTTTCTTCTTAAATAAAGTACTACTTCCTATGTTGAAAAGTTGAACATATTTTGAAACCACTATTAAGAAGTGAGAAATAAGGAATATGAATGATGAAGTATAAAAATGTGTCAGAAAAAAAGGACCTGATTATCTGGGGAGGGTTCTGCTTTGCATTGATATTACATAATAGTACTCTGGTCTGAACTACTCTCAATTTCTTAACCAAATTACCCTTTAAATTACCAAGTAAGGGCCATATGCTTCCCTCATTTATGCTGCGCATATCTCAGATTTTCACTTAATTTAAACAAGAGAGACATGATAAGTGTCTCTTTAGTTTAAAGGAAACCCATGTGCGCTTCTTTTAGTGCAATTTTCTGAAAGTTACCATGGTGAGAAACACTTTTTCACAGTCCTCCTGATCTCTGACTCAGTCTACAAGTTATTCCTTTTTAACTTCTTTACACCATCATCCTCCTGGTCAAGGACTAATCAAGACTCTTCTTCAGTGCTTCACAATGGCTACTTTATTTTCCTAAGGACAGTTACGGTCGGATGAATAGCATCTGAGACAAGAAAAAGACTAAGATTTAGAAACGAACTTCAACTTGCTCCTAAATTTAAATTCATTCATAACTCAGCAAGACCACAAAGATTAATAATGTGCCTAAAAATATGCATAATTTTTAGGTAACTCACTAAATCTGGGTTCGTTTTCTTGGAAATAGAGTAACTGAACAGGTATTAGAATGCACAAGTTAAGATTGCTTATGTCCATATGTCCATAATTTGATTAAATGATTTTTTTTCTTGGTGGACTTGTACATGCATTGTGGTACTGAAGCATTTGCTCCACTGTTTCATATGATGCTGAGATTGTTTTTCTAGTGGCGCTGTGTTGTGTGATAGAATCAAAATGGTAAAACCTTGTCGTGGTTTAACCCCAGCCAGCAACTAAGCACCACACAGCTGCTCACTCACTCCCCCCCCCCCGCAGTGGGACAGGGGAGAGAAGTGGGGGGAAAAAAAAAGTCAAACTCATGGGTTGAGATGAGAGCAGTTTAATAGAACAGAAGGGAAGAAACTAATAATGATAATAATAATAATAATGAAAGGATTGGAATATACAAGTGATGCACAATGCAATTGCTCAGCACTCACTGACTTATGCCCAGTTAGTTCCTGAGCAGCGATCCGCCCCCCCCCCCCCGCCAACTCCCCCCAGTTTATATACTAGACATGATGTCACATGGTATGGAATACCCTTTTGGCCAGTTTGGGTCAGCTGCCCTGGCTGTGTCCCCTCCCAACTTCTTGTGCTCCTCCAGCCTTCTTGCTGGCTGGGCATGAGAAGCTGAAAAATCCTTAACTTAGTCTAAACACTACTTAGCAACAACTGAAAACATCAGTGTGTTATCAACATTCTTCTTATACTGAATCTAAGACATAACACAATACCAGCTACTGGAAGGAAAATTAACTCTATCCCAGATGAAACCAGGACAAACCTCTAACAGGAACTGAGGTTAGCCAGCTGCATAAATAATATTAAACTGTTGGGCAACACTAGGCTTTTTATGCTCCATTTCTCTGGTCTATTAGCACTGCTCTGTGGGCCTAAAGCAGCTGGGTCCCCCATCTTATAACAGACTTCAGGAAGACAGTCTGTGCTCGTAAATGTATGGCAGAGGTCAAGGGATACAAGTGTTGCATCCTACTGAGCAAAAGTTGAAGTAAATCTTAAGACAACGTAGAATATTTTGGTGGCACCCAAACTCAATCCACGTGGGGAAGGAGATAAGGAACGGTACCATATCTGTGTGAAGAGCAACTTGACTCAAATTGTATTAAAGCTGTGGCTAGCAAGGCAAATCAGCAGCAGAAGTCTGAATTTCAATAGAACCAATACCAGGTTTTTACACACAATTTTTCTCTGCCACTTTCGTGAATTACCTGTCATTTACTATTTTTCTATTCATTCACAGTATACAGTTGCAGGAATCAATGCTTCGTGCCCACTGTGAAAATCTGATGGTAAAAAGCCAGTTCAGTGAAACACCATAAAAATACCAGCAACAATAATTTAGTATTTTACCTTAATTTTTTTTCTTGCTCTGGTTTACCAGATTCAGCTGCCTTGAGCGACATCTTGGTAGATAGTAGAGATCTCCATGCCAAATCTAGAGTGACAATCTGATTGCCATTCTCATTTTCATCCTCAACAGACCTTCAACCTTCCTCTTTCATCATCTGTGTTCAGTGCATATATTAGGATAACACTGTTTGTGGCAGTGTTTGTGTAGTGATGTGTGTGTGTGTTTATGTTCTTCATATGATATCTGTTAAACACAGCTGCCGTAGTTATATCAACAAAAAAATTAGTTCAGTTGTGAACTTTGAGTTTCATGGGCTAATGGGGAAGTATGGCATTGGAAGCGTTAAAAAAGTGTGAAAGGCAGTTAAAAAGGATTTACATGCTTTATTTGGTCTAATGTTGTAGTTTCAACACTTAGCAAGTGCATTCAGTGTGGATCTGTGGTACTGCTGCAGCACCTATACAAATCACTTGGTCTGTCTTTGGTGCTTTTCACTGTCTTTTCTACCATGATGCAACAGTCTTCATCTGATGTACAACAGGCCCCAAGTTTTAGTTTTGCATGTGGTCAAAAGGAGATAAACTCCCTACACTCTTTGTGCAAATCAATATTACAGCAAGTAAGATGTCATTTTGTGGCTATTCAGTATTCTGTATAGCACTCTGTATTCTGTATAGTATGACACACATAAACCACAGGATGGGGATCTGTGAATTTCCATCACATGCATGTCACACACGCACGGATGACAGAATTATCAACCTCTGATGGCAGAATTAATTTTGTTAACCTTATCTGTAGCGGAAGTGGAAAATATGCAGGTGGTGAATAAATAGTATGAAGAGATAATGGAATTACTCAGCCTCATTAAATGGCTACACATTGTGCTATTTAGTAATGCACTCAATAGCCAGGTGTCTTGAAGAGCAGGTACAATAGATTATTAACTGTAGGGGGACTGCACACATAAAGACATGACTGTTAAGGGGATTCAGTGCATTCTGCTCAGCACCATATGCATAGAGACATAAAACAGTTATTATTACAACATTATCTCAGCTTGTCTAACACAGCTATCCCTATCCTTTCACTCAGCCCTCTTTTCTCTGCTTTCCACCTTTTTCTTTTTGCAGACTCTAAATCTATAAAGGAACATAACAAAATCTTTCAAATTGAAATCTCACACCTCTCCACCCTCCTTAAGAAAGGAACGCATGCTATCAACAATACACATTAATCAGTTATAAATGAAAGTAATAATAATCTGCCATGCTCTTCTGCCTATTATCATAAGTAGCATGAAATGATAATTTAATAGTATGCAGTACTTCACTTCATCAATAGAAGTATCCAAGCAGCAAAGCGCAAACACTAACAAGTGTGCAGCACAGTCAATTCTCATCGCATCCCCAGGACCTGATTCATTTTTCATCAGCTGTAATGCCAGCTTGCCAAGTCACAGAAGGGAGGAATCAAAGCTGCTACTTCAGCCTCACTAATGTGTGAGAGGGAAGAGGGCTGCCACTCCCTTAACACTGCCTGCCTGAAAAGCTGTAATGACCCCATGGTGTCACCAGCAGGGACCCTACTATCACCTTCTGCAGCTACTGTTGTGTTTTTTTCCAGTCCTATACCGTGGTTGAGAACAGCCAGCTCTTCCTTTTCTCATCGTCTTATCTCACCTTGGAAATGAAGATTGTCTCACGTTTGGCTCTTAAAATGGAAAGTCCCGCAACTGCACGGAGGTGCAGTGCGCTGTAGCCAGCAGCTGGCTGACACGTACAAGCAGTGCTTTGCTGGGACCCCATCTGCAGCTTGCCTGCCCCTTCATCTGGTTATTACCGTGGTTCCCGCTCATGCAGGCCTTCGTCCTTACACATACTGGTTCACCAGGTGAAAACTTGCATCCCAATGAAGCTGGTTGGAAATTCTCTATCAAAATGTTCGATGGAAAATGCAGCTTCCCTTCCACAACATAAATGTTTGCCATGGTAAAAGATCTATTTTGCCCAAAGTGAAACAAAATGGAAGTGTTTTCTTACGAGGAAGTTGTGACTTGTATCTCTTCCAGCTGCCTCCTCAGGGAAGACTGTCCTTCAAGGGTTATTACTGCTTTCCTCAGGTTTGACTGACAGTGCCCTTATTGGAGGTACAGCCTAGCTCGCAGAGCCACAGAGGTGAAGGCAGCACTTGGCATACAACTCCTGTGTGGCATCCTGGCAGCTGCATTAACACTGCATCAGGTGAAAATGTAAATGTTTCCACATTCCAAAACTGATTTTTTTTTTTTTAAAGCTGACAGCCCTGCAAATGATTTTTCAACACATTTTCATTTTTTAAGGTTGTCAGTACACTTGAAATAATAATATAGGAAGACAAAAAACTTGACACCAGAGTCCTGCATTTATTTTAACTTTGACAAATAAAACCATGGCAACGTGTCCGCTCCTGTAGCAGTTTACAAGTACGCCTGTACGACACATACAGTTCCTAACATACAGTAACATTGTGGTAACAAACTCAGAACAGTACTGGTGTTTATTTAAGTGTTGGGAGTTTGGCTGCATATAACCTTTTTCAAATAAGGCTACACACCACCATGAGAGTGAGTTCATGTCTTCTGTGTCATTTACACGTGCCTGTAATTGAGCCATCTAGGAAATTCCAGGCAGAGATCTTTCTTGTAGTCCTACAAAAGAATTGAATGTCAGATGAAATAATAAAAGTAAGAAAAGTTAGGAAGATGTACTCATAACCCAACAAAAGTGAAAACAGGAAAGTGGATGAAAAAATTAAAGAAAATTTCCTTCAGAAGTTCAAGGTTCGTCCTTCCCACAGAACTATAACAGGCCCATGTTGGCTGTCAATCCTATTGCTAATTAAAATTTACATTGCAGTGGTTAGAAGATGCTTTTTCCTCACCAGTTTTTAGTAACCAAAAACCAGAAAAATTAATACAAGCTAAAAAATTAGAAGCTCAAAAAGCTAAATTTTATCCATTTTTAATTTTCAGTAAAAAGGCATTTTTCATGCAAACTTTCTCATTGGATATATATCAAGGTGTTAATCCAGATCTGGTAAGACTGAAAAATAATATTATTCTCTAGACAAGTACTAATAACATTATATGTTCTCAAGTTACATTAAGAGTCAGACAAGCTACAGCTGCTTATGTATTCAGTTAAACGTTGTCCGGTAGACAATTAGACACAGTCTATGCTATGTTCACATCATGGCTGTGACACAATTTCTAATTGTGTTGAGTTGTTCCATGCCTGGTTTTTGATTCTGATACTCAGTGCAGATTTGCAAGACCTAGAGTTCAATGACAGTTTTTCAAAAACTCCATTGTCCTCTTCCTGTTTTAGTACTAATAGATGTGAAGTACCAAATCACCACACTACCTAGCCATTCAGCCAGTAAGTAGAGCTTTTTTTTGTATTTGCTGCTTGAAAGGAAATTCCCAGAGGATTTAAGTCTGTGAGAGGCTGGGCAACAGTGCTCAAAAATATAAGAATTGGTTTAATATGCTTGGAAAAGGGCAGATGTGACTATATGACTCCATTACACATGGAGGAAAACTAAGGCATAAAGATATGAAATTACTTCATAAACCCAGAAATGAGTACTGTGAACATTTCACTTCTTTTTGTTTATCACTCCAACCACCTGGTAATCCCAGCGGCTAACCCAAACTTTTGGCTAGATGTGGAAAAAGTATTTCTTCTGGAAAGCCATCATTGCATTACATGCTCAATAAGTAACCGAGTGGTTGTGTCAAGTGGAAAATAACAATTTTATGACAACTTTTTCTGTACCATTCTCTCATAGTGTTCCAAACTTTATTATAGGTGATGACATACTGTTGAAACACCAAAATGCTTTCAGTAGTCACTACAATTCCTTTTTTACTTCCCATCTCCATCATATGACTCTAATTTTAAAATGAGAATTTATAGCAGACACTTCCCTTTTTCACGATTTCAGTTTAACATGTCCTGCTTTGGTGACTTCAACATGAAGCAATCTTAGCTAGTTCTATTACCGTAATCATAGCTAATACTTAATGTTGTTGTTTCACATTATTTTTAGATTTCTTTAAAAAGAAATTGGTTCAAACTGAAAAAGTTACTAGTTGCCAGATTCCACTGGGAAGAACGACTCAGCACTTAGTACTGATTTTAACACTTGGGTTCTGGATGAAGCCCATCTGTGGTTTACTGAAGAATTGCCAACATCACTGTTATCAGAGTATTATGGGAAATTGCACACCAATTTACCAACTCTACTTGATGTTGTTCTGTGATGCAATTAGAATCATTTAGGTTGGAAAAAAACAATTGTTACTACAAATAATCTCTCTAAAGCTGTCTCTTGTCCTGTTAATAATTCGGTGATTAGCCTTAGCTGTTCACTTAAAGGAAATTTTCTGCTCAAGTTAAAGCAATTCTTTTTCAAACAGATTTCAGTTGAGAAATCTACTACTGTGTTATTGAACCCAATATATAACACTGAGAATTTTCTGTGTTGTATGCATACATTGACATAGGTAATTTGTGGAGATTTTGACACCAACTGAGGAACTGGCAGAGAAACATAAGTCTGAGATAGCACAGCCATGACACACAGAAGAGAAATGTAAATCTAATGAAGTGTTAGTCTTCAGCTGGGATTCACCCATTTCATGTGGAATATGCTGATGATGTAAAAATGGTCCCTTAACATCACTTTCCCTCTCCAATATGTAAAAAGAAAGCAAAAAAATATATGTTGCAGAAGTTGCTATGGAAATCTGAGCAAGTTGAATTGTAGCAGAGGTAGTTATGTTTATCTTGGCTCCTACCTTTATGATCATTGCAATGTGCCTGTGTGTGTTTATATTGGTCTGTTCACAGCATAGACAAAGAAAAGTTGCCATGTACTCTGACAAAAGGAAAAACTACGGCACACCTCCTTTACTTTCTCCTGCAATTGCCTTTCTCATGAGCTAGAAGAATCATTTAAAATAGTAGTAGGTAAATTCCCTGTACCCAGATAATTGGGCAAAAAGATTGTGCAAGTCAGTGTATACAGATCTAAGAATTTATATGGTATCTGTGTGGCTTCCAGTACTCTTTTTGTATGAATGAGAGCCATTAGAAACCTCTGAGAATAAGTCAGGCCATACAAGCATGTACAAGTGACTGTATCGGTTCATGTTTGATGGTGTTGGCACTAACTATCAAAGGTTTGCTGTTCTGCTTCTACTTCATCATCTTGCTTTGCTCTGAATGTTTGTCTTCTTCCAACACAATCCATTGTTTGCCCATGAAGACCCATTTTAAAAGTCCATGTGCTCATGTACACACGTTGCCTGGTGCTTACGCACAAGTGTTATTTAATGCACACAGGACAGCTGTTGCAAGCCATGCAGCTATTTAGTCCTTCTGATGTTTTTAATTCATTTGTACTCTTGCTAGCTCTTCACAGTGGAAAGTACTCCTTCACGTGTGTGTGGTTGCAACCATAGGAATAAGTTAATACAAGTACTGAAGCAATTGGAGTTGCCCACCATGAAATACAAAACTGGATGTTTCAGCTTCTCACTTGAGTTCCTTATTGCACATAATGCTGGCTGCTTTGTTAAGCCTTCAGTGCAAGTTTTTTAATGCTGCCCTGAAAAACATCCCATCATTTTCAGCTAGACAACCGTTTTCAGTAGAAAGGATCCCTCTGTGTCTTCCTGGGTTACTTAGAAAACTTTGATTTTGTGTTTCTTTCCTTGCTTTCCTGGAGTACCATCAGGGGATGGCAGTTATAAATATAATGCCTAGTTCTTTCGTGACGTTAACACCATCAAAAGTAAGTTCTCATGAGGAACTCATTGCTTTCTCCCAGGGAGTCAAGTAAGTTGTGCCACAATACAAATTCTCTCAGCTTGTGAAACAATGATTCTCAGAATCTGTGCAGAAATTACAACCAAGAGAAAAAGAAATCAGCAACAAAATAAAAACTTAAGGGAAATGTTGGGGGCAAACCGGGACTCTCATTCACAACCATTCTGGTGGTGTCATGAGGCTTCATTGCAAACAAAAAAACAGTTCTATAAGTAAATGGAGGGGAGTCCTCTGTAGAGTAATGCTTTTTACCACTCCCAGCTATCCTTGTTGCACCAAAAAATAAAGATAAAAATCTCCAAAGAATGAAAGCTTTACCAAGTTTGGATAGACAGCAAAAGTGGGTTCAGTGATAAGGTCACAGCTTCTGCCCTGCCCTATTCTAGCTGCCAGAGCAGCAATAGAAAAAATAGCCACCTCTGTGCTAGACTAATGGGAAGACTGATCCTGTTAAAAATCTGTGCCCAAGTGTGAGAAGAAAAATAGCTCTTAGTTTTATAAAATAAAGTCAGTGCTTTATTCTTTTTTGTATCACACTTGCTTTTGACAGAACTCCTGTCAATAAAACACTGTGAACACTGAACGAAAGGTATTTCTTGAAGAATGTTGGTCAAACTTTTTTTTTTTTTAAAGGAAAATATTATATTTCCAAAGAATAAAAGAAACAGTTTAAGTAATATGATGGCAGGCTGGCAAACAGTGTAAGGTTCATCATTCCCAAACAAGCTCTGTGCTGTTGCTTTTTAGCTTTGCTGTCACATTTCTGCTTCTTCATTGCAAGGACTCTTTTCTATCACATGTGGATGTACTGAATAATAGGGTGGTATAAAGATGTTCAAAATGGTTTTCACCAAGGGCTAGTGCTGCCTTCCATTTTTAAATCTCACATTGGAAGCTAGTTACAGACCACCTGGGTAGCCCAAGTAATCAGCACCTTTTCTAAGGAATGTTGTCTCCAAAGGAGTTCAATCTGCATTGCTGTACACTCCTTTTTACATTTACTCATGTGTATCTGGGGACACGGTTCTCAGCTCCTTACACAGAGATGCTCAAGAATTTCTAATTAATAAATTCACTGCTGCAAAGCTGTTCCCCTAATGTGAGAAATACAGAAAAACTTTCGGGACACTACCAGCACATAAGTATTTTTTCACTGTGAGGATCATCACAGTCAGGATAAGAATGTAGTTCAGCCATGTGAGAATAAAAGCATGCTTGAAACAACTCTAAACACCTGTAGCAGTTCCTCTGTTCATGTAAAATGGGTCTGGACTGAAAATCCCATTCTATTTGGATTAACTGGGTAGTATAGACTTACACTTAAGTCACAGCTTGCTTTCAACTTGCTAGCTTGCATATGGGTGGCAGGCTAGCCACAATCTGACCACCTGGAACTTGGTATCATGTGCAAAATCTTTCCAAGAAGAGCTGAATACTTTGAAAAGCTGCCTCTGCTGAAATCCGGCTATCTCAGCTAGATTGGAGAAAGCATGTTAATTAGTTCTAAAGCTAGAACTAATTTACTTCTATATTACACTTCAATTGCTGTGACTTCTATAGAAAGTATCTTGAGTCAATACTTGCACCTGTAACATTTTATAAGGGAAGTATACATAATAAAAGATCGTTACCTTCTAGCACAAGAAGCCATTGGATTCAGCAATACCTGTATAGCTACCAACATTCAAAAATCTGTACTGTTGAAATTAGTTCACTCAGAACCATATTTGCAAAACTAAGTGCTCCAACCAATACAATTCCTAAACATTCACTTACATTAAAAAAAAAAAAAAAAAAGAAAGAAAGAAAAAGAAAGAAGTAATTACATGGAAGTATTTATTCACATGTATTACCAAATATTTGTACTTTTCCTGCAAATTCACGCATTAAAGAAAAAAAGTCTGCATCTGCTATTGCAGCAGTTAGTTTTGAACCTGTGACTTTGATGGTTTATTTCAGTGCTTTTCAAACTCTTTGAACTATACATGCTTGCCATCATACTTTTAATTCAAAACTATACAAAGGTGGTATTGTTCTGCAACCCACTGAAGACCATTTGTGGCTACAGACCACAATTTGGGAACTGATGGTTTATTCTCCTGAAAATAACTTTGTTATACTAATGTAGTCTGCTGGGATATGGAATTGATGGATTTGTTAATGGCTGTTGCCAGATGTTTAGTCTCTGTATTTTCATACATTTTGTTTTGGAGCTAATTACCTACAAGATAGTTCCGTTTTACAAGGCTGCTGCCAACCAACAAAGAAGAGAGTGCAAATGATGGTATAGCAAAAGATGCTGTACTGATTGGAGCTCAAGACCAGGCTTTTAATGACTGGAGCACCCGGACTCTTGGAGCACCAGCCCAACACAACTGCTTATTTGCAGAAACACTCCTCTACAGTTCAACATAAGCTACTCTTCAAAAGTTAAATTTCCAGTGAAATTCATACTCTGTTCTAGGAAATAATTATTCTGGAGATACATAGGAGAACAATTATTAGGCAAGCAGTAGGAAATGTGGTTTTGGTTGTTAGTGCATTTTGTCCTTGGAAACCTAAGTTTTGGTTAAGAGGAGAAGGAAATGAACTCTCTTATTTATTGCCTGACCATTTGAAAATAAATGTATAGATAGTGGCACCTTTGATGTGCAACTTACTCTTGTATTTATTCTATGTTTTAAAAGTTTCCAAAATAAAGGACTACACATTAATTTCTTTCATCTTCATTATTTATTTTTGTAAGCTGCTAAAGCTGTGCTTTATTTATTGCAAGTCATCCATACATAATTCTCTGCAGTTTAGAAAACTGCATCTAACATTTTCACCCCAACTTTATAAATTGCATTGATTTATTTCTGTCTCTGAGGCCTACAACCATTTATTACAACAACAAAACATCCTCCAATTCTGGTGATCAAGGAACAAAGTCTACTCGTTTACTGTGTAGTGAGAATTGACAGATGGCCAAATGGGGTGATAGATTTGATTTTAATGTGTCTTAAGAGAGTAAATGAACCAAAGGCAATCTTCATCTCATGTGAAAAGTTGGATTTTTGTGTGGCTTTTCTGCAACAGTGAGGTGCAATTCTCACAGCACTTCATTGATTTTCCAATCAACCATGACCACTCAGATGGCAAAAAGCAGGGTCAAAGAATTTTTATAAAGGTTTTTTTTTTTTTTTTTACTGTTTGTCTAGAACTGCACAAACAAGCCTGAATGTGCATAACAAAATACTCTTCAGTGTTTTATGGTTTTTTTTCCTCCTGAAAAATCTTTACAGGTTTCACAAGTTATGCATTTTTAATTTTGCATCAAATGAAGAGGTTTTGTCAAGAGAATCATTTACATCATGAAGATAATGAGGATAAAATTTCCTCACATGTCCCCACCTGTTATTTTAGCATATATCATTGATAACAAAGCACTTTGCATTTCTTACTTTAAACTTTGAGTAGGGATAGATTCCCTACTTCAGGAAGTGAAATAACACATGGAGCAATGCAGTAAAGCCAAAATGCTATAGATCACAGTAGTTTTTCCATGTACTAGGCTCAAACAGCAATATATTTGTAGGTCCTTACGCTTCATTAGAGACACAAAAAGTAATTGTACAGTGTGTGTCAAATAGTGTTAGTGTGTTAGTTAGACCTCAGTGTGTTTGAGGACTGGTGAATAATCTCTAAGGCAGGATTGAAAGTTATTGTACAGGAGCATAAACACTTCCAACCACAGGCAGCAATATCTCAGAACCAGTGGATGTAACACCAATTTAGGATTTGAGTGTTTAGCAGAAGTGAAAATATTTACAAACTGCTCTTGAACTAATTGGTCTTTCTGTAACGTCATTGCAGGTTCAGTGAAATATGGATGGTGCACTGTAAGAGGTATTACTTTTCAGTCAGATGACATGTCACATGGTACCTCTTTAGGTGGATAATGCCACCCAAAATGGTGAATCTTGAGCAGCTACCCTACACTCTGCCTGAAAACTAAAACCTTCTGTCTTTTCAGTGTTGTACACAGAGCACTTCAAAGCGTCTTCATACCATGCCTTACAGTGTGTCATACACATTCACTGCTTATTTAGTAATGGTTATCATTTTACTTGTGTTTGGTATAATCCAGTATTTTGGCATAGCTTGAGCAGCTAACGTAAAATCCTCTCCTTTTGAGTGAGAAATTATGATCCTTTCACTAGCTGGAGAAGTAGGCTAACTACTTTTCTCTGTGGAGGAGGAAGGAGGTCTGTGGAAGGAATTTGGACATCTTCTCACATTTCATATATGCAAAACTTGATTTTTAAAATTACTTCACAATTCAAAATCGAGGGTTGCAATTTGAACTTTGGAGATGAGAATTGATATCGAGAAATAAATTTGTCTTTAATTATCCACCTGCAAATCAGGTTAAGACACTTGAAGGACAATCCATAATCTTTTCTAATTACCAGTCAGAAGACTACAGCTATCAAGGTATACTATTGGTGAAATGAAATTACTGCACTTTTTTTCTTCTGATTCTCTTTTTTCTGGTCACTGCTATATAATAATATGCATTTTCATTCCTCTGGATTCTTAAAGGAAATTATGTGTGCAAAAAAAGATTCTCTTTGCATTGCTTCTTTTAGAAAAATAAAATTCAGAAGAGCTTTGGATCAGGTTCTAAGTGGTTCCAGTGAGAGACTGAAAGAAAGCATGAAAAGTTTGAGATTAAATTCCTAAAGAATTTATTATCATGGAAAATAACAGAAAGGAAGTTTATTCTTTTCCTTAAATATGGCTTCACTACTGCAAAAGTTATAATCACTCCAAAACCAAAAATCACTAAAATCTAGTAAGTACTGTTCCTCCTAAAACAAAATTTAAATATTCCAAACCTGTCATATGTCCAAAATATTTCTTATATGGATGCCCTGAACACAAAGAAATGAAAGTTGGTAGAACAGGCAGCTGCTCTGTCTTCCTTTCATGTACCTTTGATGGTACAGGTGTGTGTTCTTGGGTTTTTGCAAATACAATATGCATTGAACATATGGAACTGTCTCTTTTACATGGAATGTTTATTTTATTTTATTGTACTCTAAAACTATTTAAGAAGAGAATTAAGGGTTGTTTTTAAAAAAAAAAAAAATCAAATACTTCCTTTTGGGGAGGGGTAGAATTCAGGTAAGTGCACTTCATATGATCAGAGTTCTTGCCTTGACTGCAGTGGGACCATGATCTTCACTTACAAGTGGTACCACATGCAATCTGAGTTGAGAAAAAGGACATGGTAATTTTTATACAGTTTTGCAATAATACCTCAAATATGCTATTGATGAAGGCCAATAGTCAAAAAAGCTGTATTTCCTTAATATGAATGACACTCATATTGTTCAAATGCACCATATCTGTTGGGAAAGCTCCTGAGTTACGATAATGGGACATTCACTCTACCATACTGGTTCCTTGAAGACACTCACTGGATCCCCATATATTCTAAGAAAGGAGTACGTTACCTAAACCAGCAATAGGAAGTTCTTGACTACTCAGGCACATCACTGTTCTTGCCTAAAATGATTTTTCTGAAATTTAGTGCCTACATTTGCCCCTTCAGGTATGGAAGCAGAGTAGCTGAGATTACCTACCACCCCATACTTAAAGTTCTCATACAGGATGTAAGAGAACTGCATTCAGTTTCCTTCTCTGTCTCAGGGGATTTGAGCCCACATGTCCCACAGAAGGGTTGTAGCCAGATACTATTAAAGTATTAAATACTATTAAAAGTAATCAGAGGTGGGGTTTCTCCATATGTCCTACTGAAACTTCTATTTTGTGAAGAATAATCATTACTGAGCCAACTTTACGTGAAAAGTGATGTTATAGCCGAGTTTTTCCCACCTCTATATTCAACTTTCTGTACTTATGAGTGATGAATAACGAAGAGACAAAAATTAATGGGAGCAGAAACCAGAATCCAGAGTTCATTTTCTCAAGTGAACCCTTTATTTCACCCCCAGGAAAAACTGCTTTGAGTATGCCCACCAGATCAGGCTTCATAAGAAAGACGGGGCCAGCAAAATAGGGCAAGTTTATACAGAATTTGGGCTAGCATTGGCATGTCAACAATATTAGATGAATAGAAAGAAATTATGACAGGAATCAGGAAGAAGCTGTAGGAGGTTCTAGTCTTCAAGGATCACATGGCAACTCCTCCTGCCCCAGCTGTGCATGTTTTGTCACTGGTAAATCAGAGCAAGCAGCTGTTTGAAAGGAAAAATTGGATAAGACTGGGTGAATTAGATGAAATAATAATGTCTCAACAAGTCAGCTGGACCATGAGAAAAGATACTCAGGACTGGATTTAGCTGACCAAACATAGACATAACCGTAGACATGGACAGTGTAGACACATCCAGACATTTTAGTCTTCTAGACTCCTTTCATCAACAATGAAGAAAAATAGGGTCATCTACAGAGTAGTTTATTTCATCTTCAACTCAGTGTTTCATACAGATGAAACTAATCATGCCCTAAACCACCTTCTCTCTCTCCCACCTATGAAGATAGTCTGGGTTCACGAATTTACATGTGGCATTAGTGGGTTGCCACGACAGAAACCTGGTCAAATCCAGTGCGGACTTCTGGATTATGGGGCCTCAGGTAATTCATTGCTCTTACTATGTCTGTCTAAAGTCAGCTTTGCTTAGATTGTGAATTTTTATGGTAATTAAACAGGCATTCAATATCTAGGCTCAGGTCAAATCTTACTGTGCTCTAGGCGCATCAAGAGCCAGAAATTTAGATACCACACAACCTATGAAATGTTAATATTTTTGCTATATCTACTTAGCTATGTTAGATCTATCTCCCAGTTTAAAGACTATGCTGTAATCATGGTTTGTTATTTTGTGAGACTGTCTTGGAGGAGGGATGATCTAGCATCATGGAGGAAATGTTTTCATTCTGTCCAACTTGTATCCACAGTCATGATACTTTTCTTGAAGGTCTCTTATTTTACTTTTATTATTACTGGCATGAAAATATGCACCAGGTTTCCAGTTAAGGTATGCAAAGTTCTCTTTTTCTCCTCTTTGAAAAATTTCTGAGAACCTACTCATTCTTGAGGCACTGCCACGGTGAAGAGGACATGCTATTTTGTTCCGTAGTGTACTGCATAGTTACCTGCTCGTGCCTTTCAATTTGTCTTGGAGCAAGGTTTTGTTATTCGTTTGGCACAATTCACATATTGTTTGGAACGATGCACACTAATGCCATCACATTCAGACTAAACAAATGGCAATAATTTTCAACCTCACTAGTTATTTGGATATATCCAATTATTTGCATGGGCAAATGTGTCTGCGTGTATGTGTAATAGTGACTAATAATCCCTATCCTGTTATTGACCCATCATATACACTCTGATTGAACTCAATAGGAAATGTTCGTGCAGAATAATTGTGAAATCAGACTAAGCATATAATTAAAAGATAATCTGTAAAAATTAGAATTTTAAATACCAAAACACACGCACAAGTTATATTTCATGAAATATCTGTGCTGTTGTCAGGAAGAGGAATGTTGTTTCCAGGTTCTTCATTTTGAAAACTCTCATACGTGCCCATCTTCCTTAGTTCTGTGCTTCTGTCTGTTGCTGTTTAGTGCCTTGAATCATATAAAAATAATTTTCAGATCATATTCTAAGCAATACTGTTCTTCCCAAGAACACAGTTTATGTCACAGTGCATTTGTATCCCAGATAAACCTTCCCCAAATATTCTTTTGGAGACATGGACATGGTTGCTGTTAAAGTTTATTGACTCAACAATAATCTTTACAAATCCTTAACAAGCTAGATGTTACCAGTGTGTAATTTCTCATTTATTAGTTAATCATCCTGATAAAATGCCTAGCCCAGAGAAGCTCCAGTAAATCAGTTATTGGCCACAGTAAATACTGGCTTAGAAGGGAACATCCTGATAATAAATGGAAAATAACACCATGCTGATAAACTGTAAACAACAAAACTATTCTTATTTTATAAAAAGGGAAAAGAAAATAAAGGAGCAGCCTCATGGATCCAAGATGCCTGTGTGTTGTATTCAGCGATTCTCCTGGTACAGGTTTCAAGAGAGAAGAGCCTGCAAGGGGGAAGCTAAACCAGTCTTACAAAATCATTTTAGGCTGGTGGGATGCTACCATCCCTCTGTTGGTGGATTACAGCCTATACATTCATATAAAAGGTTTTGGTTTCACTGAACCCACATCTTCGCCAACCCTGTTTCTTTTCAAAGACAAAAAGCTATTGAAGAGTTTGCTGCTGCCAGTGCTGGAGGAATTTGATAAGCCTTACTTAGAAAAGTGAAAATTCAAGAGACAGAGGATAACAGGCCTTAAGTGACAATGGGATAATATTATGAACAAAGGAAACAGATTACTCAAAGAAGAGCCAAAGTACTGACAGTAGGGAATTAAAGTATTGAATAGGAATTGAGAAAATGTTCTGATGATAAAGTCAGGAATGGGGCACATGCGCCGAAGCATTGCAACCCTGTTTAGGTAAGTCATTGGTGGCCTTACCATAATGAGCCAGTCCTGCAAAATGCAGAGGAGGAATCAAAGCCATGTATACGCAAAAGGTCTTTTTTTGCCTCTTTAAGCTGATGGCAATAATTCCCTGATATTTTACAGAAAAAGGAACAGAAAATGTTAGTGTAAATGCTACTCCATCTACTTTTGTAAAACGGCAGTTTCCAAGGCTTTTCAGCATGAGCCAATATAAATGAAGTCTACCCACCCAAAAATTCCCTGGAATGCATAAACTGATGAAAGAACCACATTAAAATACTGGACTCATCATTATACCTTTGCATGAGAATGTGATGTTATACATTTCTTAAACTGCAAGGGTTTGAAAAGTTGAATTAAGTATAGGTTTAAGTCATAAATTAACTTTCTACGTACTTCTTTCATTCACAATATTAACTTTGCTGGAATACATAAATATATCTAGAAGGAAAGAGGATGTGTTCAGTAGCTGAATCAAAGAAAAAGCATCTGAAAAATATAGGAATGCATCAGGAACAGAGCAGCTTTTTGTTAATCTCTCCTACAAACTTAAACATATGATACAGTATGCATAAATTTGTAAGAGGACAATTTTAAATGTGCATGTTATTTACTCAGCATAACCACTCCTTTGGAAACATTAGGATTTCTCTTGTATATAAGTATTTACATCATTTTAAAAATGTGTATTATTTACCCAGTAGACCATAAAGGCTCCATGCAGAGCAGTTACAGAGACTCAGAACATAATAATGTCTTGGATAAATCTGTTTGGAGTCATCTGAGTGCATTAGATGATTAAAAAATTATGTACACATGCACATTGATTTGGTTTTTAAACAGTAATAGGGGAACCATTTTCCTTACCCTTCATAGCTACCTCAAAACAACAGAACAGACTTCATGCTATATTATCCCTCCATGTGATTATGGGAGTTCTGCACATAGTGAGGGGAAGATGTTATTCTTCATTTACACCGTAGATTTATGCCCCCAAAATTAAAGACCATTTTAAGTTACAGAGACAAAAAGCCTCTAGAACTACTACCTTTTGGCCTCTGCTATTGCTCACCAGCCCTAAGTATGAATTTCTGCACAGTATGCAGTGACTGTTGAAGACTTGATGATTCACCAGGTAATGTTCAAAGGTTCCATGAGATGCAAGGCTATCTATGCCTGACTCACTTGAGGTGAAAAGTTCCTGTAGATGACTGTTAAGAGAGCTGAATTAATATATTTCAGCTATTAAATATTCACAACTACTCTTGAAAATTAAAATATTTAGGAAATGTCTGCAAAAGTTTGGTAAATAATATACAGTTAAATGTCAGAAAATTTCAGTTGGCTCATATTTTATCAAAAAGGAAGAATGAAATAAGAGAAAAAACCCCAAGTCCAATTATGTAAATAAACCATCAAGATTATTTTCCTCAATTCTGATTAAAGTCAATGAGGTACAAAAAAGCTCATCAATAACTGTATGCAACGCATGTTATCTTAAATGCAGAAAATTACTAAATGCGCTGTATTCCCACAAACTGATGTCTTCCACCTGGTTCTCATATGATGAATTCATATTATGACTTCATGTTGGTTTGGGTGGGATTTTTTTAAGGCCTTATGTTCTTAAGGCATGAGTTTCAAACAAATATTTTCTTCAATATTTTGTTAGCTGTTATCCCAAAAAGGTGCTTGCTTACCACTGCAAAATATCAATGTTGGCAACACAGCAATGTGAGAGCAATTTACCTCTTTCACAGTAAGAAAGAACAGTTCAGAGCATCTTTATTAAAACACAGGTGAGATATGAGTACCTTCCTCAGTTACCTCTGTCACAGCACATGCAGGTCTACATTTGGAAAATGAATAATGATATATGTCCACTAGCAGAAAGACCTTCTCAACAAATCAGAACAGACCCCATTGTGCTTCTTAAAAAAACCCAAAACCAAACCACAATAAAACAGGAAAACATCAGAAGCATAGTATTTTGGCAGCATAGCCAGAGAAATGTGAGATTGGCCCTTAAGGGAATTCTTATTCTCAAGTGCATATAAATGTATTCATCAATGCAAAGAAATGCATAGTGTGTTGTATACACAATACATTAATAAATAGCTGTGCATTAAAAAATAATGAGATTTTCTACGAAACAACATCCTGTGGTGTTTAGGGTCATAAAAAAGACAGTAAAGGAAGGTGGGGAGGAAGATTACGTGGAAAATCTGATTAAAATACTGAAACCCTATCCTATATGTAAGATACAATAAATATTTCATTGGCTAACTGTAAACAAAAGAACAAGTGCAGTAAAATGTAATTAAAAATGTAAAAGTGTGGAGAGTGATTTATTTTACCACAGTGATAATATTAGAAATGGTATGTAAATAGATATCAAGGTTCTGCTGCAGAAACAGTGGAAAATGGCTGTTCATTTTCTATAATGAGCTTTCATCTTTTTGACTTTCACTTTAAGTACTTCCAATGATTTATGAATAATGACGCTCTTAGCCGTTGGAAAGCTCTAGCAAAGCTTCAAATTCTGGTACTTCCTAACAGATATTATTTAGAGTTTTCATGATTTTTTTAAGCCTGGGCAATAGGTTTAACACAGAGTATTTTGGCAGAAATATAGATTGTTTCGCACCTCTGGCTTGTCATGTAAAGAGCATGAGCTTTCCTTGTGGTTTGTGAGCCACAGGCCATGATACGAGAAGACAGAGAGGTGTTGTGGCTCAGCAGCAGCTGGCATTCCACAGGCACAACAACTCTTAACGTGTGAAGCATGCTGCCACCACATGCACAGCTTTTCTACTTTGATTTCATCATACTTAGGTCTATCGAACATTTTCCTAGCAAAGAATAGTCTCCATGTAGCCTTTATCTTTGAAATACATGATACTACTAGTGAGACCAAGCTCTGGTTTTGCATCTGGGCTGGCACTGTTGCTGCTACGAAGTACCTCGGGCCTTTCCTAACAATTAACAACAAGCTGGCTTAATGAGTTAGAGAATATCATAGGAAATTGTGGCTCATGGTAAAATAATTGCATTTCTGCCAGCCCAAGTGTCTGGCTGTAAGTTCCACTTATCCATGGCTTTGGGGTTACATAAAGATGCAGAAATTCAGCACTTGACCCCTGGTTTTTGAGATGGTGCAACACAGATCCAGAAGATGAGACATGATGGCAACCAAGTGTTATCTGTTTATTTAGACGTTATAGTTATTCAAATACTGGGAAGGATTCATAATGCCTATGACTGTGCACATTAAATTTAAGTTCAAAACATATCACAAATAAAGCCTTAAGTGTAGAAATGCAATTTCAGTATAACTACCACTGCTGATAACACAGGCAATTTAATAGATCAAATTCCTTCTTCTTCCAATAACTTCTTATCCTTTCAGTTTCAACTCATTTTCAAACACCCAAGGGAAAAAAAGACTACACAGCATGACCTGGAAGGCTACAAATCTGGGCTATTTTAGAACAAAGTAAGGTGAGAGGAACAGTACATTTTCTATGAAAATGTAGTTTTATTGAAATCAAAGTGCTGGAAGGGAAAAATGTCAATGGGAAACTGCAGAACTAAATAATTTAAGCTTTGTCACTTCATTATCTAATTCTTTGACATTACTGAAATAAAATAATTCAACATGACAAATATTCATTCTGTTGATTCCTGATTGAATTGTTTAAAATTTTGTATTCTGTAAGAGGGAACATATTAGCTTTTCTTACAAATCGCCTTATTTTGCTCTTCTAAATCTCTTCTTCCAGTTACTCCTTCCTTCTTTCAAAACACTAGTGAAATTTCTGCTCTACCTTTCTTGATACCATGTACAAGTTAGTTGTGTATTGCTGTTACCTCCTCAATCCCAAGATAAGCAGAGCTGCCCATGATGATATAATTCTCCTAGCTGTTGTTAGGAAGGAATACAGAGTTTGACCCTCAGACTTCAACACATTTACTAGAACTCCCTGGAACGCAAATGCAGACACTTTTCAAGTTTAATAAGGCTGTACATGAGGTCATTGGGTCATACTAACAGGTCACATAATGGGACCAGGGTTCTGACAGTCCTAATAAAAGCGTATTCTGTTTCAGTTGGGTAAAAGACTAACATTTCAAACTCTTCGTAAGACTGATTACTAGAAGTCACTTTAACATTTTCTCTAAAGGACTGTGAACAGCTTATTGGTGTAAATAACTTTACAGGCTTCACAGCAGAACTTGGTATAGAAGTGAATTTCTATTAAAGAAATCTTTTTGGTGGTTTTGGTAGTTTTAGTATAAAACATAATAGTTGCTGTGAAGTTTTAAAAATCAAGAAAAAAGAGCAAGAGCAAAAGCGGAAGGGAGGAAGGAAGGAAGGAAGGAAGAAAGGAAGGAAGAAAAGGGGAGGGGCGAAAAAGAAAAACGCTAGCAACATTTAAGACACAGAGCTTAAATTTTGTTTTATTGGGCCAAAGAAAGAAAATAAGTTTGAGCAAGCAATTTTCTATGACATTGTCTTAAAAATAAATAGTAGCAGGTAAGTATTTATCAATGCCTATGATCCTGCTGAAGCCAATAGAGGGTATGTTTGTGAGTACTAGCATGAGATAGTATGCATAACTGATCTAGACAGTTTGCAAAACCATGATAGATATTGTGCAAAATCTGATATTACAATACGTTTATCAGTACATGTTTCACTGCTGAAAGCAGGAGACACCAGAATTTTTTCAGGAACAAAATCTATTTCTTGGAATGAGCACAATGCCCAGTAAAATTTACTAGCTTGTTTCAGTTGTACCACCTAAGGTAGTGATCAATCAAATGATTGCTACAATGAAAAATTCAGTGAAATCACTTTCTTCCATGTGTGTTTTAATATTATAGTGCTTTATCACTTTCCAGGAGGAGCATTCCAGGGCACTGAGCTCAGTACTGTCTGTGAGGGTCACTTTCTCTCTCATTCTCTTGCCATGACAAAATAATGCATTCAGCATGGTATTTTGTTTTGGTAAGATTCTTGTTCTTATTGTTTTGTTTTCAATATGTACTTACTGCTATATGTTTATATTAGAAAAAGTAAGATCTAACCAAAGTTCCTGGCACTTGTTGAGACTGATGATAATACTCAGCCTTGTGGACTGCAAACCCAATGTCAAGGGTCAGCCCCCAAGACAGTTCTAAGGTGTCAGCCACTGTATTCCTCCCAAGCTCTGAGTCACTTTTTTCAGATTTGTAAGGCTGAGGCAATAAAGTGTCTTTGAAGAAAAAGCCACAGTCTCAAATGTAACTGAAATAAGTTTTTTTTTTTAAACAGTTAGAAGCAAAGAAAGTTTGGTTTCCAGGATTTAGACTTAACAGTATTGAGAAGAGATGTTCAAAATCACAAAATATAACATTTGTAACTATGACTATTTAACTCCTCTGCAATATTTTTATGATATTATCCTACAAAACCACATTTCAAGAATTGCAAAAGATATAGCTAATGTTTTCCCAAAACCTACCTACATGCAGAAAAGAGAATGTTATTCTAAATATCTAGAGTGACATGTAGGTCAGCTGAGGGCAGTCTTTTTATGAGGAAAGATTATGCTCAGTTATTTCAATGTAATTGTAAAAATAAATGGACAGTAGTTAAAATAGTAAATTTACAATTGCATTTTGAATTTCTTATTGCTTCATCTCACTCCCACCACTACCAAGGCAAATCTGTTGGATGTCACCAATGATAATGTGTTGTTCTGCTAATATGAAAAGAATTGGTTAGTATGTTAAGATGGTATTACATAACAAATATCTCCCTAGAGCAGAAATTCAATGTTAAAAATGCTGTAGTGTAAACCAGATGTTTTGATATTATATTTCAGAGAAAGCATTTGGGGGGGGGGAGGTCATTCATGATATATTTACATTAAATTAGACAGGAAAAACAAATAGATAACCTCTTTGCTAAAGAAAAAAATGTCTTCCAAGTACAATTCATTCTGTGTCCTTACTTATTGGATGGGTTTTTTGATTTGGTACATGGTACGGCAACGTATTTCAGGCTCTTTTCCAGCCACGTTGTGGTGCTCTTGTCCATTTTGCAGTATCTTCTGAATCTGATCTGTGCTACTGTTCTGTTTCTTAAGAGATTTTGTATATTTGCAGTATTTAAAAAGATATCAAACTTTCTCATTTGTAGAGATTAATATGGCAAAAAGAAATCCATAACTCTCCATTGAAGAATAAATACAATTATAAAGAACAAAAACACTAAATGTTTGATCTTTCACATATTCCTGGAATGACCCTTTTTATGCTTGAAATGCTTATGCATGTGTATAACTTTGTCCTCGAAGAGTCTGAACTCAGGTTTACTTGCAAGGTTGCAGTAATGAGCAGCCATAAGTATTTATGGCATCAGAGCTTAGTGATAAGTGGCTGAATTGCTAAGAAATGTCATTTTATTATATTTAAAGAGTGTTTCTAGTTCACTCTACCAGAAACTTACAATTTTTTTCAAAGAAGACATAGAGTTTTCTTCCCTGGGAACTCATCAAACAAGGCATTCCTTAGCTACCACCCTCCATCAGGATGGAAAAAAGGCAAATTCTGAAGTTACTCTAGTCTGACAAAGCCTCCAGACAGTCCCATTTCTTTAAAGGGAGAAGAGGTGAAGTAAATAATTATTTCTGTATTTAAGTCATTTGTAAATCAAATTTCACATAGGGACACATATTATAATTTCTAGAACATCCTGTTTGATAATGGACTAAGATA
Organism: Aquila chrysaetos chrysaetos; assembly: GCF_900496995.4. Classification (NCBI taxonomy): domain Eukaryota; kingdom Metazoa; phylum Chordata; class Aves; order Accipitriformes; family Accipitridae; genus Aquila; species Aquila chrysaetos. The sequence continues at coordinate 41,328,266 of NC_044007.1, forward strand.
TCTGACCTAGCTGGGGCTTCCCAAGTGCCTGAATTGTGTCCTTCTCATGAGTGAAAAGGTATTTGAAAGCAGCAGTGCCCTGGTAGCCACTGTCCTTGTGATTCCTCGTAATTTCTACAGTGATATTCTGCAATGCTTCAATTCCTTGTAATTTCTACTGCAATATGCAATAAGCAACTGAGGTCATTGTTCCTGCACAGCTTTTTATTTGGAGTATATTCTGGAATTATGCTATTAAGTGTGTAATGTCATGGATTATAAAGACAAAAAAAAACCCCAAGACAGTGGCCAAGCTACCCAATCACCTTGAACTGAATTCAACAGGCAAAATTTGAGTAAATCAGCTAAGTCAGGAGGGAATATAGTTCAAAACTGTTAAATCTGGACCAGTGTCATGGATGCAGAGCAAGACTTGGAAACTGAAAGACATGGAAATGAAGTTTGCTTAGATAGAAATCTTTTTGGTTTCAAAGCTGACCTATCCCAGAAGGGAGAGATTTAAAAAAATGTCACAAAAGCATGGATCTTTGTGAGCACAGAGAACAAGACATTCATGAAGCTCACAATATTGCAAAAATAAAATTGTGAATCTTGTAGAGACAATTGTTGGACAGCTTTGCTGGACAGGTTCTGCCCTGAAATATGGCATGAAACAAGCATCACTGAGTTTATTCTATTAAAGGTAGACAATATAAAGAGGTGCCTGAGGCTTATGATAATTTTCACTATTATAATTATAATCATAATTGATCTGATATCATCATGTCCTGATATGTTTTTAGCTCTGCAACCTTTGCCTCAGTAGGCTGGAAATGTGAAAAGTCCCATACTTGCAGCAAAAGACTGCAATAAATTTGACTACCTTTGCCCTTTACTGTGCTTTGCCATTTGATTATCTGGCATTCTTCAACTTCCCTGTACAGGTCCAACAACTTTGGGGAAGGACGAGGAATGCCTACTGGAACACCTTGTCAGTCACAATACTGAGTCTATAAAAGGTTAAAGAACAGCAGCATTCAACTGTCTTCCATGGCCAAGCGTAGCTGTTCAAACTTTTATGTTTTGTTCTTGTGACAGAATCTTCAAGGAGAACATAAAATGCCACAACATGACTCCATTCTCATGACAGCAGCTGTAACAAAAATGGAAAACATTAGAAACAACCCATTCTAGACTTACAATTTTTAGATGGTAATCACTTCACCCTTTTTGGATTCTGTAGCCAAGAGCTGTCTGGCCTGTTCTCTTAGAAAGAATTCATGCCCTATCTTTAAAACAAAACAATCACAGTTAAGTCTGTTCTCTCAGGATATGTGGTTTCATCAGATCTGGTCTATAAAAGGTGACTGTCTTTTTTTTACATTTTACATTTTTACACTTTACATTTACATTTTTCTTGGCCTACTCTGCAGATAACTAAAGTAACATTAGTTGTCCAAAAAAGGAAGGAACAAAATTTACAATTCATGTTATCAGTTACCATTACTTATTGAGTCAGTATTGTTATGGAGAAGACTAGGAATTGCTAATTTTTCAAGTGCTGCTATCCAGTAGAGTATATAGTATATAATAAAATAATACTTCTAATGGCAAAGGAAAACATTTCAAATTTAAAAAAATGCAATGCTCTGTTAAGCCACTGAGCTTCTTCTGTGCCTTTGATATCTGTTAAGATAGACCTTCAGTCTGTATGCTAAAGATTCACCCATCTTTAGCTCTGGACAGTACATGTCTCATATTGATCTCCAGTAATGGCATCCATACATTTCCAGTAGTGCATTAAGCAATGTGCTTAACACTTGTGAAAGTGAATTCATCTCGCTCTTCTATTATTCTGTGTAACAGAGTGTTTTACAGATGGGTTTTAGAGACCATGTTTTAGCAAGAGACAGGGACTTTATTAGTCTGTTGTTAGTAATACTCAAATTTTGATGAGTTTATTTTAAGGTTTGAAAGCAAAACAGAGAATTTAACTTAATCTCCATATTCAAAAAGCTCATCTTCATAAATCCATTGCCTAACATCCAGGCAAAGGTATAAAATATTACCAAATCAGGTTTATTCTCTTTATAATAGAGAGTCATGCCTGCACGTACTTTGTGTGGCAGAACTGATTCTATGAAGTGCAAAGCAATGGACAGCTACACCACAGACAACCTAGTTATAGGGGTATACTACCATAGGTAGCAGCACTTAGGAGGCAAGGAAAAGCATACTTTCAAAGCTTCTTGAACATTCATTAGGATGACATGATAAAGAAAGAAGAAAAAAAACCAAACCAAACCAGAACAGAACTGAAATGGAACTGAGTGATACCTAGGTCAGATAAATTAAGGCAATATTTATCAGGTTTGGTTGGATAACAGTAATAAAATGTAGCCTTGAGAAAAGAACTCTTAAAGTTGCAGTAAACAAAAGGACTGTAAATGAAGGAACTTATGGCCTGAAGTAATTTTCTCAGTATTATTTACAAGTCATTATTTGTCTTCATAGACCTAAATTTTTGTCTGTATACAAATTCAAGCAGGCAAATGCAATCACATATTTTCTCATATTAGTAGAGAAGGAAGAAAGGGAAAGCAGTTGGAGATACCAAATCAGCAAGCATTTTGGAGATACCAAATCAGCAAGCATTTTTGAGATTCATATTATGCAGAGGAGCCCGATTCATTTGCCTGTAAGACATAAAAGGAGCTACATTATGGATACACTGAGGGACACTTAGCGACCTCTTTGAAAGTATACAGCATGCTTTTTGAGAGCTGATGATGACAAACAAAATCTATTTGTGAACCCTTTACTATAGAATTTTCTACCTTTCCTACTTCAGTACTGCTGGGGAAAAAATTTTATTTGATTGACAAGATGTATTTCACTCCCTGGTATATCTGAAACCAGTCTTACTTCATGGCTTTATGCAGAGTTCAGTCAAGGAAATAAGTCTGTCCAATAAGACAACTGCACAAAGAGTATATCCAGGATGACCTGCCTTCAGAGCAGCCATATATTTATAAACATTAAGTTAAGTGTTTGCTCAAACTGGATTGTTCTGTTGAAATACTGAGCTTTAAAATATAGCTCAAGAAATGTGTGGAGTACTTTTGAAGTTATGGCTTTTACTCATTTCTAACATTCAAAAGCAAAGTTTTAAAATTCATTCATTTTTACAAAAATGAACCTGGTTTGGATAGTACTTTTATGCAAAATACGCTTTATTTGTGGAATAAGAAAGAATCTATACAAAGGCATATGTTACCTGTGTTCTCAGTGATACAACATCTTTTCAGAAACCAATGCAGCATGCAGGAAGAGAGGAAATCATTATGACAAAATGTCGGCAAATGTACAAAATAAGCAAGATGTATTGTTAAATTATTCATGGATACACAGACTTTAAGGCTGGAAGGTCAATTGTACCAGTAGCTTGACCTCATATGTAACAGAAGAAATCAAATTTCATAGTTATACCAAAGTGAACTCAAAAGCTTCTGTTTGCTAAAGCATTCCTTTCAGAAAGACATCTAGTTTTGATTTATAAAGACTACAGAAGTGGAAGAACTGAAATTTTTCCTTGGTAGTTTGTTCCAATATTTAGTTGTCCTTGCTGTTAAAAATGAGTACCAAATTTTTTATTTGAATTAGAGTATCTTTAAGAACTACCAGTTGGTTCTTGTTATGCTGGTTCTTTTCTGTCCCAGACTGAAGAGCCCTTAGTACCAGTTATTCTTCCTCATGTGGGTACTTACACACCATAATAAAATCACTTCTTGATCTTCTTTCTGATAATCTAAGTAAGTTGAACTTCATAAATATTATATTGCAACACATTATTTTCAACTTGCAATCATTTTAGAATATCCTCTTGGCAGTTATAGGAACCTTACATATCACTGGGTAAAAATTTCTGAGCTATTTTACTTCAAATAGGAGAAATACGATTTGGACAATTCAATCTGTTGACTTAGGAAGATTTCAACTGTGCAATCTAAAATAGGGTAAGAAGGTGTCATGTTGAATATGTTCACCCAGAATTACATGCGTATTCTGAAAAATATTCTTCATGTATATTATTACAAAGTTAAATTTCACAAGTTAGTTAAACAGATAAGTCAGAAAATGAAATTATAACCGGACATTTAAATAGAATAAAATTCACAGTGTGACAAAGGAAGAGACAACAGCTGACTACACAAGTTAACAAGTAACCAATGAATGCTAGCTGTTTCATGTTATCTAATCCCAGGACGAATTTTCAGACAACGCAATAGGTCCAAATAGATCTAATTCAGGATCATTTCCATATAGTCTGTTCCAGCACTAGTACAGCAGGCATTCTGTTGCATATTCTCATCAGACATAGATTTTTTTGTGAGCTGTTGGGAACAAATAGTTATCAGGGAAGTACAGTAACTTCAAGTGGCTTAGCAACCTCCAAGACTGAAGCTTGACTAATAAAAGCATTGTCCTCACTTGTTGATGGCTACTGTACTTCCTTACTGAGTCTCACACAAGTCAGCCAGAGGAAAACAGGCCTCTGAAGGCAGGGCACTACAGCTGTAAAGTAGTGAAGCACAAAAAAACTGTCTCCTTTTGTTTTCTCTCTATTATTATTTTTCTCCTTAAGAGCTTCCTCTTCATTAATGATAGAGATTGGAAATTTTCCCATCAATCATGGGGATGCCAGAATAAAGTGCCTCACTGCCTATTCAGCTAAAAGAATACTAACTAAAACTCAGCTAAAAAACACTATCGAAAAAAGTTTTGCTGATGATGTAATTCTGATTTGAGAAGAATCACAATGAATCAAGAAAGATTTTATTTTTAAAAGCAGGAGGAGGTGTGCCAATAAATTTGTTAATCCTCTAAATAACATAGTACTAACTTTACACCTGCAATTCCATTACAGAGGTATCAGAGTTTTGAACAAGGAAAATTTCCAAACAAAGTGGAGGGGAAAAATTACAAATTAATTGTCCACCATCCATTCACCTGAAGCAAATTATTTTAATTCACAAATGCAACCCATATCTTTTGGTGGTTAATCTACATTATTGCTTTTTTGCTCTATTTTCTCTCACAGGATTACTGAACCATAAGCTATTCTTGATACTGAGCTTATAACAGTCTAAGAACTGGATAATTTTCCCAGTGTGTAGGAACATGGGACTGGGACAAAGAATGATGAGGTTCACTCAGTCATACACCTAGAAATGATATCCAGCCATATAATTTTGTCTTAAAATGTAGTTGCTTGCACCCAAAACTGATTCCTCTGATACACTTTCAATTGATTTTGAACCTATATTCATTCTTGAGTAATTTTGTGTTTATTCTTATGCCTGAACTATCCCTTAGTTAAAATACCTCTTCCCATATTGAAAAAAACCTCTTTGTAGGGCATCATAAAGCTAAAATTATTGTGTTAACATGTTTGTGCATCTCTGAAAATGGCTGTTGGATTTCTCTTTTGGATTGTTTGAAGAGAAATTTACTAATAAGGTATTGGAATTTTAATTTCTTCTAGTATAGCACATAGAGTACTCAAAGCCCCACAGTTCTAACTGGGCAGTACACACAAATAAAAAAACAGCTTTTATTAAAATGTTTTAACCATTGATTCAGTAATTTTACAAAGACTGTGTTAAGTTGTTGATGTGATCGTAGCAGAGTTAAAGATACCCTAGCTTCTACAATATACATTTTCTAGAAACTGTCTCATGCTATATATTATTTTTCTTATACCACTAAATGTACAGTTGCACTTTTTGTACTGTTTTTTACCTTTAACACTACTTGAATAGCCTGTATATATAATGTAGCATGTTGGTAATTTATAATAATATAGGATACCTTGGCTCTGGCACAACATATATATTGCAGTGTTTAAAATTAATCCGGTACATATTTCTATATGCTTGCACAGCTAAGGCATCTGAGTTTCCCTTCCCGTGCCAGGAGATGAAACGTAACCACCAAATTCTGCTCTGAGTTATGTCTATGAAAATCCATTAGTTTCAATGGACATGCATATGTCAGAGCAGAACTTAACCTAATAGTCTACCTTCTACTTACACTTACTGTCATTTTCCCTATTTTTAAAAAATGAACAAAGTCAATAAAAGCCAGAGTTAACAAAATGGATTTGGGAGATAATACCCACTCCCTAACACAAACAATAACATTTTAAAAATTGTTCATTAATTCCAAGAGGAAAGTATCCTATGCTACACATCCTATCCTAAAGGAAGAAAAAAATAATAATAAAGACTGCTACGCCATGATCAATGAAGGCAGCTATTGCAACAGCACTGGTAAGAGGTGCTTTCCTGCTCTCTCACTAAGCACAATCAACAGCAGGGGTTTCTGGATAATCTCTCGGGTTTAGAAAAACAGATTCTTAGTCCATTAATCTGCTCTCATCATTATTGGCAGAAAATTATTTCAGTCCCTACTTGAGAGGGGGAGGGAGAGATTACCAAGAAAATATCCCTGCATAAAAGTCTTTTTCTTCTTTTTCTTAAACTAGTGATATTATGACATTTGAAGTAAATAACTTGCGTGCCTTTTAGCTGAAAGGTAACGTCATGAGTGACATTGATACTTTCGGTTCTTTGGGGCTAGATATTAGACAGTACTTTGGCACCTGGTGGTATTTACAAAGGGTTCCCCTTCTCAGTGAAGCGATGTATTTTGAATGGCTTTCTTTAGAAGCAGTTGCACTTGATTAAGAGTTATCAAGGTGACCAGATCTGAAGTATTAGGTGGAAACTTGTTTTCTTTTATAAGAAAAACATGGGGAACCATGGTGGTTATAGAGTTGCAAGGGTAATTACTGGAAAGATAACCTATCTGGACAGAAAAGTGCCCAAAACACATATTGAGTGTAATATTCCAGTTCTTCTATTACCTGTTTCACAAATAATGAGTCAATGGAGCACACCTGATGTGGTTGACCCCAAGGAGACTGAAGAACTCAGCAGGGGTAGGTCAGGTTTTATAAGATATCGTTTTAGACCACATAGTGGGGGAAACAGTAAATAGCTCAGAGAGGAGGAATACAAGTAGAATTGTGCATGGACAACTAGACTCCCTGAAGACACTGAAGAGTCTGTCACCACCAGGTCTTTTTTCTGGCTAACATTGCAGTATATTATAACTTGTCACTGGCATGACTTGTAATGTGTATTCTTCACACTAAAAATTTTGTCCTGAGGTGGCACCCTAAAATCCAAGGAGCTAACTGAACACCAGAAAAAATATAACAGAGTGGTGAACTCAGTCAATGCAAAGAGTATTTACTATTGTATTTAATGATGTTGCCAAAATATTTCAGGACACAGTAGTGCTTTTATCCAGTTAGTCTAGAAGTGAGAACAAAACTTCCAAATACCTATAAGCTTATTAGATGAAATGGGAGTTCCTTATATTTGTATGAGGTATTTGAAGATTTACTAAGCATGTCCTCAGGATATATGCATATCTAAACATATACATATATATGTACTCTTACATACAGTATATAGTTTACTTCATGTATTGAGAAATAAGTGACAGTTTAACACTTTTGTTAGATTCCTCTGAATCTCACAAAGACCTTAGTATTATTTTCCTAGAAAGTTATAATAGCCAAGAAAAGCAGAACTATCCAGCAGATTTTTTTAAATACATTTTCTCAGAGAAGAAAGTAAAAATGTTTAAATAATTCTTAGCGTGAATATCTCCCACAAAAGAAAACTACAAATCAAACTACAAGCTGGAACACAGTATGTAGAGGATGAACTGCTTTTCTCACCACTGACCTTTACATTTAGGTCATAATTATTACAGCTATGATTTTGACAGGATACTTTCAAAGAATTTCATGGTAGATGTCAGAATTCTTCACCATTAACACCCAAGGCTACCAGGTCATGTAGCTTTGACTTCAACCAACAAATAGAGGAGATCTTAGTAGCAAGCATACATCAGTAATGGCATTGGTACTAACAGGTAAAATTAAAATAGCTATGGAAAAGAAGAGCTATAAATTTGTTAGCAGGGAAAAAATCTGCACTTTGGTCTGAAATGAAACCCTACTGAGGTTGTCTTTCCTGATTCTTTGGCATGTCTTTCTGAAAGGCATACTTGTAAGAAAGAAAATTATTACAGTGGTAGTTGGCACCAGTAGACTTTTCAAAGCAATAATAGTCCGTACTGGAAAACAGTCTGTGTTTGGGTATCTCATCAGAAATCGCATTGGACTTCATCCTTATGAATAAATTGTCTTTAAAATGGGAATCGTATTCAAAACAGTAATTGATACAAAGCATATTTGGCTTGGCTGTGTTCAAAATACTCAACCTCAGTAAGTTAGCACTGGAATAACAAAACATGCAGCCAATGCACAAAGGTCTCAAATTTCAGGAGGAGTTTCTCATAGCTACGTATCCCCCCCACACACCTTTTGATATTTTCTGAAAAAGCAAAACCTACTAGAAGAGGTTTAAGAGCTAGAGTCCTTTGCTAAAGCTATAATTCTTTTTTCCCACAGGACTAAGATGGCGCTGCCATGAAAGGTGTTGATGAACACAGAGGTATCAGCACTTGTGCATCAGTCAACAATACACAAAACCCATGACAGTCCCTCAATAGTTCTTTCAAGTCATTTATGTCACAGATATCAGCAGGTTTTCCCCAAAATGACTGGGGGAATAAACCTAGAAAATGCATTTACATATTTTCTGTACACATAACCACATGAAAACAAAGTATGTAAAACAAAGTACCATTCTAAGTTTAACGTAATTTTTATTTGATTGTACATGAGAAACATCCTGGCAGAAATCGATTGTCCATGTGTTTTGGTTTTTTTTCCAAAAAGGTCAAGCGGTCTTGGAATTGAAACAGTGCAGAAACAGTTTCACATGACTTTCAAGAAGCTTTGGTAAGTATTTTTTTCCCAGTTGATCTAAACAAGGTATGGCAGCAGCATAAGGTATGGCAGCAGCATAAGGTATGTTTTTCCGAAGAAGCTTTCAAGTAGCTTTTCATAGCAGGGGTGTACTATGGAATGAAACATTAGCAGTGCAAAAAGCCTCTGTTAAGTCGGTAAACTTTTCTATGATGTATTTGTTCTTCTCACAGAAAATAGCTCATTCACCATTTTTTGTACTTTAGTTGTCTTTCCTACTGTAGATTCAACTGCTTGCAGCCTCCACTTACGCGAATATATCTCAAGATATTTGTCACAGCTTGCTTTTTGTTTGAATCAATGGTATCATTACTGCTGCACAAAAAAAAGAAAAGGAAAAAAAAAAAGTAACATCACTTTCATGAAATGTCCCCTCTGGATACTTTCCACTTCTCTGCTTAACATTTGTAGATGCCACTTTGCTCACATCTGCTGAAGTAATTTTTTACCTCTTTTTCAGCTCAACAGCATTTCCGCACCTTCCCTCATTCAAACATCATTGGCTGGTTTGCTTTCCACACATGCAAGCTTCCAACAGCTAAATTCCTATGTTACCAGCTGAGAAACCTGATGATTTGATTTGTCATGAGCACATGGCACATATTCATTTGTATTGAATGCAAAATAAATATATTCTTATAAACACTGGCAAGATTTCAGTTTTAATTCAAAACCATTGTGACTATCAGGGTAAGACTGTAGCTTTAGTTATAAATATGTCTCTATAAAATACATTGGATTTGGCTCAACTAGTATATTAACAATTAACAATTATCCAATTAAGTGTACTGATGTCTTTACGCAAACATGTCTTTTCTTTTAAGTATTCCCAATTTAGACTTCCAAATGTCAATTCGTTTTACTGACATAATTTTTAAAAAATCCAAATGCAAGAGAAGAAAAGAAAAACAACAGGTATCAGCAATGTTATACTTAATGTTAGTTAATAATCTTGACTTTGTAAATTATGACTTCCCAACTTTCTGAGCTTCATCCAGTATCAGAACTGCTTTAGGAGGTGGTTTTACAGCCATTTTGTACATCTCATTATGAAGAAGTAACTAGCAGTCACTTCATCTCCTGTTCTAAAGTACAGCAGCCCTACATTCCTCCTTAACTGCTCCAAACCGTTCACTCACCTAATAAACTACCTTTTCAAGTTTCTGTCTCAGAGTGAGCTTCTAGTGACTTTGTAAAGAGGTAACCTGTCTAATCAGTTACATTTTGTCCATGAAAGCTCATTTTAGAAAGAATCTGAATGGGAACCTCAGTGGTGTTTATTTAGGCTTTTTATACTGTGAGGTACGAATATCATACTTTTTTATTTTTTGGACTGAAGACATAAGTGTAAACGTTCATGAAAAGAGGAGGCTACCACTATGTAGGACAGTACCTCTACTTCCATTACACTAAAATATGAGGAACTGTAAACCTGGTATTGTTGTGCATCAGATTTGTTTCTTTTTTAGTATGATAGAAAGCCTATTTTGATTTTACAGGGATCAAAGGATGGTGTAAGGAAAAATTAGCAAGTTTGTTTCCCTTCTTTGTGAAGACATTTAAACCACAAGTTTTCAAACATTCCCTGATCCTTCTAAAAAGTTTTGTGGAAAGTCAGCTTGATGCACACTCACTTCATATCATCTGCTATAGTCTAGCTCAAAACGTTTCTTTTGAAATATTTAGTGGGACACCTGATGTGGAAAAAAACCACAAAGCAGACCATGTACACATTACAGTGCCACACATAGCAGAAAGACTAAGAATTACTATTGTTCCTCTTTAGAAAGAAAAGAATAGTGAGGCTTCAGTATATATCTTCACAGTTGCATACAGCTTTGCAGTGCTTTGTTTCACTTTCATTGGGTATGAGGGTTGAGTTATTTTTATTTCTTGAGGCTTTCCTACTTCATACATAGGCTAGAATTTACTGCTGCACATCCACCAAAATGTTTCTTATTAGACATGTTAGACTGCTTCTTCTAAAGTGGAAGCTTTCATAATTTTACTTGAAAAACTGGGTCTAAGCCTTCTGCATAGGTCGTCATTTGTGTTAGTCACACTTGCTAAAACTCAGTATCATAGAATCACTTCTTTATCTTTCTTCCTGAGAGTTCTTTATTGGCAAGTCACAACAAACTGTAAAATTTGCTACATTTACCATGAACAGCTTGTGAAACATGTCAACTTTCTCTATAATTTTCACAGGGCTTTAATTATGAATCAATGTGATGTTATGAATAGAGGTATTCATAGCTAATGCTTTCAACATGCAGTAAGCAATATTTCTATTACTTAAACATTGCTCATATCCACAGGCACTTCATTCTGGATTACTTCTTTTGTGAATAACCAGGCATATGCATTTTACTCAATCTAATGGTCAAGTTAAAAAGGAAATGATGCATTTTCCATGGAGTTTTACATTGCAAATAAGGATGAATTTTCTAACTGGAGAGTTGCGATTCTCCTGGGACTGTTTGTGACTGACACCATATTTTATCTGCACATTGAAACAACACACTTATCATATGGAAAAGAAGAAGAAAAATTACAAGAGATTTGATCTTCTTTACAGCTTCTAATAGTAAAATACACCGTATGATTAATGAACCTGTCAACTGTAATGGGAAGAATATGTAACAAGTAACTGTGCATTACTTGTTTGCGATTTTTATCTTTTATAAATGCAACCATGTGTAGGATGATAAGATTAACTCTTTGTGCTTTTAAGTGAACATTATATGCAAGAATAATACAATCTCTGCTGTTTCTTGTCTTTCTGTCAGTTCTCAGTCTTAAGAACTGGAATTTTCCCTAATTCCATATTAACTGTATTATTATTTCATCTGGCATATCTACACATCTACTGCTGGATAAATTATTCAGAGGGATGAAAGTCAAAAAAGCCCACATAGCTCACCTGTCTCTTTCCATTTAGTTCTTTATGCTTTGTACCCTGCAGCCTTTCTGTGTCAAACAAAACGGTTTTCATCATTTCTTCAGGATTTTTATAGTGTCTACCAGAGGAAAGCCCCGGAACCTGCCTGGCATCGAGGCAGTATGGCATGACAGATATATGTCTTACAGATCTACATTATCTTTGAGATGCCCTCTATGTCATTTTGTATCCTTATGTCCTATACTCTAGCAATAACATTGGAAAAAGCATCTTTCATGTCTCACTGACTCAAAACTTAAGGAATCCTAATGTTGTTTAAACTTCATTGCAGTGGTTGGGCCTTGGCATAGGAGTCAAATCAGGGATTTCTGGCTGTTTTCTCATCAGCTATTGGGAGTGAATAGGAAGGGCAGAGTCTTCACATCTACAACTCAGAAAATTCATCATATGACAACAGCCATCTATTTCTAAGGAGGACATTAAAAGAAAATGCTTATGAAATTTCCCTATCCTCGGAACATTGGCATTAAGTGTCCAGCGGCATTAAAATAAGAGGAAATTATTTATTGCCTTAATTCCATATTTATTTCTTGACATTCAACTATCTCATTGCCTTTAGTTGCCTTGGGTAACTTGTGCCACTGAAAGTAATACACATATGTTCCCCATGTATGGAAATTCTGAATTAGCAATATGGGAAGTGTTTGCAGTTGGAATCAAATCTCTGTCACTTTGTTATTCACAAAACAAAATTTTCTAATTATCTGATCAGAAAGAAAGAATTTAATAAGGCTTTAATGTACTTGAAAATGGGCACACAATATACAAAAATAGTCCATTTACCTTTAGCATTTGAGAACTTGAAGTTTTAAGTTTTAAAAAAAAGTTCTAAACTAAAGTACATGGTGACGTCAGACCTGGGGATGGGGGAAAGCATTTGGTGTGGTGTGGAAATTGGAAAAATTACCTGTGATTAAATTGTATGTTATTATGAAAATTAATTTGTCACAATATACATAATTTGTTGCAAGGCGTTATTTATTGTAATGTCACTTCATCAAGTTAGCCTAGTAACATTAACAGTGCAGTGCCATCATATTAACTATTTAAAACATTCTTTAATATCAGTCCTTATTGTTCGGTGTCTTTACTTTTTTATTGAGGAAAAAAACCCCTCCTATAAACCAAATGACACTTTCAAGGTACAGTAATACTTATACTGAGAAAAGGTGAAATTTCTTTACTTCATCGGTACCATGATACCTCCATGATACATCTTTTGGAAACCTTCCGCAGTGCAAACTAATTGTGCTATTTTTTGTACAGCTATCCCATGTCTCTGAATTCAGGCAAAATGTTAAACAGAAGGGAATCATCAAATATGATTCCTACTGGCTCTACTTTCACACAGTATTGGATATCCAAGATTTTATAGTCCTTTAGAAGTCAAAGAAAAACACAGACAAATTAGGTCCATTACTTAATAGAAAATTAACCATATGATGCAGTGCAGACTGCCATTTTGCCAAAACAAGAGGTTAAATATGAAAAGATGTTTAACAAAGTTAGTTTCAACAAAAGAATAGGTATTGGGACAGAAAAGAAAATTAGTAGGTTAAAAAAGAAAAGTTTAGGTTAAATAAATGCACTGAAGTTCTATACTTAGAATACTAAAGAATGACAAGAAAAAAATTTTAACTATTAGAGATGCAGAAAGTATCCACAGGGGAGGAACTCTGGACAGTGAAATTAAGTACTCATCTTGAAAAGGGAATAAAAGCAGTTTTAGGGTGTTGCACATGAGATAAGCTAATGTCTACAGTCATTAGAACATACTACAACCATTGCTGCTGTCATTATTCTTAAACAATCTGTCTTTAAGTGTTGAAAGGATAAGTTGACAAGAAACAATCAACACAGATTTTGAGGACATACCATGTCAAGCCTGTATAATTTTCTCTTGTGAGAGAAAAATTGTTCTTTTTGTTGGTGGAAAGCAATAGATCTAAATTAGCTTGACATTAGTAAAGCTTTTAAACCTGTCTAAACAATACATTAATAAACAAACTAGAGAAAAGATAGCCCAGATGAAAAGACTACAAGACAGAAAGTAAAAAAAAATTGGACTCAACAAATTAAACTGGGAGGAAAGACCAGGGATAATTCAGCAATCACATCACCCTTTTAGAAAAGAAAATTAATAAAATATGAACACAGCAACAAAGAATTATAAGAGATTTAGAAAGCATAACATTAAGTTGAAAAAATTATGATTGCTTAGCCTGAAAAGTGACTTTTCTTGTACTACATAGCAAAAAGACAATGATCAATATTCTCTGTATCCAGTGAGAGTAGGAGGAGAAGTAATTATCTTAATTTGTAACAGGAGACATTTACGCTAGCTATTAAGAAAAAAAAAGTTCCAACTAGTGTTTAAATATTTCACCAGTCTTTAGCAGGGAAACACAGTGATTTTAAGAGACCCCTCATTCAAAGTTTTTTTAAAAATAGTGTAAATAAACATTTGTCAGGCATGGCCTAGGTTTGAGTCCTCCGCCTGGTAGCAGGAGAAGGAACTAGATGATGTCTTCAAGGCAACTTCCATGCAAAGTTTTTTTATATTCTCTGTAGCTTCAGATTTATCTTCTAAGGCTAGCAGCCAACAGGCTTTACATGGCTTCAAAGGGGAGGAAGGCGATCAGAGAGACTGTAAGTCCATGTACTAAAAGGGAGGGCATATGCCCTCTCTTGACATTGCCTTTTATGAAGCAGCAGTTGGAGGATTAGGAGATTCTTGGGCAACCTTGAATAATGACTACCCTCTGGTACCAGTACACAAAAGAGGGCAAAGTAGCATAATTCTTCCCAGAACAAAGAATAGTAATGGAAAATGGTAATTGACCTTTACCAGTCTACTGTTATGCTCACTTCTTAATTCAAAACAAACTGGCAAGTGCTCATCTAGCTCACAGGTTTTGGTGCAGAGAGTTATATTTATATACCATTCCATGCTGACACAGTGGCCTCTCATATGGTACCAGTTGTAGTCTGCAGTAAAGGTATTACGTATACCAGTACCACTAAAACCAGACCCCACAGCCTAACACAAGATATGAATAATTGTATCTGTGCCCCATGGTCTAGGTCAATAGGCAGAAGCTCCACGGGCTGCTCTTACAGCCATCCTCTTTCAGCAGAACATACTGATGCCAGTTGCCTTCACTGGATGTTAAACTTGACAAGGTATCACTGACATGGTTTGTCTGCTGTCAATGTCCTGTAGCCAAACTGTCCTCTCCTATGTAAATGCTTACTGAAAGAAACATCTTAAACTCTAGACTAAGCGTTGATTTAGCACTTCGAAGGCTGGAGAATTTACCAAGTTGTCTGAGTTGGTAAGTAGCAGTTTATTTTTAGTGCCTTCAGAATTGGTGTGAAATGCCTTCCCTGGCTAGCATTTCTGCTCTGACTATACGAGCAGTCAGTTAATATGTTAACATATTATACTTGCCAAAACAAAACTCCTAAACCGCACCCACTGACATTAATGATAGACTGTGGAAAGGTTATTAATAATCTGAGTTCAAGTTTTGCTACCAACTGTCAAATAAAGTGTTATGCTACTGAATTCATAATACAACACTGGAGTGAGGGAATTCTTTGCATTTAAAAGATTTATTGATGTAACTATATTAGTTTTCCATTGTGTATTTTATGTCAAACAGCATAAAGTTCTATTCTCGTTTGTACCATTATTTGCTGTTCTGTCTACTATTCCTGGAGGAAAAAAAAGGACTACAAAAAATATCTAGTTATTCTTTCGGCATTTACACTTCAATATGTAAAGAAGATTTTTGTCCAAGGTCCTCAATTTACATGACCATTTTCAAGCACTAGCATGTATAGAGCTGATTTTATTTTTTGGTTTTTTTATGTGCTTGTTCTTAATAAAGTTTACCCTTTTATTCCCAAGTAAAGCTGGCTGGCATTTTTTTGATGAACCGTGTTTAGCTAGAAAATGCAGTTTTATAAAAAATGAAGAATTGGTGCAGAAATGCACCAGTTACCAAACATTTAGTCAAGAAATTCTGCAGTGGAATGCTTGACTTCTTAGCTTGGTCACCGAGAGATGAATCTGAATTTTCCATGTGCACCACCAGTCCTCAGACACTAGCTTTTTCTGAAGTTGATAGTTAATTCTTCTCCAACCCTCCTCTCCTCCACTTTAGAGACCACTGACCAAAGTGATCATCATTACAATTCAAGGGTCACTATGGCACTGAACATTTGTCTTCATGGTTCAGTTTCCTGTGCACCAACTCTTTCATCTTCGGGACTAAGTATACAACCACTACTCTGTTGGGAACCAGCTATCTTTTTGATCATCTGACAGTGTCAGCAAATGGGTTTATTTCTAGTTAGGAAAAGGCTTCAGCATTCCTATGATGACTTGATATATTCTTCTGGAAATAAAGCATGGCGTTTAAAGAAATAGTAAGCCATTTTGCAAATTAGAGGAAGGTTACAACAAGTATTTTAAGATCCTTGGATTCTATTGGTTCATTCTTCTGTTGCATCAAAAACTTTGTCACTGTATGTTTGTTGTTTTATAGGAGATGTAGGCTAATTAATTGAGTAAAGGCATCCTCTTCATTTTTCTCTGCAATTTACAGCTTGTGTCTCTGAGAAACTCCTTTGAGGAAGTGACAGTAGACCTCTGTTGCCAGTCTAGATACTGAGGCTATTCCAACCCATTTTTCTTATAAAGACTCCTGGAAAATCCACCGCTGCCTGTCAGAGAGCTGAAGTGCACCAGTTCCAACAATGTCTTGGGTTTCTTTCTTACATGAAACAAAACTGAGCAGCCTATCCCATCTCCGCAGTACCTGGGGACCTGCCAGCTAAAAGAAATCTGTGAAGACATTTGTAAACCAGAAAAAAATTAACAGAACATTAGCTAGAACAATGAGGATTTGAAATACTGTAATTTTGCAAAATTTGTCACTACTAAATCACTTTCAGTAGTGCAGGCCAGCTGCATTAGGTGAAGGAGAAACCACTGCAGGGAAATGTCAAGCTTGATGGTTTAGAATGAACCACTATTGCAGAAGATAATCATCATTTTAAAGTCTGCCACAGCATTCTTCACCTACTGCATTACAGACATTGTTAGTGCTTGTGGATATTGGCAATTGTTACATGCAATTACTCATATTACTTTATAAAGTGCTCTGTAACTGCACTCTAGTGATTCTGACAGTGTTTCTGTGTCCCTTGGCTGTTTGAGTGTCTCATTGTATAACCTCATGATGTTGTTTTTGGAGCAAAGCTGTAAAACTGCAAAATGCACCAGAAATGTTCATGTACTTAAGGTGATGCTGATGAGTTTGTTTAACTTTCAACACATCCCTTTGAACACAAAACTCAGGTCCCAGCCCTGAATGCTCATCCACAGCTGTTATAAATTAATTTATGCCCCTGATGATGGTTATGGCTACAAATTAAAGCATCAGAGAAACAAGTTATTTAATAATTTTCGTAGGCTACTTTTAACATTTCATTGTCATCTTATTTTCATATTTATAAAAACATAGGGCAGAGTGGGTGCAACTTCATCATAGACCCGTTCAAGAGCAGAACATTGACATTCAAAGGCCAAAAATCATACCACTGGTAATAAATAAACATATTGCTAATATAGAACAAGTATTGCTTTCACACCTTCGAAGGGATAAAACTATAAAATGTGAACTTGAACAAATAGGCAATAAAACACTTTGAAAAAATATGTGTATAGGCTATATATTGCATAGGATGAAGAGATGAGAGCATTCTGGTGGATGAAAATATCCAGGTGTTTCCTAATTCTCTAAGTGGGCATTTTTGGAGCTTAGGAATTTCACACTTGACAGATGCAACTTCCTGAACCTTCTGGTAACACTGTAGATATACTATGGAACCCCAAGAGGCAACACTGGCTTTTGTTTTTCTTTTTTTGCACTTCATGCAGCATCTTTCAGGTCAGCTGCCTGCCAAGAGCCTCCTCCAGACAGCCTACCAGGTCCGACGTTGTGTACATACAGAACGCAAAAATTATCTAGGGGTGGAAAATGCTGTAAAATTGTGAAGGATCATTGTAATTTCAGACACACCAACTTTGAGTGGCAGGTTTTTGATACCAAATACTGATTAGTTTAATGGTAGTGACTGCTGACAATTGCTACCAGTATTACCATAATGTTTTGCCCTGTGATGAAGATGCACTTTTCCGCAGATTTGATGTTCCAAGAATAGGTCTCTTTGTAAACATTACTGAGTAAAAATAAGGATAGTCATTGATATGCAGTCTACCTAGTAGAAACTCCTGAAAGCATCAAGCTCTTCTTTACTTCACCAATGCTGTTACTCTTTCCTGCTAATGTAAATAGATAATTTGTAGAAGAAAAATCTGTAATTTTTTGGACTTCAGTTTTGCTGGTACAGCAAAAAGACTTACAGGTTTACATTTAAATTAAGGTTTATTTTGATCCCAAATTTGCCCTTCAGTGGCACAAACATCAGGAGATCAACAAGAGAGTAATTTTTCTGTACTCCTCAGCTGAGAGAATATATGTTCCTTAATAAAACATAAACAGAGTCCCTACTCTCCCACCATTGCTTTCTGCCTTTGAGGCCAAGATGGGCATGCATTCCAGATTTGTCACTTAAGCACATTGCTTCACCTTTTTTTCCCAATTTTATCACCTTCTCCTTTGCTTGTATGGATCCATTTCCTCTCCTCTAGTCAGTCGTTTCAGTTTTTAGGGGGCGATTGTGGGTCAGAATTAATTTCATTTTCAGCTTAGTAAACATAGCAGTCTAGGAATTGAGCAGCAAAAAGCATTGAGCTCAGCCATAATTGAACTAAAGTCATAAAAATGTGATCTCTCCAAAACTGTGCTTAGGAATATTGAAAATGCTCACACTCTGTAGGAGCTATAGCAGAGGGCAGCACTTTTGTGACTGTCATCCTCATAGCTTTCAACAGAACTGCATTCTAGCAATAGGCCAAACCCAGAAAACTGCTGCCTGAGTACATCAAAAATCCGATTCCCTCATACCAGTGAATAAACTGTTAATAATTCAAATAGAAATGGTGGCTGAATAATAAAACTTTATGCCACACCCTCTTCATTTCTGAAAGTCTTACTCATGGTAGATGCATTAGGGAAGCAGGGAGTATGCAGTAAGTTCTCTACCCTTAGTAATGTAGATGTCTTTTAAAGAAGGTGTAATTATATTCTGAATAGGTCAGCCTCTGTGCCTGGCATTTCTTCTCTCTTTCTTATGACCTTTTACTAAGTAAGTGGGCTTTTTGCAGTCTTTTGGGGACTGTCCATCCATTTGAGGCAGTGAATATGAGAGGCACAGTTTGACCGTATCAGAATTATTGCAATGGGTTATTGCAAGGGCAGTAACCACCTACTGTGGATGGAATTGTTCATTCCTTAACAGCATATCTCCAATTCAGGTTTAACTTTACTTTGTCTTCTGTTTGTTCATCCACATTTCTAAAGATTTAAATAAATGTGCAGTCACATTTGTTCATGGAAAGTAACAAATGAATAAAACTGCACTGGACAGACTTGAATTTCACAATGTATGCCAAAACAGATGTCTTCTTTTGAATGGCTCTGGAAAGAATTACTAATATGGACCTTCCTTGGTTATGAAAGAGACAATTAGGAGCTTTAATCCAATATCTACTATTTCAAAAATGTTATTTTTTATTAGATTTCAGTAGCAAAGAATACCATTAGATAGATCACCGGAGTAATAAGCAACATGATGCTCGGTTCCACCCCATCTGTGATATTTTAAAAATACAGTCTACCAGTGCCAACCTTCAGATTTCCCGTGGGAACGTTTATAAGAATGCAATGCTCAATAGGCAGCACTGATGCTGTATTAAGGATTTGTGTCATTTTCACTACAGAATAAACATGTGCTATAAAGTGGCGTGTAGGATTTTATTAGTAGAGAACTGAAGTTTGGCTTATATGAAGGATTTGATTCTGTTCAATACAGCACAGAGCTATCACATTTTCAGAACTTTTTCTGCTGTACCAAGGCAAAGGATTGGCAAACATTTAAATCTTTCGTTAATGAACCAGCTTTTAACCCATGGAGAAATAGCTTTAAATATGGTTTATAATCTGTTCAATGAATTTGATAGCTTTAGCTTGGTCCCCACTGGATACTTTTCCATATTTCAAAAACCACTCTGTTTCCCAAATTTGGCACAGCTAGCAATTTTTGGTGATACAAAGCCAAGAACTGAAATCGTAGGATATTGGAGATTGGGTTTACGGACTATTGGAGAAGCTGTGAAGAGGAGAATATACAAGGTCTGTCACAGCCATCTGTCCCCACCCAAACAATTTAAGGAACAGAAATGCTAAGTGATTTGCTCAAAAGGAGCAGGCCTATACAGGCTGCCATACAGGGATGTTAGAACTAATCCTGACCTGAGAACGTGCACTCAGATAATTCAGTGTAGGACCATACTAAAGCACCATTATACTAGATAAACAAGATTACATAGTATTCTCTCATCAATAGGTCCAAATGCTTTACACTCAGTTTTGTGTGAATGTGTATCATATAGCTACAGTTAAGCCAAGGGTTAGGGGCTGATACTAGAGTTGTGGTTCAACAGTTATATTACAGTCTTACTCCTCAAAGCCATAGATCCAACTGCCAGCAGAGTAAAACACTTCATGAATTTTCTGAGGCTCCTTTGGATCAGTGAATATTAGAAAATGTTATAGCTTGGTCTGTGGTGAAGAGAGTGCCAAATACGATGTGGTGTGTGGACAAATCCTGAGAAATCTTCAATGCTAGAATCAGGGGTGCTCCTGATGGGAAATGTCATTTGAGAAGTTCTCTGGCAAAAGCATCTCACTTATGGGGCTAGGATGGAATGAGGACAAGAGTTTGAGATAGCAGAGATTACAGTCACTTTAATTACTTCCACTGTTACTTTTCAATGGTTGCATCACAGTTAGAAACATGGGCCTTAACTAAATTCTAGCAACTCCTAACAGCCCTGGCTCCAGCTCTCACCCTAGTCTCTTGGCTCATGAATACAAGGTGATAAATCTCTTAAATCTCCTGTTTTCCTGAAAGCTGAGTCTAATACAACCATAGATGATGACCCATACATATCACTTATTTGAACGCAGGTCCTGACCAATGGCCACTACCAGTCAAGTTTCATGTTCTGAACACCAGACATCAAAGACTTTGGTTTACTGATGGACGGATGGGCTGGGACTGGGGCTGTGGTTAGTTTTCGGCAGGCCAGAGACTAAAGATATGGGTCTACCATTATGTCTTTAAAAGACTAAAAGCTTGAATGCAGGCTAGAATCACCAGACAAAATGGCTTACTGACAAGTGCTTTGACAGGGTGGGGGACTCTAGCTTGTTAAGCAGTTAAATTAGGTGAGGGTTTGTGGCAAGATGGATTGAATAATCGAGTTTGTAGCTGGATTCTTCCAACAGAGCTACAAATATTTCTGATGAGGACTGAGGAAAATCTATTCATACAATATCTGCAGCAAGGAGGATTTTCTAGATCAAGGTAGGATTTGATTAGGATGCAAAAAAAGTTGAAGACCTTGATTTTCTAGGGCTCTTGTGGGTTAGGAAGGGGGCTGAGCTTAGTAAGGCTGAATAACTTGTCTAGGACAGAGCAAGCATCATGCAGTAGAAGACTGGGATTAGGCTGGGGTTCAGGCAGGTGCCAAATAGCTCTGAAATGCATTACTGGATCTTGAAAATACACTATGTTTAAGATGACCATTCCTACTAGCAAATGAAGATCATTAATTCTAAGAGGCATATAGATCACAGGGCTACACTTTTATTTAGGACAAAGTTGATATCAGGGTAAGTGTTTGGGACACCATGTAAGAAGAACTATATTGATAGAAAATGATGTGAACTATGCAGAAATTCATTCAGAAGGAAATGCTTACAAAGAGGTAGGAAATATGGTTTTCTTAGGTCACTGATAATGCACCTTTGACATAACTGCCAAATTTGGCATCATAAGTGGCCTAGACTTACCCCAGCTCATCAGAACTACCCCTTTACTCCTTTTATTGATTGGTCAATGCTACCTCCACATATGCACATAAAGAAATTTGATGGTGGTATGTACAGTGCCTTCCTGGAACAGCAATAACAGCAAAACATTAAATCAACTAATCCCGAAAAACAGTCAGCCATGGGTTAGATTAGGTCTACCTTTCCCTCCTTACAGGATATTAGGTTGTAACTGCCCCCCCCCCCCCCGCCCCGAAAGGCTATACATCACTAATGTTGCAATAAAGTTATATAAGGTTAACAAAACTAATCTGCCACCATACACCAATATGCAGATATAATAAAAGACAAAATCACTTCTCACAGCTATATGGCCTGCTAATTATCCTTGAATATGTGTATTAGGCATGTTTGGATTTTGAAATCCCATTCTGTATTTGCAAGCTTTTTTCTCAATGCACAATAGAAAATTGGCTGTGTATGCTGGGCTCTTAAAGTAATTTTCTGTGTAGTCAGGATAACGATAGTTCAAGTCTGCCTGCCTGTTGCTTCTCTTCTTGCTTCTATTTAGTCTAGAGCCAGATTTACCGTTTTTCTTCACATGTGAGTTATAGTGCTTTCTGCGTGCTGCTGAATGTGTAATGTCCTGCAGGTTGGCTGCCAGAGTGAAGGCCTTTCCCTGGAACTTGTCTGGTGAAACTAACTGGGGGCTTTTGTAACAGGGAAGGGTCTAAAGGTCATGGTCAGAACCAGGCTTCTGGTGGGCTTGGTCCTCTGCAACCTTACCCTGTATACCACACTGCACACAAATGGAGCTAAAAACTCTTTCCTTAAGCCTGTTTAAGGATTTGTGCAAAACATTACAGACCTGGAAGAAGTGCCAGAGTTGGAAGACCTCCAAAATATGAATTTCTGCCAGGACTGATCTATGGCAAAGATTATCAACTGTTCTGACCCTACCAGTCACCTCCCAAAGCTCACAAATGCACAGGAGCCATATGGTATTTAAAACATCTCAAAAGCCAAGAGAAGAGAGAGAACTCGAAATGTAGCAAATTGACATAAAAAGACAATTACAGAGTTCCCTAAGGAGTTCAGGGCTCCTCTCAAAGTGTCAGTCAGAAGGAGATACAGCAATAGTACCAATATCAGCCTCGGCCTCCCCCCATGCGGGGCGGGGGGGATTTGTGTTACACACGCACTTACACTCAGCTAGGTGTGCATTATATGCATAGGGTACAGTCCCAGTTTGGGAACTGTACTTGGTCTGGGCCACATGCACTTTGTGAAAAGTAACTGTATCTATCAGGGCAGAGCAGTATACCACAGTGCTTGCTAGAAAACAGAAAACTGGAGGACAGAGTGAAATCATTCCTCTTTTAAATCTCAATCTAGAAATGAAACACTGTCCCTGAGCATGGGGAATTATGTGTGACCATGTGCATAGCTGCACAAAAAGCACAGTGAGGAACACAGAAACACACAGAAGCCATTTGTAATCTGGTCTAAAAAACCACAGGATTTTACTACACCAAGAAGGACTTAAGACTCTTGGTCACAGTATCCAGCAGGGAAGTGTATGCAAGGACTGAGTTGTGGTTTGAAGCTGGTAAGTATACTGTTACTTAAAGAGAAGAAGCTTCCTACATATAAAGTAAAACTTGCCAGGTCCCAATTAAAACTAAACACATTCAGTGAATCTATAACATTAGATTAAGATTTTGCTCTGTTCTCCATTTTAAACCATACACACAGTTAGTATATGGTTTAGGTATAGGGAGTATATGTAGTTTCTGGTCTCTATTTGTTATTAGATGGTTCTAAGAAGGACATTGATTTCTACTGGTATGATAGATGCAACTGCTGATGAAATTTATAGATATGATCCACTAGTGAAGTATTTATTTTAAGTATATATTTTAACCTACTCAGATTTCTATCTGAAATTTTCTCCTCAAGAGTACCTTATACTCAGCACTTTACAGCAAAGTTATAGTTCAGTAGGACACAACCTTCAATATGGAGGTAAGTACTCAAAAGTAAAGTAAGGTTTAAGAATATCTTTTCAACAGTTGCAAGTTGTTTCTTGAAAATTTCCAGAATATGTAGCTGTGTTTACTCCTAATCTCCATTTTCCCTTGCCTGATGTTTGACTCAGAAGGGAGTTGTAGGTGTTTGGTGTTCCAGGAAAGAGAAACTGACAGGCTCTTGACTTTTGTAGCAAGAAAACAAAATTGAATGAACTATTTTGAAACACTTGAATGCTTTTAAAGTGTCAATCTGTAGAAAAAACCCCATATATTACAGAATGTGTGTTGTGTTTATTTCAATACTATGCACACATTTTAGATGACCTTAATAATCTACCAGTGATTTAAGTTCTTAGGAGTGACACTCTCAGAGTCAGGCTACTCAAACTTTTCAAATCACATCCAGTAAAGCAAACAAAGCAGAAAAGGTATCAAAGGATATCCTTAGCTTTAAACTTATGTTGAATGCTTTCCTCAATAGAATGAACCTAAAGACATGCTTGAGGTCTTTCTTGAAATAGGACTTATATCACAACATAGAATCATGGTAAAAAGATAGAGATACACAAAAGAGAACAGATAAATTTCTACATTATTTAAATTAATGTACTAACTATATCAGTGCTTTAGAGGTACTGAACATTTCACCATGTTTCAGACTTTCAGTCTATGAGTTTCATTTCTAAGCATATAATTGCATCTCTTTTCTTCATGCCCATCAACTTATAATGATTCCATGCCTTTATGAATTTAAAAAAGAAGGTAATGCACTGAAAGGAAGAAGAAATATGCTACATTGTGCTGATTTTGGCTGGGGTGGAGTTAATTTTCTTCATAGTAGCTAGTATGGGGCTCTGTTTTGGATTTGCGCTGAAAACAGTGTTGATAATTCAGGGATGTTTTCGTTCCTGCTGAGCAGTGCTTACACAGCGTCAAGGCCTTTTCTGCTTCTCACCCCACCCCACCAGTGAGGAGGCTGGGGGGGGGCACAAGGAGTTGGGAGGGGACACAGCTGGGACAGCTGACCCCAACTGACCAAAGGCATATTCCAGACCCTATGACATCATGCTCAGCAATAAAACTAGGGGGGAGGTTGGCGGAGGGGCTGCTGCTCAAGGACTGGCTGGGCATCGGTCAGTTGGTGATGAGCAATTATTTTCATTTTCATCACTTGTCTTTCTTGGGTTTTATTTCCCTCTCTTTTTTATTTTCCTTTTCATTACAATTATTATTATTATTATTGTTGTTGTTGTTGTTGTTATTTTTATTATTTTATTTCAATTATTAAACTGTTCTTATCTCAACCCATGCATTTTCTCACTTTTACCCTTCCAGTTCTCTTCCCCATCCCACTGGGAGGGGAAGTGAGCTAGCAGCTGTGTGGTGCTTAGTTGCCGGTTGGGGTTAAACCATGATATACATTCCACACAGAACCTCATGTGTTTTCTTCTATAAAACAAATAAGGACTTTATGGTAAACTGAAAGGAAGAGAAAGTGAGGATATAGTGGAGAACCTACAGCTGTGCCCAATGAGAAGAGTGGAGCATGGCCAGCGATGATGACTGGGGTCTGGAGATCACCAGACAGATCCGTGGTGATGGGCAGGTCCAAGGTGGAACTGGGAAGTCATGCCAACAAGTGGGGGCTGTGGTCAGAGGTCCCTGGCCAGGCAGAGACACGACCACAGCACAGCTCAGGTGAGTACCATGGTCCAGGGCCTGAGTTCAAATGCAGTTAAACGCAGTTCCTGAGCAAAGTAGTGGAGGGGCCCGAGGAGGTTTCTGAGGGCTGTTTCCCAGCAGGCTGATGCAGGTCACAGAACCCAGGAGTGGGAGCTGGTCCTCACATGGGCAGCCAGACTCCTGCCTGCAGGAGAGTCTGCTGAGCCTCTGCTGCCTTTCTGATGGCCCAGGAGATAGCAGTGCAACGTTTGAACTCCAGCAGGACACCCTTCCAAGTGAGGGACAAGGATAAATGACCACCAGCATGTCCCCTTCTAAAGCAAGAGCTGGAACCACAAAGCAACTGTATAAAAGGAGGTCACCACCATCATGAGTTGCGTTTGAAAAAACAAAGAGCAAGCAAATTTGCCTTGTCAAAAGAGACAGTTTGGTGACAGGGACTGGGAAATCAAAAGGAACAAAGGCACTTAACTCTGAACTGCAGGAAATGATGAATTCCAGTTGCCAGCTTAGCTGCTCTCTTTACTGAAAAAGTCCAGGAAAACACAATTAGTTGGGTGAGTTCCCCAGTGAGTTAAAACTTGTGCAGTGTCCCTGACCCAGTGGCTTCTCTTCAAGCACAAATCTTTCACGCAACTTTTAGATTATATGTCATTATAAGAACAGTGAAAAAGAAACCTCTTCATGTTACAAACAACTGCTAGGAAAAAAAGCCACAAACAAGTGCTTGGTAATTAATGATTCATGATGAAGCCGATCTAATGAATGTATGACTGTATGGAGAATGAACTGGGACACTAGCAGAAAGGCTTTGGTAGGCCACTTAAAACAAAAGACAACACGCTCCTGAATGCAGGAGCTCACTGGAGACCATCCAAGATGGGCAAAACTACTGCTGTCAAAAGAGCAGAATGAAAGGAGTCAGGCACAGCTGGTGGAAATACACAGTAAAATTTCTTGAGGATAATTTTAAATTATATTATGATGGTCACAAGAGAGGGGCCAAACTCGTGTCCTGATAGAAATTGATTACCTTCCACAAGGTGTCCCTAGGAGAGCCTCCAAACTGAGCCAATGTTTCCAAAAGATAGTCTGGCTTCTAGTCATAGCAGGTTAGCAATGTCCTGTTCTTCTGGCAGTGTAAAAGCCAATCTAATCAGGTGTGAAACATTTGATGTATGGAAAAATTAACCAGCTTCTAGAGAGAAAACCTGGCACAAGATGAAGAAACCTGGCAGCCTAGACAATAGACCTGGCAAAATTTACAGGAGTTTCATTCCAGTTTTGTTGAAGGTAATTCTTTTCTGCTTTCTATTCTACATAGCCTTTCTTTTATTTTCATTCTAGGCTGTAAATCCAAATAAGTAAACAAGCTAGTCTACTGTGTGCCATGACACCAATCTGTGGGAAAGCACAAAAAGAACTTTCCATTTATTTCTCTCTAAACTCTTTGTTTTAAAACATGCTCCTAAAACTAACTTTACAAGCATCTTTTTATGGAATACAAATAATATGAGTTAAAATATCTGAGACTATATGAATTACAAAGTAAAGGCAAAGTAAAGTCTTACTATAATCAGTAAGTGGTCTCACAAACCAATGGAAAATAGTATTATTTTTTAATAAAGCACTTAGCTAAAATCAGTGTCTTGCAGATTGGAGGAGAACTGCTGATGGAGTCTGGCTGCTCTTTCATAGAATTATTTGTCTAGACAAAGAATGTATGCAATGTTTTATTTCAAAACAAAAACAAGTGTCCACACTTAAGATTTATCTACCACAGTGTTTCACCCAAAGGCACTCTCTCTTAGCTCTTAATGAAGATCACCCTTTTCTGGCTGTCCTTGGATTTCTTCTGCCTTCTTCCTTGAAACATCTGTTGCTTTTTTTTTTTTTTTTTCCTTTTTCCTGTCTGCACACAACTCCCTCAGGAAAAAGGAAAAGAAATGACACCCATCTCTCTCTCATCCCAAGTTCTTCTCATCCATTTCACCTTCCTGCATGTGGCCAGAGTTTTGGGAAAGGGTTCCTATTGTTTTATCTACTTTCCCAACAAAAATGTAACTATATTTTTTGTGACTGACTACTGGCTGTACCATAGCTCAGCCTTACTGAGATTTTCATGTAACTCCTGGAATAACAAGACACATTTAGAAAAAATAACCAGCTGTTTTTTCATTGCGAAGCTTACCTAGACCAAGGCAGTTGGTGCTGAGCAGTTCAACATGCAACTGAACATCCACACTGTAGACCAGCTTGATTTGTATCCATGTATTTTCCTCCTAGAACAATGTGGTAACCTACACTAGTAATTAACATCTTCAGCAGGATGGTTAGAGCTTCACTAGCATCATTTTTCACACTCTGCTCTGGAAGAAGCTGATGTCCTTTCTACAAAAGCAATAATATCAACTCCAAACTTAATTTGCTTAGGTACTGCTATCACAGAAAGAGAATTGCGTTGTACCGTATTGATCCTACACTGGCAGTAATTACAGCAGTTGGAGCAGCTGCTCCTACATGTGGTAGATGTGCATCCACATATGCATGTCATCAACTGCTATTATGAAGGAAATATGGTGGCACATTTACGTATATATTTGGAAGATGTACAGTAATTTGAAAAAGCTTACTTGTCACTGGGGTATCTGTATGCCACTATCATTGGACACTTCTAGTATAAGAATGCCAAGGCATGGATCCAGCATGGGGCAAAAGTGCACAAGAGCAGATAAATATGTGGTAGACAAAAGATGTGGGACAGATGGGAGGATGTTCCAGTAGAGACCCCCTACAAGGAGCGTGGCTCTTATACCAACTGAGCCCTGAAAAAGCTGAGTATATTGAAATCTCTGCAGTTTCTTTATTCATAAGCTGGGAAAAAGTTGAGGCAAGACAATTAACAGTGTGATGATATCACAACATCATTGTGACTAATAACCAGTAATAAGAAATGCTTCCAAAACTGCTGTGACACAATTTTAATGAAGTTGTGTGAACAGCTGGCTCTGATCCTCTAGCAGACTGGCATGTGAATACGTAAGGATATGTGTACCTACTCACAAGCTAGGGACTACTGACATCTGCATCTGGAAGCAAACTCTTCCAAACCACTACAAGTCAGTGGCTAACAAATTCTATACTGACAAGCAAATTGTCAATATTGAGGTAACAGAGGTTTGAAGACAATTGTTGATGTGATTTAGTTATGAATGCTGAATTTAGCTCACTTTCACCAAATTAAAAAACAAATTAGCAAACATCTCGTTGCTGGGGCTAGGTTCAAAGGCAGGATATAAGAACGAAGTACCTTTCCTTTGCTGAACTATACAGTCATGGGCATGGAGATGTGTGATGTTCTGATGGGGCAAAATGATGCTCTGCTCTGTTTTGGTATGCATTTTCATTAGACTCCATGTTTGCAATGATTTGGAGTAGAAGTTCTTTTACAGTTTATACATTTTCATTGATGTCATGGAATCCTTCTGCTTTTTCTGCTTCTCCTGATTCTGATACATAGATCCATGGTCTGAACTTCATCCAAATCACAGAATATTTTTGTGAATCTTTTATTTCTTTCTGCCTGGACCACTATTCCCTTACATTACTGGCTGAGACAGAATGTCCTACCAAAGGTATAGACATCTTTTCCACAGAAGAAAGAAAACTTCCTCCTTAAGCTCTTCATCTTGACAAAGGCAGACATTGATACTTTTTTTCCTTTGGTATGCCTCTATTTCATCACTGTACAGCAACCTTCTCCGATATCACCCTACAGAGAAGTGTGGTAGATGCAATTCATTTAAAAGAGACTGGAATCTGCTGCATTTGGGAGGGCTGGGTGTCAGGATGAGTCTGAGTCTGTTACATTCATTATATTGATTTTAGTTATTTCAGGCTTGGGATGCTTCATGAAGTGTTAATTAAGCTGGAGAACCCTGATCAGGTCAGATAGCAATTTCCAAGGCCTTTAATAAGAAACTATACAGCCACACTGTGAATGAATGACTGAGCAAGACAGCTATAGGAACAGCAGTAGGGAGTCCACAAGAATCTCAGAAATCTTGAATTTAACCTGTAGGAAAATCCTGAGATTTGACAGCCAGGAGAAAAGACATTTTGTGGTGAAAAGAAATAGGGTATTGAACCAGCATATGGGGCTTGTGGATGATAATGCCTTCTCTTGCTTGTGCTCTGTATCCTGGACAATGTCATGAGATACAGTTATTGTGTTTCCAACAGAAAGTGCCAAGAGGCCCTGAAGGGACTTTTTCACTTGATACTGCCACTGGGATTTATAAGTCAACCCCTTATCCCACCTGCACAAGCAAACCCGAATTCCAAGCACACATAAGCCCAGTTTTAAGGAGCTTGTGCCTGACAGGTACAATCCAAGGAAGATTCCAAGAGAAGCATGAAAGGAAGTCATAACTGAACAAACCTTCCTTTCTTTCAAATTTCAACTTCGAATACACTTCTTTAACCTATATTTTTCTTGCTTGTGAGTTTCTCTACCTGCATCATCCTTTCTAGTCCTTCCTCTCCTAAGACTAGATGGGAATCTGTAGCATACCTCAACAAAAGACAGTAAAATTACATCATACATAAGGTTGGTGTGAAAGTGTTTTAAAACTCTATGCACATCTACAACAGTACTTAATTAACAGAAATTATACTTTATTACTGACTACAATGTCTATCCCAAATTTAGTAACAATAACATAATGATATCTTCACAACTGCATTCATGTGACGATCATTGTGGCACATACCACACAGTGAAGCTTACCAACAAGGGAGGGAGGTAAGTGTCAGTAAGTACCTTTCATGAAAGAAGTCAAAAGAAGCAAATGCAAAGGTATAGGGTTGTGTTTTGTTTTGTTTTGTTTAAATTTTCTGGGGAGTCAGTTTCTGGGCGGCAACTCCTGGCATTTGAAACCCCACTTTCAGAATACTGGAAGAGTCTTTGAGGTAAAATGAAATCGTAGCTCCATGAAGGTGTAAGTGTGTCAGTTTGTATAAAGTAAAGCTGAGTATTGCTACATCCTTGAGGAAGAGGACTGCTGAACAGCACAACCCCTGCCCATTGCTAGGATGGGTGTTGTGTACAGCTACGTGGGCAAGACATGGAGAGAAGGTGGTGGTGGTGCTGTTCCCCTTGTTAATTTTTCACCTGGATTATTTGGTTCTGAAGGTGTCCTCTGTGCATATTACATGTTTGATCTTTCTGTCAGACAGCTGCAGTTCCTTCAGACCCTTGCAGAGCCCCAGAAGAGATAGGGAGCATCTCAGAGCCCCCATCTTTGCCACACTCCTGCAACAAGGGTACACCAGGGTGGGCCAAACAGGGGCACGCAGCCCCACAGAGCTGAAGAATTATTTGTAAGGAAGCTTGGGCTTACACTGGATTTATGCTCTCCAGTCTCCTGCTGTGTGAGCTCCAGAGTGATTTTTAAGGGCTGTTTCATGGGAATTGTGTTGTCATGGCTGGAGTCAAGGTATGCAGCACTCATCTGTTCGAAGAAACAACAGGGGAGAAATCTCTAGTAGATGAAGCCCTTGAGAGAGTTTCTTTTGACTCTTCCTGGGCTTTTTAGAACTGAGAAATCAAGCTTAATTGGACTTTAAAGACATTATATGGTAGGAATGACCAATGACACTTGATAGTTGAACCTGAATCAAAAGGACAACACAAGTCATTTATAGGAAATATTTCAAAGCAGGACATTTAAATATTTTCTATAAAATCCCTTAGCTTTTTAGATCATTATTTAGAATTCATAAATAATAGTGTAATGCCCATTTAAAAACAAATGACAAAAAGTGCTTTTCCAAGAAGTTGCAAAAGCTAATGTACTTTTACATCCAAGTACATTCCTAGAGTTAATCAAATGTTGCAAAATGCCCTTTAGTTTAATTGCATGTACAAACATAAAGACAAAAAGAGAAAACAACTGAGTTTATTCATTATCTTTTTCTTCATTATCTTTATCATGGCAGCTGTGGGCAAAAAGATCATATGAGGCTAAAGGAAGCCTGACCTCCTTGATCTTTACTAGTTTCTCTTCCCATGTATAAACTATCTTTTAAACAATAAACAAGTAACTTAATAATAATACTTCCTTTTTATTATTTATTTATTTATTTTATTTTAAGCCAGCTAGGCAATTTCTGGCAAGTAGTCTAAACACAGAAAACTGTTCTGTAAACTCAGAAATAGCCACACTAATAGCCACACTAATAAAGTACAGTCATAGTCTACAACTTACATCAGACTTCAGCTGACAAAACTCACTTTCAAAAGGCTTAAACAATCATTACAACCTCGATGAGGTACTGACAAAAAGGTAAATGAAAAAAAAAAGCATCTCCACTGTGGATTATTTCATAAATTCTGTCAGTCCACTATGTATTGTATGTTCTTCACAGATTATGACTGATCCATGACAGTCCTGAGACAGGCCATTGCAGTTGCAGTATTATGGCTTTAAATGTAATATTGGACATCACCATGAGAAAAGAATACCCCCAGGAGTCGAGGACAGAAGGTAATACAGTGGTTCTTTCAGTGGTGTGGGAGACATGGCAAACTGCTGCATAGCTGAACAGTTTCCTTTTGTTCTCTGTTCAGCTATGGATCCGATTTCTCTGAATTGGGCTTATTACAATAAATATAGATGCACAACATGATTATTTATGGGAAGAAAAACAGACAAAAGAGGTTGAGTTGCTGGTACCTAAAACCTCATTTTCTGAGCTTCTCCCCTTGAGGCCCTTTTCATTTGTTGCACCATTGTATTCTCATTGTTGCTCAATGATACAAGCCTAAGCTGTTCATCAATTTACTCACTCCCTCAATCTCTTTCTCTCTCATGTGCGCTTCCTCTCTCTTCCCATGTTAATAGTTCCCCTGAAATCCTATCACTTTGCTGGAGGATTGATGTAAGTCTCCAGCAATTAACATAATTACAAGCCTGATTATCTTCTAATTGCATTATGAGTATTTGGTTATTCACTACACAAATTAGAGAAAATTAAAGAGGAGCAAGATCCTGTGGTGTGGGCGGTATGCTTTCTAAACTGTTATGAGCATCTGAATGCTGTGAGATAACAAGAAGGTGAAGACGTTTTATATTCCTATTGGCTCACAGTTATTCTTGTCGTTGTTTTTTTTTTTTCTTTCAACGGTGTTTCATGTCACTGAAAGATGCGGTACTATTTCCTTTGTTCGTGCAAGTTGACTGACAACATACAGTAAACTAAAGTAAATGCTGTATTTTTCTAGATAGATTTGGTAGAGTAAAATGATAGAAATTTGAACAAAAGGCACCTAGAGGATAGGCTTCTGTACTACTGAGAAACATCAATAATTCAAATACATAATTAAGGGATACTGTTTATGGTGACAGGGGAATGTAACAGTAAACAAACATCAAGAATTGCAAGTCCTTGCCTGTCTATTTCTAGCGTTTTTGAGGTTACTGCATTATTACTTAAATAAGCAGAGATAAGTTTAAATAGTGCATAATTACTAGAGGGCAGTTTTAAACCTGAATAGCACTTTGACGGGGCATAACCAATACAGGACAGGAGTCACTTTACTGGCAGTAATGCCAGCAATGAAAAGGAGTGCTTGAAATGTACAGAATGGATATTCATGGAAAGAAAATTAAGTAACTGGATACATTTGAAAATTATATTTTTAAAAGGAAATATATGGAGTTTGCCCAAAATATGGAGAGAAAAACTTATGACAGGGAAAGGGAGCAAAGACTTACAGAAAGGAATGTAGCTTCTGCTGTTGTTGGGGTTGAAGACTGACTGCTGCTGGAAAAATAGCCATCTCGTGTCTCATGCAGGAATAACTACCCTGTTAGATACACTAGAAAGCCAGTGAGGTAGGAGGTAGGGAGGTCTGTTCAAAGCAAACCAGCTGAACTCCCCTGAGCAGCGCTGTGAGCACCCTTTGCTGACTTCCACCCTCAGTAACTGCCGACTCTTCTTGTGTTTTCGGATAACTCAGTACCTGTCCTGTTATGAGCCAAATCCTGCTAATGTTCTTCATGGGAGCCTTTTTCATCTTATAGACATGTTTTTAACAGAAATTAACTTGCCAACACTTGAAACTGGTGTCCCTGAATGAATTTACAAGTTACAGCAGCAGTCTAATATCAGCGAATATAACTTTGGCTGCTGTACCAAGGGACCTCTGGTCCCCTCCTGGTCTCAAGATTTCCAGTTAGTGCTACTGGCACCCAGCCACAAGGGAATAAATTGATGGCATTTGCTTATTTCAAAAGGGTCAGCAAACAGCCTTTGGTCAGGAATTTTGCTTTCTGACCTAGGAATTGGATAGTGTGGAATTCAAATGTGTGACCTCAGGCTTTGCAGCTATAAAGCATCCATTATGGAAAACCATTTCCATTCACATCATATCCTTGTACCTGCCTGGTGCATTCAGCTGCATTCCCCTTTGGGTTTCCTTGGAGACTTAGGAGCTAATGAACATAACTTTCTCAAGCAAGCAAAACTTATACTGCAAAACTTACTGCTATTTGCATGCAAAGAGAAAGTGTAGCTGCGATCTCTTCCCTTTATCTTCTTACGTATCATCATATAATTTGCTGTCCAGAATATTCCCAAAGACCTTCCATCAAAAAATTCACTAATAACACTTCCTGTCTCCAAATACTTCCTATTGCTTGAGCCAGTAGTTGCAAAAATAGAAGTGTGGATCCTAAACAGGGCCACAATCCTGCAAGTAGGTCTCACCTAAATAGGCTGTTTTGGTGCATATCCACTCAAAATGTCCCAAGGGCATCCACGGGAGTAGGCTCTACACAAATTGAAGTGATGATACTAAAATATAGTCATTCTCTTTTCTGCTCTTTTCAATATTGCATACCCTATTTAGCACTCTGGTCCTAATTGTAAAGGAGGTTGCA
The DNA here is from genome assembly GCF_900496995.4 of Aquila chrysaetos chrysaetos. NCBI lineage: Eukaryota > Metazoa > Chordata > Aves > Accipitriformes > Accipitridae > Aquila > Aquila chrysaetos. Next base: position 41,362,867 of record NC_044007.1, read on the forward strand.
ACATCTCAAAGAGGTTTTGATTCACCTCATATCTTAAAGCAAAGTGAATTTCAAGCTGTGGATACTTCTGTTGAGTTCTCTAACCTCGTCTCCTATTCAATACTGTAATTCACAACTGAAGAAACATGCTACTTCTCATTAGAGAGGACCAAAAGGAGTACCATTATTTCATACAAAGAAGACAACAGCACACAAAAGCAGTAAATCTCCTGGATTTTACAGGCAGTAGGGCCCATGCCAGCCTCTTGCTGGACAAGATAAAACATACTGCAAACTAAAGCAAACAACATTCAGTCAACTATCAAAGTCTCCTATGCAGAATTCAACTGGCCTTGTTACTACATACATGCCCTGAAGTTTCCCCTAAAACAAAATGAGATCTGTCTTATCCAAAGTTGTCTATTCATACCTCCTTAGCATGGGCAGGAAAGGAATGCCTTTTTTTCCACATCCTCTAGGACATAAAAGTATGTCTTGCTCAGTAGAGCTCTCAAGGTCCATGACTCCTGGACATTTACTGAAGAAAGAAGTTGGCCATTATTAAGAAATCAATTTAATACAAATTTAAAGAGGAAAGGTGAAAACAATCTTAATTATGTATCATTCTAGCACAGCCATAAAATATCCCTCATCAGCAGAAGAATTTTCTTAAATACACATGAACCATGTATACATATTTTCATTTGCTGCTGCCAAGTGTGTGTATAAAACTATCTGGGAACACATCACCATGTGTTTCAACTGATCCATCTAGACAGAATATAAAGAGAGAAGCCATACACCATATGACTCCTTAACAGATAATTTAAAAGTATTTTTCAAGTGGGTTTAAAATAGATTCAACATAAAATTGAATTTTTGCAAGTAGGTAAAATTTCATGTAACTTTTTAAAGCTGTATAACTTTAATAGCTGTAGACAGTGGGCCAAATTCAGCTTTAATGTAAAACACTCTGAATTTAATGAAAAGCTTCATTGAATTTACTGGCAATTTGCCCAGTTGCCACAGGATTCAGTTTTGCACAGTCTTTCACTTTCTTCCCACTGCTTCTCAAAGCTGTCAGATGTATGTATTATAGAAGTTTTCAGAAGTCCAGGACTGGTAATGCAAGTGGGTTTAATAGTCTAATATCGAAGAGCCCCTGGAGAAAAGCCACCCTGCAATTCTGTCAGGAAGTAAACAACAGATCACCATTTTCACTGCTGCCTTTGTAAAAGGCCACTTTTTAAATTTTACAAATACTTTGTTCTGAATGGCACCTCTGAAATTTAAACTGAAGCCTGGACTCCCAAGTGAAAGAATGAATTAGAAACAAATAAATGTGGATTTTTCCTTTGCACTAGCACTTTAGAGTCCCACTTTGCAAGCTGGTAAGAGTCATGAGCATCTGATTATCGACAGAAGACACATACACTTCCATTGAAAAAATCCTGTGCAGTACATAGATAAAATTTCCACAACACAGTGTCTCTGAGACCCAAACAAGTTACCCACATGTGTTCTTTACAAGTTATGGTAACAATTTCTAGGAGGCAATATTCATGACAGGATAGTCTAGAGCCATCTCAGATTGTTTTAAAACAGAAAGCAGTACATGACTTAGTAGGCAGGCCATAGTACCATGCCACAGCTATCCTTAAATTTGAAGTGTTATCTTCCTTTTTGATGTGAACCTCCTCCACCACAGTGAAAAGCAAACAAAATATTGTTTCCCTGCTTCATTAGTTTAGTAAGAAGGATTGACGACATGCTTAGCTGGCAGGAAAAAATAATTTATTTCACTGTCACCTTATTTGTTCACCTGCTGCAAGGTAAATAGAAGCTAAGTCACTTTTTATTTATTTAGCTTTTGCAAGACACCCATACTGACATAGCTAGCACTATCTATTATATACAACCACTCTATTATACTGATCACAGAAAACAAAAATATTGCAAGACCATCTATAACCAACTTCACTCTTAATAGTTAATAATTGTTGAAAGCAACACTTTACCTTTTAGATTTTTTAACATAATGCCTTAATTTTTTTTCACTCATCACATTTCCAATTTAAAATGTGTTTTGAAAATAACAGTCATTTAACTTATTTCATGTTCAAAATGTACTAGGAAAGTAAACGGTCCACATGTAGGAGTTTTCAGTGTCTGGGTTTTATCTGTTATCAAAGATCTATTACTATTATTAGTAAAATCTCTTTGTCATAACAGTACAAAAAATTTAACTGATAAATATATTTGAAAATGCAGTTAAGAGCCAATTCCCATGTTAATTTCTCAGAGGAATTTCCCGCTAGGGTGTGGCTGAAAGCAGAGAAAGTGAGTAGGGATTGTACAGAGATTACTATGTATTAGCGTAAAGCATATCTTTTCCTGTGAAGTGAAGAATGGTATAAGCTCCACACTCAAAATGAGAGTATAAATTTGACTCAACAAAGCAGCCTGCCTGCAGGAGCTTGCTCCACTCTCTCATTTCATAGCACAAATAAAATGCTTTTTTATCCTGCCTTTGCAAATAGAGTCAAACATTCTAAGTAAAGTAAAATCTTATATCAAGGGAACAACAAAGAATTTATGTTTCAGCAGATTGCCTGATAGCAAAATGAGATGCAGGGCAAGAAGGTATTATGGCAACCAGACATAAGGCCACAGAAGTGAATGTAGTGAGGGTTTGGCTTCATTTTTTTCTGTTTCATGTTGGCTTCAGCACGTGCAGGACTGAGCTCTTCGTTCTCACTTTGGTGGATTAGCAACTGGCTCTGACACTCAGCTGGCCTCTGCACAGGCGGACCTGCTGCAGCCTAGTCCCCACCTGCAGCTGGCTTAGTGGGGTGTGCTTTTCCAGAAGTCTGTGAGAAGAATTGAATTCATACCATTCTTAGCCATTACAAGAAATTGTCACTGTCCCCACAGATTACAAATACGGGCAACATTTCTCTCTCTGCCACGTGAATTCTGGTATGCACCATTACTTCACTTACAGTAAATAAAGAGGTTGCTTACTGCTGCAGTGTTTACCTATTGAATTATCACTATTTCAAGAATACATTAATATCTTTGAAACGTTGTCCTTTTTGTTACTTTCAAATTTGTCAGAACTCTGTTTTGTAATGACGATTTCAGAAATATGCAAAGTTTTCTGAGAAGATGAACACCTTTCACTCCCCTTGGGTTCCCGGGTCTCTGTGCTAGAGTCAGTCTGAGGCTCCATCTTCCAAATGGTCACTTACTCACACGTGTAAATAGACAGGAGCATATTCAGTGAGGAAAACCAAAACTACCAGCAAGAAGGAGGGCATTCACCTAAGTGGAAAACCCAGATTCAAGCCTCTCGTGTAAAGCAGACAGAAGAACAAACTGACCTTAGTGTTCCCTTGGTTCACACACATCCATTGGCCAGTTGGGTATGCTAAGTTTTATTCAGTTTTAACCAGAAAATCCTTCCTGAAACTGAAGTCTTGTTGAAATTGGTACATTTCTGGGAAAAGAAAAAAAACCTTCCCATTTCAGCTAACCAACATTTTTACTAAGAGATTCTGACATAGTTCTCACGGTAAATAGATATTTTTAAATTTTTATTATGATTCAGTAGTGCTATATTTATGTAGAGTACATTACGTTCTGTGTTTACTTAATCTCAGAAGATATAACAGTAATATATGGAACAGTTATGTACAGTGGGAAGACTTTATGTATACATTTGATATATTAACCTGCTATTGTTGTACGTTTATGGAACACCAATGAAAAAAATATAAAATATTATAACACTTGATCTTTGATGACAATGTTATGCTAATACATCATATTTTATGTATTCTGAAGAGACTTTTCCTTTCCACTGTAAGAAATCACCACCTCCCAGTATTTTTTCCAAGACTGTTGTACACTCATTTGCCAATAGCAGATAGTTCATTTTCCTCACAATTCTAGGACCAAAAAGGCGAGATATGTTCTGAGGTATACTTCACATCATACTAGGCCATACTTACATGTACACTGTGGAAAGAGCTCAGCATCTTCAGCTTTTACTAGCCACGTTTGAATGCTGCCTTGCTACTATTTTGCAGCACCTATCCAGCAGCTATGACTTCGGTCTCCGCTTTCAAGCTAAACCAAAAATGTAGAGAGCTGTCTCCAATGTTTCTGTTGGATAAGTATATAAGCTCATTTTCAACTTTTTTTAAGACACGTTAGATTTTAATATACCACAGTTCTGGACTTGCTGTGCTCTTTGGAGCTAATAGCCCCAGTACAAAAGTAGAGAAAGTAAAGAGCTAGTCTAACATATTCTGGCAGGAGGTCCTTGCACGAGACACCAGGGACTTTAAGAGACAATTTGATGTTTTCCTCACACTCATATCTTCTTTTCTTGTCAGCAGCTGAAGATCTGGCTAGCAGTCTCCAGAGCAGTTCACCTGGAGAACATTTACAGTGAGTCTTCAATGAGCTAGTAACGGCTGGGAAATAATATCCTGGCACCCGCATCTTGCATTATTGTAAGTTCTAAACCTCTTCAGGCATCTTATTTCTCCACATTTTCCTCATCTCCAGCATTTGGTTGGCCTGCAAGTGAAAGCCTGGGCAAAGAAGTACTGACCCCTTTAAACTGTTTTCTAAATTTGTGAGTTATTTTAACATAAAGGATAGCTGCAACTCTCTTCATAAGTTTGGATTTTCTGCCTTTCATTTGTTTTTATGCTGCTTACAGCCTCACTTTGGGTATTTTAGTTGATTTTTGTCACCATAGTTGAGGATGTTTAGAGCTGCCAAAACCCTGCAGAAAAGGCTTATATAGTCATGGCTGATTCTTTACAGTTTGGTGAAGAAAGAATAAAAACTTCTCATTTGTGAGATTCTGTTTTTCCTTTCTACCACTTCAGTGGACAAACTTTCTTGCTGTGCACACTTGATCTTTAAGATGTTGAAAGAGATTACATGAAGTCATGGAGGTTAGGGCTACCAGAAGCTACTGCTGAGCATATGTGGGCATATCAAATGAAAGACCATACTGTACTTGCACTGTTTGCTATAAGCTACTCGTACCCTTCATGGGTTATTTTCAGAGATAAAAGGAAGTGTGTCCCAGTATAGTAATTCTTACAAACTATATTTAATCTCCAGAAATTTCTTTTCTGTATTTTGAAATTAACCAGCATACTTTGTCTGACTAATTAGGCCAACATTCTTTCAAAGGGCATCAATTAGTTCATTTTCAAATTTACTTATGGAGAATTATCTAACACAAATACTCCAGTACATTTATGTGCCTGTTCCCTATAATTTCTTTCAAGTTATTTTGAGAGATGGTCGTATTGATGTTTGCTAACCACAGAACGTGATTTTAGAGAACATCTTTGAGACATAGACCAAAAGTTTTCATATATGCTACAATTAAAGTGAAAAACACTGTATGGAATTCATTCATCCTCTGGAGAATACAACCTACAGGGACTCTGGGCTACAAAAATATAATGTTATACGGAAACACAAGTCACTAGCCCACCTTGTACCTGCCCCACTCTGAAACACATCCTTTTAACAAGAACAAAACTTCATGGATTTTGCAAATACTGACAACAGCCAGTGATAGTAATTTCCATGTATTTCTTTTTTTGTCCTCTAAATTTCAAGGCAATTTTAAAACTGTATTGCTGCTTTCTTCTAGGTACTGTAGACCTAAGGGAAACTTTAATAATGTCATTGAAAAAGTAAATAAATAAATAGAAAGATGCAATGTACCCTCCACCATTACACACTCATTCTTATGCCTTTTCTCCCCCTTCAAGTCAACATTTCATAAGACTCACTAAATCCACTGGAGTCCATATTTTACTCAGATGTTTTTAAAGCATCTGTCTCCTCTGCTCTCCTCTCCCAAAGAATTAGGTTTGTCACTAAAATGTTTGTCATAGGTCTGTATTTTTAAAATCTATCAGTCTGCCTCATTTATCATAGTAATATGACTAATAGTAATCATACTAATGTTTTAATAATTAATAATAATTAATTAATTATATTATTTTACATCCCTCCTGATCATCTGCTTTAACTTATCTGACAAAAAACTGCTGTAATGAAATATGTGAACTTAGTGACTAAGAATGAGGCATTATGACATGGTGTAGTCACTAATTTGTTTAGATGAAATGGCATTGGAGGGTATCTATCTTGTGTCTTTCCCATTTCATTCGAGATAACAATGATGGTTTTGTTAACACAGGACCTTAGGCTCCTTAAATGGCTGCTGGTCCATTACATTTGGAAACATCGCCTAAATAGGGTATGAAATCATGTATTCATCTTTTACAGAGACACTATTGAGGGCAAAAAATGAAAGCTGAACTTAACCCTACCCAACAGTTAAATTTAGCAGTGGAGTTTCTACCCTAAATACAGAAAATACCATCTTAAAGATAAACACTGAAATATGTTGAAGATGCATATTATACATGAAGTATTTTATTATTAGCCTTGCCTAACATCTAGTACACGCTTCAGAAAAGCTCTTTTGGGCTCTACTTCATTGATTTTAATGGAAACCAAAGGCCTATTCTATAAAGTACATATAGAAGGCCATATACCACAATGCAAGTAATTTGGCATACATCCATAAGTCTTGAAAGGAGAGGCACTTAGAAGTGTGAATGTGAATTGCTTTGCAGTCTGCAGTGTGGTAATATAGCTGTCAACCATATTTCATGTTGTGCAGGACTATGGATAGAAAGCATCTCTGGAAAGACATGCTTTTTAAATAGTAGAGACTGAATGACTGACATCCAAATACCCTTTTTTTCTATCGGGGTCTAAAAAGTCCTATTAAGAAGTGTAATAGAGAAGACTACCTTTCATAGAACATGGGAAACTTACTTAAAGTGTGGTTGGAAAAAAAAAAAACCTTCTACAGAATGTGCATGTAATATTAAAGAGAGAGAGAGAATTCATGTACTTGCATACAGCCAGAAATGTGAAAGTTGGTGGTTTTGGTTTGGAGGGTCTGTGAATCCTTATAAGGTTTCAATTCCTCCTGAGTTTGCACCCTTGAGTTTTACTTTGGGTTATTGGGTGAAAAAAAAAAATACTCAAAACAATACCCATCAAGTTACCAAAACGCTCCTTTCTTCAAGATGAAATCATTAAAAACCACGAAGTCTTGGCAGCATTTCAACCTGAAATTATCTGTTTTCTAATATGCTCTGGCTATTTAGCTTCACTGAAAAATTTACAAATTTTGGCAAACCTCACCTAAGTTCTAGATTTTAGCAGATTATGAAGACATGAAAGTATCTACTTGCTTCTGCTTTCATTATGAAAGCTTCCCCACCATTTATACGTGGCCACCTAAATCAGACAGTAGTGGCTGAATTCATGCATTAGAATCATCTGGGATCTAAAAAAGATGAATTTGAGTCCTGTAGCACAATAACATGATTTATATTAAACCCTTTATTTTCTTGCTTAATTGGGTATCTCACTTTCAACTTCTCTTTGATGTGCTATGTGTTCTGAGCAAGCTACCAGATTTCTCTATGGTGCAGTTTCTTCCTATTCTGTAATACCAGGATAATGTTTACTCAGCTTTGTAAAAGTGCTTATACAATTTAGGATGAATGACTAAAAAACAATTATTACTATTATGTTCTAACAACTGTATGAGCCATATATAGAAAAAAAGGTATAGCGTTCAGAGAGCAGACATTTTAAAATGAAACAGGTTTTAATCATTCAGATTCTGGGGTGAGGGGAGGGTTTGAGTTATAAACCCAGTAATATGGTGTTCAATGTAATACTGCTGCTTGAATAGAATTTATCTTTTAAAACCTGTTCACCTCTAGAAGAAGACTTAGAATTTAATAATCAGTTCAAATTGGTCTAAGTAGGGATGTAATCCAAATAACTTTTGTCAAGAAATGATTAAGAAAATATCTCCGCATGTTTAGTGTCCTGTAGCCTCTATAGACGCAGTCCATGTTTCACTTTAATATCTCCCTGCTTTTCAGAAGCCAACTATCATTTAAAAAAAAAAAAAAAAAGTTTAAAATTGTTAAGAAGGAAACCAAAGTGTTTGATAACAGATAAAACCAGGGTCAGCGTCTGATTCACTGGAGCTTTCCCAAGCACGAGACACGTTTTCCCGAGGGGTCATCAGGTCCAGGCAAACTGCATTCTTTCTGCCAGGCACTTTGTAATGTGCAATGAACAGTGTCATTTATTTTCATTTCCTCATACTTAATTGCATGCTTCTTGCTTCCAATATTAAGCCAGAAGGCAGGTGGTAGAAGCAGTAAACTAAACTACTACTAGCTGTCGGAGTTACGGACCATGCTACTCTCCTCTTGAAACAACCCAATTGTTTACAATTCAGCAGAAACTGCTGAACTGGAAAAACACTTGCTTCCATTGCACATTCAATAGAGATTTTTTTCTTTTATTCTAAAAAAAAGAAAACCAAAAAATGATACTCTATGCTTAGCTAACACAAGCTACTTAGATTTATCAACATTTTATCACAGTAATAGGAAGCAATATATAAAGTTCTTGTTTTGGTAAATGTACCAAAAATATTTTTAAGATTTAGTGGGATGGCTGCTTTAGCCAAGTAACATGTGCATAATGCTACTTCTGGAATTAATTAATTCAGTACTAAGCTATTTAAAAATTTAATGATCATGCCTGAATATAGAAATAAGACGTTTATCAGGGATGCTAAATTTAAGCTTATCATATTTGGAATTCAATTATTTCATTCATTGCAGAAATTAGCATTTATTTCATTTTCCCCTATTATAATAAATAAAATAAAGCTTTCGCAATGACCCCCTTAAAGAACTTACTTAACTTCATCTTCATGGTGCACCCAGGCTTTATTTCTGGTCTATTTTACCAATGGGTATGCCACTTCTACAGACAAATCAAGATTTATTGGCATAGTTATATGTAACGCAAAGTTCTCATGCCACTGTTTCATTCATGGATAGCACTTTATAAGAATATTTTCAATAGTAACACTGTTGTGCCACAGATTGGTGTTATTGTTGAAATATCCTGCTGAAACAGATACTGGAAATCATACCACATTGCTGTTAAAAAATGACAAAAGGGGAAAAAATAGAATAGAGAGTAAATATATTCATGATCACTTAAAAAATATCAGTTCTCACTCCAGTGACTTCTAACACTACCCCACTGTTTTTAGATAAAAAGGTGCTAGTTATTCCTGCTGAAATTATCTAACAGTGATAAGTAATAAATACAGGTTTTCTACAAATATTATTTGCTTATTTGCATAATAATACAAGTACTAGTAACATACCTAGCAAAAAATCACTATCTCAGAACACACTTTCTATTTTAGTTCATAATAGTTTTCCATGTACATGTTCTTATATGTTAATTAACAACTATAATAGTATACAATTTCCTGTGTATCATGAACATATCGCTGTTCCCTTTCTGTAATACCCTCCTAAAAGATTACCGATGCTGTTATTTCAGGATAAATAGCATATTTCAACTGCAAGAAAGACAAATACATGCAAGTTCAGGCTGAATCCTGCCAATTACTCTACATGGAAGCTTTTACACGTTGACACTACACCCTCTTGATGTCAGTGGAGCTCTGAGCAAAGGAAGGATCACTTTGTTTGCACAATAAAATGGAATTGTGGAGCTCCATATTAGGAGGAATGAGATATCCCATTTAGAAATAGCAGTAACATAAAAGCAGGCATACTTCGTTAAACAAAAATCCAGTCCTAATCTCTTGTATCTGAAGAAAGAATATATGTTAAGAAAAAAATATAAGCAGCTGGGCAAAAAATTAACTTACATTTGTAACCTTTCCCACTTCCAGCAATCAGGTGTTGAGGAATCTGTTTGCTGAATTTGAATCTCTGTTCTCATAGGTAATCCTCACCTGCACTTCTATCATTGATAAATTTGTTTATTTTCATAAGTAATTTTTTTCTTCATAAAATCCTATGGTGCATCCAAAGCATCCTAATTAAACTAAAGATCCAATTGCCCTAAGAAGTGAGTGGGCAAAGGTTAAAATTTGGAAAGCTACTGAACTGTCTAAAGCATCAAATTTTTATTTTCTTGTGTGACTTCGCTTTTAATATATTGAATTCTGTTTGTTTTCAGTGAAACTCAGGTTTGCAGACCTGGTTTCCAAACGTACTTAGGAACCTCATTAGATTTCAAATTATTAATATAGTCCCACTAAAATCAGTGGCAGTTAAACATCTTTTGGAAATCCCAATAGGCACTTTTTTCTCCGTCCCTCAGCACTAAAATCTCTTAGCAAATATGTTTTTTAAGGCCAGAGTTTTAATCTCATTAGAATACCTGGTTCCTAAGTGACAGTCTGATTTGCTCTGGCTACCCTTACAATCAGTGGGGAAGGACTAAGAAAACCAGAGGTGATGTGGGTAATTTGGAGTTGCCCATCACTTTCCATATCCAACTGGAAGAATTTAGAGTGACTCCTTTTTTGCCCCTCACCTAGGTACCTGAAATTCCTGAAATTAGGGGAGATGCATCAGACCTTATAGACTAAAAACAGGTTCTTTTGAATGTATTTTCAAAAAAAAATGAATGCCTTTTCCCCATCACTCTGCCCCATGTTTTTTGCTCCAACTCACAACCTTCCTCTTGTGATCTGTTTTTTCTAAGACAGATTAGAGGCAATTCCAGATAAATGGAGAATCCCAAATGAATATAAGGGAAGCTTTTAAATTCTGAAGAAGAAAGGGTTTAAGACATGCCTCTGCCCTCAGGATTTCCTGTTGCTGAGTTCTCGGTAACAGTACTTTTGAATCATTTTGAGTTACCAATGTCCACCCACCTACTGAAAAATGAGCATAAGGAGCAATTTCAGTCCTTCCCCACTCCAGTAATGTACTGTATAATCACTTTTTGAATTAACATAAAAAATTTTCTTTTTTGGGGGGCGAGCCCACTGCTTAATAGAATTTCTGGCATCCAGCTTAGATGATAGGAAAATTTCTTATCAAGTCCTGGGGGGAGCTAGGAATGGCACATGGAAAGTCAGTGCACTTAGGAGAAATTGGAAATATCAGAGGGAAGTGACTATTCAAAGTCCATTAATCTATACAGTTACGCCATGTTAGCATTCATAGGGGGAGATACCTCCTTCCACCCAAGAGTCACAACATACAGTCATCTTCTAAGCACTTTTTTCATGAACCAAAGGGGAATGAGTCTTTCCTCACACACTTTTTCCTCCCAAAGATAGTCAGATACAGAAGTATTTTTCAGCTCCTGCCCTTTAGGACAGACAGAGGAAGCAAGATGGTAGCAAGGTGGATTACAATCTGCAGCAGGAAAGACCCAGGATTCATCACTTGATTAAAAAAACAATATTTAAAAAAAAAATAAATACCTAATTGAGCCCAAAAGACAATTAAGCCTCCCTTTCTGTAGGAGAAGGCCCTAGTTACTAAGCCCTTAGCAGTCCCTTATGCCTAGAAACTCAGGAAACCATTAGTTTGGAACCTTTTTGAAGTGGGAGTGCGAGAGGGAAAAATCTACATACATATACTTGATAGATCAGTAATGCCTAGCAGGCTAGGTTATATAGGTTATTTAAGCAAAAGAATACTTACTTTGTGAATTCCAGTAGTGCTTGGATATGACGTAAGAGACCATGCCGCTCTGCATGGTTAATGTACGGTTAAGATTGCATTTGTCCTGGCAATGTCCAAAAAAGACATGTCTCTGCAGACATTGGTAACTCAGGGTGCAACTGCTCCTGGCTTTATCCTGTAGCTGATTTGAGGTATTTGAAATTAGGCAAGATAGATACTTACAGTACTAAGCATAAAATTCTGTCTGTAAAGTCCAGCCTGACATGCTTTTTGGAAATTAGACCTTTCCCATTGGACTCCACTATTCATATTTTTAAAGTCAATCAAAAGTGTTGATTTTTGCAGACTCAGGACCAAAGTCCTCACTGGAAAAATCATACCATTTAGAAAAATGATGATCCCCCAAAGATACCTTTATTGGACTTCAGCCAAGACGACTGCTAAACATGAGTACATCACAGCATTAGCAAAGACAGACTGGCCTGCCTGCAACACAGATTACTATGGGCTAATAAAACAATACCCTACTAACTGCAAAATTCACTCTCTTATTCCTTGGTGGACTCACTCCATGGTTCTTTGAATTCCATTGTGATACTGCATTATGGAAGCATCCAGAGGTGTTTGAGGGCTGGCTAGAACTGTAAGTATCTCAAACTTAAAAAGAGACATCTAAAATTTATATACCAAAATGCCTTTTATGTTGCCATTTGAAGCACATTCAGCGTGTAATCTTGCAGATCACTCATTCACAGGTCATGTGTATATATCTATAAATTCCCAAACTGCAGTGTTTGTTTTTCATCTATCCAGATGAATACCCCAAAAAATACCACTTACCCTTTGACATGATAAATGACTCTGTGGGGATTTTATTGCTGAGATGCAATACTCTGGAGAGTCATGCAATCGTGCAATCCAATTAGTGTTTTAGATGGTGCAACATCATTCAGGAATGAATGGGTAGAGATACTTTACAAATAATATTGTCAGGATTGTCTTTTCCCTACCTCTTCCCTAATTCGTCTCCACAGACATGGATGTGCACACACACACTGATATACACTATGCAGATGACTGTCCTGGATGAGATCATTTCTACTTAGAGTGACCATTGTTTTTGTTGAACTTCATTTATAAAGGCTTTTCAGATTGTAGACAAAATCTTTACATGGAGTACACATTGATGAGTACATGTTGAAAATTAAGAGAAAAATATTTGTAAGCTGTGTCAGTCCCTATACTCCATTTCAATTTCATTTTTACAAAGGCATTTGAAAGCAGTGGAGAGTCTACTTTGAACTTTCATTTTTATTTCAGTTTTCTCATGTCCAAATTATAAAGGGCAGATCCCAATTCTTTGGGTACTGCAATTTAATTTACCTCCAAAGATGTATTTATTTTTTTCTACTTTTTGCTATATAGTTGCTCACAGCTGAAATTGCTCAGTCATAATGAAAACACACTTACTGCATTCCAAATGCCTGCATAAGTATGCATTTGGGGGATAGTTTCCTTCTATTTAAAGTTATCTGCAAGGAAAAATATCGGCAAAATACACCATTCTTGAGAGAGTTTTGAGTAAAAGTTAAGTAGAGAAAAAAAAAATATTCCAGGTGCCTATTCCATTGAGCCCTAATTTGAGTAACTCTAGCATAATTCTGATGTCTAATTTTGCTATCATTTCTGCTCAGGGTTTTCCCCATGCCTCATATGGAAGCTTACAAGAGTACCAGGCAGTTTCATAAGACGGGTGGATATGTTAAGTTATCCTTAAATTTCTTACCCCCAGTAAATGGACTACAAATTCGATAAAGTAACTAGTCTTGCCATTCGGTGATGCAGAACTCCACTTTTCAAGCTATTCACCCATTAGAAAAGAGTATGACTTCCCTGAGCTGCATTATGAGAGCCATATGTTTTATAAACTGCAAAATGGCATGTTTATTCTGTTTGGGGTACTTAATTCTTAAATTTGCTCATTCATTCATGCCTAATAGAAAAAATAGGTTATTGCCTCCTCAGTCAGGAGTACCAATTCAAAAAATAATTACACTGTAGCAAAGGCACAAAATTCTTAGATATTGATGCACCTTCCAAAAAGTTAGTATGAAGTTGTCAATTTTCTTTTCTCTTTATCCCCCCTAAAACCTTTTTCAGTATTGCAAGCTCATTTACTAGCAAAATATGGCTGAATGGAAGCAAGCACTTATTTTTATCAATAACTTTGCAGATAAATTATACCCAGGGAAATTGTACTTACTAAAACATATATATATTGAACAAAATTTTGATGAAGTATTTTTCTCTAAAGTTATATAACTACAAAAGATAATGTCAAATGAAACATATACTTGGATAATTAATTCACCCAATTAAAACAAGGCACATAATTCTCTTTTAATTCCCATTTAGGCCCCTATTCAAAAAAGCACTTAAGATTATCCTGCTCTTTAATGTGCCTACCATACTCCTTTAGGCATATGCCCAACAAAATGTTTAAGGATGCACTTAGGTGTGTGTTTAAGTGATCTGCTGAAACCAGAAGCTAATCTAGAAGAGCATGCAAGGGAAAGCACTCATCACCCTTGGGTTAAAGAATCTATTAAAAAATGCTTCTGACTCAAAAAGAAGCATAGTAAAACAGGGTAAATGTTCATCCCAACTGAAAGGAAAAGCAGAAAATGCTCTCAGAGGCTGCTGTTTCTATCACCAAGTCCAAAGCAGTAAGACAAAAGTAAAGCTTATTTGTCAGAGCAAATACAGGAATTCACAGCACTTGCTGCACAATAGTCTTCAGAGCTTCTTGAAATCAATGGTTAAAATCTGCTTTATAAGCAAAGAGGACAGGAAAGGCTGTCATTACACTACTTGGTATTACATCTGACCTCTACATAACTAAAGCATTTTTTCATAATTGCTTTGTTACTCAGAAGACACTGTCTGGTTAGTAAACTCATGATGTAGCTTAGACTATTTGTTCATAGTTTTGGTTTTTTCACTACCACAACACCATAGCAACCTAAACACCAAATATTTCTTTTCTTTCTCAAACACTGCAAGTTATTTTATGAAAATTTTTATGCAAATTTGGCAATGCATTGACTCATTCAGTTTGTCTCTCTTGTATTTATCTCTAACACATCTATCACCATGGTGCCTAAATGCTGTGGTATCTTAGTGTTTGCCAGCTCTGTATATCATAAGAGTGGTATCATTATTTTTGTCCACTTTTACATAGCCTTTTTATATAAAGTGTAAGGAAGTATTAGCTAGGACAGAACAGTCATGGATTAAATGCAAAGAGATGGGATACACATTTAGCAAAAGCCGCCTGGTTAGTCACCACCAGAGGATCTGCCAATCGGGCTGGCCCTGCCCAATCAGAACTTCTACGTACTGTAGAAGGGGATAAAGTCCCTGTAGTGCACATAAAAAAATATGTTAGGGAAAACAGTCGGGATTACTCTTGCCTCAGGCAAAGGCAAACCCATTTGTGGGACTGCTTTCACTCAAAGACCTGGGTGCACATGGTGGGTGATGCGGAATGATGGGGAAGTCCAATGTGTGCCTCTAGGGGATTTGATTTCATGTGAGAAAAGCCAATGAATTAAATTGTATGATGTTGATTGCTATATAAACCTGCCACTGTATGTCATCATTACTATAATTATTATATGCTATATCAAAGGTATTACAGAAATAATCACTTAGATTAATGAAGAAGGAACTTTGATAAAACCGAGCGAAGTGCAGTAGGATAGAACCAGGACTGCCTTCAGCATGCAACAATCCAACATTACACACCACCCTCCTGCTGCGCCCACTGTCACCTGCCCATCGCACGGCACCAAAGCCTGATCCTCCTCTGCTGGCTGAGCAGCATTTGTACCATTCCTCCTGCCCAGAGAGACTGTTAAGACAGATGGAGCCCAAAGTCACAGACTGAATGAACTCGACATTTGATAGAGATGGCCCATAGACTGTGGGAATGATATCTGTGTGTGTAATATTAAAAGACAGGAAAAGTGGTGGTGATTAATTGGAAATGTATCAGAAAGTGTGGGATCTGGGCATGATGTAAATGGTATAGAATAGGGGGTGGATATTGGCCTGGCTTTGGCTGGGATAGAGTTAATTTTCTTCTTAGGAGCTAGCACAGTGTGTTTTGGATTTAGTGTGAGAATAATGTTGATAACACACTGATGTTTTAGTTCTTGCTAAGTAGCACTTATCCTAAGTTAAGGATTTTTCAGTTTCCCATGCTCTGCCAGCAAGCAGGTGCATAAGATGCTGGGAGAGGGCATAGCCAGGACAGCTGACCTGAACTAGCCAAAGGCATATTCCATACCATAGAATGTCATGCTCAGTATATAAACTGGTGGGAGCTGGCTGGGAAGGGCAGATCGCTGCTTGGGCATCAGTCAGCGGGTGGTGAGCAATTGCATTGTGCATCACTTGTCTTTTCTTGGGTTGGTTCTTTTTTTGTTGTTTGTTATACTCCTTTTCATTATTATTATTATTATATTTTTATTACCATTATTGTTAGTATTATATTTTATTTTACTTTAGTTATTAGATCATTCTTATCTCAACCCATGAGTTTTACTTTTTTTCGATTCTCCTCCCCATCCCACTGTGGGGAGCGGGGAGGAGTGAGCAAGCAGCTGCATGGTGCTTAGTTGCTGGCTGGGGTTAAACCATGACATACACTAATATACACAAATCAGTAGTAAAATTAAAAGTCCTTACCGTTTCCTTCAGTCTTCATTTACTCTGAAAATATTGCCTCTACTAGTAGAAGGCGCTCTGTTGATGAAGGCTTCTCCAGTTTCAGAAACCCTGGACTCTACTTAAAATCACTTGCATTCTACCTCCTAACCAGCTCGGATAACCACACCTGCCCACACAACACCACATTGTACTAACAATTTTTTGTAGTACTTAATTCAATTTACTTCCCCCCTTAGAACTAATTCAGACTGCATCTTCCCCTAAAACATACTCATGACACCATTTCAGATCCAGACCCATGTCTTCCCACAAACGAGTAGTGCTGTTGTGAGACCTGGTTTGTGTAAGCAAGCCTGCAAAGCTTCCAAGCTGCTGCAAACTAGATGAGGGACAAGTAACAGTGACAGTTGTAAAAATACACCTGCTGCTGATGGTGAAAGTTAAGACCTTTTTTCCCCTCCTCCTTCTTTAATAACAGTCAAATGGAAAGCACAGGAAACTGTAAGTAAACTTTATATTTGAAAATACTAACTTGGGCCAAAACATTGTGATGGTGTATTTGGCTCACCTTTAAATAGAACGATTTTTCTCCCCAAATATTACATGGAAAAAGTATAACAAGAAAGAAGTGAAATGGAAAATTGCTAAAGCTGAAGAACATTGCACACAAAAAGGCAGTATTTTTTCTAACAGCTCTGAGATGATATGAGAAAGAGAGAAAGGGTGTGGAGGAGGGAGAGAGGGAGGGAGGGAGAGGCAAGACAAGGGAACATGAAGCAGACTGAAAACAGGATGTGAAATAATTGATATAGTTATGGAAAGACTAAAAAAAATTAAGAGGGGGGGCAAAATCTAGAGGCACTTTCAATACCATAAATATCATCCTGTAGAGTAGATTTTCTGTAAAACACTTAAATGTAATTGGACTGGTCATCATTTAGAAAGCCAGATTTTTCATAGTTCATCTTGCCATGGGCCAGACTGCTGCTACTTTCTTTCCCTATAGCATGTTTTACTCTGTGGGCTTTATCTTTCTCCCTGCAATGCTACATCATAGTTAAAATACAATTCTTAGCCAATGTTCCCATTTAAAATCTGTTTTTTAAACCATTGATAAGATAGGATTATTACTGGAAGGTAAGCCCCTCCAAATCTAGAAAAATGGGAAAACGTCTCACTTTGCAGCCATTACTAAAGATGGCAACAAAGTTTGACAGCTGACATTTAGGGAAGTGAAAGAGCTTAAAATACTACATGAATAAAGCATATTTTGTCTTCCTTAATGGAACATATATAGTAAAATTCTCTAAATTAAATATTCAGATTCTTCATTGATCAACATAAAGTTGTACCACAATGAAATGCAATGCATTTTTAGCACATCCAAAGCTATATAAAAGCAATGGTTTCTATATATACAGCACCTTACATCTTCAAAGAGTTTGTAAATAGCAACACCTTCATTCTCATCCTATTTCACTAATGCAAAACCCAAGACTCCTGACATCAGAAATATGTAGAACAAGAGAATTTAGATTTTTCAAAGTTCAGCTGATATTAGAGAGATCTAAAATTTCCACTTACTGTACAGGAAACTTTGCCTAGATAAAAACTAGGTCCCTGTGAATTTCCACTCTGTGGAGGTGGGCACAGGCATGAAACCTCTTCCTTTGCAGAAAATAAATTAACATCACCATTTCTTTTCAGGATTACAAAATTCTTTGTTGACTAGTATTCACAATCTCTGCCTCCCAAGATACCAAATAATAACATTGATCAGCTATAAAGGAACTAGCCAAATCTGTCCAGCTCATAACTGACTCTTTTTCCATATTTTAAAGGACTCGACAAGAAACTGGTGGTTGTATTCTTGTTTAGCCCACTGTTATGGCATAGTTTAAAATCCTTCCATGTCATATAGGTTCATATGACTGTATATGTTATATTTCAACATATTTTTAAAATTACTTAATTTGATGTACCTTCTTGCAGCTGACCTACTGAAGTTCAGGATGGCTAGCATGGTCAGTTGCTATGAGAGTTCAACCCTTTTGTACAAATGCCTGATAACACAGAAACTGGTGTTAAATTCCTGGACAGATTAAATGAAACTCACCACCACCACCACCACCGCCCCCCCCCCCCCCCCCCCGATCTGAAACTTCTTCAAGCTGCTTTTTTAAAGCCACATAACAAGTCTTTACTCCTTATATTACTGTTCCACTTTTTGTTCCCCGTCTTAAAGGAATTTTCGTCCTTCTAGTTCTCATGGGAAATTGTGTTAAAATTCAAGAACCTGACCTTAGGTTGCATTGAATATTCCCATTGACTTCAGGCCATAAAAAAGGAAAACTGTGGAGAAGAGTTATATTCTGTCAGAAAGAATATGGCTCCAAACGCTGGAATCATCCTGACAGCTCTATTTCAGAAGTTAGCCAAGGAGAAAAAAGGGGCCAGGCATCTTGAAAATTACATACACATACCTCACACACATGTATACACATACAAAGCATGAAGGAGAATAGAGGAGAGAACCTGGAAAGAAACCCTGCCAATTTATCAAGGGGCAGATGAATTATCCCCAAGAGTTTCATAGAAGCAGCAGCCACCCCATTTTAAGGTGAAATTTTATTTCAATCTCAGCTGCAGGATAATCTAGGGTCCATCTGTTTTCCCCATTCCCCCTCCCGTCCCCTCACACTCCCCCTGCTCCCTTCCCAACTCACATGCTGATATAACTCAGAGGAATCACTTCATCTCCAGTACCACAGGTTTCACAGGCCCTATTGGGCAGGTAGGAATTACAGGAAGAGGGATGGGATCGATAAAAAAAAAAGGGGGGGGGGAAGTAACAAATTTATTTCTATGAGTTTTTATCCCAATCAAAGCTTAGAAACTGTGCGTACCTTTTTGATAATTTTTGGTGTGTTTGAGAGTATTTTCAACATTCTCCCCACCAATAATGTTTTAGGGAAAACCAGCGATGAGTGACTAGATCTACGTGAGCTCTTACTGTTGTTTCCACTCAATATCCACTCCTATGTATTTTTCCTGTATGATGGCCCTGCTTCAAGTCCTCAGGATATTACACTACCCAGAAAGTAAGTCTTTAAAAAAAAAAAAAAGGAAAAAATCATTGGAATTTTCTGATGTTTGGTCTTCCTTAATACCAGAAGCACGTCTCACCTCTGAGTTTAGCAAGAGGACTCCTAGGTGCAGTTCATTATTGGCTTAACCTAGCCTAAGTACGGAGTGTGCCAAGAGAGCAGGCCCACTCCCTCCACCCTCCCCTCCCTCCTTGCCTCAGACCTAGGTAAATACTCTTCTCTTGTTTCATCACCAGGTCTCATGCTGCCACAGAGTCAGCTGGATCAAAAAAACCAAAACCATCCGCCTGAGATCTGAGCTACACACTAATTTTCAGACGGCTCCCGACACAGCTGACCGTGCAGCCATGAGCATCCTCATCCTCCCCAGGGAGGCAGCAGAAAGATGCAGCTGGAGGAGGGAGGAAAGGAGAGCAGTACCAACATTTTCAGCAGCAGCAAAGATTTAAATTTGCTGAAGCTGACTGCAAAACCACACCTTTGTTATGCTAGGAACAAAAACTCCCAAATGAATCAAACTGTACAAAAGAGAAAAGCAGACCTGGACACTTGATTTTGAGTGTTCAAGGAAGACAAACATACAGATTCTCCTGAATCAGAAACACCAGATGGCACAGAGGCATATTTGAGTATGTTTCCAAAGCAGAACTAGCAATAATATCCCACACCTGGATGGTGCGCCCACACTAACTCCTGACTTACAAGCAGTGCTAATAATTATGGGAGTATATCCCTTAATTTGTGTGTGATAACGTGTGCACCTCTACAAATTTCTTCCCATTAGGTTAAAGGAGAATTTGTCTGGCCTTTTTGGGTGTGCATGGAGAGCACTTTGGGAAGCCGCTGGAAGATACACAGTATTACACATGTGCTATAGCCTAACTTTCAACAACAGTGATCCCATGAGATGGATTGCATTAACACTGCTAGTTTATACCTTTTGATGGCCAGTCAACTCAAGTTCACTGTGCTCAGATGTTTGTGTCGGACTGTTAGGAAACTGTTTCTATTAAAATTTGAATAACCTTTGCAGCACAGTCAAAGCTAAAAGATGCCTTTATACTGCCTAAGACATGCAAATGGCTTGGGAAGCAGGGCAAACACATGCCTACAGGCCCAGCCTGATTTTGTTGCTTTAAATTGTGCCAGTGGGCTAGTTTGCTTCTGGGGTGGCAGGAAAATAGTTTCCACTCCCCAAGAACATGTAAAGCTATCTGGAGAATGTGAAATGCTGCAGAAATATTTCAATTTTTAATAGTTGACAACAGCAACATTAAGTATTCGATTTATATTTCTGCTATGATACTTCAGAAGATCTTATCCTGGAATGCCTGTGTCTGCTGACTAATTACATAAGTATTGTTCATTGTGCATCCTTATTATCCTAAGAGTGTGTTCACAAACTTAGTCCTTTATCTGTGACACACATCTGAAAGAGAAAAACAAAAAGGCACAGAAGCCTGGGGATTTGATTTGTTTCTTCCAAGATATTTAATTGCTGTTACAGCCAAAAATACGTAATACACTGGAATATGATTTTCTTTTTTGAGGGAAAAACTTGGGTTAAACACTAGCGCAAATTCCACATGATTAGCAAGCAGTCTCAGGAGTTTTAAAAAGCGGAAGATGGCAAGCTAGACTTTAACTGGTTACTTGTAGTTCCTTTTATAAATTTTGGGCACAGAATCAAACTTTAACATTCTACATAGAAAGACAGAATCTTTCTGAAAGATCTTTTACAAATCAGCAAGACTGGAAATAATTTGATAGAAGACTTACCGTGTATGCTCTTTCAGCCATTTCACTAGAAACTCATTTTGGCTTTCTCTGAGGTAGAGATAAACCACAGCTAAGAGACACTTATTAAATCTTCTTTATACATTTTGTATGAAATGTATTAAACTACAAAAATACTATATTCAAATAAGGTTAAGGGTCTGACTTAAACCCACAAAGACATGGAAATTCAGAAATATTGTGTCTCCCTACCCTTTACTCTCCTCAGTGTGGCTAGGAGAGTACAAATGACTTGTGCTCAGATTCCTTAAACCTCTTCTTTGTGGTACATTTCTCCTTAAAGGTAGTTTCTACACTAAGGTTCTTTCAGTTTGCATCCTCTCTGTGGGCCCAGGTTAAATTCTGCCCTGGACAGTTTGGGGTTTGTATAATTTCATTTTTTTTAATACTTATAGAAACATAAAAGTGAGAAAAATAAACCAAAAGCACATAATTGTTAGTCTCAGTAACTGGCTATTTTTATTTTTTAACACATAACTGACAAATCCCATGTTAATGAGAGACAGGCCGGCAGATGTAGGACATGCATGACTCTCAGCAAGTGTAAACACATGCTTCAGCTCTCTCCCCCCCCATACACTTCTACTTATACATATGTAAATACTCATTAAGTATTTCTCCAGTGAACTAAAAAGGAACCTTGGAGTTGACACTGAACTAAGATTTTGTCCCAGAAAATGGCATGGGACCTTCTTCCGCGATGGATTTTTTCCCCTTTTTCTGAATACAGCAGCGACCAGTGGAGGTCACATTTTATTCAAAAGAAAGTAATACGTTTGCAGAGCATTCTTCCAGAGGGGCTCTCAGCTTTGAAACCACCTCCTACCCTGTGGTACAGTAGTTTGGGCCTGCTGACCTCTTGGGCAAATCGCAAACTGTGTCTTCTCAAGATAACTTCAAAGCAGGGAAATTCCACTGCAGGGAGGGGGAAGGGTATCTTAGGAGGATGGGTATTTTTTTCTATGTTCTACAACTGTGAACAAGTCTGAGTTTCTCCTTATTCTCTTCTATTTCTAGCTATTCTTTGTTTTTACTTCATTATTGCCAGTGCATTATGCAGTCAGGCATCTGTCTCCACGCAGCTCTTATAAATCTATATGCATTCAACAAATAGTTAGAAACTTGATCATTTCAAATGTGGCTTGGGGCTTCCCCTCCACATGCTTCATAGCATCTGATTAACATGCATGTTCAACTCTGCTGTACTTACACATGCTACTGAAGCTTCTGTTTTTAAAGATGAACAATCAATACTGATTATCTATTCCCTTCAACTGGTTCTCCTGTAAACTGCTAAAAAAAAAGAACAAGGGCCATTCCAGTAAGAAAACAGTGTTGATTACACCCTAGTAGTCAGAGTAAAGGCAGATGATTTGGAGGACATCCACAAACATTAATCTTTGCAGTTTTGACTGTGATAAGAAGTAAAACATACAAAATCCTCCAACAAATAATCCTCAACAAAATAGTGTAAAACTTTAAAATAACACCACTGATGTATTTTTTATCTTAAGTTACCATAGAACAAGACATAGGATTGCAGGAATTAATAGAAATGAAGATATTCCTTAAATAGATAATATTAAACATGTCCCTATCATAGACAATCTCTGTTAAAGAGTAAGAGAAGGAGAAAGTAGTAGCCTTGATCCAGAAAAGGTATTTCTGCCTTATACAGCATAAAAGACAGACATTCAGGAATAGCTCATCCATGAGAAATGGTGATCTCCTATTGCTGCCAAGGTCAATCAGACCTGTTGTGATATGTTCTGTAAATGCTGACTCTATCACTTACAGTTTTCCAAGGACTTCTTTAACACCTAGAGATTTTTTATTTTTATTGTGGAACAAAGCTATGACACGAAACTGTCAATCTAGAAAGCCCAGAAAAGGATGACAGAGAGTTTTTATTAGATTTGAGGGTGACAGCTCCACTGAGAAAAGAACCATGTAGTTAGAAGAAAGGTGGTCTGAAGTTCCTGGAGGTCCAACAGGAAAATGCTGAAATCTCAGCAAAGAAGGAAATTTTGTTCTCAAGCCAGCAGTCCGACAATTTATCACACCCCTTAAAAACTGATGATGGATGACATTTGGATGATGTATCTGTATCAGCCTATCAAGTGTGAATGGGACTAGATTTATTTGCTACAACAGGAAGCTCTAATGGAAACTCCCAACAGAGTTTTACTATGCCTCAGTCCCGACCTTCTGCACTTCAAATGCCAACTGTGCCCCCTTGTGTGGTACTTTTCTGATGGTAACCATAAGTCCCTAGGGAAGTAGATTAAATTCAAGCACGCCATTCTGCTTTTTACTTTCTCTAGTTAAAAAATAAAATAAAATTAAAAAAGATAAGCTGTAATACCTTCAAGCCCTAAAAATAAACTACTCTGTGAACTCTCTGCTCTATTTATATGTATTCTGAGAGAACAGAGTTTGGATCTCTCTCTCTATCAGCATCTGTAATTCTGGGCTTGAAGTACTAATTAAAAGCACATAAAAGAAGGTACATACATAGACTACTTTTTTACATAATGGGGCGAGAGTCTCCTGTTGAAAGACCATTGCTTGGAGCTTTAAGAAACATCCAAGGTATTGCTTCACAGAGACCTTGTGAATATAAAGGACAATGAAAACTGTTCTCTAGCAAAAGACATCTGAGCCAGATGAGATAGCAGAGCGTAGAAAAAAAGAGGTTTTAAGTAAGCCTGTAAAGATCTCCTCATGCCAGGAGATCTCATGCAGGGGCAATTCAGCTCTATCTGGGAGTTTTATCAGAAAGGAGAATGATGACATCATTGTTCTGAACGGAAAACCAATTAATCATCTGCTTAGCATCTGTCTTGGCAGATGAGAATTCCCTTTTCAATGCTATGGAAAAACTGGTGATACAGACTAGTCCACATGTTGTCACCTGTCTCTGCTTGTGACCAGTCCTCTGTTCTGTCTTTCCTTTTTCCTGACTATTCAGCTGACACATTCTGCTGATAATATGTACATTTGTAAAATATCTGCAAATATAGATGGGTATTTTTAGATGGGTATTTTTAATAGTCAATCAAACATTTGTAGAGATTTGTTCTTAAGACATCTGTATATGATGCATTCCCCAGTTTACATTTATATAACTTTTATGGATCCTCACTTTTCGGAGGAAAAACCAAAATGCCTTTACACAGGCTTTTTAAATTCCAGAATAAATTGTTGAAAACAATACTTTCCTTCAAAAAACCTAAGTTTCTGAAGCACCAGTACAGTCCTCCAGTACACTTCAGAAAAAAATAGCATGAAACCAAAAATTCGAGATCCCTTATACTTCTAGATGCTTCATGACTGATTTAGCAAGATAAGTGGAAGAGTGGAAAATTGGCAACCTTAACACTTGGGTATATTTTGCAATTGAGAACTAGCATACACCATACTGTGATGTATTTTTGAGCCTTCCTGCATATCATGTGGACAGTGTATCTCATATAAAATCGCTTGATAAGATAGGAAATACAGGAAGAGGGCAAAAGGAACTTCACGTTTCCCTTTGTTTCTCTGACCATGAGAAATAATTTGATTCTAAGGCCCAGTGAAATGTTTTCTTTCAAGATTGGCCTACCTTTTGTATGTCTGCAAGGCCACATTAAATTTGTAACTTGAACTGAACCAGCTGGCAGTGTCTTCGAAGCATATGGGAATAGATCGAAGCTGCAAATATGCAAGGTGAATTTTACATTTTTATATTTCTCTCATGGTTATTTAAGATCTTGATTCTGTGAGATGCTGTGTGCTTAATTCCTACTGTAGGCAATGGCAGATGAGCATGTAAGAACCTTTTGTGAGATGCAAAACACACTTCAGGTTCAGCCCATGTGTCTATTCCTCCTCTATCTGTTAATTTGGCTGCGTATCATTTGTTTGGAATGAGAAAACATGGCAATACTCAGGTTTTCTCTTTGCTTTGTAGCAAAGGGAAATCACAGGCTTTCCTTAACTATTTAGATCTTTACTTCCTTACAGAGATGAGAACAACTTATTTCCATCCGAGTGTGATAATTTGGGGCTGGTCATTTTCACCGCAAACAAATTAAACAAGACAGGAGCAGTGGCTAAAATAATAAAATAGCTGCCTCTTTTATTGCATGTTTGACAACACTTGATTTGACACACTATTAGGTAGCATTACAAACTGTTTAAATGCTCTGAAACATATATCACCACTATTAAGCTTTGATACCATATTGCAAATGTTTCTGTTTAAATACAATGATTTATGCTCACTTATGAATGCACACCCAGAATGTCAACAACACTTAAAATGAATCAATTTCTTAAAGGATTTGAGTTCATTCTGATGAAAAGACCAGATTAATTACTTTGTTTTAAATATTCTATAATCTTAATATCATTATCTTTTGCATTTTCCCAGATCCAAGTGTCATACCCAGTTTAAGGACACGAAACAGGACATCCACACAAAAGGGATAGACCCTTCATCCTATTATTATTTAATTAACTACTCTCTAGAAATTGATGAGCATTGAGCTTTGTTCTGAAAGGTAAATAGTCCTGTGTGTCAGTAAATAAAGCAAAAATTTCAGCAGGAGAGATTTTCTCAGCAAAATCTCATGGCTCCCCTTTTAGCTTATCTGGCCCTCCTGGCTCCCAAAGTACAGCCCACAAAACAAGAAGCAAAATGATACTCCAATCCAGCTGTTCTTAAATATGTAGGAGAAAACTTTTCTTTAAAGAAGAGCCAACCTCATGAAAAGGGTCTTGTGGCGCCTATGTATAATAAATAATAATCCATCATCACAGTCTCATTTTTCCTTCTTCCTAGGAAAATTAAAAAATCTCTTTATAACAGATGATCAGACATCTTTGTCTGGAGATCCCAAATAAAACTGGGTATAGACATGCGAGATTAAAACAAAAAGATGTTGGGCTGGATTCTTTTTTAAACTAAGATACTTTTATTTCTCCTTGGCTGAGAACATGATTTATGCTTACTGATGGCTACCCAACATACTAGGTGGAGCAGCTGGGTGAGACATTAGGGCAGACAAGAAAATGACCTGTCATCTCGGACATACTTACTTGTTTCTTTTAATTCTGACGGTCTGACCATTGCAGAGCCTCCATGAGAACATGCAAATGGCTGGACTGGTTCAGACTGAGGGTCTGCCCTGCCAGTGCTCTGCCTCCAACGACAGCTCTAGGCGTGACAGCCCAAACTGAGGGCAAGTGTGTATGATACTTCCCCCCATCCCCTACCCCCGTGTCCCTACCTCCAGCTATTTTCAGCTTAAAGGAGTTGCTGATCCATTTATGGTTTGTCTATCTAATGATCTCCTTAGGCCTCCAGTCTGCTATGTAAACTTCTCGCATCTGCAACGCTGTTTGGCAAGGAATGCCATATGAGTTCTCCATTGCATGGAGAATATTCATACTACGTAGTCTCACTCCAGCAGACAGCATTTAAAAGAATAACAACTTTTTTAGTATCAGCAGATCCAGATCATGTTTCTCAAGGCATTTGTTCCTATTTATACGAGAAAAGCAATGACACTCTTCTCTTATGCTGGTATAGAAACCTCTTTCAAGACTATTTTGGAGACATTCACTTGAATGTTGAATGGCTTTAAAATCTCAGTGCCCTTCTGAACAAATGTTCCTTCCTTTTAAACTTCTAAAAACTGGTTCATGCTTTTTAATCTGCTGCAACTTTTTTTTTAGAAAATGCACTTACAAGAGCTAAAGTGGCCAAGTTTGATATACCATTGAATTATCCTGGAAAGGGCCTTGCTTTCTCAGTCCATAGAGGCAAAACCTACAATAGTATTAACATTTTCAGTTCCAGTCTCCACAAATGCATTATTCTGAAAACCCCAGAGAAAATGTCCCCTACAAAATAAAAGAATGCTTTAACGGATTAATATATATAGGTTTTTAATTTTTACAAACTGTACAGATAACTGCCACAAATCTCAGGTGTTTTTATCATCTCAATGATTAAATCATCTCTGTAAGTAGCAGCAAAAATTTTATAACCTCTCAGGGCCTGCATCATTAAGTACTGAAAATAACTTGAAGTGCTGTGCAAAGCAAATGGTATAGTTGTAAACTCCTACAGACTCCTAGGAACTTGAAGCCCTTCTTAAGCCAATAGTCAGTAATATTTCATACAACTAAAAAGCCCAAATCTCTACTTTTTATCACCAGATGTTCTAGTCATTCTGGTATTGACATCTCTGGCTCCACGCTAGCATCGCTGTACCTGCATAGACCTGTACGCACCTGCATACACTGATCGCCCAGATCAACTCTTCTAGAATCAGTATATCTCTACCACCTTTCTCCACAACAGGCTGAGAACTAATCCATGGTCCATGAGTAACAAGTTTCTCAACAGCAGTTTTTCAATACAGAGCTTGCAACCTGTCTCCCATTCACTTTCTCAAATTATGGTCCACATATCAGCCATTTGCAGCAGTGATATATCTGTCAAGCGTCAAGTACATTTCTTGCAAAGGAAAGTCTTTTTTAGGATTTTTTAACTTTCAAAGTGTCTAATCCCAAACATGCAAAATAATGAGTCAGACGCCAAAAAATCATGAGATTTTAAAAAAAAAAAAATGTTAATGCCTTTTCCTTTGCTTTCTGGAGCTTTTTCTGGGTCATGTTTTCAAGCTTTACTCCAAGGCCATAAGGGTTTCAAACATTATTAAAAAGAAAGCAGCTGAGATCCTTTTGTAATTGCATGTTTAAGGAAAACATTTATTGCCATCAGACTTAAATTGTGTTCAACTGACAACCAAGAATCTTCAGAGATATTTTTGATCAAGTAATCCTGAAAAAGGAAAATTGCTTCAAACCTGTTTTCTCTAGAGTTTTGTTTACATTACTTATGTGGTTTTTTTCCAGATAACTGAGCTTTACTGAAAGCAGGTTGTTAGACATGGGGAAAGAGCATGACTTAACACTGGTTTGAAGGACTCTCTACAATAGCAAAATATCAGAGGTACAGATTATAGATCCTCACACAAACAGTGATTTCTTCACCTGAAATTTGTGATTTGCTCCCTCTTAATACTGAATCTCCTTTAAATCTTTACTCTGGATATTTCTTTTTTCAGTGATGAGAAGACAGTTTTGTGTGACAATGCGCATTACAAATCTTCTTAAAAGTTCTTCAGATTCCAACTGTTTTGTAACTGAAATGTTCATGAGTATTTGATAAATTTAACCATTCCTGTTGTCATCATCTCATCTTATTTGTGTGGCACTCACTAATTTGTTTTTATTTAAAGAGGGAAAGGCATTCCTTTCTTTTCATAATACAATTCCTCTGTAGGGCATTATCTAAGCTCAGTATAGTGTCCTTCCTGTATCCTTTCTCTTCCATCCTTTCTGTCCTGATTAAAACTACCAGAGACTCAGCAGGAAACCCAGTGGGATTGCTCACGGTGTCTTGAAGTCACCCTTTCTTTCATTGTTTTTGCCTGTTAAACCTTGTTTTGCTCGTCAATCCCTCTCTCACATCCCACTGGATTCCCAACTTCCCTTTGTCAGCACCCGTGTTTACAGCTAATTGTGCTCCTCTTCATTTTCCCTACCCCATGCTCTACCCCTTCCTTCCTCCCCTCTCAGTTCACCCATCTCGAGTTTCCCTCCGCCATCCTGCTGTGAGGAAAGCCCTGCCTGCTGTCAGTGCTGCCCACAGCCCGGCCAGGCCCAAGCACTACGGCTAAGGAGGCAGAGCCCTGCTGATGAGGTATTTCACGGGTGGTTCTTTTTACTTTTTACTCGCTTCCTGGTTTCTGAGGTGTGCGCACGGATCACAGTTTATTTCTGCCACCACAAACTCTGGGCGATGGCTTCCACTCTGCTGGGACAGAAGACGAAGGGCTCACCTAACCCGCTGGGCCCTGCTTGTGGCTCGACCCTAGTCATCCTCACCGGGGAGCCGGGGCACGGGGCACCTGACCCGACCCTCGCAAAACGGTTGTGGAGAGGGGCCGGGGGGCTCTCGCAGAGGCACCTCCAGGGAACCTGCCCGCGGCCCCCTGGCAGCCTGTGGCCGACCCATCGCGGAGTCCAGGGCCCGGGCCGAAGCCCTCGCTCCCCTGCCGCCGCTGCCACCCTGCCCTCCCGCCTCCCCTCGGCCCCCGGGCCGGCCCGGGCCGGGCCCGGCCGAGGCCGAGGCCGCCGCGGCGGCAGGCCGCGGAGGGGGTGCCATAGTAACCGGCGGGGGGCCGGGCGCCGCCGGGGGGCCGGGCGGGGAAGGCGGGTGGGAGAGGGCGGGGACGGCGGCGGGATGGCGGGCGCGACAGCGCCCCCTCTCCGCGACTGCCAGCCCCGTCCCCGGCGGCCGCCAATGGCTCTTCCCTCGCCGGCCCCTTTGTGTGGAGCACACTCGGAGCAGCGACTCCGCCGGCGGACCGCGCCGTGTCCCCTGCCGCCGCCCGCCGAGCCGAGCCGAGCCCAGCCGTGCCGTGCCGTGCCGAGGCGAGAGAGCCGTTCGGCGCGGGGCGGCCATTCCAGCGCGGGCGGACTGCCTCGCCGCTCCCCCCCGGGGGTGCGCGGGGGCCCCGGCTGCCGCCGCCGCGTCCCCGTCCCTGTGTGTCGTCCCCCCCTCCGCCCCGTCCCCGCTCCTCACGGTGGAGGGCAACCAAAATACACCGCCACCAAACCCAACCAAATAAATAATAACAATAATAATAATAAAAAAAACCGGGGAGAGAACAGAGGGAGCGAGCGGGAGGGAGGGAGGGAGAAGCGAACCAACTCCGAGACTCCCATAAAGAGAGGCACACACGGAGCTAGCGCCCCGGTGCCGATGCGTGGGGGAAACAATAAGTACTCGAAGTTACCTGCCCTGCCGTAGAAGAAGGAGGGTTTGTTGGTTCTCTCGCAGACATCTGCAGACCGGTGCTTTTTTGGAAGAGTTTTTTTTTTTTTTTTTTCCCCTCTCTCTCCTCTCTCTCTCTTTACAAACCACAAACGGATGTGAGGCAGGGAAGGTGTTTCTTTGACTACTGAAGTCAGGCACCTCTTTTTTATTCTTCTCAGTCTTGTTGTGTGTCCCCCCCTCCCCTCACACACACACACACACACACACACACACTCACCCCCCCCCCCCTTTTTTGCACCAACATTAACGACAAAAAGAGAAGGAAAGGAGTTTGCTTGATGTTTTAGTGAAATGGACGTAAGATTTTATTCACCACCTCCTCAGCCTGCAGCCGCTCCTGATACGCCTTGTTTGGGACCTTCCCCCTGCCTGGACCCCTACTATTGCAACAAGGTGACTCGTGTTTTGTGTCGTCCGAGGTGTTTTATCTGTGCTGTCGATTGTGCTGTTGTCGCGGCGTGTTGCATGAGCGGGAGCTGCGCTTTGGCGAGCCGCGCACCAAGTTCACCGGCGAGGCAGAGGGCAGCGGCACTTGCCGGGGTTTGGGGAGCGCAGTGCCGCCCGCCGCGGAGAGGTGCCGCCGGGACACACACCGGCTCCCCTGCAGGCACCCCCAAATTAAAACCCCGGAGTAGTTTGGGGGCGGGCGGCTGGAGAGGGGTGGGGGGTGGGGTGGGGGAGGCATTTTCCATAACATCGTCCCTTTCGGAGGAACAGCGTGGTCAAGGATGTCGATGCGGAGGACTTGAATTTCTAGGGCTCCTGTTAATCGGAAAGATCGCGCCCACCACAAACCGGCAGAAACTCTGCCCCGCCGCGTACCCTGCAGTTCATGTGTCAAAGCGGTACTTGGCGGTGCCGGGAGCACGTTTGTGTGTGTGTGTGTGACCTGTGTGTATGTATATATATATACACACACACACATATGCACAATAAGGGTGTATGAGGGTGACAAGTCGGTTCAGAACAGGGGCTCGACTTTGTCCCGGCTGTGCAACTGCTTTACCGGTTTCTCTGCAACTTGATTAAACCGCTGCAAATAGGGCCAGTACCTGAGGAGAGCTAAGTTGTAGGTCCCCGAGCCCTGGGGAAGGAGGAACTGCAGAGGCGGCTCGCTCTAGCCCAAGTCCTGCGTTTGGTGACGAGAGTTTGGTGCCGCGATCCCGGACCACTTTGCGTTACTTTTGCTGCCGAGGAAGGGGGCTGGGGTTCGTTCCCGCATTGTTTCTGCCTCCCCGGCCTGAGCCAGCTGGTGCTTTATGCATGAGCTGCACTTTCTCTGCTGTTACGGAATGGGCTTTGCACATGAGTAAAGCGCTGGCCGTAGGAAATCACCAGGAAGTGCGAGCTACCCAGAGCGCTTCTCGAGCACACCCCCGCCACGGGGAGAAGGCTGCGAGCGAGCGCTGCCCGGGAGATGGGTTCAAACCCGGGCGCTCGGGCGCTCGTTCAGCAACCTGCCGCGGGAGGCCGTGGCAGGCTGCAGCAGATGTTTTCGGCAGCGTAACCTCCGCCGTGCGCAGGGCCGGCCGCTGGTGCGGAGGGTGGCGGCGGGTCCGCGGCGGGGCGCGGAGGCCGGCGGGGCCCGGGGGCCGGCGGGGCGCGGTGGCGGGGCGCTGCCGCGGAGGGGCGGCCGCGGGGGGCGAGCCGCCCCGGCCCGCCGCGGCCAGCCTGGTTCCGCGCTCGGCTATTGTCATGCCGGTCTCACGTGTCAGGGAGATGTTCAGAGCCGTCTCTTTCATTGCGGGCAGCTGCCTCGATGTAGAGATAAACAGCAAAATAGCGTGTGTCTGTGCTGGAGCGCGGAGGCTGCAGCGCCGGGGTGAAGCCCTCTCAGTTTTCAGGAAAGATTTCCCACATGGTCTCATCTACCAATCACAACAGCAAGGACCAAATTCATCCTGGCTGCATTTCACATATACTCAATGGAGTTATAGAATTCAGGGATAAATCTGGCCCTTTGTGGTGGATGCCTAAGGATATTTCGAGAGAGATCCCAGAGGTATGACTGTTAGCGGTGTTTTCAGTAACTGTATTTCGCAGCATCTGGCAAACCTGCCCTATAGATCGGAAGTTTGTGCCAGGAGTGAACTTTGTTCGGCAGGAAGAGTCCAGATGTGTAGGAGCCTGTATGTGTGCTTTAATTTTTTTGTAAGTGCTCTGAGCAATCATGAGGCTACTGCTACCTTTGATCTGTGGCTTGCCGTTATTTTCTCTCTTGTCTGTTTTTGTAAATTGTAACAGTAAAGTGTTGCCAAGTGAGAAGCTTGGGCTAATACTAATGACTTAAGCACCAAAGTGTCTGAAGACCCATTTGGCAATGAAACTGGACAAACGTTATTAAACCTATCAGTGATTGAAAGCTTCAAAAAGAAGGTAATGACTTGAATACACATTTCACTCATCATTCTTGAGATAGTGGGCCAGATTTCATTTAAAAGTTAAATGCTTTGGAAAATCAGGAATTACTTTAATATATTAAATCATTTTCCAATTAAGTTCCTTAAATAATTTTTGGTGGGTTGCACTGCAAATCGAATAAATTAATTTAGAAAGTCGTTTTCAGAATTTCTTTACTAGCTGGTTAAAGCTTCTTTTAAGTCATGCCATGTATGAGGGAGCAAACTGTTCTTTTTAAATGCAAATGAGACACTCATTCTGTAGACAAGTTGCAACTCTTCTCTTTCACTTTGCCTGAACTGATAATGTGCTTAAAAGTGCACAGTCATAAGACATATGTTTTATGCTTGGAAAAGACTTACCAGGAATGTTTCAGTATAAGATACCGAGTATAGGACAAAAGTCTTTTTCAGATGTCTTTGCCACTGACCATAGATTACATTAAATGGACAGAGTAGGTTCGCCAGGCACCTTGGAGGCGTGCATTTACTGAACATTTCATTTTTCACTCCCTTCACTCTCTTCCTTCACCCAGCATGATTAACATTACTGTGAAAACTTATCTGACTTGTTCTAAACATGTCATCATGTTACAGTATTGCTCTGTCACTCATTTTCATGCTGTGTGTATTTAGGGAGTTTGAAGGGCGGGAGGCCTGCAGACTTTTGTGTTCAGTAAGTTTGGTTGTTTGCTCTTGATCTCTCCCAGGAAAAACTCCCAGGCTGGAGTGTGATGGATCCGTGTTCTGGGTTGGAATGGTGGTCTTGATTAGGTCTTTACCGCTAAAACTCATTCAGAACTGGACCTTGTTTCTTGTAAAGTTAGTTAAAACTTGCTTTGGACTCTTACTGGTGGATTTGGCCCTTGTTTTCATATCTGGGTTTCGGTTTTTGGTTTGGGTTTGTTTGGTTTTTTTTTTGACAAATATGGCAAACTTTGATTCTTTACATTTTAAGTCTGCTTGAGCGGCTGGTAATTTAGAATGTATTCCACAAACACTTATGCTTTTAAGTTTTCTAATTATTCTGTTAGCACTAGCTTTTTTGCTGATCAGATGATTGTTTGTAGCATATGAGTGAGTTCCCGGGCACATGCATGGGAGGTATTGACAGTGCGTTTTTCTGTAGCCAAAGGAAAATGCAATAATGTAGATTCACACAGTCGCCTCTTATCTTACAATTTCCAGTTGGCAGGCTTTGTTTCAGAAGACTGCTTAGATCTTTATTTTATAAACCTAAAATAGCATTCTAAGCATCTTAGTCTAATATTTCTCTATGGGCTGTGAAAGCTCATTATACTCTGCATATATTGTTATGCAGGCTTTTCGTTGTTTCTCTCACATTACCCATGGAGAGAGAAAAGTGAAAGAACAATGCAAACAATGTTGGTTATGACAACTGTGTGAGGTATCTCTTATACAAACAGACAGAATGGACGGTATGCTGCGGTATATAGGTCAGCCTTTGAAATAACATAGTGGAGCTCTTACGCTGGACAGACAGATTTAGAGTTGGGGTTGTACTGTTTGCCTCTTGAAACTTGAAGCATAATCGCATTTCAGACATTTACAGGGTAGTACAAGTAGTCTGTTCAGTTGAAGTTTATTTTAAGAAACATTACGTTCCTTAATTGAGTTGAATGTTACAAAAGAAATATCTTTGATAATCCGAGTGTCTTATTTTGATAGAAGAATATGGTCAGGGCTTTCAAGCTGCTTGAAGAATTCAGTTGATAAGTTTAAATGTTTATGTAAAGAGCAATAAACAACATCCTAGTGGCTTTCCGTATGGAAGTGTCACCTCCAAAGACCACTTTGATCAGTACTGTAAGAAGGATTGGTATATTTTCATACTCGTAACTTTACAGTGTTTTCAGATACCTGCTCACATAAAGTGCACTTACATAATTATAGTTTGACACAGCTAATGACAGGGACGCTGACCCCTGCCAACAGTAGGGAGAAAATAATGGTCTTTACTGCTCCCAATGGTTACCCTTGCAGAATTATGCACTAGATTCTTCTGTGATTTGCTACCTGGTTCAAAAATACAGGAGCCTACAACTCATCTTTCTTGTATTCACTGGTAGTTGTCAGTGCAGTGGAAAAATACAGCCAGACAGCAGAGGTAGAATGGTAAGACTGTAGTTGTTTTTAAAAAGAGGAATAAAGAGGAAAGAAGGGAGAGGGAAGCAAACCCCTTAGAAATGAAAAAAGCGGAGTGACATTGGGTAGAAGTGGATAAGGAGATACAATACGGTGCTTTGTAAGCAGGTAACAATCCCGCTCATAATCAGAATTCTACAGAGCAAAAGTGCATATATTTATACACAGCGTTTAGAATAATTTATTGTGTAAACTTAACTCCACCACAGAGATTACTCTAAGTAAAATGTTCCATGGCTGTTTACAAAGTGTACATTATTTCCAATGGCTTGCTTGTATCCAGTCTCTATCTGAAACTCAGAATTGTGGCAAGCCAGCGCTCTGAAGAACAGCTCTAAAGCTGGAATGCTGTGTTAGTGTTTTGACAGCAGTTTACATTATGCTCATCTAATAGATCACCATTTGTTTATTCTGGGCATACTATTTTTTTTTCCTTAGATAACTACTTTCTCCCCTACTGCATTAGAATCGTACCTGAAATTTGTTGCTGCCTCTTAAAGGGAAGATTAAACAGTTGCATTAGTGCTGACTGTTGATTTTTAAGTGTTAAGTGTTTTAGTTTCAAAAGTACCACATAGGAAGAAGGGAAATGGACTTTTCTTTCCTGGGTTACTAAGACCTTAGAATATAGTCTGAGTTGTGGGCAAGCCTAAAGTGTGCTTCCTTAAATTCCAGTGTTTCAGAAAAGAAGTGGTCCCAATTTTAGTGGAATACAGAAAATGATTTATGTATGTGCTTTTGAGAAATCTTTCTCAAAGATCTCTATAAACCAAAGCATCCGCAATCATTCTTTTCTTTTTTCTTTCTGCCAAACGTCAGTACCTTGAGAGAAATTATGTTTTATTCTTTTACCAGAATGATGTATTTCATCTCTACGGCATTACCCTCCACCAGCCTATCATGAGGTCTTCTGAAAAAAGCGAAAACTGTAAACTATTAAGAATTAGCTAAACACTACAGTGCATGCAGTACCTTTGGTGTTTACATTAAACCAAAGAGCAGCTGGATCTGCATTTAAGGACTTAAGGAGCTGATACTGGGGAGGACTGGGCAGTCCTAACTCTTGTTGAATTTGGTGTGTGTTGGGGACGATCACACTTTACCAGAAAGAACTGAGCACCCTCCTGTCCTTAGATTCCTATCTTAGCAGGACTTTCTCATCTTGCTAACACTGTACAGAAACATTGGAAAATTGACTATGTTTAAAACATGTCTTTATATTAAGCAGAGAAGTGTCCTAATCATGGTAGGATTTAGATCAAAATTCTTGGATATTTAAATCCTGTATTGATGGCAGATATAACAAAGGTTAGATGGTGGAAGTAAAAAGCTTCCTCTGACTGCTCTCTCAGCACGGCTCAAGAGTGACCTGAAAGCACCACTTCTCATGGTGAGAGGGTAGTCCCTGGATCAATGCAGACCTTGGCTTCTGGAACTGACAGCAGTGGTGATTAGTGGCAGCTTTGTTTATCTTTTTGAAGTGGACACATGCTCTGTGGATGTCTAGCATGGGCTGCATACACTAAAATACTTATTTTAAATATAGCCTAACCAAATTTAAATGTTCTGTTGTTGCAGTTGGACTAGATGATCGTTGTAGGTCCCTTCCAACTGAAATAGTCTATTCTATTCTATTCTATTCTATTCTATTCTATTCTATTCTATTCTACTGTTTTAGTTATGCAACTAGGTACCAAGTTTTTTGCCCAAGGAGTGATTTCTCATTAAAAATGACAAGTTATTAACTGTTCCAAAACATGGTTTATAGTGGAAGCACCAGATGACTGTTAATTATAGCTAGTGCTTCCAAAATACTTTCAGACGTGGAATTCACATCAACCTGAATGAGATTTTCTTGGTCATAATGTTTTTCCCTACAGCATTCAGTTGGAAAATGGCAACATTTCGTTATTCTATGGTTAGGCACAGATTATGTAGTGTTAGCAGCAGCAATAAACAGCACCCTTCCACAGCAGCAAGTGTACAGAATAAAATCTCATTTCCACTTCCACTGGAATATCTGCATTTTATGTTCATCGATTGTGATCAGTTTTAGGTTAGTAAGTCAGAGCATCAAATAAAATGTTTAACTCTTGGCTTAGATCTTCAAAGTTAAAATCATTTTTCAGCAGAGATCTTGGTGCAACCAACATTTGTAATGTCTATGGTTTTCTTTTGCTTCTTATGTTTGCAATAAGTAGTTTATTTTTAGCATTTGAATTTCATATGGCTCTACTAATATTTATATCTTAACTTTCAATTGCACATATGCTAACACTGTTCCTGAACTGTTCATTTAGTATTTCTCACTGGGCTGCTATTTGATTTGCTATAGACCCTTGTAGTACGGTTTTCTCCCAAAAAACATGCTGCTTTCTAAGTTGCAAAACATACTTGAATTACATGAGCATCTGACAAAACCAGGTTAGTGGAAATGTCAGAATGTTTTAGCATTCACATTCTTGACTGTTAAACTGCTCTCTACCAATCAAAAGTGGCACGAGTGGCTTTTTTCAAAGGTACTGCTGGCTAAGCATGGAAATTGAGCTGCTGTGGTAGTACTTTTGTCTCCTCCTATTGTTGTTGATGATTATATGGTCTTAAAGGTTAAATGGAAGTTACTGTAGCTGTTATGTATTTCTGTTATAATAAGGAAATCTGCAGTGAACTCCAGTTACTTATTCTATCTGCAAGAAGAAATCAGAACTCTGAAATCAGACAGTGATAACCTGTACTTACGGAAATGGGTCAGTAAAGGAAGTACGAAGTCTGCAATGTGAAACAAAAGATTTATCTAGACAGTTGCTGCCAGAAGAGTGAGAATATTATGTACACGTATAAATTCCTACTGTATCAATGCTGCTGTATGCGTATATACACATGTATGTTTCTGCTTCATTATATATTGCTTACTTTGAAGAAAGTGAACTTACTCTGAGAATCCGTCATTTCTATCCTGTAATATAAGTAAGTAGCTGGCTTCGAAGCCATATTCTGGTCACAGTTGCCAAAACTGTGTAAGTTTGTGTTCATAAATAAGAGAAAACATTTGTTTCTTATACGAACATCATGTTTGCATCAACCTGAAATAATAATAAATAGTAAAAGGAAAAATAGTGGTGAAAAGGGATGATAACCATTCAAAAAAGTATAATTTATCATTTGGCAGATATAGTTGTGAACATTAGTCATAGAAACCTGCAGATAGTAGAGGCTTAATATCAAAGCTAATGATTTTTTTTATGTTAATGACATTCTGCTAGGGCATAAAAGACTGCTCATAATGGACTTTCAGTGCTGTTTTCAGTTGCGAAGGCTAATGGGATAATCTTACCCAAAATTAGCCTTTTTGAAGTAAATCATGGTGTTATTTTTTCAAGTTAACTCTTGAAAATGTATTGGCAAACTGATTTTTTAAGAACTGCTTGTAATCTTCATAGGAAAATATAAGGCAAGTTTTTTTTCTTCATTAGAAGTTTTCTTAATTGTGTTGGAATTGTCTGTTTATGTTTTTTTACAGTTCTGAAGAATAATATTCACAATGTGGAAGTCATTCTCTTCAGTGGTTTTATCATAGTGCATTAAGTTTTTGTGAGGCACAGTTGTTTTTGCAGGTTGAACAAAGGAAAAAAAATTTTTTAGTGGCCTAGCCAGTAATTCGCTAAATGGTAGTGAAACTCTGAGTTTTGCATTGAGAAGTTTTTAAAATCATGTTTACAATTAGTTATAACCAACATTATATTTCAATAAGAGATAATTTGCCTACTAAAGTTCACATAATGTGCTAATCATGTCTAGTGGTTAATAAAGGCCTCCTATCTCACTCCCCTGATGGCTATAAAAGGCTATTATGTTCATGGCAGCAGTTCAGGTACAGCTGCTGTGTGTTAATAATGCATCATTGTCCCACTAATAAACACAGCAAAGGTCAGCAACCCTGAGCACCTAAAACACCTATTCTCTTTCCAAAATATTTATTAACACCTTAATGGCATATCTATTCATTTCAGTTAAGATTATATCAGTTAATGACCCTCATGGAATCCTGTGTGTTCAGGTTTTGCAACCTACATGCTGTTGTGGGCTGTTGCACTCATCTTTCCTCCTAAACATTTCTTTTTCATCGCCACTATGTCTTGTTTCTTTAATTTAAGATTAGCATTCCATGGTTACTTACTTTGTTACTTAGTTTGGCAATTTTCATTTTTTTTCCTCAGCTAATTTAAGATTATATTTAGAGGCTGAATTTTCATTAGTTATGACACTTTATAGAAATTGTAACTATGTGCTAAAAAAACTATGTGATTGTGAAACACACATTCACACATGCATACACAGAGATGCATGTATACATGTGTGTATACATGTGCACTACTTCCTCTAGGTTCCATACGTAATTTTATACTAGTGACTTATGTTTTCCATTTTAGCATAGATTGCTGTATTCATAAAGGTTTTTTAAAATGCATTTTCTACAGACAAAGAACATACCCACATGGGATTTCCATTTTGCCAGGGAAACATGCAAATCAATAGGCCAGCACTTATCTGCATTAAAATTAGGTATACTGTAATTTATGGGCGCAGTGATATTGTATTTGTCTTGCATAGCCTCAGATATTCTTTAAGGTAGCCTGGCTATGTGTCCTTAGAGGAAAGCAAAAGTGTTAATTGAACAAAATCTCGTTTTCTCATCTTGTAGTATTGCCTTTTGTTTTCTCTTACTCATTTTGAAAACCTGATGGTTTTTCTGTGCTGTGTGATTTACAAACAAATGTTCAGAGGGCAGAAAAATACCACTACACTTCCATCAAGAGAAATGAAACAGCTTAACTAGCTGAAGGGTTTCTATTTGGTGTAGCACATAGCTTCAATGACACATTTGTCATGCTTTAAATATATAATACATACAATAAAATATGTACAGGCACAGTTGTGATATATGTAGTGTCTGGCTCCATTGCTATTGTTTGTAGTCTCTACGGTTGTCATACGTTGTTCTTTGCACATCATACCCTTACAGCAGAATTTGACACAATTTCTAGCTTTCAGTCCTGCACCATTTTCATTGCACAATATACATGAGTTTGACAGGGTGTGTTGAGGACAACTCTGGCAAGCAATTGATATTTTGAAGTGGCAAGCGTTTCAGCAGCTGCCTGCTTGTGAAAAAGGAATGATAAGATATACTGTATTGTTAGTTTCAGGCAAAGCATTAAGGTTTAAGCTCTGTAAAAATGTACACATTATTCGTCAGTGGTGAAGCAAGCCTTTTATGTTTTTTAGAGCTTAGCGCTCTGGCTGATGTGAACTAGAATGACATTGGTTTAATGGTCAGTAAATGAATAGGAGTACTTTGAATTTGAACCGCTGCCAATTTTGCACCGACAAAGAGACTGACAAAAGAAAGATTTTATGTGAAAGCAAAGCACAAGCAATGTTTGGGGAGGTGGGGAGGTGGGTAGAGGAACCCAACAGAAATATTCTCCAATGCAGCCTTGTAATGATACTAAAATTGTTAAAACACATCCATTTTACATGGCTCATCGGCTACAAACCTAAGCTGTTTCATCTAATGTTCTTTAAAACCTGTTGTATACACATAGTCTTTCAGAATATATTCATATGGAATTTACAGTGTGTTTTTCTAAATACCACACTGTGCCCTGAAGGCCTTTTGGCAGAACATCAGAGTTGTCCACTGCTGGAGTTCCCAAGTCTCTCTCTGTCTGGTAGTGGGAAATTGTAGTTTAATCAGTTATGGCACTTTCAGTGTGTAACATTCATTAGTAAGGCAATTTGTCATGACTGTTAATAGTCAGGATGCATCTGCTCTGTCTTCAGTTACGGAGCGTGATAAGCAAGAGGGCAAATATTTCAATATCTAATAATATTAGCATGTTGGAAAACTGTAGTTCAAGGTTAGTGCTCAAAACACAAACAGCAGATTAATAATGACCTATTTATTTTTACTGGTTTTACCTTTACAGATTTGATTTTAAAGTACCCTAATGCTCTTATGAGTTGTGCATTATCTAACTGGGTATTAGAAAGTAAATGTTAGCATCTTCAGTGTTTATCAAAGACTTTTCCTCTGTTGTCATAAATTCAAAGTTAGTATATTTTCAGAGTTGCAAATACTTATAATTAAGCCACATCATTTTCCAGTCTGTCAGTAATAAATTGTTCACAGTATCATTTTTGGCAGTAGCAGACCTTTTACAGTGTTAGTTTTGTGGCTGGGAAGCTTATATGGTTATAAAAGATATTCGGTGTCTACCAAATAGACAACATGCAATTAGAATAATGTTCTCTTGCTAAAAACTGGCTTGTAATCATTGTTCATTGTTCTAAATATGAAAGGTTAAATTGTTTCCTACAGTCAAGAAAGGTTAGAGGTTTTTTTCACATACATCTGATAACCCTCATGTATTACATAATATGATAGCTTCACACACAATAGCTTTGTGACACATTTTAATTTTTAATGAAAAGCCCCCCAAATTTTAACATAATGATTTCTTTAGAAACTGAGCCCAATCTTGGTAAAATCCGTTCTTGCTAGTAACAAAAGCTGTTACTGTTTAAGTTCCTGTTCAGCAGTTAGTTGGTACGCTTCACTGGATGTTGTCAAAAAGGCTTTTCTCTTGATTGACAACCCCATAGGAATGTGAATGGAGATTTTAATTGCGTATCATGTGTGCATATCAGAGTGAGTAGATTCACCGGACTCTGCTTAGCTCCATATCTCTACAGGTCAGCCATGCCAAAACACTTCTTTTTTTTAATAAACAATTGATATATTTTCCAAAGAGAGAGAAAAGGGGCATGCAAGTGAAGAATGGACTGTAAAGCAAAAGGTTCCTGTGAAATTTGGAAGAAAAATGTGTGCAATAAGTTTTCAGAATGTTTTAACACAATTAAGAGGTATTTTGATGATATAAATTCATTTCAAGTCTAAGTTGGCCAAAGACTGCTAGAATATATTTTTCTTCTGGCATTTGCTAGCAGAAGTGTGTTTATCTTTCTACTTTTTTTTCCAAGAGTACTTTGAACAAAATCAGTCAAAAAAAAAAAAGTAAAGTGAGTGGAAAAATTTACTGAGGCAGGCTGCCCTTGCGTCTTGCACCTTTATAGAAGACATGGGGAAATGGTGGGGGTTTCTTCATATGTGTGGGAGCTAGTGGGCTTTCTCATTCATACTGGATTTGATCCACACTCTTTGGGCAACACTGTTACTTTAGGGGGAGATTTACCTCGATAAGGACTGGCAGAGACCTCAGTTTTGAGTCTGATAATAAAACTGAGTTTTGGTATCAATTGTAATGCAACTTAAATATTAATTTTTTTTTCTTAAGAACAGTAAATAATACATCACTGCAAAATGACACTGATAAATAGACCTCAACATTTTCCATAGCCCAGAACATTGCAGGTGAAAATGACAAAGCCAAAGATTCGTTATTATGAATAGTAATTAGATTTTGATGTCTCAAATTAGATTCCAGGTTTCATTTTTCATCAGAAGCCACAACATTGACTGTATTTTTTTTAAAGCTCATGAAGCATTGGCAACTGAAAGCACAGCTACAACGCAGTTGTGGGGAACTTTTAGCTGAGTTAGTGGTTTTTGTCTGTACAGGGACATTGAAATCTAAAGGGGGATGACAGTTGCATTTTTCCGTGAGGACCCCTGGGAAGGAATTGTTACTTAGTCAAAAAGTTTCTTTCCTAGTTATCAGTGCTCTCGGATGAAAAGCAAATTGAATGCCTTTTGCCCTTTTACTCTTTGTGTAGGGCTAACTTGCACTTTCAGTTTATATTTGTGTGAAGTGTGGGAATGGAGGATGCCAACCACTTGTTGAATCTTAAGGCTACAACAGCAACGAACATCACCTTGTCTGACAACATGCTGTTTAACTTTGGCACCTGTACGGAGCCTATTTACTCCTGTGCTGGACTAACATGCATCTCGGCTAATTATGTCTTGAACATCAGTAAACCCTCAGGAGTGCTTAAGAACTATGAATACCTTAAGAAGAAAACCAAGACTTTGCTTTATTTCTAATGAAGCGAACCCCTTCTGACGTAATATATGACATCAGTGGATGGTTGGATCTATTAGGAACTGACACTTCCAGGGATTTTCAGGATTTCTGAGTAGCAAATAGAGGGAAATGGGAAATGGCAAAGATAGTAATCTGAACGTACGATTCCCTCTGTACAGTGCGCATTCAAGTCT
Source organism: Aquila chrysaetos chrysaetos (assembly GCF_900496995.4). Classification (NCBI taxonomy): domain Eukaryota; kingdom Metazoa; phylum Chordata; class Aves; order Accipitriformes; family Accipitridae; genus Aquila; species Aquila chrysaetos. The sequence goes on from NC_044007.1 coordinate 41,405,823, forward strand.
TATGAGCAAATGCATCAATGAGGAGCCATAGCTTTCTGGACACCTAAAGGTGCTTGTGTTTAGATTTGTCTGGGCTCACACCTGTGCAAGTTTCAGACCTTTGGCGCTTCCACTTCTGATAAAGCTTTTTTTTTTGAGAGAGAATTTCTAAAATTATTCCTGGTTTGGGGAGCTTTCCATTACAGGTACCACGTCCACAAGGCTCCCAAAGCCAGGAAAAATTGTAGACTTTGGAAGTCAAAACCTATAAGAAATGAAGAATTTTTAAATATTTTTTTCATTGTTGAGGAAAGAAAGTATTTCAGTTGTGCAACATGGTAAAGCTTGTAACTAAGGTTTTGATAAAAATGAGAGCAGACTCTGAAGCTATAATTTTGGATTAACACCAGGGCCATTTTTGTAAATCACCACAGTGGCTCTTATTATAGTGTTGAGAATATTACAACGTTGCTGTCACGAGGACTTAATTTGTTCAGGACTTTGTTAGGTTATGAAATCAAACACTGGGAACCAAAGGCTGGGAATGCCAGATTTAAGGATGTCTTGATTTTGCTCTTTAGTAAGTTACCATTGGCAGGAGCTGATGGAGTCAAACAGCAGATGTGGAATAAGTGATCATGCCATTGCAACTTTATCATTAATGCAGTTACAAATGGCACCTGAGTTAGACTTTCAGGCAGCCTTAAATCTGGCATTTTCCACATTTTGGCCTCTTGACTTTGTAACCCAAACATTCTTTCAAAAATGTCTTTTTTTTGTGTGTTACTGATTCATTGGATTGTATCCATGACATTCATTACTATTGTCTATCAGGAGTGTCTGTGTCTCTTCAATATTGCTGCACAGATTTTTCTGCTACAGAGTTAACTCTTGTTAGCAGCAGGGAGAGATTTGTCATGGTGAATGAGGGGAGGACCAAGTGTTGCTGTGGCTGGGAAAATCTTCGTCTCTCTCTTACCAGTCCTTTCCTTCTGTGGATACCTTGACACAGGTTGCCACGAGGCATGCTTACATTCTAATGATTTGGGATCCAACATGAGAATACTTGTGTTATTTTTTTGTCATGATGCCCACATTTTGAGCTGAGGAGCTCAAGTGTAAGTTAAGGCTTTAGTAATTTTAACAGTTTACCTCTGAACAAAAGGCATTTTTCTATCTCAATATCTTTTCTTCTGCTGAATTCAAAAGATGTGCTGCAAATAATGGAGCTGGTTGAGTTTCCTTAAGGTTAAAAATACCACTTGAACTCCAAATACAGGTATTGTGACCAAAATTACAGTAATATGTACTATAGTTAAGCCTGCAATTGTGAGATAAGATAAACTGTATTATATGTATCTTTATATCTTTATTATCATATATAGATACTATGCTTATAGAAGTAATTAAAGTAGCATCTGCTAAATGCACATTTCGTACTAAGCTTTCTAAATGTGTATAAATTATTTTAGTTCTAGTAAAAACTGAGGATTTACTGTACAAATCCTTAGAGTTTGTCCTATAATATTTTTCTTTGGACCTACAAGGGAGCTCATGTATGTAATAATGAAAGCTCAGAGAAAAAATATTTTTGAAATGGAAAAATATATTATTCAGCTGAATCCATTGCCCTTTTAAGAGTGCTCTGATTCCAGAGGACTTTCTCAAACAGAACATTACAGTGGAAATACTAAAGCAGCATTCTGTAACTCGGCTTTGGTTTTAGTCGCTCTTTTCAGAAATTCAAAATGTAAATGTTAATATTTACTGCAGAATAAAATAGGTAAAGTTCTGAATTTAGAAGGTTTTTGTTGGAGGAGAAGACTGCAGACTTTCTAGGAACAAGTTAATTACAACAGACAGCCGTTAACCTGCTGCTTCCTACATGGTTGCCTGGGTTTCTAGCGATGTTAGAAGCTCTCTGCTTATATTAGAGTTGTAAGCATATTCTGAAGCAATGGGGCACAGTGATGTACCAGACCTGGAGGTTAATTTTCTGCCATTCACTCATCAGAATCTTCCCTTATTCTTACTACTGAGCTTGCAATGGACCCATACAAAGCTGAAAATAACAGTATGGGAATGCATATTTCCCTATTTATGAGGAGTTAAAAATAGAAGAGTATCATAACCATCAGGTCTTGTTATCCTGGGTAAGGATGAAACATGGTTGTGAGGGAACATGGGCTTTCCATCCACTCTGGTAGCTGCATGTTTTTCAGTCAAGCGTGGGAGAGGAGAGTAGGGAAAGGAGGCACCGAGAGTTTAAGGAACTCATCTAAGGAAAAGAGCTGGGGCCGTGGTCTCTCAGCGCTGGTTTGAGCGTGTATTTGCATGTTACCATCACTGAACGTTAGTCTCCTTTCTGCCAGGAGACTCCTTTCTCCCTTTATGTTTCAAATATTCTCCCTGTACAGATGCTGAGCTTTGAAAAGACAGATAAATTGCAACCTTACTCAGAGTACCAGTCGCCTGGTGATTAGGAATTTGTGCTAGAACAGAAGGAAACATGAAGATACCCTGTAGAAAATAGATTTTCTGACTGGTCTTGGACAAAGCTGGACATCATTTCCACCAGCATGGACACTTAAGCTATCTCCAGGGAAAAGCTGACCAGCTCGCTAGGTGAGAAGGGACGCCACTGGAGGGTCCTGAAGTCCCTGTACTGTCAGTGGAGAAGGGGGGTGTGGGGTGTGCCCCAGGCAGACTAACTTTAACCCTCAGTTCTTTGGGGTGATTCAGAAATCTCTGGTTCAAAGACCTAGTGTGACAACATGCCTGTTTTAAGGAAAACAGCCAGATTCAGATTTACATGACAGCAGAGCTATTACGATTAGGACTGATCAAGTGAAGTAGTACTGGATGATGTTAAAAGTTCCATGAATGTGCATTTACAGATGTCTTTATGGTGCATTATGTTGCTCTTTCTGCGGACTTGCATGACTCCAGGCAACGTTTGCTGGCTCATGGAACAAACTCCCTGAGCTGCAGGGGCTTCTCTGAGAAGTGCTTTCTGTCTTCAGTCCACAAAATGTCATGTTAGCTATTCCATTGCTGCCTTCATCTGTTACTTTCCTCGCTCATATTCCATAGAAGTCCTGACATCCTGCAACAGAGGCTGCCTCTTCAGCAGCTGATTTACCATCTCCTGCCAGGAAGTTTCTTTTAAGAAGGTAGAGTCCAAAAATATGAGGAAATCCTTTTGTGACCATTACATTGATGAGGTCACATAAGAGAAATGGGGAAAAGTAGTCTCTCCAAAAATAGATCCTGGTGAGAAAAAGAGTAGTCTCCAGCAATGGAGGGAGAGGTCCTTCAACACAAACTTAATTGTGGAGGTCTAGAGAAACACTATGAGATGCTATGCCATCTCGTGTCCCATTCCCCACCCTCCCTCCCCGTCACTGATAAAATCACTCTTCTCCACATCCCAGTTTCTTATCTCTTAACTTGGATGAGAACCTCGTTCTTCCTCAACAGCAGATCTTATTTCAGCCCTTATCTGGTGGTTCAATAACTTATGCCTGTAGCTCTTAAAAAAAAAAAAAGAAGTTGACAAGTTTGGAGTACAAGGAGTGAACCACTCAGTTATGTGAGTTCTTTTTCCTTTAGGGCCACTCCACAGTACTTTGTGAAAATAATTTTGCTATTTGTTTTTTGGTTTTTCCCCTTCTTCTTTGCCTTTACAAAACAGTACAGTTGACTGTGCAGCTGAGAAGCTGGCAAATGAATTCTGCTGCATGGAAATAGTTAAAAAAAATTACCTTAAGGTTATTAACCACACCAGTGCTGCGGTAATGAAAGGACTTGCTTATTGCCACAAAAATAGGCAAGAGAAAGGTCAGAATTAGAGCTGGGATTCCATACTTAGTTTGAAATTTCTAGTTATGGCAGCATATTTTGTATATAGGATTATTGCTCTTTGGCAAGCCCTGCTGTGTCTAAACACTTTTGGGTGGGCTAAGGATGAAGTTTCAGTTTAACTCGGAATTTTCTTGCTTTGTGGTTTTAGACTTCAGATTATAATAACATTTCATGAGCATCAATTTTTATGGTACAGTTCATTTGTAGAAGATGCTATTTTTACAACCCTAGTGATAATAGAAGTCTGTTGCATTAGATTTTAAAAGGTGAACTTCATTATGTTTGTCCTGACAAAGAAATGTATCATCTAGGATATAGAGCTGTGACAAGCTGTTTGTGAAATAATTCAACAAATCTTGTATTTTCTTACGATTTTTTCCCATTGTCCTAAAAAGGAATGCAGCTATGAGCAAAACTTTACCCTCTCGGTGCTTTAGAATATAGGCTGAAATACACTCCTGAATATCTTATTACATTCTGCGTGCACCACTTGTATAGGACTGCCAATGTCTGTCACCAGTCCTGCCTTAATTCAGTCTCCTGTTCTTCGTATCTTGTGTTTAGACTCAGTGCAGCACAAGTACAAAGCCACTGTCTTTTTAGTGTTGAATTTTTAATATGTTTCAGCATTTGTAATGATTTCATTACAGTACTGAGCAGAATTGGACTTTATTTTTTGCAGATACCACTGTATTTGAAAAAGGAACCATTCTTTCCTCCCTTGAAGAAGCATGTACAGTACACTGTGTACTCTGTTCTGTATGTATCTGTGTCTCCAAATTAGTTTGTATCACCTCTGTTATAAAACTCCTTTTCTTCCACCACTATTCTGAAATTGCCTTTCATACTCGGTGTAACCTATGAATTGGTCCTGTGAGTGAGTCATTCCAAGGTTGTTGTTCTTCCCTTATAACTACATCTAATATAAAATACTGTGCTCTATGTTATGTCCATCTTGTTCGGATGGAACAGTGTCTGCTGAGATGGAAAAGCAGAATGCAATATCAGAATACATTTAAATGCAATAACATCTCTAGAATCTTTCTTTTTATGGTACAGAAATAACAGCTCTCCTGCCCTTATCACCACTTTGGTTTTTAGAGCCTCATGGTACCAAAGTATTTCAATCACAGGCTTGGCCTTGCAGCTCTTACCCTAGGAAAAATGCCACTGATGTCCAGAGGAGTTTTGCTTTCTTCAAGGACTGTGATTTGGCTTCAGGTCAGCTACATAACCCTATCTTAGGTACCCCTTTTTCTTATGAAAAGATTTACGTAAGCTTTATTGTTCTAGATATCCTGCACATTTCTTGTATTAACAAAATGATACACCTGGGGCTAATTTTCAGGACTATTGCATTTTATACATACTGGCCCTAAAGAAACCTTACTGAGAACATTAAATTCATTTTCTATTGAGTGTTGTTTTTCCTATAAGTACATGTGCATTCCAAGGTCCATCAAACACAAAGATTTTAAAGTATTAAACTAGTATTAGTTGTCACAGTTACAAAATCACATTTTATCTGTCCCTCCTGCAGTTGCAAAACTGTGGCTGAGGTTCATTTGAGTTGCGGTTTCCTCAAACAATAATCAGTTAGTTTTACTTTTCCCTGTGTAGTGGATCAATCCAAAAGGTATTTCATTAGCAAGACAGAGGCATGTGTAAGCTGCGAATCTGGGGTAGGAGACAAATGCACAAATCCACTGATACCCTGGTGCTCTGCAATACTGCCTGTAAGATTCCCTGCAGCTCTTTTTCCCAGTAAGTAGGATAAAGAGTGCTGGTAGTTGGAAGGTAACTTCAGTGGCTGAGGGAAGCTCATGCCAGGAAACTTGTTTTTGTTGTAAAACAATTGCATGTCTTTCCATCCACATGCTCTCACTTGGGGCTTTCAGAAACACGTGACTCACGCGAAGCTGTGATGCTCTCACAGTGTGATTCAGGCTGCCGCCTGCACGGGACATCTCCATAGTTCCTTGAGGACCAGCTGTTACTACTTTGTAAAAATTTCCATGTTTCCTTTAAATCTCCATTTCAAATTCAAAATCCTTGCATAAGTAGATCGATGTAACTAAAGAATCAGTGTATTTTCCTGATACAGGGAGGTTGTCCACTATTCCTTTGAGCAGTTTCTTGACCCACTTCTATGTTAGAGTTTTGTTGCTGTGATCTACAACAGGCTGTGTGTGTGGGTTGAGTGCTGTGGGCCTGGGTGATGTGAATTTATGGCACACTGGCTGTTGCACAGTAGCGTCCCATGCAGACACATCCATGCCCACACAGGATGCCTTTGTGTAAAGATACTCTGCTTTGAAAGCAGATGGACATTATTGCTTCCTAGTCCTTCAGACTAAGTTTTCTTCTCGGTCAGTGAGCTGGTCTGGCTTGCCATGTGACTGTAGGAGGGCTACCAAGCAAAGAGGGGGCAGACTTCACCTTTTAGTTACAAATTTTAAATGGGTTTTTGCCAGTTCTGAAACTGTGCCCTAAAATTACATTGGGATTTTGCAAAAGAGTGACTATACTTCAAACTGATTTGGGCACTCATCTGCCTGTGTACACAAACCCCATGTATACATCTACCTTAGGCATATTTGGGAAACAGCCTATAGGTGCACTGTTAGCGCAGGTAGTTCAAGAATGAAACATGTCCTAAAACTCACCAGTGGAAGAGATTCCAGTGGCAAACAGTTCTACTTAAAAAGAGATTGACTATGATTTGGTGTTGGCAGCCCTGGCTAACTGAAATATATAATAACCATTCTAGTTTGCAGTAGTTTTAAGTCTGTCTTTAAAAGTGTTTCAGGAATCATTCTGAAGTAGAAATCTGAGAATATGAGATACACAGAAGGAAATGTTTCTGTCTGTCATGAAAAATCTGTATCTAGCTAGAGGCTGCAGTGATTGTGAAGAAGAATGATAGTATCTCAGCTATGCAGTATGCATTTTTGACTGTCAAAATTTGCATGTATTTAATGCCTTGGACTGTTTTAAAAACACTGTTCTCAGGATACTTGTCAAAATATTTTCTATAATGGATGAATTTAAATCTAATTAACATATTCATGTTTTAAACTTATGGGCATTTTTTTTGTCCAAAGAAGTGCATATTTTATATTCATATATAAATATCTGACATATACTATATTCAGATGTAGTATATAGCTCAGGTTTAAATTGAACTTGGATGATGTTTAGTCGTAATATGTCTTACTCATCAATACAACTTTACATAGTTGTTCATTAATATTCTCTTAAAGGAGTGGATAAATGTTTTATACTTACAACCTATCTCTTATAGTTGTTTTTTTTTCTAATGGTGGAATAACAAAATGGAGATAAAGGTACGTTGGATATTTGTTTTGTGCAAAACTTGATCTGTGTGTAATACTTACAAATAAAGGTGCAAGAGCAAATAGCCTAGATGTCAGGTAAGACGACATCTATATAAGCTCTCTGCTGAGTTCTGAGTAATCTTTTGTTAGTTCCTCCAATAACTCAGTCTAATCAAATACAGCAACACAAGTGATATCATGTAATAGCTTTTTGGAATCAATAAATATGCCATGGTTTTGAATTACTAGCGGTGTAGATGTGGCTGATAAGCTCAATTGTTGGAAAACTGATCCCATAAAAGTGAAAAGTGAGATCTTTAAAAAAAATCAGATGAAAGCCAAATCTTTTATGAAACAGAAGTAAAGTGTGTCCAAATTCTACTTTGCACAAATTTAGACAAATAATTAATTATATGATAGAAAGAAACATTCAAGTTTAGCAGTGATATCTTTCAGGATCCAGGTTGTTAACTACAGATAAACCAGAATTGTGGGTTAAAGAAATGGGATATCAGTTTTCTCAGTCTTCAGAACATCTTCAGAAAAGTGCCTTGGTATTAGTATTTAAATTAGAAACTTAGGTGTGACTGTGACACAGCTCTATACTGGTTGCTTTCTAAAGCTTAAATACAGGTAAAGCTTTGGGATAGAAATCCTCCGTAAAACTATCATGGCCAGTTTAGAAGTAGAGATGGGTAACATGATTCCTCAATGTATCCTTTGTTCATCTGGCTTGCCAGCGTGCCTTAGTTTGTGACTCCCGAGCACCTAAAATTAATGTAACATCTTATTAAAAAGATGATGAAGCTTATGCATGGCATGCTAAGCTTGCACATAACCACTGGTACGTAAAATCCATGTTGAAGGCATCCCTAGGTAGGAAAGAGTTTTCTAATGTTCAACAGCAAGAATTGCTAGTGTGTGCTACTGGTCTTGACTGAGGTTCCTCCTGTAAGTGTTAGAAATCCCATTCTTAACTGGGTATGGGTTGAACTGTAGTTTCTTTGCCCCCTCTTCACTAATGAGTTTCAGACTTCTTGACGGACTTCGGTGGCGTGGGAAATCTTGTTCAATTTGCATGGCCAAAGTACACTGAATTTCCATATAAGATATCCAGCATATTTCAGATGGTATGTGGGTTTATTGAATAAGTTTTGTGGTAGCTGGTCTTACTTGAGGCATTTGTGGAACTGGGATCTATTCATCTGAGACCCACCTATAAAATGGGTGCTGATAATTCTGTGTTGGTGACATTATGTGTACCAGCAGAGGCTGACTGGGAGGGGAACTGCTGGGATTGAGAGGCCGGTATGTTGCCAGTGCACTTGTTATGAAGAATGGATAACAGTTTGATGCTTCCTCCCTCTCAGTATATATTTTAATGGAAGCTCTATGGATAGTAGCGTTTGTAGAGCTGAGATATATTTAATGAAGATAATATATTTTGTAAGTTGGGCTGTTTTGGTTCAGTACTCATAATTTATTTATATGCTGGTAGCATCCATATTTAGTGCTGTATAAATTAATAACACTATATTTAGTAAATATGAACTATAATCATTGTGCTATTTAATTTGGGTCTAATAAGTACTTGCCATACTAATGTGTAGTCATGTAGTTGGGCAGATGTACAAAAATGTCATTAACTTGTTTTGATTTGCGGACAGTGATGTATGTGGCAATGTCTGTGAATACTCCTGCTTTTCTTACACCACAACTACCTCATTTGCCAAATATGGCTATGATCCTTTGTCCATGTTAATTGAGAATGGCATCCTTATTCATCATGTGCAGGGTTTTTTTCAGCCATTAAAATGCTGTCCAAAGACTACTCAACTGAGGAAAACTACAGAATAATACAGAGTGCTTGTTTATCTGTTGTTGTAAGCCTTCTGTTTTATCTCATTGTAATGAATGGGAAAAGGAACTCTCGCATCTGAATGCAATGCTGTTGCTAAAGAGCACAAATTCCTTTTGGAACATCAGCATTAATAATTGGACCAGGACTTGCCTGAAATATTTTCATCAGCAATGTCTCTGTTCAATGTTTCTTCTTCTTTTATTTGACCTTCAGAAAAATAAGTGAAAAATGCATTAAGATAATTTACATTAGTTGTCAAAACCTGTGTTTATTTCTTTGATAATAAAGGTTTCCATTCCTTGATTAAATTTATGTTTATATTTGACATTTTCCAGGGATGCATAAATTCGTATGACAGTTAAAGTCTACATACTCCCAGTACCTAGTGCCAGGTTGAGTTGAATTTGGACACATCACATAAATAAAAGTGGTTTTATGTTTCACCTTCATCTGGTAGGTGAGCACTCCACCTTTTCTTGTGAAACATAATCGGTTTTGACATGGCAAAATTAGATCCTGGCTATTTATTATCTGCTGAAATCAAAAACCATAACTGGGAAAGCATGTGGTAAGTCCATTGGAGCAGCTTGCATGCAGAGAAGAAAAGGGGAGGCATTCCAATTTTATAAGCTCAAGGTGATTTTCTCTAACACCTAGACCGTTTTAATTAATTACCCTGAAAGATTGAGTAAATTATTATTTGAATACTTTATGGCATTACATGTTAACATTTCAAGGACAAAGTGCTGTACTTAGCTTTTCAACAATGCTTCATCTGTCAGAATATATCTTCTGAATTTATGTAGTATACTGCAGTGTAAAGGGTAGTCAGAACTTGAGTACTATGAATTATTACAAGGAACCTGAGTCAAATATGATCTACTGAAATGGGAGCCCTAATATTTATGGACACCTGGTAGGGGCCTACAAATTAAGAAAACCACAGATCTTGCTTCTCAAGAATTAAGATTTTTAAAATCTTTTCCTTACATGATTTTTTGCTCTTTTTTTTTTTGATGTGAAAGTATTAACTGAATGCCATGAAAATGTTGCTTGTGATACGGGTATAGGCTTTGCTGCTAATGGCATGTCCATGAAGCACAGCTTTGCGTATTTGCAGGGTGAGATGCTGCTTCACTTGCAGTGCTTACACAATATGCAGAGCATCTCCGTTTTCTCTTCCTTTATGACTTTCAGTTTTGACACTTCAGCTTTGGGAAGAAGACTTAGGATATGAAACAGGTACCTGCTTGGTGGACATACCTGTATGTTTCATGTAACTTGTTTAATTCAGTGGGGTTTGTGAAATGTGATAGCTTGTTTAGATGGTGTTTGTAACCAAAACATGAGCTGTACTCCAGCTTTACTGGAGCTGTACTCCACAGTTATAATCTTTCTTCCACTGGAAGAACATACAACCTTTTAGTAACTTCATGCTACCATCAGTAGATTAGATTAAATCCCCATTTACTGCATTATATTAATATTTTCAATGGCACACTAATCCAAGAAGTAAATGTGTCAGTTTCTATGGCTACCCTGTAATGGGCACAGCCATAAGACATTGCCTTAAGGCCACATAAAAGACTTAATGTACAGATTGAATAGAAGCACATTATTTATTACTAAGCTATCAAGCTGAGAAAATTTAGTGATCTCATTTTTTAGATTTGCTCATTTGACCTGGGCCAATTTGCTTGGCTGATAATATTGAGTATTTAAAACCACAATGTTTTCTCAGTTTTAAGGATAAAGTGATTCACACTAATTTCTTTCAGAACAGTTTTGTGGAATGAATGATTTTTATGATCCTATGATACTTATTGATAGTTCTTTGCATTTTGTGTGGCTTGAAAATTAAGTAAGACTCCTTCAGCCTTTGAACGAACACATTAGAATTCAACTGTACTGCTATGCGAAGTGAGAAAGACACTCCTTTCTTCCTCCTCTGACATCTTCCCCCAAACCCCAAGATATGTTGAGGCATTCTGAGCTGTAAATAACTTAACCATGGAGTAAGATGGGGTGACCAGCATGAGTCTCAGGGACTCCTCTGACTCTGGAGAGTCTTTGGGGCTGATGCCAGTTGGTCATGCAAAGACAGAGCTCATCAGCATTGTCCATGGTGGGTTGACCCTGGTGGAGCACTGGAACTGTAACGTGCCATCATAATTTCTTACCTGGGGATCCACACATGCAGCTTAGCTCTCTGAGGTATGTGATACGTATCTCTTCACCCTCTGCCCTGTGATGACTTTCATATGTTGCTCATAGGGTAAGAGAACCAGCTACCTGTGATATAGATCAATCCCCACCACAACTTGGCTGCCAGCAGCAGTGACGGCATTTGCAATCGATGACCTGGTGTGGTCCAGGGCATTTCTGTGCTCATTCATACTAGAAGGATCAGTGTCCTTAGAGATGAATTACAGGAGTAAAACACTCAGGACACCTCTCTGGTTGCAAGCTAACATAAAATGACTGGAGGGACTGTTGGTTAGAGAAGGTCTGGGGTCAGACCCATCAAATACTTACCTACCAGATGAGAGATGGTGGGAGCAATGAGGCAGCGTACTGTGAGAGCAGGTTTCTTCTCACAGTGTTTCTCCTCCTTTTGAGAACCTCGCAATACTTTGGGAAGTGGTGATTGTATCATGACTTGAATGCAGACTAGTGAGTCACCAAATAATGTAACTTTGCTAAAAATTTGTTTCTTGAATATGATTTGAGGCATCTGCAGGTTATTTTCTTTCCTGTGCAGAACTTGTGGTTATCACATAATTTTCAAAAGGTTTGTTGAAAGACAAAATTGTTCCTACAAAATATTCTTTTACACTTCCTAAGAGAACTACTAATAACACTTTTAGACTGCAACACTTGCCAAGAGCTGACATTTTGAGAATTTCAAATGTCAATAAAACTGCTTAAAACATTGTAAGGAGGCTGAGTGAAGACAAGAGAGACTTAGCAGAACATATTAGTGGTTTTAACGCTGGTCTACTTAAGCCTTAAAATTTATGTTCTGGAAAAGCCCATTTCCAGTAAGTCAAAATAACCTTCATGACAAGTTTTATCAACATAAATGCTAAAGACAAGTGACAGATATGTATAGTATATAGCTCACATGGAATGCGAACATAAAGTTTTAACCCATGAGCTGGTTACAAAAAAAAAAAAAGTGTCTTTGATGTAATATAGACCTAGGAAAGCAGAGGGTAACATCTTTGTCACCTCATAATGACTAGCATTTACAGGTTTTTTTGGTATGTGTTTGCTATTACCAACACTACATTTGCTCTTAAGTATGTTTGTCCGTTCAGGCACATCTAGCATAACTAACAAATGGTTATTACACAGTCTCACTTGAGGTCAGAATAGCTGATAGGAAAATATCTGAAACTATTTACAGTGTAAATGTTAGAGGAAAGAGGAAGTTTGAGACTGCTGGGCCTGTACATGTTGAGCAAAAAACGTGGTAACATAGATAGTTTGTGTTATAAACTGCCCCTGCACTGTGTGAGATGTAGTGTTTCCAAACACTAAATTTACTAGAGACATACGTTTTGTCCCTCCCGTGCAGTACCTTTATGCAATGTGTTCTGGTACATGCAAAGCACCGGATGTGCTGAGCACATCATTATGTTAGGGACAAAGGCTTATGCAGCAATACGGTTAAATTGCTGTAGCTTCTCAAATTTTGCTTGCTGTCTTGAGAAAAAAAATATCAAGATTTCATCAGCTGCCTATAAAGAACTAGTCTTTACATTCAGTCCCAGTAAAGTGCTATTATCAGGATAGCCTTTCTGAGAGAGTTCAGGGTACTGTACAAGTCATGCGGTCACAGTCATTCTGGCAGCATTTTTCACAACTAGTTCAGATGCAGTCTTGCACTTTCTGGGTTAGCAATGTTGGTAGGGGAATGAATGGCAAAGAAAACAATCCCAATGTAAGCCTTTTGTTTGAAAGAAATGTAATGTTGCTAGCAACAAAATTATTTTCCGTGTGGACTAAGACACCTTGTTGTGTTTATCGTATTCTGCAAAATACTGCACATAGCATTATTATAAGCAAATAAGACTTTCCGAGTAACAAGTGTCCTCTGTTTAAACAAACAATTTTCTATGCAAAGGTTAAACACTGAGAGATTTTTCTTGTTCGAGTCATGCTCATGACTTTGGAAAGTCACCAAGCAAGTATGCTTAAAAAAGAAAATGTGAATGGAAAATTCTGAAGCATTTTGCCCTTTTGATTCCTAAGAGTGAGCTATCGTTTCTCTCCACTGTGGTCATTAATAATGACAGATGTGTGTGGTGCAGAGTTCACCTACATTATTGTCAGTAACAGGGATAGAGAGAGAATATTTATTACAGCAGAAGGAGGGAGGAGAAAGACATGATGTTGAACCAGAAGAGAAGAGCAGAGTTCAGTGTTTTTCGTTTGGGTAGGGAGGAGGGTTAGCAGAGAGCATGCATTAAGGTTTCTTAGAGACTGACGCAGCTCTCATTGAAATCAGTTGAAACACTGCTACAGGCTGCTGTGAGAGGTGGATTGATTGGATCTTTAATATATTGTGCTTTACAGTACTTCAGTAATGCAGATGTATTTCACCTCAGCAAAAGCTCTTACTGGTTTGGATTTGCAAACAAGCATGGTAACAATCTCATTTTATTTATTTATTTTCGTGAACCGGTCAAGCATTAAATCATGTTCATGAAATGATAAAAAGGACACTCCCAGTTTGACACCTATTAATTTTGAAAATATGAGCAAGTATAGTTTTAGGTTGTGCACCTGTCTTGTAGCACAACTTGCCAATTTTTCTGATTATTATTACATTGTCCATTAAAAAAAAAAAATCCTTTTTCTCTCTTATTTTGCTGTGTGCAAAATAAATGTAGCATCCCCTGGACTAGTAGGGAGACTGATGAACTGACAGTATGTGGGCATCACTGAAGATTGTGTACTCATTGGCCCACATTTCATCCCACCTGTCTTCAGTCGTTTAACTGTGTCATCAAGAATACTCTGAAGTCAAGGAAAAGATGCAGCATCTCCAAAGGGGCCATTTAAATATTAGGAGCCTGAATCAGTGACTGAGCTTGAAAGAATTCAGGCCTTCGGGTCGTCATTCTGTTTAAAAATGCATTTGGGGAGATGGGCAATAAGTCCAAAATTTCATTTGGTAGTGAATGATGTCTGGATAGAAGGTTTTGGAATATGAAAACATGGTGTAATTTATTTATCACCTGAAAAATTATGTTCTACTTAAGAAATTATTCCCAGATGAACTTATGTAGCATGAAAGACAAATACATGCAACTGGGATGCCTGACTTTTTGCACAAGATTGGGTCATTGTACCTCTGCCCCTGCCCTTCAAACCAATGCCAAGTGATTTGTAAATTGCCTACTTTAAATATAGCCTTCAACCAGTCACTTTGTCACAGGGTTTTGTTATAGTAAGTAGCAATATTAAGTTACATTGGGTCTGTTATTTTTTTGATCTGTTGACATAGATTTTTGGACCCAGGAATCATGTTGATTCCTGTGAGACCTATGGGCTAGCACAGAAGTGTGAGAAAGTGGAATATATTGCAATATTTGGGACCATTATTTACAAACTGTTGAAGTACCTGGATGAACAGGTTCTCATTTGTACACCTGGGTTTCTGTACTAAGCTACAAATATCCGTTATTATTTGGGAGCATATCATTGTGCTAAAAATCATCGCTACATATATTTAATCATTAAGGTAATTATTGACTGTTCTAAACAGAGAATATATTAATAGACCAAACCATCTCATTCCAGTTGGTGTTTACAGTCTCATTACCTCAGGGTTATAGAAAAAAAAGAGGCTTCATAAAATGCCTTGAGAAGTTAATAAATCCAGGTCTTGAAGGGGAAAAGAATTAGTACATTACTAAGGGAAAAAAACATCCTTAGGACTCGTTTACATGGTGCTAGCTCTAGCTCAGCGCGTGATTGCTTCATCAGAATTAAAGCAGTGAGGCATAGGGCAGAAGATTGTCGCTTGGTGGCTAGATCACTGAACAAGGGTCTGACTTTCACCATGAGGTTAGCTGACACCTGAGGTGTCCATCCCAGACGTCCTTTGCATAATAGCCTGCTTAGCAAGTGAAAAAGTTCAATACTTTGCTAGATTTTTGTTCAAAGGCACAGTCCCAGTGATACTGGAGGACCCCTTTGAAGACCTGACAATAGGAACAAGAGCCACTTTGTAAAGGGAAACTCTTCTTGCTAATCAAAAATATTACCAACATAATTTCAGTGCTTTTCCCACTGTTATCTGCTAGTGTTTGCGTAGCAGAGGCCCCTGGTGACATTGGCACAGATGTTTGTTCTTCAGCTGTTAACAAAAAGTATAACTATTTTGTTGTGGTTTAGAAATATAGAAGTTTCTCTAAAGGGAACGTGTAACACAGGGCTGATCTTCACCTGCTGTAAGTTGGGAGGCACACTGGCTAAGTGGTGGTGACCTGTTACATGCAAGTCTTAAAAATTCCACCATCCTTTCTTTGGGCAATGAAGTCTAACTTTTAAAAAGCCTATTTCAACAGGTTTCTATTAACTTTATTGGATTTTAGGGGCTGTTATTTCTAGAATAACTATAATCAAGAAAATAAATAAGTAACTAAACACCAGCAGGTTTGTAAGTTGTTATGTGACTTAATTTCTGTAATACAATGATAGTACTCATCCTCTTAGACAGAAGGTGCTTCGTTTTGTGTGTAAGGTAACCTGTAGGATAAAAACCTGTCCTGTTTGAACTTGTGTATGTCCTATTATTTTGGGGTTTTGACTTGGCTTTTATAACAGTACATTATTTAAACTATAACTTTTTAACCTTTTAAACAGGAGTCTGAGACCTACTTCAGACTTTTTTTCCCTTTCTCTGGGAAAATAACTTACATCCTAGTGATCCTTTCCCATGTGGGACTGTCAGTTGAGGTGAATTTTATGTAGCAGCTCTCATTAACATAAGTACTTCAGTTTGAGTATTTTTGCAAACTGCAGTGTCCTGGTTTCAGCTGGGACAGAGTTGATTGTCTTCCTAGTAGCTGGTGCAGTGCTGTGTTTTGAGTTCAGTATGAGAAGAATGTTGATAACACACTGATGTTTTCAGTTGTTGCTAAGTAATGTTTAGCCTAAAGTCAAGGATTTTGCAGCTTCTGATGCCCAGCCAGCGAGAAAGCTGGAGGGGCACAAGAAGTTGGCACAGGACACAGCCAGGGCACCTGACCCAAACTGGCTAACCGGGTATTCCATACCATGTGATGTCATGCCCAGTATGTAAACTGGGGCGGGTGGGAGTGGGGGATCACCACTCTGGGATTAACTGGGCATTGATTGGCAGGTGGTGAGCAATCGCACTGTGCATCATTTGTATATTCCAATCCTTTTATTATTACTGCTGTCATTTTATTAATGTTGTCATTATCATTATTAGTTTCTTCTTTTCTGTTCTATTAAACTGTTCTTATCTCAACCCATGAGTTTTACTTCTTTTCCTGATTTTCTCCCCCATCCCACTGGGTGGGGGGGGGAGTGAGTGAGCGGCTGCATGGTGCTTAGTTGCTGGCTGGGATTAAACCACGACATGCAGTAATACATAATTTCTGCCAAAATGAATGAGTTTTGAATTTGCTAGTGACTATTTAACAGAGAATAACATAAGAAAAGAAAATGAAATAATTATAGTGCTTCATCCTTTATTAACGACAGTGTAAACAACACTATAATTGAAAACAATATTCAGAATAAATACTAGAAAGGGGCTGCACAGGAAAAATAAGTAGGTCTGTTATGTAAGATCTTTCTAAAAAAAACTTTTCTGCAATCATGAAATATTGCTTATACTTCATGGCATTTGGAAGAACTGCGAGTAGTTGTAGAAGTGGAAGAAGAGCAGAGAAACGAGCCATGCACTGCAAAGATTGAATTGTACTCTGGTATGTAAGGAAGCAGTAAGAGTAGATCTTGCCTGTGGTACAGGTGAGAAGAGTTGGAGGTCTTGAGTTCCCCAAGGTAGAGATAGATGGACACATCCTAAAACCTGTCACTGACACTGCTGTAGACCTTCTCCTTCAGAAAAGTCCCACTAAAAAAAGTGCTGGCAACTGCATGGGCTGGCATACAGATTTGTCTTTCCATACCCAACATTGGGTCTGAGTAGGAAATGCTCCTCCCTGTGTCGCTATCTGATACATGGCTCGAGAAAGGACTTCTGCATTCAGTTCTGTAACTCGGTGCCGTATCAGCTCTATCTTCAAGTATCAGGCAGCAATGAATCCCTGTCCTCTTTTGTGCCTTTTAGCCTATGTTCAGTGTGTGGTTGAGCCCACCACTTTTCCTTCCTCTCAGTCATGTTTTACAATTTGAAATGTTTGCGTTTCTCTGCTGCTGCTTGACAATCAAAAGGTTATTTTCTAAGCTCAGTGAATAATAAAATACTGAGTTGAGAGTTATGGTGGTGTTATGAGCGAAGTTAGCGGAAGATCTACAGTCATTACAGAATCAGCTTTGATATACTGAGTTTTGTCATTTGCATAGTCCTGACAATTCTGGAAATGCATGAATCGTAATTTCTTTTATTTTTGGTGAAAGATCTAACGTACAGATAAGTTATCCTCTTTATGTTAAAGAGGCACTACAGAGGCCAAGTAATTCTTCATCTGCATCAAGTGTGTACATGTGCTCATATTTGTCTGAACTAAAGAGCGGTCCTTTTCTTTAACTGTTGAGTTAAAACGTGCTCTGAGCTGCGTTGCCAGATCCTACCAACTTTGCTGCTAGTTCTAAAAGACTATCACAGCATTTTGTCAAGAGTAGGCATAGCAGACATAGGACAAGTCCAAAGTTGTAATCAGATCTTGTCTTCAGGAACTTATAGATCAGAACAGATGCAGAAGAGGAAAGAGTTATTTGATGTTTTTTATGTTTGCTTGGTTAAATTTGTGTACTGACATACATTTACATTGCATTCAATAGGAAGCATCTCCATAGTAATTTAAAATATAGAAACACATACAAACTGTAACTAAACATTGTGTTACATTATGTCTACAAGGGAAAGGTAGTGAGTTCCAATTCTGCAGGAGTCACCTTCTGTTAAGAGTTTCTTTCTATCCTTATTCTGTATGTCAGATGGATTGCTACATTTAATTAAGCAGTAACAATTGAGGTGCAGATTATTTCCTGGGGATTAATGACCAGCTGGACAGAGTTGATAGCCCAAGGTATTGGATAGATTATGCTGCATAGCCTCATGGATTAAGTATGAGCCCTATATTGTAGAGGTAGTCACTTTGAATAGTATAAGGGAAAGCATCACATTGAAGATAAAGTCTGTATTTTTTATCTTTTGTTCTTTCAGCACCAAGTAGAGCAGTACATATCCAGTTCTTGATCATCCCTTCTTCCAGAAATAACCTGTGTTTAAAATGACTCTTTGTTCAGGAAGAGCGACCACTTCTTGTTTCAGTTCCACATTGTCCTGTTCTAGCTGGAATGACACAGAGGTTTGTAGAGAGATACTACATCTTTCAAAACATCACACAATCTTTTCAGTGCAAAAGTTATTCTCCAGGTTTATTACAGTTTGCAGGTGGCTTAATTTTGTCCTTGTTCTGCACTAGGTAATGAATTTATTTTAAGCTTTGTAGACTTTATGTCATTGCTTCTTCCAGTACATTTTGACATGGCTGTTTTTCATAACGATGTTGCATCTCAACTGGAACTATGCACATCTAAATCCCTTTTACTGGGCACCGATGTTTGAGGGTCAAATTTTATACTGAGTGCTTCAATTTTTGTTCATGTTTTTACTTTGCCTGGCATTTGGGAGAGGGGTCATTTTGAGCATATGAACTGGAGAACCAATGGCAAAATCTACAATCTGTTTTGAGCCTGCACACGGTAAACAAGAGAGCATATCTAAGGAGGGCCCAAAGACCCAGTTTATACTCTAGGGACCTGTTGAAAGATCCACTCCCCACTTTTCAGTAGATTTCCCTAAAAGATTATCTCCATGAGCTATGGGTTGGTCACACTCAGCTTCTTTCCATCTTGAAGTCAGGACATGTTCATGGGCCAGCACTAGGGTGCACACAGAAGCACACCTGTTTTTATATTGTATTGTATGCAGCCAAAATCTGTCTTCTCCTGTTTGCAGTTGAGTGTACCCCATATAAAACTGCTCAGCTCTGGGAGTTTCTTCTGGACTGTTTCTTCTCCATGATGGACTCATTCATCATTACTTGTCCTGAACCATACTTTCTTATTTATGTACGTAGTTGATTTTATTGTATTTCTTATTGCTATGGAGAGCTAGCTGAGGTCTAAGGTTCGTGCCCATCATAGTGCATATAATTTTGTGTCTGCTTTCTTGGTACAATTACCAGAAATAGGGGATATTATAAAATGTCAGAATGTTAATAAATACTATTTCTCCATGAGTGCTTCCCTCTCATTCCTTTCATATTGCAGGTGTACGATCACCACAATATCTAGGCTCAAAATGCAATATGTAAGAGAAGCACATCAATCGCTGTCTGTAAATTAATGATTTTCTTCACCCATTCCTTGATAGAAAATGAAAAATTAATCATGTCCTAAATATGCCATAAAATATTCGCAGCATTTTTCTGACTTGAAAGAAGGAATGTAGTATGTAGTAGTTCTTGTGGGCTGGGGTCTGTCCAGGCCTTATGCATTTATGTTACTGTGGTAGCGATGGCATTAAAGGCCTTATATGGTCCAAGCTGGGATCAGCTGTGATTCTGGCTCTTCCTCTTGCCGGATGCCTGGGACATCTCATATCCAGGGAGCTCTGGAGCTGCTGCCGCGGCCAGGACCCTTGGGTCATACCTCCCTCCCCAAGCTGCTGCTGACCACATTGCCATGCAACAGGGAGCGCCTTGTGCCCCAGGAGTCTCGGTCTCTGACTGCCCAAGCGCGGTTGAGAATACCCGTTCTCAGAGTATAAGGCAGTTTATCTTTTATTGTGCTTTCTGTAGAAAGCACACTTGAGCCTATGTTACATTTGAGTAATTGGCTGCAAAGTGCAGGCTTCTAAATTGTGAAAACGTGAGAGCCTCCATCTTGCCAAGCAGTAGGGGTTGAATTGCAGGCTGCCAGAGCTCAAAACAAAATACAGCTTGAGTGAATCAGCCAGGATCCTATACCACGCATAGATGAATGTTCAGAAGAAAATTTTATTAAAGAAAAAATTTTAAAAAGGAAAGGAAAAGGCTTTATGTGGCTGTAGCTTTAATTATTTTCCCCTGTGCTTTTTTTCTTTCCCATACAGTAGATGATTGTGAACCATTCTTTTTTTCTTTAACGCATGGTAGTTTCATTAACTGAAATCCTAATTTTAGTATGCCAAGTGCATACCTGTTAGGAAGAAAAAGGGTTTTTTTTAATCAAAATATTTCTGTTTTCTACATTAAGTAAACATGTGACCTTGCATTATTTACTTTAGTTTAGTGATAATTCACATAAATAAAGGAAGCAACCGAGCACATTATTTCTCTGGATAGAAATGGGAGGCAACTTGCTGGACACAGAATCTGAAGTATGCTCATTCAGGCATTAAGAGACCTTATGCAATCATATTTCATTTTCTATGTAAATTTGTGTAGTTTGGATTTTCTTTGTAATTTATACTATACATTTCAACATCTGAAACACATTAGACAAATATCAGATTAATGTAATGGCTAAAATATTTCTCCATCTGAACATTTGAATATTCAGGAATTTTTTTTTTAACAATGACTAGATTAAACATAGCATTGTGAAAAGCAAGGTCCAAAGGTATGAAAACTCCTGTTTGTAAAACCTGTGGAAGAAAAGAGCTGAGGAATGGAAGCGTGTGCCTGAGTGGCATGGCAGTTCAGATGAGGATGTGAAGGTGTGATGAAAAAAAAGGAGAGTAAGTTGCATGGGCATCTCCGGATCTGCACATGTCTAATGGGCAAAAGTATCTGGAGGCACCAGATTTTCTGGCTACAAAGGGTGACCCACTAGCAAAGCAGAGGACGAAATCTAATAATTGGGAAGAAATAAAACTCAGATAGGGACTTGGTGCGCTGGAAATAAAGAAGAGAAATGCACAGTCAGAAGATAGCTGCTCTGCAGCAATTTTTTGATATACTATCTCCACAAAGCAAAACAGAGATAATAGAGGGGCCAGGAGCCAGAAACAGCTAGAAATTGCAGAAGATAGGAAACTGTAAGATACAGACTGCTGGATGATCTGCACCACCATCTGACAAAGGCATGACATGCAGTTGGACGTTCCTTGTTGAAAAGAATCAATGCGCTTGGCACCAGAGGAGCTAAAAGCAATCCATGGGCTAGGGTTCATTTTGGGACAGGTAATGCTGCCATCTGCCATAGATCCCTGTCACGGTCTGGGAAGAAATTCAGAGAAGAGGAGGACATTTCAGTAGAACAGCAGTACTGACTGGGTGATTGTAAATTGAGTCAATTTAAATTTAATTGAGAGATCAGCAAAAGAAGACAGTTATGTTTTTGAAGGAAACTTTGAAAAACCCAGCAAACCAATGAAATTTTACTGCAGAATGAGATTAAACTACAAAGAAACTGCATATATTTGTGTACACAATCATATGTATGTACACCTTTGTACACTTATTTTCAAGTCTTATTACTGAATTTAATTTTTCCAATTTGTAAATGGGAAGATCAATAAGAAAAGAAATCAAACCACAGACAAAGAACAGTCACAGCCAGGACCAATAAGGAAAATCCGGAGAAGCAGAAAGCAAAGCAGTATGTTGAGCTGTTATAAGCTGGTAAATTGAATTGCTTGGCTTTTTTTCTAAGGGAAGAAAAATATTGTGTTGCTACGAGGAAGCATATATTTGAATAAGAGAAGCGTGTGTGGACAGGAATTCTCATTTCCCATTTTGATAGGAGGAGGAAGGTCTTTTGCACTTTCTTTAAAAGAGATCTCAGAATAAAGACCTGTAGACTGAAGAATTAAATATAAGAGAAACTGAGCAATTTTTGCAGTCAAAGGTGCAGACATTGAACTTTATTTCTAAAGCAGCAGCTAAAAATGTTTTTAAGTCCTGAGGGACACCGGGCCTGAGTGAAGAACTGACTCAAGAAGAGCATTGAGACTAAATGGAGAAGCTATAAGGGACGTGAAAGTGGCCAAAAAGTAAAGCATGTTAGACTTTGAAAATGATAGTAAAAGACGAACAGTCAAGGTTTTTCAACTTTATAAATAAAAACAGAAGAAGGAAAGGAGAAGTATAGCAGCTGTGCAATACAGATAGGTAGAGACTACAAATTGTCTATAAGCATCACAATACTTGAACAGAACATATTACATTCTGTCAAGAAAAATGATATTGAGTAGTTGGGAAGAGGAATATGGATATGGAAGTGACAGATGCTGATGTGCAAAATAATCTTGAGAGACACAGGTACCACAATCAAGGCAATAGGATTCTGAAAGGACTGATGGAAGAAATCACAGGTCCTGTTGGATTGGGTTTGAATTGATTTAATGTTTTCTTATTGAATGCTATGATTAGTCATACAAATAAGAGTTCATTAATTTGCTGATAACCAGAAATGGAGAGGTGCCGTTGCTACAAAGAGTCACAGCATATGAAGAAAAGGTATGCGAGACTGATGGTTGAAGTGTCAGGGGTGCTGCAGAAGGGTGAGCGAACGCATGAAGTCACTTGCACACAGCTGAACAGCAGAGCTTGCTGCTGTAAGCAGGGAAGGGGGCTTATCAGCTGCTGAAGAGGAGAGCAACTGGAAAAAGTATGAACTGCCAAGATGAGTTGTGACAACGGTAGCAAATGTCCACAGATTTTTCTGGGGGGAGATTTCTGGTAGAGATGGGTAAAGTGCTGTGTTAGACATTGGTAGGCTCGCCTGTGGCTGATCACCTGTATTCAAGGGAGGCAAATTCAGAATGAAACAGGTATAAGGAAGGGCTGTTAGGATGATCGTGGGAAAGGACAGCCTATTGTAAAAGGAACAAACAATGGCTATTTTTATGTCGACTTACGCCTGAAGACACCCCAGCTGTCTCTAACAAGGGATCCAGTCCTCAGTAGCAGGGGACGTTCTGTGGTATTCCCGAGCAAGGCAGTGTAGTCTGCACAGAAGGTGGCTGAGGTGCTACCGTGTCTAGAGTGAGCCCCATACCCAAGCTCATGGGGCATGCAGGAAACATCTCAGTTTAGTCTGCTAAAAAGAAGGATGACAGAGGAGATTATTTCTCTTTATAACTATCTGAGGGAGAAAAACCCTAGTGAGGGAAAAGAGCGATTTTCATCAAAGGAGAATGTTGGTATAAGAGCAAATGGTTATCAAGTGCCAGTGAATAAATTTCCAGCCATCAGAACAAGAACTTTCCAGTACGCCTGACCAGCAGGAGTAATGGTGAGCAAATGGGACAGGCCTTGACAACTGATACTGAGGACATTTGCTTCTGTGTCTCTGTGTTTCCCTAAGGTTTGTCATGCCTCCTTTTCCTTTCTGCAAGCAGTGAACTAGTTAAATTGCTGAGTAACTCTAGAAACAGTGCAAACAAGCAGCAGCTGCACTATTGTTTCCAAATAAACGTATATTTAAATGACCTGGTGAAGGATAAGATTGAAGTGATAAAGCAGTTGGATGGTGAATGTGTATAATAGAGAGTGTTACTGTAGATTGTGTAATTTTTTCCATTCCAAAAGTGTTCTTAATAAGTATTAAAACTAATCAATGACACATGCCTAAAACTGATCTGATACATTTTATCCCCATGATGAGGACCTCAGGAATGTAGGCATGGATTTTAAACTAAGGTAACTTGCCAGCACATGGATTAAGTGATCATGACCATTTCATGGAGGGATAATTAGCTTTTTGTTCTCTTTTGGTTTTAGCTGCGTCTATTATTTTATATGTATGTCCTCACCCTTGTGTTCACAGTGAAACCATTTCCTTGTCTCCGACCTCACGGCTACACAAAGTGCTAAGTGAAAACCTTCATAGTCACTCTTTGATTTCTAGGATATAGTGGTGAGTGGCAGGGGTCTTCCAAGAAAGTGTCTTCCCCTTCTTTCTCTTGATCACTTTGAACAGCAGAATGAGATAAATGAAATATTCATTTCTAAAAAAAATCCAGCACTTTTCTTGATAGGTGGCCATAAAGAAAAAGCAATGTATGATGACAGCAAGTAGCTTTATTCAGAAGGAAAAAATGCATCAAACGCAACCACATTTTTAAATTGCGTACTGGTTACAATGATTTCCAAAGAGAAGTTAATTTCTTTGGGTTACTGTGGCTGCATTGCATAGGCTTGCCCAGCACAAAAAATAGACTATCATTTTTTCCTGACTCATGTCCCGAGTTAGTCAGACAGATTTATTCTCACAATTACATGTTTTCTCCATATATTTTAGGTTGCTGTGATTTTCATAGCTCTTTAAAAGGAGTTGGTTATTTTTTCTTAATTATGAAAATGTTATTTCAGTAAATGCAATTTAATTAAAATGAGAATTTCTGCCAAAGCGTTTAAATAAATACAGTATTCTTTTACAAGTATGAAAGGAGTTACTATTTGCTGTTTCATTTCCTCACTAATATGCTGGCATGTTTGGTTTGAACCTGAGCTTGTGGAAGTTTATTCTTAACCAAAGCAGTTCCTTTTTCATGTAAGTAGGTTAAATGTGAGTTGTAGAGCCCTAGGGCTCTTTTTGTTCAGTTTTAAAGCCCCCTCAAGTGGGCCTCTTTTAGAAACCTGGAATCATATGTTTGTAAGGTTGATCCAAATTACCATTAGAATAGCTCTTTTCAACTTTTTATTTATACAAAGAATCGTAAAAAATGCACCAAACTGACAAGGTATTAAATCAAACTGAATAAAGACAGTTAATTTTCTTTTTGCTCAACAACTATTTTTTTTAATGGAAACTCTCAAATTGAAAAAATTGTCTGTAGAGTAAGTTAAGGTGCCATGCAGTATAATAAAATGCTATTACTGTCAAAAAGGTACATGATAAAGTGCATTTGCACAAAAGGCACATATTAATGTCAATCATTTTCGGGTGATTTATATACTAACTGCAGTGTTTTAAGAAGATCAATATTCTTTGTTTTGACAACATTTCAGAGCCTTGTACTTTCCTGACAGTATTAATCTTTCTACCACACTATGGTAGAATAATTTTAGTAATTAGTTGAGTGGTCAGTGTGGTGAAAAGATATGCAGTAATAGTACATTTGAATATTACCAGGTAAAAAACGTAATGCATCTTTGAGTAGAATGTAATGTTATGTAATTAGTACAAAGTTCCTAAAGCGGTGATATTTTCACATCCCCTAAAATGCATTTTCTATGTATGTATGTATAATAATTACTCCCATCACAATACTATCAAAGTGTCACCTAAGATATTATAATAGACAGAATTACAATAGTTTGATGCATAATTTTCTGATCTACTTCTCAGAAGGCATCATAAATACTTTAATGTTTTTCTTTATTTTCTCTCTTTTTCTTTCTCCTTTTCAACTTCTGTATGTTTTTCTCATTTTATCCTTGTTCAACCTTCTTATTTGTCATCCATTTGTTTTCCTTAAAGCTCTTATATTTTTTTAGTGGTAGAGTGGCTAAGCAAAAAAATTTATGCTCTTTCTTGTCTCCTCTTGTGAAGAATTATTAGCTTTTTCCTCTACCTGTAAAAACCCATCTCTTGTTCTTACTTGTTTAAGAAGTTCCACAGCTCCTGGAGAGCTCAGCTCTGAGAACATTGCCTCCACAAAAGAAGAAATCCTGGAGGTATTTTTTGAGACCTTCTGGAGAGGTATTGAAGAGTTACGCTTTTACTACAGTCTGATTTTACCATTGCTTACCTGTAAGGGCCTGGATCAGCTGTCTTTTACATCCTATGCTTCTGGTTTCTGTAGGATGCTCAGTATCTGTACCACTAGGGCCATAACTTCAAAAGTTGATAACAGAGCAGTAATTTTCAAGGTTTTTCATGACTTTTAGTCCTACTCTATTTTAAAAATAACTGAGACACCATTTGGAAAGCATCTCCAGTACTACAGTTATTTCCTTATCTAAATAACTGAAGTATAGTGTAGGAGGCAGCTGCTGTCCAGTGATTACGTGTTCATGACGATAGCTGTAACAGCTTTGCAAAGGCCAGGTCTGTATTCTGTATTGCGTAATTTAACTTTCACTTTCAGCATCCTAGCTATCTTGTAAATTTTTAGTCCAATAAAACTCGTTGTAAACTATAGTAAGAGCTATAGAGTTAATTACAGTGAACGATTATGCATTTCTCCCTCGCACATTTCCTCCTATTAAAAATATTTGCAAATAGGTATTAAAAGTACCAAAATGTACATACACAGGCTTTCATCAAAGCCCTGATGGCCAGGCTCAGATCACCTACCCTAGGTGTCCTGATGCCTGAAGAACAGGCTAAAACTCTTTTGTAGTTTGCAGTTGTATGGCTGTACATAAGCAGGGACACAGACATCTGTATTTTAGGTCTTATCTTCAGCATGTGAGTTCCCCACATTTAGGGACTGTTGCTGTAAGCATTGTGCCCTAGGCTGGGTCAGAGCGGGTCTTGCTGCCTCTGCTGCAGCAACTGAACCACGATGAGGCAGAGAGGGAGAGGGATCAGAGAGAGCAAAGGGAGTCTGTGCCTTTTGGGAAGAAATGGGCTCCCATGAGCGGAACCTAAATTCATGCTCAACAACAATTTGCGTGTTTGGTTAGCAACCTGTGAACGCAACTTCAGCCTATGATGGAAACTTCATAGGTGGAAAATTCATACAGGAGTGTAACCACTCATTACGCATGTGAGCAAAATGTTGCTTTTACAGCCCTGAGAACATAGCACAGCTTTCATGAAGCTGTGGTGAATATTGTAGATTCCTACCATGAGCCATTGGCTCAGGACAGGGACAGCAAAGGCAGCAGAGTTTGTCTGTAGCATGATGCTGCTCAGGAATACTCATGGGTTGCGCAATTTATACCTAGATTGCTCATGGTTGTGCCTAATAGCCTGACCTAACTCTACCCTATCATGCTATTTTCTAAGGCTTTATTTCTCAGCCTGGAGAAAGAAAAGTTGTAGGATAATCTGTTCATTGTTCATAGTGAGTTTTACAGCACTCCATATGATACGATGAACTGGTGGTGGTAATTCAGACTTTCAAAATTATTGGGGAAAAAAAGAAAATAGGAATACTTTCAACTGGCAACTAATGCCCTATCTCAAATAATTGGCTTTTATGTTACAAAACTGGAAGAATATCATGAACCATTAAACAATGGCATGCCTTTATAATTTTTCTTAAAATTCTGCTCATCAACTTTCATATGTCTGTGAACAAATGAAAGTTGATGAGGGTATTGCATTGCTAAATGTACTGGATAATATTCTTTTTAAACATCTGATCTGATAAGAAAAAATTCACTACATGGTAAAAGTCAATCACTGTAAATATGTCTGGTTAGAGTTAAAATCTCTATCTTACATTTAGTTTATTTATTTAGCTAAAGAAGATTAAAGGTTAAGTTTTAGACATTTTTATGACTGCATTCATGGAAGTATTTTTCTTCTTTCTGTTTGCCAGAAAGGCAAACAGAGCACTTCCCTAAGAGCACTTTCACAAGACTGCACCTGTTCATTTGTATGGTTGTTAGGAAAAAATGGTTAAACTAGCATTGAACTCTTTGGGAGAGGGTTTTATTTTTAATTTGAGGTTGTTGTCCTATGTGTAGCGGTCATATTACTTAGATTTTCATATCAGTTATAGCTGGCAAATTATTTCTCAAGGTTATCCGCTATCTTCTAGTACTGCTTATGCCAACCTATTCAGTAATTCCAGAAAAGGCTGTGATTTGAATGGATTCTGTAAAAAGAGCTTCATGATCTCATTATGATTCCTGGGATCTAGAGAAGATTCCTGACTTTCTAGTTAGGCTTGTATCTTCTGTGCTTCAGCAGTTCTCCTATTTCAGTTCTTTGCAGGAAACAGACATTACATTCTTTTCTTTTAGAGAGGTATAAACACAGTGCCTTATTTTTACCTAGGTTCCAAGTCTTGGCTCTTTGCCTTTAAGGTTGCTGCTGATTTTATCTACATTAAAGCCAGTGCTGATGGTGAACAAGTGATTCATTAGGTCAACTTGGCTGATACGATCAGCAGAATTGAAAACAAAAGTCCTTGTGTTCTAGGTTCAGTACAGTCTAAAAGAACGTTTTAAGTCCAGGTTCCTTATGTGAGAAGAAAAACAGTGCTGGAAATTAACTGTAGGAATCACTGCACTACCACTGAATGGTAGCCACATCTTGTATGACGTTGGTACTGTATAACAATCTCACCTAAAGACACGGATACAGTCATGTGCATTTGAAGCTAACAGTTTGCAGTACCAAAGCTGAAATTTGTCTGCAATAACACGGACTGTTTGCTTTACTAAAATTATTCACATGAAGGAGTCTGGCTTAGCCCTTGGATTACGAGCTTTAAGTCATACTTTTGACAGTATCAGTTTAACAGTGCTTAAGAAATAAGTACATGAGGTGATGTTTCAGTGGTTTTCTTTGTTGAGCAGGAAATTAAATCACAATGTTCTGGTGAATTTAGAAAATTTTATTCTGTATTTCTAAAATGATCAATATGTCTTCAAGTGAAGATGAAATTCTTTTTCATATTCATATAGATGAATTTCATATTCATATGAAAATTCATATGCATTCACATTATTCCAACTTGACAAAACACATACGAGTCCAAGGATCTGCTGTAAGACTTGAAAAGCAGTTTGCCCAGATAATATCAAGCCCCTGTCTCCCTCATATCTGCAGTTCACTTCATCTGCAGAAACACTAGTTAGTACGCTATTTGAAAACTGCTTGCAGAAGAGTTTGTAAGATTGAGGACCCAAACAAATCACCTTCAGCTGTTAAAAGTTATCACCAATTCAAGCAGCAGAGCTTTCATAATCCACTACCCTGCCATCAGAGCAACCATCAATGAAGTATTGAGCAAAAAGGAAGAATGTCACCATTTGAATCATTATTTCGTGTAGCTCTGGCGTTTTCCACATTTTGCAAATTACAAAGGCCTGATTAGTTTGTATGATTTGAAAGTTAACGTTGGGAAAGGTAAATGTATTTAGATTGGTTTCATATTACTTGTTCATATTAGACTTTTTTTTTTAGAGTAAACCTTATCAGAAATTAGCTGCCTGAAGAGATATGCAGGCACAGAAGAAATCAGTCATCAGACAAATGCCAGCCTGAAGCTGACCAGACCTGAGTCTCCATTATCAGGTTTAAAAGGGGCAGCAGACAACTAGAGAAAAAGTCCTTTGAAATGGAGCCCAGGTTCAGCCCGTTAGGGACCACATTTAGATTTCCTGCATTTTCTTAAGCATTCTAATTTGACATACTCTTAAAGATGACATGAGGGTGTGATTATATGTAATTCAGCTTCTGTTTTCTTCCTCTGCTTAAGTTTCTAAAAATTTCTCACACTAATTTAATTCTATGTATCCTAAATACATCCTTACATATATAGGTAGTTTGCAGTGAGTAGTTCTTAAGTTTAATTTAATTTGAGGCGTTCTGTTTACCTTTGTTGTTTTTTGCCTACTTTTTTGTTCACATGATACTTCACTTTGGGATATTTTATAGCATGAAGAAGGATGTCTTTCACTTTGGAGCAAATTGGGATTGCATGCAAGAAGAAAGAGATGCAGTGTATTCCCTCCCCTTTCACAGCATGACTAAAAGAAGCAGGGCACGTATGGGTATTTATCCATTGCACAGGGCTGTATGTGAAAGCCATTGAAGTATGAGAAAGCAAGCTTACAGGAGCCATTGTTTCCCCCCATCCTGTTGGAAGGAACTGCAGCTGCCCCATTGCGGGGGAGAGCATAAAAAGTTCAAGTCTGCCTCTCACTGATTTCTGTGCCACTCTTAAACTGTGGGAGAAGCAGAAAGGAGCTGCGATTCTTAAGTGAGCATTTCTTTCCGGGGCATCTCACAGCTATGCACTACCCTTCACTTGCAGAGGGGGGCTGAGTTTATTTCTAGACTTAATTTGAATTCAGTAGTCATAAATTGCAGCAAATGTCAAATTCATAAAAAATACTTGGTAAACTTGGAAAAAGGAGCAACAGTGTCTCTGGTGTGTATTCACATTTTATAATGAACAGGGGTGTTGATTGCCATAGGTCTATTAATTATTTGCTACTATAATTATGCATATTTTTAAAAGACACAATGTTTTTTGAGGAAATACATGCTAATAAATTAAGGTGCTAGATCTCTTACATATGGAATCACTAATTCTGGAAGACAGGAGAAGAAAATTAGGTAGGTGGAGTATCATCAGTGTTTTGAAGTCAGTGTAAAGACTTCAGCTGATTTCAGAAACCTATACTCAAATTTTAAAAAAGCACCTCTCCAGCCTTCTGTGCAGGCAAGCTGCCTGCTGCCAGTGGTAAGCAGTGGATGGAGATGGGTTAGTTGTTTTTTAGATATCACAACTGGTAACAGTAAAATTCTTATGCTTACACTTAATTCATCATGTTGTATGTAATTCTTGTCTTAGAAACCAATGTCATGGACGCTATTTGTTTTCAAAATTTAAAGCCATTTATAGTATTCAGTACTAACAGACTGAAAATGTGAAGTCCATGTGTTTTTAAAATAAAATACGGTGTGAGTGAGCAGTTTTCATTATGCCTTTCATTTGCTGTGCACAGTCCAACATTGCTCTTTTTCTTGCGCTACCATATTTTTGAAACTATTTTTTGGTTTTGTGGTCATGGTGCTTCTTCCATTTTTAACATGCTTCTCTTACTACTTTTTTTTTTACTTTTTCTTTTCTTAGAAATGACTGTCTTCCTCCCCTCCCTCTCCTGAGAATATTACTGAGGTCTTTTACTGGAACAATAAGTCTTGTGGTGTCCTCCACTTAGCATAAAGAAGTTAATTAACTTCAGTTTTAGGCGATAAAACTTTGTAATAAATATGTTGATCTCATACTTGCCTGAGTTGCACTATGTAAACCAGAGAAACTTTGAAGTCAACAGAAATACTATCTGAGGCAGTGGTAGCTGGGCTTTTTGAGATAACTTGAGACTGAAAATAGCTCATAGTATATCAAAGCAGGAATTATATGAGCTATAATGATAAGATTGCTAGTTGGGAAGCAAGACTATGTGAAATTGAAGGAATATCCTGATATCATTGTATTAGCTTTCATGAATTCTGGATGATACTGTGCATTTTGGTTTCAGCAGTTAAAAGTCTTGTTTGAGTGTATTTATAGACCAAAACTTGTAATGGTTTTTATATGCTAATGAATTTCAATCTTTTATGTATTCATAAGAAATGTTTATAATTGAGTTAATTACATCTTAAATCATTTATTGCTATTATAATACAGCTATTTGATTAATTATTAAAATAAGCTTTTTGAATGCTTGGTTTAAAATAACACTGGCATATCTGTGGAAGTCTTTGTGTTTTTATCTACTTTTTTCTCATTCTTTTCAATACTTTGATCCACGATCATGATGAATAGGCTATTATGCAACATTCTAATAATGCAAAGACTATGGAAGTAGAGTTTTTATTTTGTATACCCCTGTTTCAAATGAGGATAAAGAAATAATGTCCAAAGTAAGAGACATAAGATTAAAAATGTTGGACTTGTTCTTTCAGGGTCCTCCATGTAAGACTCAGTAACTCTTAGAAAACGCTCAAAAGCAGTGATTGTTGGCTTATAGCATTTCTTATAGCTGAGCCCAAGAACATTTGTTACTCTATCTTTGGGAACATTTACAAGTTTGGACCCGCAGAAATGCTTCTAATGCATGTGAGTGAAGACTGTGTGCTTGGGACCTACATCATGCTCTTAAGGCTTGAGTTAGAGAGGTCTCAGAGCAAACTCGATAAGGTGACGTTGTGTTGTTACAGATTTTATCCCTCATATAAGCCATTATGCTGGGGTTTTCTTTCAGTTGGTCGTTGTGGAGTTCCATATCTGAAAACTCCAAAGGTTAATCCACAAATACAAACAATCATGTTCCTTCTCTTATTACTACCTACAGATTGATCCATGTGATTCATATCATACTGAGGAAGTGCTTGTTCGAACACAGTAATTCATTCTGTAAAAGCTGTTTGAGATACATGACACTTAAAGAAAAATGGTCTAAAAATGCCAGTACAAAGCAAACCATGTTATAAAGGCTGCATTGCCAGATATAAGAAAACTGAGTTATTGGTCAGTATAAAAGGAATGAAAACAACAGCCAAAATTATGGTTTTTATTTTTTCTAGTCAGGACAGGCCAATATATTTCCTAGACAAACCTGCTGAGATTCTGCAGGCAGTGCAGGAAAGCTGAGAGAATAGTTATTTTAGAGTATGTGCAAAACTATACCATGTGCTTCATCAGTTTTTGTCCTGTTAGCCTAATGAAGGGAACTTTCAGACAAAAGATGCCTCTTTATTAATCAAACATATTAAGAAATTAGGAGGAACAGGCGATTGCCCCAGTTTATACAGAGAGTAGGTGATTGAATGTTACTGTGTCTACATTCCAGTAGAATTAACATTACTCAGTATCAGAGTATTATGTGCTTTAATTTTAACACTGTGGATAAATCCTCTTCACTCTACAAAGCATTTTTCTTCAAGGCTTTTCTGTGTTGGTTTTTTTTTTTTCCCTAACATCAATAGCAGTTTTGTGTATGCAGCAAGAGCAACTTGTATCATTAAAATACTGTTTGCTTTTTATTCAGAAAAATATTGGTCTTTATATGAAAAGACTGTATTTGTGCATACAAATTGATTTACACATGTTCCTTATACATACATCCTGTGCAGAAGTATCTTACATTATACTCAGTGGAGGAAGCACTAGTAAAATATTCAGTACAGTTACTTGAAAAAGAAAAATGTTGGTTGTCACATTGTTGCGTTTTATAGATATTCATGGGATATAAAATGTAGAATTCGGGTCATGTAGCAAAGGTAGGTAGGAAACATTTTAATTCCTAGAGTTTCTCTGAAACTTTTGCTAAAGCTGTCCTTTTCTGTCTATTTCAAGTTTTTCATGTAAACATGTAAGAAAGAAAATTTATTTTCTGTGATGATGAAATAAAAAGCAAACCAAGATAGAATATCAGTTGTTATGTGCTATATAACATTTCATTTTAGATTTATCCAGCAGATATAGATTTTATTTTCAAAAGTTGACATCCTTCTTGGAACAGGGTGTGGAATGTTCACATCATACGGAAATATATATATAACCTTCAGATCCACTGAGGGCTCCCTTATACCTATATAATATTTTTTGTTATGACTGTATCCACTGTAAGTTGGGAAAGTTACATTAAGTATCACTGAATACCTCTTTGGTTTTTGTAAATATTTTGAAAGAATTTAATAGTGAAAGGGGGGGAATTATTGCAAAGCAAAAACCAATTGTAAAATAATTAGAAATAAGAATAAGGTCTAAAAATTGTAACATAAATTTCTTGATTTAATGAACTACATCTCATTTTACAGTCAATTTAGTGCACTTTTGTGTTTTCATACATGGAAACGTGTGTGTTTGTGTCCATGCATGTATATGTAAAGTTGAGGCAGTACTGCACGTTAATGACTTGTTCATGACTAGGCAGATCAGTTCCATGTATGACACAAGAGCATGACATCAGATATGCTTCAAGACGATCTCTGCAATAACGTATAAATTAAGGACACTGATAGCTGAATATGTTCCATTGCCTTGCTTTTTTCAGTCACCGCTAGGATTGCTTGGACACCAGCCTGCTTTGGTCATTTTACTCAGATTTTATCTACAATAGGGTACAATGTCTAACAGAGGTTTTCATTCTTAAATCTAAACTTTACACATTGTCAATGTCATGGAGTCCTCTACTCCATGTCAAAAGGGGAGAAGAATAAATTTTTTAGCATTACACTGAAGAGAAAAGAGTTTTCAGTGAAGAAAACTCACTTTCAGTGAAGAGCTTTCACTTCTGTTTAGTTTTAGCAACTGGACTGGTATTTTGGAGGTTTGTACACATTGAAAAGGTGCCTGCATTGATCAGCTACTTAATTACCATTGATTCTCAGTGTGAGTACATAATCTCGTGGCACAGCCTGAGTAACAATTGTTAACATTTGACTAATCAATTAACTGTTTCAATATTCATGAAGGCAACAGATAAGGCTGATTCTCATTTGAAAGTTAGCACTGCAGAAGAAATACCAGTTTTCCTAATTTAATAGTAAACATTTAATTTTCTTTAACTGAAACATGTGAGACATTTTGATTTTCTATGTCCTGTATATAAATGTATCAAATACTCAAATCCTCACAGGGAGACTGTGGCTCAGAGATGTTAAACAGCAACATGTGCTTACTGTGGTCTTTCCACGTGTGTATTATCTTCATTATTTCACCCTTGTGTTCAAATCTTGCATCAGTTCAGCATTTCTGATGAAGTAAATTTAGGACTTGTAAAAAATACTAGATTGACAGAAATGGAAATTTAGTCTCCCTACTTATCTGCTAAATGCATGACCATGGGCAGACACAGACGAGAGCATCAACACGTTTCTTCCAGTGGCGTGGTGGCTCTGAAGGAGCTCTGCAAAGGTCTAGACCATAAGTCAGCTCCTTGGCCAGTTGCTCCTCGACATGTGTTTAGGGCAGATGACAGATGCTATTCAGGAAGAGTGTTTCTGCAGCTTTGTTGTCTGTCTCTGCAAAGAGCGTTTCTGGACAGTCTGTATTTCACACATCTCTTTCTGCACCATGGAACAGGAGAAGAGCCACGGCTGAGGTCTAGCTGGGGATGCTACAGTGATCCTACTGAGTGGCGTGGTGCCACTTTAATGGTGCAAGCTATGCAGTTGCACAATGCTGGCTTTGATATGAGAGCTCATGCTGGCCGGTGCTAATGGGGGCAAAAGCCTCTTACTCCCCTCTCAATTCACAGGAAAACTTCCCTTTCATCTGTTACTCTTTCGGGACTGGTGACCTAGAGATGGGTATGCCTGCAGTTTGTTGCCAGGTTCTTTGTTCTTTTAGTTTTTCTTATTAACAAATTCTGTAATCACGCATTGTGAAAATACTACTACACTTCAATGACATTACCCATCTTGAAAGAGTTGCTGGGAAATAGGATTTCAGTGAATTACTGAAAAATATTTTTCTGTTTAACATAACAATACCTATACTTTGTAGTAAAGTGTAGATACTGGGGAATTATCTGTACATACAGTTTTATCAGTGCATACAGCTTGTTTTCCTGAGTATGTTTTAAGAAGTTTTGCATTTCTGAAGTTAAAACTTTAACTAGTATTTAGATTGCCTTGTATCTCCCAAAGTTACCTTCTTTTTAACCAGTTCATGATTTAAGGGACATGGATTTTTCAAAAAAACCCTCACCCAACCAACAAAATTTCTGTAGAGGAACTGAAGTTGGGGGAGGAGGGGGGGTTGAGCAGAATAAAATGTATTTTGTTGTTTTCACTGGTTAACAATTCTTTAGTTTTCTTAGTAAATACTGAGCATAATGTGTTCATCTTCAATTTAATATTTCAGTATGTTAAAGTTTATGATCACATAAACATTTTCTTGTCAAGTAGTCCCTGTGTGACTGAAGTCACTAAAAACAAGGGTCCAGATCTCCTTCACAGTTTTGTAAATCAGGGGAATTCTGTTCAAGTCAGTGGATTTAAAGTTGCATGAGATCACAGTGAAGTCCAGGGATATTATTCATGATCATTAACCTGAATATAAGCTGCAGAAGTGGATCCATCTGTGCGCGGAAGAGCCATATGCTGAGAGTAATACTCAGAAAGCTCATAGAAGTGATGGATGGATTCTTCAAACTTTAACATGTAATAACTAGTGCGTACTTAGATGTCAGTGGATGTAGTGGGAATGGCAGACATAGCCAGCTGTTCCATATCCATGCTATATTTGGCCCAGTAGATTTATAATGTGTTCTCATTCACTGCCATGTCTTCACTGAACTTCATCAAGTACAAGACATGCTGCCTTTACTCACTGGCTTCCTCTTCGTCCAAAAATGAAGAATTTCTGCGGGTGCAGAAATCCTTTCAAAGGTGATCTTAGAGCAAAGAAATAGGTTGTGAGAGTTGACATCCAAAAAAGTACAAGCATTTGCAGTAAGTTTTGCCCATCACAGTTTCTGATCCTAAACTAATTGATTTAAATAGTATTGGAAGCTTTGAAACGTAACATCCACAATGCATAGACTAAGTTCCCCCTTAAAGAAGGTTCTTCTCTAAGTCAGTAAATAATAATTTAGTACAAATTGAAGCTTTTTTGTAAGGTGAAAGATACGATGAAGTAAGCAGCTATGGAAAAACACCACCAGCAAAAATATAGTTGTTTTTCTCCCAAGAATAGTAAACCTGATCTTGAACCACATTATGTTCTAATTCAAAGATCAGGTTCCCAGGCATGTTGGAAAAATGTTCATTATTTTCTTTTTGTTCTCCCTGCAGTGGATTTATCAAGGAAGGTTTTTAACAAAATAATTTCAGGCCTCCATTTTACATTTTATTTTCTGAAATTTTATGGATGAAAGTACTTCTTAAGTGTGATCTTGTACATTTATTACTTTTTAACTGCTTAGCAAAATTGACTGGAATACTTCTATCAGGCTATATTTCTGAAAAATACCTCAGACAAATTTCTACAGTAGGATTGCTAGTTACCGTAACACACTAGAGAACACATGATTTTAAATTTGCTTTAGACCTTAACCTGTTGGCAGTTCCTGAACTGGGCAAGAAGGAAGCGTCATCTGTCAGATATTTGTGTTCCTCATTCAAAATATTGCTGCAAGCACTTACTTACATTTATTTTCTCCATGCTGTCAAGCTGTGATTTCTTTTTGCAGTGACACTTTTATCTGTTTATTTTGGAATGCTCAGACTTGAAGTGACTAGTTCTTCAAAATTCACAGTTTTACATTTTAAAATAATTTCTGTATCAGTGTAGCTGCAGATGCGAAGTGAGTGTTTTTCTTCTTCAGATTATAAATCTGAATCTCCAGTAATGCTTTCTAAGCATTATTTCTGTTGTCCAGCTACACAATATGTGTAAATATGAAGTATAACAAAGGTGTTACTTAGAGTGATTCACTCCCTATAAATAGAAATGAGAGTACCATGAAAAAGAACATTGAGTGGTACCTTTTACTTCTCCTCGTGTAATGAGAGTGCACTTCGATGAGGAGTGGGACATGGAGATGGACGCAAAAATGCTGCAAATCGCTCCAATGAGGGGCTGTTCAGGTCTCTTTCCCAGGGATCTGAACAATTGCTCTCTTGCTGGCTTCTTCACTAGACCTTGTCACCTCTGTGCATCAGGTTGGCAAATCCAGGACTGGGAAGCATGTCCCAGGATCACAACAGGACAGCTTCTTCAACCCCCACAGCTACGTTTCTCTCCCAGTGGAAGCTAGGGCTCTGGGGGATGGAGTATACATTATTTTCAGCCTGCTTTTATAATTCTGCTCCTGGAGATAGAGTAATTTTTTTCTGATTGAACTTCTCTGTTCTGTAATTCAGAAGTGAAATTGCAGGCTCAAAATAATAGAATTTGGTAGTTACCTCCACTTCATGTTGTTCTTTGAGCTTTTGCCTTGTATTTCAGAGATGGCACACATTTCTTTCAGAGGTTTTCAAACTGAGGCAATGTCTAAATGGAGGGTTGGCCACACTTTGCATAGGTAGATGGATGAAATATTGGTTAGTCTCCATTTACGGGGAAGGAGCAGCAGGCTTCAAAATATTTAGATAAGGAAATTGTCTATGTTTCTCTTTCCCAAAAGGGAGTGTTCTCATTTGCGGTCCAGATTCCCTCCAATGTGGTGACAGCAATATCAGTGTGACTGAGGGAAGGAAAGGAGGTGGTATAAGGAGTCCTCTGAAACTTTTGACAGAAATGTATGTTGTCCTGCTGCCAGTCTGGATGCTCTGACCTGCCCTTTGTCCATGGCTTTAGCAGAGTTCAAAGCTGCCTTTTCTGGTCGAAGTGGAGCACTGAGTGAGGACGTAGTAGCCAGGTAACACATGCAACTGCCAAATGTGTGGCTGCCACCTTTGCCAAATGTGTGTGATTGGCATAAGCTACTTACTTATATTTTCAAATCTGTTAATTGTTGACAGTTCTGGCAGTGTTGATGGCTATAGTCCATCTTTTTTGATGTACCTTATGTAAAAATAATAGATTTTTGCTTTCTGTAGCTGAATACTCTGCCATAGTATTTTTAATACATTCAACTCACTTTTTTTTATAATCCCTTTGAAATTTGCACTGAAATAATTACATCTATTTTATTTTCTCAACTTGCTACTTAGGTATTTCCTTACAGTATAAAGAATTGTTTGCTAATGCTGCACTGTGAGCAACTGAGTCATAGAAAACAGAAGAAAATGGAAAACTCTCCCCTCTTGGAAGAGGGAGCATTTATTTACAAAATTTATGTGGACTTAGGAAACAGAGGAGCAAGAAGTGTAATATAGTCCCAAAACAAAGTAGTGTTGTGTAAACTCTATGGCTTACTCACACAGGTGTCTGAGATCCCAACATGAGTTTGGCACAGGAGAGAGGAGGTAGGAATATAGGAATACAGGCTGGAATCTAAGCCTCAATGCCATTGCTTTTGGAATAGTCACACAGTATCCAGTATGTGCATTTTGGTAAATGTATATTTTGGTAAAAAGAGTGCTTTTAAAATTTAAAACTGCTCTGAAAATTAATTAAAATAAGGTATATTTATTTCTGTTTCATATTTTGTTCTAGTGTTGCAGTGGGTGTTTTGCTGTGGTTTGTTTGTAAGATATTATTCCATTTTAAATATATTAGTACACATGTAAACAGCAGTGCATACTCGAAAATAGAAATCTGTTTAAAATTAAGTCAAACATGCTCCACTTTTAACTGGCTTTACGGTTTAGTTACAGACATTTTATTAGGAGTCTAAAATAAATGCAAACCTCTTTCTACACATCCAGTTATATTATTCCTTGAGAGGTCTCAGCTAATGAGTGAAAGTCGAGTTAGGTCAGCTGTAGGAACTGGGTGGTATAAAGTCCCTCCTATTACTGAACAAGTTCCAGATGGAGCTCATGGAACAGCCGTTAAGTCTGGAACTGGAGATGCAATAGCCACCATAATAAAAGATTTAAAAATTATCTGGATAATAAATCTGATAAATGGGCATATATACTCAAAGGATACTAAGGTTTCTTCTTGAGTTATCTCAGTCAGTTATTCAGTCTTTCGGCTGAATGCATTCACCTTAGCTATATCATTCAAGGGTGCAACTCATTGATCTGCTTTTATGATTTCTTTACAAAGTGAGAATATTCTCATTATTCCCTCTGAAAAATAGATCTACAAGGATGAAGTTTCATGGACCCAGCAAGATTCCTAAGTGTCCAGTGCTAGCAATAAATCTCACCCAAGCATAGACTCACCCCATGGACTATCTGATTAAACACTACAGTCTTCATTCTTCACAGCAGTGGCTGCCCGTCACGTCCTTTTTCTGAATACCTCAATAGATAGGGATGAGTTGTGCCAGATGAAGCATGAAGGCAGAAAACAGCCAACTGAATGACACAAGACACACTTGGATGTCAACTATCAGCAGCACAAGAAACTCTTTTATGAGTCTGTTACATCTTTGATGTAACCCAGAGATCCTTTACTCTTTACAAGAGTACTCACAGAATAGTCAGTGACAATGTATCTTAAACAGATTCATAAAGGATAATGCCAAAACAGAGCATTGTAGTCATCTTAGCTGACATGGATTCATAGATGCAGTGCAATAACTTCTAACTATTAAATGAGACAATTTAGAAAATTAGATGTCTGCGTAGTCCACAGAAACCAATATGTGAGTAACAACTCTCAGTAAGCGAGTAAGCAAGAACCATGTACTAACCATGATGTTTTGTCCTTGACCATACACCCTAGCAAAGCATATTATGAAGGGCTTTAGCCCTAGTTCTTGGTGTTTTGCTCAATTTCAGAGACTGAAGCTCTGGAAGGTTGCAGGAATGATCATGCTGGCCCTGTGAGGGAGGCTCAAATCCCTCATGTATGTTCATATCATTACTGCCTAAGTCCCCAGCATCTCTTGTAAGTGGGGGGGAAATCTAAGAATACCCTCTGGGCAAGCAAAAATAGCACAAATAGCATGTTACTCAAAAGGATACTTTAACATTCCAAAATTTAATAGTCTTCTCATCTCCAGTATGGTAGGCTGCATCCAGGATAATTTTTTATGGTAAAATGTGACATTTTAGAACTCTCTTAACATTGGACTAGTTCTCATTAGGCAATGGGAAAGTCACTAGCTATACAAAACGGGGGCTTCTTCATATTCATGTTAAAGAGTTGGTAATCATTGTACTAACAGACCTTTCAGCTCAGAAATAATGGAGGGCAATATATTATTTATTGGCTGTCTACTGCATATGGTTGGTGTAGGCGACAAAACAACTCTACTACATCCTTTCAGACAGATCTAAAATCATGAGTTTTTCACAACTGAAAGAGTTATAATTCTACTACATGAGTGTTTTCTAATTCTTTACCCTTTAGCAGTGAAGGAAACAAAATGCAATGGTCCAGTATATCCAATAATGTATAGATAATGTGACCTGCAATAGTGTCTTATCCTTTTGGATCAGATATCCTTCTTAAGAGAGTATTATTCATATTATTAAAAGGACAACATCAGAATTTGCTGGGTTTAATTTATCTTAATGTAATAGAAACTGATTTGAAAAGAAGCTTGCCAAAGTTCAGCCAGATAAAGGCAGTGGTGGATGAAAAGATAATTTTAAAGAACCTGAATAGTTCTTGAATACTGGGAAATGGATCACAAGCTGGAGGGCTTCCTTACCTTGTCTATAAAGGCAAATGCCTTGAAGTACTAAGATCCACACATCTAATTGGAGCAAATGGTGATATGGAGTACTCAAAATTTGCTAAAATTAACCCCAAGGTGCACAACGGAGAATGGAAGTCAGTGTCTCATGATTTTTGCAAATAAACAAAGATCCTTCCTATGCTTGGACATAGTGTTTACCTACGTTTAGTGAACATTCACATTCAGGTCAAGATTATATTCCACATACTTCCAGGTTTCTACCTTTACTGGTCCATGGGTTCATACAGAATCTGTATCACTTCTATCTATCAACAGCAGACCTTAAGTAGTCTTTAAGACATTTGTGGCCTTTTTAAAAAAAGACAGAAAGAAACAAATGTAGCAGAGAAACATCTGTGTTTCCACATAGTGAAAGTCTGAGTATAGGCATATGAAAGTTGCTTAAAATATCTTTGTTTCTCTGTATCCACATCAGAGAGTTATCTGGGTTAAGCCCAGTCCCCAGGGATGGCTATGGTTCAATTTATATACAACGCAAGTTTTTTTCTGGCTCAAATGGGCCTCTAGAGATGGCTCTACTAGACAAAGATTGCTAGAAAGCTGATCATTCTTCCTTTGCTCCCTTTGGCTTGTAGCCGTCTCCTCCCAGATGTCCCCTCTAGACTTGGGTGGGTAGAAACCTCACAGCAACAACAGAATGCCTATGTTTCTTCTTTGGGCAGTTTTTGTCAATGCTGCTATAATTTATGTAGGCCCAGTGATCAGTGCTGAGGTTTTAATCCATTTCTGAAGTAAGCATGGCTTTTAAGATCAGGTTGTCTCTTTGTCTGATGGACAGTCTTTTCCAGTAAGACTTAGCCTGTTTCAAACATAATGAAATTTCAAAATCATTAAGTTACTACAAAGTTTCGTGAAAATACACACTGCATTTGAGAAGAGATTTGTTAGTAGTCCTGCAGCTACTGACAAATGCACCGATGAGGGTGCAAACACACTATTAGGTGCATGAGAATGCACACAGAGCTGAGCTGCAAGTAATTGTGTTTCAGAAGTTCAGAATTGCTGTGACTTAATTTTTGGGTTTTGTACCATGTTCTTTTATAGTAAATTGTTGACATTTAACAGACTGATGACATTTCCTTTTTTGTAGTCACATATTCAGGAGAGTATATTTATTCAAGAAAAAGCAGAATATGGAATCTTTAACAGGTCGTGTGTACTAATATTTTTGACTTTAAAAACCCCAAGTTTTATGGCTCAGTCAATACTTAATCATGAACTTTTAAAATTTACAGAGGAGTGAAAATGAAGCAAGTGGTCTGATCTTCTGTGTTTCACTGCTGTTTTTTCACACTAAGGATTTTTCTTTCATGACGAAGTCAGGATCCGATATCTCAGTCACATGGGTTTTGACTACAGGTTACCTAGGAACAGTAGAGCAATTCTAAACATAAGAAAGATGAACTTCGACCTTCTTTGTAGCAGATGGAACATTTTGTGAGCAACTGGTCATGTGTAAATGTTAACTTGTTTGCCTTTCTTAGTAGCCAACAAATGAACAACATATGCCTTTATTTTTCATTTTGCAAAGACTACAGTTCAGGTTTTTTTGGGGGGAGGGCGTGTTTCGAAGAGTGTGTTCTTCAAGTCCTGTGCACAAAATATTACGTTCATTAGAACAGAGTAAAATCTGTCTGTGTTGCCTCTGTATCAAATGCACAGCATGTTTGGAAAATTAACATTAACAAACATTACTTTTATCTGAGGTTGTCAACATTTAATTAAGAGGGCCCTCTACATTTTAGGAAGACACTGTTTGCATATATGTAATAAACGGTTCAAATTTAAATACTGTACAATTAGTTTCCATGAAAAAAATGACTTTTACAGACCCCTACAATAGACAGTTTAAAGAAATAACTGTTCTGTGTTTAAATTGTGCTCCTTAGTATTTTAAACAGATGGCAATGGCTTTCCTCTTGATTATAACTTTGAGGCATGCTTTACTAAATGGAATCAGCGGGGTTCATTAAGGTCCCATTTGATGTATCAGTATTATAAAAATACCATGTTAATTATCCTCAAACGTTGCAAGTTACCTCCATTTTCCTGCAATCAGAAGATGAGAGAAACCCTGTGAAGCAAATTAGTCCTAATTGAAAGAGGACTGATTAATATTTAAATAAGGCATTGTGTGAGGGATTCTGCCATGAGAAAAATAGGCTGAACATCTGAATTAATTGCATAGCAGGTTAAATTAAATTTCATATAATGGGTTGGAAGATGAGTTGGCACAGTGCTTTAGCAGGGAGCACAATGGCTGAAATACCAGTCTTTTCTTTCACTCTTGGCTGGATTCCACTGAGGTCCTTGTAGCCCTTACCTCTTTGTTGTCTTTCTTTCAATACAAACAAAGGTACTAACAGAAAATTGCAACCACATTTTAAAAAATGTTAATCCTTTTTGGGAGGCAGCACCTGTCTACATTTTCTCCATTTCTCTTCCACCTTGGCTGCAAAATTGGGAAACATTAGTATCTTTTTCCTTGCCAGATTTAATGAGGATTGATGTCATAAAATGCTAATGGCTGGAATATAGTTAGAACTGTGCTATTAGTGGGTTATCACTGTCTGACATTTTCACTGCACAGGAGCATACATGTGGAGCCTGTTTAAAGTGATTGGGTTACTTAAGGGTCCCTGTTAGGGATATTTAATCCAACATAAATTACTTATGCACTTTGTTAGTGTTCAAAGGAAGAGTGTCACATTGTACATGTTGGCAGTTTTCCAGTCAAGAGCTGTTAATTACTGTACAGCTAGTGAATACATTCTGTGGCAATGGAAGCCAAAGGGGGAAAAAACTGTATCTATATTCCATCTAACTAAAAATGAGTAGAGAGGAGTGCAGGGGAAAAAGTAGACTGAAGTCATTTTCACCCTTAGGAGTTACAATGCCATTTGTTTTCATTTTGAAAATAAAAACAAATGACAGTATGATTCCCTGAGGGGGGAGTACTTTAGCTATAAAGAATCCCTGCCAAAACGAAGCTATTATCTATTTGTATGCTGATAAGAAAAAAGCATGTTCTCCAAAGCTCTAATTCATCTACATCTCTGCAGAGTTCAAGGTTCACTAAGATACTCTTTGCTTATCATATTAAATGCATGTGATAACCAGGAAAATGGCTGATAACTATAGTACTCATTTCTTTTTGACATGCAGTTTAGTATAGTCAAATTACTTTATATTGCCCTCTTATATTAACAAATACTGTTCTTGTCAAGGCTTGTGGGGTTTTAGTGGTGGAGAGGCCCAGTAAATAACAAGTATCTTTTGATATTATCATGTGGTTCAACTTTGGGAACTAGCCATAAGAAATAACTTTGAAGAGCTAAACGCATTTTTTATATGGAAGCTCATGGATCATGTAAGTATGCTAGGGGAAAAATGCATAGTTCTGTTAGTAAAGTTACTGTATGGTCTACAAATAAATAGCCTGTTATACCCTTGATCTCTACAAAATGGAAATAAGGTTTGAATATGGCCTAAAGTGATATCTTTATTTGATTTTATTATCTAACTGCAGTGCTACTTATGAAGTTGTCCATCTGAAGTTCATAACGAAGATAACTCCATTTTCTGTCTATATTATTGAAATTGCTAAAGGCACAATATATGCATGATTGTAGTTATGTAAGCACTCCATTTCTCAAATGCATCATTTATGAAGCTACAGGGGAAAAATGGAATATCTTGCCTTTGCATAATAATACATCCTACCAAACTTTCTTTTGGAGCTAAACCCAAAAGTTTTCTTTTCAAGTGTTCT
The DNA here is from genome assembly GCF_900496995.4 of Aquila chrysaetos chrysaetos. Lineage (NCBI taxonomy): Eukaryota > Metazoa > Chordata > Aves > Accipitriformes > Accipitridae > Aquila > Aquila chrysaetos. The sequence goes on from NC_044007.1 coordinate 41,450,721, forward strand.
ATAACACTATCATTACAGTCATTATGCATTTGACTAAAAGTCTCTTTCCTCCTTGGACATCATTAGACTTTGAGTTTGTGATCTCTATATATGTACCGAAATACCCAATTGACCCTGGGTCTCACCTTTTACTGGTGAGGGCTGATACTCAGGAAGGAGAGGCAGATCCGGAGACTGAAGTATGTATTGGGTTTGAGAAAATGGTCAAAGCTACGTATTGTTTTTCATATGAGGAGTCTAGATGGCTTGGTTTTGTTTGTGTTTGATGCAGATTTTTATCATAAATCCAAGATACGTATAAATAAGAACACATGCTTTATATATGCAGCTAGTTTATGTAATCAATGGTTCTCACTAGTGCCCTTTGCTCTCCCTCAACTCTTGATAATTTGCAACACCAGCTCTTTGTAGTTGGTCTTCATATACACTGTAGATCTTCAGGCCCAGGACTTTCTTCAATGTTTGTGCCATACCTCAAATAACTGCATTGATTTGGCTTACTGGTAGGGGTTACTAGAGTAAAAACACTAGATAATATGTTTTGTACAATGCTTATGCCTACAGTCATGCAGAGATTTAAGTAACTAAATTTTCCATTAAGAATCCCTGAAATGCCACCCAGCCACTTCGCATCTTTAGCATCTGAAAATTCCCACACAGGGAGGTGCTCAGTTCTTGTACTGCTTATAGCCATAAAAGCAGCTATTTCAGTGAAAACTGAAAATTCTTCCTACTTAAGGCTGTTCAGGGTTTACAAACTAGGCATATTTTATCCATTAATTCCTTTTTACGCAGAACATACATACACTTCCTGAGCAGGGCCAGAGCCCAAGACTCCTTCCTCATTAAGGGCCATAACCGTTAGGAAAGGGTACATAAATTTCTGCATTTATGATGATCATTTTGGGTGTCATATCCAATTTCTTTTTGTACATCATGACTTCTGCTTTGGAAAGCTCTACTGTAGGGTGTGTTACAAAAAGCTGGTATAGCCACACCATTACCTTAAATGTACTTAGAAGTAAAAGTTGGATGCCTGTCCATGGGTGGGACTTTTGAACTGTAGACGGGACTTCAAGAGAGATTAATTTTGATTTAATCTCTCAAAATGTTGGTATTTCTGAATTTTATTCTTGGGTTCCTGACTTTCATCATTTATGGGACTGAATAGGCTAACTCAGGTTTTGGGGTTTCACTTGAGACCTGTATACCTGTCTTTTTCAATACTCAGTTACATTTCCTAAGCATAAATTTGAGAACATTAAAGCACAGAATAAGTGCATTTAAAAATTAATAATCAGATTATTTATTTTTATTAAAAGCAGACTTTTTTGTTATATAGTTCTAATTTCCTTATTAAAAAGTCACTCTTTGTAAACAATATAAAATAATCTAATGAAATAAATATGACAATGTTCAATATCTCTACTAATTAAAGAAATCATATGAATATGAATCACTGTTCCAAATCATTGATACAGATTATATGCCTGGCTGTGAAAATGGAATGATGTTTTGTATTTATGCCATTAGTTAATTTGATTATCAAAATATTTCCCTGAACAAAGAACTGGAACATTAGTCTTGTTTCTTTAAATACAAAATTAATAGTCATTGTTATTATCTCAAAATCAAATACCTATTTTACGGTGTTCATTGATATTTTTCTCAAATCAATGGTTACATAGAAGCAAATGATCTACTTTGGTTTTATAATACTTTCAAATGATCTTTTCCTTCAGGTGAAGATTTTTTGGTATAGTGAAATACATTAATTCAATAGCAGTTTTTCATTAAAGCCTGTCTTGCCAACAAATGTTTTTACTTGTAATCCTGTGCCTAACAATTTTCAGTTTAAGAAAATGTATTAAACTGGGCTTCATATTTCAGTTTTGGTTTTTCAGGGCGTCTCTCTTCTGCAGTTTTTCATGTGGTTCTCAGGGCTGTGTCTGGCAAGGAGGAAGCACTAGGCATGGTGGTAGCCAGGTTGCGTTTGGACCTTGGATGTGAATGAGCTGTTTGAAACTTAGGCAAGATCCAGCTGAACCTGAAAGGGTGAAGGGTCTTGCAGGTTTCCTTTCCTAGTCTACTGTCTATGCAACAGGTACATAGATTAGGCAGAACCTGCAACATCTAGGAAAGCCTTTTCCTATTTAAGCTATTTCTGTTCTTCTGGAATGTGATCACAAAAACTAACTCATTCTGGAGTTCAGATGACAAGACAGAATATTCTTAATCATTGGTTCTATGTAACTGAGCAGTGTAGTAAGCTCATCTGTCCTGTCAAATACAGATTGTCATTAATGACTGTATGCTAACAGAGAAATAAGGAATGGCAGCTTAGTACTGTTTTTTCCTATTTCAAAAATCGTGCTTGCCTTAATCCAGGAAAAAAGTGAAACGGTGAAATGTGTTAAGCAGAGGGACTGTTGATTGTTGAATTCTTCTTGAAGCCACACATGAATTATCAGATAAGCTATTCCTTATGAAATTTAAGAACCTCTGGGTGTGTTCAGAGATGAAGCACTAGACATCTGGGCAATAAGGTATTAACAGAAAATAGACACCTGAAGTGTCTCATTGTTAGGCGTGAACTGAGTAGGCATTTTCACATTTGTTTCACATTTCTCTGTTCTGAAATCTGTGCAAGTACCATTTTAGACACTTGAGTCCTGAGGTTCCAGCTCTCAGAGAAGTTTTTCTCAAACTTTTTTAAGCAGCAGAGTGGAGACATAGCATGGAAAGTCTTAGAGGAAAGAGCATATGGTATCAAAGATGAGGGTGAGGGTCTACGTGTGTGTTTCAGTATCTGGAAATTAATAAATCATCACATGTCTCAAAAGGCATCTTTAGAAAGAAGTGGAGCTTTTACCAGGAGCAGGTGGACTGAGTTTGTGTAGAATTAAGCAATGCTTTTTTAATTATCCCAAAATTTATAATGGTGTTTCAAGTTTAAATAAGCTAAAACTCGAAGCAAAGGTTTTCCACTGGACTTAAATGAACTGCATGATCCTTGACATATATTTCCTGCCAACAAAATAAACTCATGGGGTGTTGCCGTAAATTTAAATCAGGGCTGTGTAGCACAGTCCTTAACCATGATCAAGCTATTTATCCTCAAAATCTCATTTCTCACTATCTTTTTTTTCACAGTTGACAATTACATCATTAAAATATTATCTAGAGCTTATTTAAGGATAACATGTCATTTGGACAATGCAATGTAAATATCTCATATTTCAAGAATACATACGGGAAAAAATTTTTGCCAAGCATGCTTGAATCTCCTGATGCCTTTCTAATTTTTTCATGGATGACAACACATCAGATTATAAAAAAAGTTTTTATATCTGCATTTTTAATCCCAGAAAACATGAAATCAGCTAAATATGTATGTTACACCAGTCTTAAAGAGTATTTACACTGTTGTGATTAGTGTATTTTAGAAGTGTTACTATGCAGTTTAAAATAAATTAACAATCTGCTCAAAATCTTTTGGTATGTAGATCAGATGCTCCGATCTGTCATTCATATTGTATATACACATATATACGCACATTTATTTACATATAGGCTTACATACCTTCAGCAACTTTTTTCTTTCAGAATTTGAGCTATAATTTGTCAAACAATATTTCTACGAGGTTTTTTATTCCATACTATCTTTCTATAGCATTTTAATACTAGCACTTTCTTTTCAAACTTCAGCTTTGAAGGCACTTCTACCAAATGTGTGAATCTCTCTATCTGCAGGATGTCCATGTTTGTTTCTGAGAGGCTCCAAATTGGTAGCAATCAACTTGAAAGTGTGTAGTAGCTGTCAAATCTCAGCAGAGGCTGCAGATGATCTTATGACTGATTTAGCACGTACTGGGAGCCAAAGTAATACAAAATAATTGGCTGTTTTCCCCTCCCATGTTTGATGGCTAGGAACCTGATCCTCAAAGACAGTGTCTCAACTGGGGGAATCTGTAAACACTTCCAAACTCCCAGAACAGCATGTGTGCTGGGGCTGGTCATGACTCCCTCTCAGAGCAAGTTTGCAGAGCTCACTCACCCTTTTGTCTCACACACTGTGGTCACACAGGAAGGAGTCAGTGCACACTCTGGCCAACTGTCTGGTCTGAAGAGCTTGGTAATCAAGACCACAGTCTATGCTGGGGTGAACATTTGGGTGTCAGTTGCTGATTCTTGGCCTGACCTAGCTTGCCCTAAAAACACTGTGGGGTGCATGAGGTCTCTAGGATTAAGATTCAGCCCTTGACTCTTCCACACAACCACTGTGGTTTTCCCCATCCTGGTTCAGCAAGTGAGGGAGAGAAAGGGTGGGCACGGGGAGCACCGAGCTGCCCTGGAGAAGACCCATGTGTGCCCAGCCGGCAGAAGAGGCGGCTGCGGGCATGTCGCTGCATGCTGTCTGAATGAAGAGAAGCTGAGCTCGAATCTGTCGTCTTAGTGAGCTTCTGCTAGGCTGTATGGCATGTGACAGCCTTCCAGCCTAATTCTGGAGTAGCTCTGCTAAAATCAGCGGAGTTACAGGTGGAGGTTAAGGCTTCACCTACACTTCCCATGTGTAGCTTGTGTCTTCATTGTGTTTGCTCTTGCAAATACAAAGTTAAATGACAAAATGAAACTAGGCAGATCATAGACGAATCAGGAAGACCTTAAGAGGATAACGGTCTCTGCAGTAACTCTTGCCTGCTTTGTTAGTCTTGGGTGATGGCTTATGAGATGCCATAGTTTTCTGAGGGGTTTTACTATAAGAGTTATGTGTGAAGGGACATTGTACAGTTCTTCTGCAAAGATATTGCTGACAAAGGTGTGTTACAATACCTCAAGTTTTGACCCAATCAAAAATTATCCATTATGAGTCCCAGTCTTTGTTGGGACAAAGTCATAATGTATAGCAATTTATTTTGGCTGATGATGCTTCTCAGGCTCTCGTATCTAAAGAGGCCTATGGCTTGGATGTGTAGGAGATGGCCTAACTGAAACTTAGTAAACTGTATATGATTAATTGTGTGACAATGACTTTAGGGCACACTGTTTGAGGCCTACATCCTGCAAAGTACATGGCATCTGATGGAAAGTAGTAAGGGGTAGAAATGGCCAATGACCAAGCAGACCGTCCTTGCTGGTGTGTCCCAAGATGGACGGTGCAGCCTGCAGAGTGAGCAGTTGTGTCTGGAGAGGGAGTTTGGTATGGGAACCAGGTGTGAGTTCATTCCATGCTTCTGTGGAGCATTTGCCACCCCTTTAAAATCCCGTTCCCTGGCAGATGGTCATCCCACATCAGGTTTGAACAGAACCTCCCTGACTAGTGTAAGCTAAGTCTATAATTACATGTAAATATTTGCCTTGTTGTTAGTGCATATCTGGAAACTAGACTGTCTTCCAAATAGAAACAAATCCCTAATTTTTGATGAAGGAGCAGAGGAGAAATTCTTCTACCCTTATGCAGCACAGAGAAATGTCTAAAACATTCAGCAAAGCATTTTCTTTGTTAAATCAAAGTGCACAGTGTTGACCCTTTGTAAGAACATTGTTATGCATTTTTAATAGGAGTATTGTGAGCAGTTGAGAAGCTGCATAATGAATTTCAAGCATTTCACTATGTGTTTGTTCTGGTTTGTGCCCTCACGGTCAAAAGAGGGGAATAATATACCTTGAAAATAATGTTAGTCAGTAGTAAGAAACTTCAGAATGCATGAAGTCACCATCTTTAGAGCAAATACATACTATATTCTAATTATAGCATATAATACTAGCATTTAATTTCTGCTAAAGGGCTCTGAATGTACCATAGAATTTTATAGTGAAAACTTGTTCTGATCACTAACATAAATTTATAGACATCTGCAGAGAACATTAAGATTTGCAATATCACCATAAATAAAGAAAAGTTAATTTTAAGATGTCATGTAGCTAGGTTAAATATAATGTTCATTTCCCATTCAGCATTTTCATATCATCTCCAAATAAGTAACTTATGCTAATTTTAATTTGGCACTTCACACTAAATCGCAAAAACACCTCTCCCCCTCTCTTTCCCCTGCCAAGGTGTAGAGTGACTCAGTTGCCTCATTTCTTCCTACAGTGAGGGGCAGTTTATGCCCTGCAGAAGCAAAGATGGATGCATACCTTCCGTGGAGTGCTGCTGTGCAGCCAGAGCAGGGTAAAGGAGCCATAGTACAAATGACAGCCTGGCCAGCAGGTACATAAGGATGAGAGAAGTGGTTATGGCTCTGGTAGCTCACGGGAAGTTTGGTAGTTCTTGGGACAGGAGGATATGAGCCTCTAGAACACTAGTCCTGCTCATAATAATCTTTAAAAACCCTCTTTTTTAGTATAAAGTAACAGTTCTTAATCTCTAGACAACAGCAAGTGTTATTATTGAAACCTGCAATATGTAGAGGGAGTTGAAATTATTTTGAAAAGTAAAGAACTTTCCATATTTAAAAAACCCCCGAAGTCTAAATGGTTAAAGATATTAAAGCAAGCAGGGCTGGAATTTGAAACTGGCATTTGGCATAGAGAGACACCTCCTTAAGGAGTTGTGGCTTTACTTACTGTGCAGAGAAACAATTAAAAATATCTCTGGGATGTTTGTTATCTCAGCCTTGTAGAATTAGGAAAGCATAATGAAGCCCTTTCCTTTGCAAACTTATGTCACAATGAAAATTTCTTTACTCCCACTATGACAAGAATGTGACTTACTTCCTTTCCCCCTGGGAAAAGTAAAGGGAATGGCAGCTGTCCTGAAAATATTTCTCGGTCAGCTTTTATGTATGAGATTGTTAGTATTTCCTCCCAACCGGGGGGAAAAGAAGGGAATGGATAGCACTATGCATGAAATGTAGAAGGTGTAAATCAAAGATGGTAGTGTTTCTGAAGTGTTTTTACAATTGCATTATGCTGTGAAGTATTCTATATAATTTAGCCTTTCCCTTGCAACAGTAATTACTCTCCCTATCTGTTGGGAAGTTATTTCTACTCTAATGCCATCTAGGAATCTGCGTTCTGTAAACTGGGTGTTGCTTTCAATAGCTTTCAGTAGCTACCCACAGCGGGCAGTGAGGTTAGAAACATAACTTAGCTTTATCCCGTTCACTTTAGTAAAACACATTTTACAGATTTCCTTGTGTGGGTGAAGAAGGCTCACCATAGGTTAATGTCAAAGCATTGGTGAGGTTATTTGATTAAAGGAAAATCAAGAAGCTAATTTTAGCAGATATACGGGGAGACCAGAAAGGGGAAATAACTAGTTTATTTTAGGGTCGCATAGTATCTTGTTTTTCCTGGAAGAAAGGAAGGATGAGGAAGGTGGCTTCCTGTTCTTTAGACCAAAAGCTCGGTGCATATTTTGCAGCATGTGGCAAGCAGTTTGTACAAAGCTTCTACACCCCCTCCATGTTGAGGTTAAAGGGAGGGGCTAGAAGAGGCTGAGATCTTGGCTGTGCCTTCCAGAGAAGTGGTTGCTGTCTGTACCCAGAGCAGTTACGTCTTACTGGGGCTACAGGGATCATAGAAACATAGAGTGGTTTAGGTTGGAAGGGACCTTTGAAGATCATCTGGTCCAGCCCCCCTGCCATGGGCAGGGACACCTTCCACTAGACCAGGTTGCTCAAAGCCCCATCCAACCTGGCCTGGAACACTTCCAGAGATGGGGCATCCACAACCTCTCTGGGAAACCTCTTCCAGTGCCTCACCACCCTCATCATAAAAAAATTCTTCCTTATCTCCCGTCCAAATCTACCCTCTTTCAGTTTAAAACCATTGCCCCTTGTCCTGTCACTACAGGCCCTGGTAAAAAGACTCTCTCCATGTCTCTTATAAGCCCCCTTTATATAATGAAATGCTGCAAAAAGGTCGCCCTGAAGCCTTCTCTTCTCCAGGCCAAACAACCCCAACCCTCTCAGCCCATCCTGGGCATACAGGGGCAGGGTGGAGGAGCCACATTCTGCTTTCCAGTCTGCTCCAAGGAAGCACAGTGGCATGGTGCTCCTTGCTTTGGCTTGTGTCAAAGTCCCTCAGTGCCATTAAGTTTCGTAGTCTAGGCCAAATAAATTTTAAAGAAAATGCAAAAGAGAAGGTTGCTACAGGATTGCCAGCTTGGCCATATTGTTCTGCCTACTGCAGCTAGCCAGATCATCTGATCTGTTGCTTTCAGTGTGATATCTGAATGTATCTAGATGTTTTCATCAGATTACATTTTGCAAACTATATTAATATGTATTTTAAATCTGTACTGGATATAATACAGGCAAGATACAGAATAGGTAAATGGCGAGATTCTTCTGATTTTAAGTGAGTGCTCTTCAATGTTACACAGATTTTTAAAAAAGTGCCAATTATACATGCAGATAAATTAAAAAAACCCCTACTTGTCAGGAATGTGAGTTTTGATTTTAATTTTGTCCCACAGATTCCTAAAATTTAGTAGTACAAAAGAAATTTTGACTGTTTTTTGGTTGGTAATCATTTCTGTGTTGTCTTATACTTTTGACAGTCGTTTGTATGCACTAAGTAAAAGGTAGGATGAATGGCCTATTTCTGTCTGTTTTCATTACTGTGCTCTTTCTGTGTGCTCCATCTTATTCTCTGTATATGCCTACTGGGACATTAAAGATTCTGTAATTATTTCAATAAGATCAGGGTTATAGATTTTTTGTTCCACTTAGTTGTTTGCTAATAAACCTGCCTCTGTGCTAAAGGCTAACAAATTTCTTATTTAATACTGTACTTTTTTTTACATGATATATTAGAGAACATTTTAAAAGGTCAAGATTGTGCAACTTACTGTTTTCCCTTGCTGTTGTAACAGTCTCAAGGTAGCTCCTTAACTGAAAAGTCCAAAGTCATCATCATCCTTTTGAAAACATAAATATTAAAGCTGTTTTGTTTCTTATTTAAGAATTTGAAGGAGATTGGAACAGTTGGAGATATTGCAGTGCTTAAAGCCTAAAATGGTTTTAGCTCTAGTGGGAAGTATGTTTGTGGTCTCACAAATAAGAATATGCTAAAGGAGCAACATAAACTGGATAAACTGGAGCTCTGCAATAATGTGTTCTTCACGTATGTGCACAGGGTTTTCCCAAGTATCAAGTTCTTTGACTTTTGTGGTGTAAGCCAACATTCTTTAACCATTTTCACCACACTGTTTCAGCCTAGGGTTGGGATGGAGGACTATGTAGGATGGATGTTATGTCCTGTCCCCTAACACTTCAGACCCGTGCCCACAGCTGGGACCCAGCTCAACAGTGCTGCCATTTTCAAAGTACTTTTCAACATACTTTTCAACAGAAGTTCCCTGGTGCCTAAAATTATACTCATTTTTTACCAGTGCTGAGTAAATCATTGTCTTTCTCAGGCCTAAATACTGTGAAATTGTTCTCGGAAGAGACTGCCTTTTCCTGATGTCACTTGTATGTTGAAGGAGGCTCCCAGGTATCGAATCCAGCTCTGTATTGTTCAGAGGCATTGATTTTCATGTTTTTTCTGTAGTTGTGCAGTGCTTGTCTTAGAGGGCAATTGACAGTTACTCAGTCCATGCAAGACTGATATATTATTTATTTATTTCCTGCACAAAGTAAGACAATTAACATTAGATCTGTCAGTTGTGCAGTGCTAAACCCTTTGTTTCTCAAGCTCACTAACTGGACAATTTCTCTGACTTTTTTGCCTGCTCACAGTGACAGTGTGGCAATTACCTTCTTAAAAGACTGTTTTATCTTATGTACCTATGTAGAAGGCTGTTCCCAATATTGGCCTTATACTTGTCCTGTGTGTATTTTTACTTAAAGTTTGAATGAACAGAGGACCTTGTGAACTGGCCGTGTCAAACTCTTTGGAGATTTGTGGCAAGTTTAGTATGCATTGTATGCTTTATACTGTTGTCGTGGTTTAACCCCAGCCAGCAACTAAGCACCATGCAGCTGCTCACTCGCTCCCCCCCCCCCCAGTGGGATGGGGGAGAAAATTGGGAAAAGAAGTAAAACTCGTGGGTTGAGATAAGAACAGTTTAATAGAACAGAAAAAAAAGAAACTAATAATGATAATGATAACACTAATAAAATTACAACAGCAATAATAAAAGGATTGGAATGTACAAATGATGTGCAGTGCAATTGCTCACCATCCGCCGATCAACACCCAGCTAGTCCCCGAGCGGCGATCCCCCCCCCCCCCCCCCCAGTTGATGTTTGAGATGTGACGTCCCATGGTATGGAATACCCCGGTTGGCCAGTTTGGGTCAGCTGCCCTGGCTGTGTCCTGTGCCAACTTCTTGTGCCCCTCCAGGTTTCTCGCTGTCTGGGCATGAGAAGCTGAAAAATCCTTGACTTTAGACTAAACACTACTCAGCAACAACTGAAAACATCAGCGTTATCAACATTCTTCTCATACTGAACTCAAAACATAGCACTGTACCAGCTACTAAGAAGACAATTAACTCTATCCCAGCTGAAACCAGGACAAATGTAAGCTGCTATTAGCTCTACTCAACAGCTGAAGCAATTTAGCCAACTGCTCTACAGATGAATTGCGTCTTTGCACTCTGGTCTTTCCTGAGACCAGATGGAGTTCTGGGACTTAACCTCAAAAGGAATTTTTTTTACTATTTCTTGAGGCCAAATTTCATATACCCTTGATCTTCAAATTATTAGGTGGCCAGTGCTAGCAGACTTCAGGAAATGTTAAGTTTCTTTTGAGGATTCAAGACTCCACATGTTTCTATAACTCTTAAGATGTTTCCCATCAAAAACTATGCAACTCTAGCTAGCACTCATCCATACAGAGCTGGAGTACTTCTGGGAAGGATGAAAACAAACCGGACATAATCCAGAAAAAAAGGCAACAAGAATGAAAGATCTAGAATATTAACTCATGAAGATGAGAGATAATAACCACTCTCAGCTTGTAAAAGGGATGGAGATGAAATGCTGCAACAGGATAGATAGAAATGTTGTGGTAACTCCCTCATTGGAGGGCTGCTTCTTTAAGAATAGGTTTGGTGCTAATCAGTCAGGAACTGTCTACATGTACTTAGCTCTGCATCAGTGAAAGAGGTTGGAGGTCATTTGAGACCTGTATTGCCATTACTTATGAGCAAACAGTTAAAGGACTGGGGCATTATGAGCAGTCATATATTTATCTCCTCTGTGATAGCATAGGTGTTTAAATCAGGCACTTACTACTCACTGAATTCCCTCCTACACATGCTCGCAGGGGAAAGGCAGATGGTAGAGCTTTTTAGGATGACCTGCTGCTAGATAATAGCAGGGCTTTTATGAGCAGTCTCCAAGGATGCAAATTGCAACTTTTAACACTTGGCTTTCTAACCCCGGCTAAGGTTTTGTCTACCTGACAAAACTCCTGTCATCTTGAATTTGTTACACTCAGCAGTACAGATGAGCTGCTACATATCATCCTGGATTATAGATCAGCTTTTGTTGTTAACTTTAATAAAAATCTGTGGCTTAAACATAGATTTTTAGAATTATAAGATGCTGTTCTCACACATAGACTGAACTCATGTGCACACAGAGGCCAAGAAATCAATCACACTGAGAAACTTCTGCATCAGAACTTCTGTTTTGTTCATATAGTCTTAATTTAAAGATTCTATTTATGGGAAATACTTCATGTTCCTATGTAAGTTGCTTCTGTAGGATATTATTCTCAATCAAATATGTGTGCTTTCTGTTTGGCATGAATTACCTGTTCCAAATTTTAAAGTTTTGCTCTTTCTGTGTTTATTTATTGATAAAGGACTCCTCGGTAGCACAGATTTCTTTCCTAGAGTTGGTACTTGCAGTTTGTTTTGAAAGCCTCCCATAACCTTATTTTCAGTAAATCTTTGAAAATGGGATTTACATAGTCTGACACTCTCAATCATTCCTTTGGCCCCTGATTGTTTCCTAATGTTTCAGGATATTACTTGAAGTGTAGACATGTCAGAATTGGGCATGATATTCCAGTACTGGTCTTACTGGTGACTTCAGAGCTGCTAGCATTCCTTACTCCCTTGCTTATAGTAGAACATTCCCTTGCTCTTGCCTACATGGTTCTTATCTACATTATTCCGGCAGTTCATGTGCAGGTGACTTTACATCATGATTGTTTTCCAGCCTGCCATTGTTCATTTATAAAAGTGACATGTACGAAACTGTGTTCAAATGCAGTTCAAATGAGTACACTTCCCAGTGCTTTTCTATAGCTCATCTTCCCCATTTGCTATTTACGAGTTCATCAGCTCTTTACATTTCCTCCAAATTTTACTGGGTGAGTGATAAGAGATACTGCAGATACTGCATAGCATCAGGTTGAGAACATCATGCCTCAAAGCATTTCTCTGAATGCTATTTCCCCATTTCCAATTTTTTTTAGTGATCTGTCAGTTAGTAGGGTTTTGCTGTGTATTATGGGTTATATTGAGTTTGTATACTATTTAAAAAATTGTGGACTGAAATCTAAAGGATAAGAGAAATACAACCATATTATGTCAATTCAGTCTTTGCTAGTCAGGCCTGTGATGTCATGAAAAAAATAAGATTTTGGGGGAAGACCCTTTTTGTATAAAATCAAATTCAATGCCATTAGTTCACCTGCCCTTTTAGTATTTATTGCTGCATCATTTAACAGGCTTTGATGATTTCAGATTCAGGCTAAGGTGATTTGCATTTACTTCTGTAAGCTTCCACATTTTCATTTTTGCCATATATTAAAGAAAAAATTGCTCCAACTACTTTTCCTCTCAGCTCAGATGTTTTTTCACAAAAAATCCTTTCATGACTGCAGGATTGTGTGGGTTTTATAGTCTGATTTTCAGTATTCTTTTGCATTAAAATATCTACTTTGCTTGGTTTTGTTTGTAAGTGTCTTTAAAATTATTTGGGAACACTGACTTTTTACAGAGAAAAAATATACATCATACTTCTTGCACATTGTAATTGAAATTCATTTGTGAATGCTCTAACATAAGCAATAGCCAGTTTTAGGCAATGATCACGTTATTTTTATGTATCACACTGAGATCTAGTACAGAATGATTTTAAGTTGCTTGATTTACCTTTTGTGTTGGGAATAGGTCTGTAATTTTTAGACATTTCAAAAATAATTTATCAGTAGTATCAGAAGTCTACCAGCTTCTGTGTTCGGAAACCTGTGTGATTTTCTACATATTTACATGTACTTCTAAGTAATCTTTAGAGGCCTGCTCCTTCTATTTTCTCATGTGTGTTAGCAGCTATAAAAGATCTGATATTGTTGTCAATCAGATACAAGTATCCTGAATTAGCCTGGAAGTCTTAAGTATGTAAATGATACCTTTAATGTGGAGTCCCACATTCTTGCTCCTCTTGGCTGTCTTTCCTATTTAGGTTTTACTGATGAGTTTCAGTCATGTGAATTGTCATGCCAGGTTTCAGTCCTACCAAATCATGTCAAATTTTCTTTCACCAACACAAAACTGTAGTTTTTAATTTCTCTTTGTTGCTCACAGAATAATTTATAGTTCTCCTTAGTTTTGTTTGTTTGTTTGCAATGATTTTACTTTAGGTCTACACTTTATGGCTATGTATTAAGTAGTCCTTTAGCATTGCTTTTAGATGTGAAGTTAAAGCTCTTCAGTCTCTTGTTTTGAGGTGCAAGCAGAATTACTTAGAAAAATCAGAACTGTAGAAGTTCAATCATGAGAACAAAACAGTATTTTACAGGGGTTTTTTTTTGGTTTAACTTGTGGTTGTTATGTAATGAAGAATATATACAGACTCTCTCTTTCCCTTCTCTGCTTAAAACAGATCAAGGTAAACAGTTGAAGCAGAAGGAAACCAACTGTTTTTCCATTCACCTTATTATTGAGCTGTGGTTAAAAGAACTTCCTTTTTGGTACTATCAAAAGATCTCAACTAAAACTTCAGTTGAACATGGAGAAGAAATAGACTCTTTCAGGGATGGGAAAATGCATAGAGACACTTGCCTTTGCCTAATGAAGGCTAAAAAGTAGCATGTTAATTGTGATTTAATACTTTTTCTAAATTACACTTTGTAGTATGCATGGCAGAAATAGAAATGTTTATTTTTGTTCCTTAGTTTGTGATTTAGTGTTGAAATTTTGATCTTACAAAATACTTTACATCATTGGTTATCACAGTTCGCAATTTTAGCAATAGTAGTATAAAATAGAAGTACTAAAGGAACTGAAAACGGGGAGTATTTTAGAAACATGAAGTGTGAAGCCCTGCCCCGTTTTAGTTGAGAGCAAAACTTCTACTGACTTCACAGAGGCCCAAATTTCACACAGAGATTGTAACCAAATAAGAAAGCACAGACAGCAGAGTATTTCTGGGCGATTGTTACATGCCTCAGGAAGTATTACAAGGCATGAAACTAAAGGATGCATGAATTTAACCACCCGAGAAGTGTAATAATCACCCGGAGGTGGGAGGAGGGGGGGCTGAGTTCAGTTACAAAATTGATTTTTTTTCCCTAAAACAAACATCCATTTGCTGACAAATGTGGAGAAGGAAAGGACATCACATAAATCATAGATTTTCCCTGGTGCTTGGAGTTCCTGAGTTATTCTAGAATGCAGGAAGCACTGGATAAAATAAATGAAGAGATGGGAGAGTGGGACCTGGGCCCCAAGTCCTCTGCTTCTAGATGCAGGGTCACACTTTTTCTGGGCAGTCCATTTTTGGCCTAATTAATCTTGGGGGGGGTTTATTTTCTTTTTTTTGCTGTACACAGCTTAAGCAGGGAGGGAGGAAAGCCCCTTGTCCTTTCTTCCCTCTGCCTCCCTCCATCCCCAGGTTCTAAGTAACAATTTCAGAGGTCAGCTGGAAATTATTTCTTGCTATCAGTCCTGCCTAATTTCACACACTTATTCAGACAGTGAGATTAGGAGTTGAGGTGTCCTGATTCCCTTTTTTTTGGTGGAGAAAGATGTACATTTGTAGAGGAGCTGGCGTGGAGCCAGTGGTGCAAGGGAGGCCAGGTATCTAACGTTCGTTTTGACAAAAATAGGCTTAAAACACCCACTTTCAATCTGACTGCTGAAGTTCATTTGTATAGATAGCTGCCAGTATCAACAGGCATTGGTGTGTGTGGAAAGCATGCGGTTAATCTGAGTTGGTGCATCCAAATGTAGTCATGGTTGCGTAATTTTCTTGTCAGGTTCAAGTGTTACATTTGTAGAACATCTTCTGCAACCACTCCATCATAAGGTTTTAAGCGCCATATTCTGCATTATACTTTAAAATGTGCATAATCCTTTCATTATTGAGAAAAAATGCCACATCGGTTCAGAAACAGAGGAAAGCAGATGCTTAATTTTGAGATGTGCTTGATTTATTGTTATTCAGGAAAGCCTTACATAATATACATAATATGCAGTATTTAATATCCATAAGTGCTTTCTTGAATAGAGGTGTTTTAAGCACTTGCTTAACAATAAACACCTGCTTACACACTTAGAAGTGTTTCATACATATATACTTAATTTTTGTTCTATGAGCAGCCCTGGGGAGGGCATAAAACTGTTTACAGATTTGAAGTCAAGCACATGCATAAGGGATTTCAGGTTTAGGGTTTAATTTGAAAAATATAAATGTAAGTCTAAATTAAATTAAAGAACTGTATTCCCATCATCCTAAGTGATTTGTATGTCTTCACTACTAAGAATTTATCTGAAGCTGTAATTATAGTTTATACAAGCATTTATCAACAATGATGTGCTAGCATGTTCATTTGCCTCTTGGTGGCCTTTGGTCAAAAAAATGTTGCAAAGAACATACAATTAAAATAAAGTCCAAGACATATTTTTTAACATAGTCTCTACAAAAGAGGGTTGTTGGGGTTTTTTTTAATTTGTTTTGGGTTTTAGCACAAGAGGAAACAACTTTCCTGTTTAGCAAAGAGCAGCCCAAGACCAGTGTGTTTGATTGTTATGGTTATACTACATCAACTAAAACTACTCATGGACCTGCCTTTGTATTTCCAAACAGATTTCCTCTGATTTCTGCTTTCCCTCTCATAAACAGTCATTTTTAGAAATTACCACTAACAAATCTCAAAATATGTTTGCCTGCAGTATTTGAGTGCAATGGTTGGTAAGTCCTAAGTTGAAATGACACAAATTTGTCAACAACTTCCATGAACCCCAGCATGGTTACTTGATGGGTATGGATGTAACTAATTAGTAGGTCATCAGAATGAAATGGTTCAGAGACAGCTACTGTAATTTTTTTAAAAAGCTATCACCAAGCTGAGAAATAGCAGTGCTCAGCTGTAATCAGCATTTTCGGTATTGTCCTTAGTAGTAGCATTGGGAGTGTGGGGGCTGGTTTGAAGTTAAATGACTAAACCCTTTATTCTCACCCTAGTTTTGGTCATGCTTCTGTATTCTGGTAATTCTCTTGTCTAAAGTCACATATTTGCTGCTCAGATTAGATTTTCAAATGATTTCATTTTAGACATCTCCCCAGTTTTCATATTTCTACACATTTTCTACAATGCATTTTTATAACGTCTGTTTTTATTTAAGAGTTAGTTGACTATTTGCTTCATTAGTACAGGGCAAGTGAAAGCAGTAGGTAAAGAGCTGCCTTTTTACATCTATGCCTTTCATTGTTGTCTTTTTCTTTAAAGTAATAAATTTACATTTTATAATCATAAACATGAAATTGAAGATGAAATCAGTTCTTGAAAGATTAATTCAGTCCTGCTCACAGCTGCGAAGACTGTGGAAATAAATATCATTTTGCAGTAACGTATTCCTGACAAAGGGCATAACAAAAGACTGATTTCTATTCAGAGATAGTGGGTATATTTATTTTGCATGTTGGGGGGAGGGGCTGTGGTCGACTGCTTGCGACCCTGACCTAGTTTTGTAGCTGCTTATTATTCAGCTATATGTTTGAGAAATCTCTGTAATTTAATTTGGCAACCTCTTCTGCATGTCTGCACCTAGCAGTAGGTGCTCTTAATATTAGTCATGTCCCATGCTGAATCATATTTATTTAGAAAAAGGAAAATCCTAATGCACTCATAACTCAGAAAGAAACTGTTAATTGTTAGCAGAGAACCGCCTGATTACAGACTGGATGTCTCGTCCAGGGCCCTGCCATAATTAGTAACCACTGTTGACATTTAGATTTAAATTGAATTTTCTTCTAATTAAACCCAGAGGGGGTTGATCCTCTCAGATGTACAGGTTAATAAAATTAGTCAGAAACTGTTAAACAGTAAACTGAATTCTCCAAGAGAGCTTTCCCAGTGTATTGTTAGGAATTCTGTAATTAATATTCAAAGGATTCATTAGATTTGGAGTTGTCCTTTTTTGTTTTGGGTTGCATCTGGGTTTGTTGCAGTTATTTCTTTAATTAGGTCTGTTTGCTTTTGATATCTACAGTAATACTAATTTCCATCATGTTTGTGCACGTGTAATTATAAGTGCTGTAGCACCATTCATCCATACCATGCAACTGCTATGTGTAATAACAAGCTGCTTTTTTTCTGGGCACATTCAGTGAATAGTAATCTTAAAAACTAAAAGCAAGTATAAAATGAATTTTAGGAATATAGCCTAGATTAACTGGTGTCTATTTGTCATCATCATACAAATGTTAAAGCTGCCAGAGGGTCGTTTACTTCTTTATTCACTACTCTTTTTTTGCTGATCCTTACCAAGCTTTTTGTTTAAATAGGATTATTTTTCTGATGAAATCTAGATGTTTGTATTTTTCCGATTGCTTTTTCAAGTACCATCAATTGGATTGAGAACTTAACCTACATGAAATTAATCTGTGTTTTTGCTTTCTTGTCCTGCTCAAAGATTAAGAAGTTAAGAGTATGAAAAATATTAAGCATGTGTGCCAGGATATTTCTGGAGTATCAGCAAGAGTATCAGTGATGTGAGAAAAAGTAGAGTCAGAAGTGCTATAATGAGATATTTAAACATAAACTTTGAGAATATCAGAATTTTTGAAAACTGCTCTGTGGGAGTAAAGTTTCTCTAACAAAGATCTCATAGCTGAACTCACTTGTGGTTTTTCACAGCTCATATACAGAGGAAATCCAGTAAAATATTGTTGGGCACTGAGAACAATTTAGTACCAGTACTAAAAACTTAATATCAGTTTTACAAACAAAAGTGAAGAACGTATTTTACCATTTAATGAGCCTCATGAAACTCATGGGTTTGGTTTAAATCAATTTCTGGGCCACTGTAACTTAAAAGTAGAGGTTTTAGAGAAACACAAAATGATAAATGAAAATGTATAAGGAATGCTTTCCTGAAAGATATTTTGAAATTCATAAAAGTTGTTCAATACTATTGAACTGAATATACTCCCAAAAGGA
Organism: Aquila chrysaetos chrysaetos; assembly: GCF_900496995.4. Taxonomy (NCBI): domain Eukaryota; kingdom Metazoa; phylum Chordata; class Aves; order Accipitriformes; family Accipitridae; genus Aquila; species Aquila chrysaetos. The sequence continues at coordinate 41,469,081 of NC_044007.1, forward strand.
GTATCATTTCTGTCCCTTTCTCCTTAATCATGTAAGCCAAACAAACAAACAAAAAACCTAGATGACTTCATTTTTCTTGCTTAGTCTGACTCAATAAATTGGATTAGGTAAAGAATGCTTCTCACTCGGAATTGGCTTCAGATGGTACAAAACCACTAAAAATGTATGGAACAATTCACCGCACTGGTGTACAGCACCAGGTAAATTCCTCTCTCCTGTAGGTTTGTGTGCGGAAATCACAAGGCAGATCAAACCAGAAGGGGCTGAAACTGTCAGGTCCAGAACTGCACATTTTAAGCCATTTAAAAGTGTTGTTGATCTAAATGAGGCTTTAATAGGAACAGTTTGTATGCATAACAGCTTCTGGATTCAGGTGCCATTCTCAAGGAAACATCCAGCTGAAAAAAATCTGAGTAAGAACAATAAAACGGAAAACAAACCTCTTTAGCCCACAGTCCAATCAGAGTCTTTACACTGAAAAGAGACTTAATATTGCTATTGATTTTTCACAAAAGGTGTCTACTATGGTGATGGGCAGCAGTTCAGCTGAGATCAATAGGTAATTAAACCCCCTACGAGAACATAGTCTTAAACTGAATTAAACTGAACTTTTGCAGTGGCCAAATCACATTATCATGAAAATATACCCGAAAGTCTCAAGTATTATCTGTAATCACCTCCAAGCAGCCATAAACTCAGTCCTAAGTTTGACAATGTAGTACCCTTATTACATGGAAAGTGAGCTTCCATGCATGGATGAGAATATGCCAGCCATGGTCCTTTTATGAGTCTGGGAGTATCATTGATAATCCCCAGTAAGTGATCTTAGATTTTCCTTCAGAATCAAGTACAAGCTTAACCACTGGCAGCAATACACATATGAAACTAAAAATTGTTTCTTGTATAATTTTTAGATAATGAATTAGGAATAACAGGTTTGCAATGTCTTGACAGCTAGGCAGAGCTGTTAATGCAAGCAAAAGCAGATGTGTGATCACCGTGCTTTTATTAAACTATGTGCGTCTCATTGGTGCCAGCAGGACACCAATAGAGAAAGGAAAGAAAGCAGCAGTTGCCAAAGAAGCCAACAGCGTGCCCATCAAGTTTGGCATGAAATACTTCAGGTCCACCAACAGTAGTCAGGAAATGTAAAACTGTCCACGTTTCCTAGTTTACAGATGGTTTCAGCAAAATGCAGACTTAGTAAAGAGCAGGAGGCTTGCACTGCATTAAAGGCTTCTGCCAATTGAGTAAGGAAGGTCATTGCCTGCAGAAACTGGGCAGCCTGGAAAAGGCATCCAATTTGGGGATCTATGACCTGGCCTAGGATGGGGCACAGCAGCCCATTTGCAAACAGCTCAGCTACAGGGAAGCCAAGAGTGGGTTAACTGGGCTGGATTGTGAAAAGCCTCGATCTTTGCTCACACAGTCACAGCAAATTGCAGATTTCGAGGAGAGAAATATTCTGTTTGCCTGGCCATATGTGACTGCATGAGGAAATGTGGTGAGACGATGCCAAGGCTTTCTGGAGAAAAATGGGCTAGCAATTGCTGAAGACAAATAGCTGAGGTTCCTTCGTGAACTGGAAATCACCCTTTCTTATTGCTGCCTCTATATGTAGATTTTTGAACCTGTTGCAGCGACATAAAGAACAAAGAATCAGTTCTCTTACCATTGTTCATTCTTACTGTCTAACAACATAACTTTTTCCTTCTTTCTTTTTTCCATGTGGTTTTGACAGATGGAAAAGTAAGTAAGTATTCATTGCATAAAGTTGTTAGATACAGGACTGTTTTCAAAGTAAGCTTTTTTTTTTGTTTGAGGTATCATTTGAGATACTTAAGTTCTGAAGGAAGTTCTTTTTTCTGGAAAGTACACAACTACTACCACATAAACATAAAAACCGCACCTCCTTCAGTTTATCTGTTTCAGTCAAAAAAACATATTCTAAAACATCTGCCCAAGGATTTTTATTGTGAAAAAATAATCAGTACCAGGAGTATTCTTTATCATCCAAATAAGAGGGTAAACAAATGTGGAAGAAACATTGAAGCCACTGAAATTGATTTTTAAATTACAATTCATCTGTTAATAATGCTTCTTAGTGTAAATAGTGCCTATGTTAATGCTTATATTGTGAACTCGCAAAGAATAGGCATTATGTTGCATACCAGCTCTTGTATTTCAGATGTGAGTTGTCTGTTCCCCAGATTCTCCCAGTCAGCTAATATTTTCTATGTTAGGTAAAATATTTCCTCAACTGCATATTTTTGCATGAAAACTACGGAACGTATTCTATATTTACTCTTTGTGTAAAGCTTTCATTTATGTCAGTGGGAGTTCAGTGTATAGCACGAAGACTGTGTATTTCTCTAAGTACTTGTAAGAAACATCTTTTTTTATACACTAATAGATTTGTCACATAGTAATTTGTTTTTTCAGTTATATGATAGTTCTACCAATGCAACAACAAAATGGAAATAATAAAGAAAACCTGTAATGCTAGATAAATTACATTTGATATACCTTTTTATCCTCAATTTCCCATCACCTGTACATGATGTCTCACTGTTCAGCCTTTATTTTGTCATTGAACAAATTACTTGTGCAAGTAAGCGCATTGGCCACAATGGGATTACTTGCATCGGTTAGTTTTCACAGGTAGGAGAGGGCTACCCAGTGTCACTGTTAGCGTTTTGTAACAAGGCACCGAGTTCTCCTAAGGAAGGTGGTGGGGAGATTTTCCTAATAATTGGGCTCCAGAGTTCATGCAGGAGAAAAAGTAGTGAGTCTGTTCATTCAGTTTTTCTCTGACAGAACTGTGCCCGCTCCTTCAAATAAGATTTTTTCGAAACTAGCTGCAAATGGAACAATGTATGGAAGAATTGCTCTTCCACTTTATGGACAGGAGAATTTGTCATGGAACTAAGTTTGCAAGCAGTGAGGGACTCAATAATGCAAAGTACCTTTGCTTTACTCCATGAATTCAGAGATAATTTTTAGCATTGCATTTTAGGAAGGAACTATGGAAGCCAGTGACATTAGAAGATTTATTTTTGTAGCCTAAGTAAGTGAATTCTTTGATGCTTTGGCATTTTCATGGATCCAGTGTTAGATGGAGATTTCCAGAATCACTGAGGTGTCTTAAAGATTGGTGTTTCTAAAGTCATTCAGCCCCTATCAAAGATATTTACCAGCCTACTAAAGTTTGAAGCATCTATATTTTTGGAAATTCTTATACTTATGGAAATTATTGGAGCAGACCTATAAAATCTTTTGAAACTCATCCATCTAGGAAAACCTTCTGGAACTACAAAGTGGAAAAAACATAGGTATTTGACTTTAAGAATGCCATTGGGACCGTCCCTCATGAAAGAGGGTGATTAATATGCATTTGTGCCGTCCAGTCAAATGTAGAAACAAACATCCAGACATATAGTAAATTTTTCCAATGAAAGTAAAAGAAGTTTTATAATACTCCTACTAGTTCTGGTAATGTTAAAGTTAGTATTTGAATGTTTTTAAATATCCAATTACAATATATAAGACATCTCTTTATTCTTAGCAGATAGGCAGAGAGGCAAGGTGGGTATGGAGGGGTAATACACATTATTGGAATAAATTATAAAATTAAATTATCTTTCAAAAAAACAGGCTATTCATCAGGTTAATAAATATTTTCAGGTACAGACCTATCCTGTTATACAATCATAAATTAAATGGTGCTTTCTTTCCTGTGTAGTTATACATGTGTGTGTGCATCAGGTATTTTGAACCTGTTGAGTGTCCCTGCATTTTTATTGAGTTTCAGTGAGAACTGAGAACACTTTGCATGTCCTCAAGAAGCATTCAGCAGAGGAGCAGTTGGAAAGAAAAGAGACACTTCAGTGGAGAGAGATAAGATCTGCTTATCTGCTTTTATGTGCATGCATGTGCACACACACGGGCCTTCATTTCCTTTATGGTTATGTATGTGTATGTGCGCATGCACATGACAAATCAAGATTTTACGTGGAAATGTGTGAAAAAATGTTGCCTTTCTAATCTTGCTATGAGCTAGACCATATGACTATGTTAGAGAGTTGGAAAGAACCTCTGGTGCAAATGTCTGAAATCTGATTTAGCTTTCTAGGCTTCTTGGCTGACAGCACACTGTATTTTGGGAATGTACAAGCATTTAGTAAGAAAGACATACTAAATGGGATAAGTTCTGGATACCACTGCAGCTGAATCCCTGAAGTATGTTTCCAAGAGCTGGGATTTATAAAACCAAAGTGCAATGTGCTATATCATGCAAAGGCTGTAGAAGTTACATGGGCAGGGAGGCAAATTCAGTGGGCAGTGTACATGATAGCACTTGCAGATAATACTATGCTATAGCGCATAAAAATTTGCTATCAGGTATCGATCACTAATGCAGCAGAATATGCCCTGTGGCCACCAGTATATGGTTTGAAGGATAGATAGTAGCATATTTGGCCACAAAACACAGTGACTGTCCCTGCCATCAATTACAGGTAGAGCAAACAAAACGAGGTGTTTCTGACAGCAGATCGGGTTAGGCAGTACTGCTCATGCTGTACTGGCTTTTGGGCATGTTTCCAGGAGCACTCCTGAAGTGAACTGTTGAGGACTGGGTTTCTGCAAGTTCACAGGTGTATGTATCTGACATGTAACTACTCAGTTTGCAGCTTGGGGATGACTTCCCCGCTCCATTAGAAGGTCTATACACCTGTCTGGTGAGTAAGTGAGAGGTGATGTTAACATTTAGAAAATGGCTTAAGGAAGTAAAACTCAAGAAACAGTCAATTACAGGGGAAGGGAGGATGACAAAACCTCTCAACATTCATACTAAACTCGCAGTGGGACCAATGCATTTATACTGTTTTAAGAACTGGTTGTCATTGGAAAACTGTTAACTAATTCACTAGTAAAACTTTTTTTTGCATTAGTATCATTGTTTGGGTGAAATTCTGCATGAGAAGGCTTCTTTGATACTTTTGGTGAGTGCATGCTTGTGAAAACGATTCCAGGCTGTCTAATAGTCTAATGGTGAGAGCTTGGACACTGGCCTTCCAAGTGCAAGGCTCATGTCCTCCCCGGCAAAGGGGGCAAGCTCAGAGAACATCATACAAGTCTCACAGTAAAGTAAAACAAAATTGAAGGGAATGTGATTTTGTCTTCATGTACATTAGGAAGATTATGCAACCTGGAAATGGGAAAAACTATTTCCTGCTCAGCCTGGACTTTGGCTTTTTAATGTATTGCTATGTTGTCACTTCCTGCTTGCTAGCAGTTACCCATGTATGGTATATTGCAAGGTCATTATGTCACTTGTCATGGCGATGTGTCTATTTTTTACATTTTCATTAGCCATATAAATGTTTTCTTTCTACTGCAAAAGCTAATACTAAATACTAGTGGTTAAGATAATTCACTTTCTTGGGCTTTGTCATGTACAAAAAATATTTAAATCCTAATGCATGTTGTGATCTCTTAGGTGCTAATAGTAACAAAATATGCCACTTGTGATAGTCATGTTCTCACCTCATAATTAAATGAAGTAAATCACTGAAGATTTGAAAAACTGTTTTAGTACTTTATGCAAATTGAATATTGGTTTGAATACTAATTAAGTTGACAAAGTAGCTATAGGAGGCAATTTTGCATTTCTTTCAAGGAAAGATCAAGATACTTGATACTGTTTTCTTTAAGGAAGGATGCATGGAGAAAATACCTAGTACAGTGTTCCCTGATATCGGTGTTGAGAAATGCATATCTACATTCTTCGTTAATGTGAATGCAGATATGGTGCTACTCAAAAAGGATTTTACAAGTATTTGGAAACTGTTAAATATAAGTTATGTCTTTTTCTTGTATTTTCACAATTTAAAATGACAGATTTAAGTCCTCAGAGTCTCCACAAAACACTGCATGGGAAGGGGTGGGTTTGGGAGAACACTTAAAGTCAGTGCAGTGAGGGGGAAAAAAGATAAAGCTGGAGAAAATTGCTGTTGACTAGAATCAAACTACACTAGTTGCTTACAATTGATTGTGTGTTGTTCAACCACAAAGATAAATTAGAACATAGAATACTGCAATAGAAAAGTGGTTTAGATGTCATAGAGACAGTATGACTATTTTTATCTCTTAGTTGTAAACCATAGCTTACAGTGGCTGAAATGACATTGAACTGTTTTTCTCTTTGATGATTTACAGCCTGTGTAGCACGTTTGTAGAAGCAGATGTCACGTTTTATGTATTTGAAAGTGTCAGCACTGATGACTTATGTCTGAAGATTCTGTGCATGAATCAATAGAATGTAGTGATTTCCATTTCTTAAAAGAGTTTTTTCCGACATAATAAAAAACACATAGTGAATTTTGGTCATTATAATGCTACTCTTGAACTCTCTTTTTTTTTGCCCTCTATTTTACACTATCGGGAGATCATTATTTTGCAAAATCCACTTCCCTTCTCATCCCATACGCACAAATAGCTATGGTAAATTGTCTTCTCTTTTACTTAACCTGTTTAATTTGGAAGGTGTACAACACACTTCATTTTCTTTTCAGAAATGAATGATCAGAAAACTTGGATGAATTGATAAAAGAAAATGCATCAAGGTTATCTTACTAAGAAGTATACTAAGCAAATCTAGACAGATCTCATCCCCCCGACCGTCCTCCATATTTCATTATGATACTGTCTGAAAAATTTGGGAAAAAGTACTTGTCATCCCATTAAAACAAAAAGTCAAGTTTGCATTTAAATGGAAAATGTATCAATCATTTAGCATCTGCAAACCTGGAAGTTTTATTTTATTCTTAAAAAAACCCCAAACACATAAGACTTTAGTTTGCATATGTGGAATAATCTGTGTGTGTGGAGGGGTTTCTTTGTGTAGTCATGCACTCACAAAGCCATATAAGAAAATACTAGTTTAATTTAACATTTTTAATTCTATATATAGAAAGTCTACCAGTATAAGTAGGAATTTGTGTGTAAATAAAGGACAGAAAATTGCTTTTTAGAATTTTATTAATACTTCTGTATTATAAACAGTGAGCCAGATTTGATCTGTACAGATGATTGGAAAATGTCCTTAAAAAAAAGGACTTTTTTACATCTTCCTAATTCCACATGTTCCACCTAGAAAAGCCTAAGTTGGAGGGTAACAGAGCCTGAGGTTCAAAAAGATCTTTGAGTTTCTGGAGCAGGATTCCTTTTCTTTATTTTGCACCTCAAGTACTTCCACCAGAGCAGTGTCTTCACGTGAGTGGAAATTTCTTACTTCATACATGTGAGAAGGGCTATTATGGGCCCTGACCTTTGGGTTTGACTCCATCTGCTCAGCCAGTCTTCTCTGCTGCCACATGTGGGTTTGCAGACTGCAAAGAGTGCTAAGGGGTGCTTCTGGAAAGGCAGTATGCCTCTCAGCTTTGTATACACAGAGTGAAAGTCTGAGTATAAAGGAGATATTTCATGTCGAGATCTCAGCTGGTGACTCCTACCTATATTAGTTCATCAAAGAGTTGTCTTCCACAAGGGAGAAATGGAGCATGGAATTGTGATCTCAGTTTGAACTGAAGGTGGTTAAATTGCACAAGGAAAGATCTGGTGCTTTTAATTTTGGGAGCAAATGTGTTTGCTTTTCAGTCATTGTTATAATATGCACGGAAGCTAAGAGTTTTCCTGATGGGTGATTACTGTATGATGTCACATGTTACTTGCATGAACACATTTTCTCATTCTCGGCAGCAGTGTGGCCGTGGATTATTGGTGTCAAAAGTGCTGCTTAGCACTGCAGGAGATCAGGAAAACTGATAGAGCATTTCCTCACATTTCCCCAAACCATTCTATTGCAATTCAGTTTAACATTATTATACTGACAGCCTTACAGAAATATGAGTTACAGTAAGGATACTGAAACAGCTATGCCACAGTGCACTTAATAGCAGTGGTAATTATTACCGTGGAGCTCCTGTGTTGTGCTAAGTGTTTAACAGGTTCCTGCCCTGAGGAACTTGCAGCCTTCATGGTGCTCATGACAGACAGGCAAAAATGTGATGCAGCTTTACACAGAAAGTGTCAAATCCCTACAAGCAGAACATATAAACTGTTTCCTTCACTATTCTAGGCATTCCCCAGTCTGCCTAAGGTGTCTGTCATTAGCTGGGGCTTGTTCCTGGCCAAGCTGAGCTTGCACAGTAGCAAGCCGTGACATAAAACCTAACTGAAGAATTATCCTTCTGATTCTAGACCCATGTTTCCCAACTTCAGTGCCATAACACAGATGCTCTTTCCTGATTTTTATATTAACCTTTATAGACATAACTAACTGTGGATTCGCATAATTTTCTTCAACAAAAGCTTGTCCTTTTTAATCAACAAAGGCTGCAAAAAAGTTGAATGCCTGGAAACACAAATATGGTGCTCTAGAGATACTTGGAAGTTAAAACTAATGTACTTTGCATCCCTGTTTTCATTTGTGCATTAATTTCAGAACTCTGAAGTCCAAAGCTATCATCATACACTTTCTGTTGTCACCAACCTTGGCTCATACTGTGAGATGTCTTTCAGCTAAGGAAGTCAGTTGCTGTAGAGGAGTTGTGAAGCTGCATCTCTGGCAATCACTGTAGTGATTTCTCCAGTTAGGAATATATTTTTTTTTTTGCTAGTGGTTGAAGTTTTGTAAAGGGAGAGATCGTGGGTCAGTTTACACAACACCAGGCCTGCTGGCAACAGATGGGGTACACCTGTCTCAAAGAGGGAAAAGGATACTTGCACAGGAGTTAGCAGGGCTCACTGAAAGAGCTGTAAATTAGATTTGAAGGGAGAAAGGGATAAAAGCAGGCTTGCTAGAGATAAGTCTGGGGGTGGCATGCTAATGTTTGAGGGATGGTGTGCTAGCAAGGTCCTTTGGTCTGCTGTCTCAATGGAGTTAGGGTATGGAGATCCATGAGGCAGTAAAGACATAAGGCTTATTGATGTGTTAGAAACCACAGAAACATCTGAGAATGGTCACGTAGGAATTAGGGCTTCTTCCCTCAAAAAGGTGGCGGGATCATTAGCCCAACTGAAGTGCATCTACACCAATGCACACAGCATAGGCAACAAATGGGAGGAGCTGAAAGCCACTGTGCAGCAGGAAAACTATGATATAGTTGCCATCATGGAAACGTGGTGGGATGACTTGCACAACTGGAGTGCTGCAATGGATGGCTATAAACTCTTCTGAAGGGATAGGCAGGGAAGGAGAGGGGGAGGGGTAGCCCTGTGTGTTAGGGAGTGTTTTGACTGTCTAGAGCTTGATGGTGGTGATGATAGGGTTGAGTGTTTATGGGTAAGAATCATGGGGAAGGCCAACAAGGCAGATATCATGGTGTGAGTCTCTTACAGACCACACAACCAGGATGAAGAGGCAGACAAAATATTCTATAAGCAGCTGGGAGAAGTCTCACAGACACTAGCCCTTATTCTCGTGGGGGATTTCAACTTGTCTGCTGGAAATTCTATACAGCAGAGAGGAAACAGTCCAGGAGGTTCCTGGAGTGTGTGGAAGATGATAAGATAACTTCCTGACACAGCTGGTGAGTAAGCCAACTAGGCAATTCACCCCACTGGACCTGTTGTTTGCAAACAGAGAAGGACTTGTGGGTGATGTGATGGTTGGAGGCCATCTTGGGCATAGCAACCATGAAATTGATAGAGTTTATGATTCCTGGAGAGCTGAGGAGGGGGGTCAGCAGAACGGCCACCTTAGACTTCTGGAGGGCAAACTTTGGCCTGTTTAGGGGTCTGGTTGATAGAGTGCCTTGGGAGGCAGTCCTGAAGGGCAAAGGAGTCCAGGAAGGCTGGACATTCGTCGAGAAGGAAATCTTAAAGGAGTAGGAGCAGGCCATCCCCATGTGCCGAAAGATGAGCCAGTGGGGACAAAGACCTGCCTGGCTGAACAGAGAGCTTTGGCTGGAACTCAGGAAAAAAAGGACAGTTTATGACCTTTGCAAAAAGGGGCAGGCAACTCAGGAGGACTACAAGGATGTCATGAGGTCACACAGGGAGAAAATTAGAAGGGCCAAAGCCCAGCTAGAACTTAATCTGGCTACTGCTGTAAAAGATAATAAAACATGTTTCTATAAATACATTAGCAACAAAAGGAGGTCTAAGAAGGATCTCCATCCTTTATTGGATGCGGTGGGAAACATAGTGACAAAAGGTGAGGAAAAGGCTGAGGTATTTAATGCCTTCTTTGCCTCAGTCTTTAATAGTAACTCTAGTTGTTCTCTGGGTACCCAGCCTCCTGAGGTGGAAGACAGCTAAGGGGAGCAGAATGAAGCCCCCATAATCCAAGGGGAAATGATTAGCAACCTGCTACACCACTTAGAACATACAGGCCTATGGGGCTGGATGGGATCCACCCAAGGGTGCTGAGGGAGCTGGTAGAAGTGCTTATCAAGCCACTTTCCATCATTTCCCAACAGTCCTGGCTGACTGGGGAGGTCCAAGCTGACTGGAGATTAGCAAATGTGAGATGTTACCAAATGTGACACCCATCTACAAGAAGGGCCATAAGGAGGATCTGGGGAACTACAGGCCTGTCAGTCTGACCTTGGTGCCGGGCAACGTTATGGAGCAGATCGTCTTGAGCGCCATCACACAGCATGTGCAGGACAACCAGGTGATCAGGCCCAGTCAGCATGGGTTTATGAAAAGCAGGCAGGTCCTGCTTGACTAACCTGATCTCATTCTATTGCAAGGCGACTCCCTTAGTGGATGAGGGAAAGGCAGTGAATGTTGTCTACCTAGACTTTAGTAAAGCCTTTCACACTATTTCCCACAGCATTCTCCTGGAGAAACTAGCTGCTCACTGCTTGTGCTGGTACACACTTTGCTGGATAAAAAACTGGCTGGATGGCCGAGCCCAAAGAGTTGTGGTGAATGGAGTTAAATCCAGTTGATGGCTGGTCACAAGTGGTGTTCCCCAGGGCTCAATGTTGGGGCCAGTTCTGTTTAATATCTTTATCAATGATCTGGATGACAGGATCGAGTGCACCCTCAGTAAGTTTGCAGAGGACACCAAGAAAGGCTCTGTAGAGGGATCTGGACAGGCTGGATCGATGGGCTGAGGCCAGTTGTTTGAGGTTCAACAAGGCTAAGTGCCTTGGGTCCTGCACTTGGGTCACAACAACCCCATGCAATGCTACAGGTTTGGGGAAGAGTGGCTGGAAAGCTGCCCGGCAGAAAAGGACCTGGGGTTATTGGTGGACAGTCGTCTGAATATGAGCCGGCAGTGTGCCCAGATGGCCAAGAAGGCCAATAGCATCCTGGCCTCTATCAGAAATAGCCCCGGCAGGAGCAGGGATGTGATCGTCCCCCCGTACTTGGCACTGGTGAGGCTGCACCTCAAATACTGTGTTCAGTTTTGGGCCCCTCACTGCAGGAAAGACATTGAGGTGCTGGAGCGCATCCAAAGAAGGGCAACAAAGCTGATGAAGGGTCTAGAGAACAAGTCTTATGAGGAGTGACTGAGAGAACTGGACTTGTTTAGCCCAGAGGCTGAGGGGAGACCTTATCATTCTCTACAACTACCTGAAAGGAGGTTGTAGCAAGGTGGGTGTTGCTCTCTTCTTCCAAGTAACAAGTGATAGGACGAGAGGAAATGGCCTCAAGTTGCACCAGGAGAGGTTTAGATTGGATATTGGGAAAAATTTCTTCTCTGAAAGGGTTGTCCAGCGTTGGAACAGGCTGCCCAGGGAAGTGGTTGAGTCACCATCCTTGCAGGTATTTAAAAGACATGTAGATGTGGTGCTTAGGGACATGGTTTAGTGGTGGACTTGGCAGTGTTAGGTTAATGGTTGGACTTGATGATCTTAAAGATCTTTTCCAACCTAAATGGTTCTGTGATTCTTTGATTATGAAAAAATAAGTAGTTTGGACAATGATTTCTTTTTCCTTAAGTATTTCTATGAGAAGGTCTCCTCTAGCTTCACACAATCCCCAGTAAAACCTTTCAGATTTTTGCATATAAAATAATTGAATTGTTTAGTGTAGTTCAGTAGGGGCTGTTTGAGATTGGGGGGACAGAATTTACCCTGATTCTGAATATTCCTTTTTCACTGAGCATGCTCCATCCTCAGGAAGCTGTTCCACATGCCCATTAAATTGAAATGGTACTGTTTAGTCACATACTAGCCTATGCCAGAGCTAAAGGTTCATATTCAAAGTCGGTGTGCTCTCCCTTCTTTTCCAAGGAGAGAGAAAACTTTCCAGTACTCTTGCTAGTAAAGCTGAGCATTTCATGATGTTTATTATTACTGTAGAAAACAGAAAAGTGTAATCTTACCCGATTAGCGTATACAATAACTCAGTATTTGTGCAATCTGATTTTTAGCAGAGGTGGGACTACAAGTCAGATGTCAGCTACTTAGGCACAGAGTACTCGCAAAACTATCATTAATGTGATCACACTACATTTGTTTCAGATTCACCACCCCCCGCAAATTCTTTTCTTCCTCATTTGGCATATAGTCATATAAAGTAGTAAAATGTATCTTTCATCTCCCTCTATAGGTTGATATGCACACAAAACAAGAGCTATTACTTTTTTGCAAGTTAAAAGTTCACTCGGTTTTACTATGTTTTTCAAGTTTCTACATGGTGAGGAAAACTGTGGTTCTAGATTCAGACAAGGCTTGTTTACTGTTAGGGCTTGAAGGTGGTTATAAATCGTTTCCTCTTCTTAGCCCTGGTTTTATTCATTAATGTATCATAGCTAAGTAACTGAGTACAATTTTTCTGCCAGACTTCTGCCTTGCACAGTGATGAGCTGTTCAATGAAAACAACAAAAATATTCAAGAATGGTTTGTTCATGAAAGCTGAATCGTGGCTTGAGGTCTGCCAGAATGCACCCTGCTGTATCCTAACAAGACTACAGAATTCACAAAAGGGGATCATCATGGCTAGCCTTTCCAACACCATTTATTTACTTCTCAGGGCTTGTCAATGGCATTATTCTCATGTAATTTAAACAAATATTGTGATACCAGCTTTTAAACCAGCTATTGGTGATTCTCTTTCTGTAGCATGCTGAATAACATCACCAACAAATATGTTTTTTTTCCCCTTGACAGCTTTGGATGGTCTGCCTTGTGGTGAGACTAGATTCATTCCTAGCAGTTGCAAAGGCTGTTTAGAAATGAGGATCAAACCATTACATGGGTCTCATTCAGAGTAGCTGTAGCAGCAACCTTGTGTGTTAAGCTGGGGAAATGCATAGTTCATTCTACCTAATTCTAACTAGAATGCAAATGTGTGGCACTGGCAAAAGTACAAATATACTGCTGTAAATGAGTTGATGATTGAATGAGCATGTTGAATTTAGCCAAACTGTAATTTAGTCGTCATGGTCCATTTTATTTTGCGTCCAGTTTTCACTTTCAGTAAAAAGTTTTTTCATGGAAAGAAAATACTATCTTTTCAACACTGTACTTGTATATTCTTGTCATTCCACGGACTTACTATTAAAAAAATATATTTTGCACTCTTTCAGAAAAACAGAGCTGCAAAACCAAAACCTAAGTATTTTACAGTACATCATCAGTTATTTTTGGTTTAAATTAAAAATGTATTAAAAGTGATGAAGAAATTAATTGCATACTTTTCAAATTGCTTAAATACAATTTTTCTGTAAAAAAAAAAGGAACTGAAAATACTATAATAGTTAATGCAAATTTAGAAAGCCATAAAATTTGTCAAGAGTATGTTCATAAGAAGGAAGTTTTTGTTATGGAGGCAAATGCTTCCCTTATTTTCATTGGCATAATTATGTGAAAAGTTTAAAACTTTGTTGTTTGGGATTGAATGTATAGTGTCAAATCCAAGAGTTATTTTGTATTATTGAGTCCCAACATATCAAATTCATGAAATCTTGGGGATGTGAAATGAACAGATTTACAGGGTTCTGTATCTTATTAAATTTATGCATACTATTCTGTTCTTCAGCATATTTTATTTATACAGGAGAGACCCACTGTTATATTGCTATTTCTAAAACTTAACATGAAAGCCTGTATTTTCATGATTCGAACGAAGTACATAATACTTTAAAATAATTAAATATTTTCATGCCTAGCAGTGTTGTGTTTCTGAACAATGAAACTGTTCATTTTAATTGCCCAAATTGCAATTTAACAGACAATATTAAGTAGAAGGCAGATTTAGGTTTTTAGACGTCAGAAAACCTACTTCAAAAACTTGATGTTAAAACATTCCTATAATTACATCATGATGCATATTTCCTGGGCGTAATCTTGAGCAGTGAGATGGTATAAGGGAAAATCCATATTTTTATGATAGCCTGTAGCACTGCAGAGTCACCCAGGGTGGGTGGCAAGAGGGTGCCTTAACTTTACTGCTCTTAGTCTAGAGCAGTAGACTAAGCTACTAGAGCTACATTAACAAAAACTGCAGCATCGGGTGAACAGGTCTGTGGAAAGAAACAGATGGTGCCGAGAACCAGGCATGGGCTTGCTGCATTTTGTTGGTGTGTTTGGGTTTTGGAGGTGTGTGACTTTGTATCAGCTCAAATTTGGCTTGTCCCAGGGACCTAACACTCATTAACAGTTGCAGTACATCTGGCAGGTTTGTTTCATCCAAAAGTAATCTGTTTGTGTGCTTCACAATACCTTTGTGCTGAGAAATTGCTGTGAAAATACACTTCTCATCAGAGTTAAACACCAAAGTAAACAAATCCAGTGCCAACCTGTGGAGAAGAGCAATGAAGATGAAGCAGGAGCTAAGGGGAATGGCATAATAAATGTACAACTTCTTTCTTTGTGCTCAAAAGGTTTGGGAGGAATTCCTGATGCTTTTGCTGGAATTGCTGCAGACTGCCTTATTTTGTAACCTGTCTTGTAACGCCAGGTCTTGACTCTCTGCTCTCATGTACAATCACTACATGGAGATGTACTACTCATCTGTAGAACTTGCGGTGTTGCAGTCACAAGAAAGATTTGTTGGAGAACAAGTGTTCTTGTTGAAGAATAATTCTTCCAGCCCATCATTTATTTCAATTGTTGCAGGGTTTTTGTGTTTAAGGGTTTGAGTTTTTTAAGAGAAAAACAGAGAGTAATAAAAATTTTGATTCAGCAGTTTTATGATGAGCCTTTTGGAACTATCTAAACTCTAGCCATTGACTTTCCAAATAAATATTTTATTGATTATTAATGCTTCCTAGAATATCTCTAGCATTTGGTGGATGCCTTTGGTAGCTTAGGCTGCACAATCTCAAGAGAGGTGTTAAGTGTGAGGTGTTGAGAAAACCTAAGCTTACCTAGAGTTTAAAGTGGCAAGGAGTGACAGCAAGAGAGCTTCTGTCATTATAAGAGCAATAAAGAAATAAACAAGGAAAATATGGGGTTGCTGCTGAGTCGTGGTTTAGTGAAAGTGGGTGCAGATGAACCTGAGTTCAATGCTACCCTTGTCTCAGTCTTCACTGACAAAATCTCCGGGGCCTCTGATCCTAGAGACAGGATTCAAGGAAGAGAGGACTTATCAGCAGTGGAAGAGGATCAAGTCAGGGACCTCTTGAGAAATTTTGACCCATACAAGTCCATGTAATTGGGTAGGGGACATCCAGGACACAAAGAGAGCTGGCTGATACCATTGTGAAGCCACTCTCCATTGTCAATGAAGGTTTGTGGAGATTGTGAGAGATTCCCAATGACTGAAGACAGTCGATGTTGCGCCTATCTTCAAAAAGGGTGAGAAGGACCATCCAAGGGACTACAGGCTGGTTAAAGTCGTTTTGGTTCCTGAGAGAATCATGGAGTGTGTCCTCTTGGAAGCTGTTTTTGCACACGTGAAAGAGAACAAGGTGCCTCGAATAGCAACATGGATTTCCCAAGGGTTAATCATGCCTGATGATCTGTTTGCCATCTGTGGTGAAATGACTGAATCTGTGGATGAGAGGAGAGCAGTGGATATTTGACCTTGACTTCAGGAAAGCTTTGACATGATCTCCCTCAGCATCCTTATATTCAAGTTGGGACAGTACAGCCTAGATGGGTTGACTGCTAGGAGTGTGAGAAACTGGCTGACTCATCAGGCTCCAAGTGTAGCAGTTAATGGTTCATACACTGCCTTGAGAATTGTAACAAACAGAGTTCTTATGGGCTCTGTCTTGGGACCTAGCCCATTTAGCATCTTTATCAAAGACCTGGAGGAGATGACTGAGTACACTCTTGTCAAGTTTGGAGGTGCCACAAAATTGGGAAGGCCAGTCAACATCCTTGGGGGCAGTGTCACCATCCAGGAGCACTTAGACAGGTTGGAGGAATCGTCCAACAAGAACCTCAAATGCTAAATGCGAAGTCCTGCAGCTGGGCTGGACCAAACCCTGCATTGGTACAGGCTGGGGATTCACTGGGTAGGGTCTGACTGACTGGGATGCTGCTGAAAATGATCTGGGGATTCTGATGGGCAGTGGGCTGAACATAAGCCAGCAATGAGCCCTGGCAGTGGGAGAGGCTAATGGCTTCCTGGGCTGTATCAGCAGCCTGTAGCCAGTAGATCAAAGGATGTTATTACTCCATTTTTCTTCACACTCATTAGAGCACAGATTAATTTGGAATGACTTGTCCAGTTTTGGGCTCCCCAGTACAGAAATGGTTTGTAAACTGGAACAGTTTCAATGAAAGGCCACCAACGTGGTCAGGGAGAGTTCTAGGGACCAAGATTCATTCAGCCTAAATAAGAGTTGGCTTTGGGGTACCTAACAGCAGCCACCCAGAATCCACTACGGAGTTTCTGAGAAGACAGAGCCATGTTATTAGTGAGGTGCACAATGGGTAGGCAGAGATTGTTTATAAATTGAAACATGGGATGTTCTTTCGTACTGGATAGACAGAAAAGAAAATTCTCTGTGGGGATAATTAAGCCCATGCAACCACTTACCTGGAGATGCTGTGGAATTTCCATCCCTTTAGGTTTTCAAGACTGAACTGATAGAAGTTCAGAGCAACTTGATCTGAGTACAGTGTTGACCCTACGTTGGGCAGGAGGTTGGACAGGTGCCCTGTTAGAGTCCCTTCCAACCTGAATGTGTCTGTGATACTAACCCAGACGAGTCTGTACAGGTTCTGGGAGCTTGCAACCCACATTTTATATTGCCAAGACTTCATGAATCTTATCTTAGCCTCAATAGTTGGAATAATTAAATATAGTAATGAGAATTTCCAAGAGCCAGTGTGGACATTCCTGAGACTAGTGACAAGAAAGTACAGTGGATTTAGGTGTCTCACAGATGTCTTGCTTCAATTGAGTAGTCAAGTCAGTAGATTTTCCAGCCGAAGAGGTGAGTGACAGCTAGAAATCCAGAGATTCCTGGAACATTTTTTTATGTGATCGTTATTAAAGGCAGCTATTCCAGCCTTATTCAGTATATGACATGAGTAAATTACTGAATAAATAATTGCTCTGGACATTCTTCAAGTAAAACTTATGCCTCGATCAATAATTTATTTAATAACTTAACTCCATATGAGTTAGGTTTTTAAATATGGCTTTTTAAAAAAGTGTTTCATTTTAGCGTTCATTCCTCAAATTTTTTTCTGTTCTTTTTAACTGTTAAAGATGATTAGTAAGCGTGCTTTTGCTAAAGCATTATATTAAGCAGACATGTTACAGTTATGCAGTTTACCTCAAAAACGTTATGCAAAAGAGAATCTCACCCTCCATGTCTGTACTGGAGGTGGAGAATGGCCTGTTCAGGCAGCAAGCAAAGTCTGTACTACTAAACAGTCCTTTGTATGCCTGCTGTCGTTGCCACTGTTGTGTGTGCAGTGTAAAAGGAGGTGGTAGGATGGGAAGCAAACCTCCTCTTACTCCAGCTGGAGTTGAACAGGAGCCGTAGTGATGTTAAGTCAAATACTATAGGTCTGTTTGCATTGCTGCGAAATAGTGTTTAATATTACCCATTGTTCTGGCAGACATCAGAAAGCTTGGAAATGGCACAAACTTTCAGCTCTACACTTTCTTGTTCTTTTTAGTTTTCATTCTATTTTGAAGATTTTTATTTCTCTTTTGAAAAAATTATATGGGATGATTGTCATTGGTGGTGATGCAGGAAGACAAAAAACAGTTTTCTTTTCATTGACTCTGTTAACCCTACAGGCTCAAAATAGTAGAGATGTCGTTTTGATTGGTAAATGGAGCAAATCTGACAAGGGAGTGAGAACAGAAAATTGCATACAACTGGCTTTTTTAGTGGATATGCACATATATACACACTAGAAAGCATATATGTATTAGCTCTTTGGGGACTGTATTCTTAAAAGCTATGGGTTTTTAATTTATGGCCAGTTGCCTGCGTAACAACATCTGTAAGATTTTGACAGAGTTAATTGTACAAATCTGTGACTGAAGTGGGAGGTGGTAAAATGCATGATCCTGCCTGAAGTTGACAATGTTTAAATCTGTAATTTGAAGCTGAATATTATAACCAGAACTCATTGGAAGAGTAAATTTATCTTGATTTCTTACTTCTTATGAGTTAGCAGTTACATCACAAATATTTTCCCTTTGTATACTTGTCAGTATAATTTCCTAGTGAATTTAACTTATTTCTCCTGCTCTTCACTGCTTAAATATAAATTCTCACTCAGTCATTTGAGTTTAGTTTCTTATGCTGTCCCTTTCATCTGAACAAATTGTTTGTACACAGTCCATTCTCTATGAGTATTAGTTTAATTTTCTTCCCCTGCAAATCTGATTAATCTCTTTTCCATTCAAGGCCTTATCCGAAGTCCATAGAAGTAAATGTGGGAGTCTTTCCAATCATTTAGCATATGCACAAGATGCAGAGATATTTTCTTCTCACTCCTGTAGCATTGAACAGATTCATGATCTAAGAGTACCCTGGTAGCATTTGGCAGCAGATTTGAACGCTTCTTGCTAAAAAAAAGTTAAAATATTTTTGTAGATTGGGTGATCCAGATCTAAGGGGCCTTGTCTGCAATCATGCCAACAAAGTTATGCTTGACAAAGTTGGAGATGACTTTTCTTCGATTTCAGCTAATGTTACATCTTCAAATGCAAGAGGTAAAGGAGCACTTCTAGCTATGATCTGTAGAATAAATTATTGGTAAGTGAAGTCAAGCAGAAAGGCTCAGGGGCCATTTTGGAATCACCTGTCAAAGGGCATGATGCCAGCTGCTTTGCAGGAGCCATTATTATTCCTTTGTTCAGGAGACAATCCTTGACACTGTCAAGTCTCTCCAATCTTTACTCTAACTTTAATGTTCCTTTTTTTGGAGACTAGACTCTAGCTGGCTGTGTTTAATTTAGACAACTCTCATTTTACAAACCCAAAGTGAAGCTGGCCTAAATCTAAGTGTAAGTATGTGTGAGGACATACGTGAGGTCATGGAGGCCTCTTCTTTTTTGTTTCCAAAAATGCTCTTGGTACTTTGTATGGAATGGTCAACTACTTTCACAGTCTCTGGCTGTGCTACACTCATGACTAGTCCTTGCTTGAGTGACTCAGTTGCTTGTTTGCCCATTCTGTACCGTAGAGGGAAGAATACCCACAAGAGGAAAGGCCCGAGTTTCACCTTTTGAGTGACTTGCTCCTTATGTGGGTGATACTGCTTTTCTTTTTATGTCCGTTGTAGTTTTACTGCTATGTCTTTTAGATTACATGTTCCAGTCTCTCACTGAGTGTTGTTTTGGTTCACCACTTAAAAGTGAGTTTGTCCAGCTTTAATTAACCAGCCTGAAACATTAGCTGTAATGCACTCACCTGTAATACTTTACACATGTTCCTAAATATTAGCAGAATAGATAAATATACCCATTTTAGACACTGCTAACACAAAACTAAAAGTAGTAATAGGGTATTTTTGCATTTATTTGGCTTCTTTCATCTTGGCACCGGAGATCAAAGAGCTTTCAAAAGACATTTAAATTAAGTCTTCCACAAAACACTCAAAATAGGGACTGATGTTATATCTTATGTTATTTTGCTGACATTGGCATAAAGAAATATTTAAGTCCACACACGGAAATCAAAAACAGGACCAAGAATGGAATTTCCAAAATTTTTACTGGCTGTCCAGTAGTATTTATCTCTTCAGGAAGAAGGAGCTGAGGTTCTTTTTAAAGCAACCAGAACCAGGTGTATGGCAGTGTAACTCAACAGATCACCAGTGCTTCTGCTGAAATATTTAAAATTCTGATATATACAAGCAGTTTTCTGTAAAATATTTGACAGCTTGTAATTTATTCTTAAATTTAAAGTGCACTTACATTTATTGCAGAATATCTAAACTGCATTAGAGGTGATCCATGGCAGGGGTCCAAACCAAAGTTGACCAGATCAAACTATGGCTTTCATAAAATCTCTCAGTGAACAACAACAAAAAAAGGATCCTCATGATTTTATTCTGAAAGAGGCTTTTTGTAGTTCATGTTTCATATCAGAACTTTGGGTCTTTTGATGTATTTTTCAAGTTCACAAACCTAATAGATGAGAAAATCCTCATTCACTGACTTCTGCTGTATTGTGAGCAATAAGAGATCTTATTAAGTAGTATTATTATATGTGCATTGTACAAATGCAGATTGTAGTGTCCATTTTATCTTTTGTTATCTGTTGTAGATATGACATATAAATCATGTGTCTCTCTTATACTTGGATACTATGGGGCTGTTTTTCTTCAAAAAGAGTTTTAAAGGAAATTCAAAGCTAATGATCTGTTGTTGTGGGGAACTCTACTACCACGTTGGAAATCTGCTCTTACAAAATCAAACATATGGTAACATTGCGCCATATGTTGATTTTTATATTTAGTAAACGCATAAATATGATATAACCTTTATAAATTTCATTTTATTTTATTTTGACTGATTGGGCTTCATTTTCAAATGGAACTAAATGCACTCCTTCCCAAATGTGTCATATTGTTGTATTTCCTGAAAAATCAATGGAAGTTAGTACAATGTGAAAAATATTTCCGGTAATTTGTGTGTGTGTACACACACCAACTAAGCTTATGCAGTGATGCATAGAAGGAGAAATGCAGCAGATACCACAGCCACTGAAATGTGTACCATTAGTACACATCTTTTTCTAAGTGTAGAATCTTAACGACTGAATGGCAGAGATTTACATGAGAAGTACGGTATGTGAAAGCTCAATTTGAATGTCTGGTCTCCTTTTTTCTATATTTTTCTTTTTGAACTTGTGAACCCATTAAATCATATTAACATTTGCCTTACTGTTACCCTTGTTATTAACCTTCCCCCTACACATGAGCTTTGTTTGCGTTTTTTTCCTCCTCCCTCTATAGAACTCATGAAAACACTTTGGCCATGTCGTACTAGTCCATTTTCAGTGCTATCTTAAGACTTGAAGAGCCAAATACGACTCAACGTATTTCAGTTTTAAGTCTTTCTCTCCTTGCGTTCTTGTGGAAATTAGTTTTCTATGGAAATGCAGAGTTACGTGCCCTCCACTGACGAATGAGGCATCAAGACCAGTCAAGGACAAACTGATTAAAAACAATGGCTTAGATGCATCAAGCAAAATAATTCTCAGTCCCCACCATAAAACCGCACAATGATTCCTTACTCATTTACTTTACTTAACTTGTGTAATGGTTCGCACAAGGATAAATGCTGTAGCAGATACCACAATTCCTGTTGTGCAGATTCCAAACATAAGCGCTCCCTGTGGCTTTCTTCAGAAAATGTTAACCACATTAGAAGAGGAAAAATTTCACCTCCTCTCTAACAAGCCCTTATCCCATCCTTCAGAATATTTTGCTTAAAATGATAAGATGTATTTTATCTTTTTAGTAACTATCTTTGCAACAATTTCTAAGCTATCTCCTGCTTTGAACTTTCTTCTACCTAAAGTGCACTCACGGCTTGACTTCTGCTTTAATCTGAATATTGGAGCAAGTATGGTACGTAAGAATATATTGCTGGAGAACACAAAGGATCTGATGGGGAATGGAATGACCAAAAAAGCACATGCAACCTCCATGGCAGCCTTTAGATTTGGTTAAAGAGGTAAGAGATAAACTGCAGAACAGTTAAATATGAATGCAGTGCTTCCTTATAGTTAGGCTGAACATTTTGTAATTGCTTAGATTATTATAACTCACTGACTGCAAGGTCATTAATAGTAGTTTGTTATCTGTTCAATATGAAATAATGTAATTTCCAAGTGAATCTTCCTTATGACAAGCATCTTTCAACATCTTCTTACAAGTTTTCACAACGGTGTTATTTTCTTACATAAGTAATTCTGCATGTTCTAAGGCAACAGGGAAAAATCAGTTCTTTGGCCTCATGTGACTTTCCAAGGATGTGCCTACTCTGTTTGCATGGTTTTCCTTGTGCTATAAGGACTCAGGATGTGAGCTGGCACAGACAGGTAGAAGTATGAATGATGCACTAACTTCAGGTAAGCCAGTAGGGCTGTGAATGTATATCTGTTTTACACATGCAATGTGGGCAAGCAGTGGTTTGTTCTTGCAGAAGGTGATCCTGAAAACATAAACTGTGGGGATGGGTTTCATTTTTTTTTCCTAGTAGAGATGGAAAATGGATGAGTTCAGTGAAATACTTGGATTTTTTGAATGTACATTTTCAAATCAGGAAACCCTGTCAGTCATTAGATACACTGTGCTTACTGTAGTAATCCTTGTCTATAGGTACAGAGTAATAATAGACAGGAACTAGTCAATCAGCTGTAACTGTCATTTAATTGTAAAGATCTGAGAGACTGAAATTTTTTTTTTCTTGGACTTGGGTAACATAATTCTGATGTAACCCATACTTGTCAAATTCGGCTTTACTTTCATTTTACTTCTGCAAACAACTATTCCTACATACCTTCAATGAGCCACATCCACTAGCTTGAGCAGCAGAGATGGATAGCCTGAGGTTGTCTTGCAAGTTTTCGTTTTATCATTGTACAGGCACAGCACGGCATGCCAGGTACAACCAGTGTAAGGAGGATTCCAGCATCTCCATCATACAGTAAGCTCCTGTCAGCGAAAAGATCTTATGCAGTGATACACTGGTTAAATTTGACAAAGAACACAGATTGTGTAAATCATGCTGTTTTCATTGATGGTAGTCTGAGAGTGTATTAACCCCTCCTTAAGGCTCCAGAAATCACTTTCATAAATGTGAGTAGTACAAGAAGATGTTTAGTGAAGCTTTTCATGGATTAATTCTTTGTTAGAGGATAAAGTATTTTCACACATACAGATATTAAAGAGATAGTTATACTTGGAGATTTTTATTTTTTTGCCTCCACTGAGCATTTGTTTACTATAACCCCACGAAGGTTAATTTTCACTTACATTTTACAGGGACATACTGACAAGAAACTTTGAAGCACATCTTGTGTTATGCCAATTGTATTAATTAAAGCAGTACTCTGTCTGGGGTGAGTTTTCTGCGTAGAAAAGAGAGGTCCAAGTTTAGAATTAGAAAGTGATTCCCACTATTACTTTAGGTTTACCATTGCAAGGGTTCTAAGGAAAGTTGTTTACAATTTAGGGGGTTTTGAAACTGGTTTTGTTCACTTTTAATCTGTACCTTCTGATTATGTAGTTGGGCTTCTGTGTTTTAACATTATTGTGAGAGGTTTTTTCCCCCCGAAAAATGAGACTTCCTTTCTGCTTGAGGAAATACGTGATTTGCTCTGTTTTTGAGCTTCAGGGCCAGTGCCTAATTTTCCTCTTATCGCATTCTTAGTTCCATAGTAAGCAATTTCCTTTGGCTTCACTGAACAGAAATTCTTTGGATATCGTAATTATAAACTATACATTATGACTTCCTACAGTTATTTTTAAAAAGAGAGATTATAGCATGTAGTTTTAGACTGCTTTTATTTTATTGTCTGTGAGTTTATTAATGTTTGTATATGTGGAGACTTCAGCTGATAGACTATCAACTAAAAAAGAGCCAAACATTATATATATGGGAATTCAAAAGCACAGCATAAAGTTGCCAAAATAAAATTGCTAGCACACCTTAATCACATTTTTATCACCTCATACTTCACTCTATGAAACATATTTTCAACCAAGTTTTATATGAAACAGATCAAGGCATCTCCTGGCTCTGCAAAAACTCATAAATTGGGTGCAAATTATCCTATAGCAATTCAGAAGTCTATTTTGCTTCTTCAACATTGTGCTAAATTGTTTCTTCTTTCACTGACAGTCTGCACTAATAAATAATAGGTTGGATTTGTGGGCAGGGGTGCAATAATTTTATGCTGCAGTGCCATCAGCCTGTCCATAGATTGACTGCAACCATGGAAATTCTTCACTGGGAAGACCCTTCATGACTGCTTTTGCCAGTTTGATTCTGCAGGTGGTGCTGTATAAAATGCCTGCATCCATGCCCCACAATCCGACCTACTTTTATCATTTCCTACTGTTGGGAAAAGTGTCACATGCACAAAACTGTTTCCCTCAGGCAAGGGAATCCTTTAATACAGGAGACAAAGCCTTCCCTGGGCTTCTTCATAATCCCTACCACTGATCTTCAGGAGAAGCAGAGAACAGGGATTCTGCTGTAGTTTCCCGATGCCTCAGTGGCGCCATTTCAGCTCCTCAGGGATGGCGAGCAGAAAGGACACCTGGTCCTGGAAAGAGGTAGTGCACACTTTACACCGTACCATTCACTTCATGGTGTGCAATGGTTAGGATTAATCTCACAACTTCTACACACCTTGATACATTTGTCCTACAGTGCCTTTATAGTCAGCGGGAAAAAATACACACATCATATAGCCAGTTCAGCTGGTCTGTCACGGAAACCTGCTTCCACAGTTGGAAGTTTGGCTTTGATGCCCGTCTTCCCTCTGTTTCAATCTTTTGTTTTGCTCCCCAGGCAAGATGCAGTCTTTCCTACCCGGGTCTGCTTCCTCCTTTAATCCAGATCACACCCTAGTCTTTCTTCAGGTGCTGTGCTTGTATTAGTTGTCATCTGCCTACTTTGGGAAGGCCCAGACTGGACACAGGAGGGGGTTCAGGAAGCCATAGGTGTGACTTTCCGGGTCTGAGAAGTAGTTTCCCCTGTAAGTGGCAGGGGAACATTACTCTTCAGGCTCTGCCTGTCTTTGGACAAGACAGAAAAGTGCATTTTCAAAGGTACTCAGATGCAAAGTGGAAGGACTGTTCACTAAAATGAGGCTAGAGTAAAATGACAGTGAGTAGTCTTAAAATTGCCTATCTTGTTTAACTGAGGTACAATGACCATGCAGTGGAGTCACTGCAGACCTCCTCCGTTCATCCATATTACCTGTCCATCTGGCAAGGATATTTATAAACTCCTGCATTTTATGCTGCACTGGAAGGTATTTCTGAGCAATGTCCCCTTTTCACTACAGAAGTGGCTGTGTTTCACTGGTAATTTACATTTCCATTAGCAAAGCATGTAAGGCCTGAAGTCTTCTTTTGCATATACCCCTCAAAATGGCTACTGGAGTCAAGGGGTACTGAACACAGATTAAGGGCAGAATTTAGTCAATATTTGCAAAGCACTTTGGAGTACTTGGGCATGAAAGACATCATATTAGGTAAATATTATTTTCAGTCTGAGTTAAATCCTGAATTCTGTACTTCAAAAGTTCATAATTTCTGAGCTGAGGTAGATAACGTGCATATGAAAAGATGTTATTTGGACTAAGTTTGCTTGCTTACTTGTTGATCCTAAATGAAATGAAGATGGTTTCTGTTTTGCATTGGTGAGGGAAAAACAGCAACAGCCCTTCCTACCTCTGGTCTTGTTTTCTGTCTGAAACGTGCAGGCCAGCACAGAAAAAAAAATCAAATCTGAGTTTGTTGATAGTTAGTAAAGAAGGACCAAATGTCTCATATTTTGACATTTACTAACATAGATTTGCCTTTTAAGACGTTGTTGTTGTGTAAGCCAGGTGTAAGCCTGACTGCTTTCATCTACTCTTTCCTAGGAATTGGTGCATCTCAGTAGTCACACTGTATTATAGCAATGCCCAGTGGTGACATTACACACTGGGGATGACTGTTTATTTATGTAAAACTTGCATATTAAACAGTTGATGTTGATGCTGTAGTAACCATCTACTGGAAAAGTGGAATATATTCTTCCTCAGACGACTGATTAAAGAGCAAAGGCATAAATTTGTATTCAGCTATCAGAGAAAAAGCCAAGTGATTCCTAGTAGAGAAGTGTTGCTGAACCACCTTTGTTTAGACATCATAGCTAATCTGTATCTTCTGATTATGTGGTTGGACTTCTGTGTTTTAACATTATTGTGAGAGTTTTCTCCCCCTGAAAAATGAGACTCCCTTTCTGCTGGAGAAAATAAGTGATTTACTCTGTTTTTGAGCTTCAGGGCTAGTGCCTAAGCTCAGGCTGGAGACGGAGAGAATTGCCAAGTCCACAAACACACTAAAGAGCACAGTACCTTCCTTTCTCTTTTCAGGTCTTCTTTTCCTATCTTTACATATCTCTCCTTTTTACACTGTCTGCAGTGAGTATATCATTTATTGGTTAATAAGTTGTCTGACAAGATAGCCACTTTGTACCTAATTGTTCAGTTTATTTATGTATTATTGATGAGCCTAGACTTGAACTCTGCTTTCCTTAGAGGCTTCTTGATAAATCTGTTGGCTAATCCTATCTAAGACACTGAATTACCTGTTGGAGCATGATACGTGACACTGCTTTTGCTTTGTGTTCTTAAAAGGAGCTGGTTATACATTTCCAATGAGCTGTGTTTATCAGTAAGAAAATCAGATACATAATTCACATTGCTCTCTGTGTTAACAAAAGATCTTCAGTGATGCACTCTAATGCATAAAATACTTCCTCAGCTTTTAAATCAATATTCTGACTGTTTTAGCTTGTAAGGACTCACGTATCTAAAAGAACTTCTGAACTGCAAAATCTTGATTATGAGTAAAACTATTAGACATGTCAAAACACTTACGTTGTATATTACTAATATGATCTGAAAATATTGGAAAAATAATCACTTTATGCTTTCCAAGGCAGTAGTTACTATTTCAAATGAATGAATAAAACACCAAATTAATTTTCTATCAAAACACGAATCTAATGACGGCACATTTTTGTACTCTGTTATTATTTCTGAACTTTTGACTTGTAGGTGCTGACACAAGGGAAGGTTGGGAGTATTACAAGAACTGTAGAGCGCAGGAAGAAGCAGTGATACTGTATGACTAGGTATTAATGAATTCAGCTATTAAGACTCTGGACCCTCTGCAAAACCCTGGAGCCTCTTAATACTTCCCTTAGAAGAATATCACAAAGCAGATTGTTGCTGACACCAAAAGAGACTACGTGCTGAATGCATGAGCCTATTTAATAGTTTCCCTAAAAATGAGAAAAAAAGCAAACTGCACCTCAAGTAGAGCTTAATTTCCTGGGCCTGATCAATGAATGTTCTACTCAATGTTAGTCTTGAAATCAATTGAATTATATCAGCATAGACCCAGACCAGTACCCTGGTACAGGACCCATCTGTGAAAAGGTGTTTAATTCTGAATTGCGTTCAAATCAAGGACATTTTACTCCATAAGCAAATATATGATTATTTCAACTGGTGCTTTGTGTGCCTTTTAATGTGGGAGGGACGTAGCCAAATACAGTTTTGGTAATGTTTATGCAGCTGTTGTGTTTCTGCTGGGGTTGTGTATCTGCAAATCAGAGCATGATTTGTCCATGTGATTTTCTCTGTTCCCCCTTTACTTTTTTTTTGACCTAATAAACACAGAATTAAGTTATTATAGGTTGGGAAAGTTTAGTTTGGAAATGAGTTTGACCATGTGAAGAAAGTTTATTCTGAGTATGTACAGTAGAGACATAATCTTAGGTATGACCATTGAAGCTGTAGTTCTCAGTGTGTTGTTCCATAACTTTAAAACTGTTAATATGCATTTCAGTCTTCTAAACACAAAGAACATTTTAAAAGAAAAAATATTCAAGCCATTTATTTCAAGTTTAATGTGCACTCATTTAATGGTCTTTAGGCATAGAAGATTATGATAATTTTCATCACAGATTTTATCAAATCCGGAGGATGGTGTATTAATACTTCAGTAGCTTATACAGAGAGGTGAGAGAATATAATATGGGGCACTAAAATGATAAGGCATATTTTCCATGACGTTACTGTTATAGAGTACTTTCATTGATCAATAAAATGGCTGAAGAGTCTGACTAGGCTATGAGATTGCTGAAGTTAACAACAATTATTGTACAATTGGGTAAAACAGAAGCAGATATTGTGATGCAGTGGGGAGAAGGAAACATCAAAAGCTAATAAGCCATTTTTATATCATAAAAGCATAAGAACAGCTCCATCAAGCTTTAATCACATTGTTATGTTATACATTTATTTAAAAATTGTTAGCTCATTAACAGTGGTTATAACATAGATGATAGTTATAATTATAGTAAGATTAGCAAATACTAAGTTTTGCTTCTATTTCAGTGCACTGAAGCACAAGCTGCACTGTGTGAATCATAGGTTTATCTGTTTAAACAGCAGCACTTCTGTATTTCAAGGGGTTTGTTGTTACATTGGTGTCACAGTCCAGTTCAAAAATGCTGACACCCACTTTGCAGGGACTGGTAGTTTAATGCCAGCCAAGGTGAGGAGACCCCCTGGCCACCTTGTCCGTAAATCCTCTCCTAGCCATGGGGTGCAGAGTGCCTGCGTCCCTCTGGGTGGCTGCATGTGGGGAATGACTGCCACTGAATCAGAGCCCTGCTGCAGCCTGGCTGGCCAGCAAGGAGCCCGCACCAGAGCTCCTTTCACAGTAAGCGGTGAAAATGAAGCACTTCCCTCATGTCTCTGCATGGCCCTTTCCAGCATAACAGAGCTCAGCTTGTTTCACTGCATTTGGGGACTTCAGAAGTTCATCAGGCTGGAAATTTTGAAGTGACATAGTCTTGCCAATATTCATTTGACAAAAACATAATTGCCAGGTTTTTTTCAGTTCTTCCTTAAAGAAGAAGAATTTCTCAGGGCCAGGATGTGATTTTTGTTCAAAACTGGAAAGACCGATACCAGAAAATAATGTCCTGTGAGGGAGAGCGCTCAACTAGGTGTGAGAGAGACGAATTCAAACCTATATCATTGAGTATTTTTAGAAAGTTAACAGCTACAAGAAGTGATACAGGAAGACTATCCCCCAGTCTGTGGCTGTGGTGCACAATTGGTGTATGAGGGAATAGCAGAGCAGGACTGAACCAGGGTTTCCCACAGTGCTGCTGTGTGCTTGAACTGCCACATTCTTCTAGAAAAAGTGTCTTTTTCATTTCTCATGTAAAATGTTTAAAAGTCAGTTTCATCATAAGATTCATCTTGGAAATGCTTTATTTGAAAAAAAATACAGCTTTGACTTGGGCCAAAATCCATGGAGCTTAGATCTTCACCATTTGTCATAGATTGTATTATCTGCCCTAATTATCTGGCAACTTTACATGCTACTGTATAGGTCAGGAGAAGCTTTCAGAGGTTTCATTTATTAAGGGCTGGGAAAAAAGAAACCATTTTCTAAGTAAAGTGTGCAGGGAGGAAGAGGCTGATGCATACCCACAATCTGGATGAACCCTGGGAATAGAGAACCTGTTCAGATTTGTCCACAGCTGGCTAGAGCACTATATTCATTTTGGACAGCACATGAAATGGTGAAAAGGACATCAGTAAAAGGAAGCGCTCAAGTGGTTACAAATGAAGAAATGTTTGGGAAAAAGCATGTTGTCAGAGAAGATTAAAGGAATTTAAAATAGACTTCCTGAAGAAGAGGACAGAGTACCTGTCTTTAAGTATGTTCATGAGTGTTATTAAAAGGTAGGAGTCATTAGTCTCAGCAGACTGGAAGGATAGAAAAAGGTCTTAAGATAAAAGTAAAATTGCTGAAGAGTTTGAACCAAAAGAGGAAAATGCATGGAAACACCATTGCTGGATGTATATCCAAGGCAGGACTTGACAATAAGCTTTTGCAGATGCTGTGTGAAACCTATTCTGCTATTATTCAGGGGATGGATTTGCCTGTCCAGGGAGCTTCCTCCCAGTGCTAACATGACTGCCTCATGCTGATATGCATGGCCTCTTGGAAAGACAACAGCCCTGGTGCTGATAATGCCAGCTTTGAGTAACTTTTGCTATCATCTGATTTGCTGTGAGGAATGTACAACAGTAATAGATGCAGAGTGTATTGATGGGAAAAGCAGCAGCCAGCGCTGAGGGTAGCACTCTTTCTTCAAGTGGGAGTCTTTAGACCATCTTTAAAGGGTTTTGGTAAGACAGTGGCAGGTTGTCATGGTTTAAGCCCAGCTGGTAACAAAGCACCGCGAAGCTGCTTGCTCACTCCTCCCCCCTGGCCCTGGTGGGATGAGGAGAAAATATAAAGAAAAGCTCATGGGTCGAGACAAGGACTGGGAGGGATCACTCACCACTTAGGGTCATGGGCAAAACAGACTCGACTTGGGGAAGAAACAAAATCAATTTAATTTACTACCAATCAAATGAAAACAAGGATAATGAGAAGTAAAACCATACCTTAGAACACCTTCCCCCCACCTCTCCTTCCTTCCCTGCTCAACACCACTCCCAGTTTTCTCTACCTAACTCCCCCCCCCCCGCCCCCCAGCAGCGCAGGGGGACTGGGAATGGGTGCTGTGGTCAGTTCATCACACGTTGTCTCTGCCGCTCCTTCCTCCTCAGGGGCAGGACTCCTCACACTCTTCCCCTGCTCCAGCATGGGGTCCCTCCCACAGGAGACAGTCCCTCATGAACTTCTCTGGCATGGGTCCTTCCCATGGGCTGCAGTCCTTCACGAACTGCTCTAGCCTGGGTCCTTTCCGCGGTCCGATCTTCAGTCACAGACGGCTCCAGCGCGGGCTTTCCCATGGAGTCACGGCCATCTTTGTGGGCATCCCCCTGCTCCAGCGTGGGCTCCTCCATGGGCTGCAGGTGGGCATCTGCTCCCCCGCTCCCCTCCATGGGCTGGGGGGGGACAGCCTGCCGTCTCACCACGGGCTGCAGGGGCATCCCCTCCTCCTCCGCTTCTCCTCCCCCTCCTTCTGCACTGACCTCGGTGTCTGCAGAGGGGTTCCTCTCACATTCCAATCCCACTACTCACTGCAGGTTCCCCTTCTTAAATACGTTATTCCAGAGGCACTACCACTATCACTGATGGGCTCGGCCTTGGCCAGAGGCAGGTCCGACTTGGAGCTGGGGAAGCTTCTAGCAGCTTCTCACAGGAGCCACCCCTGCAACCCCTCCCCTGCTACCAAAAATCCCACCACACAAACCCAAAACACAGGTACAACTGTAACTTTATATTTTAGCTCTTTACCTTCAAAACTAAGAAAAAATTGAAATATATTTGCACAGACTTGTCTTTTTTTCTGTTAAGAGAAAATATATCAAATGTATAAAGGAAACACTGTTGCAGACTCTTCAACAAAAAAAGCTCTTAGGAGTGCCACTTGACAAAATAGAAACAAAAGATGAAAACAGTCATGTAATAATTTAGTCATAAAATGAACTATAATCTTGAAGGTCAAATTTTATTTTAATAGGTGTAGAGAGAACACTTAGAATTTTTGCAAACTGATAAATGATTTGATTACATGAAGGACACATCCTCACTGAAATCAATAAGAAAAAACAAGTAAAACAACTTTTCCTTTTCTGCTTTTCAGTAATATTTTGAACATTTCTAACCACATCTACTCTTAAATGACCTATTTTGGGATAGAATACTGCAAACTTCTCTACATTGCTCTATCAGTGTATTTCAGCTTGACCTGTAGACCATCCTAGTAAAGGAATAAATCAAGCTACAAGCCTTGTCAAGCTTTTGAATCTTTGTTGCAACTGTAAACGTAAAAACTCGTATTGCTTCAAATTCCTCTTTTGAACATGCATGGGGCTCCAGCTTCTTCTTTGATGCAGGCAGAGAAATAAACTTATGTGACGTTCTTCATGAAAATAATCCTGTTGAAATTAATGGAGCTCCTCATATACCAGAGTAACTGTGGATGGAAGTAGGATTGTCCATATGGCTGCCATGGTAGCTGTTTTGGTAAACTATGATTGTGTATCAGCCCTACAACACTCTTGTCATTTAACAGATGTCTGTGTTTTGCTAAATCCTTGCAATTAGTCATTTTTGTTATCACTCTCTCCAGGTCTGAATTAGTTGTACCTAATGAGATCCCATCAGACTGTGCTAAATAGTTTGGTTTACCAGAAATTTAAGCTGATTTTGTCCTATTTGAGTTTGGCAGATACTTCAATATTTTATGCCTGTTCCTGTAAATTTCTGAGCTCTTGAGTCCTATCTCATCACATACTTGAATGGGTGCTTGATTTTAAACACTCTCACAGTGTCATCCCCTTCAACAGGATAATTTTAATGCATGTTATGCATGTGCTCAATGACCTGCTGCATCGGTCTGGAGTGTTTAAGTTCTTAGGTGATCAAGCCTTTCAATAACTTTTTAAAATTGGATTTCTAAGTATGCCATGGATTTCCAAGTATGCCATGGGGTTTTTTTTTCCTTAGTCTTTTAAACACGAGGCATAGCAGTATTCAGGCAAGATTTTCTAGTTACCTGGCAATTGTTACCTTTAGTTTACTTCTCAAGACCCTCTGTCATAAGATTTTCAGAATAGTAGTGGAATTTTGCTTGTGCTCTTGTTGTTAATGTTCTGGCCCGTTTTATTTCTAAGATTCTGCTGTGTAGAAGCAGACGTACATTCCCACAGGAACTATATATACCCCATTCACTCTATAAATAACATAGTGGGTCAAATTCTGTCCATGGGTCCCTGCACACAGCTCCTGCTGTAGTCATGCAAGGGAATGGTTTTGTCCTAGTTGTGCAAAACTCATTCACTAAGGTCCATGGAGCCTCTCTTCTGCCATACTGCAACACAGGGGACTCTGCGCATGGATATACAAAAAATGCTTTTTAGTCCTCTGTCTGCTGTGTGTAGATCCTTTTTATTAAGGTTTCCTGGATTTTATTAGATAATCTACCATTTGAAATGGTGAGACAGAGATGAATATTGACAAAAATGACTCTGAAACTAAAAGAAGGGCCCTATCGCCTCACCATTTTACCTGTTCCAGTTCCTGTCCAAATGACAATGGCACAATTCCCTTCACCTTCCGTGATGCAGGATCAGACCTTGTCATGAAACTGGCCAGGTGTGTTTGTTTGGGTTGGAAAATATTACAAGCCTACCAGATTAAACAAATTT
The DNA here is from genome assembly GCF_900496995.4 of Aquila chrysaetos chrysaetos. Classification (NCBI taxonomy): domain Eukaryota; kingdom Metazoa; phylum Chordata; class Aves; order Accipitriformes; family Accipitridae; genus Aquila; species Aquila chrysaetos. The sequence goes on from NC_044007.1 coordinate 41,502,404, forward strand.
CCTCAGCTACTGTGGGCAGAAAAAGAAAGGTCTAATCTTAGTTGTTCAAACCTTTCCACCTTATCACCCAATTTTCCCAGTGGGTGGCTACATCTATAATTTAGTGTGGATTGAGTAAAATAGTAACAAAAGCACTTGCCACTTTGATCTCGGTATGTTTATTTAATGAGTATTCAATATGCAAGAGATAGTTTAGCATAGGAGTCCAGACTACAGTGTGTTGGTTTGGGTTTATTTTCTTTTATTTTATTTTATTTAACACCCAAGGTTAAAAGGAGCAGGAACCCAGCTGAGAGAGTTCAGAGTTCATCCCTGCATGTTCACTGTCTTCCATTTAAATGTACACAAAGGACTAATACAGTACCCGCTCTCCCCTGGGCTGTCTTTGATACACTCTGCTGTGCCTGGACTCTGCCACTCCTCCTATCAGTCTGATCCTACTTCTATTAGCCTGCTGTGCTCAGCACTGTAACCTCATTCAGCTAGCACTCTGCATGCAGGCTAACAACTTCAAGGCTCTGTCAGGCATTGACACATGCAGGCTCCAAGCGGGAAGCTAAACACCCCCCTTCACCTCCTCTCCAGTTCCACATTAACCTCTATTAAGTGCAGGAAAAACACAAATGCTGTAGTGCCATCATTCAGGTTTTAACTACCAGTGTATATTTAGATATTCAGCCAGCTTGCCACCCTTGAGAAAGTACTCAGCAGACCCTCTGGTTCCTCCCCTTTCTCGCAACGAGAGCGGTAAATAGTGAGTTAGCTTGGGAAACGCAGTGGTAGAAGGTCTGGGTTGGATATTTATGGCACAGGCATAAAAATCTGAGAGAAAACTTTGACAGCACTGCCTATACTTTTTGAGGCAATAGTATGTGTTATAAATGGAAAATGAGATCAAAATGGCCTCATTCTAGGAGAGTCGAGCAGGGTATTTTCAAAACACATCCCCTTTGAAAGCCAGGCTGTAGAAAAGAGACAGTGCAGTGCTAGTCTGCAAGCCCTATCGTGCTTTGATCCAAGCACTGAATGTATCAAAGTCCATTGGGTGCTGTGGGCAGAGAGACTTTTGTCGCTCTTTCTGGCTCTTTCTAAGTACAGGATATGTCTGACAGCATATCCTTGCGAAGCAGCACCCTCGCTTCCCGCTCTGGGGCTTGCTGCCAGCGCTGAACCACCTTGTGGCTCACTCCCACTCTCTGGGGAGCCGTCGAGACCGGGGCAGATTCCTTCCCAACTCCAATGTGCCTAGCCCACACATCACTATACTTGGATTAATTAAACACATCATACCCCATATTCCCGGTTTAGACTTTTTGGGCAACATGTAAGAAAATGAAAGCACAGGAGACATAAAGGATTTTCCTAATACTTTACTCCTGAAAATGAGTTACAGAATTAAAATTAATAACAGTAATAATCTTGAGACACACCATCTCCTCTGTAATGCTTGGCACATCAAACTTTCTGTGACCTGGAGGGTTCTTAGTGTTCCAGGTGGGACAGGACTTCTCTGCGTCCTGCCAGTCTGCAGTAATCACCTTCCTTTGGCCATACAGGGACATTCAGCTCTGCAGAGAAATTTGACTTCTTTTTGCCATGGTGCTCCATTCAGGCATTCTCACCCAATCTCATAGTCTTCCAGTACTCTACTCTTTTGAAAAACAATCCTGGTAGGAGAGAGGGAAGACAGCAGGACAGAGACAATCGAAGTCGATAGTACGAGATTGTTTTTTGACAATTTTCCTGTTATAGTCCTTCAGTGAGGTGTCAAACCCCTTTCCCAGGAAGGACGCCTGTCTGGAATGCATTACTATAACCTGTCTTGGGGAAATTTAAACATGTGTTCAGTACAGCATACAAAATGGAGTTCAGGAGACAAAATGGAGTTTCAATTTAATACAGACATACCACTCTGCCAACCTGTGTCAAGAAAGGGATTTTCCATTGTGTAATAATGTTTACAGGGCATCTCTGTTTTTATCTTCAGTGATTGCTGTAACAAGATCAACTGTTTCTTTAGCATAGCCATTTGATGATTTATGTTGTATGCCGTCATTATTTTAGTCTCATTTCAGCAGCTTTGAGTAAAATAAAATATCACTCTGTTTGTCATCGAGCAACCTGAGACAGTGTCCACTCTTGGCATTTGGTTTAAAATAAACAAAATTACCTAGTTTTAAAGCTTTTTCAGGATTAGCAGCTTTTAGATAATGTAAGTTACAAATGATATCTATAAGCTGTAAGCACTAAAATCACTAAATCACTAGAAATAAATTATCTTTTTACACAATGTTATTGCAACATTTTCTTAAAATGGAACACAATGAATTGTGTTGGGGTGCCATCAGAGCAAGGTAAACTATGGTTAAAAAGTATAGTTAAAGTTCAAATTTAAATCTAGCTTCCAGTTCCAATCTAAGATGGGAGAAATTTGTATTTAGATTATGTGATTAATAACACAGGCTTTGAAGATCTGTAACATCCTTTGAAGAAATCGGGATGTCGAGTCCAAGTGGCTTTACCCAGAAGCTGAACTTATTAAATACAGCAACTTTCACCAATTTGATCATCTCTCCCCTTGCTGCTTCTCCTTTAATCTCTACATTTCAGGATATCACTGTCGAGATACATTTGTGGACAAAACAGTGTCTGAAGTTGCTCCCCCTCCACACCCCAGCCCCAAGCTTGTTTTGGCATCAAAAGCCATATGGGCTAGTATTCATCATGCTTCCCTGCCTGCACTGCCGTTGGACAGGATGTAGTACTATCGTACTGTGCTGTACTTCAGCATGAACTAGAAGCCCAAAGATCCGTGTGCTTGATTTGTTTTCTTTTAGCTAATATAACTATGCCTGCAGAACTTAGGGCACATATATATGCATACAAAGAGAAAGCAAATACAGAATTCCCTCAGAAGTTGAAAACTGTGAATGAAAAAGGAACAAACCAAACCCTCACCTCTTTCAACAACAGCAAAGAAGTGTGAGGTAGCAAGGAAACAAGATAAAGAGAGTGGTGAAAATTCATTCTCCCTGTAATCCAGATAGCACAGGTGACCCTGGCAATGAAGACAGAGTGACTTGGAATAGAAGAAGGTAGCCTGTGGGGAGGGGAGGACACAAAAGTTAGGCTGGAAGGCTCTGTTGAACCTGTGCATCCCTGTGGCAGTTTTCATCTGAAGCTAATGCAGGTATGTCTCTGCATTTATAATCACTGTCTATGTACATACAGTTAGCAGTATATAAAAGCGTTTTGTTTCCATTTACCCTCTTTGGCTTTCAACCCCTTCTAGTTTTTTCTGCCCTCTTGCCCCTTCCTTTTTGTCTTCCAAATTTTTCTGTGTATGTAGGCTATAAGAAAGATTCTTTAAGTTGGTGTCACCATGAGAAATTTTGTTCTCTGTTTTTGTGCAACCTGATTATAACATGTTTGTGACAGAGTCCACATAGGGTGTTTTCATTTAAAGAAGCACATAAAGAATGAATAAAAAAATACCATTCCTGCAAACTTTGCTACTTCATAATCATTATTATAAATGCTGGCAGAGTTGGCTGCAACCTAAGTGGGAAGATGAAAACAGGCTTCCTGGCTGTGACTGCATCATATGACTCTGATATGACGCCATGCTAATGGGAGACAAGAGCCAGCTTTGAATCCCTTGGTAAATCCATGCCTGATAAAACAGCCTTACCAGTCCGGACATTTGCCGAAGTCTGTCACAGCTCTTGCATCAGTAACAGTCAGCCGGTGTTCATGTAATTATGTTCCTACCTTATATGAGTAAATTGCATTTAATAACAGCACTTGGGTATTTTGTGCATGTTGGTTGCTGAACATTATAACTTGTCTTACAAAAGGTTAGTCTAAGTAAGATTCTAACTGGCCATGCTGTAGTGTTGCCTGTATGTTTTATTTATAATAATCATTTAAATAAAGAATATGATGCAACTCTGAATATATATTAAAAACAGCTCCCAGTTATATATCTTTTCATATTACAATGCAGTCATATTCTTAGTTTGCTCTCACCCAAACTTCTCATGCAGTTACACTTTAATATGAAAAGAAATGTTGTCAAGAGTAGTTATTATCACACATCAGAATATTGTATTAGCATTCACTTTTAATAGATTAAAATGAAAGATTTTGAAATCTGCCCTTAGTGATACTGAAGGATCTTGGAGACACATTGGGAAAGCTTTAGATGAAATGTCATATGATATATATACATCATACATAGGTTCATAAAAGACAGTTCATTTAACTGCCTGCCTTTGTGTTTTGTCTGTTCTGTTTGGATGAATCATCCACAGGTTAAGTGATGCTTGTGCAGTTTCTTTGCTTGAAATCAAGCACAGTAAGTGGCAGGGAAGTTTAGGGAATACAAGGTTCTTGTAGACCGGGGGATGATAAGTAAAATAAGACCATTTTGGAGGCACGGAATATAACCTGGAAGAAAAATCTGGTGGTTGGTGTCATCTTTGGGTTGTATCTGCTGATCTTTTGACTCACTGTCTGATCCAGATAGGTTGCTTGAACTGCTGTTTCATGAATCACCTCACTTGTAAAGCTGAATTCAGGGTGGATGTAGTATGAGTTAAGCTGTCCTGGAGGAGAGCTGTTGAGAGATGCCGTGCTGCAGAGCCTGCATGTTACAAAGCAGTGTATAAAAAGGTGAAATGATTCAATATTCATTTATGGGGTTTAGGGGCTTGTTTTGGAAGCTTCTGAAACGCGTGGGAAAAAACAAGAGTAGAACCTTCCAGTTGATCAAATCATTGGCATTTTTTTCTCAGTTTATTGTTTTGATGTGGGATGGTCACATTTGGGCAAGATACAATGATGTGCTGCATCAGTGTCTCTGAACTTCTTGTTATTGAAGGCTTGTGTACCCTTTTTTTGGCTGGGGTGGGATGTATAAGTCATCTGTATTCCACCCTTCTTTGGTAGTTGGGAAAGACGATGATGAATAAACAACTCAGCATTGAAGTAAACATTCTGTTTTATTTTGGTATACAAAAATCATAATTTCACTCTTTTATAAACATTTTAGTAAACATTGAGAACGTGAAGGAGGCATCGCCTGAGAATACCTGCTGTAGGAAGTGCATGTGTATATGCTTTGTCATTTGAGTTTACAGGTGGTTTTCAGTCTCACATCTGAAGTCTTAGGAGCTGCCAAGAAGCCATGCACCATGCTGTACTAGACTGAGGGCAGATAATAATTTATACAGCTGTAAATGTAGTACAAATACTAACATGACAACAGTGTTAGTGTCAGCTAATACATTACAGTCTGCATCCTGCAAATATAAACACTGCAAAAATACACATTGCATCAAATCTTATTGAACTCTACAACCTATTACACAACATCTTCCACACACTTCTAACAAGCAGATGCTAAATATTGCAGTGACTAAACTCCATGTTTCAATATTGAAGAGATTAAGTAATAAATCAAACAGCTGCTAGGTATTTTTAGATGTTAACGGGTCACTCAGATTTTACAGACATTATGCATCAATATATTTTTCTGAGAACTTACACTAACAAATTAATCCAAAATGTTGCAGAAGGTCATTTCTCATTTAAGGCCACGTCAAAAGGGCAGGAAGTTTAACTTTAGGTATACTTTTGGGTTTTGGTTTTGTAGATACATGCTCACACTAAGCCCACAGACCATGGTAGAACAAAAGCATTTCACAGCTAACTAGAGGGCCACAAGCAATGAACAGCAAAGGCTGAGACCCAAGATCCTATCAATGCTGGAGGCACCACTAGCAGCAAGGCACTGATCAGGTAGGCAGATGATCCAAGAACAACACACAGAATGATGAAAATTTCCAGGATGCATGGAAAAATACCTTAGGGAGATTTTTCTGTGAATGCAGATTTGGTGATTGTGAACTTAGGAGCAAGGACAGATGACCAAACATCCAAAAGAGGGAGTTATCTAAAAGACTAGTATACTTCATGAAGATTCTTAAATCACAGGCTCAGGCATTATGGAAGGCAAAATAAATTGAAATAACGCTTGACTTTTTCTAGCCAGTATGCAGAAAGGGAAAGAAATTTCTTCATATTCATTGCAGCTAAACACATGCAACATAGTATTTGAATTATAACAATGTTTGCAACGTAGTGCAGCAAACATATGAAGACAATGAGGGAAATTCAAAATAGGAGACTTAAGGAATCATGGTTTCCAGGGCAAATAGGACTACCATAACCAGACGGTGTAACTATCTTGTCTGTAGGATTTCTTATAAATATGATATGGAATGCATCTTTTCTGAAAAAGATATCTAACTTCATTTTAAAATGTGTAAGAAATGATGAGTTTGCTGTTGACATAATGCTTAATTATCTTCTAAAGTAGGAACTTGTATCTTATTTCAGGACTGAATTTCTATAACTCCCATTTCTCAACACTAGATCTCATTATACCACTGTCAGGAAGGCTGACATCTTGCTATCAGATATCTTTCCAGGGTGTAAGTACCAATCACAGTGATCAAGGCACCTTTCAGCCTTTCGTCTGACAAGCTGAATAAGTTGAGTTCCTGTAGGCCTTGCACTGGGGCGCTTGGTTTCCAACTGCAGGCTGTGAAATCTCTCTTCAGAATTTCACCTGTCCATCTGAGCAGAAGAAACAATGCATTTTTTCCGGTGTGCAAACAATCCAGATGCTAAAAAATTTTCTCCAACACTCTACTTTGAATGCTAATAAATAAGAACATTCTTGAATGAGAAAGCTGAAAGAAATGGCAAGAGTAAACAAGAAACAATAAAGGAACAACCATCGATCCCTATTTTTATGATCTAATCCAACTATCTCTATTCCATCAAACTTTGGAAATACTCTATTCCCTATGGCAGATCTGTGCCTGTGGCATAATCTGTTCCCTCCCATGAAACTAGGACTTCTGACAGATAGGCTGTGACTATCTATTAAATAGGTCTGGCCAGGAAGGGCAGACCTTCAACTGCTGTGCCAGGAGCTGGCACTTGTTCATTTCTACTGCTGCTGTTACAAGCCTTGTAGCCTCTGGCAGAGAAGGAGGATGAACAGCTGGAAGCCAAAACCTTTTCAGCCACCTCAGCAAAAATTGGTAGAGCTCTCTGCCAAAGCCACAGTTTGACTTGCCGCCCTGTTCTAGTTGAGTATAATGCACCTTGCAGATAGGATATCCTGAGAAGCCTAGCACGAATCAAGCAATGTCCATGGACTATTTCACTGACACCTTCTGTAGGAGCAGAGCAAGCTCAGTAGTGGGGACTTTTTAAAAAAGCCGCCACATCATCAGAAATAATGGCTCATGTCCAAAATATGTCACTCTAAGCATTCACAGAAGGGGTCAGGTGAAAGTTATTTCAAACAGACCTCATAACAGCTGGAAATTTGTGGTTGATGACTGGGGCTGGGGATTCCTGCTGTTGTTCATTTCTACTTGAAAGGTTTGGAAAGATTTTCCCTACCTCCTGAGCAGACACTGGGGCTATAGTTGCCCTGTTGGCACTGCCACTTGAGTGGCATGACGAGTTCTATGGGGACATTTTCCAGATTACATAAGAAATCAGTAGTTTTATACTTCTTTGAGTTGGTACAGGATGAGGCTTCAGTCCTGACAGTTTTTCTCCATCTAGACCTTCAGATTTTAATCAACTCCTTTCTATCACGTTTCTGTTACTTCTTAACTGCAGCTGAGGGGAGAAAAGAACAACAACAAAAAAGCTTTGTATACATTTCCAGGAATGGTATTTGTCATTTATGGAAGGGTATTTTTGCAATTCTGATTATGAATGTTTACTTTATTCACACATCGAGCAAACTATCCTCTTACACCATATGGTCAGGAGGTATACTGTTTCATACATTCAGATGTCTGAAAGCTGTCTGGAAATGTATTTCCTACTTTCTGATATGGGAACATTTCAATAGGAGGGGGTTTAATTTGTTTTGAAATTTCAACTCTTGTTCTGCTCAGAAGCTAAAGTTGGAATCCATTAAGATGCATTTTAGTGCAGTTTCTATTCTCATCTTCCTTTTCTCAGTAACTGTGCAATTCACTTAGTACTTCATTACAACCAACAGCAATATGTATACATGGTGCACAAAATGAGCCATTTTGTTTTAAAACAGATTGCAGATGAAAGGAAACCATTCATTTCTTGCTTGCTAGCTGTAATTACTAGAGCGCTAATTACTCCAAATCACTGACATCCAGGGTCAATAAGGATGACAACAGGAACATCAAAGACAAGATGCACACATGCAATTACAAGTCTCTAAAACCAGGCTGTAATATTATTTTATGGCTACCGTTTTTTTCAGTCAATGCTGAAAAATATTCAAGTTTGCTGAATGTTTACTATTATTTCCTTTGCAGTTTGACGGTGAGAACATGTATATGAGTATGACAGAGCCGAGCCAGGACTATGTGCCAGCCAGCCAGGTGGGTTAATTAATCTTCTCTGCCTTGTTTCAAATTGTAATTAAACAAATTCAAAGAGTTGCATTGCAAATGAGTGGCACTATCAGTAACTGCTGCAATCAGGAATAATCATAATTTATAAACAAAGCATTTAAGCCTTGTTTCCAGTTAATGAGATAGAGCTGATAAAACACCAGAGTTGGCGTTTGTTGAAAGATACTACCTTGTTTCCTCTCCAGAATGCAAGCAGCTGTTTTGCCAGCATGATCTTTCCTAAACAGTTGTTTTACCTTCAGGAAATAAAGTCTTTACAGGTGCAGGTTATTTGTTTATCTGACTGCAGACAAGTTAATCATTATAAGCTACACATGTCACAAATAGCTTTAATTATCACTCGTAGGCCAGTTGTAGTTGAAGAATTGCAGCTTTAACAGTAATTGTATGGCTGAGGAATGTTACCAATGTTGCACAATTAGCAGTGGGGTTAAGGCAATGCCTTGGTCTTCTGTAGCTTGCTGCCCAAAAGGACTAATGTGATGTGGATTCTTTACAGGTATTTTTGAGTCCTTTCCCTTTTGGGGAGCCCTACACACTAAATTCTGATATCAGGTGTATATTTAAAGGTCTTCCAACTTTCCACTTGAACCCTAAAATACTATAGATTTCTAAGAATGAAAGTTTTTAATTACTTCCTAAAAAGCAAAAATAGTTTTGAAATTTTTGGTTTGTCTACCTGTAGCTACATCTATATTTAGGGGAGAAATTTTCATTTACTTCACATGTTTTGGTCAGTTTAATTCCACGTTAGTAAGTGATGGTGATAGTGATGCAGGTCAGTTAAATTGTGTCAGAAATTGCCCTGAATAATCGGACTTGTGGTCTAGGTCATGCAATATCTCAGGCTCAGCAGTGGCTAGTCTGATATACCTCTTTCTGACAGGACTAGTAGGATTACGTGAAGAGCTCTCATTAAGTGGGAAGTAAGTTTGCATGCATAGTAAATGTGTGTAGATGAGCAGGATGTAATTTAGGAATCAGCAGCTTTGGAAAATGACAGTACATTCAAAGCTAAATGTCTTCATGAAGTAGGGTTCTTCAGGTACACAGGTTCATTTGAGGGCAGGGAAGCAGGAGGCTGTGTGAGATGAGCTACATTGTTCAATCAAAAAGACCGTCTTTAAAACGTTCCACCATGTTGCTTCCCAGCCTTCTGTTGAAGTTATTCTGAAATACCTTTAGAGACCAACTGTACTTTGCGTTTAGGATTTGTGTGTGATTGAACTTATTCAGCTAGGAACCCTCCAAGATCCAGAGGTAGTTTAGAATAGAACTGTTTGATTAAAAAATGAAAAATTATATTATTAATTTTTCTCTAACCATTAATCCAAAAACTGTACTGACAAGTTTTAGTATTACTATTAGATTAAAGCAGCCTAGTATCATCTCATTTATGCCTTAAGGGTTTTGAAGTGCAAGGGCTAATTGAATTTGTTTGAAACAGTAGAAATACAAACTCTGTGAATGATTGCTGTTATAAGGCAGCTGCTACCTTTCAGAGAATCATTATGTCTGTCTTAAATAGTTTTGAATAAAGAATTGCAAATCTATATTATACATCAGAATTATTTTTCTTCTGTTGATATTTTTGTGCTGTGTATGCATGTAGTTTAAATAATTTAAATGGCATATTGAAAAATTAAAAGTATAAGTTTTAATCTTTTATGCGGTTTCTACATGTGCTAACAAGGCCCAGATCCTCGGAGATATTTATGCATCTAACACTCACTGATTTCAGTGGAAGTAAGGTGCTTAAAGTACCTTTAAAGATCCAGGCCTAGATATTTTAAGTGCAAACGATGTTGTCTTCAAGGAAAAAGTCTATCAAATGAAACATTTCCAAATTCAAAGATGACAGAAAACCCTGAATGCTTACTAAGGACTGGAACCAAGAAAGACTTAAAATCTCTTACAGACTTAAAATCTCGGTATGGCAAAGCCGAGCTCTTGGGTGTCTGGCTCCCAGGTGGAGTTCAAAACCCAGAGGCAGGTGTCAAAACTTTCTGTCCTTTGCTGGGGGATCCATGTGGCAAGAGGTAGCTCAACTGCCAGGCACGGTATTTTGAGTTACTACCAAATGCACACCAGTCAAACAGCTTCCTGTGCCTGTTTGAGAGAAGCCGTCACCCTTGGGCTGTCGCACCCTCCTTTCCCTTACTGTGATTCTCTCCTGGTGCTTACAACATTGCAGTGGTTTTTTAAGTGAATATATGTGAAAGCCTGTAATAATAGTGATATTTTTTTAAAAAAGGAGACAAAAAAACACACAGTAGGAACAGGAAGCCGGGGTATGTTAGAAACCTGCCCCCCTCTTGTTTCGGCAAGAACCTGGGACTGCAAGAGAAGCTTTCCCAAACCTGCTCCTGACATAAGATAGCTGCTAGTCATTCCTCGAAGGAACTAAGCAGCTCTCCATGACAGTATTGGCAAGGTCTTCACCCACTGTAATGGGGCACCATTCCTATCTCAGGCATAAACATTTGGTGGTCAGCCAAAATTGGTGAACTGACTACCATTTCAACATCCAATCTGCTTGTTAAAACTGGAAAGAATATGATATTCACTACTCTGAAAACAAAGCATGCAAGACTGCGTAGCTTACTGGGGAGGGAGAGGAAGAGGAAAGGATGTGACTGTATTTTCTGGTCCCTGTTTTCAGGACTGTTTGTTCATTTTCCTCTCACTGTTACTGGATGTAAAACAAATAATCCCATAAAAAGAGATGAGAAAGTGTTCTCTCCCAGGTGAAAGCCTAGTCACTTCATCCATAGAGTTTTGTCCTGTGTCCATTTTGCATCTTTCTCATGAGCCTTAGAGTTGCATGACCTCAGTGAGAAGAGTGCAGGCTCCTTCCCACCCTCAAAAACTTGGCTGTTCCCTTGCAAGATCAGAGATAAGGGTTTGAATCCTGTCAGAATGAGGAGTGAATTCATTTCTCCACTTTCCTTGATGGATGCACATCTGCTGTTAACTAAAATACGAATCTCACATGTTAGGAGATGCGCGGTCCTATCAGAAACTTTTATTCAAGCTCTAATCATGCTGACTGAGTCAGATGCGAGCATCGTTTTCTAATTTCAGAGTCTGACACAGCTTATTTGGGAGGTAGGTTGGCAGACTGAGTCATGGTATGCAACACCAAAGACCGAGGGATTTCCACTAGACTGTCTTCAGGATTATGTGACTATAGAGGCAGGGTTTTGGGGATCCTGATGCACACTGACATGATTTTCAGTTCTTTCTGTTTACTGCAAAGTGTTCATATCCAGAAAAACATACCCTTGTATTATTTTGAGGGGTTTAATCAATTTATCCCCTTTAGGCTAACATAAATAAAAGCTCAGCCATTGGACAGAAAAAATATAGTTTTGTTTCTTTTGCTATATAACATCAAACATCTGCATAGCTTGGTAATCCAAGACAAGTTGCCTCGCAGCATCCCTCAACAATTATCATTTCTGTTCAATTTTCAAATCAGTACATGCTTTGGGACTTATAGACTAAGTTGCTAAGTAGCAACATATGGCTCACTACTGTTCCTGTGATGTTGCTGCAAGCAAATAGCATAATTCTATACTTGAAATGATTTTTACAGAAAGCCAGTGCTGGAACTGAGCCAGAAGTGGAAGTATACAGTAAAAATTAATGATATTCTTTTAAACTGTCCCAAAAGGCTGTTTGGCAATGTTGTCTCTGTGTACATTTTATATATACATGTAAGTACTGTATTTTTGGTTATGATATATGTAGTACAGGTCTCTGCACTGCAGGCATGTCTTAAATGAGTTATGCCAGCCATATTAAGAAACATACATAGTAAAACTACATGACATTTTCACTACTAATTGTACTTCGATCTGAAAATATTTATCATTTTAAAATAAAACTATGCCAACTGCTCGGCATTTCAAATTCACACAAATATATTGTTTTCTCCCCACACTTATAATTGGAATCTCAGAGATGAATTGTACTTCATGTAATTCCTCCTCCTGTAATTTGTGGGCCATGCATAGCACAGTATAAAATTATATTGTTTATTTTACATTTCTTCATACTCACAATACAGAATGTAATTCAGGACTCTCTTGCAGAAAGCCTTGGCACTTTTGTAGCCTTCCTAAGGCCTGATAAATGTTAAGGTTAATGAATCCAGCTGCCAAATACCCTGCACGATCCAAAGGGAAGAGAGGAGAATTGGCCTGGAGCTGATGGTTTGGGGCAGTACCTCCATTGCCCCAGTGGGAAGAAAAGAGATACCCGAGGCAGAGGAAGGAACACTGTTTGCACAGAGTTGGTATTTTCCTCCCTCCCAGAGCTATGCCAGGGAGATCTGTATAAGATATGTATGCATGCTCTTTGATACAATGGGCACTGTGGGTATCAAAACTGTTTTGTCCTGTACAGCTCCAGGGTAAAATAGGATAGAATGACAGCCAACAGAGAGATTTTTCATGTTAATAAAAAACTAAAGGGTTTCTCTGGCTTTTGTTGCCATATGCACATGGTCCTAGGTATATCCCTAACTTCTTTTTACATGTTTATACCTTAATGCTTAGGGTGTTAATGGGATAGCTATTACTTATGTGAAGTAGGGATGGATAAATGCTACATAATAGCTGCCCTCTCTTGCTCTGTATTGGTCCTTCCCTGGAGGTAGACTAGAATTTCAGGATACTGTATCCCATTCCTGCCAGAAGATATGGCTCTTCTTTATTGCTGCTCTTCTAAAGCCACAGTCAGCAGAGCAAGGCAGGAGTTGGCTGCCTTGGAAAGGATTCAGGAAAGGCAGCATTCTTAGATGGAGAATCACTAAGTGGTCCAGTGTAGTCCCATGGGTACGTACTACCCTGAAGTCCAGGGCAATCCTGCTCAAAAGCTGGAAGGCTTTTGCTCATTAGTTGAAAGGCTGCTCTACAGTGAGAGGGGCAATGCCACCTGGTCAGTCAGCTCACTGGCTGTAGTTCAGGGCTGTTTTGGACCATATTCCACCTCCCTCTTCCTGGTCCACTATCTTTTAATTTCAAAAATAGATTATCAACAAAAAGGCGTCCACTTCTCACTCCTTCGTTTCTCTGAAGTAGGCTATAGATGCCACTTTCCACTCCAAAAATGGGATGTAGGTTTAAATGGCCTCAGGGAAAGAAAAACACTAGGCAGGTCTTTCAGATCCTGGATGAGTGGTTAAAGGTAGATGTAATTTTACCTACCTTTCCCTTTTGTATAGAACATAATCTTTTAATGTGCCTTAGCATCAGGCACAGAGTCTGGAAAGAATTGAGTCCCTGATAAAAATACATCAACAGTTGCATTAATAAGGCTATGTATATGTTTATAGATAGATGTATATAGAATCACAGAATGGTTTGAGTTGGAGGGCGTCTTTGAAGATCATCTAATCCAATCCCCTGCCATGGGCAGGGACATCTTTCACTAAATTAGGTTGCTCGAAGCCCCATCCAACCTGACCTTGAACACTTCTGATGATGGGGCACCCACAACTTCTCTGGGCGACCTGCTCCAGTGTCTCACCACCCTCATCATAGAAAATTTCATCCTTATCTCCAATCTAAATCTACCCTCTTTCAGCTTAAAACCATTGCCCCTTGTCCTGTCACTCTAGGCCTTGGTAAAAAGTCTTTCTCCATCTCTCTTATAAGCCCCCTTTATATATTGAAAGGTTGCAGTAAGGTCTCCCCAGGGCCTTCTCTTCTCCAGGCTGAACAACGGCAACGCTGCCAGCCTTTCTTCACAGGGGAGGTGTTCCAGTCCTCTGATCATTTTTGTGGCCCTCCTCTGGACCCACTCTAACAGGTCCATGTCTGTCTTGTGCTGGGGACCCC